>NC_086447.1:444798351-446051641 GCF_028390025.1 Pseudophryne corroboree
TAAACACATCCATAAAACATGACCTGTTTGAGCTACTTGAGGACTAGATTTGACAACCACTGAGTTAGACTAGCACAGGAGATATCTTATATCTTCTGCGTTCAGCCTTTGTTAAACTGCTGGGATGCTCAAACCATGCAGATAATGCAGTGTACGGTGCTTCTCTGTGTTTGATTCTAGTGAGTGATGCAACTCACCTACTAATAGATATTTCCACTGCTCCATATTAGTAGTTTTTAGAAGATAGACAGCTTTGGACTGGGAATATAATAGAATTGCAAGGATATAGTGTTATGATTTCATAATTGCAACTAATTTGTCATTGTAGTTCTGGTGGTCATTCATTCCCATAATACAGGTGACATGTTGTTTGAGCTTCAGGTGTGTCTTTGTATTTGTGTTGCTCTATGGCCAGTAAATTGATGTGAAATCAGCATCGTGAGAAGAATAATATGATTTATCTACTCTCCATCAGAAGACGAGTTCATTGTGGCTGCCTCTAAAGTAGTTTTGGCCCATTAATATTACCAAAGAGGGACAGACAGCATAAAACCATCTCAATGTAACTTGAGTAAGAAACATGCATAGAATGTTTTGTTTTTTTAAATCACATTTTTGTTTATAAGTAGTGCATCTTGTGTTTAATTGCTGAAAAATTCCAAGGCAATTAAATATAAACAATATGCCAAATGAGTAGCATGCATAAATATGTCATACAATACTGCGTGCAAGATGTTGGTTCCATTGTCACTTACTACTGTACAGTATAAAGTATTATTTTAGATCCTGAGAAAAAACTATTCAAGGTGGTAATTTCAATCAAACAAAATGTTCATAGCTGTTTGATACTCTGCAAACTTATTTTTCTTCAGGAGGCTTACAGATACCAGGGGTGTGATACAGAAGTCCGGTGATCGGGATGCCGGCATTCACGTGACTGACACCGGCATCCCAACAATTAGAATGCCGACAGGGGAAGAGTAATTATTTTAAACCTCCCCTGTCCCCTACCCAGGGCACTAGAGAGCCTGATGGAGCCCAGATACTTGTCAGGGTGTGTGGCCTAAACATAGGAGGTGTGGCCTGTACCCTTAGAAAAAAATACAGAAAAAATAGTGCGTTAAACACCTCCCTGGCCCCATTGCAGCCCAGCACACAGCAGCATGTACTGGGCTGAGGAGAAGAACTACCGCTGATGCTGCCAGGGAAGGGGACAACGACACGTGGGCCCCCACTGGGCCGCCCTATCAGACCTGGGCCCAGGTAATTAGTACCCCCCTTTCAGTGCCATTGCCCCTACCATAACCCTAACCCACCTGGGGTGGTGGCTAGGGCTAAGAAAGTGGGAGTAGTGGCTAGGGCTAAGGAACAGGGGGTGACAGCTATGGCTAACCCCCCCGTCTGGTGTCTAACCCTAACATCCCAAAGAGCCCTAACTATCACCCCAATACTTACGTTTCGGATGTCTGCGGTTGGTGTTCCAGTACCGGTATAGTGGTGCTGACCGCATTCCGCTACTAACAGCTATTTGGCTTAGGAGGAAGCCTCTGAGATTTTGCTGAAGGAGAATTAGATTTTCTACTCACATCACTGTGAAATAACACATGACAGATGGGTGTAAACATTCATAGTGGGCATGTGCATGTACACCTCCAGCTTATTGTACAGCTGCTGCTTACCCAGGTTTTTTCAGTTAGTGTTAGATGAAGCAAGAAGTTTCACCGTCTGTTACTTTCCTCCTCTCACAAATATGGAGCCAAAAAAAGTCTGAAAGCAACTTCTAATACCCTCTTCAATTTTTTCAGTAGAATATACGGCAGTGAGGAGAAAAAAAGACTAAAAGCTCCCAAAAATGTGTTGAGGAAAAATCATTCTGACCACAGTGAATAATGTACTTAGGTAGGCACAGGTACTAAACACCTATTTTCAGCAAGAAATGTACTCAAAAATCCTGCTACAAAAATTGTCACATTGAGGCCTGTTCAGGCAAACAAATACTGTTTCCTTTGGAAGAACACTTAGATGTATTCTGGAGGATCTCAATTGTTTTTGAATCTTTTTTTAAAGCAGAGCGGGAAGGATCCCTATCTCTTCATTTTAATACAATGAATACACACTTTTTCTATCACAGTTATTTTATTCAACTGGTTATCAGACAAGTACTACTGTATAAACAAGATTTTTTTTAATCTATAGCAACATGTTAAAATGTATTTGGATAACTTAGTTCAATGGTTCCCAAACTGGTTGCAATGAAGCCCTGGGATGATGGTCCAGAACCAATTCAAACTATTTATGGTCAATGTAAAAAGCAAAACCAGAGCTTGTGACTTCCAATCATAAACTATGTGGACAAACAGAAGCAAATCCTGTCACTCTCCACAAAACTGAACCTAAGACAATCATATAAACACAATTTGAATTTCTCAACAAGAAACCTTTGGTCTAGGGCTGCTGTGAAAAAAAATCTGATACTCTAGGGTGCCATGATTTACAAAAGTTTGTGAACCACTGCCTTAGACACAAAAAAACACTCAACATATTCTCTGTTTACTTCTCACATTTATTAAGTCTGCTAACTTTCTTAAAATTAACAATCTACTGTAGGTAAAATGAAACAGCAAAGAGAAAGTTGTACTTTTATTTCTTAGTTGATCCCATGGTGTTACTTTTTTAATCTCCTATCAATAAATTGTACTTACTAAATGTCAGGCATCGTGGTCTTGCACCCCATCACTTACTGCTGCATCGCTGAGTCTGGCTAGTGGTGTTCCTTGTGTAGCGTCCTGGCTGTTACGCTGTCTGCCTCCCTGGTGGCCACGGCACCCCTAGATGCCACATGGACTACCTGAAATCCCTCTTGCCACTTCCCAGTGCTGGATGCCACCATAATTGCTCCTTCAGCCTGTGTATGTGTATATATATATATATATATATATACTGTATAAACAGAAAATTCAGCACTCACCATAGCAAGCTCACTTATCCTCACCACATCATTAAATAAATGATGGGCGTTTAGTTAGTGAATTGGCCAATGCACAGAAGCCTGCAAACTGATCGCCAAGGTACCCCACCTTATTGCAGGTCCTACACTATCACAGTGTCTTAAAACCTGGCAACTGTTTCACACATAATATAACTGCAAATATGCCTACTTGGTTTAATGTGCACCTGCCAAATACCTTATGGCTTTTAAAGGTACACTAGTGACCTGACACTGGCTGATAAATTACTTAGGAACAGCTGACACAGGTTAAGGCTATTTGAGTTTACATAGGAGTGCATGAAAAAGCTTGTGGCCGCAGTTAATAAGAGTTAACCAAAGATTAACCCTGCAATAGACAAACAGATATAAAACCACAGCACTCGCCACCCCAGAAGCGGGGTACATGACTGCAATTACCACTCATAGGGTGGGGTGCATGTAGCCCATGACCGAGCACCGAACCTCCCCGAAATTCAAGTCCCGAGCCTGGATCAAAGTCCAGCTTGGGACTTCCTGCCAGACT
This sequence comes from Pseudophryne corroboree, assembly GCF_028390025.1. Taxonomy (NCBI): domain Eukaryota; kingdom Metazoa; phylum Chordata; class Amphibia; order Anura; family Myobatrachidae; genus Pseudophryne; species Pseudophryne corroboree. The sequence continues at coordinate 444,801,864 of NC_086447.1, forward strand.
TGGAAACCAGAACGAGGCAAAACTTCATCATCCCACTGTCGGATTCTCGCGGGTTTTGGATTCCATATAAGGATCCGCACGTTGACGCCATTTTCACTCCGGCATTGGATAGTGTAGCGAGAGGAAGTGTCTCTGGCCTCACTCAGTGTGCGGTAAAGTAGGGTGGCGATTCCAGTGCTGTCTTGTGCTGCTCAGTCCAGTGTAGTGTCTTATGCTGCATCAGTTCAGTCACAGTGGTGGTGTCCTCTGCTGCCATATGTCCAGTGTTGCTGTATAAGTCCAGTCCAGTGGTGCTGTGTTGTGCTGCATCAGTCCAGTGGTGGTGTCTTGTGCTGCATCAGTCCAGTCACAGTGGTGGTGTCCTCTGCTGCCATATGTCCAGTGCTGCTGTATAAGTCCAGTCCAGTGGTGCTGTGTTGTGCTGCATCAGTCCAGTGGTGGTGTCTTGTGCTGCATCAGTCCAGTTACAGTGGTGGTGTCCTCTGCTGCCATATGTCCAGTGCTGCTGTACAAGTCCAGTCCAGTGGTGCTGTGTTGTGCTGCATCAGTCCAGTGGTGGTGTCTTGTGCTGCATCAGTCTAGTCACAGTGGTGGTGTCCTCTGCTGCCATATGTCCAGTGCTGCTGTATAAGTCCAGTCCAGTGGTGCTGTGTTGTGCTGCATCAGTCCAGTGGTGGTGTCTTGTGCTGCATCAGTCCAGTTACAGTGGTGGTGTCCTCTGCTGCCATATGTCCAGTGCTGCTGTATAAGTCCAGTCCAGTGCAGGGGTGCGGTGTTGTCCTGCATCAGTCAAGTGGTGGTGTCCATGTGCTGCTGTATAAGTCCAGTGGTACTGTCGTATAAATCCAATGATACTGCCATATATGTCCAGTGGTACTGCAGTATAACTCCAGTGATACTGCCATATGTCCAGTGGTACTGCCATATAATTCCAGTGATACTGCCGTATATGTCCAGTGGTACTGCCATATAAATCCAGTGGTACTGCCGTATAAATCCAGTCCAGTAATGCTGCCATATATGTCCAGTGGTTCTGCCATATAAATCCAGTGGTGATGCCGTATAAATCCAGTCCAGTGATACTGACGTATATGTATATATATCTATTTATATATATATATATATATATATCAATGTTCAAAATCTGGCACTCTCCTTTCTTCAATTACAACAGCGCCGGATGCCTTCCTCAGCATGCATAGAGAGTTCAATTCAGATAGCGGCACTCACAGCATAATCTTGGTTAACTATGCTGTGAGTGCCACCATCTGAATTGAACTCTCTCTCTCTCTCTCTATATATATATATATATATATATATATACACACACACTCAACTGAGTTATATAGATTGCGCTCTCAGCCAGTCTACAGGGCTCCAGCAACACTGTGTTCAGGCCCGGCACTACCAACTCAACAATGGGATGCAAAGCAGAGAGGTGCCAGGTTGGAGCGGTGCTGTCCCTGCTCTGCATCCCTGCTGCTGTGCCTGTGTCCCCTGCTGCACCTGTCAAACTGACATGCATCGGAGCCAGCAGCTTGAATCCTCCCCCTCTCCTGTGACAGTGTCACTGTTCAGCCAAAAAGGGGGTGGGGCTACATGGTGCTAAGGGGTCAGAGTTACAAGGGACTGAGAAGGTGGAGCTACATGGCACCAGGCTGCTACAGAACCTGTCAGCCCGACAGACAGATCGGTAAGTGGATGGAAAGAGTGAGTGAAAGCAAGTATATGAATGTGTATGTATGTATGTATGTATGTATGTATGTGTGTATCTATTTGTGTGTATGTATGCATATGTGTGTATCTGTGTGTGTATATGTGCGGGTATTATGTGTATAAGCAGTACTACTACTGTGGGCATTATGTGTATAAGCTACGCCACTACTGGGAGCATTATGTATAAGTGGCACTACTACTGGGGACATTATGTGTATAAGCAGTGCCACTACTGGAAGCATTATGTATAAGCGGTGATGCTATTGGGGCATTATGTATATGAGCAGCACCACTACTGGTAGCATTATATATAAGCGGCACAATTGCTTGGGGCACCTATATATATAAATGCGAAAGCCCTCACTCACTGACTGACTGACTTATTCATCACTAATTCGCTTTCTTCTCGATACATTAGGAAGCTGAAACTTAACATAGGTATTCTTCAGGTGGGAAATAGGAATACTACGTAATTTGAATTTTAATAAACCTCCCCTAATAGGATTAAAAAGGGGGTTGACATACTGACGTCATTACCGATGCATGGCTTGCATTGCGTGAACTATAATGCCCAAACAGGCAAAACTTTATTAAAGTCCATGATTCACTGTAGATATTGTATGATGACAAAAGATACCATGTTAGCCACAGAAATGGTGACTGGAATGGAACCAGAATGATGACTGGAATAGAACTGGAATTGACTGAAGAAAGACAAAGTTCAAATTACAATAATAACCAGAATGGAATCGGAACGGACTGAAGGGCTGACCAGGTTTGATCCGGAATCTTGACACTGGCAGTATTGAAGAAAAGACAAAGTTCAAATAACAAAAGTATCTGGAATGGAACTGGAACAGACTAGAGTGTTGACCGGGCTTGATCCAGAATCTTGACACTGGCAGTACTGTGGATAGACACAGTCACTGGAATGAAGGCCTCAGCACAGATCTGTTACTTCCTGTATAGAGATTGTTGTACTGACAAATTGGTAATCTCAAGAAGTTCCCTTTATACCTTGCAGTGTGGATTCATTGGATATTGTAGTCAGCTGACAAAAGGAGCTACAGGATTGGACAATGGATAATCAGCTGATGGAATCCAAGATGGCAGCACCCATGCCTGGACTTGGTGGGAAACTCTGACTAGGCCCAAACCCCAGGAAGTGAGTATAATGAAGAACAACACTAAAACAATGGACGACAGTTATGTAAAGCGCAATGCACAGAAGCAGCTGCCACTGCAGGAGACTTCATGTGGAATAAGTGCCAGCAGACCTATGGTAGCGATATGTGGACACAGCGCACGGACCTCTTCACCAGCCAGGACAGACACCACATAGGTAAGAAAGTACTTTTAAGCCCCTCAGCATGTCCCTACTGTCCTGTGAGGTCCTGGCACCTGTGTAACCAGGCAACTCACCAGGATGCCGGGAAGAAGCTCCCCCCACGCGCCGCAGGCACAGTATCTCAGTTACCATGGTGCCGGCAGCACCAAAAAAAAGAAAGAAAGCACAAATTGTCAGACATCTTTAGCCATGGAAGGTCACCACACTGGTGGTGTGAAATGCTCCAATGTCTTGGCAACTCCAGGATGTCCAGCAGTATTAGCAGAATGATATTGCAATAATACAACTTTATGGTCAACCTTGGGAATGAACAAATGGCCAGATGGAGTCTCCGCAGTAGCTTGGCTTTGCATGGATAACACATGAGAGGCCAGGTCTTGTGCAAAACCCACAAGAATAGTAGAGGTGGCCACAATGGGTGTATCAGATCCCTTAGAGTCTTGTGCACAAAACTGTGGAACAAAGTATCCACTTTAATGTTCTTAGAACCCGGTCTGAAGGTGATCACAAACCTAAATCTGTTGAAAAACAGGGCCCAACGAGCCTGATGAAAGTTCAGTCTCTTTGTAGCTTCAATATATGCTGCTAGATTTTTGTGATCAGTAAACATAGTAATTACATGCTGAGCTCCCTCTAAGCAATGGCGCCGATCCTCAAAGACCCACTTAATCGCCAACAGTTCCCTGTTCCCAACATCATAATTCCTCTCGGCCGAGGAGAAATTTCTGAAGAGGAAAGCACAAGGGTTACATTTTCGGTCTTCTAGATCTCTCTGTGAAAGCACTGCCCCTGTTCCAACATCTGAGGCATCATCCTCCACCAGAAAAGGCAAATTTGGGTTAGGATGAAGAAAAACTGGAGCTATCGGAAATGCTTTTTTGAGCTTTTTGAAGGCCAACACTGCCTGTGGTGACTAATGCTAAACCTCCACTCCCTTCTTTGTGAGCTCCACAATGGGAGCCACTGTGGTAGAGGAGAGAATGAAACATCTATAGTAATTGGAGAATCCAAGAAAGCACTAAATAGCTTTGAGGTTAGAGGGACAGGTCCACTTCAGAACTGCCTGAACCTTCTTCAGGTCCATAGAAAACCATTTAGGGGTGATGACATAACCCAAAAATGACACCTCGCCCACCTGAAATTCACAATTCTCAAATTTAGCATACAATTTATGCTCACAATGTTTCTGGAGAACCAATCGCAATTGGTCATGATGCTCTGAAAGGCACTTGGAGTAGATGAGAATGTCATCTTAGTAAACAACAAAACGACCAGTGAACTACCTGAGAACTGCGTTGATGAAGTCCTGAAAGACAGCTGGAGTATTTGACAGTACGAATGGCATGACCAGATATTCAGAATGCCCCATATATATGAGTGTTAAATGCCGTCTTCCATTCGTCACCATCTTGAATCCGGACAAGGTTGTATGTCCCACTCATCCATTTTAGAGCAAATCACTGCTTCCCAAGTTGATCAAATAACACAGAGATGAGGGGAAGAGGATAGGAATTCTTCACAGTGATCTTATTCAAGGCTCTATAATCAATGCTAGGTCGCAAAGACCCATCGTTCTTGGCTACTAAGAAGAAATCAGCTCCCACTGGAGATCTAGAAGGGTGGATGAATCCCTTGGCCAGACTTTCCTGAATATACTGGTCAATGACTTGAGTCTCAGGAATGGACAAGGCAAACAATCTTCTCTTGGGTAATTTAGCATTAGGAATGAGACCTATCAGACAGTCAAAGTCACGATGTGGAGGGAGAGGGTCCACCTGATTCTTAGAGTAAACATCCTGGAGGGCATGACATGGCTCAGGAAGTTTTTTAAGATCGATCTGTACAGAATGGATAGGGAGGGAGAGACAGCAAGCCTTACAAACAGAGCTCCAGTGGATGATCTCACCAGACTTCCAGTCTACAACTGGGTTGAGTTCCCTTAACCAAAGCAGTTCAAGGACCACAGGAGCAAAGGGACAATGGATAAGGAAAAAACAAAATTTTTCAGAATGAAGAAACCCCACCGAAAAAAGTAGAGGTGGGGTACGAAACAAGATTTGCCCATTGGTTAAGGAATTGCCATCTGGGCCACAAACTGAGACAGAAGACTATAGGGTCTCAAAAGGAATATTTAAGGATGAAGCAAAGATGAAGTCCATAAAATTCTGTGCCGCTCCACAATCCAGGAAAGTGAGCACAGGAAATTTATTACCAGCCAAAGTAAGTTCCACCAAAACTAAAATAGAGTTTGAGGGAGTAATGGTAGGGATGCGCAAGTGAATTCCTCTGACTTCACTCAGGCTCTGTCTTTTACCAGTCTTTTAGGGCAAACACCAACAAAATGGCCTTGTATCCCACAATAAAGATAAAGACCTTTTGCCCACCTCCAGTTCTACTCTTCAGAAGTTAGCCAAGTGACCCCAAGCTGCATGGGTTCGGGCTGTTCCTCTTGAGCTTCAGCACTGGGAGGGTGGGCAGGGAGTACCCCAAACTCTCTATCATGTTTCTGTTCATGGAAATGGTGATCAACCCGGATAGGCAATTTCATGAGAGCATCCAAAGACTTAGCTGGTGAATACTGCACAAAGCAGTCCTTAATTTTCTCTAAAAGGCCAATTCGGAACTGACTCCGAAGAGCCACGTCATTCCATCCAGAATCTACAGCCCATCTTTTGAATTCAGTGCAGTAAGACTCCACAGTCCCATGTACTTGCCTGAGAGAGCAAAGATAAGCCTCTGCCAAAGCCGCGCAATCTGGGTCATCATGCAAAAGGTCCATGGCTGAAAAGAAAGAATCAACAGAAGATAATGACTCAGAACTTGCAGGCAAACCAAAAGCACAAGTTTGGGGATCCCCTGGAGTAAAGAAATGACTATCTTAACTAGCTGGACTTCGGATCCAGAGGATTTTGGTCTGAAGTCAAAATATAATTTCCAGCTCTCACGGAAATTAAGTAATTGATCCTGGTTTCCAGAAAACCAATCTGGCAAGATATCCTTTGGTTCTCTACACCCATGAGAGGCGAATCCTGCTTGAATAGTATCCTCCTGCATGGCAACTTTCAAGGTAAACGCCTGAAGTTTCTGAGTCAGGCCTTGGATTTGATTAGCCAAGGACTTGTGCCGGGCACTGAGCGGAAGGATCCATAATGACTCCGGGAAGGGAAAGAAAAACTCTGACCTACCTAGCAGTTGGGCCTGGTCATAATGTTATGATTGGAGCATCTTCTCTCCAGAAGGGTCCATGGTCTCTGAAGATCTTCTGGGAAGTGACCCTTGTACACCCAGGGTTAAAACTCACAGAACTTACCAGCAGGTCTTCTTGCCTATAATAGTATCTTTTCTCATAAGGTATGATGTGCCTACCAGTACTGGGATACCACCATGACTTATGCCACTGGTGGTACTGCGAGCCTAACCTTGGAGTGACCAGAGTCAATGCCGATAGAGTGAAATACCCAAAAAAGGTAGGAGCTGCTCTAAGACAAAAGACAACAGAAAGAGGGTGGTACTATAGTGCTAGAGAAAAACAAGGAGATCCAAAGAAGTAAGACTAGAGTGTGAGGTCGAGGACAATTATGGGAGTAGCAAGGTCTAGAATGCAATGGGAATGTGAGAGCACACGACAGAGAGAGATCAGAACCAGCAGGTGCAATACTGAAAATGGTAACACAGTAGAAGGTGAACACAAAAGAAACACAGAAAACTGCTATTAATAGATGGAAGGTAGAATTAGCAAGGACCGCAAACTATCAGTCATGACACACTGTGCAACTGGCATGGGGCTGGACACAGGAACTCTGCAGGAGATGTTAGCAAGGTTCTCTGCCTGGTTACCTCCAAAAGCTAGTACAAGAACAGACTGACAGGGGCTCCCACTGCAGATAGAAACTGTGACCAGCACGAGGTGAGAGACAGACCAGGAAGATAAAGGGAGCATGAGCCAATTAGCATGCCAAATGAGAGCAGGCCTACCCTTAATTACAATTAACTGCAGCTGCCCCTAAGTGAGTGCCTGGCATCTGTATAACCAGGCAATTCACCAGGATGCCGTGTGGACGCCCCCCACCCACTGCAGGCAAAGTGTCCCAGTTACCATGATTCCAGAGACATGGGCTGAGCTGTTGCTGTCCACGGCCTGTGTCTCCGGTGCCACAGTAACCTGGACACTTTGCCTGCAGTGGGCAGGTGGAGCTTCTGCCAGGCCTGTGTTGCAGGAATGATAACACCCAAATGAACAATCAGATCAAAATTTGGATTGCACCTCCAGTCTGTAGAATTTAATAAACTACAAAAATGTGAAAGCACTTACTCACTCACTCACTCACTCACCCACTGACTGATTGACTGACTCATCACTAATTCTCTTACTTCCCGATATGTTAAGAAGCTGAAATTTAACATAAGTATTCTGCAGGTGGGAAATAGGAACATGACATAATCAGAATTTAAAAAAACCTTCACTAAGGGGATGAAAAGGGGGCTGACATAATGATGTCATTACCAATGTGTGGCTTGCACTGCATGAACGATAACATCAAAACGGACAATCAGATAAAAATTTTGATTGCACCTCCAGTGTGTAGAATTTTATAAACTACAAAAATGGTCCTGTCACTTTTTACTTTATCTGCTATGGGTGCTCCTTGTGTAACGCCAAGAACCATGGATTAATATTTACTTACATTAAGATGTCTCAAATTTACAGCTCTATAGATTCATTAATATTTACAACCGTGAAAACCACAAACTCCAGTGAGAAGAACAGATAGAACAGCTAGCTATGTATAAGTCGTGGCCACTACTGGAGGAATTATGTATAAGCAACACCACTACTGTGGGCATTATGTGTATAAACAGTGCCATTACTGGAAGAATTCTGTATAAGCGGCACCACTACTGGAGGTATTATGTATAAGTTGCACCACTACTGGGGACATTATGTATTAGCGGTGGTGCCAATACTAGGGCACTATGTATAAGTGTCACTACTAATGAGGTCATTATGTGTATAAGCGCCACACCACTACAGAGAGCATCATGTATAAATGGCACCACTACTGGGGGCATTATGTGTATAGGTTGTTACTACTTTGGGCATTACATGTATAAGCGGCACTATTAACTGGAGGCATTATGTGTATAAGCAGCACTACTACTTGGGGCATTATGTATAAGTGGGACCACTACTGGGGCCATTATGTGTATAAGCAGTGCCACTACTGGAGGCATTATGTATAAGTTTAACCACTACTGGGGGCATTATGTATTTAGCGGTGTCACTACTGGTGGCATTATGTATAAGTGGCGATACTACTGGGGCATTATGTATATAAGCGGTGCTACTACTGTGGGTATTATACACAAGGAGCATTACTACTGTGGACAATACAGTATGTGTATAAGCTGCACTACTACTGTGGGCATTATGTATATAAGTGACTCTACTTCTGTGGACATTATGTGTATAAGTGGCACTACTACTGGAAGCATTTTGTGTATAAGCGATGCTACTTCTGTGGACATTATGTGTAGAATCGACACTACTTCTGTGGGCATTATGTGTATAAGCAATGCTACTCCTGTGGACATTATGTGTATAAATGGCACTACTTCTGTGGGCATGTATATAAGCAACGCTACTTCTGTGGGCATGTGTATAAGCAACGCTACCTCTGTGGACATTATGTCAATAAGCGGCACTACTATTATGGGCATTATCTATATAAGCGACTTACTACTTATGTGGATAAGCAGCAATAATACTGGGGGCGCAATATGTATAAGCAGCACTACTACTGGGGCATTATGTGTATAAGCAGCACTACCACTAGGGGCATTATGCGTATAAGCATCACTATTACATGAGATGTAATGTGAATAAGATTGTGTTACTGTGTGGCATAATTTGAAATGGGGATACTATTGTGTGACCATACCCCTTCCTTGATAGACCACACATTTTATTGATGCATGCCAAAGGCGCGTGCTGTCCCTTTGTAAAGTGTGTGAGAAGCCACAAATGTATAGTTTGCAGGGGAGAGCTAAACACCCTGGTACCAGCCCTTGCTGTGTGACAGCAGTCGGTGGATCAGGGTCAGACTCACAAGATTCAGCTGTCTGCAGCAAGCAGAATCAGTGTTCACTAGTAGGTCCAATTCACAGTCCAGCAGCAATGGCAGGTGCACCATCACTTGCTGCAGCACAGGCTGAGCGCTACCAGGTGGGAAATGAACTGTCCCCTATTGTGTTAGCAGTGCACCAAAGAGCTCTAGGCACGGGTGAGTCCCCAGATATGCCAATCTGTGAATCCCTGCCACATTACACCGTTACTGGATGCCTGAGAGCGTGCGTTAATTTCAACACGGTCACTGCCACCAGCCAAAGTACAAACGTTTAGGGTTTATATTGTTGTTTTATAATAGTATCTTAAAGAATGTGTATACTGAATACTATATTGAGCAAAATGATTCTCCAGAGTTGCAAGGTTTAAAAGGAGAAGACAATTGATTGGTGCAACTTTGGGATAAAAGTAGTCTTCTGTAGGGGGAAAAATACTTCTGCTGAAACAGTCGTTGGTTACTGGCTGAGAAACGCATCAAGAAATACCCCTATCCAGCTGAGTGACATGGACGGAAGCACCGGGAGGTGGTCTGCTAGTTCCCGAACGCCGGATAATCACCAGTAAGAGGGTGCGGGACGAGGACACTCATTGCAGCCGCCGGGCACAGCCGCTTATTGCAGCCACTGGCCTTAGCCGAACACAGCCGCTAATTACAGCTGCCGCGCACAGTCCGACTAAGGGAGAACAGTGCACACCAGCTACAAGTGTATGACGGGGACACCCATCAGAGCCGCTACACATAGCCGTACCAAGTACTCCATTCCAGGAGAAAAATGGTCGGTAAGCATGGCCCTCATTCCGAGTTGATCGGTCGCAAGGCGAATTTAGCAGAGTTACACACGCTAAGCCGCCGCCTACTGGGAGTGAATCTTAGCTTCTTAAAATTGCGACCGATGTATTCGCAATATTGCGATTACTAACTACTTAGCAGTTTCAGAGTAGCTCCAGACTTACTCTGCCTGTGCGATCAGTTCAGTGCTTGTCGTTCCTGGTTGACGTCACAAACACACCCAGCGTTCGCCCAGGCACTCCCACCGTTTCTCCAGCCACTCCTGCGTTTTTTCCGGAAACGGTAGCGTTTTCAGCCACACGCCCCTGAAACGCCGTGTTTCCGCCCAGTAACACCCATTTCCTGTCAATCACATTACGTTCGCCGGAGCGATGAAAAAGCCGTGAGTAAAAATACTTTCTACATAGCAAAGTTACTTGGCGCAGTCGCAGTGCGAACATTGCGCATGCGTACTAAGCGGATTTTCATTGCGATGCGATGAAAAATACCGAGCGAACAACTCGGAATGAGGGCCCATATATTAACCTCCATGTGCTATAATACATGATTATTAAGAAGAGCCTTATAAGTATTTAGTACTATATAATATTTGTGATTTTATAAAATTGTGCTTTTTATGCTTGTTATTAATTGTTTTGAATAAAAATACTGAGATATTGGGACAGCGCTTTCTATTCTGTTTCTTTCTTTTATGTAAAAATCCTATTTGGGTCAGCACCTCATAAATTTGAAAGCAGCAGTCTATATCAGAGGGTGAAATATTTCTTAATTGGGTGCAAAAACTGATACACACATCCAACTTAGCGCTTTTTTATATTGTATACTTGTTTAGGGTATGACCCAAGGCAAACTTATGGCTTTTGCCTGCACCCAGAATTATTAATATTTTGGTAATGCTACTTTCAGAGAGTTGGGTTAGACACACAACAGAAAACCAGAGCTAAAATTAGCTCATTTAATTTAAGTAAAACACTGCAAAGCTCATGTTACAGAAAAGAAAGTTACAAGATAGAATGATAAAAAGTCAACGTCACATGAGTAAAAACAGTTTCAAGAAAAATAAAAATAGGGAAATAAAACCCACAGATCTTAACACATGCACAGTGGAACGATGGGATGAAGTGAAGCCTCTTCAGATCTCTTTGGGACATTACAGAGCCAGGATGCTTCTCCTGACTCGCTTCTTTGATAATGCAACTTGGGACAGTACGGATGGTGTAGCATTACTGCCTCACAGCACAGAGGTCATGGGTTTGATTCCCACCATGGCTCTAACTGTGTGGAGTTTGTATATTCTCCCCGTACTTGCGTGGGTTTCCTACGGGTACTCCAATATCCTCCCACAATCCAAAAATATACTGGTAGGTTAATTAGATCCCAACAAAATTAACCCTAGCGTGACTGTGTGTGTGTGTGTGTGTGTGTGTGTGTGTGTGTGTGTGTGTGTGTGTACATGTGGTAGGGAATATAGATTGTAAGCTCCACTGGGGCAGGGACTGATGTGAATGGGCAAGTATTCTCTTGCCCTGCGGAATATGTGTGCGCTATATAAATAACTGGTAATAATAATAATGAGCTCCGTTGGAAGATCAGCAGTCACACTTTGATCCCCCTGTTAAAAACACAGATGCTGCTGTACATGTCGGTGGCCCTTAAGGACTTTGAGCCCAAACTCAGGCATTTCCATTGCTTCTGGGAGTTCCACCCCTGCAGGGATCAAGCAGTCAAGTTCTTGGGTGCTAAAAACAAATGTTTAGCTTCTTAAACAGAGACTAAGGACCTAATTCAGAGATGGATGCAGCCATACGGTCGCCCGCAGCAGCGGCATCTATCTGGTCTGTGCATGCGCACTGACCACATTGCACGTGCGTGACACATTACGGCCGCATCCAGTTGATGTCACGTGCAGCTGCTCCCAATAAAAATGGCTGCTGACTGCCTGCCAGGGGTCAACCTTAGATGTGATGCATCCGCAAATAGATTGTGCATCAGAGGGCGGCCTCACACATGCTGGTCAGCCTCGCCCTGTTCTGGGCGGCCCCCAGCATGTACAGAGATGAATGCAGATCTGGCTGCATATGTGTAATATTATCTTGTTACTTCAGGGATCCACAGACGGAAGGGGAGTCAATGTCCTTTAACTGTTCAATATGGTAATTAGAGTCAAGAATTTAGACCTGGATTGTAATTAAACTTAGTTTTATTTCACTGGAACTGTAGTTGCAGATACGATGTCTTACTGGTAACCACACATGACTGTAATACAACTTAATATTATATGACTCTAATACAACTTTTGTATATATCACATGAATACCACTTATAAAATATTCAGAACTCTTTAATTATTATAGTTAATAGTAACAACCCTACGTTAGACTTCCCAATATTTGCTGGTAATGGATACTATAACGATATACAATCTTATTTCTACTTCCCGATCAATAGTCTCGGTTAAACAGCAATTACTGACTTTCCATCCCGCCAGCGCAACTACCCTAGTCTGTGTGGTCTCTCTCAAAGTTCAGCTGATTAAATAAATAACACGTTGGTGCACGTTGGGTACCTTTGTTGGATGTGATACTAACAACCGGAGGCGGCAGTTTTGCAGTGAGAGTTTTAAGAAGTGAGATCCCAACAGGATTTCAATATGGAGGCGTACAGATTACGATAGAGAGGCTTCAAGTTAAATGGGGAGTTAATATTCTTCTCAAATCCACCAGATTAGGCTAATTCTCTATGATAAGGTCAATGACCAATAGAACTGTCTATGCTGCGAGCCTGGTCTGGGCTTGCTACCACATAAGTTAATTGCAGTATCTTATCTTTTTCCCTTTTAGCGTGCTCGTGGTGATGTAGAAACAGCTTGAGGAATTATATGAGGCTATGCTGCTTTAATAAAAGAGTATCTGCAGAGGTAAGTCAATTCTATATATCGAGTTCTTATTATTAAGAATACTCCACTCCACTGACGCAATATTATGAGTTTTCTCTCTCTCTATTTCTCTCTCTTTCTCTCTCACTCTCTCTCTTCTCACCAAGCCAGGTGAGGTGTCTCGCTTTCTAGCTTAGCGGGGTCATTAAATGGTTCAGTATATCTTAAAGAGGCAGCGGAGAGATACTAAAACGATTCAACTCTGGATGCTATCTCTTAATAATGGAGGTGTGATGTGAGTGACTGAGGCAGTATCATGTAGTTGAACAGCTGAGTGTTATTTAATAAGCTGCTTTCTCCAGGTACTTTTTAATAACTGTGAGGTGATAGGCTGCTGTCTGATTCAGGGTGCATAACCTGTGAGGATACAAGCCTACCTCTGCTGCAGAGTCTTAATAACTGTGAGGTGTTAGGCTGCTGACTGATTCAGGTTGCATAACCTGTGAGGATACAAGCCTACGTCTCCTGCAGAGTCTTAATAGCTTTCTGCTTTAATCTGCTTCACAGGTCCAGGCGCCACCTGGTGGTCACCTCTCCTTCCTCTAACCTGTCTCTCTCTCTGCTGGGCGTTGATCCTCGAATGCTGCCGCCTCCCCTTCTCCCTCTGGGGTCTCCGCCTCCGGCACGTCACCGGACCTGTATCACGAAGTCTGGCTGGCCGCCTACGCCGCTTCCCCGCTGCTTCCTGCCTACCGCGGCGGTGTGCAGCTCGATCCACGGAGTCAACCAAGGGAATCACTCACGCCAGGTACCCGGTCTTCTCCGCTCCGCCGCACTCAGCTTCCTCTACACTCTCCTCAGCGGCTCAAACTGCCGTCTCTCGTGCCTCCTGCTTTTAACTCCTCTCCCCTAGTTCCCCGGATCTTTCCCGCTCGGGACACGAGACACTCAGGGTGGGCACGCGGAAGGTGCTGCTGCGGTAGCCCACACGTGCCAGCCTGCTTTACCCTGCCCTGATACCACGGCAGTATACAGTTCAGGGTTTATAACACTGTGGGTACCATAGGAATAAATAAACATTGAATAAACGCTATTTATCAAACTTCCTGGGGTAATTTACTGTGAGGCAACACACACTCCCCGCTGAAACAATACATGTCCTCATGTTTCTAGCTAACTTGGTTTTCTAGGAAACAAACTTCTATTAATTTAATAGCAATTCATATCACATTAAATATCATGAATTACAATCTTACTACGTTACTCAACGTTTTTCTACCATAAGTCATTAAATTATTACAATGGATATTTTACAACTAGCAAGTTACCATTTCTATTATTATTTACGATTGATATCTAAGAGGCAGGTTCCCTTTTGTACTCCTCTCAGAGCGTCTTGGAGGAAGTATTTCGGACTCCAACTCAAAGAGGGCCGGGATGTCTTCATCCACCACCTTTTCGACTTCTTGCCCTTCTGTGTTTGGAGCCAAATAAAGAATCGGGCAATATAGACTCATGAGAAAGTCCATCTGTGAATTTGACTTAGGAGTTACTGTGATAGTGTCGATTGGGGGCCCCGGAGCCTCCCTAATCTCTCCGGTTTGTTTTGCGTAATATGGTCCATGGGGACACAATTTTAATTGATTCCGATGCACTAAACTAGGTTGAAACCCGTCGTCCCTTTTTAGGCGGTACACTGGTACGTCATGGATAGGTTGTTCGATGATGGTATATGGATGAGGTTCCCATTGATAGTCCTATTTACTATGTCGCTGATTATTTTTCTTCCACACCTTACTTCCTACCCTCAACAAACTAGCTTGGGCTGAGGAATCATAGTGTTCTTTTTGCCGACGCCGGACTATTTCCATTGTTTTATTCACTGAACTTTGAGCCAACTGCAAGCGGCGCTGATGTTCCTTCACCCATGTCATTTCAAGGAATGGTTCTGGGTCCGTTTCCACATTGAATTCCATATCTGCAGGTAACTTCCCTTGTCTTCCAAATAACAGGTAGTATGGCGTGTATCCTGTGGAGCTGTGGGGTGTATTATTATATAAGAATACCAGTTCGGCTAGCAGTAAGGGCCACTCCACTTGTTGCTGTACCGGAACGGCTCTTAACATGTGTATAAGAGTCTGATTGGTTCTTTCACACAAGCCGTTTCCTTGAGGATGATAAGCGGTGGTCTGAAGTTTCTTCCTTCCATACAGTGTACACAGTTCGTGAAAGAGTTTAGATGTGAAGGCAGGTCCTTGATCAGTTAACACCTTCGTGGGATACCCATAAGGCCGTACAAAAGCCCGCCAGAAAATTTCTGCAGTGGTCCTAGCAGTCAGATCTCTTACTGGTAAGGCGACAGCAAATTTGGTATAATGATCCACAATAGTTATGGCATATTCGTAGCCAGCCTTACTTTTTCCCAATTTTACATGGTCTATTGTAACCAGCTCTAAGGGTTGATTACTAATGATGGGATGAAGCAACGCTTTTTCTGTTGAGCGGGGTGGTCTCCTCAAATTACAGGCCGTGCAATTTTTACACCAAGTGTCTACATCTTGATGCATACCGATCCAGTATACCCGTTGCCTCAGATTATCCTCAGTTTTCTTTAGGCCGAAATGACCGGATCGGTCGTGATAGGCCTGTAACACTATTGATATTTTTGAGAGGGGAATAACCACTTGGGTTACTGTTTGATGTGTCTTTGGGTCGACGCTTTTCCGGACCAGTAGACCCTGTCGTAGTCTCAGACGCTCTCGTTGCCGCCACAACTTCACCAATTCCGGTGCATAAGTCTGTATCTCCCGCTTAGTCAACACTCGGTCCTGCTGCAGTAAAATCTTTAATTGCTGTAGAATGGGGCATTGCTCTTGCCAGTATTTCCATTCATTGGCGGACGCCGTTTCCAGGAGTGTCTCATTAGTTTTGACCTTTGATACCGTTGAGTGTTGAGTGATCTTTTGTTTTCCAGGTTGGAATGAAGGCAGTTCAACCGTTTCCCATTGATCCAATGTTTCTGGTTCGGTCTGAGTTGGGAGGCGTGACAAAGCGTCAGCGTTACTGTTACTCCGTCCTGGTCGATAGCGGATACTGAATTGGTAATTGGCTAATTGTGAATGCCATCGTTGTTCTAAGGCTCCGAGGCGGGCCGTGGCCAGATGGGCTAACGGGTTGCAGTCGGTGTAGGCTATAAATGGGGTGACGGCCAGATAATCCCTGAATTTTTCGGTGACAGCCCACACTAATGCTAAAAACTCCAATTTAAAAGCGCTATAGTTGGCGTCGTTTCGTTCCGTTTTCCTCAGTCCGCGACTAGCATACGCAATGACTTTCTCTTTACCATCTTGGACTTGTGCCAACACGGCACCCAAACCCTGCTTGCTTGCATCGGTGTATAGAATGAAGGGTTGTTGATAATCCGGGTAGGCTAATAGAGGAGCTTTCACAAGAAACTGTTTCAGATGATCGAAGGCTATCTGATGCCGAGTTGTCCAGGTTATCATTCCCCGATCATTTTTTGATACATCTCGTAACAGTTCATGTAATGGAGACGCCACTTTGGCAAAATCCTTCATAAATCGGCGATAGTATCCTACGAATCCCAAAAATCGCCGGACCTCTTTAATAGTCCGAGGGACTGGCCACTCTCGAACTGCCTCGACTTTGTCTGGATCAGGAGCCACCCCGTCCGCACTTACAAGATGGCCCAAGTAATGGACTTTAGGTTTCAATAGGTGACACTTGATAGGATTTAATTTAAGCCCATACTTAGCTAATTGTCGGAACACTTCATGTAGATGCTGCAGATGTTCTGAGTATGACCGGGAAAAGATAATTATATCATCAAGATATAATAAGACCATTTCATAGTTTCGATGACCTAAGCAATGCTCCATCACTCTTTGAAAAGTCGCCGGAGCATTGCTTAATCCGAAAGGCATCCGGTTAAATTCATGCAAACCCATGGGTGTGGTAAATGCGGTCTTTTCTTTATCCTCAGGATCCATTAGAATTTGCCAATAGCCGCTGGTTAAGTCTAATGTTGAAAAATACTTTGCAGACTTTAAGGCGGTAAGGGACTCTTCAATTCTGGGCAATGGGTATGCATCTTTATGAGTGATTTTGTTTAATTTTCTATAATCGACGCAGAAGCGCAATTGTCCGTTTTTCTTTTTCACCAACACCATCGGTGCCGCCCAGGGGCTATGGCTCTCCTGTATTACGCCCGTAGCCTTCATATCTTCTAGCATCTTCCGGACGGGTTGGTATAGGGCTGGCGCCAATGGTCGATGCCTTTCTTTAATGGGTAGAGCAGCCCCTGTTATAATGCGATGTTTCACCGTGGCAACTGTACCGAAGTCGGTGGGGTTTTTACTAAATGCTTCAGAGTTTGCTTTCACCACCTGTAGTGTTCCTTGTCTCTGTTCCATCGGGGTATCTTTATCGCCAATTTGGATTTCTTCCCACCAATTTTTATCACTTTCATTATGAGCGAGGGTGGTACGTTGGTTTGCCTCTCGTTTCGGATCAATAATATCTTGGAAAGTGGTCCAGGTTAGTTTAGCAATAGCCTGCTGTCGATATAACTTAATTGTATGATTGTGGGGATTCATGATTCGCACAGGGACTCGTCCACTCTTCACTTGGACCAACGCGTGAGCAACTATGAGATCATTTCCGTGGTTTGAGCCATACGGTTCTACCAAAGCTTCATAGGTCCTTCCTTGTGGTCCACACCTACTCTTTCCCCACACAATCATTTCAGAATTTGGTGGTATCTTCACCGGTTTACTATCGGTGATGCACACTTTTCCCAGATATTCAGCACAGTTTACGAATTTTTGTTGGCTTTGCAGGGTCTTAATAGTTTTCTGAAGTGTACTTTGCTCTGTTACTTCCATCTTCGATAATTCTTTTTTTAAGATAGTGATTGATTCGTTGGGGCATCGTTGTAGAATGTTCATTCCAAGAATGATGGGCGTGGCATCGGGGTCGTTGGTATGGGTAATAAGGCACCCTTGCTGTGGAAAAAAAACGTCTCCTATCTGTACATCTGCCTCCCAGTAACCAACACAGATGATGCGTAGTCCATTGCTGGCCATTAATTGGAGCCAAGAAGGAGGCGGCATCATTAATTGATCTTTGCCCCAATGCTGCCGAAACGTGGAAAGCTGAATAGTGGTTATTTGTGATCCGGTGTCTAACATAGCAGTCGTTCCTACACCATTAATTGAAATTGGAATATTGGGACACCGACCAACATACTGAGGCCACCATTTATCCGGATTTGGATCTATTCTGTGGATTCCCCCCGAGGCTCGGTCTCCAACCTCGGGGCATTGGGGTTTAAAGGCTCCCGGAGGTTACATTGTCGCTCAACATGCCCTGGTCTTTGACATTGACGGCAAATGGGCCGTCCCTGGCTGTCGAACCTATCTGTGGATCGCCTCCCTCCTCTCGGAGGCGGATCCCTCCAATCACTAGCGGGTTTTCGCCTTTCTCTTGACCATCGGGTCGCCGCAGGAATGTCACTTAGTCTATTGGTATTGGTTAAATTCCTCACCTCTTTGCAAACTTCCGTCATCCCTACCATTAATTCTTCCATCTGACATCGGAGAGTCTGCATGGGATCTGGTATGGGAGTTTGAAGATTTTGAATGGCAGAATCCAGATTTTTGAACAACTTTGGTAGAGGAGTAGCGGTATTTCCACCCGACGGTGGTGCCTCCTGAAATCCAGGCATCTCTGGGAAACTTGCATCCGTCGTTGGCCTGGTTCCAACTACTTTAATGGCCGCTTCTTTGAAATCAAGAAAAGATTGTGCAGGTTGTTGAAGTCGCAGCAATCGTAACTGTGCTCGTATACTTTCGCCGCCAGCCCCTTCAACAAGCTGAGTGATCAGCGTTTCATCCACATTTCGTATCTCCTGAGCATCAACAACTTGAATAGCTTTCAAATATTCCTGTAAACTCAGAGCGAAATCCCGTAAAGTTTCAGTGGGGAATTGCTTACGGGCATAAAATCTCATTTTCAGTTCAGACATCGTTTGGACCCCGAAGGTAGTGGCTAATCTTTGTAGAATTTGGTCAGTTTTCTTTCTTTCCTCCTCTGGCCAGGATCTGACTTCCCTAAGGGCAGACTCCTTCAGTTGTCCCATCAATATTTCTACCTTCTGTTGTTCACTAAGTGGGTAGAGGCGGAACATGGAATTCATGCGATGTTTAAATTCAGCCAGCGTATTTCCATCCAACCCCTGGGCATCCCCCGAGTACGTTGGAAGCCACGGGGCTCCAAAATAATAAGGCAAAGTGATGGGATTCATTGTTGCCATTCTTGGTGAACTATCAGTATCACTATTAGAGGTGTCCGGCCCCAGTTCCTGTTCACGGGACATTTCTCCTGCTCCGGCCGGTGGAATCCTGTTCGGTGACGCCAAATTAAGTATGTAATATTATCTTGTTACTTCAGGGATCCACAGACGGAAGGGGAGTCAATGTCCTTTAACTGTTCAATATGGTAATTAGAGTCAAGAATTTAGACCTGGATTGTAATTAAACTTAGTTTTATTTCACTGGAACTGTAGTTGCAGATACGATGTCTTACTGGTAACCACACATGACTGTAATACAACTTAATATTATATGACTCTAATACAACTTTTGTATATATCACATGAATACCACTTATAAAATATTCAGAACTCTTTAATTATTATAGTTAATAGTAACAACCCTACGTTAGACTTCCCAATATTTGCTGGTAATGGATACTATAACGATATACAATCTTATTTCTACTTCCCGATCAATAGTCTCGGTTAAACAGCAATTACTGACTTTCCATCCCGCCAGCGCAACTACCCTAGTCTGTGTGGTCTCTCTCAAAGTTCAGCTGATTAAATAAATAACACGTTGGTGCACGTTGGGTACCTTTGTTGGATGTGATACTAACAACCGGAGGCGGCAGTTTTGCAGTGAGAGTTTCAAGAAGTGAGATCCCAACAGGATTTCAATATGGAGGCGTACAGATTACGATAGAGAGGCTTCAAGTTAAATGGGGAGTTAATATTCTTCTCAAATCCACCAGATTAGGCTAATTCTCTATGATAAGGTCAATGACCAATAGAACTGTCTATGCTGTGAGCCTGGTCTGGGCTTGCTACCACATAAGTTAATTGCAGTATCTTATCTTTTTCCCTTTTAGCGTGCTCGTGGTGATGTAGAAACAGCTTGAGGAATTATATGAGGCTATGCTGCTTTAATAAAAGGGTATCTGCAGAGGTAAGTCAATTCTATATATCGAGTTCTTATTATTAAGAATACTCCACTCCACTGACGCAATATTATGAGTTTTCTCTCTCTCTATTTCTCTCTCTTTCTCTCTCACTCTCTCTCTTCTCACCAAGCCAGGTGAGGTGTCTCGCTTTCTAGCTTAGCGGGGTCATTAAATGGTTCAGTATATCTTAAAGAGGCAGCGGAGAGATACTAAAACGATTCAACTCTGGATGCTATCTCTTAATAATGGAGGTGTGATGTGAGTGACTGAGGCAGTATCATGTAGTTGAACAGCTGAGTGTTATTTAATAAGCTGCTTTCTCCAGGTACTTTTTAATAACTGTGAGGTGATAGGCTGCTGTCTGATTCAGGGTGCATAACCTGTGAGGATACAAGCCTACCTCTGCTGCAGAGTCTTAATAACTGTGAGGTGTTAGGCTGCTGACTGATTCAGGTTGCATAACCTGTGAGGATACAAGCCTACCTCTCCTGCAGAGTCTTAATAGCTTTCTGCTTTAATCTGCTTCACAGGTCCAGGCGCCACCTGGTGGTCACCTCTCCTTCCTCTAACCTATCTCTCTCTCTGCTGGGCGTTGATCCTCGAATGCTGCCGCCTCCCCTTCTCCCTCTGGGGTCTCCGCCTCCGGCACGTCACCGGACCTGTATCACGAAGTCTGGCTGGCCGCCTACGCCGCTTCCCCGCTGCTTCCTGCCTACCGCGGCGGTGTGCAGCTCGATCCACGGAGTCAACCAAGGGAATCACTCACGCCAGGTACCCGGTCTTCTCCGCTCCGCCGCACTCAGCTTCCTCTACACTCTCCTCAGCGGCTCAAACTGCCGTCTCTCGTGCCTCCTGCTTTTAACTCCTCTCCCCTAGTTCCCCGGATCTTTCCCGCTCGGGACACGAGACACTCAGGGTGGGCACGCGGAAGGTGCTGCTGCGGTAGCCCACACGTGCCAGCCTGCTTTACCCTGCCCTGATACCACGGCAGTATACAGTTCAGGGTTTATAACACTGTGGGTACCATAGGAATAAATAAACATTGAATAAACGCTATTTATCAAACTTCCTGGGGTAATTTACTGTGAGGCATCACATATGCAGCCATCTGCGTTCATCTCTGAATAACCCCCTAAGAGCACTACATTGGATTGTATATAGGCGGGGGAGGGGGGGTATATTCAAGCTGCAGCAGAAACACAAAACAGACGTATGAGGAAACAGTAGCTGTATGATTTGCAGGGGAAAGAATGTGATTTCTCTTAGTGTGTCTGTCTGTCCTTGAGTCATTCTCCCTGCACAGTCAGTGTATCTGTCAGACTCTCAATTCTGTTTGTTTTTCTGACTTTATTGTTATTGAATCTATGTTCCAGTCCTGTCTGTGCAGTTCACCACCAAACATGGATATGTGCATGTTGTGGTTACTATGACTCTAGGTTTACAGTGTTTGTTCTAGGGGGCCAAACACACAAGGCAACCAATAAAATGTAAAACAACAGAATTTTAGTTGCAGTATTCAATCTATAGTTGTCGTGGATTCAGTATGATTTACTGGCGGACAGGGATGCTTGCTGTCAATATCCCGACAGCGGCATCCCACTACCAGGATGCTGACAGCGGGGCAAGCGCAAAGCGTCTCCTTGCGGGCTCGGTGGCTCGCTGTGCTTGCCACAGGATCTATTCCTACTCTATGGATGTCGTGGACTTCCGGCTGGCGGCATTTTCTGCTGGCAGGATTCCGGCACCTGTATCCTGACCGCTGTGATCCTGACAGCCGGCAGTGTAAATGCATCCCATTGCCATCTATCAGGCTGCCCCCAATGGGAAGGTCAGTGATGTGGGTGGACCATGGCACTGTTAAGTGGGCTGTGCGGTGAATGTGGCACCATAATCACATCATCAAAGCCCTACTGTACAATGCTGTGATTACTGCCACTGTGAAGCAGGTAGCTGATGCCATTCCACTTTACTTGTGTCATTGGCACCCTGGACTGCCCACTTTACTTAGGAAGTGGGTGGATGGCCTTCATGAGACATTCCCACTTCTATGTTTTTGTTTTTGTTTTTTTAACTAGCATTTGGGAACTCCCTTGTAGAAATCCTATATTTTTTTCAGAACAATCTGTAAATCAATCTTTATTCAAGGAGAGAATAAAACAAAACAAATTAACTACAATCAAATGCAGTAATCATGTCACAATGTGGATTTTAATATTTTAATCTCTGAGGTCCATAGAGACTAGATAGATAGATAGATAGATAGATAGATAGATAGATAGATAGATAGATAGATAGATAGATAGATTGGGAACATTTACCTGACTCTTCTCAGGACTTCCTGCCGCTGAGAGCATTGAAAATGATTGTTTATTGATCTTCCTGTAGTGGCAGGCTGTGTACAGCAATTCTCATTGCTGGTTGGCATAAGTGAAACAGTAGTGTGAGAGTAGGAACTGCCAACAGTTCTCAAGCTATAAAACAATCCTCAACTGTGATGTTTCATAATATTTTGAGGAGGCGCACTTACCTCAGTTCGATAGACCTAAAATAAATGTACAAGAACATGCATTAGCATAAGAAATGGACATAGAATGAAAAAGAATGATACATTTGACTAGAAATGTATGAGTGTAGTGTGTTAAGTTGGTAATAAATATCAAGATAATTATGCAATTTAGATACTAATCTGTGTGCTGTGTGATAAAAACACTACTCAAGTGATAAACGGGAGATACTGTATATTTGTCCCAGGTTTCTGGCATATGTATTTTAAACCCCCAGGAAATGTCTGCTTTGCTAAACAGACTTGAGGAGAGTTTGGGGATTTTAGTAAAAGCCAGATGTGGGTACTGGGGGTAAGGATGTGAGATTTAGGGAAGGGCTCCATCCACAAGTCCCTTTTCAGGTCTTTAATACTACAGGCTGATTTCTCCATGTAGTTGCTCGGAGCTCACTACCTGGGGAAACAGGCAGCAAGCTTTTTTTGAGATACTTTGATTTACTGATTGTAAGTACTGTGCATATGCCTATGTTTGTGGTAGGGGCATTGTGTTCCACCATCTGAGAGAGTGAATCTACCATGTTGAGTTAGTGCCCAGATGGCTAGGATTTACTGTATTTTTAAGTTGTTTTTTTACTGCACGATAAAACTAGACACGGCTAGATGGCACAAAAACCCTGGATTGGTGTGCTGTTTTTCTGGCTGCTGTGTGTTAGGAGGTACCCATCTACCCCAGGCACCTCTACCCTGATCTCCTTACAGCTGTAATAGTATAGGCATAGATCTGCCAGTGAATTTTTGGCAATGCGAGCATGAGCTCTGGTCAAAAAAGTTCAAGAACCACTGAGCTACTGTGTTGCTCCTGGGGGAGACCATAGACAGAAGATAGCAAAGCGATGCTAAAGGCACTCTGCTAGTTAGTGTACTGTAGCAAACAATTTGAAATTAGTGGCCCCTCTCAATGTGATTTCCAGTTTTCAAAGCCTAAAATTATTGCTTAGCACATACATACAAACATGCATGTAATGCTTTAATATAGTATACAGTAAGTGCTGGCTGGTTACTCCAGGGGATTGGCAGCACTTTATCACAGCCACCACTGCACCTGGGACTCAGCATTGGGCTTCTCTTCTTATTCGACTATGAGCCCACCCCCAGGCTAACATTGGTTAGTTTTACAGGAGTCTGGGGGCAGGCTTAGAAGGAGAGTGAAGTCTAATACTGAGTCTCGGGTGCCACACATGGTGCCTGTGATACACACAGTGTTGCCCTCCGCCGTACTGTGTGGGTAATTCCAAGTTGATCGCAGCAGGATTTTTGATAGCAATTGGGCAAGACCATGTGCACTGCAGGGGAGGCAGATATAACATGTGCAGAAAGAGTTAGATTTGGGTGGGTTATTTTATTTCTGTGCAGGGTAAATACTGGCTGCTTTATTTTTACACTGCAAATTAGATTGCAGATTGAACACACCCCACCCAAATCTAACTCTCTCTGCACATGTTATATCTGCCTCCCCTGCAGTGCACATGGTTTTGCCCAATTGCTATCAAAAATCCTGCTGCGATCAACTTGGAATTACCCCCTGTGTGGTTACCGCTGCAGCCTCCATTGATAACAATACAGTATATTGGCCCTCATTCTGAGTTGTTCGCTCGCAAGCTGCTTTTAGCAGCATTGCACACGCTAAGCCGCCGCCTACTGGGAGTGAATCTTAGCTTAGCAAAATTGCGAACGAAATATTCTCAAAATTGCGATTAGAAATTTCTAAGCAGTTTCTGAGTAGCTCGACACTTACTCTGCCACTGCGATCAGTTCAGTCAGTTTCGTTCCTGGTTTGACGTCACAAACACACCCAGCGTTCGCCCAGACACTCCCCCGTTTCTCCAGCCACTCCCGCGTTTTTCCCAGAAACGGCAGCGTTTTTTCACACACTCCCATAAAACGTCCAGTTTCCGCCCAGAAACACTCACTTCCTGTCAATCACACAACGATCACCAGAACGAAGAAAAAACCTTGTAATGCCGTGAGTAAAATACCAAACTTCTTAGCAAATTTACTTGGCGCAGTCGCAGTGCGAACATTGCGCATGCGCAATTAGCGGAAAATCGCTGCGATGCGAAGAAAATTACCGAGCGAACAACTCGGAATGATGGCCATTGTTAGGCTTTATAACAATTATTTTGTGTTGTGAAACAATGTTCCTCAAACTGTGCTCCATAGTAAGTAGAGAGATCAGTACTAAAGTTGTGACCAATGGGCCTAATTCAGACCTGAACGCAGCAACAAAATTGTTTTCTAATGGGCAAAACCATGTGAAGTGCAGGTGTGGCAGATATAACTTGTACAGAGAGAATTAGATTTAGGTGGGGTGTGTTCAAACTGATATCTAAATTGCAGTGTAAAAATAAAGCAGACAGTATTTACCCTGCATAGAAACAATATAACCCACCTAAATCTAAATCTCTCTGCACATGTTACATTTGACACACACACACACACACACCACCCGGCAGTGCGCATAGTTTTGCCCATTAGAGAACAATTTTGCTGCTACGATCAGGTCTGAATTAGGGGGGTAATTCCAAGTTGATCGCAGCAGGATTTTTGTTAGCAATTGGGCAAAACCATGTGCACTGCAGGGGAGGCAGAAATAACATGTGCAGAGAGAGAGAGAGATTTGGGTGGGGTGTGTTCAGTCTGCAATCTAATTTGCAGTGTAAAAATTAAGCAGCCAGTATTTACCCTGCACAGAAATAAAATAACCCACCCAAATCTAACTCTTTCTGCACATGTTATATCTGCCTCCCCTGCAGTGCACATGGTTTTGCCCAATTGCTATCAAAAATCCTGCTGCGATCAACTTGGAATTACCCCCTAGGCCCAATATGTGGATGCAAGGAGCCTTGCAATACAATAATTGCTCTTCGTATTACTTAAATAAACATTTACGATCTGTTCATGCATTCTATATAGACTATAAACTATAAAGCATATACAATATGTATATTTACACCTACATATTAAATATATTGCAGATATAAAATTATTTAATATTCATTTAACAAAATTACAATATTAATTCATTTTATTTTTGCTAATTTAGCTAACATTATACAACATACTGTGTCTTAAAGTAGGTTGATCTGTTACCATGGCTGTCAATTTAAGACCCTCCAGGCAGTATTAGTATTCCTATGAGTTAATTAAATATAATTACATCGTTTCATTTGAAATTTGCATAATAATTTCAGAGATTAACATGAAAAAAGGATGTGAAATGAATGAAAAAGTTCTCGATTTCTTTTACTGAGCTTATCATCAGGCACAAAAAGATAAGCAATTCCCTTATTTAATTTTGTCTATGACTGCAGACTGAATGATTTCCATGACAGCTATCTTTTTTATTGATGCTATCTGTCTCACTGAGAGCTGTGAACTTGTATGCACACATTTTCTAATTCATTTAGCTCTGTAGAGCTTATGAATCAATGGGTCGACATTGATTAGGTTGGCAGTCAATAGGTCAATCACTATTGGTCAACATTGAGATGGTCAGCACAGGAACAAGGTCGACACAGGAAAATGGTCAACACATAGAAAGGCTGACATGACATTTTTAAACTTTTTGATGTGTTTTTTTGCGTAACATGACAAGGAACCCTAATTAGAACCCCAATTAGTGCACCGCGTCCCCTTGCATGGCTTGCTTTGCAGGCAAGGGTTACTATTCCCAGTCATAGTCCACATGGATGGTAAGGTATGAAAATGAAAAAATAAAAAATTAAAAAAGTACCTTTTTATGTGTCGATCATTTTAATGTGTCTTTATTTTTCCTGTGTCGACCATGTCAATGTCAACTTCTTTTGTTTGTATATAATGTAATGTAAATGAAAGTTGACTCTCAAGCACATCTAGATATTATTGGTAAAATGTTACATGATTTACTGCAAATTATAGATTGTTTCTTTATTGTATTCTAATTTATTGTGCATAGCTTCCTGTTCTGAACTATTCTACTATTTTTATTTTATTTGTTATAAACTTGAGGGGCACATTTATTATCATTTGCAGCCAACAACTTAAAATAGATTCTTTATAGCGGCAATTTGAGGCATTAAGGAATCAGGATGTATCATTCCTGTGTTGCAGGGGTAGGTGCTATAGGAGCCCGTCCTGCCGAGCAATGAGATATTACTCACATTGCAATCACATATCTTCCTGCTTTACCCCTTCAGACAGTGTCAGACTGGGGCATGAAAGGCCCACTGGGTATGTGTTGTAGGGTCCCATGCTTAAGGGTGTGGCCAGGCTAAAGTGGGGGCGTGGCCAGCCACCACAGAGGTTTGGCTAACCATTAAAGAGTACATTTTCTGTGCCCAATGGTAAATATATAATAAACCATATTCTTGTGAAGTTTAATGTAACATATGTATAATGCATAATTCAAGTGCACCTGGATAAAGTCTGGAACCTGATCCCTAGAGGAGGAGGAGGTACCACAGGAAGTGGGGCCCACCAGTGGTTTCCCCTGTTCCCCTGTGGGCCAGTCCGACTTTACCTTCAGATACGCATTTGCAAGCCGTAGCTACCAATGAGGGATCCGAACCAAATAAATCTTGCGAAAGGTAACCTATAGACTACTATAGGCTAATGCCATCTGAAGAGGATGTTAGCAGCAGCTTTGGAATGAAGTCTATGGCTGTTGGAAATATCTGCTCCTGTCCATCCTTGTTACATTTTGCAAATACTTAATATTTGTGGGCAAACCCCAAAACAGTTGTTTACAGGACATACTGTATGCCACAAATATACTTTAATAGATAGGCCCCAGAATATTCAAAGTGGCTTAATAGCAATATTTAAGGAAAATCTAACCTCAAAAGTTGTTGCGCTTTATGTTTTTAATACAGAAAGGAGAATTACAGGGAAAATTCTGCCCTGGATTCTGTGGTAATAGAGAGTGCATTCATACTCTGCACAGAGCTATTCTGACATCCCCTCCTGCCTCCCCCCTTTCTTCTCTCTTCATCAGAGCTTCCTGCTGTAGTCTGGATGGATCCCAGTTAATTAGATGACATTGTGTTCTGCAAATTTCAGCATTAGCTCTAATTTTTTCCTTCCTAAGGCAATTTAGCAATTTCAATATTTTGTTTTTGCATTTTATTTTTTTTACATTTTTATTATAATCATAAAATTATTTGTTCTATGTATTTCTTTTTCATTTTTTTAATAATTAACTTGTTTTAGTATTTGTACAGCCAGAGGGATGCATATTTTACATAGGTAAGTTCTTGATAACTTATCATAAAATGCACACTTCTGTACTATGCATACGCACCAAAAATGCATATGCAGAGATTGTATAATTTTACTTAATTGGAGAGACTGAACAGGGGAGTAAAGGGCAGAGCTGGAGCTTCCATTAAGTAACTTTATACAGCTGCTTAGGGTGCCAGGACCAGAGGGGGTGACCCGCTGAGGTTGTCTTGCTGGTGATGGCCATTGATCTTATAAGCTGCGACTGCACCAGTTATTCTTTATACCTGCAGGCCATCAGGGTCATCAGTGCAGCAGGCAGGCAGCAGGGTGGGCACCCCATCCCCTTCCCTCTCCTCACCTTCCCTCTCACACAGTCAGTTATAAAAGCTCAGACTCCCATGCTGTACAAGAAGAGGAATGAGGAGTGGAATGAGCTGGATCCAGGCAGACAAGGGAACTTTTTAATGTATTCATATGGGTGATTGAGTTAATGGGTGCTGAGGGGGGAGGTGAATTGCTTAACAACTTAAGTGATGATGTTTCACCCACAAAACTGCTCAGAAATGTATGTTTTTTTAATTACTTATTAAAGATTACAAAGTATTTTTAATTATATATAAAAATAATTTATTTAAAAAAGTATATTTAATGGGGGTGTTTTGCACCCCCCATCCCCACTGTGTCCATAGGCCCCCATTAAAAAAATAACTTCCAACCCCCCACTGGTAACATAACCCCCATTGATCTTAAATCCTTATAATAGTATTCCCATACCCCCTTAGTAGTAAAAAACACATATTTCCTAACCCACCAATGTAATTTTTTTGTAACAATCCCTGTATTGTGCTTCAATGCACAATTACAGAAGTCATGTTAACGGGGATCCAGGCAGACAGAGGAGATACGTTCTTCGCTTTTGCAGAATTAATGCATGCTGAAGGTAAATAATTAGAGATGTGCTTTTAGCTGGATTTGGATTTGGCTCTCATTTGTTGTCCTGCTTTGGATTTGGATTTGCCAAACCACAATGACTGCTTTTGGATTTGGATTTTATTTAAAAAATTTACAAAAAAGCTAAAAAAAAATCACATAGTTTGGGCCTTTGTTTGTTCCTAGAGTATTATTAACCTCAATAACGTTAATTTCCAGTTATTTCCAGTGGCTACCTCACAGCTCACAATATTATTTTCACCAATATTGGCCAAAGGCTGCAGCAAGCTGGCTGGTTACTAAGCAACATAGCAGTGGCACAAACACCAGGTAGTTTATAGCACATCTATGAAACATTGCCAGACAGCCATGGCAGAATTAAAAAGTGGTGATAGATGGAAGTGATGTACAATATGTTAAAATGGCTGCCAAATACTGGGTTATGTAGACAAAGTAGAGTAAAGGTGAGAGACAAAATAAAAACAAGTTGGACATAAGTCAAGGTCATGAAATGTACGTCACATGCATAGACCTTGGCCTTCACATGTCATGTCAAGTTGGCACACCAATGCATCTACAGTTATGAGACAGATAAGAATGATCAGCTGGATAAGTAATGGTGACATAATATTAATAGAAAAGTATAAAAACTGAGGAAATTTTTTTATTTAAGTGAGCTTTCTGGACTGAAATCTGGTATGTTGTGCTGCTGAGACATATAATTAAAATGTATTTTATTGACTTCCAGCCACACCCCAACTGAGATGGCTGCACTGTGAGCCAGCTCCTCCACAGCCGCAGCAACATCTCCTGCTACGGACCTCTTGTGTGTCTGAGGAGACGG
The DNA here is from genome assembly GCF_028390025.1 of Pseudophryne corroboree. NCBI lineage: Eukaryota > Metazoa > Chordata > Amphibia > Anura > Myobatrachidae > Pseudophryne > Pseudophryne corroboree. The sequence continues at coordinate 444,831,531 of NC_086447.1, forward strand.
ATCTCTGCCACCAGAACCTAGTGGAAGGTCCCCTATATGCATGGAGAGATATTTCTCCCCCTTAATGCCCTACACAAAAGCCAGCACTGGGAGACTGAATGGTGCCAATCCAAAATGGCAGCCGTGGCTCCTGCAACTACTGCTTCTTCCCTGGGCTCCACTCTAGCTGCTTCTCCGGATCCTGTCAGCTCCCCTGCTCCTATCTCTCCATCTCCCCTGCCACAGCTGCCCATGCTGGAGGAAGAGCTACAGACCAGCTTAGTCTCCTATGCTGACATTGTCCACACCATTAAAGACACTATGGCACCATTAATGCAGGAGCATGCAGAATCTTTAATAAATGCTAAGAGGGAAGCTAATAAGAGTAATGTGCAACTGATGCAGAGTTCATACTAATGAAATTTGGCTCGGTGAGGCTTTCTCTGATGTATCTGACCTTAAACAGCGCCTTGAAGTTCTTCACAAACAACATATGCATGCCCTGAACAAATTGGATGATCTAGAGAACAGATTGTGTATGAACAACCTCAGGATTGGATTGTGGGTCTGCCGGAATCTGTTAAAAGGGACGCCCTGTTTTACTTTCTGAAGGTTACGCTCCCAGAATTGCTACAAATCCCTGATGCCTGAACCCACATAGTTGAGGAATGTGCTTACCATATTGGTCCCCCGGTGAGGACTCTGGGGGTCGCCACAGGGTCACCATATTCCGCTGCCTGACCTTTTTGCACCGAGAGACCTCATGGCAGGCATCTAGGTGCAACCGCTTGTGGGAGGGCCACAAACTATTCATTTTCCAGGACTACTCTGCTGAGGTCACCAGGGCTAGAAAAACTTTTCCTGGAATCTGTGCTGGGTTGGTGAAATGGAGTTGCTGCTTTACATTATTGTTTCTAGCTCGCCTATGTAACTTTACAGCTGATTCATTTGTGGATTTCTCCTCTCCCCAGGATGCTGACCATTATTTGAAAGATAAAGCTACAGATGAAAAATTCTCAGCCTTACCCACTCATATGATCTCTCAGGATTGATCTTGCGCTGTGCATAGTGTTTTCTTTGTTGGAATTCTATTTGTTTTCTCTGACTGCCATCAAGGAGTGATATTGTGTGCCTATCTCAGTGCTTCAGCTACACTGAATTCTTTAACTATGGCAGTTTTCTACGATGTTATATTTTTATACCATACTGCATTTTTGAATTGCTGTGGACTTCCTCTACTAACTGATCTGATACGGTATCGTATGTTGGTGTGTCGCACAATTGCACTGCTGAAATACTCTGCACTGCTGTTTATTACAATGTTTTCTATGTACTCCTTACGCTGTGGTTTACCTGTTCTGGTGGCACTGGACCGACTGTTTTCGGTTTATTTACATTTCCCAATATTTCTATTTCTTGTTTTCTTTTCTTTTCCATGTATTTTATTACTGTGAGATGTTTAACAGTTGCTGCAGCTCCTTTGAGCTCAATTCTTTGTTGTATGTTAGGTACGTCACTGCGGTGTACCTATCTTCTTGTTTGCTTTATCCTATTTTTTATGCCTGAATGCTCACTGATATGCCAGCTGGCTTGCAGGGGTCTTCTATTCCTGTGAAAGTTCGTTTTTTTCTCTTTATTTTTACTGTCTCTCTTTTTATTCTTGTTTTCCTCCTATCTCCCCCGTTTCTGGCTTCCTTTATCTTCCTCTTCTCCCCCTCCCTTTTATATGCTGGAGTGCTTTTAATTTGTGTCTCCCATGCCCCTACCATAATATCTCCCTGATATGGCTCCCTTGAAGTTTGGTTCTTTGGTACTAGATTCACTTGTTACAACCTGAAATTTTGACGCTTAACTCTATGGGGTTCTCTGTGCTATTGTTTGCAGCCTATTCTTCTAAAAAAAAGGGAGGTGGTCACCCTTGTCAAAAAACAATTGGCTTCCCAGTTGAATAGATTTACTGCTGATCCAGAGGGTAGATATGTCATATCTGAAGTGACTGTTCTTGGGGATAAGTTTATACTGTGCAATATATCCGCACCGAATATTTATTCCCAAAAATTCTTTCAAACCTTATTGCAAAACTTAGTCCTTATTTAGATAATTTTTTGGTCCTGGGAGGGGACTTTAATATTGTTATCTCTGACTATATGGATAGGCAATATCCGCCTTCTAAACCCCCCTGCCCACTGCTTTTTGGCATCCCTAAGCTTACTCTGATCTCAGCTGTACCTGTACCAAGACATGAAAGACTATATATATATATATATATATATATATATATATTGAAAAAGGATTCTGAGTGCACTAATATGTGTGTACTGTTAGTCCAATCTGTCTAATTAGCATTCACAATATTCCAAAAATACAATTTTTTGGGTTTTTTATTGTTTAAAAGGAAACCACACAATAGTAATTCAAGATCTTAAGCAGTACAAATCATTATGCATCCAATACAGGATCAGTGTTATTGGCTGAATGGTATCTCCAACAGAAGGCAACAGATGGATACAGTACTTGAAGAAACCCAACGCGTTTCATCCCATTCAGGGACTTCTTCAGGGGTATATATCTAAACAAAAATGTACATTAATACAATAATAGTCTAAACCTCCTGACTGAGGTTTGTATCTAATGAACATATACATACCAAATGCCAATAGATTAGAAAATATCCTGAAAGGACATGAATCTCACTGTGTGTCGTTTAAAACTAGGAATAAAACCTAACAAATAAAACAATACATTAGAATCATTAACTATAAAGTTATTTGTTAGGTTTTATTCCTAGTTTTAAATATAAGGAGTGATCCCTTTCAGTTAAATTTACTTATACCATTCTGTATATGGGGCTTTAACGCTCACAAACCTAATTGCAAGGAAACACTGCTTTTACTGTATTTACACATGAGTTTGTATCTGTATACACATACAGTATAAGCCAGAAGTTCCAAAACGCACCTCAACGATCCAGGTTTTAAATGTATCCATTCTTGGCCACAGGTGACTTAATTAGCACCTCAGTCAATTTGATTTAACCATCTGAGCTGAGCCATGGATATACCTAAATCCTGGACTGTTGGGGTGCCTTGAGGACCGCATTTGGGAACCTCTGGTATAAGCAGTAACTACAGTATATTACACAATTATACACTACTGCTTGTGTATATAGATGCAAACTCATGTTGCTCAGCACCCCTGAAACCCACTGTTCATTTGTAAAGCATTGTATCAATGCATGTGTGACACCCGCACATCACTGCTGAAATTACAGTACATTACAGTATATTGTAAAGCTTTACACTAAGTGATTGGCCCATTTGTCCGGACCTGCTATTGTATTGTATACTACAGTAAGTTATCCATCTGCTGCTAGTGTTTTCAGCAATGTAGTTTTGATTAGTGGAAAAATTGCTACCCAGTGGTGAACGCGTGTATTGCATGTTGAGGACATTCTTATGCCTTACCACGCATTGCTACACCATACTATGCCAACCTGCTCTGATGTTATGCCGCAACTAAGATGTGTACATGGCGAAACTACAGCAATGATGAGCATGACTACATCTGTATAAGTAAAAGATATCATTATCTAACTTTTTACTACGAGAAATATATATGCTGTTTATTTATCTAAAAGTCTGTTAAAACCTTGTTGACCATCACATGAATGATTGAGTGTATGTGTTTGGACAAGCCTTTAAAGGGTCTGTATGTGTTTGGGAAAGCCTTCCCAGGGTCTGTTTGTGATAAAATTTAGATATTATTTCAGTTAGTGCTTGGAGGAATAAGTACCAAGTCAGTTAAAAGTAAAGTAAAAACAAATAAATAAAATAAGATTGTAAGGCCTTTGACATCAAAAGGGAGGTTTGATTTAAAAGTTCTACTTCTGATAAATAAAATAGTTCTTATCAAATAGGGATCTTATCAGAGGTTAATAGGTTTTTGGGGTTAATGGATTATTGGGTGCTGGATGGGGGACCTTGATGAGTGCTGACAGTATGGATGAAGGTGTTAATGGGTGCCCTGAGTGTGAATTGATGTATTAATAAGTGCTGAGTGGGTTAATATATTAATGGTTTCTTGAGATGAATGGGATAATGGGTGCCGGATATGGGGTTAATGGGTGCTGGTGGTGAATCGATAAATGGATTCCTGGTAGAGGAACATTGGGGGTAATTCTGAGTTGATCGCAGCAGGAACTTTGTTAGCAGTTGGGCAAATCCATGTGCACTGCAGGGGAGGCAGATATAACATGTGCAGAGAGCGTTAGATTTGGGTGGGTTATTTTGTTCCTGTGCAGGGTAAATACTGACTGCTTTATTTTTACACTGCAATTTAGATTGCAGATTGAACACGCCACACCCAAATCTAACTCCCTCTGCACATGTTATATCTGCCTCCCCTGCAGTGCACATGGTTATGCTCAACTGCTAACAAAGTTTCTATTGCGATCAACTCAGAATTACCCCCATTAATGCGTGCTGACAATGTGATTGAATCTGTTAATAGGTGCTGGGATTGTAAATTGAGTAATGTATTCTTGGAGAGGCATGGGTTAATAAGTGCTAGATGGTGTGATGTTAATGGATGCTGAATAGGGGGTAAATTGGTAAATGAGGTTTATGGGGGTGGAGGTGAATGGGCATATTGTGTGCTCTAATTCTACAACAAATTATAATACATTTACAGACAGGATATGCATATGAGAAATTACTCAGCCTGTTGTCATAGACTTTGGTAAACATGTAAATGGATTGGAAGAATGTATTGGGGAATTAGGGGTGGTAAAGTGAAGATTTGCCTGGCATGCCTAAATACCTTGCATTAGCCTTGGGGATAGAAAATATAAACTGTACAGTAAGGGTGTGTTTTGAAAATTCAAGCTGGGGTCGACCTGCACACAGATGCAGATATACCCTTGTCATTGTGAGTTCTGTACATACTGTACTGTACATGCACTGATGATGATTGGCACCTTTAGCTTACCATTTCTGATTTAGTGATTGCAGTCTGACCTTTCCAACTGTTACTGATACTTAACTTAGGGGTAGATATAATAAGAAGTGTTGGTATGAGGGAGAAGCAGTATCAGCGCACCTCTGGAGAGGTAATTACTGAAGAATTGGTGCAGCATGTGTTTCATGGTCTCCCTGTCTCTGTCTACAAGAAAATAAAAAATAAATAAAACTAATATTTTACTAATATAATTTCTTTTTGTGCTGTACCCCAGTATACATCCAGGGGCTGCTGTGTCTGTAGAGGGTTGTTCTCTACATCCAACCAGGGTTTCTGCTTCAGTGATAAAAAATTAAAACTAATATTTTTTTTTATTATTATTATTTTTTGTGCTGTACCCCAGTATACATCCAGGGGCTGCTGTGTCTGTACAGGAGTGCTCTGTCCATCCATCCAGGGGCTTCGCACCAGTGTAAAATTAAAACAACAAAAGCTAAAAAGCCTAAATTATAATTATAATTTTTTTGTGTGATGCTGTACCTCACTATACTATACAATTTGTATTTTATTTCATACAGTAAGTACTGTGACACTGCCGGTCACACTGCAGTATATTTTTATTTTGTATTCATGCACATATTGGGCAACACTGTGGGTGAAGATAGTACCACAGTAATATTAAAGATGTGCACCGGAAATTTTTCGGGTTTTGTGTTTTGGTTTTGGGTTCGGTTCCGCGGCCGTGTTTTGGGTTCGAACGCGTTTTGGCAAAACCTCACCGAATTTTTTTTGTCGGATTCGGGTGTGTTTTGGATTCGGTGTTTTTTTCAAAAAAAACTAAAAAAACAGCTTAAATCATAGAATTTGGGGGTCATTTTGATCCCAAAGTATTATTAACCTCAATAACCATAATTTCCACTCATTTTCAGTCTATTCTGAACACCTCACACCTCACAATATTATTTTTAGTCCTAAAATTTGCACCGAGGTCGCTGGATGACTAAGCTCAGCGACCCAAGTGGCCGACACAAACACCTGGCCCATCTAGGAGTGGCACTGCAGTGTCACGCAGGATGGCCCTTCCAAAAAACACTCCCCAAACACCACATGACGCAAAGAAAAAAAGAGGCGCAATGAGGTAGCTGTGTGACTAAGCTCAGCGACCCAAGTGGCCGACACAAACACCTGGCCCATCTAGGAGTGGCACTGCAGTGTCAGGCAGGATGGCCCTTCCAAAAAATACTCCCCAAACAGCACATGACACAAAGAAGAAAAAAAAGAGGCGCAATGAGGTAGCTGTGTGACTAAGCTCAGCGACCCTAGTGGCCGACACAAACACCTGGCCCATCTAGGAGTGGCACTGCAGTGTCAGGCAGGATGGCCCTTCCAAAAAACACTCCCCAAACAGCACATGACGCAAAGAAAAAAAGAGGCGCAATGAGGTAGCTGTGTGAGTAAGCTCAGCGACCCTAGTGGCCGACACAAACACCTGGCCCATCTAGGAGTGGCACTGCAGTGTCACGCAGGATGGCCCTTCAAAAAAACACTCCCCAAACAGCACATGACGCAAAGAAAAAAAGAGGCGCAATGAGGTAGCTGTGTGAGTAAGCTAAGCGACCCTAGTGGCCGACACAAACACCGGGCCCATCTAGGAGTGGCACTGCAGTGTCACGCAGGATGGCCCTTCAAAAAAACACTCCCCAAACAGCACATGACGCAAAGAAAAAAAGAGGCGCAATGAGGTAGCTGTGTGACTAAGCTCAGCGACCCAAGTGGCCGACACAAACACCTGGCCCATCTAGGAGTGGCACTGCAGTGTCACGCAGGATGGCCCTTCAAAAAAACACTCCCCAAACAGCACATGACGCAAAGAAAAAAAGAGGCGCAATGAGGTAGCTGTGTGAGTAAGCTCAGCGACCCTAGTGGCCGACACAAACACCTGGCCCATCTAGGAGTGGCACTGCAGTGTCACGCAGGATGGCCCTTCAAAAAAACACTCCCCAAACAGCACATGACGCAAAGAAAAAAAGAGGCGCAATGAGGTAGCTGTGTGAGTAAGCTAAGCGACCCTAGTGGCCGACACAAACACCTGGCCCATCTAGGAGTGGCACTGCAGTGTCACGCAGGATGGCCCTTCAAAAAAACACTCCCCAAACAGCACATGACGCAAAGAAAAAAAGAGGCGCAATGAGGTAGCTGTGTGACTAAGCTCAGCGACCCAAGTGGCCGACACAAACACCTGGCCCATCTAGGAGTGGCACTGCAGTGTCACGCAGGATGGCCCTTCAAAAAAACACTCCCCAAACAGCACATGACGCAAAGAAAAAAAGAGGCGCAATGAGGTAGCTGTGTGACTAAGCTCAGCGACCCAAGTGGCCGACACAAACACCTGGCCCATCTAGGAGTGGCACTGCAGTGTCACGCAGGATGGCCCTTCAAAAAAACACTCCCCAAACAGCACATGACGCAAAGAAAAAAAGAGGCGCAATGAGGTAGCTGTGTGAGTAAGCTAAGCGACCATAGTGGCCGACACAAACACCTGGCCCATCTAGGAGTGGCACTGCAGTGTCACACAGGATGGCCCTTCAAAAAAACACTCCCCAAACAGCACATGACGCAAAGAAAAAAAGAGGCGCAATGAGGTAGCTGTGTGACTAAGCTCAGCGACCCAAGTGGCCGACACAAACACCTGGCCCATCTAGGAGTGGCACTGCAGTGTCACGCAGGATGGCCCTTCAAAAAAACACTCCCCAAACAGCACATGACGCAAAGAAAAAAAGAGGCGCAATGAGGTAGCTGTGTGAGTAAGCTCAGCGACCCTAGTGGCCGACACAAACACCGGGCCCATCTAGGAGTGGCACTGCAGTGTCACGCAGGATGTCCCTTCCAAAAAACCCTCCCCAAACAGCACATGACGCAAAGAAAAAAAGAGGCGCAATGAGGTAGCTGTGTGAGTAAGCTCAGCGACCCTAGTGGCCGACACAAACACCTGGCCCATCTAGGAGTGGCACTGCAGTGTCACGCAGGATGGCCCTTCAAAAAAACACTCCCCAAACAGCACATGACGCAAAGAAAAAAAGAGGCGCAATGAGGTAGCTGTGTGAGTAAGCTAAGCGACCCTAGTGGCCGACACAAACACCTGGCCCATCTAGGAGTGGCACTGCAGTGTCACGCAGGATGGCCCTTCAAAAAAACACTCCCCAAACAGCACATGACGCAAAGAAAAAAAGAGGCGCAATGAGGTAGCTGTGTGACTAAGCTCAGCGACCCAAGTGGCCGACACAAACACCTGGCCCATCTAGGAGTGGCACTGCAGTGTCACGCAGGCTGGCCCTTCCAAAAAACACTCCCCAAACAGCACATGACGCAAAGAAAAATGAAAGAAAAAAGAGGTGCAAGATGGAATTGTCCTTGGGCCCTCCCACCCACCCTTATGTTGTATAAACAGGACATGCACACTTTAACCAACCCATCATTTCAGTGACAGGGTCTGCCACACGACTGTGACTGAAATGACGGGTTGGTTTGGACCCCCACCAAAAAAGAAGCAATTAATCTCTCCTTGCACAAATTGGCTCTACAGAGGCAAGATGTCCACCTCATCATCATCCTCCGATTCATCACCGTGTACATCCCCCTCCTCACAGATTATCAATTCGTCCCCACTGGAATCCACCATCACAGCTCCCTGTGTACTTTGTGGAGGCAATTGCTGCTGGTGAATGTCTCCATGGAGGAATTGATAATAATTCATTTTAATGAACATCATCTTCTCCACATTTTCTGGAAGTAACCTCGTACGCCGATTGCTGACAAGGTGAGCGGCGGCACTAAACACTCTTTCGGAGTACACACTTGTGGGAGGGCAACTTAGGTAGAATAAAGCAAGTTTGTGCAAGGGCCTCCAAATTGCCTCTTTTTCCTGCCAGTATACGTACAGACTGTCTGACGTGCCTACTTGGATGCGGTCACTCATATAATCCTCCACCATTCTTTCAATGGGGAGAGAATCATATGCAGTGACAGTAGACGACATGTCCGTAATCGTTGGCAGGTCCTTCAGTCCGGACCAGATGTCAGCATCAGCAGTCGCTCCAGACTGCCCTGCATCACCGCCAGCGGGTGGGCTCGGAATTCTGAGCCTTTTCCTCGCACCCCCAGTTGCGGGAGAATGTGAAGGAGGAGATGTTGACAGGTCGCGTTCCGCTTGACTTGACAATTTTCTCACCAGCAGTTCTTTGAACCCCTGCAGACTTGTGTCTGCCGGAAAGAGAGATCCAAGGTAGGTTTTAAATCTAGGATCGAGCACGTTGGCCAAAATGTAGTGCTCTGATTTCAACAGATTGACCACCCGTGAATCCTTGTTAAGCGAATTAAGGGCTCCATCCACAAGTCCCACATGCCTAGCGGAATCGCTCTGTGTTAGCTCCTCCTTCAATGTCTCCAGCTTCTTCTGCAAAAGCCTGATGAGGGGAATGACCTGACCTGACTCAGGCTGGCAGTGTCTGAACTGACTTCACGTGTGGCAAGTTCAAAAGGTTGCAGAACCTTGCACAACGTTGAAATCATTCTCCACTGCGCTTGAGACAGGTGCATTCCACCTCCTATATCGTGCTCAGTTGTATAGGCTTGAATGGCCTTTTGCTGCTCCTCCAACCTCTGAAGCATATAGAGGGTTGAATTCCACCTCGTTACCACTTCTTGCTTCAGATGATGGCAGGGCAGGTTCAGGCGTTTTTGGTGGTGCTCCAGTCTTCTGTACGTGGTGCCTGTACGCCGAAAGTGTCCCGCAATTCTTCTGGCCACCGACAGCATCTCTTGCACGCCCCTCTCGTTTTTTAAATAATTCTGCACCACCAAATTCAAGGTATGTGCAAAACATGGGACGTGCTGGAATTTGCCCATATTTAATGCACACACAATATTGCTGGCGTTGTCCGATGCCACAAATCCACAGGAGAGTCCAATTGGGGTAAGCCATTCTGCGATGATCTTCCTCAGTTGCCGTAAGAGGTTTTTAGCTGTGTGCGTATTCTGGAAAGCGGTGATACAAAGTGTAGCCTGCCTAGGAAAGAGTTGGCGTTTGCGAGATGCTGCTACTGGTGCCGCCGCTGCTGTTCTTGCGGCGGGAGTACATACATCTACCCAGTGGGCTGTCACAGTCATATAGTCCTCAGTCTGCCCTGCTCCACTTGTCCACATGTCCGTGGTTAAGTGGACATTGGGTACAACTGCATTTTTTAGGACACTGGTGAGTTTTTTTCTGAGGTCTGTGTACATTTTCGGTATCGCCTGCCTAGAGAAATGGAACCTAGATGGTATTTGGTACCGGGGACACAGTACCTCAAACAAGTCTATAGTTGGCTCTGCAGTAATGATGGATACCGGAACCACGTTTCTCACCGCCCAGGATGCCAAGGCCTCAGTTATCCGCTTTGCAGCACGATGACTGCTGTGATATTTCATCTTCCTCGCAAAGGACTGTTGGACAGTCAATTGCTTGGTTGAAGTAGTAAAAGTGGTCTTACGACTTCCCCTCTGGGATGACCATCGACTCCCAGCAGCAACAACAGCAGCGCCAGCAGCAGTAGGCGTTACACGCAAGGATGCATCGGAGGAATCCCAGGCAGGAGAGGACTCGTCAGAATTGCCAGTGACATGGCCTGCAGGACTATTGGCATTCCTGGGGAAGGAGGAAATTGACACTGAGGGAGTTGGTGGGGTGGTTTGCGTGAGCTTGGTTACAAGAGGAAGGGATTTACTGGTCAGTGGACTGCTTCCGCTGTCGCCCAAAGTTTTTGAACTTGTCACTGACTTATGATGAATGCGCTGCAGGTGACGTATAAGGGAGGATGTTCCGAGGTGGTTAACGTCCTTACCCCTACTTATTACAGCTTGACAAAGGCAACACACGGCTTGACAAATGTTGTCCGCATTTCTGTTGAAATACTTCCACACCGAAGAGCTGATTTTTTTTGTATTTTCACCAGGCATGTCAATGGCCATATTCCTCCCACGGACAACAGGTGTCTCCCCAGGTGCCTGACTTAAACAAACCACCTCACCATCAGAATCCTCCTGGTCAATTTCCTCCCCAGCGCCAGCAACACCCATATCCTCCTCATCCTGGTGTACTTCAACACTGACATCTTCAATCTGACTATCAGGAACTGGACTGCGGGTGCTCCTTCCAGCACTTGCAGGGGGCGTGCAAATGGTGGAAGGCGCATGCTCTTCACGTCCAGTGTTGGGAAGGTCAGGCTTCGCAACCGACACAATTGGACTCTCCTTGTGGATTTGTGATTTCGAAGAACGCACAGTTCTTTGCTGTGCTTTTGCCAGCTTAAGTCTTTTCATTTTTCTAGCGAGAGGCTGAGTGCTTCCATCCTCATGTGAAGCTGAACCACTACCCATGAACATAGGCCAGGGCCTCAGCCGTTCCTTGCCACTCCGTGTGGTAAATGGCATATTGGCAAGTTTACGCTTCTCCTCCGACGATTTTATTTTAGATTTTTGAGTCCTTTTTTTACTGATATTTGGTGTTTTGGATTTTACATGCTCTGTACTATGACATTGGGCATCGGCCTTGGCAGACGACGTTGATGGCATTTCATCGTCTCGGCAATGACTAGTGGCAGCAGCTTCAGCACGAGGTGGAAGTCGATCTTGATCTTTCCCTATTTTTGGAACCTCAACATTTTTGTTCTCCATATTTTAATAGGCACAACTAAAAGGCACCTCAGGTAAACAATGGAGATGGATGGATACTAGTATACTTATGGATGACGAGTGACTGCCGACACAGAGGTAGCTACAGCCGTGGACTACCGTACTGCGTCTGCTAGTATAGACTGGCTGATAATGATATAAAAAATATATATATATCACTACTGCAGGACAGGTATATATTATATAATGACGGACCTGCTGGACACTGTCAGCAGCAGACTCCTAAACTACTAGTATGAAGAAGATAGAAAAAAAAAACCCACCACAGGTAGGTATACAATTATGGACGAGCACTGCCGACACAGAGGTAGCTACAGCCGTGGACTACCGTACTGCGTCTGCTAGTATAGACAGGATAATAATGATATAAAATATATATATATATCACTACTGCAGGACAGGTATATATTATATAATGACGGACCTGCTGGACACTGTCAGCAGCAGACTCCTAAACTACTAGTATGAAGAAGATAGAAAAAAAAAACCCACCACAGGTAGGTATACAATTATGGACGAGCACTGCCGACACAGAGGTAGCTACAGCCGTGGACTACCGTACTGCGTCTGCTAGTATAGACTGGATGATAATGATATAAAAAATATATATATATCACTACTGCAGGACAGGTATATATTATATAATGACGGACCTGCTGGACACTGTCAGCAGCAGACTCCTAAACTACTAGTATGAAGAAGATAGAAAAAAAAACCCACCACAGGTAGGTATACAATTATGGACGAGCACTGCCGACACAGAGGTAGCTACAGCCGTGGACTACCGTACTGCGTCTGCTAGTATAGACTGGATGATAATGATATAAAATATATATATATATCACTACTGCAGGACAGGTATATATTATATAATGACGGACCTGCTGGACACTGTCAGCAGCAGACTCCTAAACTACTAGTATGAAGAAGATAGAAAAAAAAAAACCACCACAGGTAGGTATACAATTATGGACGAGCACTGCCGACACAGAGGTAGCTACAGCCGTGGACTACCGTACTGCGTCTGCTAGTATAGACTGGATGATAATGATATAAAATATATATATATATCACTACTGCAGGACAGGTATATATTATATAATGACGGACCTGCTGGACACTGTCAGCAGCAGACTCCTAAACTACTAGTATGAAGAAGATAGAAAAAAAAACCACCACAGGTAGGTATACAATTATGGACGAGCACTGCCGACACAGAGGTAGCTACAGCCGTGGACTACCGTACTGCGTCTGCTAGTATAGACTGGATGATAATGATATAAAAAATATATATATATCACTACTGCAGGACAGGTATATATTATATAATGACGGACCTGCTGGACACTGTCAGCAGCAGACTCCTAAACTACTAGTATGAAGAAGATAGAAAAAAAAAACCCACCACAGGTAGGTATACAATTATGGACGAGCACTGCCGACACAGAGGTAGCTACAGCCGTGGACTACCGTACTGCGTCTGCTAGTATAGACTGGATGATAATGATATAAAAAATATATATATATCACTACTGCAGGACAGGTATATATTATATAATGACGGACCTGCTGGACACTGTCAGCAGCAGACTCCTAAACTACTAGTATGAAGAAGATAGAAAAAAAAAACCCACCACAGGTAGGTATACAATTATGGACGAGCACTGCCGACACAGAGGTAGCTACAGCCGTGGACTACCGTACTGCGTCTGCTAGTATAGACTGGATGATAATGATATAATATATATATATATATATCACTACTGCAGGACAGGTATATATTATATAATGACGGACCTGCTGGACACTGTCAGCAGCAGACTCCTAAACTACTAGTATGAAGAAGATAGAAAAAAAACCCCACCACAGGTAGGTATACAATTATGGACGAGCACTGCCGACACAGAGGTAGCTACAGCCGTGGACTACCGTACTGCGTCTGCTAGTATAGACTGGATGATAATGATATAAAAAATATATATATATCACTACTGCAGGACAGGTATATATTATATAATGACGGACCTGCTGGACACTGTCAGCAGCAGACTCCTAAACTACTAGTATGAAGAAGATAGAAAAAAAAAACCCACCACAGGTAGGTATACAATTATGGACGAGCACTGCCGACACAGAGGTAGCTACAGCCGTGGACTACCGTACTGCGTCTGCTAGTATAGACTGGATGATAATGATATAAAAAATATATATATATCACTACTGCAGGACAGGTATATATTATATAATGACGGACCTGCTGGACACTGTCAGCAGCAGACTCCTAAACTACTAGTATGAAGAAGATAGAAAAAAAAAACCCACCACAGGTAGGTATACAATTATGGACGAGCACTGCCGACACAGAGGTAGCTACAGCCGTGGACTACCGTACTGCGTCTGCTAGTATAGACTGGATGATAATGATATAAAATATATATATATATCACTACTGCAGGACAGGTATATATTATATAATGACGGACCTGCTGGACACTGTCAGCAGCAGACTCCTAAACTACTAGTATGAAGAAGATAGAAAAAAAACCCCACCACAGGTAGGTATACAATTATGGACGAGCACTGCCGACACAGAGGTAGCTACAGCCGTGGACTACCGTACTGCGTCTGCTAGTATAGACTGGATGATAATGATATAAAAAATATATATATATCACTACTGCAGGACAGGTATATATTATATAATGACGGACCTGCTGGACACTGTCAGCAGCAGACTCCTAAACTACTAGTATGAAGAAGATAGAAAAAAAAAACCCACCACAGGTAGGTATACAATTATGGACGAGCACTGCCGACACAGAGGTAGCTACAGCCGTGGACTACCGTACTGCGTCTGCTAGTACAGACTGGATGATAATGATATAAAAAATATATATATCACTACTGCAGGTATATATTATAATATAATGAATGACGGACCTGCTGGACACTGTCTGTCAGCAGAATGCGTTTATAGAATAAAAAAAAAAACACCACACGAGTGTTTAACTTTTTCAGGCAGACAATATACTGGTGGTCACTGGTCAGTCACACTGGCAGCAAAAGTGTGCACTGTTATGTACTCCTGCTATAACTGCTCCCCAGTCTCCCCCACAATTAAGCTGTGTGAGCAGTAAGCACTCAGCACAGTCAGATATACATAGATGATATTATCATGCAGCACACTGAGGCTGAGCACAGATATGGTATGTGACTGTGTATCGTTTTTTTTCAGGCAGAGAACGGATTTAAATAATAAATAAAACTAGTGGTCACTAGTATAACTATCAGCAAAACTCTGCACTCTCTGAGTACTCCTAATGCTCCCCAAAATTACTAAAATTAAATTACTAGTAAATCAAGTGTCTCACTCTCTATCTAAACGGAGAGGACGCCAGCCACGTCCTCTCCCTATCAATCTCAATGCACGTGTGAAAATGGCGGCGACGCGCGGCTTCTTATATAGAATCCGAGTCTCGCGATAGAATACGAGCCTCGCGAGAATCCGACAGCGGGATGATGACGTTCGGGCGCGCTCGGGTTAGCCGAGCAAGGCGGGAAGATCCGAGTCTGCCTCGGACCCGTGTAAAAAGGCTGAAGTTCGGGGGGGTTCGGATTCCGAGGAACCGAACCCGCTCATCTCTAAGTAATATATTTTATTTTGTACTTGTACATGTATTTTGCAACACTGTTGGTGAAGGTGGTACAACAGTAATATATTTTATTTTGTATTCATACACGTATTGTGCGACACTGTGAGTGAAGGTGGTACCACAGTAATATACATTTTATTTTGCACTCATACACGTATTGTGCGACACTGTGGGTGAACGAGATACCACAGTAATATATTTTATTGCGTACTCATACATGTATTGTGTGACACTGTAGATGAAAGTAAACCATAGTGAAACTTTCATTATTATCTCTGTACACTGTAGTTGGTAAGTTTTTTGCACAAATTGTTGTGTGTGCTGTACCCTACTTGGTTCATGTTTGTTGATAGATATGGAGGACGAACAACTGAGTGGAGAGCAGGAAGAACATAGTAGTGCTGCAGCTTCTGCCACCAGTCATGATGATAAACGTCTGTCAACGTCATCTACTAAAGTTGAAGCCCAAGGAATAGACGGCTTAAGTCAGGGCACCTAAAATCAAAGAAAAAGTAAAAGTCGGATTAGTAAGTCAGTTCAGTGCAATAACCAATAAAAATTGTTGTCTATGCAAAAAAAGACCGTTACCAGTGCCCCCAATGATTAATTTACATTTTTAAAAGGAAACAAATTAAATTAAATTATTATTCAATACTTTATTTCACTACATACATACTTTACCTCCCATGGGCCCCTAATCTAGTTATTGATAAAGATCTGTGTCAGACCATTTTTGCTGATTTTGGTTTCATTTTTATTTATTTTTTAAATATCCAAAAAAGCTCAAATAAAATGATGTGGACTTTTTTTGTTCCTAGAGTATCCCTATTAATTTCCAGTCATTTCGAGGCAAATTTGACCACAGTACAAACAATGAAAAATATATATTGTACAACATATTTTAAGATGCTGTAATCATCTGTACAGATTATTTTCAGCCTCAATGTAGGATCAATTCCTGAAAGTTATGTTTGACCTGGGGAAGGATCCACCTGTTGGAGCAGTTTGGCAACAACGGGTGACATGCCTTAGGTTGCCTCAGCCAGCTTCACGCAAGTTATGTACCATCACCATGTAAATAAATATGTATGTTTTTACCAACATATACAAATAATTATTGTATTAATTAAACATATTTCCACTTTATTGCATGCATCCTGGCAGAAGGGGAGTGAAATTGCGCCGAGTTCCAGCTGCAGCTCCCTTATAGGGAAACCAAAACCTGCAAGATCTGGCGCTGTATGAAAACAATATTGTGAGGTGGTCAAAAATGACTGGAAATTACTGAAAATTAATGTTATTGAGGTTAATAATACTGTAGGAACAAAAACAAGCCCAAATTCAGTAATTTGAGCTGTTTTATGATATTGCAAAAAAAAAAAACCTAGATCCAGAACCAAACTCCACACCAAAACCCACATAGCGGTTTTGGCAAAACCAATACAGATCCAAAACATGAATGAGATACAGATCCAAAACCCAAGATTTAGGCTGGCGCATATTTCTAGTTAAAAAGTGTTCAAAAAGTCACAGATGTGGGAAAAATGTTACCCTGGCTGAGCCACTTGGCATGACCATCTTACAGTAAAATTTATTTTTAACGCCTATATAACTCTGTGTTTGTTTTTTTATTAATGTAACATTTTTACCCATCTTTAACTATTTGAACACTTTTAACATTGATCAGCCAACATAACCTTTTTAACACTCTGATACTTTACTGCTGTCCTCTTTCTAACACTCATTATGTGTGTCCTATAATGTTTTGAACTGTATGAGTCAGTTCAATAGCTGTCTTTTCTGTGGATTTTCTTCCAAATAATTATATTTTTTCACTCACTCAGTTTAATTCATATTAGTGAGAAAAAAAAACTATTTGAAAAAGCTGCCCCCTGCAGAGAAATGCATTGAAGTTCACGGATCTCCAGCGTTGCAGACTTGCTACAGCTTACTCTGGTCATTTAACCATTTGAAAAAAATATAATAATTAAGAACAATAGATCATTTTATCAAGAGAGCGCATTAGCAATTTATTATATCTATAAATTTCCATAAAAATACAGTTTAAAATACACACACGCACAGTAAAAAATGACATACAATATTACTCTGTAATGGCAATAAAAAAACTATAGCTCCTATAGGGCTTACTTCAGAGTTGATTGCAGCAGCAAATTTGTTAGCAGTTGGGCAAAACCATGGGGTCATTCCAAGTTGATCGCTCGCTATGGGTTATTGCAGTGCAGTGATCATGGCAGAACCGGGCTAATCTGCGCATGCGTATGCACCACAATGCGCAGGCACATCGTACGATTACACAGTGGTTCATTACCCAGCGATGGCTTCTACGACAATTCCATTCGCACAGCCGGTCGCAAGGAGATTGACAGAAAGAGGGCATTTGTGGGTGTCAACTGACCATTTTCTGGGAGTGTTTGGAAAAATGCAGGCGTGTCCAGGCGTTTGCAGGGTGGGTGTCTGACGTCAATTCTGGGAACAAAAACACTGAAGTGATCGCAAGAACTGAGTAAGTCCAGACCTACTCGAAACTGTACAAAATGTTTTTTTAAAGCTCCGCTGCAAAGACGTTCACACACTTGCAAAGCGAAAATACACTCCCCCGTTGGCGGTGACTATGCGTTTGCATGGCTGCTAAAAGTAGCTAGCAAGCGATCAACTCGGAATGAGGGCCCATGTGCACTGCAGGGGGGGGGGGCAGATATAACATGTGCAGAGAGAGATAGATTTGGGTAGGGTGTCTTCAAAGTGAAATCTAAATTGCAGTGTAAAAATAAAGCAGCCAGTACTCACTATGCACAGAAACGAAATAACATATCCAAATCTAACTCTCTCTGCAAATGTTATATAAACCCCCCTGCAGTGCACATGGTTTTTCACAACTGCTAACAAATTTGCTGCTGCAATCAACTCTGAATTACCCCCATAGTGAATAAGGTGGTTATATAATCACCATTTGTTTAAAAATTCCTTAATTCAGCTGGATCCAATCCTTTTGATGTGCATAAAAGGACTAATTGCTAAATGCTTGTAATAAACAGTATAGCATTCACGTCTCCCTTAGGGTGCACCTGTTAATGACACGTTGAATCCCTGGTGCTAGACTCAATGAGCATTGTCCACCTTATAACACTTTCACAGGTAATAGCACAGAAGGACTATATGTGATGAGGAGACACACAGTGTAGTACGATTCTAAGCCCTGATTGTGGTCAGATATTGTCTCTAAGAGGCAGGGCAGGGAGGGCGCTTTAAGTGTTGGAAATCACAGCATTATGCTCGACCCGTCTCTGCAGAATGCCACTGCTCTTGTCTTGTATAGTAGTTCAACATATTACTTTCCAGCTGGGAGAGGAGTTCATTTGCAGACCTCTTGGTTAGGTAATTTAGTGTACCTGCCATTCCTTAGTTCACCGGTGTGATGGTTAGGAAGAATGAACTCCAAAACACCCGGGGACTCGCTAAAAGTAAGTTCAGTTCAAGTCCAAAATGCTTATTTCTCCTTCCTTACATATTTCTTTGCCGATATGCAGTGGCAGTTTCATCAGAGGATAACTAGAATGGTCTCCTGGACTTATACAAACAACATAATCATCAACATCGTCACTGTCAGATAGTACACTCATATCCCCCTCATCCTGTCCCACTTCCACACACGACTCCTCAATTTGTACAATGTCCTCCTCATCAGATTCATCACCCTCCTCATCAGATTCATCACCATCTTTACTTGTACTGCTCCCCACATGTTCATATGGTTCAGAAATGGAAGGAGGTGAAAGAGACTTTTCTATGAGGACAGTGTGAGAAATGTCAGCTGATGTTGACACCCCTAAACATTCCTCAAGAATGTCTGATGGTTCTGATTCTGAATGCATAGTTTATCTTACTGCCTCTACACCTAACTTTCCTTTTGATTTTTTTCTTTACCACTCTAAAATTGAATGATTTTACATACCCTGACTTACGCATATAGCCTGACGTCAAACAAATGAGTCAGAAATAATAAGATTTTACTTACCGGTAAATCTATTTCTCGTAGTCCGTAGTGGATGCTGGGGACTCCGTAAGGACCATGGGGAATAGACGGGCTCCGCAGGAGACAGGGCACTTTAAGAAAGAATTTGGATTCTGGTGTGTTCTGGCTCCTCCCTTTATGTCCCTCCTCCAGACCTCAGTTAGAGAAACTGTGCCCGGAAGAGCTGACAGTACAAGGAAAGGATTTTGGAATCCAGGGCAAGACTCATACCAGCCACACCAATCACAACGTATAACTTGTGATAAACATACCCAGTTAACAGTATGAACAACAACGGAGCATCAGATCAACCCTGATGCAACCAAACATAACCCTTATTTAAGCAATAACTATATACAAGTATTGCAGAAGAAGTCCGCACTTGGGACGGGGGGGGCCCAGCATCCACTACGGACTACGAGAAATAGATTTACCGGTAAGTAAAATCTTCTTTTCTCTAACGTCCTAGTGGATGCTGGGGACTCCGTAAGGACCATGGGGATTATACCAAAGCTCCCAAACAGGCGGGAGAGTGCGGATGACTCTGCAGCACCGAATGAGCAAACACAAGGTCCTCCTCAGCCAGGGTATCAAACTTGTAAAACTTTTCAAAAGTGTTCGAACCTGACCAAGTAGCTGCTCGGCAAAGCTGTAATGCCGAGACCACTCGGGCAGCCGCCCAAGAAGAGCCCACCTTCCTTGTGGAGTGGGCTTTTACTGATTTTGGAAGCGGCAATCCAGCCGCAGAATGAGCCTGCTGAATCATGTTACAGATCCAGCGAGCAATAGTTTGCTTTGAAGCAGGAGCACCCAGCTTGTTGGATGCATACAGGATAAACAGCGACTCAGTTTTCCTGACTCTAGCCGTTCTGGCTACATAAACCTTCAAAGCCCTGACCACATCTAGTAACTCGGAATCCTCCAAATCACGAGTAGCCACAGGCACCACAATAGGTTGGTTCATATGAAAGGATGACACCACCTTTGGCAGAAATTGTGGACGAGTCCGCAATTCTGCCCTGTCCATATGGAAAACCAGATAGGGCTTTTATGTGACAAAGCCGCTAATTCTGACACACGCCTAGCTGACGCCAAGGCTAATAGCATGACCACCTTCCACGTGAGAAATTTTAACTCCACGGTTTTGAGTGGCTCAAACCAGTGTGACTTCAGGAAACTCAACACCACGTTAAGATCCCAAGGAGCCACTGGAGGCACAAAAGGGGGCTGAATATGCAGCACTCCCTTTACAAACGTCTGGACTTCAGGAAGAGAAGCCAGGTCTTTTTGAAAGAAAATGGATAGAGACGAAATCTGGACCTTAATGGAACCCAATTTCAGGCCCAAAGTCACTCCCGACTGTAGGAAGTGAATGCAATGGCCCAGCTGGAATTCCTCCGTAGGGGCATTCCTGGCATCACACCAAGCAACATATTTTCGCCATATACGGTGATAATGTTGAGCCGCCACATCCTTCCTAGCCTCTATCAGCGTAGGAATGACCTCATCCGGAATGCCTTTTTCTGCTAGGATCCGGCGTTCAACCGCCATGCCGTCAAACGCAGCCGTGGTAAGTCTTGGAACAGACAGGGCCCCTGTTGCACAAGTCCTGTCTTAGAGACAGAGGCCACGGGTCCTCTGTGAGCATTTCTTGTAGATCTGGAAACCAAGTCCTTCTTGGCCAATCCGGAACAAAGAGTATTGTTCTCACTCCTCTTTACTTATGATTCTCAACACCTTGGGTATGAGAGGAAGAGGAGGAAATACATAGACCGACGGGAACACCCACGGTGTCACCAGTGCGTCCACAGATATCGCCTGAGGGTCTCTTGACCTGGCGCAATATCGCTGCAGCTTTTTGTTGAGGCGAGATGCCATCATGTCCCCCTGTGGCAGTTCCCACCGCCTTGCAATCTGTGTGAAGAGTTCTTGATGAAGTCCCCACTCTCCCGGGTGGAGGTCATGCCTGCTGAGGAAGTCTGCTTCCCAGTTGTCCACTCCTGGAATGAACACTGCTGACAGTGCGCTTACGTGATTCTCCGCCCAGTGAAGAATTCTGGTGGCTTCTACCATCGCCACCCTGCTCCTTGTGCCGCCTTGGCGGTTACATGAGCCACTGCGGTGATATTGTCTGACTGAATCAGAACTGGTTGGTCGCGAAGCAGGGTCTCCGCTTGACTTAGGGCGTTGTATATGGCCCTTAGTTCCAGGATATTGATGTGAAGGCAAGTCTCCTGCCTTGACCACAGCCCTTGGAAATTTCTTCCCTGTGTGACTGCCCCCCACCCTCGGAGGCTTGCATCCGTGGTCACCAGGACCCAGTCCTGAATGCCGAATCTGCGACCTTCGAGAAGATGAGCACTCTGCAGCCACCACAGGAGAGACAGCCTGGCCCTGGGGGATAGGGTGATTAACCGATGCATCTGAAGATGTGATCCGGACCACTTGTCCAGTAAGTCCCATTGGAAGGTCCTCGCATGGAACCTGCCGAAGGGAATGGCCTCGTATGATGCCACCCTCCTTCCCAGGACTTGAGTGCAGTGATGCACTGACACCTGTTTTGGTTTTAATAGATTCCTGACCAGTGTCACGAGCTCCTGAGCTCTCTCTATCAGGAGATAAACCCTTTTCTGGTCTGTGTCTAGGATCATGCCTAGGAGAGGCAGATGAGCTGTAAGAACCAACTGCGACTTTGGAATATATAGAATCCAGCCGTGTTGCCTTTACACTTCCCGAGAAAGTGATACGCTGTTCAGCAACTGCTCCATATGCCTCTTAAGTCGGCATCATCTGTCCATTGCATATTCTACAGGACACGACAAGCAGAAATCGACATAGCTTTGACTCTAGGACCCAGTATACTCATGTCTCTTTGGGCATGTTTTATACATACATATCTCTAAAGACAGCATCTTTAATATATATATATCTCTATATATACATATATATATATATATATATATGCATACTAGGGTCTCAATCTCTGCTGATAAGGTACCTGTCCACGCTGCCACATCGCTATAAACCCATGCCGACACAATCGCCGGTCTGAGTAGTGTACCAGAATGTGCACGCTATCTGCAGGATCCCTGAGAATAGCTGTTACGTCAGGGCTACCTTTTGGGCAAACGTGACACCCTAGGGGAAGATTCCCATCATATCCTGGCCCTAGTGGGGAAAGGATACTGCCTGAGAATTCTTTGTGGGAAACTGCAGTCTCTTGTCTGGAGATTCCCGCTCTTTTTCATCATGAGAGGAAGGAAATTGACCTTAGCTTTCTTCCCCTTAAACATGTGTACCCTTGTGTCAGGGATAGATGAGTCATCAGTGATATGCAAATCATCTTTTATTACAATAATCATATATTGAATACTTTTCTGCCATTTTGGCTGTAACTTTGCATTATCGTAGTCGACACTGGAGTCAAACTCCGTGTCGATATCAGTGTCTATTATTTTGGATAGTGAGCATTGAGAGACTCTAAAGGTCTCTGCGACATAGGGACAGACATGGGTAGATTTCCTGTCTGTTCTCTAATCTTTTGTGCAATAAATTCACCTTAGCACTTAATTACACATATCCAAACAGGTGTCGGCGTTGTCGACGGAGACACCCTCTCACACACATAATTGCTCCATCTCCTCCTTAGGGGAGCCTTTTACCTCAGACATGTCGACACACACGTACCGACACACCACACACTCAGGGAATGCTCATCTGAAGACAATTCCTCCATAAGGCCCTTTGGAGAGACAGAGAGAGAGTATGCCAGCACACACCCCAGCACTATTAACCCAGGAATAACACAGTAACTTAATGTTAACCCAGTAGCTGCTGTTTATATTGATTTTTGCGCCTAATTATGTACCCCCCCTCTCTTTTTACCCTCTTCTACCGTGTAACTGCAGGGGAGAGACTGGGGAGCTACATCTCAGCAGTGCTGTGGAGAAAAAACATGGCGCTGGTGAGTGCTGAGAAAGAAGCCCCGCCCCCTCGACGGCGGGCTTCTGTCCCGCTTTCATGTACAATTTTGGCGGGGGCTCATACATATATACAGTGCCCAACTGTATATTATGCCAACTTTTGCCAAAGAGGTCTCTAATTGCTGCCCAGGGTGCCCCCCCTGCGCCCTGCACCCTAAAGTGACCGGAGTATGTGGGTTTAGTGTGGGAGCAATGGCGCACAGCTGCAGTGCTGTGCGCTTCCTCATATGAAGACTGGAGTCTTCTGCCGCCGATTTCGAAGTCTTCTTGCTTCTGTCACCGGCTTCTGTCTTCCGGCTCTGCGAGGGGGACGTCGGCGCGGCTCCGGGATCGGACGACCAAGGGTGCGATCCTGTGTACGATCCCTCTGGAGCTAATGGTGTCCAGTAGCCTAAGAAGCAGGACCTATCTTCAGTGAGTAGGGCTGCTTCTCTCCCCTCAGTCCCACGTAGCAGAGAGTGTGTTGCCAGCAGATCTCTCTGAAAATAAAAAACCTAACAAAATACTTTCTTATAGCAAGCTCAGGAGAGCTCACTAAGTAGCACCCAGCTCGTCCGGGCATAGATTCAAACTGAGGTCTGGAGGAGGGACATAGAGGGAGGAGCCAGTACACACCAGAATCCAAATTCTTTCTTAAAGTGCCCTGTCTCCTGCGGAGCCCGTCTATTCCCCATGGTCCTTACGGAGTCCCCAGCATCCACTAGGACGTTAGAGAAATATATAATAATTACATACTGAGGTTGACTTCACTGACAGCATCACACAAATGAGTCAGAAATGTAGATAATAATTACACACTGGGGATGACTTCACTGTCAGTGTCACACAAATGAGTCAGAAATGTATATAATAATAATAATAATAATAAAAATTACACACTGCGGTTGACTTCACCAACAGCATCGCACAATACGTGTATGAGTAGGAAATAATATACTGCAGTCTGACAGGCAGTGTCACAGTACTTATGAAAATAAAATAAAAATTGTATAGTACATTGGGGTACAGCACAAACAAAAAATATATATTTTTTATAATTATAGTTTTAGGCTTTTTGTTTTTAGCTTTTATTATTTTAATTTTACACTGGGGCAGAGCCCCTGGATGGACGGACAGATCACCCCTTTCAGATACAGCAGAAGGAGCACCCCTTTTTCAGATACAGCTCACAGAGAGAGAGCACCCCTTTTTCAAATACAGCAGACAGAGAGCACCCCTTTTTCAGATACAGCTGACAGAGAGAGCACCCCTTTCAAATACTGCAGACAGAGAACACCCCTTTTTCAAATACAGCAGAGAGCACCCCTTTTTCAGATAAAGCTGACAGAGAGAGCACCCCTTTTTTCAGATACAGCTGACAGAGCACCTGTTACAAATACAGCAGACAGAGAGCACCCCTTTTTCAGATACAGCTGATAGAGAGAGCACCTGTTACAAATAAAGCAGACAGAGAGCACCCTTTTCAGATACATCTGACAGAGATAGAATACTCCTTTTACATACAGCAGACAGAGCATCCCTTTTTCATATACAACACACAGGGCATCCCCACACGCCGCACGCCACGCCTCACAATACTAAGATGGATACATCCGTCCAGTACACTCTGCAATGCCAGAGTGAAGATGGTGTAAATGCACGAGGACTTATATAGAATCCAAAACCCGTAAGAATACGACAGCGAGATGATGATGTTTTGCCTAGATGACGTAATCGAGGCGGGCGGGAAAACCAGAGCCGGACTCGGATCCCGGGTCAGAACACAAAGTTGGGGGGACCTGCTCATCTCTAGTCAAAAGATAGGAATGATGGGTAAAAGAGGGAAAGAGGGTGTCAGTGTACATACAGTATACAGTCAGAGTAAGCATTAACACTTTTTTTTTAATTCAAGCAATATGATACTGGCATTTGGTGTCTTACCTCTCATGAAAAATTATGAATCTTTTTTTATTCCCATCAGTGCAGAATTTATATTTGAAAGTTCTGATGTGTGTACCATCTCAAAAAAAGGAGTAAGCAGTATAGGTAATATATATGTTGCATACATTTAAATTTACACAGACTAATTTTTTTTTTATAGTTTAATGGTGGTGTGTTTATTTTAAAGAAAATAAATTATGTTTGGATTTGGAGCTCATAAAAAATAAAAACTACAGGAATCAGAAACATCAACCTTTCTTAATCATTGACTACAGTATTCAGATATAATAAACTCCCATCATAGCTTCACAGGAAAAATATAAAAAAAAAATATTTTTACTAAAAGTTCAATGATTAAATATTAAAAACATAGAACATACTACTGCTTTGGACTTTTGATTGGATCTTCTTCTGTTTGGTGTCATTCAGGCAGTCTTTGTATAGTAAATGGTTGACTGATGCCACTTGTCTCATCCCTCCTTGTAAACAATTGTGTTGTCCTCATGCTGCCTTGACTTATCATTAAAACGTGGTTTGTAAGGGAAACTTCTGACAATGAAGCTTATGTAGCAGGAACGTCTTGGGTTCAAATGTAATAGGGTCCGAGTTTATTGTGCGGGAGAAACTTGCATCTTCTTGCACATTTGAAGGTGCGATTTTGTCCCACAACTTTACAAATGTATATGAGTTTGAGGCTATTATAAGTTTTTTCATATGTAAACTCGCACCTTGTGATGCAAGTTTCATTACAAGGAACAAGTTTGACAGAAGCATGCACAGGTCAGTAAGATCCATGCATTCTTCTGTCTGTAACAGTTAAGAAATACTTAAAAATAACACTCCCACCTCCCCCTACCCCCAAAACATAACTAGCTCCGGGCTCTTTGAGTTGGTCCTGGTTCAAAAAATATACATTAGGGGAAAATCGTGTAGGGTTCTACTGTATTTTAAGAACAGGCACCGGCCTCCACTAGCCAGGGAGGTAATGCCACAGCCCTGGGGACATGACTCTCACTCTAGCCTGCAACAGAACTTCACGTTCTTCATCCCTGCATCACACTGGGACAGGGCACCTTAGCAGATTCTCTTGGTTATTATCAGCCTGTCAAAGTTAAGGATTCTTAAGCAAATGCAGTTGCTTAGCTGAAGAAATAATGTCTACTTTGTGAGCCTCCCAGGAAAAGCTGAAGGCTCCTGTCTTGAAGAATATTTGTAAAAAAAAAAAACCCTTGTGAAGGTTTTTGCCATAGTGAATTTATGGATCATTTCACAGAGGAATTGGGTACATTGCATTCCTACTCAACCTCATCCTGCTGGTGCAGCATCCTCACATCTATCGCAAAAATTCTGCACTTCAAGGATAGGGATTCCAAACTTCCTCTAACATGTTTACATGCCACCTTGGAATACAATGGGCAGTGGGTTTCAATTTATCACATCCTCTCTGGTGATATTCAGAAGTCAAGAAGGTAATTCCTTCAAATTAAAGGATAGCTCTGGGACTTTGGTTCTCCTGAATGATATGCTTTTTCCCTCTAGGCTTTGTATTATTGCTGAAGGGAGATTACATTTTCTTTAATTCATCCAAAGATGGTGCATCTTGGTTAAAGGTTAGGGACCTAGCTCAGGAGGCGATATGAGACTAGGTATCCTCTGCCACTGTTCTTGCTGTTTTCTCCTGCCATGTATTTTCTCTTTTGATTGTTTCTCAGTAACATATATACTCAATTGCACTACTTTACTGCTACTGCTACTTTTTATTTTCTGATTGGGTCATAACTATGTTTCATTGTGAGGTATATCTTTGTGGACCCTCCTAGGGCCATGTCATGTTGGTTTAAGGTGGGTGCCTTTACTCCAGCTTGAATGGTGTTAACCCATTGTACAAAGTTAGGACTTACCTCTAACCTCACACCCTTTATTATCCTTAGTTTGTTAAGGTAGGGTAAATGATTCAATAGTTAGTATTATGGCTATGTATACCAAGTTGGGAATGATTATACAGTGAAGGGGTTGGGTTTCTTGAGGGTCCTTTTTCAGGATTTTTTTTTATTGTCTATATTCCATTGCTACACTTATGGGTACATCTCTTTGTCTGCCACTTGTCTCTAGCTAAATAAATCATAAGATTATTTTTTTATTTTGTGCTGTTCTTGCTCGGCACTCTGTCCAACAGTTGTTGTTTTTTAGCCTTGTTTAATAATACATTATTACTACAGCTGTTCTCCAGGTCAATACCTCTCTTGTAATGTGAGATGGCTAAATAATTAAGTGAACATATCCTTCACCAGGTGAAGAGGCCTCAGGCTGATATTGTCTTATTTTTAGAGACACTCTTGGTGGGTAGAAACATTCTTTTTCTAGGCAAACTGTGGCTGAGCAGGCCTAATCATTCCACTCATTTTATCTATTCCAGGGGAGTATCATGCATAGATTTTGGAGTGGGTCAGACTGAATCTTCAGGTCATTAAGAACAAATGTATCATCATACACTGAACATCTTTATGCCGAGGTGAGAGATGCCTGGCATGAATGAAATGCTCTGAGATAAGTACCATACTACAGATTACTTTCAATTTTGTGTCTTAGACTATGGCCACACATAGCGGCCAAGTGGGTCCCGTTTAGTGGGACCCGCTTGGCCGGAAGGAGAGTGCACATGGGTGCCTACAGTATGCAGGCGCCCACACATGTGCGGCAGTCCCACCGCTGCCAGGTCCGACCACAGCATGCGGTTGGGCCGGACGGCAGGACAATGGGATTGCAATGTGAACACATATATTTCAATGTATGTGTTCACACAGTGCAGGGTTTGTCTCTCCCCTCAGTTGCTGAGTAGGTTTGGAGCAGTTGCATCTGGTGCTTGCCCCAAATGTTGTGACCCCTTAACCTCCTTCTGGCACCTTCTTTAGTTTTGCACAAATATCAGTAATTTTTGGTATAAGGTCATAAGATGTATTGCCTGGATTGTGAGTAGAATCCCATTTCTTTTCCCAGACATGTGTCGATTTGGTCTTGAGTTCACGGTTAGTCAATAAAGTTGCAACTATATCCTCACTATAGCTCACATCTGGAAGGCCCCAATAGCTCCTACTTTCCATGACTGGTGCAGGCTGATGTGAGGGGACTGGCCATGAGAGGTTTCTGTTTACTAGAAGTGACTGTTTATTGAAATATGACAGGGTCTTGGAGCCATGGAATGTGCCACCTTATTGTATGGAGTTGGTTGGGGCTGGTCGGTGCTGCTGCAGTAGTGTCCAGCAAGACCAACCTTCCTATTTTTTGTGTGTGTTTCCATCCAAACTTAATGTTTGGTTATGGCATTGAAAGTTTACCCTGATGTAGCTATTTTTTAATAATACTGTAGTTTCATTTATTTATGGTCTGTGTACTGCAATGCACACAAAAAAATAGCAAGATAATGACCCAAAACATACCTCCTATCTACTCAGAGTGTTATCACATCAATTGCTTGCATATACTGTAGCCTATAACGTTACTCATTTTTAGTATGCATCTATAGGTGCTGGCATAGCAATTATTGCCTTTTCCAGCACAATAACATTAAAGGCAATTGATGTGTGACCTCCAAGTAGAGTCATCAGCATAGTAACGAGGGGACATTTGCACATGTACATTAATGATTTTATCAATGCATGTACTGAGTTTATGCTGTAGCATCATTTATTTTATTATTGTGTATTTTATATAGCAATGCTTGAGAGTGTGTATATTACATTTTTTCTAGGTCGACAGGTCAAAAGGTCAACATGAGTTTTTCACATTTTTGTACAATTTTTGGACTTTTTCATACTTTACAATCCACGTGGACTACAATTGGGAACGGTAACCTGTGCCAAGTGCAGTGGTATGAAGAAAACGACACCAAAAAAAGTAAAAAAAACTCATGTAGACCTTTTGACCTGTCGACCTAGTACATGTCGACCTAATGACCATGTCAACCTAGTGACCCTGTCGATCTAATGCATGTCAACCAATAGTGGTCACCTAATGACTGTCAACCTAAGTTGTGTTGCCCCAATGACCCATACCCTCTGTGACAGCATTAATACACAATGGTGTTTTTCTACAAATGGTGAAGTGATGTACAGCTCTATACCATATAAAAGTGTACATATATATATATTTATAATATCCTGAGATTTATCAAGACTAGGACTTTGATGCAAAGGCTCAATGGACTCACTCATATGTCTTGTGGTTTATTATATATATGTATTTGTTTGCACTATTGACATGCTGCCTACTTCAGGCTTCAACAAGAAAAATGTGTTTAATAACAATATTGTGCTCAATCCCATTTTCACTTTGGTGCTTTACTTGAGCTATGGGCATTATATTAGTAATGGCAGATTTACTTCTGTCAATGCAGGTTTTCACAATCTACTAAACATTGTACAATTCTCTCTTTATTCAGGCACTGCATATCCATTCAATGTAACACGCCCAATTCAGTATTCTAATCTGATTCTTATTAATCTTATGAGAGGAATTGGGTGTGATTTCCTTCCATTAAAGACAAGAGGAAATTAATCCCCAGTCAAGTTGAGCAAAATATGGATTTATATAAAAGGTTTACTCAATATTGAATACATAAGAAGTTAAATTCCTTTTAATTAGTTATTGACATTTCAAGGCTATAAATACAATATATAGTGCTTGATTGCATTATATTCAACAGCCCATTGTCACTACTTTCTACTTCAGATTAGCTTTTGTCACATGCACAAAAATGTGGAATTTCAAACAAATCACTTAACTGGTTGCATTTATATATCACAATTTAATTGTGTGACATTTAGGAAAAAAGCACTCAGAGAATTTGATTTGCAAAAATGAAACATGAAAAGGTTCCATAGAAGCTGCAAAACTTGACCTTACTAAAATTTGCATTTTCGTGCAATCAAGTAATATACCAGAACGGAACAACGGCAGACACCTTTCAACTATCTCATTTTTGAAGTGACAACTCCATTTATACTATCTGCTATAGAAAGTCATTTTACAAGAAGACAAAATATTTCAATGTTGTGGACGTTTGCTATGGCTGAAAAACAAGAGCTAAAATGATGCCTGATGTTTCTTAAGTATGCCATAATGTATTTAAATTGTAATGATATTTTAACAAAAATATTGTAGTATAGTTATAATATTGTATATACTATACATAATATTGTATAGTATATAGTTATCTCTGAATGCACAGTTGTTTTTTCTGGTGCTTTATAACGTGCTTAATTTTTTTTCATTTCTCAAGAGAGAGGAGGGTGTCCATCTTTATGAGAAGCTGAACCACAAGTCATGAACATAGGCCAAGGCCTTAGCCTTTCCTTACTACTTTGTGTCATGAATGGCATATGGTCAATTTGACACTTCTTATCAGATAATTTTTTTTCTTTTTCTTTTTTTGGTTCTTAATTTTTGCTTCTTGGGTTTTACATACCTTCTATGACATTGGGCATCGGCCTTAGCAGATGATGTTGATGGAATTGCATCGTCAACATCATGACTCGTGGCAGCAGCAGCTTCAGCACTAGTACTAGTACTCCCTCCAAATCTTTGTACTCCATTTCATAAAACACCCCTTTATTATTACAGCACACAGAACAGTGCCTCTTTATTTTCACAGCACCCCTGTATTTTTTACAACATACAGGACAGGACCAGTTTACATTTATTTTCACAGCACCCCTCTATTTTTTACAACATACAGGACAGGACCAGTTTACATTTATTTTCACAGCACCCCTGTATTTTTACAGCATACAGGACCGGACCAGCTCCCCTATATTTTCACAACACCCCTGTAATTTTTACAGCATACAGAACAGGGCAGTGTACATTTATTTTCACAGCACCCCTGAATTTTTACAGCATACAGGACAGGGCCAGTGTATATTTATTTTCACAGCACCCCTGTACTTTTACAGCATACATGACTGGTCCAGAACCCCTGTATTTTCACAACACCCCTGTAATTTTTACAGCATACAAGAAAGGGCCAGTGTACATTTTTTTCACAGCACACCTGTATTTTTACAGTATACAGAACAGGGCCAGTGTGCATTTATTTTCACAGCACCCCTGTATTTTTACAGCATACAGAACCGGACCAGCTCCCCTATATTTTCACAACACCCCTGTATTTTTTACAGCATCCAAGACAAGGCCAGTGTACATTTTTTTTCACAGCACTCCTGTATTTTTACAGCATACAGGACAGGGCCAGTGTACATTTATTTTTCACAGCACCCCTGTATTTTTACAGCATATAGGACCAGTCCAGCACCCCTATATTTTCACAACACCCCTGTAATTTTTACAGCATACAAGAAAGGGCCAGTGTATTTTTTTCACAGCACACCTGTATTTTTACAGTATACAGGACAGGGCCAGCACCCCTGTATTTTAACAAAACCCCTGTAATTTTACAGCATACAAGACAGAGCCAGTGTACATTTATTTTCACAGCACCCCTGAATTTTTACAGCATACAAGACAGGGCTAATGTGCATTTATTTTCACTGCACCCCTGAATTTTTACAGCATACAGGACCAAGCCAGCATCCCTGTATTTTCACAACACCCCTGTAATATTACAGCTTACAAGACAGGGCCAGTGTACATTTATTTTCACAGCACCCCTGATTTTTTACAGCATACAAGACAGGGCCAGTGTACATTTATTTTCACAGCACCCTTAAATTTTTACAGCATACAGTACCGGGCCAGCACCTCTGTATTTTCACAACACCCCTGTAATTTTACAGCATACAAGACATGGCCGGTGTGCATTTATTTTTACAGCATCCCTGAATTTTTACAGCATAGTGGATGGGGCCAGCACCCCTGTATTTTAACAAAACCCCTGAGATTTTACAGCATACAAGACAGGGCCAGTGTACATTTATTTTCACAGCACCCCTAAATTTTTACAGCATAAAAGACAGGGCCAGTGTACATTTATTTTCACAGCACCCCTGCATTTTTACAGCATACAGGACAGGGATAGCACCCCTGTATTTTCACAGCACCCCTGTATTTTCACAGCATACAGGACAGTGCCCCAGTACAGCACAGTGACAACCAGGACAGCAACACCCATGTACAGCTGCAGCACCCCTAACAGCACATGATACCAGTGACACTAAGAACCAAAACCGCTCATCTCTAGTATATACTGTACAAAACAAAAATTACCTATTTATTGCTCACAGTGAGTTTGTATCTGGAAATATAAATAACTTTGTGGAGGGGATGCTTATGAGCACAGCAGAAAAGATTGGGAGAACGTAGCATGCAATTGACCTCACAATGATGTGATCACAATTTAATTGTGATTGCATCGCTGACCCTTGCAAAACAAGGATAGCCCCCTGCCTGCACAGCAGAACTGCGAAGGCAGGCATATTTTGCATCTCAGCAGCTGAGTATGATGTCCCATGTCTGCCCCAAAATCGGTACCAACCCACCAACATTTTTCAGCACCTTCCCCCACAACGCAGCATCACCACCCACGACCGCCCCAGGAACACCTCTGCCTGTCAATCAGGCAGAGGTGTTCACATGAGTTAGATGCAATTGCATCTCTCTGGCATGTGCACATACAGTGCGGGTCCTGCACAAGCTCACTACGGCGGGACTGGCGAGAATGTGATCGCATCGCAACAGTGTATGATGCTGAATGGTGTCCTTAGAGTGAAGGGGATCAGTACGTAATCCCGCTGGACGGGATCCCGGTGGTCAAAATACCGACGCCGGAATCCCGACCACACAATCCCGACAGGGGTGGCGAGAGGAACGCAGCCCCTTGCGGGCACACTATTATATTCTCCCTCTATGGGTGTCATGGACACCCACGGAGGGAGAATATGTCGGGATTGTGGCGGTCGGGATTCCGGCGTCGGTATTTCGACCGCCGGGATCCCGTCCAGCGGGATGTTGACCGCATCCCGAGTGAAGAGCACATGCAAAGGGAAAGATAGGAATATGAGAGAGCAAGGAGAGAAAACCAAGCCCTTATGTTGGTGGCTGCCTTGTAATCTCACATGTTTGAAATAACTATTTCTTGACTTCCCATAGTCAGAAATACAGTAGGTAATTACACCTTACTTTGCTGATGATGACAACACATGGGGCATGATTCAGGTTTGCAAGTAAAGCAAAAAACACACAACTGGGCAAAACCACATGCACTGCAGGTGGGACAGATGTTACATGTGTAGAGAGAGTTAGATTTGGGTGGGTGTGTTCAAAGATAAATCAGTATAAAAATTAAGCTGTCTAACATGTGGGGCCTTCTTATCTACTGTATGTATGCAATAATTATTACATTGTGACTTCTAAGTATAAAAACATCAATACTTACTATATTATTAACTAAGGTTCTATGGGGTTAATTCAGATGTGGTTGGAGGAGCTTTACATGTGGCAGAGTACTGAATATCAGTATTTTGTGCATGTGCAGGACCCATTCTGTGCGTTCGCGAATGGGTCCTGCGATGAACAGGGCAGTGATTGAGCGACGACGAACTCCAAATGGAGGCATGTTGGGAAACACAGTTGGCTGATAGTGTTGGAGATGATCCAAAACTGCGTACTCAGACACAGCTTGGAGGATCAGTAATGCATCAGGAGGCCTCAGTGCCATAGTGCCTACAAGTAAAAGTGTCTGCGTGCAGTGTACGCAGATACTTTTACTTGTAGGCACTATGGCACTTTAGCTGGTTATTCCCCTAAAGAAGTTCTGATACCGAAAATGGCTGTTTGGGATGCCACCCATGCTACGTCTCTGCTGTACTTCAATCAGTATATGCTGAACTTTGTTTCATGTACTTTGTTGGCACTATGGAGTAAAATACGTTCTTGAGCAAAGAGCAGTGTGCTAGTTATGTTCATACCCCAACGTTGCTGCTGAGGGATGGATATGTTTTCTTATGAAATTTAGTTGTAACCGGACACCTGCATTTCTCTCTGAGAGTGTCAGTGCGGCTTCCCGGGACTGTGTTCTGTGAAAACCTATATATATATATATATATATATATATATATATATATATATATAAATATATAAATATAGATAGATAGATCGATCGATCGATAGATAGATAGATAGATAGATAGATAGATAGATAGATACAAGTTCAAGAAATGACCGGCACTCAGACACAAAAGTTATTTCAATAAAGCAGCATATATTAGTCCGAAGACTGTCAACATTTCGGAGCCCGTAGCCCCGTCGTCAGGATACACAAAAAGACAAAGAAAGATCACAGAACAACACTTACCTAAATACATAACCACCAAGTGGAAGTCACTGCTTGCCATCAAAGCCCCAGGCATCCCGCTCTCCGCGCCGGCTTCCGTTCCCCCACTTCCGGTCTCAGCGCATCCTGTCGCCAAGGGTACCACTTGTGTGCATTCCACTTGGCAGCACCATGCGTTCCAGGGCTGTGTGGAGTCCGTACCGCTTCACAGAGGCTGGGACGCTCTAGGGAGGTCAAAATAGACAATGACCAATAAACAAACAATACAAAATACAATAACCACACACTAAAAGACCACCCACAGTCAAATTGTGAGCATTACATACAAACCACCCTAATAACCAAGAATGATGATGTTATACAAAGTAAATATTAATTATATCCTAAATACAATAAAGAAGGGTATATAATATTCATAGTTTAAATATAAACGCCCATATCCAGCACACAAGAACACCAGAAATATACTCTACATTAGTGAGTTCCAATTAATTTTTTCATTGAGGCCCTTGGGGTAAGTAGTGCCCAATCTAGAAATCCATCGAGCTTCTTTCACCAAAAGGGCCTTAGCTCTATTACCACTCCTAAGGGACAACGGAACATGATCAAACATAAAGTAACAAAGTGAATCCAAAGTATGGCCAGCCTGTTTAAAGTGCCTGGCTACCGGTTGGTCAACAGGTTTGTCCTCTAAGATCAACTTGATGGCCGACATATGTGCCGCCATCCTCTCAGAAAATGTACGGGTAGTTTGTCCAATGTAATATAGCCTACAAGGGCAAATAATAGCGTAAACAACAAAAGAGGAAGAGCAAGTAAGGACAAAACAAATCTCAAATCTACTATGACCAAGGGAGTGTTTGAAAGCTTTACAAGTAAACATGTATTTACATGTAGTGCAGCCACTACAACAGTAACATCCTGCGGATTTGTAATGTACTTTAGGGATGCGGGGCATACCCAACCACGTGATATCTCTGTTAACAATCCTATCACGTTTCTTTTGGTATCCGTTCACATGGTCGACCATGTTATGGTCGACAGTCATTAGGTCGACCACTATTGGTCGACATTGACATGGTCGACACATGAAAATGGTCGACACGTGAAAAGGTCGACATGAGTTTTTTAACTTTTTTTTCTTTTGGGGAACTTTTCCATACTTTACGATCCACGTGGACTACGATTGGAACGGTAATCTGTGCCGAGCGAAGCGGTAGCAGAGCGAAGGCACCATGCCCGAAGCATGGCGAGCGAAGTGAGCCATGCGAGGGGACGCGGTGCACTAATTGGGGTTCCCAGTCACTTTACGCAAAAAACGACACCAAAAAAAGTTAAAAGACTCATGTCGACCTTTTCATGCGTCAACCTTTCATGTGTCGACCATTTTCATGTGTCGACCATGTGTCCATGTCGACCATGTCAATGTCGACCAATAGTGGTCGACCTCATTACTGTCGACCATAACATGGTCGACCATTCATACCGGAACCGTTTCTTTTTACCCCTACAGAATGACATAAAAGGGGCAGTATGGCGTAGTGCTTTTAAATCAGGATCAGAAGATACAATCAGCCACAAGGCCTTAGAGGCATGTTTAATGATAGGGCTGGAGGTGGAAAAATCACTGGGGAAAGGAATATGTCTACCTAGATCTCTCTTGACCGGATCTAACAGATTTTGCCGTGACATGTTAAGAACTTCCTCCGACCTGGACACCGGAGCAGGCCGTTTTCTGTATGTGAGTGCCGGAGCCACTGTAGTCCTATATATATAGACAGATATATATATATATATATATATACACATACTGTAGGAGATGTGCACTGGACCATTTTTGCTGGTTTTGTATTTTGGTTTTGTATCTTATCCACATAATGACCATAAATGCTAAACTCACGTAAATTTGTCCATTTCTTGTTCCTAGGGTATTATTAACCTCAATAACATTATTGTCCACTCATTTACAGTCAATATTGGCAACCTCACAGCTCACAATATTTTCAATGTTTCACCGATAGTGGCCAAAGGCTGCAGCGAGCTGCCTGGTTAAACTAAGTGACAGAGCAGCGGCACACATGCACTGCACATAACATCGCACAGTAGTGTCCATTATTCAAATTACACCACACAGTAGTACTCCTTAATCCTTTTACATGTCACATAAGACAGCAGAGCCTTTATACACAATTCACCAGACAACAGAGCCATTGTACACTAGTGATGAGCGGGTTCGGTTTTACTCGGTTTTACTCGGTTTTACTCGGTTCTCAAAACGGCATCTTATTGGCTCACGGATGTCACGTGTTTTGGATAGCCAATAAGATGCCGTTTTGAGAACCGAGTAAAACCGAGTAAAACCGAACCTCGCTCATCACTATTGTACACGTTACGCCAGATAGCAGAGCCCTTTTTCATGTTCTGTCAGATAGCAGAGTCCTTATACATGTTACGCCAGACAGCAGAGTCCTTATACACATTTTTGTAGACAGCAGAGCCCTTATACACATGACTCCACACAAGGGAGCCCTTATACAAATTATGCCAATCAGCAGTAATAACCACACTATAACGCATAAATGACACACACACAGTTTAAATGGCGTTGCAAATGGGATGCCGGCTGACAGGATCCCGGCAGTCAGCAAACCGACTCCGATATCTCGGCAGCAAAATGCCGGCAGGGTGGTGAGTGCAACAAAGCCAATTGTGGGCTCACTGCGCTCACCTCACAGCGGGCTCGGTGGCTCACCACAGGTTCTATTCCCACTCTATGGGTGTCGTGGACACCCTCTAGTGGGAATAGTCTCTCTGGGTTAGCTTTCCATCTGCCGGCATTTTTAGCATTCAGGATTCCGGCATCAGCATGCTGACCACCAGGATCCCGAGCGCCGGTAACATAACCACATCCTGTTGTATATAGCTTCTTTTGGCAGAAGTAACAGGAGCCTAGCTGTCACTGTATAGAAAAGAAAGTGCTGCAGCTGTCCCTACCTTTACCTATTAGAGGTGCAAGGATCCGAATGGTGTGCTCTCTGAGATTTCTCCCTCGGGGCTGAAGAATGTGGAAAGCCCCAAGCAGACAGCGATGGCTGGCTGTGTTGGGGCACAGCTCTCCCATGGCCCAGTTTTCTGTTCAGTCTTCTTCCCCGACAGGTGCTAGGTGTGTGCGGAGCCTACACTGCAGTGCTAACTTGCTTGATCAGCAGTCCACAGAGACATCACCAGTGGCACTTCAAATGTGGTGCGGGCCATCAGACAATTGGAGGATAGCTCACGGACCGGCATCCAATCAGGAGTAACTGCTGCTGATTGTTTGCTGGTCCACGAGCTTTGATTAGATGGCGGATGGTGCTACATTTAAAGTGCCACTGGTAATGTCTCTGTCTCCATGGCTGCCCGCCGTCTAATTCACAGCACCATGCACATCACTGTCACTTGCCCCCTGTCACCTTCCCATTAATCCAACCCTGAAATGGCTGGCATTTGTGTGTGCCTGTGCACACAAAGCACACCCCATGCACACTCTCCTATGATCGTGTGTGCAGTGAATGGGGAGAGGGCTGCGAGGGGAGAGAATACAGGAGAGGGTAGCGTGTGTGGTTTAGAGGGGGGATCGCTGGTGCCTTGAATGGGTAAAGGGGGTTTTGGGGCTGTGAGAGGAGAGAATACAGGAGAGAATAGCCTGTGTGTAACTGTGTGTGTGTGTGTGGGAGGGGGTCATTTGTGCCGCAAATGGAGTTATGATTGTATGGGTCTCCAGGAGAGCGTAGCCCATGTGTGTTTGGGGGGGTGTCGCAAATGGTGGGAGGAGGGTTTGGGGCACTGAGAGGATAGATACAGGAGAGGGTAGCCTGTGTGTGTGTGGGGGGGGGTCGCGGGTGTCGCAAATGGGGGAGGAGGGTTTGGGTCTCCATAGGGAGAGATACAGGAGAGCATAGCCCATGTGTGTGTTGAGGGTTACGGGTCCCACGAATGGGGGGTTTGGGGCTCTGAGGGGAGAGATACAGGAGAGGGTAGACTGTGTGTGTCGGGGGGTCACTGGTGCCACAAATGGGGGGATGGGGGGGTTTGGGGCTCAGTAGCAAGAGATACAAGAGAGAGTTGCCTGTGGGGGGAGGGGGGTTGTAGGTGCTGCAGATGGGAAAATATGGGGTTTGGGGCTCTGTGGGGAGAGATACAGAAGAGGGATGCCTGTGGGGGGAGGGGCGGTCATGGGTGCCGCAAATGTGGGCAAGGGGGGTTTGGGGCTCTGAGGGGAAAGATACAGGAGAGGGTTGCCTGTGGAGGGAGGGGGGGTCGCGGGTGCAGTGAATGGGGAGGGAGTTTGGAGCTGTGAAGGAAACCTGTGGGAGGAGGTGTCATGGAGGGTTTTGTGCAGTGGGAAGGAGGAAAAGGGCAGGAAAGGAGAATCAAGGGTGGAGAGGTGAGGACAATAGAGAGCCTGGACAAGAGTGACAGGAAGGAGTGAGGGTGGCCACTCACTGCATGGCCATGTGTCAGTCTCTGCTGTGCTGTTCTGTCTGGGCAGATGCTGGCTTGAGGCTGGAGAAGATCTGTCTCCAGTGTCTTGTGGCTGTAGTAGCACAAAGCTCCTCCAAGCTGCTGCCTTTGACATGTCCCGACAGGCTGCCTATGACATATTAGTGCTTAACTGCTGCTTCTAGGTAAGCAGCAGCAATAGCAACTCCAACCACATCTGAATTAACCCCTTTGTTTGAAACAGTGATACTTATTACATTATAACAATGGGGTAAATATAATAGCCTGTGTGATGCCGACATTGTCAAGTCTCCTTTAAAACATTGTCCAGACTTGCCAGAAACTCGACGATGCTTGCATCATGCAAATTTTTAAATTTACCTCTAAATATCTATATACGCAATACACACTATAATTGTGACTTAAGTATGTATGTTTCAAATCACCATACTCAGTACATTATGACTAAGGAGTAGTGATGAGCGGGTTCGGTTTCTCGGAATCCGAACCCCCCGAACTTCACCCATTTTACACGGTACCGAGGCAGACTCGGATCTTCCCGCCTTGCTCGGTTAACCCGAGCGCGCCCGAACGCCATCATCCCGCTGTCGGATTCTCGCGAGATTCGTATTCTATATAAGGAGCCGCGTGTCGCCGCCATTTTCACTCGTGCTTTGGAGATGATAGCGAGAGGACGTGGCTGCGTTCTCTCAGTTTCTGTGTTCAGTGTGCTGCAAATATCTGTGCTCGGTGTGCTGCAAATATCTGTGCTCAGTGTACTTGCAAATATCTGTGCTCAGTGTGCTGAAAATATCTACGTTCTCTGTCTGAAAAAAGCTCCATATCTGTGCTGCATTGTAGTATAGGAGGACAGTGCAGAATTTTGCTGACCAGTGACCACCAGTATTATATAGAAGTACGGTACAGTAGTCCACTGCTCTACCTACCTCTGTGTCGTCAAGTATACTATCCATACATACCTGTGGTGCATTTTAGTTGTGCGCAGTATATATAGTAGGAGGACAGAGCAGAATTTTGCTGACCACCAGTATATAATATATAGCAGTACAGTACAGTAGTCCACTGCTCTACCTACCTCTGTGTCAACAAGAATACTATCCATCCATACCTGTGGTGCATTTTAGTTGTGCACAGTATTATATAGTAGGAGGATAGTGCAGAATTTTTCTGACCACCAGTATATAATATATAGCAGTACGGTACAGTAGGCCACTGCTCTACCTACCTCTATGTCGTCAAGTATACTATCCATCCATACCTGTGGTGCATTTTCGTTGTGCGCATTATATATAGTAGGAGGATAGTGCAGAATTTTGCTGACCACCAGTATATAATATATAGCAGTACGGTACAGTAGGCCACTGCTCTACCTACCTCTGTGTCGTCAAGTATACTATCCATTAGAGATGAGCGGGTTCGGTTCCTCGGAATCCGAACCCCCCCGAACTTCACCCATTTTACACGAGTCCGAGGCAGACTCGGATCCTCCCGCCATACTCGGTTAACCCGAGCGCGCCCGAACGTCATCATCCCACTGTCGGATTTTCGCGAGATTCGTATTCTATATAAGGAGCCGCGCGTCTCCGCCATTTTCACTCGTGCATTGGAGATGATAGGGTGAGGACGTGTGCAGCGTTCTCTCAGTTGTGTTCAGTGTGCTGCAAATATCTGTGCTCAGTGTGCTGCAAATATCTGTGCTCAGTGTGCTTGCAAATATCTGTGCTCAGTGTGCTGAAAATATCTGCGTTCTCTGCCTGAAAAATGCTCCATATCTGTGCTGCATTGTAGTATATAGTAGGAGGACAGTGCAGAATTTTGCTGACCAGTGACCACCAGTATTATATCAGTACGGTACAGTAGTCCACTGCTCTACCTACCTCTGTGTCGTCAAGTATACTATCCATCCATACCTGTGGTGCATTTTAGTTGTTGTGCGCAGTAGTAGGAGGATAGTGCAGAATTTTGCTGACCACCAGTATATAATACATAGCAGTACGGTACAGTAGTCCACTGCTCTACCTACCTCTGTGTCGTCAAGTATACTATCCATCCATACCTGTGGTGCATTTTAGTTGTTGTGCGCAGTAGTAGAAGGACAGTGCATAATTTTGCTGACCACCAGTATATAAAATATAGCAGTACGGTACAGTAGTCCACTGCTCTACCTACCTCTGTGTCGTCAAGTATACTATCCATCCATACCTGTGGTGCATTTTAATTGTTGTGCGCAGTAGTAGGAGGACAGTGCATAATTTTGCTGAACACCAGTATATAATATATAGCAGTACGGTACAGTAGTCCACTGCTCTACCTACCTCTGTGTCGTCAAGTATACTATCTATCCATACCTGTGGTGCATTTTAGTTGTTGTGCGCAGTAGTAGGAGGACAGTGCATAATTTTGCTGACCACCAGTATATAATATATAGCAGTACGGTACAGTAGTCCACTGCTCTACCTACCTCTGTGTCGTCAAGTATACTATCCATCCATACCTGTGGTGCATTTTAGTTGTTGTGCACAGTAGTAGGAGGACAGTGCATAATTTTGCTGACCACCAGTATATAATATATAGCAGTACGTTACAGTAGTCCACTGCTCTACCTACCTCTGTGTCATCAAGTATACTATCCATCCATACCTGTGGTGCATTTTAGTTGTTGTGCGCAGTAGTAGGAGGACAGTGCATAAGTTTGCTGACCACCAGTATATAATATATAGCAGTACGGTACAGTAGGCCATTGCTATTGATATATTACTGGCATATGATTCCACACATTAAAAAATGGAGAACAAAAATGTGGAGGGTAAAATAGGGAAAGATCAAGATCCACTTCCACCTCGTGCTGAAGCTGCTGCCACTAGTCATGGCCGAGACGATGAAATGCCATCAACGTCGTCTGCCAAGGCCGATGCCCAATGTCATAGTAGAGAGCATGTAAAATCCAAAAAACAAAAGTTCAGTAAAATGACCCAAAAATCTAAATAAAAGCATCTGAGGAGAAGCGCAAACTTGCCAATATGCCATTTACGACACGGAGTGGCAAGGAACGTCTGAGGCCCTGTCCTATGTTCCTCATGACTAGTGGGTCAGCTTCACATGAGGATGGAAGCACTCATCCTCCCACTAGAAAAATGAAAAGACTTAAGCTGGCAGAAGCACAGCAAAGAACTGTGCGTTCTTCTAAATCACAAATCCCCAAGGTGAGTCCAATTGTGTCGGTTGCGATGCCTGACCTTCCCAACACTGGACGGGAAGAGGTGGCGCCTTCCACCATTTGCACGCCCCCTGCAAGTGCTGAAAGGAGCACCCGCAGTCCAGTTCCTGATAGTCAAATTGAAGATGTCACTGTTGAAGTACACCAGGATGAGGATATGGGTGTTGCTGGCGCTGAGGAGGAAATTGACAAGGAGGATTCTGATGGTGAGGTGGTTTGTTTAAGTCAGGCACCCGGGGAGACACCTGTTGTCCGTGGGATGAATATGGCCATTGACATGCCTGGTCAAATTACAAAAAAAATCACCTCGTCGGTGTGGAATTATTTTAACAGAAATGCGGACAACTTTTGTCAAGCCGTGTGTTGCCTTTGTCAAGCTGTAATAAGTAGGGGTAAGGACGTTAACCACCTAGGAACATCCTCCCTTATACGTCACCTGGAGCGCATTCATCAGAAGTCATTGACAAGTTCAAAAACTTTGGGTGACAGCGGAAGCAGTCCACTGACAACTAAATCCCTTCCTCTTGTAACCAAGCTCCTGCAAACCACACCACCAACTCCCTCAGTGTCAATTTCCTCCTTAGACAGGAACGCCAATAGTCCTGCAGGCCATGTAACTGTCAAGTCTGACGAGTCTTCTCCTGCCTGGGATTCCTCCGATGCATCATTGAGTGTAATGCCTACTGCTGCTGGCGCTGCTGTTGTTGCTGCTGGGAGTCGATCGTCATCCCAGAGGGGAAGTCGGAAGACCACTTGTACTACTTCCAGTAAGCAATTGACTGTCCAACAGTCCTTTGCGAGGAAGATGACATATCACAGCAGTCATCCTGCTGCAAAGCGGATAACTCAGGCCTTGGCAGCCTGGGCGGTGTTAAACGTGTTTCCGGTATCCACCGTTAATTCACAGGAAACTAGAGATTTGATTGAGGTACTGTGTCCCCGGTACCAAATACCATCTAGGTTCCATTTCTCCAGGCAGGCGATACCGAGAATGTACACAGACCTCAGAAAAAGAGTCACCAGTGTCCTAAAAAATGCAGTTGTACCCAATGTCCACTTAACCACGGACATGTGGACAAGTGGAGCAGGGCAGACTAAGGACTATATGACTGTGACAGCCCACTGGGTAGATGTATGGACTCCCGCCGCAAGAACAGCAGCGGCGGCACCAGTAGCAGCATCTCGCAAACACCAACTCATTCCTAGGCAGGCTACGTTTTGTATCACCGATTTCCAGAAGAGGCACACAGCTGACAAGGTCTTACGGAAACTGAGGAACATCATCGCAGAATGGCTTACCCCAATTGGACTCTCCTGTGGATTTGTGACATCGGACAACCCCACCTATATTGTGCGTGCATTACATGTGGGCAAATTCCAGCACGTCCCATGTTTTGCACATACATTGAATTTGGTGGTGCAGGATTATTTAAAAAATGACAGGGGCGTGCAAGAGATGCTGTCGGTGGCCCATAGAATTGCGAGCCACTTTCGGCATTCAGCCACCGCATGCCGAAGTCTGGTGCACCAGCAAACACTCCTGAACCTGCCCCGCCATCATCTGAAGCAAGAGGTGGTAGCGAGGTGGAATTCAACCCTCTATATGTTTCAGAGGATGGAGAAGCAGCAAAAGGCCATTAAAGCCTATACAGCTACCAACAATATAGGCAAAGGAGGGGGAAAGCACCTGACTCAAGCGCTTTGGAGAATGATTTCAACATTGTGCAAGGTTCTGCAACCCTTTGAACTTGCCACACATGAAGTCAGTTCAGACACTGCCAGCCTGAGTCAGGTCATTCCCCTCATCATGCTTTTGCAGAAGAAGCTGGAGAGATTGAAGGAGGAACTAAAACAGAGCGATTCCGCTAGGCATGTGGGACTTGTGGATGGAGCCCTTAATTCGCTTAACCAGGATTCACGGGTGGTCAATCTTTTGAAATCAGAGCACTACATTTTGGCCACCGTGCTCGATCCTAGATATAAAACCTACGTTGGATCGCTCTTTCCGGCAGACACAAGTCTGCAGAGGTTCAAAGACCT
Source organism: Pseudophryne corroboree (assembly GCF_028390025.1). Taxonomy (NCBI): domain Eukaryota; kingdom Metazoa; phylum Chordata; class Amphibia; order Anura; family Myobatrachidae; genus Pseudophryne; species Pseudophryne corroboree. The sequence goes on from NC_086447.1 coordinate 444,875,833, forward strand.
GCTGGTGAGAAAATTGTCAAGTCAAGTGGAACATGACCCGTCAACAGCTTTTCCTTCACATTCTCCCGCAACTGGGGCTGCGAGGAAAAGGCTAAGAATTCCGAGCCCACCCACTGGTGGTGATGCAGGGCAGTCTGGAGCGAGTGCTGACATCTGGTCCGGACTGAAGGACCTGCCAACGATTACTAACATGTCGTCTACTGTCACTGCATATGATTCTGTCACCATTGAAAGAATGGTGGAGGATTATATGAGTGACCGCATCCAAGTAGTGCCGACTTGGATGCAGTCAGGCAGTCCGTACGTATACTGGCAGGAAAAAGAGGCAATGTGGAGGCCCTTGCACAAACTGGCTATATTTTACCTAAGTTGTCCCCCCTCCAGTGTGTACTCCGAAAGAGTGTTTAGTGCAGCCGCTCACCTTGTCAGCAATCGGCGTACGAGGTTACTTCCAGAAAATGTGGAGAAGATGATGTTCATCAAAATTAATTATAATCAATTCCTCCGTGGAGACATTCACCAGAAATTGCCTCCAGAAAGTACACAGGGACCTGAGATGGTGGATTCCAGTGGGGACGAATTAATAATCTGTGAGGAGGGGGATGTACACAGTGAAAGGAGTGAGGAATCGGAGGATGATGAGGAGGTGGACATCTTGCCTCTGTAGAGCCAGTTTGTGCAAGGAGAGATTGATTGCTTCTTTTTTGGTGGGGGCCCAAACCAACCAGTAATTTCAGTCACAGTCGTGTGGCAGACCCTGTCGCTGAAATGATGGGTTTGTTAAAGTGTGCATGTCCTGTTTATACCACATAAGGGTGGGTGGGAGAGCCCAAGGACAATTCCATCTTGCACCTCTTTTTTTTAATTTATCTTTGCATCATGTGCTTTTTGGGGACTATTTTTTAAATCTGCCATCCTGTCTGACACTGCAGTGCCACTCCTAGATGGGCCAGTTGTTTTTGTCGGCCACTTGGGTCGCTTAGCTTAACCATCCAGCGACCTTGGTGCACCTCTTTTTTTCTTTGCATCATGTGCTGTTTGGGGACTATTTTTTAAATTTGCCATCCTGTCTGACACTGCAGTGCCACTCCTAGATGGGCCAGTTGTTTGTGTCGGCCACTTGGGTCACTTAGCTTAACCATCCAGCGACCTCGGTTCACCTCTTTTTTTCTTTGCATCATGTGCTGTTTGGGAACTATTTTTTTGAAGTGCCATCCTGTCTGACACTGCAGTGCCACTCCTAGATGGGCCAGGTGCTTGTGTCAGCCACTTGGGTCGCTTAGCTGAGTCATTCAGCGACCTCGTTGAAAATTTTAGGACTAAAAATAATATTGTGAGGTGTGAGGTGTTCAGAATAGACTAGAAATGAGTGGAAATTATGGTTATTGAGGTTAATAATACTATGGGATCAAAATGACCCCCAAATTCTATGATTAAAGCTATTTTTGAGGTTTTTTTGTAAAAAAACACCCGAATCCAAAACACACCCGAATCCGGCAAAAAAATTCAGGGAGGTTTTACCAAAAACGCCTCCGAATCCAAAACACGGCCACGGAATCGAATCCAAAACCAAAACACAAAATCCGAAAAATGTCCGGTGCACATCACTACTATCCATCCATACCTGTGGTGCATTTTAGTTGTGCGCAGTATTATATAGTAGGAGGACAGTGCAGAATTTTGCTGACCACCAGTATATAAAATATAGCAGTATGGTACAGTAGGCCACTGCTCTACCTACCTCTGTGTCGTCAAGTATACTATCCGTCCATACCTGTGGTGCATTTTAGTTGTGCGCAGTATATATAGTAGGAGTACAGTGCAGAATTTTTCTGACCACCAGTATATAATATATAGCAGTACGGTACAGTAAGCCACTGCTCTACCTACTTCTGTGTCGTCAAGTATACTATCCATCCATAACTGTGGTGCATTTTAATTGTGCGCAGTATTAAATAGTAGGAGGACAGTGCAGAATTTTGCTGACCACCAGTATATAATATATAGCAGTACGGTACAGTAGGCCATTGCTATTGATATATTACTGGCATATAATTCCACACATTAAAAAATGGAGAACAAAAATGTGGAGGGTAAAATAGGGAAAGATCAAGATCCACTTCCACCTCGTGTTGAAGCTGCTGCCACTAGTCTTGGCCGAGACGATGAAATGCCATCAACGTCGTCTGCCAAGGCCGATGCCCAATGTCATAGTAGAGAGCATGTAAAATCCCAAAAACAAAAGTTCAGTAAAATAACCCAAAAATCAAAATTAAAAGCGTCTGATGAGAAGCGTAAACTTGCCAATATGCCATTTACGACATGGAGTGGCAAGGAACGGCTGAGGCCCTGTCCTATGTTCATGGCTAGTGGTACAGCTTCACATAAGGATGGAAGCACTCATCCTCCCGCTAGAAAAATGAAAAGACTTAAGCTGGCAAAAGCACGGCAAAGAACTGTGCGTTCTTCTAAATCACAAATCCCCAAGGAGAGTCCAATTGTGTCGGTTGCGATGCCTGACCTTCCCAACACTGGAAGGGAAGAGGTGGCGCCTTCCACCATTTGCACGCCCCCTTCAAGTGCTGAAAGGAGCACCCACAGTCCAGTTCCTGATAGTCAAATTGAAGATGTCATTGTTGAAGTACACCAGGATGAGGATATGGGTGTTGCTGGCGCTGAGGAGGAAATTGACAAAGAGGATTCTGATGGTGAGGTGGTTTGTTTAAGTCAGGCACCCGGGAAGACACCTGTTGTCCGTGGGATGAATATGGCCATTGACATGCCTGGTCAAATTACAAAAAAAAATCACCTCTTCGGTGTGGAATTATTTTAACAGAAATGTGGACAACAGATGTCAAGCCGTGTGTTGCCTTTGTCAAGCTGTAATAAGTAGGGGTAAGGACGTTAACCACCTAGGAACATCCTCCCTTATACGTCACCTGGAGTGCATTCATCAGAAGTCATTGACAAGTTCAAAAACTTTGGGTGACAGCGGAAGCAATCCACTGACAACTAAATCCCTTCCTCTTGTAACCAAGCTCCTGCAAACCACACCACCAACTCCCTCAGTGTCAATTTCCTCCTTAGACAGGAAAGCCAATAGTCCTGCAGGCCATGTCACTGTCAAGTCTGACGAGTCCTCTCCTAACTGGGATTCCTCTGATGCATCCTTGAGTGTAACACCTACTGCTGCTGGCGCTGCTGTTGTTGCTGCTGGGAGTCGATCGTCATCCCAGAGGGGAAGACGGAAGACCACTTGTACTACTTCCAGTAAGCAATTGACTGTCCAACAGTCCTTTGCGAGGAAGATGAAATATCACAGCAGTCATCCTGCTACAAAGCAGATAACTCAGGCCTTGGCAGCCTGGGTGGTATTAAACATGTGTCCGGTATCCACCGTTTATTCACAGGGAATTAGACAATTTATTGAGTTAGTGTTTACCCGGTACCAAATACCATCTAGGTTCCACTTCTCTTGGCAGGCGATACCGAGAATGTACACAGACCTCAGAAAAAGAGTCACCAGTGTCCTAAAAAATGCAGTTGTACCCACTGTCCACTTAACCACGGACATGTGGACAAGTGGAGCAGGGCAGACTCAGGACTATATGACTGTGACAGCCCACTGGGTAGATGTATTGCCTCCCGCAGCAAGAACAGCAGTGGCGGCACCAGTAGCAGCATCTCACAAACGCCAACTCGTTCCTAGGCAGGCTACGCTTTGTATCACCGCTTTCCATAAGCGGCACACAGCTGACAACCTCTTAAAGAAACTGAGGAACATCATCGCAGAATGGCTTACCCCAATTGGACTCTCCTGGGGATTTGTGACATCGGACAACGCCACCAATATTGTGCGTGCATTACATGTGGGAAAATTCCAGCACGTCCCATGTTTTTGCACATACATTGAATTTGGTGGTGCAGATTTTTTTTTTAAATGACAGGGGCGTGCAAGAGATGCTGTCGGTGGCCCGAAGAATTGCGGGCCACTTTCAGCATTCAGCCACTGCGTGCCGAAGTCTGGAGCACCAACAAACACTCCTGAACCTGCCCCGCCATCATCTGAAGCAAGAGGTGGTTTCGAGGTGGAATTCAACCCTCTATATGCTTCAGAGGATGGAGGAGCAGCAAAAGGCATTAAAGCCTATACATCTGCCTATAATATAGGTAAAGGAGGAGGAATGCACCTGACTCAAGTGCAGTGGAGAATGATTTCAACGTTGTGCAAGGTTCTGCAACCCTTTGAACTTGCCACACGTGAAGTCAGTTCAGACACTGCCAGCCTGAGTCAGGTCCTTCCCCTCATCAGGCTTTTGCAGAAGAAGCTGGAGAGATTGAAGGAGGAGCTAAAATGGAGCGATTCCGCTAGGCATGTGGGACTTGTGGATGGAGCCCTTCATTCGCTTAACCAGGATTCACGGGTGGTCAATTTGTTGAAATCAGAGCACTACATTTTGGCCACCGTGCTCGATCCTAGGTTTAAAGCCTACGTTGTATCTCTCTTTCTGGCAGACACAAGTCTGCAGAGGTGCAAAGACCTGCTGGTGAGAAAATTGTCAAGTCAAGCGGAATGTGACCCGTCAACAGCTCCTCCTTCACATTCTCCCGCAACTGGGGCTGTGAGGAAAAGGCTAAGAATTCCGAGCCAACCCGCTGGCGGTGCTGCAGGGCAGTCTGGAGTGAGTGCTGACATCTGGTCCGGACTGAAGGACCTGCCAACGATTACTGACATGTCGTCTACTGTCACTGCATATGATTCTATCACCATTGAAAGAATGGTGGAGGATTATATGAGTGACCGCATCCAAGTAGGCACGTCAGACAGTCCTTACGTATACTGGCAGGAAAAATAGGCAATTTGGAGGCCCTTGCACAAACTGGCTTTATTTTACCTAAGTTGCCCCCCCCCCCCCTCCCTTCAGTGTGTACTCCGAAAGAGTGTTTAGTGCAGCCGCTAACCTCGTCAGCAATCGGCGTACGAGGTTACTTCCAGAAAATGTGGAGAAGATGATGTTCATCAAAATTAATTATAATCAATTCATCCGTCGAAACATTCACCAGCAATTGCCTCCAGAAAGTACACAGGGACCTGAGATGGTAGATTCCAGTGGGGACGAATTAATAATCTGTGAGGAGGGGGATGTACACAGTGAAAGGGGTGAGGAATCGGAGGATGATGAGGAGGTGGACATCTTGCCTCTGTAGAGCCAGTTTGTGCAAGGAGAGATTGATTGCTTCTTTTTTGGTGGGGGCCCAAACCAACCAGTCATTTCAGTCACAGTCGTGTGGCAGACCCTGTCGCTGAAATGATGGGTTTGTTAAAGTGTGCATGTCCTGTTTATACAACATAAGGGTGGGTGGGAGGGCCCAAGGACAATTCCATATTGCACCTCTTTTTTCTTTCATTTATCTTTGCGTCATGTGCTGTTTGGGGACAATTTTTTGAAGTGCCATCCTGTCTGACACTGCAGTGCCACTCCTAGATGGGCCAGTTGTTTGTGTCGGCCACTTGGGTCGCTTAGCTTAGCAATCCAGCGACCTTGGTGCACCTCTTTTTTTATTTGCATCATGTGCTGTTTGGGGACTATTTTTTAAAGTGCCATCCTGTCTGACACTGCAGTGCCACTCCTAGATGGGCCAGGTGTTTGTGTCAGCCACTTGGGTCGCTTAGCTTAGCCATCCAGCGACCTTGGTGCACCTCTTTTTTTCTTTGCATCATGTGCTGTTTGGTGACTATTTTTAAATCTGCCATCCTGTCTGACACTGCAGTGCCACTCCTAGATGGGCCAGGTGTTTGTGTCGGCCACTTGAGTCGCTTAGCTTAGCCATCCAGCGACCTTGGTGCACCTCTTTTTTTCTTTGCATCATGTGCTGTTTGGGGACTATTTTTTAAATCGCTCATCCTGTCTGACACTGCAGTGCCCCTCCTAAATGGGCCAGGTGTTTGTGTCGACCACTTGGGTCGCTTAGCTTAGTCATCAAGCGACCTCGGTGCAAATTTTAGGACTAAAAATAATATTGTGAGGTGTGAGGTGTTCAGAATAGACTGGAAATGAGTGGATATTATGGTTATTGAGGTAAATAATACTATGGGATCAAAATGACCCCCAAATTCTATGATTTAAGCTGTTTTTGAGGGTTTTTTGTAAAAAAAAACACCCGAATCCGACAAAAAATTTTCAGGGAGGTTTTGCCAAAACGCGTCCGAATCCAAAACACGGCCGCGGACCCGAATCCAAAACCAAAACACAAAACCCAAAAAATTTCCGGTGCACATCACTACTAAGGAGTAAGTTTACTTAGAACTGTGCATGCTTATTTAGGTGTAAAAGATTAGAAAAAAAATGAAATTCTTAAAAAAAAATGATGTGCAAAAAAAATTGCATGCGTCACCCCAAATCAGTGATCAGCCCTTGACCTCTCAGCCTGGGCTGGTATGGGAAAATAGGGAGAAAATGACACTAGTTGGAACCACCTATGTGGCTGATGCAAGTGGCATAACTAGGGACTTGGAAGCCCCTAGCAAGCTCTAAAGGTGGGCCTCCTATTTGATTTATATAAACTCTTAGGTCTACATGTGCAGCTGCAGCTGTGTAGGTACCAGATTGCTTGTCAGAGGCAGTCCTTGGGGATAGACACACCAACGGACAGACACACCAACAGGCAGCCATGGGGACACCAACTTCACAGGCAGACCCCCAACAACAGAGGAGCCTCCTCAGGTAAGGGACAGACAGCGAGGGGGGGGTCAGGTGGGCACAACAGGCAGTAAAATTGCACACAATGATCCGGGAGTCCAGAAATCCAGGCCTTGGCTACGGGCCTATCCAGATGCCAAAGCTTGGATGCCGGAGCTTGGCGGGCTCCCTTGTGGGCCTTTGGACATTTTTCAGTATAGCCATCCTATAGTTGCGCCACTGGCTGACTCTAAAGAAGGGGGTGACACAATGTGGGGTCCCCCTGATACAGTGGCAACTAGCCATAAACTGGTCAGCCCAGGGCTGGATGTCCTTGGAGAATCAGGACACCCCTAAATATTGGGTCCCCACTCCCAAGGATAAACCAGCCACGTGCTATTCCCTAAACACCTGCTGGCAGTGGGTGCAGTGTTAATGGTTAAAGAATACATAATCTTGTTCATTACTGGCAGATTACAGGTCCCTGCCAGACTGTCCCGGTATGCTTGCACTTGTAGATTAACAAGGGCCAGCAAGCTCACACGTTAAGGGCCCACTGGCTCCTGTAGTCTGACTGTAAAGAAAACATTACAATTATAACAGGACAGAGACATACTTGCCAAACCATTGGATGGTCTACTCTATGGTCCATGTAAGAATCCAATGGTTTTGGCAAAATAAAAAAACAGCACTTTAACCAGCAAACACTCCCTTTACACTATACAGTGTCTACACGAAATTATAGGCCATTCGTGTCACTGCCATTAAAATTAATTGGGGAGTGTTATATGGCTGAGAGCATGGGAACAGTTGCCATGACAGTGACTGCTCTAAGCCAATCAGTGGTTTCCAACATTCAAAATGTATTCCACAAATGGACGTACTACATTCAACCTTGTATCAGTCCCAATATATCTGGCAGCAAGATGCTAAATTTAAATTTGTTTGTATTTTCTATCAGTACAAACTAGTGAAAAAAATCTATTATAAAATATATCTTCTGATACACCATTATTTTTAGAAAACCATTCCATTGGCAGGATAATTACATATACATTTACTTTATCATTGCAAAAAATCAATATCCATAGTGAACACTGTCATAAATATTACATGTTACCACAGTGAGGGAGAGGTCTAATTCCATCAAGTTCTTATTATCGCCTAGATTTTGAGCTGTTTTTTTCCCCTTGAGCGACTTGTCACATCAAACTAATCCGTGAATTCCTTATGACATTTAAAAATAATCCAAATGAAATGATACAGCCATAAGATAAGATGTTTTAGTTTAGGGAGCATGTACATCAATTCAGAATGACTGAAATATACTCTTTAGTCATACTAGTGTACTAACAATCAGTAAATATTCATTGAAAACAAACACTAAAGAGAATGTTCTTATTTTGCATTACTAGTACTACCAATTACTTCACCATATTAGACAGTATACAAAAACAGCAGTTTTTAAGTGTCTGTGCCCAATACCACAGTATAACAATATCTGCAGATCTCCCTGAATCTGTCAATTTTCTTTCAAGTGGTGCCTATTTTAAAAACAGCAGGTATAGGGCCTTATTCAGCATGGGTCAGAGATGCATTGCATTCGCATTCTCCCGACCCGTGCAGTAGTGTGCACGTGCATCGGTGGCAACGCGCATGCATGGGCTTTCATGTTGCGGTCGCATCCCATGAGGATGTGATCGCAGTTTGATTGACAGCAGCAGGCGTTGGGTGGGTGGTGTTGTTGCATTGTGGGGGTGTTCGAAACTGCAGGCATACCCGGAGCTTTATCGGGGCGGCTGTGTCATGTCAAATGCAACAGCATAGATTTTTATAAAAATGGCTGCGGTGCGTCTACCTTTGCAGCTAGGCTGGGGAGGCAGGGTGTTTCCACAATTCAGCAAAGTGATCGTAATTGACGGGCATTTGCACGCTAGACGGCCTTGCTGTATGCTGGGTGGCCCCCAGTATGCGATCACATACAGTTTACAGTTGCTGTTTTGCTAAAATAACTAAACAGCAACTAAAGCTAAATAAGGCCCATAAAGTCTTACAGAAAGTTACACACCACATTACTGCGCTACCTTCCCACACCACCATACTACGCCACCTTCGCCCACCACAGTACTGCATTACCTTCCCACACCACTGTACTGCGCTACCTTCCCACACCGCATTACTGCAGTACCTTTCCACACCACCATACTGCACTACCTTCCCACACCCCCGTACTGTGCTACCTTCCCACACCACATTACTATGCTACATCCCACCACATTACTGAATTACCTCTCCACACACTATCACTACACTACATCACCATACTACATCACTGTACTGCCTCCCCGCAGTACATACAGTAACAGCACTATACTACCTTGCTACTCTGTACCACTACACTTCCTACCTACCCGTACTACATCATTACACTACCTACCCATAATACATCACTACACTGCTCCCCACATACAGAAACTACATAACAGCACTAACGCCCCACACTAAATCACTGCACTACACTCCACTACTCCTCCCTCTGATTACATTAGAACATACCCTACATAGGCATTTACCTGTAAGGAGAATGCCTCTGTCTTTTTCTTTGGGTTCCTGGCTGCATGCACAGAAGCCCTGCCTCCAGAGAATCAGCACAGAGAGGATATGCTCAGAAAGGACAGGGGTAAGGTGGGGCAGGACTGAGGATGGTGATGGGAGGAACAGAAGAAAAGAGGGAGGCAGCTGGGGCTATAGGAGCAGGAAAAGTGTGGGTCTGGTCTAGGGATGGGAAGGGCTATCTGGACTCCTCTGTCTACTCACAGTGCAGCAGCAACAGGGCAGCCCATGGTTCGGGGAAGGGCTAGCCACACAGCATCCATTCTGAGCATGTCAGACTGTACACCAGCGGAGACAGGGGCAGGGTGGGCGAGAGGTGAGCACCAAGGTGGGCAAAACTCTGTGACTGTGCTTATTGCCGGACACTGCTAGTTACAGTAGCTAGTCACATGTCAAATTGCAGAGGATCCTCTGGGCCTATTTTCATTGGGGGCCTAGAGCTACAGCTCCATCCATCCTATTGCTCTGTCTGTGAGCAGCAGCGGAGTATTACAATCTGGGTGGGAACATGCATATTCATCGGACTTGGGATATCAGTACACAGTACAGCTTCTGATAATAATGTACCCAGCCTTCATTCAGCAGTTCAAGACTGTGCTCATATTATAACACACTTTGGGACTTGAGGTTCCTTACTTACTCCACAAGTTATTTGTTCATTTAATTATTTTAATGCCTCAATCGGAATCCTGAGGAAGGAAAGTCGTTTTTTACAGCATGCTATACTTTTAAATAGTGATGAGCGGGTTCGGTTCCTCGGGATCCGAACCCCCCCGTACTTCACCCATTTTACACGGTTCCGAGGCAGACTCGAATCTTCCTGCCTTGCTCGGTTAACCCGAGCGCGCCCGAACGTCATCATCCCGCTGTCGGATTCTCACGAGATTCGTATTCTATATAAGGAGCCGCGTGTCGCCGCCATTTACACTCGTGCTTAGGAGATGATAGCGAGAGGACGTGGCTGCGTTCTCTCAGTTTCTGTGTTCAGTGTGCTGCAAATATCTGTGCTCAGTGTGCTGCAAATATCTGTGCTCAGTGTGCTGCAAATATCAGTGCTCAGTGTGCTGAAAATATCTACGTTCTCTGCCTGAAAAACGCTCCATATCTGTGCTGCATTGTAGTATATAGTAGGAGGACAGTGCAGAATTTTGCTGTGACCACCAGTATATATATATATATATAGCAGTACGGTACAGTAGTGCATTGCTCTACCTCTGTGTCGTCAAGTATACTATGCATTCATACCTGTGCTGCATTTTAGTTGTGCGCAGTATATAGTAGAAGGACAGTGCAGAATTTTGCTGACCACCAGTATATATATAGCAGTACGGTACAGTAGTCCACTGCTCTACCTCTGTGTCATCAAGTATACTATGCATCCATACCTGTGCTGCATTTTAGTTGTGTGCAGTGTATAGTAGGAGGACAGTGCAGAATTTTGCTGACCACCAGTATATATATAGCAGTACGGTACAGTAGTCCACTGCTCTACCTCTGTGTCATCAAGTATACTATGCATCCATACCTGTGCTGCATTTTAGTTGTGCGCAGTATATAGTAGGAGGACAGTGCAGAATTTTGCTAACCATCAGTATATATATATAGCAGTACGGTACAGTAGTCCACTGCTCTACCTCTGTGTCATCAAGTATACTATGCATCCATACCTGTGCTGCATTTTAGTTGTACGCAGTATATAGTAGGAGGACAGTGCAGAATTTTGCTGACCACCAGTATATATATATATAGCAGTACGGTACAGTAGTCCACTGCTCTACCCCTGTGTCGTCAAGTATACTACAAAAGTTCAGTAAAATGACCCAAAAATCTAAATTAAAAGCGTCTGATGAGAAGCATAAACTTGCCAATATGCCATTTACGACACGGAGTGGCAAGTAACGGCTGAGGCCCTGGCCTATGTTCATGGCTAGTGGTTCAGATTCACATGAGGATGGAAGCACTCATCCTCTCGCTAGAAAACTGCAGTGCCACTCCTAAATGGGCCAGGTGTTTGTGTCGGCCACTTGGGTCGCTTAGCTTAGTCACACAGCTACCTCATTGCGCCTCTTTTTTTCTTTGCATCATGTGCTGTTTGGTGACTATTTTTTAAATCTGCCATCCTGTCTGACACTGCAGTGCCACTCCTAGATGGGCCAGGTGTTTGTGTCGGCCACTTGGGTCGCTTAGCTTAGTAACACAGCTACCTCATTGCACCTCTTTTTTTCTTTGCATCATGTGCTGTTTGGGGACTATTTTTTAAATCTGCCATCCTGTCTGACACTGCAGTGCCACTCCTAAATGGGCCAGGTGTTTGTGTCGGCCACTTGGGTCGCTTATCTTAGCCATCCAGCGACCTCGGTGCAAATTTTAGGACTAAAAATAATATTGTGAGGTGTGAGGTGTTCAGAATAGACTGGAAATGAGTGGAAATTATGGTTATTGAGGTTAATAATACTATGGGATCAAAATGACCCCCAAATTCTATGATTTAAGCTGTTTTTGAGGGTTTTTTGTAAAAAAAAAAAACACCCGAATCCAAAACACACCCGAATCCGACAAAAAAATTTCAGGGAGGTTTTGCCAAAACGCGTCCGAATCCAAAACATGGCCGCAGAACCGAATCCAAAACCAAAACACAAAACCCGAAAAATTCCGGTGCACATCACTACTTATAAAGAGGTATCAACCCTAGTAACTACCTCAACTGTGATTTTCTAATGCAAATATATATTTATGCTGATTATTGCAGATTTTATATTTTTACAGGACATTACATTTTTTCCATGCCAAACAATGTATTTTTTTGTGCAATTCCTTGTACATTCTTTTTATTTGTTGGATTTTATTCACAAATATGTTATTTGAAGTAGCTACTATTTGTGTATATTTTAATCATTTATTACATTGACTGTAGGGCATTTTTTCCTAATGACTACTCAAAGTGGCAGTTACGTACATGCTTGCTTTAATAATGAAATAACTTTTTGGTGACTCATAGTATGGCTATACAGGTGAGTGCTGGTTTCCTGTTTGTCAAGACTGCTGATACTGCAATGTAAATAACTGGACTCCTTGCTTTAGTTTATATCTATATGTTTATTATATATTTCATTTGCATGAGATTTCAGGGGTGATCAAATCTATCACTTCTGGGTCCCATCTAGGTTACTTTGCTATCACTTCTGGGTCACTTACTGTGCTATATATGCCATATGATATACTGTACCTTTGCTGTGCACATATGGCCTTTTCTACTGTATGTTGAAAGACGGGTTTAGAAAAAAACTACAACACACAAAGAAATCCCTTAGCACTAAATTTGAAAGGAATATATGTATAAAATATATATCCTTTAAATATCAAATCCAAGGAAACACTTTCATTGCACTGGCAACTCAACAAAACCACTGACAATGGAAGATGTAGCATTTTGCCTAACAACACAATGCATCAACACTGTACATGGTAATGCCAACAAAAAATAATTGTGAAAAAAAAGTAGATTTAGGGAGCTTTTTATAATGTAGTCTTGCCTCACTAAGTCTTCCAACATACATAATCATAATTATAAACTAACTAATAGGTTAAAATAAAAGCAAAATATATGTAAATATCAATTTAGAACTAGAATATACTGTAACACATGAAACAAGACATTATTATTCCACAGGGAATAAATCACCCTAATAATGGAATAGTAAACAGCTGGATGGCACTTGATATACTGGCTGTCTGGATCCCGGCACTCAGCATACCAATGCTAGAATCCCGACCGCCGGTTTACCGACAAGTATTCTCCCTCTTGGGGTGTTCATGACACCCCTGGAGGAAGAATAAATAGTGTGGCATGCTTAGCGCGCCAACGTGCCCAAAGCGTAGTGAGCGCAGCATGGCGAGCGCAGTGTGGCGAGCGCAGCGTGCCCGCAAGGGGCTCTTTTGCACTTGCCCCACTGCTGGCATTCCAGGTGCTGGGATCCCAAGCGCTGGCAAATCATATCACATAAAAACAGCCTAATAATTGAAACTGCCAAATAGTCAAATGAAAAAAATAATAATTATGAAATCCAACTGACAATCACAAAAACAATACTAATTCAGTGATATGAAATTGCATCAATGGGTTATATTTATGCATTTAAAAACTGATGGGCATCTCTGATAGTTTTAAAGCTAACGTGAAGTATTTGCTAAGCAGCAATGTTTTTTGAAAACTGCCATTAATGCCCAGTGCTTTCTGAAGTCTTAAGGCAACATTGATTTATTGCTTACAAGCCACCTGTGAAATCAATGGGAACTACCCAAAAACTGACATAAAACTGTCAACAAGCAATGAACTCTTCCTAGTGCTGTTTTCTTGTTTTTTACATATGGAATACTATTTTGATATCATAAACGCTTTATGCTGAAAAAATGCAAATTACTTTGGACTGTTGGCTGGATATTGACTCTTGGAGTTCACTGGCTTTTCGGGAGAGACATTTTCAATTGCTGAGTAGAGTTGTAAATTATTTTGTTTATTGTTGTCTTATGTATTTTAAATTCCACTTGTGTCTTCTTTTAAATTATTATTTTATTTCTGTTCATGCTTCTTAGTACAGTATGTGTATATAATGTGCTTGGCTGTTGTGCTAGTGTTAGAAAAAATATTTTTCTTTGTTTGACTTGTCTGTATGTTTGTTCTTTGTTTTGTGTTAATATTGATTGTAAGAGGAGAAATAGTGTCGAGGGGGGCAGTCAGGGTCATCTTTTCCTCTGAATAAATGGGCAGTTGACAAAGGGTCCAAAGCTGATAGTTAAATGTCCCCTCTATCCAAGGGTACCAGATTTTTTTTTTAAATTGCTCCTCAGGAACTGGAGATATCTGACTTCAAAGCAGCAGTCACCATCCGATCTATCTCTGTTTCTGCCTGACCTAGAATTTTCTGAGGGTATCTTCTTAAAGCTAGGACTCCCCCCTTTTAGTGGATACTGGCAGATTGTCTCTACCATGCCCAAAACTGGCGATATCAGCCTTCCAGCAGCCAGGCCCTGCTCCAGCTCCACACACCGGGGATGTACAGTAGTTTTTATTATATTTGTCAGTGGATTGCTCCAGCTCCTGAACCCAGATCCCCAAGACCTTGGTACCCCCTGAAATGTGTATGTCTCAAGTATTTTATTATCCCACTGAAGGCTAAAAAAACCCCATTCCCAGGAACCACAGATATCTGTGGTCAAACAAGCTTCCCTCCCCCCAGAAGATTATGAATATTAAGCCTACTTCCCTATCCACCCCTCCCCCACATTTTAAATACTTCCTATCAACCTGAAAGTTATGTACCAGTGCCTCTTAATTCATCCCAATGTTTCCCTGCTACAATGTAGTGTTCTCCTTCCTGCCCAATCTCACTAAACCCCCCCATCCATGCAGTAAAGAAGTAATTTGCAGAAATTACTGCTCCAGGTCCTGAATGCTCAGTAGAAGATATAACACCCCCTACTGCCTGCAGGAAATCACAGCCACCACTGGTAGAACCCCTCACACCCCACTGCTGGAGGATTGGTATGGGCTCCAGTGCAGTGCTTTGCCCAGAGGCCTACACTGCTGTTAAGATGGCCCTTATGACAGAGAGGAGTCATAGGAGGTACACTAAGAGACAGAAAATTACTATCATGGTGGAAAAACAAAATGTTGCCTCATTGTCAGATTTTCATATAGTATGGAGAAAATGTACTAGTCACAGCCAGAGTGCCCTGTTATGAAATAATAGTGGGCTACCAGAGGGCCAAAACTCTAAATAGCCATACGTGCCAATTGTGGAATCATGTGGTGAATACAGTAATACAGTAGTGCCATTTCAGATGTTTGACTTCCACCATAGGAAAAGGTGCTCAAGAGTATATATATCAAGCCTTGATGAGAGATAAAGTGGAGAAGTTGCCCAAAACAACTAATCAACTTCTGTCATTTCAAAGACTGCTATATAAATGACAGCAAGAAGATGGTTGCTTTAGGCATCTTCACTTTATTTTTCTCCAAGGCTCGACACATCTCCCCATAAAACATCAAAAAAAGGGTGGAGAAGAAAATGGGAAAAGAGCACAAAGACACATTGGTAACCCCCACTGTCTATTGAGTATACTGAATATGTAGCAGTAGATGTTCAAAATACTACCCCAGACATTGTTCAAGCATCAATGTGCATAACTCCGATGCACCAACATTTCACAATTTCATGGTCAAACATTTCTTGAAGGTTCAGCAAGTCTTTGTCCAGGGCTAATCATGGTTTTCTTGCTGTTTATCCTTTTGAATCACTAATTTTGTTCTGTCTTACTCCATTGTATATATTCCTAGAGTATTTGCTTCCTTTTTATTGTTTGACTAGCTATATTGATTATATGAGAAATATCTACTTCCAAATCATTGTATATGGGAGACTGCAATTATTTCAAAACCACTAAGATGTCTTCTGTCTGCATTTGACCTATAAGATGATTTAAGGTATAAAACATATTATTTTCAAAAGTACTGTAGGTTAATAAGTCTAAAGTTACCGAAAATTTTCTATTTCAAATCAATTAGCCCTTTTTGAATGGAGGTCTATTAAATGAGAAAGTGTTCAAGCAAGAGTGAGTTTCACCTAGTTCTTCGATCCACTACTAATGATTATTATTCACAGTACCTTTCTCTGCTTGCGCATACCTTTGTAGAATTGTATGTTTTTTTATGGGAGACCTATAAACATAACTACAGTTTTCCAAATCATTTGACAATGTTTTGCTCATCAGATAGAGAAAATATATAATTTTGTTCTATTGCTGGAAGTACAATTAACCAATGTCCATATCTTCAGGAGCAATATAATGTACACTTGTGTCAGACTCATCACCACATCATCATTTGTATTAGGCAGAATTACATATATGATAATAATCATCATCATCATCGGTGTCAATATAAGAGAATGACAGATCAGCCACTCAGCCATTGTTATGGATCAAAGGGGCTTTGTACAGTACATTGTCAGTATTCAGAGGTGCTCTTTATAGAGAACAGCACAAATTGCAAGGTAAAGGCAGTGCACTGGGCACAACTGATGTTTGTTTTGCCCAAGTAAACTAATATTTGTGCATCTTTTGTTGCCAGTAGAGGTCCATTTTTCAATGAAGTACAAAATTCACCAATAAGATCAGTTTATAATTACTTTTGTTTTAAAAATTTTATGGCAAAATTCACAACTCTATTTTGTATGGCAGTTAGTGTGGAAGGTACTGTAACTCAACATACACCTTGGCAATCAATAATTGCCTGTTATATATGCAAAATGTTATATGTTAGTCCAATTAAAGCAGTCTTTTGTGCTACAGTTGCATCTAGTGTTGTATTTACAGAAGGACCAAAATAAGATTTTTTTTGTTTCAAGCTAGACAAGGTGGCTAATTGAGAGTGATTCAAAGATGGACATAGCTGCGCATCTGTATGCATCGGCCATATCCATCAAGTCTGCACACGTGCACTGGATCTGCACATGTACTGGAACTGCACTGGTGCTTGCGCTACCATCAACTTGCGATTGCATCTCAGAAAGATGCGATCACATAGCGATTGAAAGCCGAGGGCATTTGGGGGTGGTGCTGTAGCTTTTACTGGGCGTAGTCTGGACAAAGCAGGTTTGTTTGGTCTATTTTTGAGGCAGTTGTGTGAGGAAAAAAATGGCTCCAGGCTGCGCAGGCAGGGGCAACCTCAAATTGATGCATTTGCAATTAAATTGTGAAGGCACCACACACATGATGTGCAGCCTTGCTCTGTGGCGGGCAGCTCCCAGCATGTGAGTAGATGGATGCAGATCTTGCTGTGGCAATCAAGAACTGGGTCCATCTCTGAATAACCCCCTTTTGTCAATATTGATTTGATTTGAACATGGTATGGCTATGGTGTCTTTTGATCAAACTTTTATGTTATGTTTGGTAGATAAATGTGTATGCAATCTCTTTGTAGAATCGCCAAAGGTTTGCTCTAACATATAATTCTACAGTGGCAGTATGACATACAAGAATATTTTTTTTTGCAACAGCATACCTTATTATACAGTAAGTAAAGATTATATCAAGAAAAAAATTAATAAATAAAATCAATAAATCAATATATCAAGAGAGCGCATTAGCAATTTATTATATCAATACATTTCCATAAAAATTACACAGTTTAAAATACACACACGCACAGCAAAAATTACATACAATATTACTTTGTAATGGCAATAAAAACTATGGCTCCTATAATGAATAAGGAGTGGTTATAATCACCATTTGCTTAGAAATTCCTTAATTTAGCTGGATCCAATCCTTTTGATGTGCATAAAAGGACTAATTGTTAAATGCTTGTAACAAACAGTATACCATCCATGTCTCCTTTAGGGTACACCTGTTATTGGCAAGTTAAATCCCTGGTGCTAGAATCAATGAGCATTGTCCACCTTATAACGCCTTCACAGGTAGCAGCACAGAAGGACTATGGGGGGTCATTCCGAGTTGTTAGCTCGCTAGCTGCTTTTAGCAGCATTGCACACGCTACGCCGCCGCCCTCTGGGAGTGTATCTTAGCTTAGCAGAATTGCGAACGAAAGATTGGCAGAATTGCGAATAGAAATTTCTTAGCAGTTTCTGAGTAGCTCCAGACTTACTCCTACATTGCGATCAGCTCAGCCCGCTTCGTTCCTGGTTTGATGTCACAAACACGCCCTGCGTTCGGCCAGCCACTCCCCCGTTTCTCCAGACTCTCCTGCGTTTTATCCTGGCACGCCTGCGTTTTTCCGCACACTCCCAGAAAACGGTCAGTTTCCGCCCAGAAACACTCACTTCCTGTCAATCACACTCCGATCACTTCAACGATGAAAATTCTTCGTTCAGACGTGAGTAAATCTACTAAGTTTTGTGCTAAAATACTCAGCGCATGCGCACTGTGTACCATGCGCATGCGCATTTTTGCCTTAATCGCTCCGTTGCGAAAATCGGCAACAAGCGAACAACTCGGAATGACCCCCTATATGTGATGAGGAGACACACAGTGTAATATGATTCAAAGCCCTGATTGCAGTCAGATAATGTCTCTAAAAGGCAGGGCAGGAAGGACACTGTAAGCACTGGAAATCAGAGTGTTATGCCTGAGCCATCTCTGCAGAATTCCGCTGCACTTGTCATGTACAGAAGTTCCCCATATTACTTCCAGCCAGGAGAGGAGTTTATTTGCAGACCTCTTGGCTAGGTAATTTGGTGTACCTGCTGTTCCTTGGTTTGTCAGCGTGATGGTTGGGAAGAATGAACTCCAAAATACTCTGTGACCCGCTGAGAATAAGTTCAGTGCAAGTCCAAAATGCCTATTTCTCCTTCCTTACATGTTTCTCTGCCGATATGCAATGGCAGTTTCATCAGAGGATTATATCTTAACTTAAAATCTCTTATTCTATTTGGTGTTATTCAACACTGGGCAGCAAGGCCCTGATTTAGCTTCAGCTGCAAATGTCCAAAAATTGCAAAAGGGCAATTTGCAGACATGTCCGCATGCATTGCAGCCACACAGCAGATGCACAGATGTTCACAGTATGATTGACAGTGGTGGGCGTTGGAGGGGCAGTGATTCAGCATTAGAGTGGAGTGGTCCAGACCATTAAAGAGGCAGCCATGAGACACCACAATCAGCTGGTGCGGGAGAAAAAATGGATGCAGTGCACCTGTATATGCAGCCTGGCTGCGTGTGCAGGGGGCTACCTCTATTTTCCAGGTGTGCAATACAATCACAATTTAATTATGGTTGCATAGCTGGGTGGCAGTTAGCATGCTGGGCATCCTTGCCCTGTGCTGGTGGCCCCAAGCATGCGATCGTAAGCAGTTGCAGTTTTGCTATTCTTAAAAAAAACTGCTACCAAAGCTGAATTATGCCCCAAGTCTTCCAATAATATTCCACAGTGGCAGTGCTGCACTCTCAAATTTATTTTTACAGTATGTTTGCTATTATTAAGCACAAGACAATGGTGGACCAAGTCCAGCAATAAGATTTCACAATAATATCTTTTTTTTTTTCAGTCGCAAAGTGCCCCATCAAAAAAATTCCTAGTGTGGTAGTTGAAACAAGGTATTAATTAGAACATAAACTCTCACATTATATATTGAATACCAACAGAAGTTTAGACTAGTTAGTAAACAGGTATAAGCATCTTAGTTACAATCATTGTTCTTGCACAATTATTATAACCCATCTTTTGTCCCTTAGCATGAAATATGCTAACTGTACTTTCTTTAGCCTTACAATTAATTTTTTTGGACTATACATTGTTTATATTCTGTATTCATACAAAATGCAGGCCTCCCTGTAGAAACTGTCACATCCAAACAGGAGCATAAAATAAACTAGCTGCTGATACATTAAGATAGGGAAAATTCTGCTAAAGACTGCATTTTAGGTGACTTGTTAAAACAGGGGTGATTCCCATCTGTTTTCTTAAGGTAAGACCATTCTTAATGTATCATATCTGTGGTGTTGTTAAAGTGAGCTAGTATAGGTATACCTGTATCTACATTTATAGGTATGCGAGTACAAATCCAACATTTATGAGTGTTTAAGCAGTCCTACTATGCTACATGTATTCTTCCTTACATACCATTTAACTCATATTGATCATACTGTATGTATCATTGGTCATATCCTCCTTGGTCATTGAAATATTAAAGCTTTCAATCAGAATAACGGTCATGAAAATCAGAATACTCAATCCAATAATGAAACCCCAAAGTCCCAAATTTGGCCTTGGGTCCAAGAACAATTTTCTGTTCATTATGATCTCACAGTACTCTTTAGCGTTGTGTGCCTTTTCAGAGTTACTGCACTGGCAAGTGGCCGAAGTTTTATAATGACTGAGTCACTCGCTTGATGGTAAGTGGTCCAGGAGGTGCCAGTAAGACCCACTCACTTGATCCCTTAAATGGTGAAGAAAGATAGTTGCGTCTTGAAAAATCTCCTCCTATTGAGCTGTTTCAGGAGATTTTAACTTATTACAATGGGTAGTGTCAATCCATGTCATCTCCTCCTTAACTTTTACAGTGGTTGGAGTTGTCAGCAATACTTGAGAGGGTCCTTACCACTGATCTGTCTGTGAGTCTTTTCTCAGGAAATTTCACACCATGAACTCATCACCAGGTTGTAGATTGTAGAAAGGAAAATCCACAAGTATTGGTTGTGTACCAATCACAGCAGTGTGCATTTTCTTCAACAGGTTGTTTAGTGAAATACTGGCATTGGGTATCTTTCTAAACATTATTACATAGAGGGAAATATTTACTTTTCCTCTGGGGGTAATTCTGATACAGTGTAGTGCTAATGGCAAAACTTCTGGCCATTGCAAAATAGTTTCTCTGCATATTGTAGTTTGTTCTTAATCGTCCCATTGTAACATTTGACTTTCCCACTACATTATGGAACATATGGTGTGTGTAGCTGCTGTATAGTCTGAGAATATGACACATCTTTCAAAAAACTAGTCCAACTAATGTGTTCCTTGGTCAGTGGATAGCATGAGGTATACCCTACCCACAAACAGATTCCAGTGTGACATTCTTAGCAGTGATTGATGCTGTTGCCTTAGCTATTCAACCCACCCTGAAAACAAGTCTACACATGTCCACGTTTACTGATGCAGTCTAACCTTTTGAAGCAAAATTAAAGTAATTTGGATGATTTGGAAATAACCTGTTTGGGGAAGATATGAAGGAATTGTTTTAAGTATTTACCCTGTATTTTTCTGCAAGCAGACAATTGAGGCAACATAGTATCTGGCTGCAACTGATACAAAGCTAGGAGCATACCAGTAAGTCTGAATCAGTCTAATCATGGCCATTGTACCTGCATGGTTCAGTTTATGGGACAATTGTACCAATGTCAGCAAGAGTACTTTTGGAGTGATAGGCTTACCTTCAGTGCTTT
Source organism: Pseudophryne corroboree (assembly GCF_028390025.1). Classification (NCBI taxonomy): domain Eukaryota; kingdom Metazoa; phylum Chordata; class Amphibia; order Anura; family Myobatrachidae; genus Pseudophryne; species Pseudophryne corroboree. The sequence goes on from NC_086447.1 coordinate 444,897,084, forward strand.
TCCATAAGTCTTCATTGTCTTATGTGCACTGCTTTTTCCCACTTAGTCCTTTCCTGTGAATCACAAGCTTTTTGCAAATCATTTGAAGTTTGTTAGCTTGGTATACATATATCATTAGTAAATGTTGCACATGCTACAATTTCTCTTTGTGCTGCTGCAATATTAGCTCCATAACTTACATTAATAATTTCATGTGTGGTCATATGGATTTGGCATTTGATGACCACAATCTAGGATGATAATTGTATAGACTCATTTACTGCTTCTTCATATGCAATTGGGTTGCCTGTTGCTGTCATAAAGTTTTTTTATTTCCATAATTCCCCAAAATTATGCATCATGCCAAAGGCGTTTCTACTATCTGTGCAGACATTTTATTTCTGCCAATAGGTATGCTTTTGTTAGAGCTATAGTTATGTTAACTATACTGAGTGTGGTGGTAAAACAGTGGTGAAGAAACATATTTGTGTTGTCCAAATGTCTGTCTACCTATGGCAGTTACCATCAACATTGTAGAATTCAGGATTCTAGAGCAGGGTCTTTTCTACTCTTGGAGTGGATTGTTCAACTACATACATTAGGCAATTATCTGGGGGTAACACTTCCCTACACCCATTCCTCTCTTTAGAAACACAATGTTTGTGGCTTTGTTTACAAGTAGTGCAGCTGCTGCTATTGCCCTAAATTATACCAGTAATCCCTTTGCTACTGGGTCAAATTAGGCACTGAAATAAACTACCTGTCTCCATTTAACAATATACAGTAATTTTGTAATAACCCCTGCTGCATATGCCAGATATTCATAATATAACAAAAAAAATACATCTTAAAATTGGATAACCATAAAGTTGGGGCTCATTTATGGTCATGTTTCAGTAATTCAAATAACAATTTAGTTTGTTCAGTACGTACCAAATATTCTGGTGTAGAAGCCTTAAGTCATACAAAGGTGCAGTTTATTATGAATTATTAGATGTCCAATTTTTAACTTGTCATTCCCAGAAGACCCCTCAATTTTTTTTTGTTAATAGGTAATCTGATTTCTCGAATGGCTGCAATTCTAGATATAAATGTCTCAGGTCTTCAGATTAACAATGGCCTTTATACTGTATAATAAACTTTTTTTCTGACAAGAGTTTCATTTTATCTTTGGATACTTTGAGGTAAATTTCCTAAGATGGGAATTCTATATAAGATGGGATGTTGCCCATAGCAAAGAAAAATCTGATTTTTCTTCTCATTTATCTAGCATTTTCTAGAAGATAATACCTGGAATCTGATTGGTTGCTATGGGCAACATCCCATCTTAAATAGAACTCCCATCTTAGTAAATGTGTCCCTTTGTGTCCACTTTGCGTAAGGAATTGCAATAATTCTGCTCTATCTGTAACAGGTGTTGTAAAATTTGGGGAGCATAGTAGCAAATCATCTACATACTGAATTAATGTAAAACTACCTGGAAGAGGGAGTGTAAGTTTTCAGCTAATGTTTTACTGAAAATTGTGAGAGAATTACAAAACCCTGCAGTATCAAAGTCCATGTGTATTGCTTGCAATAATAAGGGAATGCAAAAAGATGTTGATTTTTTTTTAAATATTGGATTTAAAGAATACAGAATACAAAGACATTACTGAAAATGTGAACTTTCTGATGAAATTCTAAAGTTAATTAGTGGCAGAATTTCATATTACAAGATGCAATGGCTCAACAATTGTATTAATTGCTCAATCTTGAACTATCCTAAAGCTCCTCTCACTGTTCTTGCAACAGGAAATCTGAATGTATTCACTACACTTTGCATTTATCCAATACCCCTTGATGTAGTAGTTCCTGAATTACTGAAAATACACCTTTTTCTGCTTCCAGTCCTAGGAATAATTGCCTGTATTTTGAGTTTTGCACTAACTGGTGTAGCATGTAGAATCTCTCCAATATTATTTGACTCTTTTGTCCACAATGTGTCAGAGATTGTTGACAACATTCTTGATACTTCTGAAGGAAGATCTTTTAGAGGATTAAGCTTCAGAACATTACATTTACACAATAAATCTCTTCCGAGAAAGTTAGCTGTGAAATCTGCAGCTAATAGGAATGAGTTCTCATTGGTTAGTGAACTGATTGTTCTCTTTTCTGTATCTTTTAGAGAAATTATTTTGTTTGCTACTCCTACTGCATGTATGATATTATTTGTGGTAGATAAAGAAATGTCTGTTATAAGTGATGTTACAGCACCTGTATTAATGAGAAATAAATGTTTAGAATGTTTAATTTGTAAACTAATAATAGGTTCCTTATTATCAACAACGTATTTGCTGTAGAGCCTTTTACATTTAGTTTTCTGTTGCCCATCCTTATCTCAAGTGGCTTGAGCTGCTTTAACCTGTAGGTTCATTTTTTTTTATTCTGTTTGTTATTTTTAGTTTACAAAATAATCTTCATGATGTACTACCAAAAATGTCATATCTTCTGGATCTTTTGTACACCATAGGGGTTCATTAATAGTCAACTTAGTTTTGATATTAGATTAAAGACCTTAAATAAAAGAACTGGACAACATTGTAATATATTTTCTCAGTACTGAAACTCCATAGTGTTGTACCTCTATTCTAAACCTGACCAAGTATTCCCTAACTGAATCAGTGGGTTCCTGTTTAATCATAATTATTTTCCCAATTGAAGCTGGCATGGAAATTAAGCTTTACATGTTTTTATTACTGTTTCCATTCTTCATCTATGACTTGTCTATCTGTATCTTATGGTTATTCAAAATACTGAATATCCCTTCCTGCCTATGTAATAAGTGTCTTACACACTTTAGAGGTCACTAAACTAATAAACAATTGTTCCATGTCAGTATGTGTAGGTGAGTGCTATTCAGGTGTTCTAATTTAGCTTTTACTTTCTCTGGCTCAGGTTTAATTCTGTACTGCTTCTTCCAAGGGACATACATTGAACATAACTGGCCCCCATCAGTAGTTAGCACTCAAATGTTGAGCTTGTAAATGATGAGCATGTAAAAATGTTTGCTGTTGCTCTTCCCAACTTTGTGCAATACTAGTTGTAGTGATATTTTCTGTGTGTACAGTATCTTGGCAATTACTCCCATTGTAGTACAGGTTGAGTCTCCCTTATCCAAAATGCTTGGGACCAAAGGTATTTTGGATATCGGATTTTTCCGTATTTTGGAATAATTGCATACCACAATGAGATATCATGGTGATGGGACCTAAATCTAAGCACAGAATGCATTTATGTTACATATACACCTTATACACGCAGCCTGAATGTAATTTTAGCCAATATTTTTTATAACTTTGTGCATTAAACAAAGTGTGTGTACATTCACACAATTCATTTATGTTTCATATACACCTTATACACAAAGCCTGAAGGTCATTTAATACAATATTTTTAATAACTTTGTGTATTAAACAAAGTTTGTGTACATTGAGCCATCAAAAAACAAAGGTTTCACTATCTCACTCTCACTCAAAAAAGTCCATATTTCGGAATATTCCGTATTTCGGAATATTTGGATATGGGATACTCAACCTGTACTACTTTTCTCTTTATGTCTTTATTTCTCTCTAAGCACTAAATTTAAATGTTGATCCTTAGAACTTTAGCTGATATTTGTATCCCAGAGGGAGAATGCCGACTTTACCCACTATCGTTGTGGCACTATGCTCAACCTCCGTACTGTTGCTGCTCAGAGTATCAGGTCAGTGCTAAGGATCAATAGTAAGCACTACATAATCTGTAAGGGTGGGTATGATATATATCAATTCTAGGATGGACTGAGGAAACAGCTTGTAAAAGGATGTTTTGTATCATGCAGGAGTGATCCCTTTCTTGAATTATTTTTAATGTGTTTTTAACTATATATGAGTGAGTTGATTAAATGCTGTTTTTAATAAAAATAGTACATATGCTCCCTTGATATATACTTTGTACCTTTTTGCTAGTTTTATAAATTGACTGATTAAGTATGGTCAGTTGGGAACTGCAATTAATATATGACCAGATAGTTTGGTGGTCTGGTCTGTGTCAAAGGGTTTCTTTTTTGAAGGTCTATCTGCAGTAGAATTGGTTATAAGGTGCAGGGCACTGTGGTGAGAGTGCTTGTGTATCACTACAACTGCCCACATTCTGGTGGGATCAGCTCCCTCCAAGGGAGAAGAAAACAAGACCTGCACATTCTGCACCTGCATTGGAGATTTAAATCTCCGGGCTTTCTGGATTGCACTTCTGCAAGTGTAAAAATAAAATTTCAGGATTTCCAGCTCACCAAGAGACAGCCGGAAGTCAAGTGCAGGAGAGGAGTTTAAAAGTCCCATTCACCAAATGCACATAGCACTGATGCCTGTTAGGGGCCAGCAAGTAGGCTGTACTTTTATTGTGCAAGGGACTGATAACATTGGCAGTGCTGGGAGAGCATAGCGGACTGATTGCTGAGCACAAGGAGTGCTAGGACTTTTTGTGTTGTTTGCTTATTTTCTAGGTGTACCTGTGTGACCAGGCCCAAGCCTGTGTATGCTATGCACAGTGTCTGCTGCCAGTAAAATATACTGTGTTTCACTGGAAAACCTGCCTGCCGATTCCTTATTTCAAGAACCCATTTTACAGTATATATCATCAAAGCAGAAAATCATATATTAATCCCAATGCTTTCAATACAAAAATTGTAATAAATAAAACTGCTTTGGCATGAGTGTGCTCCAATTCTGCTAGTGTCTGAGTCTGCAAATGGAGCACAATGGAACTTGTATTAGAAAAAACTGTGGCTCCTACATAGTAGCATTTCATATACAGATCGTACACAGATACCAGTGTTGCATATTAAATTTATCAGCACACTCTCCAGGTGTGTCCTAGCCACATCATATTTCAACTAAGAAGAATTTTTATACAAAAGATGCAAAAATGAACAGTGAAACAGAACAACTGTCACGGTTTGGGGCGCAAGGTTACCTGGTTCAGGAGATGACTGACATCCAGGGTCTGAGGCTTGGAGCTGGAGTTGGGGAGGCTTAATATAGCTAATTTTCATGGGATTTGGGTAGCAGTGAGAACTACCTTTAATACAAGTTCAAGGTTATGAACCATGCATTGGTAACGTACCAGACTGGTTACCGGCTGAAGAAAGCTGGACCAGACTGGTTACTGGCTGAGGAATACAGCGGTACCGTACTGGCTACTGGCTGATGAAATGCTGCTGGACTGGACTGGATACTGGTTGTGGAATACAGCTGGACCGTACTGGCTACCAGCTGAAGAGATGCTGCTGGACTGGCTACCAGCTGAGTAATAAAGCTGGATCAGACTGGCTACCGGCTGAAGAAATGCAGGACTGGATACCAGCTGAGGTTATGGAGGACTGGACTGGTTATTGGCTGAGGATATGGAGGACAGGACTGGTTACTGGTTTAGGATATGCCAGACCAGACTGTTTACTGACAGAGGATATGCAGGACCAGCTGGTTACCACCAGAGGATATGCAGGACCAGACTGGTTACCAACTGAAGGGTTAAATCTGGACCAGATTGGTTACCAGCTGAAGTATAAAGCTGGACCAGACTGGTTACCAGCTGAAGCATTAACTGGACCGGGTACTGCTGCACAGGAGACAAAATGCAGGTTCACTTGTCACACACACAAATGTAACTAGTTGCACAGGCCCATTCCTGTTCCTGGAGACCTGTTTATACCCTTAGGTAGACTGTCATTGGTGGAAGGAGTCAGCTGAGAGCAACCAGCACTTCTACTGGTGAATAGTCTGATCAGCTGACCAGGAAACATGGCTGCTGGAACTTTTTGTGAACACAAAGAACAGAGATACCAGAAGCTGTACACACATACTTGCCTTCCTGACCCTCTCCATGAGGGAGAAAATGCTCTGTTCCTGGACTGTCCTGGTAATGTATGATTGCCATCACCTGTGGTGAAACACCTTTCTTATCAATTACCCAGCTCACCACAGGTGATGGTAATCATACATTACCAGGAAAGTCCAGGAACAGAGCATTTTCTCCCTCATGGAGAGGGTCAGGTAGGCAAGTATGTGTACACAAGATCCTGCTGATTACTCACACAAGGGAAACCTACACAAGTGGCTTAATCAGGAGAGAGTAACACAGACATATGATGCAGCTTAGAAACTGAAGTCTGCATGGAGCTTGCAAGACTGAGAGAAATATTGAAATCCATGCAGAACAGAAGGTTAGGTACAAGGAACACTTGTGCCACATGTAGACCACTTGTACCACTTGTAGAACATGCATGAAATAATCCAAAATCCTGACAAAGGCAGTACATTTGTAACAGAGTTAGAAAAATAAGCTCCTACCTTGTTGATACACTTGATCCAAGTACCCCTGTTCTATGTTTACTTTCCCTTTTCATGTGTCAATGGTGACTTAATATCAGTGGGACCTTCATTAAAATGTTATGAGAGAATGGAATAGTCTTAAGATTTATTATGCACATCCATACAAAGCTAATTGTCATACTGTTCATGAGTCTTATATACCAGATTGTCTAAAACCTATGCTAATCAAAGTTTAGAATAAACACTCCTAATGGCAGTCTCCCAATATCATGTTTATGACTACAATATCAAAAATATTTGTCGAAGTCGAAAATATTATACCCACAGGCATCACATACAAACACCACACAGAATGGCCTCCGCGCATGTGCTTGTTCTGCCGTGCGTGCGCTTACCCGCACGCTACATAAATTGGCTCAAAAAGTCCTGCGTATTAGCGCGTGGTATGAGCAAATACGGTAGCATACGCATTTGCATGGAAAAGCCACAAAGACATATCTGATATTTAATACACATAGTGCATTATTTACACATAGTCCACACGCACCACACCAGCAACCTACACTTACTTGGAATGAATAGAAACGGAGATATTCAGCTTTGCAGGATGTGAGGGGACAGAAATAGGTCAGAACATAGTGTTTGGTATCCACATGTACAGTAATTCAAGGGCAATATTCCGATCGCAGTTTGCAGATAATCGCATGCTCCTGCGCATAGTTATGCGCAGGAATACAATATTCATATCTCACTGTATGTACTGTACTCCTGATATTCAGTGGGAACCCAGTGGAGGACACCTGCAAGTACACCTGGACCAAGCATCGCCCACCTGTTCAAACCAACCTATGACCCCTCACATACTGTAAATGACCTGCCCCCGACCTATGGATGAAGGGCTTACAGTTTCCTTTGTTTCATGCTTTGGACTATTGTATAAAAGCCAAGCCTCCTGGCCGGCCTCAGTCTATTCTCTGAAGGTCATCTTTCCAGATTGACTGAGGACCGGATCCGGATGGAGCAGGCGAACAAACGTATGTATTCATTGGTTGTAGCTTCTTCTCTGTAATAGTGTTGAATATTCTGTGTTTACCCCTTTTAAGTAAATATTTGTTGCTGCGTTGGACCACAACATAACATATAACTACTGGTGTCGCATTCCATTTCTGTTAAGGGTTTAAGGTTTATTCAGCCACACGTGTAGCTACATTGTGCTCACTGCGTGTCAGCGTGCTTACGCAAACGTGTATACATATTCATAAGGGTTTAAAGCGTACACTTAGCGGCTGCAGCGGCCTGAACCACAGTGCAATAAGGTATTGCTTTTTCCTGAAAGTTAAATGAACTTAACATATTCTAAAAGTGCTAACTTCTCTATTTCTTTTAAGAGTCCCCAATCAAAAAACTATCATATGATTCACCAACAGCTGTCATTTGTTTCCAAATATTTTTGTACAAGTCAATAAAAAACAAAACATTTGTTTAGACATGACACACACACTAGGTGATAGTGCATACGCACTGAATGATAGCACAAGTGATATCATTCAGTGACATCACGGTGTTCCCGTATATGCAGCTTTGGACGATAAATCCAAATTGAGCTGCATGCACAGGTGACACAGGGGTACGATAACAAAGCACTAGATTACACATCATTCATTGTTTGCAGCATACACACTGGACGATGTTGTAAATAATATTGCTCTGGAGGGTAAAAATGATTGAAATTGTTAACAATATTGTCTAGTGTGTATGCACTTTTAGAATTCAGTGTTAAAGTTATAATGCAATTATAGTATTCTGGATCATTCAGCTTTCATATTGTATTTAGGTATCATATTGTTTTACACTATTAATCATGGGGTCAAATTGACTCTTCAGATCATTTAAAGTAATTGAAAAGATATAATAATGTGATACTGGATTTAGTGAAGGAGAAATACCAATTTTCTTGCATTGACATGGATATAACAACATATAGGCACTAAGTGGTTTTCTTGTAGGTCTTCATGAACATAATCTCTGGCATCATGAGTATTATTAGTAGCTGAGACAGAAAAATAAGTAAAAAATCACTAACAGTGCATTACCACTTATGGTTTATTATAAAACACAATAGAAGGCGCTTAGTAACTACTTGAAATGCATTGATGTGGAACCAGGAGACCCTTATACTATGCCATCCTTTTCCTCCAACCTGGATTTCTTGGAGGACAAGTGATATGCTCTAGTCAGAGTAGATCTCGGATGAATATGGGCTGCCATCTTGAAATTGTATATAATTAGTTTCATGGAAAGTGTCTCTTGTGTTTTATAATAAAGCCATATGTTGTAATGCAAAATACTGTATATAGTGCCTATATATTCTTACATCCATGTGAGTCAAGTAAATTGGTCTTTCCCTGCACTAATTTCAGCTTAATAATATAATACTATTGTATACAGTAATTAATTTTTCTTTAATATGTTATTGGCTTTAAATGATCTTTTATGTTCTTGTGCATGTGCGTTCCCCAAAGTAGCCACAACCTTCACTTGGTACATTACATTCAGTGCCAACTGTTTCAGTGTAAGAGTAATTACCCACATCCCCATAGCCAGATTTTTGTGGCTACTTGGAGAACTAAAGCCCCATTTCCCCGAACCACCAACAGCCTTTTGACCAATCTTCGTGTAGATATCTGTGTTGATTTCACTTGAAGCTGCAGCTTGTCTCAAGGTTTGGGTGGGATCAATGTTCATTGCTTCAAAGATTAAACCCTGGCGGCCAGTTATAGATTTGCTTTAGACTGGCTGGGTGGGACTGTTGCCTTCACTAATCAGACTGTGGAACAAGTGTTTCCCCAACATATAAATGTAATAAATCTACTACATGCACACAGTGCTTGAATTTCTTTCTATATTAATGCAAATCTACTGATTTATACTACATCTAGAATCAGACATTGTGTATGGTTCGCTGCCAGTTGAAACTTTCTGTATCTCTGTCACTGTTTCATTCAATCATGAGCAATCCAGTTTTCCAATATGGAGACGATCTTTTACTCTATGGACTTGGTAACTACAAGGGCTGCAATTTACATATGAATTCTTAGATTCAACAACTGCGCGGCCTTATACAAATAATCATCTTAAATAGGAATTTCCTTTTATGCAGAGTCCATTGTTTACACATCTACAGGCTATTATGGTAGTTACTGTATGCCTTACAATTAGTAACAGATGCAGGCAAAGAATGTGCAGCACTGACCATTGTCTTCCTATTCTATTTAATTTGTTTACTCACAAAATTATAGAGTCCTAAATCTTGAATCTCAGACAAGTAGTATTTTCTATTGGCTTTCTCTATTCCCAACTCTGTCTCTGAGGAACATCCTGAAAGCATGAGTGAAAGTGGACACTTAGTTTCAGCTTCTTATGCTGATAAGCATTGCTAAAGTTTGAAACAATCATATTTCACTTCAAAATGAAACAATTTATAGGTACCTCAAAAGATTCAACTTGCTTTAAATGATATAGCACACATATACTTGGGATTTCCTTCAGTATCACATGTACAGTAAATAGGCTTTCTGGAATATCTGTGGAATGGAGGGGACTTCCGGTCTACTTTATAGTTCCAAATTCCAAAAGTATCAGCAGCAAACTATTTTCTCACATTGGGTTTCCACAAATATTCCCAACATATTCCTTATGCTTTATAGAATAATTTGCTTGTTTCGTATGGATTAAACAGGAATATCCATAAATAAAGACGATAATACAAAATTTGTGTCTCAGTCTGTCTCACATATCTTGATCTAATCTTCACAATTCAGGGAATCCTATAGGCGAGCTAGACAGTTTACTTTATGGTACAATATAGAACTGCCCACCTTTTTGTTGTACTGTATGAGTTTATTATAATGCTACCAGGACTGCTGGCATAACCATTTCCCTTAGAATTTCTCTGTAATTCTTCTCCACAATATACAGAGGGAGATTCAATTGTTTACTCGCGCTCGATCTCTGGTCTAAAGTGAAGGGAGATCGCAGGGCAATTTTTAATTGCTCCCCCATATTGCACTGATCGCGCCCATATAAGTCGGGTTTAGCTGCGTAAAGTGGCAAAATCAATTAAACTAATAGGGGCGATGTGATAAAAATCCCATTTGGGCACCCAAATGGGTCACTTTTCACGCATTTCAGCTCACCACCCCAGGTGGCAGTGAGCTAAAATGAAGGTCTCACGCCCACTGGCAGTAACACTTGTATAGCTGCCGGTGGGAGTGCAAGGGTGCGGGGACCCACGAAAATAATTCATTTCCACCGACAGTATGTTATTTTTATGATTAGTGGGTAATCCCTGGTGATAGGCTTCTATTTAAATCCTTGTTTCATTGTAAATTCTGACTTGACAAAATAATATTTTTCTTAATGTTTCTACTGTTGACAATGTTTTCTTAATAATTGTTGCTGTATGTAATTACTTATGATTGTAATTCACCAAATATAATTTGACAAATTATTTTGTTGCTATTTAGATTATAGTTACACTCTGCAACCTTTCAATAAAGTATGTTTTGTGGAAAGAAAACTGTTTTCACTGTAATTACTGTCTCCTTGCAATTTCAATGACAAATTTAAAAAAAAACCTTTTTGGCCCTTGGGGATTTTTTTTTTCTATGATGCTATGACAGGAGGTATAATTTATTTTATTTATTACCAGTTATTTATATAGCACACACATATTCCGCAGCACTGTACAGAGAATATTTGCCCATTCACATCAGTCCCTGCCCCAGTGGAGCTTATACTCTATATTCCCTACCACATGTACACAGACACATTCATACTAGTGTTAATTTTGTTGGGAGCCAATTAACCTACCAGTATATTTTTGGATTGTGGGAGGAAACCGGAGTACCCAGAGGAAACCCATGCAAGTACGGGGAGAATATACAAACTCCGCACAGTTAGAGCCATGGTAGGAATCAAACCCATGACCTCAGTGCTGTGAGGCAGTAATACTAACCATTACACCATCCGTACTGCCCCAATAAGCATACTAATGTTATTTTCTGAAAAAATAAAAAAAGTTCTGAAGCAAGGTATAAGGCGTATGGGTACTACAAACACAAATTACTGATATTAATGTAACCACCCCAAAAAAAAGTCAAAATAGGCCAAGAACAAGGAGAGAAAAGCCTTAGTGGAACAGAAATGAACAAATGTAATTGACTCTATAAAATAGTTTGTATTAGTTTATAAACATTTATTTAAAAAAGTGATTTTAATATTTAAGTAAATTATTTTGTGGATTCCTCATTTGCATTCATGTTCCTATCAAATATTGTAAATTATATATGTAAAAAAGCAATTTATTCATAATTAAAAAGTTTGACAAATCAGACATCTTTTAATAATCTGCTGTAATTACACAACACCCTTCATCATCATGTACTGTGCTAAATGATTAATATAATTATATATATATATATATATATATATATATATAGTGTTTTCCACTGTACCATGGGTCCCTCCCTGAGAGGGGTTGGACTTTCATCTATGATCTGGCACCCCAGCATTTGTTCAGGTTGGGTGAGAGTGTGGGACAATCTGCAATATATATATTTGTATATATATATATATATATATAAAAAGATAATGTGTTATATTGTTATAACACAAACCACTGTTTCACTTATAAATAATTACAAAATTGCAACAACAACAAAAAAAGTAGCTGGTACATTACTTCTTGCAATTTAATAGATTTTTACCTGCTGCTGAGAAATCTTTCTGGGTTAGTTTAAAAAAAATGTTCTCTCTTCTGAGTTAATGCTGTTTGTGTATGGTCTTGTCATAGATGAGTTATTGCCAGTTATGCACGCTCTACTGAAGCAAGAGGGAAAATCTAAAACTGCACAAAATTGTGTTAGATGTGATAACCTTTCAAAATGGGTACATATACTATTTCCACTGCTGTGGTATAGGGTGAACTCTACTAATGTGCCAAATAAGGCTCTTTATTGGCAATTTAACTCATCACATCTACTGTAAGAAAGAGGCTCATATTTCGGCAGCACGAGTATGACAGGAATCCATATTCCTGTGCTAGGTGTTATTAGTGTTGGCAGGGTAGTTTGTTGAAATAGAAATAAGGACTATAACATATTATTTAAGATATACATTTATAGTAAAAACATATACTAGAAGATTAAGCTGAAATGTATTTATAGTGATATCTACAGTATATATAGTACATAAATATGAAAGCCCTCACTCACTCACTCACTCACTCATCACTAATTCTCTTACTTCGTTATACAGTAGGAAGTTGAAATGTAACATAGGTATTCCTCAGGTGGGAAATAGGAAAACTATGTAATTAGAATTTTAATAAACCTTCCCTTAAGTCCTTTAGGGGCTATTGTGTTCAACCTGTCTATCCACCGTGCTTCACACTGCAATAGCAGCCTGGATCTATCACCCCGTCTCCTGTTTTCTGGAATCATTTTCCATTTGAAGGAAAAGTATCTGAACAGCCGGTGGCAAAGAACTTCAAACTATGCTCACATCCCCTGTCAGCTTTGAGATATAAAATGATAGATATGATTCCAGAAAACAGGAGATGGGGTGATAGATCCAGGCTGCTATTTCAGTGTGAAGCACGGTGGATAGACAGGTTGAACACAATAGCCCCTAAGGGACTTATTGAAGCTCTTTCCTTTAACTGTTTTCTATTAATGAATTGTTATATCATAAGGTTTGAATATCTAGTCAAATGTGGCTTGATTAGCACTTAAACAAAGTATACATGTTTCAAATAGCTGCTGAATATAAAATGTACTATCAAAGTGAGTTTATTGTTTACATTTATATGGTACAATGTATCTGATACAATCATGTATATGAATGTTGTTCATGATTTCTGTAATAACTGTGCTATAATCTGGTTATTGGTTTTGTATCCTAAGCATGGTGAAGGGTTAATGCACTGGTAGACACGTAATCTGTCCGGGCTGAATGACATCAGCGGAAGTCAGGTTCACTGGGCTTCCGGGGACTGTGTTGCACATGGTGGAATAATTGGAGGTCATTCCGAGTTGTTCGCTCGCAAGGCGATTTTAGCAGAGTTGCTCACGCTAAGCCGCCGCCTACTGGGAGTGAATCTTAGCTTCTTAAAATTGCGAACGATGTATTCGCAATATTGCGATTACAAACTTCTTAGCAGTTTCAGAGTAGCTTCAGACTTACTCGGCATCTGCGATCAGTTCAGTGCTTGTCGTTCCTGGTTTGACGTCACAAACACTCCCAGCGTTCGCCCAGACACTCCCCCGTTTCTCCAGCCACTCCCGCGTTTTTTCCGGAAACGGTAGCGTTTTTTCCCACACGCCCATAAAACGGCCTGTTTCCGCCCAGTAACACCCATTTCCTGTCAATCACACTACGATCGCCGGAGCGAAGAAAAAGCCGTGAGTAAAAATACTACCTTCATAGCAAAATTACTTGGCGCAGTCGCAGTGCGGACATTGCGCATGGGCACTAAGCGGAAAATCGCTGCGATGCGAAGAAATTTAACGAGCGAACGACTCGGAATGAGGGCCAATTGGTATAAAGGTAAGATATTTTTAACATTTTGTATATTCCTGACGAAGGTTTGAAATAAAACATTGCTAAATTCGGGGTGATTGGACCCGTTTATTGTTGAAGTCCCGAGAGTGCCGCTTGTCCTTTGAAATATTTACAACTTGTTGGGTTGTTTAAGAGGGCACCGGGCGAGCTGTATGGTATATGGAGTTGAGTGCCGAATATACATTGTATATAGATATATATATATATGTTTCCAGTGATAAAGAGAGCACTCGCCAGTCCTCTTTGAAGTTAAAATCATAAATGACAACATAATAACATAACGATAGGCACACATGTCAACGTTTCGGGCCCAACTTGGCCCTTTTTCGAGATCCAGATGCCCAGGAGAGACAGCATAAGTCACCACATGTCCAACCAGACCCATTTATGCCTGCAGAGCATCCCAAGTGCCCGCCCACGTGCCACTTAGACAGGAACTAGACCATAATGAGTACTTATGCATTAAATTATAATGTAAATACATCACTATTTGGACACAATCCACCAACTGCCTATAATAATAAGTGTACCAGCAGTACAATCCATAACAAACAACTGAAGGCAGAAAAGTTAGCTTATTCACCCGTTAGCGTTCCACCACGCTACCGGAAGTGAGTACATATCTTAAATAGATCCCCTTAGAGCCATATCAAGGTTCCTCGTTCCATATTCTATCCTCCACCAACAGTGTTTAGCATGTCACACAACAAGACACCATACCTAGACAGAGGTTCCTTAAGTTTCACCGCTATCAGGGGCACTTCCGCCCGCCATCAGCTGCAGCCACCAACCAGCCGGGCAGAAGCGCTACCAAGGCAACATATTACAACAGTCACATGTCACTTCCACCAATGGCCCTGCACGGCTGTTCTGCTGATCAAACAACGTTGCCATGACAACATTCTATGCATCCAAGCTAATAAGCTCCTATACACGTCATGGCAAATCATAGATAGGCACCATGTTAGGGCTACAGGTATTTCGCAGGCACAAATGAGCATAGGTGCACAAAAAATAAATACATAAAACCAGCATAAAACCATACATAGAAAAACACATACAAAAACATAAAAAGCTCTGGGAAATCAGCAAAACACACAAATACTTGTTTTTAGAGATTCATAGACTTATAGAGGCTCTGTCACAAAGAATTTTAAACAAAAAGATATTTAAAGGGTTCATTTCATTTAAGCCCCTCCGGGCCACTGTATCCAAAATATAGATCCATCTTGCTTCCCACTTTAGGAGCAAGAGGTTACGCTCTCCGCCTCTTATTAGTGGAGGTATCCAATCAATGACCATGTAACGCAATTGTGACAATTTGTGATGTTTCTTCAAAAAGTGGACTGCAACCGTCTTATCAGATGTGACGGTCCCTAGAGCCAACCTAATGGTATAGCGGTGTTGCGTCATCCTCTCTTTAAAAGTTCTCATAGTTTTCCCCACATACATCAGTCCGCAGGGGCACGTAAGAAAATATATCACGTAATCAAGTTGACAAGTGAGTCTATGCTTCAAATAGACTTTACGTCCACTATGTGGATGACAAAAAAAATTCCAACTATCATTGCAAATTGTACAGCCAAGGCACTTGAAACACCCCTTCATGCATGACAGCCAGTTTGTTTTATCTCGTAATTCTGGGCGCATGTCAGGTCTAAGGAGGAAATCCTTTAGGTTACGGCCTCTACTCACACTAAATAGTGGAGGTCTACTCTTCAGATTTTTGAATGCAGGATCTGAGGTAATAAGAGGCCCGTGTCGCTTGATAGCTTTTTTAGTAGATTTCAGTCTAGTGTCACAATGCAGATTCAGGATCACAGACTCTCTTACATCCTCCTTTACTTTCACATGTGTGTCACCAACAATATTTTTTGCTCTGGTGAGGCATCTCTTAATGTCACTTTGTTTATAACCTCGTTCATAGAATCTCTCTTGGCATATATATAATATCTTGATTTTTATTTAATTTTATTTTTATTACATATTGATTTTTTTTGTGTGTTTTATAAAAAAAGCTGTCATGTGAAACAAACTCTGTGTAAAATAAAATTCCCTTGTTAATTTTATCCTGATTACCCACATTCCTTACAATTAGCTGCATATTAGCATATTGACACCATTGGTCACTTGAACCCTTATCACCTATTCACAATCGTTTTAACTACAGTAACTTACCAATACTGTGCACTTATGGGTCAGCTGACGCCTATGAATTTTAGGAGTGTTACAAAAACAAAAGAAGTAATTACTTTTGTTTTTACTGTTAGATATAATCTCACAAGTGGAGCCACTCTCTCTTGTTTCTATACACACACACACACACACACACACACACACACACACACACACACACACACATATATATATATATACAGTTGTGCTCATAAGTTTACATACCCTAGCAGAATTTGTGATTTTCTGGCCATTTGTCAGAGAATATGAATGATAACTCACAAACTTTTCTTTCACTCATGGTTGGTGGTTGGGTGAAGCCATTTATTGTCAAACAACTGTGTTTACTCTCTTTAAATCATAATGACAACAGAAACTACCCAAATGACCCTGATCAAAAGTTTACATTCCCTGGAGATTTTGGCCTGATAACATGCACACAAGTTGACACAAACGGGTTTGAATGGCTAACTCTTAACTGTCACTTCCTGTCAATCACTTTGAGATGAACCCTTGATTGCGAGCCGCATCGCATCAGCACCTTTACGACTGCGCAACATAATCACGGTGCATGCGCTGTATGCCGAAAATCACTCATTGCGACATAGTGTCCATCTCTGAATCAGGCCCTGTGCTTGCAGATGTTCAGCCTCAAGCATAGGAGGCCATGGGCTAGTCCAAGTTTTGATGGTGTAACCGATAGTGGCATACAGTATAAAGATGCACCAATAGGTATTACAGTGCACATGAATGCTGAAAGTGGGCCCCTCTGTCCTTGCACGTTCAGCTGCACGGATGTACAGTGCACAGTGGAAGGAGCTTGTAGCAGCACTTGTATAACCTCACAGACAGGTGACCACCGATTGATGCCGCTGCGGATGCTTTTGTGTGTGACTCTGAATCAGCCAAATATTGTTGCTGTAGAGCCAAATGTCTTCTGCTATCTAGATGACTTTATTCATCCATGAATTTTTTTTTAATTGACTATTTCAGTTAAAAGTTACAGTATTTGGTTTAATGTTATTGTAAGGTTGTCTTCCTGCCCCCATCTCTCATCCCAACCAGGAAAAACAAAAAGGTTACCAATATGGCCAGAATCAAGTGGCGTTAAACTGTCACATCACATTGTTTTTAGACTGACCATTTTGGGTAACAGAAAAATTGTGCTAAAGTTAAAGCCTGTTTTGTCATTCCATCTCTGCAGTACAGCAACTCTGCCATCTTGTGATGCTGCCATGTGTTACGTTCCTGGTGCTCAGAACAAGAGAGATGTTGCGTAGTGAGTCCAGAGCACCAGAACGTGACGCTGAAATAAGGTGTGGTATGGAAATAGCCCCTAGCAGCCTACCTCCATTGTTTCACCCGTGTGGTCAGTTCACGCCTGCGTGACTATGGTTTCTTGGGCCCACGGCAGCCGCGCCTGAAGGACGGACTAGGTCTGCCCAACTCCGATGCCCCCAGGTCTTAGAGTGAGACAAGGCGTGAAATGAGACAGGATAATAACAAGGGGACCTCTAACTAAAGCAAACAGAAGGCTAGGGGCTACTAACAACCCTAAAACTAAATATATGTGCGGCACGCCGCCAAAGGAAAAGAACAACAAAGGAAATGCTGTCCACACGCCGACACAATACTGTTGTGTACCGGCGGTGACAGCATATGCAGAACCCTCTGCAAAACACCAGTAACAAATATAACTAAAGAATACAGCGGCCTAGGCCGACGAACGCGGCAAAGCCGCTACTCACGAAACTGGTACAAACGGACAGGAACCCCCAATATAGCAGACACAGGCTCACAGAACCGGAGGACAGGCAGAATCCCAAACGACAGACCGGTGGACACCAAGAAGCCAGATACTCGATCAGGCACAGACAAAGCCACAGGACTTCTGGACAGGAACGCTTCACGGCAGGACACTGAATCAGACACTGGATCAGACACTGGATCAGACACTGGATCAGACACTGGAACAGACACTGGAACAGACACTGGAACAGACACTGGATCAGACACTGGAACAGACACTGGATCAGACACTGGATCAGACACTGGATCAGACACTGGAACAGACACTGGAACAGACACTGGAAGCAGCAAGACAGAAGCTGCTAGACAGAAGCTCAAAAACTCAGGAACTGGCAGGAAGTAGCTCAGAACTATCACCGGCGTCTGTGTATTGCACTGAGCCAGAATATAACAGGGAGCCCTAATTAATTATGTCGTGCAGCTGCCCTGCTACACGACTCCAAACTGACAGGTGCAATTAACAAACAGGTGAGGCCAAACACATGGAAACAGGCTCCAATTACACAGACTCACCACCGGTAGCAAACAAGAGTCTTCTAAACCAGAGCAAAGGGAAATCCTGGCCTGCAAGAGAACTATAACATAAAATATGTAAACGGAAAACAGGAATGAACCACTACCTGTGGTTCATAACAGTACCCTTTCCTTAAGGGTGGGCTCCGAACACCCCATGACACCCACGGGGAACAGAAACAGAAGTATAACATAAAATACATAACCAAAATGCAAAACAGGAATGAGCCACAGCCGTGGCTCATAACACCATGGCTATACAATATGTTATACCTTGTGTGCTGCCCAAGTCATGACACTTCTACAACATTTTACAGGGCCACGTTTAGTTCCTAATCCACCCCTGGTATCCAGCAAAAGAAGGAAGGCTGCAACTGAGTACAATCAGGTCCTATGAGGAGAGATCCCGACCCCCTCATCAGACGGCACCCCCATTAGGGTTGCTTCCATAAATTTCACAGGCTGGTTTCCCATCCCAATCTACCTCTGGCTACCAGTTTTGTATTGAGACGCCCACAATGTGCATCCATCTGAGTAACCCTATGGTAGCACAGATGGGCTGACACAGGCAGTTACACGCCCCCAGAACTGTCTGTGACAAACCTCATTTTACCATGCATTTGTAAGTCCTTGCAGCTTGGCTCCTCCCCCAGTCTCTCTTGGTAGAGGATCTTCACTGACTGTTAGACAGCTTTGCTATGTTATTGAATAACTGCTACATGTGTGAAGTGGTGGTGAGTGGGAGCCCCCTCCAGTGGTGGCCACTCCAGTTCACACACCCATGAATGGGCTCTACCAGGTCCATGGCAGGTGGCTATGAGGGGGCCTATGCCCAGCCTTGCACCCGAGTTACAGCCCTGTAGGCCGCTATATATGTTTCTACAAATATGCATGTGTACAGTACATATATGGTGAGGTAGGTGGCTAGAGATACATTTTTGACATATCAATCTTAACCTAATTTTGTATTTGCAGTTAGATTTATTTTAGAAAGTTCTGAATTAGTTAGTTGTATGATTTAATTTATTATTCATGTCATTTGGGTGGCTTGTAAAGTATATACATGTAATATCTATTTTAGCCCTGTGCTTTAAGTATCCTCATTTAACTGTATCTCTGCAAACAAATGCAATTAGTTAAGGCGAAGTCATCCTACAAATAATATGTAGTGCAGTGATAAATCCATTGGTAACAGTCCTCATTCTCTGATTACTGAGTACTCCGAAAAGATGCAAACTGTTACAGTGGATACATGTTACAACAAATCATCACATTGAGCTGTCCTTGGGATAACAGATGGACTGGTTTAATCTAAATAAATATGAATTATGCATGCTGCTTGGATGCACAGCAATTGGTTTACCCATAAAGGTAATGGTTCTACCATGAAGGCATGCTGCAGTCATGTGAAACAAATGATAGTGCAGATGTGCAACTTGTCTGATCCAGATGTTTACACATTTTCATGGGCAATCTGTCTGTTCCATCAATAGCTTGCTGCTAGAGGAGTGCTTTCATAAATTGCATTAAACTGCAACTACGGACAATTTTTAAACTTTATACTGTATATACTAGAAACTGTGTATTACTAAGATTAATAAAATGCATGAAATAAGTGGAGAGTATATATTTAAGTTTCACATCTACAACAGGTTACCATAGGACTGATGCGGATGCGGATGTAATAGCTGTGTTAAAATATGTAAAAGCAGCAGGAGGTGTCTGTAGTAGAAAGATGCTCACTGCACTTTTTTGTGATGCAGATCATTTGTGTGAGCATTGGTATTCTGAGTAACCCTCACATTACTCAAGATGGCCGGGAAATTTGCATCTAAGGACACAGCTACTATGCCCAGAAAATGGTACACTTCCTGTGACCACCCCAAATGCAAGAATCATATCAATCATGCTACAGTATTTGGGACACTGCAAGCGACATCCCAGATCAGGGTCTGCACATGTGCAGTGCGGTTTCTGCACATTCCCAGATCTAAAAAAAACAGGAGATATGCATTAAATGAAATGTCTGCAGAATCAACTTTTTGAGTC
Organism: Pseudophryne corroboree; assembly: GCF_028390025.1. NCBI lineage: Eukaryota > Metazoa > Chordata > Amphibia > Anura > Myobatrachidae > Pseudophryne > Pseudophryne corroboree. The sequence continues at coordinate 444,917,582 of NC_086447.1, forward strand.
CAATGGATACAAAAGAAAATAGCAGTAACTAGTGTTCCTTAAAACAGCCACTCAAAGTCCAAAACTAGGGATGGGTTGGGTATGGTATGCCGACTGCCAGGATCCCGAAGGTCAGTATTGCGACACCAGGATCCCAGCAGCAGAATGCTGTCAGGGGGCAAACACAACAATGCCCCTTGCGGGCTCACTGTGCTCGACATGCAGCAGGCTTGGTGGCTCACTGCGCTTACCACAGGTTCTATTCCCACTCTATGGGCATTGTGGCCACCCATGAGTGGAAATAGACCCTGTGGGTTGGTATTCCGACTTTTGGCATTTTGAGTGTTCGGGATTATGGCGACGGCATGCTGACTACATCCCCTAGGGATATCAAACACAACAAACAACATGCAATACTTACGTGACTGGCTATACAAAAGCAATGTTTATACTGATCCAATGTTGGACAATTAATTTCTGCCAGAGGGTAATTTAGTTAGCTTCTTACACCAACATAATGCAGAAATTAGCCAGGAGGTGCCGTAGAACCCTTTAGAACTTGCACAGATCTTTGTTCCTGCATTTCCACCAACCCTGATTTGCAAAACAGACTTGCATCCTTTCTTTTTACATTATGGTGGGGAAAAGGAGTGAGAGATGTGGGTAGTATTGTAGATAACTCTTCTAAACATCTGCTGACTTTTGAGCAGGCTAAAGAAAAGCAACCAGTACTTCAACAATTCCCTTTAGTTTTCTCCCAAGTGCAACACTATGCAAGCTCTGTTGTTAGAGGTTGTTAGTGGGATTAGTGCTGCTGCCCAGAAGGTAATATTGCAGAATTGGATCTCGACCTCTCCACCTTCTTGACAGATGTTTCAAAGTAAGTTGTTCCATGTTTTCAACGTGTACTGGATTGAAACTTCATTGAACAAGGAATGCCTAGTCCCACGATTTTTCGATACGTGGAAGAGCTATACATCCACTTTACCCAAGGAATTCCAATGTAGAATCACAGGTGCTCTAAAAAAAAACACCACGTGTTATGAACAACAGATCTTTCCTTTGGCATTTAATTGGGAATTTACTATTAGCTTTTCTTTTGACCAAGAAGAGAATCTGGAGGCTGGGTTCTGGTGTCCTGCATGGCTCCAACTTCCCTTTCCCACCACCCCTTCTCTTGTCTTTATATGAATTGACTTTTGGTTTTTGTATGACTAGAAAAACCGTTGCTATCTCAATAGTGGTGTTTCTATGGTCATTCATTGTATTAATTCAAAATGTATAGCAAACTGTATACTCTATATATTGATTATAAGTGGATGTATATTACTGTTCATTTATCCTTATATGCTATTATTTGTCTCCTGTTGTTGATCGTATACAGCTGGGGTGTTTGCCTACCACCATGCATATGTAAAATTCTTGTGTATATTCATTTATGTATCATTGACATTAGTGGTGCTTTATGAAATAAAAAAAATTGTAAAAAAAAGTAGACTTAAGTATGCTGTTCTTATCTTGTTAAACTTGAGTGGTTCTTTCTGTCTGTAGATATAAAAAGATGTCTGCACCCCTTTCTTCCCAAGAGATAGATACATAAAAGTAAAATATAGATACTGTGGGATCGAACCTTAGACCCTCAGTCAGTCACCAGGCTAGGTGAGCTCTTATATGTGTTAGGAGCCCTGGTCTGAGCTCAGTATCAGCTGGAGAGAATAAACACAGGACATCTCTGTGGTTTTCAAGATTCTCTAAGTCACTTATAAAATGGTTCCATATGTATAGCACATTGCATGGATGAATTCGTTTTACAGTCTCTTGCGTCTCTTACTAAAGAGTTCCTCTTAGAGTTTCTTGCAAAAGCTGCTTGGTTACTTATAAGCTTCTCCTAATGAGCAAGCTTAAGCTAGTAGCAAAATGGCGATTGAAAAACGATATGACTGCTGACTATAAAAAAAATTATCATTTCCCATTTTTAGTCATTACATACCCTATTACCTTTTATCTGCATATCTGAGATCACGTTTTTGCATTGTATCAATGGGTGCTTATACATATACAAACTGCAGCAGATTATATACAAAGTGGCCATCCATCCCCTGCTGAAAGACAAGTTTGTGGTCTCCAAACGAATTATCCTACTAATTGGTAATGTTCAGGGAAATAACAAATGCTTTGCACTTATTGCAAGTTCTTTGTTCATCTGGAGTCAGTTCTTCACTGCAAGTGGAACATGTGTTCAAGCTTCGGGTACATAGGACCTCATTCAGTAAGAATTGCAAAATTTGTGATTCACAATCCATATGATTATCAAATGACTGCATATGTGCAGCATTCGCATTGCGTATGCTCAAGTAAAAATAGAGGCAGAAATTGTGTACACATAGTTTGTTTAACTGACAGGAAGCTGGCATTTCTGGGTGGAAACCTGCCATTTTCTGGGTGTGTCTGAAAAACCGCAGACGTGTCCAGGTGGTTTTAAGGAGGGCCTCTGACATCAGCAATAACCACTTCTAGCCTCTTGTGTCACAAGAATTGTGGATGAGCTTGCCTGGCGCAGATAGGAAAAATCTTCGATGTTCCGAGAATTGCACATGGTTTTGCAATCAGCCCGCATATTGCGATGCATTCCCAATTGCTGCAGTGGGCGTTTTTTCTTTATTTCTTGGCAGCAACTGCTTTTTATCAGAAATTGCAATACTTACCTTAGTCTGAAAGGTGGAGGTGTTGCCAATATCATCATAGGTTCCAGCAAGCATAAAAGCGGTTGGGCCACCTTTCTTTTTACCTTTAACAGAACAATCAAGCGTAAGTAACCTTTTTACCAACCATATTAACACCGTTGGAACTATGTAAATTATCAATAAAAGCACTAATCCTTTTTGCTATAAGCAATAAGATTCCTGAAACCCAGGAACATGCCTGTTTGTTGATGTTCTGTGGCAAATGTTTCTTTAAGGTTTTTCATTTCATTCATATGCTGTGTTATTACTTCCTCTGGTTCAGCTGTCTCATTAGTGAAATATGTGGAACATTGGACACCTGAGTGGACAAACAGGGTAGGACAATGCCCTCCCGACTGTGCAGTTAAGAAGTCTAAGATTATTCTATGTTGCATGATTTCCTTCCACTGCATTTTTAACTCATGTCCCACATATCTAATAGTTCTGCTAGATTATATACCTGTCTATCATTGAAGGTTGTACCTGCTGTCCTCATGGTGATTATATTGCCGGTGGCTACTTCCACCATTGTCCCAAAATCAGTATCAAACAGCTGTTTGTAGGAGAGAACAGTATTTACTCTTTCAATTCTTCTTTTGTGTTTATGGGGGTGGTATGGATGAGTTAAGGTAACTAGCGCTTTAATTCCATCATGGAAATATCTACGGGTATCAGTGGTTAGCCGTGGTAAAGTGCAGGTACCAAATGAGCCAAAGGGTAACCATTTATAGGCCCGTAATCCACAGATTATATATACTTCAGCCAGGAGAATGAAAGGAGTTCCCATAGTTAGTTTAATCATAACTTGGGAGGCGAAATGCCCTAAAGACAAACACAGTGGTCAATTTGCTTGTACTTGTAATATTGGCCAGTGATATTTAGTTTCTGCCAATATTCAATACACATCCTGGTCTTATTCCCTTGCCTCTTAATATTAACAGTGCTTAATCTAGTGGAGTTGTAGGGAATGAAGAAAGTTGCCTTGGCATGCTTATCATCCACTTTTCCAGCATCAAAGGCTGTTGAGGTATAATTAAGTTTTTGTCCAATATTTTGGATTATAGAACTATTATAATCCACTTGGACTTTAAAACATACCTCTGGGTAGTGATGGAGATGAGCTATTTCTACAAAGTGTGGGGTGGTTAGGTAGCCTTCAGAAACCTTTCAAAGTTCCCAGTTAGTTCTTAATTGTTTGATTTCATTTAGAGTCAATGGCACTGCCACCCATGAGAAGGTAAATGCATTGGGGGGGTTGGGGTACAAACCCAGCATGGTTTACTGACTATAGTTTGGCCTATTATAATATGTAGCTTCATTAGTTAACTTTCAGCATCTTTATGTCTTACTTCACACTTGGCAGTACACTCCCCAGTATTACCTCTACCATGTTTACAAACATAACAAAAGTATGCAGCTTTCCCCATCAACCCAGCACACTTACTATGCAGTTCTCTCTTACTCCTCAATGAGGTGTGGTTTAGGGACATCCATAGTAATTTTGAAATGTCTATACAGTTTGTATTGTTATTTGCGCATGGGTCTTCATTGTAATGAGACCACTCTACTGAGGCATATATTACAAATATGATTGCTACATTAGTAAATGCTGAGCCCAATATGTATCTCTGTCATTTCTATTACTTCTGGAACCCCATACCTCCAGATAATTTCTGTCATTATTTTTTTTATTTTCCTTTGCCAATGTTCTTGCATCTGCTTTTCTGCAAGGCCACGCCTCTGGCCAGTGACTAAAGAGGTTCATACAAATGAGGATGTACTCAAAGCCAGAGCATTTGGGAGGTAGGATAAAGTCTAATTGTATCATTTGAAAGGGATTCTGAGTCTGAGGAGTAATTTTCATTGGAGTAGGGACATACTAACCACAGTTATTTAATTCACAGATTAAGCACACTGGGGCAGATGTATTAACCTGGAGAAGGCATAAGGAAGTGATAAACCAGTGATATGTGCAAGGTGACAAATGCACCAGCCACTCAGCTCCAATATGTAAATTAACATTTAGGAGTTGATTGGCTAGTGTGTTTATCACCTTGCACTTATCACTGGTTTCTCACTTCCTTATGCCATCTCCAGGTTAATACATCTGCCCCCTGTTACAAAAGCTTGTGCTGTTTGTGCAAACCCTGGAGCTATCCAGTATCTAATAGCTACCATGGTATCTTTTCATTGATGCACTTTCCCGTGCAATAAATTGGCCATGATAGGGTAAAGTGCTTTTGGTAGACATAAACGTTGAACTTTACACCACTCTATTAGTTTCTGTCATGCCCTTTTTTGGCATCTGAGGCCTGAGCCTGGAGCTTTTGGAGTGTGTCTCAATGAAGCTTAGGGGTAGGATCTACCACATAAGTGGGCTCACTTAGGGGTAGTTGAAATACAGCAGGATCACGTGCTTCCTGGTGTAACAATCCCTTCCCATTTGCTACTGGTATGGTCTCTCATGTGCGTGCCTTTATCTTAATCACTGAAAAGCCTGGAGGGCAGTTGGAACGCAGTAAACAGTGCTCTAATGTGGTCTGCATGTTTAACTGGTTTTCCTGCTGACACCATAATGTCCCTGCTTTTCCATATGGGGCCATAATCGTGGGCAATTCAAAAGGCATATCTGGAATCAGTGTAAATGTTATCCTTTTTTACTTCAGCATAAATGCAGTGGCTGCTATATGATTACTTCTGTGTGTGTGGTAAAAGCACATCCTGTGTAGGGAACTCCATTAAGATAATATCTGGAGACATCTACAAACAGTGTAAGGTTTGTGTGTGGTAGTTGGGAATCACTAATGCTAACCATTATACGGATGGTGTAATGGTTAGCATTACTGCCTCACAGCACTGAGGTCATGGGTTTTATTCCCACCATGGCCCTAACTGTTCGGAGTTTGTATATTCTCCCCGTACTTGTGTGAGTTTCCTCCAGGTACTCCGATTTCCTCCCACAATCCAAAAATATATACCAGTAGGTTAATTGGCTCCCAACAAAATTAACCCTAGTGTGTCTGTGTGTACAGGTGGTAGGGAATATAGATTGTTAGATCCACGGGGCAGGGACTGATGTGAATGGGCAAAATATTCTCTGTACAGCACTGCAGAATATGTGTGCACTATATAAATAACTGTTAATAATAAATAATAATGTCTCGTAAGTTCAATACAGTCATGTTCATGTGATACCGAAAAAGAAAACGTGTGTGTGTATTTTGATCATCCTGTGTTACTTTTGAATCAAGCATAAAATTATCCTCTGCCCCCCACCCCCATCTTTCTATTGGGAGCAGTGACGCAGGATTCAACATTGTGCATCTTTCTAGTGTAATGTTGCTTGGTGTGAGAAGAGCTACTTCATACTTAGTAAGTCTAGAAGCAGTCAAATGCTTTGTTTGAGCCTGGTTGAGGATTTTTGTGACACGGTGTGGTACCATTAGAGTTAATGGGTGTCCAAGTACATTATCAGTACTTTTTTCTAACATGAGAGCCACTGCCGCTACTGCCTTTATTCAGGAAGTGACTGCTCTAATGACTGAATGTAGTTTTACTGAATAATAGGCAAGTGGTTTTTGTTTGCCTCCATGTGTCTGTGTAAGAATTTAATTCTTAGCATATAATTGTGAATCATGACAAAACAATGTAAACGGCTTACTATAATCAGGTAGTGCCAATGCTGGGTCATTTAATATGTCATTTGTGAGGATCTGGAGCATATCAATTTGTTCTTGTGTAAGTGCTAATGGTCCTTGTTGCACTGGCCCTTTAAGGGCATTGTATAAAATGTTCTAGATGCACAAGGTATCCACATGCAATGTTAGGAGTCCCAAAAATTCTATGAGTTCTTTAAATGTGTTGGACCACTTGCAGATTGTAAGTGAGGTGTTTGGCTTGGTGGGTGATGCAGTGACCTAAAAAATCAACCTTTGGCTTAACTATTTGTAGTTTGTCCTTTGATACCTTGCAATTTTTGACATACAAAAAGTGAAGCAAAGAGATTGTATCTGGCAAACACTGTCTCTGCATCTGAGCAATGTAAGAGATCATCTACATATTGTATTCACCTACATATTGTATGAAGACCATGGTTGGGTTGATAGGCAGCCAGTCTTTTAACATTAGTGCAATAGTCTTGGAGTATTTACTCGTGCTACTAGCATCTTCCTGCAGCAGTCTTGTCCAAGTATTTTGTACCCCTTGCTGTGTAAATGACAATAATTGATGGCTTTCTTTCATTATGGGAAAAGAGAAAAATGTATTTGCAAGATCTATAACTGTGAACCAGCTATAAGTGGGTGGGTAAAATTGAGCAGATTGTGTGGATTTAGCATTATGGGGGAATTTATTTGTATTCTTTTGTTTATTTCCCTTAGATCATGCACCATTCTAAATTAAGGTGATTCTTTAAAGGACCCCTGCCTTAACATAATCTTGGACATGAACTGTGATTGCAGTTACTATATCAGGTTTTAGGGTGCACTGCTTAACTTTAAAAGGCTGTACATTTGGTTGCAATTTAATCTGAACAGGCAGCACAGGTAACAATCGCACATCAATTTTTCCTTTTGCCCACAACTCAACAGGAACCTGAGATATAACTTCATTAAAACGGTGTAGTATCAAATACAACATTGCCAAACGTCCCTGGTTTTGAAATTTTTGTACTGTATAACTGCATTTCAAACTGACAGCATGTCAGCTCCCAGTAAATTAACAGGACAATTATCAGAAACTAGAAATTCAGTTGTGAATACGATAGAATCATTAACACAGACTTGTAGGACTATTGTCTTTTGTAAATTTTGCAATTCTCCGCTCAAGCCAGTAGCCGGCACAATAGAACATGTGAGCATGTCAGAAGGTATCAATTTAGATTGCACTATTGATATGGCAGTCCAAGAGTCTACCTATGCAGTAGTACCAATTGTTCCCTGTATGTTGATAGGGACGGTACATTGTGGACCATTAGGAATAGGGAAACTAGGAAATATATGACTCTGGGGGCCTTTTCCTATGCTTGCCTTTTTTTGTGCTCCACTCTGGGTTCAGCTGCATGTTGGTAGTTCTTATGTGCCCTCTTTGTAAGCAATGGAAACACAGACCCTGTTTCATGCATGTTTGTGACTTTTGGCTTATTTTGACAACTGCAGAGGCTGCCTATTTTGTTTTAGGGCGAGCACCCAAGTTTCCCGGTGTTTGTACTGGGGATGTATTTGCAGCACTACATAAATAGGTTGTACAGCCTTTTTCTTGTTTTGTCTGTCAATATAGTCATCCTCAATAGATCTTAGAATTGTGTGAATTCATCAAGGGCCAAAGTTGCATATTCTGGGTGACTGACCTTAAGGGTCTTGAATATCTCTGGCTGTAGAACACCATGGAAAGTGTTTTTTAAATATATGTGTGTCCCGAGGATCATCTTAATCAAATCCATAATCCTCATGTCTTTGTCTGCATTTACTATAATATTCATTGGCAGACTGATTTCTTCCTTATATTATGTCTTGTGATGGCATATCTCTGATTTTTCTTTCACAACAGGCTTTACATTTAGCCATCCATTTCAGACTGCTAATCTGATCTTTTTGCCTTCATCATCATTAGGAATTTGTACATCACCATCATCAAGTCTAGCGGCTTGCTGGGAAATTTGGTCAGCTTCATATAACCCTTTTGTGACCTTTGTCATTTGATCTATGTCCATCCAAGTGGCTGTATAAAAGGACACTAGGTGCTCCAACTACCGGTGGAAGCACATTGGATTTTTGAACAGTGGGGTACATCTTGACAAGGTCATTTGATCCATAAGGCATCAGGGTTTATACAAAAATACCTGTCTATCTGGTATAACAGGGTTGTTTGCACCCTCAGCCACTCTTTTGGGAGTAATTTGGGAGAATACTGGATAAAGCCCAGTAGTGGGGGGAGGGAATTACAGAGGCCTGTGGTGCCAAAGCCACTGCTCTGTCATAGGAGGGTGTTTGACTGAGGGATTGTCTATTTTCCCTATTTACAGCAGGACAATTACACCTCCAAGTGTGCTTTTTGTTGTACGGCATCTAATTTTTCTTAATTTCTGCATATCCCCTTGTATTAGTTCTGGGACCAGTAAAGGGAGTTGTGCTGTCATAAGGTCTACATGACTCTGACCAAGGTGTCTTACAGATTATACACAACCGATCCTCAGATAAATTGCAAAATCTACAATCTGGATTTGGACACTTCCAGAGTCTTCCATTATTGCCAATTACTGAACAACTTGAATTACAATTGTAGCCCTGCTTAGTCTTTATCAGATGTATACATGGATACTTAAATATATATATATAATATAAATGTAAAATTTGTATTTAGTATTTAATGGGATTTGTGTGGTGGCATAGAGGTAACAAAGCACCAGACGGGGTCCACAGAAATTTCGAGAGAGTCCCCGTGTGATGGAAAAGAGCCGCCGCGCGTGGCGAGTGGAGAGAGCAGGATACCGCAAGGCACAGGAGTGGGGATATAAGAAGCAGCTCCACCGGCAGTTAAAAAGACAAACCGGTGGACCCTCAGCAAGCGCAGCTGTTTTGAACAGATGAGCAGATGAGCAGCTGAGCGAACGGGCAGAGGCAGCCTGAAGCCGGGGAGCAGGGGTACAGCCTGAGACCGGCGAGCAGAGCCACAGTCTGAATCACCCGCCAGAGAGAGAGGTGCGGCTAGTGGCGGAAGCTGCCTACCACCAGTAAAGAGGACGGCGAGAGAGATGACCGGAGAGGCATGATGCTGTGCTGCAGTGAAGAGGGGCTGGAGTGGCACCTCACATGTCGTCCTAACAGTGCTGGACTCAGGAGGCGACCAGATCTCGCTAGCAGCGCTAAGGGGCAAGTAAAATAACCTGCAGTGTGTGTGTCTGAGAGTCACTCTATCTGTACTGAAGAAGTGTGGTGGAGAGGGAGGGACACAGCTGCCTGACCAATTAAAACTACAGTAAGGGGGGGGCGTGGCTTGAGGCCTAACTGAGAGGAAGTGTCCCGAGAGAGCTCCTCCAGATCCAAACCCCTATAACCCCTCAAACAGGCTTTTACCCCACCTGTCTCTCCCCTATACCACCCCACAGTTGCCCCTGCTAATTAGGGCACTAAGGGAGTGAGCTGCAGAGCCGGAGCACGGGCTTGCCCTGTGCTTGCGGGTTGTGGCCTTCCCTGAGAGACTAGGCCGGGGCCTAAATTAATTCATACCCCCGCCCAGGATCGCCCGCCGCCCGGCCGCTGAAACGCTGCCCCCAGACTTACCCAATCATCACACCACCTACCCCTTGCCTGGGGAGGCCTGACAGGGCGGACGAAGGAGTAACGTGTGCTCCTGAAAGTGCAGGGCCGGAGCCGAACAGAATCGCGGAGCTCCGGTGGCGGCGGCCATATTGGGTGTGGCGTCTGACGAGACGCAGACGCTACACCGCTCCAAGAAGCCTGCTGGCCGCGGTAATTGACGGGGGGGGGCAGAGGCCGCTGAGGGGCCTGGGAGCATTTAACAGTGCAATAAACCCCTGGGGGCACCGCTATAACTGCCCATAAGAAGTTACACCATATATTAATGACGGTGGCCATCTTGGAGGTGGCAGACCAGGCACATCCTATATCATCTGCACTCTGCTGCCCCTGCTGGAGCTGTGAAAACACAATCTCCCTATTATCACAAGGAATCAAAGCAAAATCTCAACCCAGCAGCTGCTATTTCTTATCTCTTACATCACATCTCATACAACCACGGAAAAGTGTGTTGTAAATCGGAACGCTCTCCCGTGGACCCCTCTCACTGTCTTCATAGGTTAATAGGACCAAAGACCTATAAATGATGTAATTTCACGGATGCCTGACTTCCCCCTCACCCGGACCAACTGTTGAACACGTAACATCCAAGTGGACCGTTCTTGTTACCACTCCTTAAACGGACGTTTTACTTTCACCAGATATTATGAGCAGAGCGAACACCAGAGCAAAAAAACCAGGTGCTTCTCAAGATATCTCACAACACTTCTCACACCGGGAAAAACCGTCAGAAGCTTCATCTCCATCCTCACCGATGCCCATCCCCATCATGGATCAGATGGATGCACCCTCAACTAAGGCAGACATCCAGTCCCTCCAGAACATGATACTAGACCTTAAGAGTTCATTTACGACAGCTCTCCAGACAGCGATCGGGGAATTAAAATCTGACGTGGCGGCACTGGACTCCCGCACAACCGCATTAGAATCACGGGTGGACCACCAACAAAATCTCCACAAACAAGTGGGGGAGGACATGAGCTACCTATCCAGCGAACTGAAACTCCTTAAGGATAAAGTTGAGGACAGCGAAAATCGCGAAAGGCGGAACAACTTACGCATCCGCAATGTTCCGGAATCTATCACAGCCTCTGAATTGGAACCATACCTCCAACGCTTGTTTCTACACCTGGTCCCGTCGCTTTCAAATTCTACCATCTCGATAGAGAGAGCTCACCGCGCCTTGAGACCTAAACCAAAGGACTCGGAGCCTCCCCGCGATGTTATTCTCCGATTTCTGTCCTTCAAGATTAAAAATAGCATCACTCTGGCGTGCAGAAATTCAACCTCGATTTTATTTGAAGACTCCCGGCTTCAGATTTATCAAGATCTGTCACCAGTGACCATTGCTAAGCGACGTGATTTACGCTCTGTTACCTCCACACTGCGTGACAATGGTTATAAATATCGCTGGGGATTCCCTTTTCGCCTCATTGTGGAGATTGATGGCAAAATTTACACCATTCGCTCTCCTGATGATGGGGACAAATTGCTTCAAAAGTTGCAGCTGACCCCAGCTGCTACCTCATAGACGAGAAGCTCCTGCCGTTTAATTTTAATGTTTTTATAACGTTTAGTCTACTCGATTTTGTTCGCAATCTTGCTCAACTGTTATGTAAGCCCTGTTTTAGGTACCGATTCATACGCAATTGCGCATTAACTCTCTTCTTAGAAGGTTCTTGCTGACAGACCTTTATGCCTCACGTGGTACTATGTTGTCGTCTCGCTGGGTTGGTCGGCAGCTGGGAGCCATTGCCGTATACATAGATTAATGGATTGTATCCTTTTCCAAAGCCGTGAGGGCTGTCTCTGACAGCCGACCTGCCCAGCGATCTTACCATTGGTTTTATTGTTAACACTAAATTGTTACTATTTGTTATATGATCACTTATACTATCGGGTTCTATAGTTCGGAATATCGCGCCCCTGAAGTAGATCTTAGTTTGCTACACAACGGTCCGCCCGACCTGTTTATTAGTGGTTTCGGGTGAGGGGCGTCAGTGTCCTATCTTGATACCTCCTCCCCCGAATCTTAGGGATTAAAGTTATTATCACGCATAGAGGGGCAATACCCTCGTCTGTTATATTGTATTTGTGTCCCGCCAGCGAGCTCTCTCATTTTTCTCTTCTTTGAGAGCTCAACCTTGGCAGCCGAGTATCCTGCCTACTGGATACTACGTCTGCTTTATTCTTTTTTGTTCTTCTTTCTTCTGTTCCCCTCCTCTTATAGACCCCGGTTACAGTACACCTGTATATTGACACCCCTGTAACCACAGAAAGTTTGTTTAATTTAACTAACATTGTTCGTACACAGAATTATATACTCCTATTTTGCTCTTTTTTTTTTTTTCTCTTTCGTCCATATTAGCAGAGTCCGGGACCCTAGAGATCTCCAGCTAATTACCCCCTCTTCAGCTTCAAACATACCGCTAAACTGCCTGTCCATTAATGTCAAAGGGCTGAACACTCCCCAGAAACGCTCTCATCTCCACAGATCTCTCAAGACATTAAAAGGTGACGTGATTTTCTTACAGTAGACACACTTAAAATCAGATTCCCATCCCTCCCTGACATCTAAACAATTTCCTATGGTCTGGTACTCCAATCATACAGCAAAAAAACATGGGGTGGCTATCTTAATAAGGGGGTCCGTCCCTTTTCAATTCCTAGACTGTAAGCACGACAATGAAGGCCGATACGTAATGGTGAGAGGTAAAATTGGACACGAGGAGGTTACCTTGGCTAACCTGTACTCTCCAAACACTGCCCAATCCAAATTCTTTCGTAAGTTTTTTCACGACCTTTACTCATATAGACGAGGTAAAATACTTGTTGGTGGCGATTTCAACATGGCTCTCACGGGCATGGACAGGTCCGGACCTTTGCGTAGTAGTCAAACCCCGAATTCCTCCGTATTACACAGGGGCATGGCCGAGGCTGGTTTGTTCGATGTCTGGCGATTCCTTAACCCGACCACCAGGAACTATACCTTCTACTCTAATCCGCACGATGTGTACTCTCGTATTGATATGTTCTTGAGTTGTGCACCGCTCTCCCGCACCGCTCGCTTTTCCTCGATAGTCCCACTTACCTGGACAGACCACGCAGCTTTAACTGCGACTTTTGACATTTTTGATATCCCTGACGGTAGACAATCATGGAGACTAAACGAGACACTATTGAAGATCCCTAAATTTCAGCACTTAATCAAGACAGAACTTCGGGATTATTTTGCGGTTAACGTAGAAGGTGACTGCAATATAGCCACTATATGGGAAGCCCATAAGGCGGTTATCAGGGGATCCATTATCCAATTTGCATCCCGCCGTAAGAGAGACAGAGAAAGCCAAATTGCCCTGTTAACGGATAATATTGCAACATTGGATCAAGAACATAAACGCACACGCTCTAAAAAAACTCTAGCCGAACTTTCAAAAGCACGTGATGACATACAATCTCTCTTGGCAGAGAATATTGAGCGCTCGCTTCGATGGGCCAATCAATAATTTTACGATAAAAGTAACAAGGCACATACTTTATTAGCTAACCAATTACGTGCCAAAAAAGCTAATCAATGCATCCATACTATTAGACAACCTTCAGGTAACATTACCTACGACCCCCAAAAAATTAATGGTATCTTCTATGACTATTATAGGACACTCTATAACCTTGATCCTCCGTCCGACCCCTTATCACAAGCCGATCAGGCACAACAATATTTAGATTCATGCGCTCTCCCTCGTATAGACGAGGAAACTAATTCTGCTCTCAATGCTGATATTTCTGCTGAGGAAATTGAAGCGGCTCTGAAAACCCAGAAATCTTCGAAAGCACCCGGTCCGGATGGCTATCCGATGGTGTATTACAAAACCTTCGCCCCGCAACTCATCCCTCATATGGCCTCCTTGTTTAATAAAATATTACGGGGTACGCCCTTCCACACTGACTCCACGACGTCCCGCATTATTGTAATCCCGAAACCCGGAAAAGATCCTTCGCATTGCACAAATTACAGACCCATATCTTTGATAAACACCGATCTCAAACTCTTTGCCAAAATACTAGCAACTCGCCTGAACGCTGTGTTGCCATCATTAATAGATCCTGACCAAGTGGGATTTATCCCTGGCCGTCAGGCCTCGGACAACACCAGACGCACTATTAATTTGATTCACCAAATAAACTCGACAAAAACACCAGCGATTGCCTTGGCGCTAGACGCCGAAAAGGCATTTGATCGCATTTCCTGGTCCTTTTTGTTTTCTACTTTATCTACGTTCGGCCTCCACGGTCATTTCATCACTGCAATAGCGGCCCTCTATTCCAACCCCTCATCTATGGTCCTGACCAATGGATTAAGCTCACCTCGATTTAATTTGAAGAATGGTACGCGTCAGGGCTGCCCTCTTTCACCCCTACTTTTTGCTCTATGCATCGAACCTCTTGCGGCCCGTATTAGACTTAATGCGGACATTGGGGGGATTACAGTGGGGCAGAACTCATACAAAATATCTTTATTTGCGGATGACGTGCTCTTGACATTATCTAACCCTTTGATTTCTCTGCCTAATCTACAAAAAGAACTACTCCTATATGGTTCCCTCTCTGGTTACAAAATAAACCACACCAAATCTGAGGCCCTTGCATTTAATATCCCACCCCAGACCCACTTGATTCTAACCTCCTCTTTCCCTTTTCTTTGGAGACCCTCAGCTATCAAATATCTCGGCATATTCATTACTAAATCCTACACCAGCCTCTACCAGACTAACTATGTTCCTATGATTAAAACTCTCACCCAAGACCTGGGTAAATGGGACAGATTATTCATTTCATGGATTGGACGGATTAACGCCATGAAAATGAATCTCCTTCCCCGTATTCTTTACCTATTTCAGACCATTCCGATAATGGTGCCCCGTGTGACTTTGACCTCATTGCCATCATTGTGCAACAAATTTATTTGGGCACTCCGTAAATCCCGATTAAGACGAACACTGCTGGCCAAAAGTGCTACCTCAGGCGGATTGGGATATCCTAACCTCCAGGCTTATTTTAATGCCTGTCACCTTAATCATATGGTGTCCTGGCATTCCCTCCAAGGGAACAGAAAATGGGTCGATATTGAGAACTCAATGGGGGTAATTCTGAGTTGATCGCAGCAGCAAGTTTGTTAGCAATTGGTCAAAACCATGTGCACTGCAGGGGGGGCAGATATAACATGTGCAAAGAGAGTTAGATTTGGGTGGGGTGTGTTCAATCTGCAATCTAATTTGCAGTGTAAAAATAAAGCAGCCAGTATTTACCCTGCACAGAAATAAAATAACCCACCCAAATCTAACTCTTCCTGCACATGTTATATCTGCCTCCCCTGCAGTGCACATGGTTTTGCCCAATTGCTATCAAAAATCCTGCTGCGATCAACTTGGAATTACTCCCCATGTATCAGGGCGTCCCCCTCGACTCTCTTCTATGGCTCCCCAGGTCCTGCAGGACCAGCCTCGGCCTACTCAATCCCCACGATTAAATTCACCCTTGGATTATGGGACAAACTCTGCAGCACCTACAATCTAACCTCACACCCCTCACCTTTAACACCTATCTGGGGACATCCTGCCTTTCCCCCAGGCTGCGAACGAAAAATGGCGGCTCCATGGCAATCACAGGGTGTCACAAGATTTATCCATGTTAAAGGCCATTCAGCACCGACCTCTTTTGGAGAATTTCAGGAACGCCTTGGTTTGCCATCCTCGTGCCATTACCATTACATCCAAATTCTTAGCTTTCTCAAATCTCAGCTTAAAACTACATCTTTGAAACCACCCACCTCCTTTGAACATATGTGTTTACTTTCAATTGGCAAAAAAGGGAATATCTCAACGATATACAACTCTATTCTGACCCCAGACCCCCCTGACCGTGAATCCCATGAATTAGCCTGGGAATCAGATCTCTCCCATCCGTTCGAAGATGATCAATGGGAAGAAATCAGAATGCGCATTGCTAAAGCCTCCATTAGTGTGGCACTCAGAGAAACATGCTATAAGGTCTACACCAGGTGGTACTTAGTTCCCTCCAGACTTCATTCCATTTACCCCACGACATCAAATCTGTGTTGGAGACTCTGTGGAGAGGAGGGCACCTTTTTCCACATATGGTGGACGTGCCCCTCTATTCGCCCCTTTTGGAAAATGGTAGGAGCACTTATTGCTCAAACATGCGGACATAATCTAGACCTATCCCCTGAAACTGCTCTTCTGCATGCTCCCATACCATTGCTACCCAAACCCCAAGACAAGCTTACCATGTTACTTTGCATGGCGGCTAAATCTCTGATCGCTAAATGCTGGAAAGACCATAAACCTCCCTCCAAGGCATTACTGATGACCAAGATTAATTATATAGCCAGTATGGAATATATTACAAGCCTGAGGAACAACACAGTGGCCCAGTTCCACAACATCTGGTCTCCTTGGTACCTCGCTCGGTCTTTATTGATGCCCGGACTCTGTTGATATTGCTAATTATGCTAATACCTCTATCACTTCTGTTGTCCCCCCCTCTGCTATCAATACAGTGGACTGTTCCCATCCTCTTGCTTCCCGATATGTAATTTTCCCATTGTTTCCCCTTTATTAAGATATATTCTCTAGCCTCTTCTCTCCCTCCCTTTTCTTTTGCTTTCCTACTCTTACTCTTCACAAGACTACACTCTGTTTTGGTATAAATTTTATACTATATCGGTAAAATAAAATGAGAAAAGTCAGATACACGGGTAGAGTTATGCAGGGCGCAAATTACTAATACCTACTGGCCTATAATTCCATGAAAATGTCTCTATTGTTCTGATTTGGTATGTAAAATGTTTGTTTTCATGTTCAATATCATTACCCTGCACAAGTTTGTTCTTGTTACTGTTTTGATTACTGACCAACCTCAATAAAAATTCTAACTTTAAAAAAAAAAAACTACAGTAAGGAGGAGTCAGGGGAGTGGAAACCTGTCATTATGCCCTATAGGGGTGAGGTCAGAGGAGGAGGCGTGACAAAGCCATCACTCATACAGACCATTGCATTGATCTCAGGCACCCTACTTATTTCTACTAGACTGAGTATGAAACATAGATGAAAGTAAGCTTAAGAGAGTGATATATTCTTTCATGCATAGATCAATCTGCAGCGATACTACCCAGCAAGTAAAGTAGAGCAGGCAAGCTATTAGAGAGAGAGAGAGACTGCATCCTGCATCTATTCATTTATTTCAAGCGATTAAAGTGATTAGTCTGTATAAAGTAAGCTAATCTCACAAACAAACCACAGGAATAGCATAAAGTTCATACAGTTATGCCGAGCTAATAATATGTGATAAAGACAAATATCAGCTCATGAAAGAGGATTAACCACATACAGTATTAAGAAGCAGCGCAGAGAGGGAATATAAGTGGAGACTTATAACTTTTAAAATCCTATCAGACCAGACGGAGAGTTTATTTACAAGGATACAGGATACTGTCTATAGTTTAAAGGAGTGAAGCTAGAGAAAGCGTATATTCATAACTGCTGCAATAGTCTTAATAGCGACATCGGGAGGTTGCCAACACTACAGTCTCCCAAACAACTGCTAGTTGTCACGTCATCAAGGGCCCCAACTTACCTGTTGTGGTCTTGTCTAAATCCGGACTTTGGCACCCTGGAGAAAGAGAAATGTAAATAACAGTTGATGAGGGGTGTTATGTAAATATTGTTAACATTGTTAACCCTAGGAAAATATATTAAGGTTAATTGGTAACGGCTTGTCCCAAGCAGGCCAATAAAGTATAGTACTGTAACTTGGGTGGAGGCACGTAAAACGACATTGTAGCGTCATACTATAGTAGCCAAAGAAGGGTTACACAATCATCCCAGTAATTGTCCTAATGCATTGCACCCATCTGCTCTTCTAAATCTTGTATTTTCTTTTTTAAGATTAACTGTTCTGCCACTTTGAGCCAATTGGACAACTTTCCTTGTAGTTTATGACTTTGGGGGTAATTCAGATCTGATCGCTAGGCAGCGATTTTTGCTGTCCTGCGATCAGATAGTTGCTGCCTACAGGGGGAGTGTATTTTCGCTGTGCAAGTGTGCGATCGCATGTGTAGCAGAGCTGAACAAACTGATTTTGTGCAGTCTCTGCACAGCCCAGGACTTACTCAGCCTGTTCAGGACCGGATTTGATGTCAGACACCCTCCCTGAA
The DNA here is from genome assembly GCF_028390025.1 of Pseudophryne corroboree. Classification (NCBI taxonomy): domain Eukaryota; kingdom Metazoa; phylum Chordata; class Amphibia; order Anura; family Myobatrachidae; genus Pseudophryne; species Pseudophryne corroboree. The sequence goes on from NC_086447.1 coordinate 444,935,836, forward strand.
AACGCTTGATCCTGCCTGCATTTTCCTGGACACTCCCTGAAAATAGTTAGTTGCCACCCACGAACGGACTCTTCCTGTCACTCTCCTTGCGAACGCCCGATCCTTTGCACAATCCCGTCACTGACCGGCAATCCCCATTGCAGCCGTCCGTTGCTCCTGTGCATTATGGTGCATACGCATGCACAGTTTGGATCTGATCGCCCGCTGTGCGAAAATGCACAGCAGCGATCAGATCTGAATGACCCCCTTTATATATAGGGACCATATGCCTTGTGAATTTGTTGCAACTTAATTGGGTCCAACATGATATTTTTGTCTTTGCCAGCCTTTTTAAATAGAGTTGGTAGTCCTTCCACACCCTCAAGACGTAAAACTGTGTGCATAATGTCCATGGGGCTTTGGATTTCTTCAAGTCTTTAACTGTCAGTATTACCAGTACTAATATTTCTGTGAGTTTAAATAGAAACCCTTCTATTACTTGTTATAAAATAACTTATCCCTATTTAGGGGAATCTGGTGCTGATTCAGTCTGATGCGACCACAAAATCAGCAATGGGACCAGTTAATGTGGGTGGACTGCTTTAAATGCGAACACCTCTGCCTGATAGAAAGGTGGCAATGCTCTTTCCAAGGCTGAGATTGAGCAATGCGGGGGCGTGGCCATGGCATTTATGGGGCTGTTTAGCAGAATTTATAATGCTTATTGAATGAGGTCCTCTGTCTTAAAAAAAAACAAGTTTTTTATTTCAGTGGAACCTCCAGGAAATGTGGGATCCAACCTTGAACCCTCAGTCTGTCACTGGGCTAGGTGGACTCTTATGTGTGCCAGGACCCCTGGCCTGAGTTCAGTATCAACTGAAGAAAATAAACACAGGACAACTCTCTGGTTTCAAGATTCTCTGATTTACTTGTAAAATGGTTCCATATTTATAGGACATTGCATGGGTGAATTCCTCTTACAGTCTCTTGCTAAAGAATTCCTCTTACAGTTTTTTGCTAAAGAGTTTCTCTGAAAGTTTTTTACTAAAGCTGCTTGGTTACTTATAAGCTTCTACTAATGAATAAGCTTAAGCTAGTAGCAAAATTGTGACTGAAGAACTGTCACGCTCGGCTTGAGTTGTGGATCTAACGACTGACAACTGACTGAGGGAGCAGCTTTCGTCAAAGGACGGAAACAAGGTGCTGAATATAGGGGGTCTCTCCGAGTTGTTCACTCGCTAGCTGCTTTTAGCAGCATTGCAAACGCTAGGCCGCCGCCCTCTGGGAGTGTATCTTAGCTTAGCAGAATAGCGAACGAAAGAGTAGCAGAATTGCTACTAAATATTTTCTTGCAGTTTCTGAGTAGCTCCAGACCTACTCCTAGATTGCAATCAGCTCGGTCCATTTAGTTCCTGGTTTGATGTCACAAACACGCCCCCGTTTCTCCAGACACTCCCGCGTTTTTCCCTGACACGCCTGCGTTTTTTAGCACACTCCCGGAAAACGCTCAGTTACCACCCAGAAACGCCCCTTTCCTGTCAATCACTCACTGATCAGCAGTGCGACTGAAAAGTGCTGCAAGATCAACAGCAAAACTGCTAAGTTTTTAGTTAAATAACTAAGCGCTTGCGCGCTGCGTACCATGCGTATGCGCATTTAGCAACAAATTGCAGCATAGCAAAAATCGGCAACGAGCGAACAACTCGGAATGACCCCCCATAGTTCTTACTCATGGATTGAAGAGTTGGCCCGAAGATGAAGAGGGGTAAGCAATGAGGGCAATGACTGAGAACAATTAATTAAAGATTAATTCAGTTTAATGAGACTTCAATAATTCACCACAACTAGGAGATAAGTCCGAGTGAACTCTGAAGAACAAAATGTTCGTGACTTGTAGATAGTGCTGAAGAATACTGAATGGAGAAGTGACTTGTGAGTTGTAAACGATGATGAAATACACTGAATGAAGAGATGACTTGTGATTTGTGAACGATGCTGAAGACAACTGAATGAAGAGATGACTTGTGATTTGTAAACAATGCCGAAGAACACTGAATGACGAGATGACTTGAAGAACGATGTTGAAGAGAGGATCACTGTCAGCACTGACAGAAAACGGAAACCCTCTACCAGATAGAGGACCCAGCAGTTAAACCACAAGGGCAAGTGGACTGGAAGCAAAGGACTGCAATAACAGAACTGACCACCGGGCGGCCTCCACAGAACCAGGATATCAGGGGTTAACCTGGGAGCACAGAGCTTTGAGCACCTTACAGCAGCAAGTAACTGGCAACATAGCTAAGCATCAACCCCTTTTTACAAGGGAAAACAGCACCAGATTGGCTGGACGTGAACTGGGATACCTATTGGCTTGGCTTGGTCTACAAAATGGTGACTCCCTGCACAGAGGACACATGTGGAACCAGCACACAGCCACTACCTCTGGTCTCAGCCTCCCAGATGCCACACTCCAGCAACAGGACACTTGGAAACGGACACCTCCGTCTGCCTTGCTCCGCTCCCCAGGACCTGGATCCCAGCCTCCAGACACCTGGCAGCCACACCGGAGGACCTTGCTGCCACAGCTCCTATCCACCGCAGCCACACCAGCCAGCTAACAGGAAGGCCGCAGGGACCAGAACTGGAGGTAAGACTCTGAATGCTATTATGTGACAAAGATTCTCCAACAGAGCGCTCAGAGCTATTTACCATATAAGACATTGCTGTATTTCAAAGAAATATAAAATACTTATATGTCCATAATGCCCATGATAGATTACTTCTTGGTTTCCTCAAATTGTGGACGATATCCTCCTTAGTGATCATACAAGATGAGATGCTTCTCTTATTTCCAGAAGTCCACCTTACAGATGGCAAATTTTCTCAAACAATCCAGGTAGGTATAGAAATAAAGAAAAAATAACAAATATAGTATAGTATGTTGTTACTGAAAAACCCTACAAGTCCTGTTAAAATGAATTTTTTGAGAACGTACCACACTTACTAAAAAAGTGGATAGTCTCCTCACATAAAGGTATGTTTGGGTTTACAGTTAAACCATTGCTGCCACCCTATTGCAAATAAATGAAGCAAGGGCGTACCATACTCACTATTCACACAGTGGAACACGCATTTTGCATTATGGAAACATAATCTGGCCACTTTAAAATATTGCATTATAGATCAAGTGCCTGAATCCATACGGTGGGGTAATGGAGCCAAAAAATGACTCCAATTAGAATCTAGATGGATCCATAGATTGGATACTCTACGACCAAAAGGGCTGAATGAGATACTGGGCCTTAGCCACTTCCTTTAAATGGCGAATATGTGTGTTTATCAATCTGACAGTAATGACTGCTGATTTATATTGAACAACAGTTTTCACACTAAGTGATGCTGCTACTAAATGTACTGCTGTTTTGTAGAAAAAGAGGTGCAGTTTTATTGTTTTTATGCCTTGTCAGTAGATCTGTGTAATGTTTATATGTTCTCTCTTTTTTAACTTTATGTCACTAAGTGATTTTTATGTAATTTAGTAATGCACTAAGGAGGAATTTTCATGTGGATATGAATCAGCGCTTTTAATATACTGTACACAGAGTTACTTTATAAATTTTACCTTATGTTTACTTAATGCACATTTACTGTTAAGCCAGGTGGCGTCAACAAGCACTAGATGCACTTTCTATCCCCAGAGTGGGTCTAACTCTAATTAAGCTTTTTTTGATGAATTATAATATAGAATAAGACATAAAGTCATGGAAATTTCTGTCACGGAGTGCTGATTATTGGTTCCCTTGATTATCCTCTGTTTTGTTTAAAGCATCACCATGGTTACCAGCCAGGGACCCGTTTTGCCACTTCTGCAGGAAGTGACATACCCGGAAGTGAGAGAGACGGAGCCAGGGATGGTGGGACTCCTGCGACGTGCAGTGGGAAGTCTTTTTGGGTGAGTTTGTCTATATATATTTCACTTTCTGCACTGTATGTTCATCCTGATGAAGGGGATCCATTCCCCGAAACGTTGATGTGATGTGATGATTTGAATACACACCTGTTTGCTTTTCAACAAATCTCTGATTGCCGCCTCGTTTTTTATGTATATATATATATATATATATATGTATATACAGTTCGGTATGACCCGGCACGCCTCACGCTCCCCAGCATCTGCAATAGCTGCTCCCGTGCCTTCTCCACGTGGAATGAATTCCCGTACACAGCAATACCAATAAGAGCGGCACTGGGAGACTTGTAATTACGGTGAAGAAAAGTGCTTTTTAATGCAGTTCAACAAAGGGGCTGCAACCCCGAAACGTTGAACTGCATTAAAAAGCACTTTTCTTCACCGTAATTACAAGTCTCCCAGTGCCGCTCTTATTGGTATTGCTATATACATATATATATATTTGCATAATGATGCATTACCACACGCAATATACAAAAGGTGTATTAAAAGTGCAAGCACAGCACCACAGAGAAAATACAAATTCATAAAATACAAAGTGTGAGTGTAAACAATAAACAGATGGCCTGTGCTCATACCAGAAATACACTAATAGAAAGCATTCATAACAAAGTCCCAGGATCCCTGGAAATAAGTATGACATGTCCTGATGATGGCTCATTCCATGTAAGCAAAGAAGTCAGACACCAACATAAACATGTTTTAGACAGAAGTCCAAAGGGATGGCTTTATATATCCCTTCATATTGGTCACATGATCAGCCCTCATCAGCTAATAATTTTCATATGGGTTTAAAATGTACATTTTTTAAATGGTGGCGGCACTAGAGAACGGACAGGACAACCAAACAAACCCACATACAAACCATTCATTGGTGTTCAACTCTCCATTCCACAACCCACCCGTTCAGGTAGAATAACCATTTCCCATCCAGCACAATTGGTTTACTCCATACCCCACTGCAAGGAAAGCACATCTACTAAGCCTGAAATTTAACAAAGTATCATTCTTTACCACCACAGCAAAGCCTAAGCTGAAGCGCCACCACCAATAATAGCCTCTACGGAAAAACCAATCACTCAGCAAAACCGATTCTCCACAAAATTGTACAAACCAACATAGTTGATGTGAACACCACTTGCTCTAATACTCCACAACTGTTCAACCACCTGCTACACTACTTCACCAATGTTCTCCAGCAAGTATCAAGCCACCTTAGTGATCTTTGTCCCGGCCACAAATCTACAGGTGAGATTGACACTATAAAAAAAGTCTGAGTTTGGTCAGGAACCCACTCCTTTGACCAACTCGGACTTCATTACATCCGGCCTTAAACCTCAAATAGCAATGTAGTGCAGATTAGGAGCCATCCCATAGGTAGCAAATGAAAATGAACCACACACAAGCAAAGGCAGCCAAGCTACATGCAACTGGCACCAAACGAGATGGGGGTGGGCGGAACAACATAGCCAACCTGACCTGACACAAAAACAGAAAACCCCCAAAGTAAATTACTAATTGACAAATAAGTAAATTAGAAAGCCAACTGGGCTGGAGGAAACTGAAATTAATAACAAAATCCCAGAGTATGTCCTCTAGTTGGCTATGATAAAGGCAGCCCAGGACAGGGCACCCCTTACTGATCCAAGCTCAAGCACACACTCAATCGGTCAGCATCAAGTTCATTCACGGCTGCAGCCAGTGACCAGAAAACAAAGTAACCTTTGTAATAACTAGCCACACGTGTGTAAAGTGAAAAGTAACAGAGCAGAGAGCTTTATTTCCTACAAGCAGTACATTATAAAGTTATACAAATGAACATATGGTGTTGTAGATTCCTGACACGAAGCTTAATCCTATTGGCTAATAAAACTTCTATCTTATACGTAATATGTTTGCCACCATCTATATTTTTTTATACTGTATGTGCTTTTAAGTGGGTTAGTTAGGGGAATTTTGGTAAAAGCGAGGCATGCTATGTTTAGTTATGTTTTCACACCTACCATACCGCAAACTACTGGACACCTGTGAAGCCTATGTCTAACTGCTGACATTTATATTTTACTCAGAAAAGTAATAAAAATAGATCATAAGAAAGTTTCAATATAGTTCACTCAAAGTGCAGCGCCTTGCACTTCTTAACAATATCAGCTCTGATCTGAAAAACAATTATAAACAGCTTAATTATGGAGTCTATGAACAAAGATGGATTCCATCTTTATCAATTTCCCCTCTTTGTTTACAATTTTTACCTCTATTTTACCCTTCCTTTACCTGGCCATTGATTCTATAGGGACACCTACTTTCACATCAAGTGTGCCTTAAGGGCACTCAGAACATGGGCTAATCCATTCAACACCCCTATACTCATGCAGAATCAATGTTCCCTATTCTCTTGTTCCTAATTTCTAAATCATTATAAGTAAGAGTTCATAAAGCAGAGGAGTCTTCTGAAGATGGAATCATCATAATGTTCACAGTCCTTAAAAGTTCTTGTAATTCAATATTGAGACAGCAATGCTTCTTTAGATCACGTCATCATAACAATAGGGACAGCCGGAGGCTTCTGAGTATCTGGTATGGCAGGTCTCACAGTAGGATGAAGTGGAGTTATATACGACATTGTCTCACAAAAGTTTCAGAAAAATTGATTGTGGTTTACCAGTTTCAGCAATACCTTGGGTAGAGAAAGATTCTTATGCATTATCCACATAATCTATTTTATACCAATATAGATTATTAATAGCAAAGCAAGTATCTTAGTAATGATAAACAATATTCCTGCAAACCATCCTCCTATGCCACAAAACCAGTTATTTGGATTTAACCAAGAGAACCAGGAAAAGAAAGAATCTGGCATTACACTGGTGTAATTATGGTTAGTAGCGAACTGATTTTTCAACTGTATTACTTCATTCATCTTTTCATCAATGATATCTTCTGGGTTAGTATCATTAGTCAAATAAGTGCAACATTTAACTCCATATACGGTTTGCAATGTGACACAATAGCCTGCAGAAGCTGCTGTAAAATAGTCCAGAATTAAGCGGTGCTGAATTAGCTCAATTCGAACAGCTTGGAGTTCATGTCTGATGTATCTAAATGTACTATCATATATTTCAGCGATATTGTCAATTATATCCCCCAAGGCCTAGATCATTTTCTGATTTGCAGTAGTTCCCCAAGTACCAAATGTGATTATATTTCCAAAACCTAATCCCAGTTTATATCCTGTACTTAAGGTAAAGAGATGCTTATATTTCTTGTTTATTGTCTTGACTTCACGTGTGGTCAGTATTTGGCCTGGGGGTGTCACTTTGGGTGTGAACTGTTCTTTCATATCCTCATGATCTAATGTAACTACATCAGTAATGAGTGTACCTAGAAACCATATTCCAAAAGCATTGTATGATAACCATTTATAAGCCCGTCTACCACAAATGTAATAGATCCCACTAGACAAAGTGTATGGCTCATCCCATAATGCATATATTATTGCTTCATCTATGAGATGTATTTAACCCTACCATTTTTGTTAATATCTCCCAAAAGTGTTTTCGGTTATCTACATGCAATATATGTGTACAGCCTTTGGTGGCCCCAAAAATTTTTATTCCAGTAAGATCAGTCCCTTCATCAGGTTCTTATCCTGCCCATCGTTTGGTTGTTTCTTCTCCTACAGATTTATTTATACACACTACTTGTTGATCCTCAGTAAACTGATAACTTTTTACTATTAAAGCTGGAGATTTTTTCATATAAGGGGGTGCAGTGTGATTTTCACACCCACGATTTTTGACCATTTCATATGCGATGGGCACAGGGACAAATCCTACATTGCCTTGGCCTCTAATTTTTGTAGCTTCAGTTTTAGGTTGTAATTCGTCCTCTCCACATGACCACTACTTGGGGGTGATACGACGTGTGGAAGGCCTGAGTAACCCCTAAATCGGATAAAATTTTACCTAGTATCTCTCCTGTAAAATGAGTGCCTCTGTCGCTTTCAATAACTTCAGGTACTCCATATCTACATATTACTTCTTGCATTAACTTTTTTGCAACTGTTTTGGCGTTTGCTGCCCTGCAAGGCCAAGCCTCGACCCAATTTGAAAATAGATCTTTGCACACAAGTACATTTTCATACCCAGAACATTTAGGTAACTGGATAAAGTCTATTTGTAATCACTGAAAGGGGTAGCAGGTTTGCGGGGTCCTTTTTGCTGGTACCTTTACTACCTTTCCTGGGTTATGTAAAGCACAAGTTACACACCCTGCAACATAAGCCTGTGCTGCCTGTGTGAAACCTGGTGCCACCCAATACTGGTTTAAAATCCTCACCATTGCATCTCTTGATTGGTGAGTTTTTCCATGCAATATTTGTGCTAAGACTGGGTAAAGTGAGCATGGTAAACAGAGACAGTTTCCCACCATCCATATGTCACCGTGTATTCGCCCACCTAATTTTTTCCAATCTTTTTTCTCCTTACCTAAGGCCTGTGCTTATAATTTGCACAATAACTGTAAGTCTAATGACTCTGGTGTGACAGTTTTCATCACCTGAGTGTCTGACAGAGGCTGGACTGCGGCAGCCTTCGCTGCCTGGTCATTTAATGTGTTTCCTCTAACTTCTGCAGTATTTTCTCTAGTGTGTGCCTTGACTTTTATAACTGCTAATTTCTTTGGCAATTGAAAGGCTGCAAATAATGCCCTAATACAGTCTGCATGTTTTATTGGTTTTCCTGAAGAGCCTATAAAATCTCTGCTCTTCCAGATAACCGCATAGTCATGGGCAATACCAAAACAGTACCTTGAGTCTGTATAAATGTTAACTGTTTGACCTTCAGCATAAACACTAGCTGCAATTAGTGCCCTAAGTTCTGCTTCCTGAGCTTAACTACCTGGCGACAAAGGTTCCTGTATTAGGATGTCTGTTTCTGTGGTAACCGCAAATCCTGTATGCGGTTCCCCATCCACATAGTACCTGGAGCCACCCACAAATAAATGTAAATCTGCATTTAGTAGAGGATGTTCCTGTATGTCTGGTGTACTTGCGGTTTCAAGATTCATCAATTCTACACAGTCATGTTCGTGATGTTGTGTAGAAGAAGAAAAAATTGATTGGTTTTTTGTGTCTTTCACTTCATCATTACTCACATCATCCCACTTGTCACTAGTGTCAGGAGATTCTTCTCCCCCTTCATCTTTCCCCTCTTTTGAAACTAGCGGCTATAACGTAGCTGGGTTCAAAGACGTGCAATGTTTAATGGTGACATTGGATGGTGTGAGCAATGCTACTTCATATTTAGTTAGTCTAGCAGCAGATAAATGTTTAGTCTGTGCTTGGTTAAGAATTTCAGTCACTGAGTGTGGTACTTGTACAGTTAAAGGATGACCCAGAACAATATAAGCAGCCTTGTCTAACAGTAACGCTGCTGCTGCTACTGACTTAACACATGTTGGTGCTGCCCGTTTTACTGGGTCTAACTGTACTGAATAATACACTAGGGGTCGCTGTTTCTCACCATGTTCCTGTGTTACTATTCCTTGTGCATGGCCTGAAATTTCACAACAAAACAAATTGAAAGGCCTTGCATAATCAGGAAGTCCCAGTGCTAATGCTGATATTATGTCTGTTTTTAACTGACAAAATGCATCTAACTGTTCTTGTGTCATGTGTAATGCACCTTGTGCATTCTGTCCCTTTAGGGCATCATATAACACTTGTAGTTTCTGTGATGCTCCTACAATGCATTCTCTGCAATATGTGATTAATCCTAAAAAGGATCTGAGTTGTTTAAGTGTCTGAGGAGGTTTAACTTCTGAAATTACCTTTCTTCTCTCTGCGGTAATGTGTTTAGCATTAGCAGAAATGCAATGACCCAAAAATTGTACCTTGTCTTGCACATACTGTAATTTGTCCTTAGATAAATAACAATTCTTTTTGTGTAAAAATAACAACAAAGAATATGAATCTTGTTCACACTCTTGTATGCCATCTGCACACAAAAGTAGGTCATCTGCATATTGTATCAGTACTGTGGTAGCGTTTTCTGGTGCCTATTCCTGAAGAACCAGTGCCATAGCCTCGCTAAATCCCCTGGGACTTACAGCTCCTCCTTGAGGTAGTCTTGTCCAGCAGTACTGCTGTCCCTTGAAAGTAAAGGCTAACAGTAATTGACTATCCTCAGTAACGGGCACAGAAAAAAGTGCATTGGCGAGATCGATGGCACTGAATCCTTTAGCAGTAGTTGGAATTTGGTTGAGAAGTGCGTGTGGGCTGGGAACAATGGGACTATCAATGATCATCCTCTTGTTGACCTCCCATAAGTCATGTATAAGCCTATAAGAGGGCTTATTATCTGAATGGGAACGTTTTTTAATGGGAAACAGAGGCGTGTTCCAAGGGGACCTGCAAGTCTTGAGGACCCCTGCCTTAACATAATCCCCAATTTGTTTCCCTATTGCTTCCACCTCTTCACTATTCAGAGGATACTGTTTCATTTTAACTGGCTGTACATTGGGCTTTAATATGATAGCCACTGGTGTTACTGGGAGTAAACCATACTTGCCTACCTGACCCTCTCCATGAGGGAGAAAACGCTCTGTTCCTGGACTTTCCTGGTAATGTATGATTGCCATCACCTGTGGTGAAACACCTTTCTTATCAATTAACTAGCTCACCACAAGTGATGGCAATCATACATTACCAGGAAAGTCCAGGAACAGAGCATTTTCTCAGTCATGGAGAGAGTCAGGTAGGCAAGTATGGAGTAAACCCACATCTACTTTACTGCTGGACCACAGGTCCCGTGGTAATGTTTGTAGCAAATCAGGAAGTGGCATACTTGAGGAGTCACACTCCTGAGATGAGACAAACATGTAAGTATCAAAAGCAATTCTTTGATTGTCACAAGCATGAGTTGAAATGGACACAGTTCCTTCTTTAAATATTATACAGGCTTCTAGAGCAGATAAAAGATCTGCCCCTATCAAGTTTACTGGGCAGCTCTCCGATATGAGGAACTGTGTATCAACTGATTTACCCTCTGGTCCAGAAATCTTGACTGGCTTGGATTGTCGTATGAACTGTGTCTGACCATTTAGGCCTGTGGCAGGCACTTGATCAATTGAAATTAGATTTTGTGGCACTAAGTCTTTCCTAATTACAGTTCTGGCTGCCCTGGTGTCCACCAAGCAGCTGATGGTTGGACCTCTATCAAGGGTTAAAGGCATCTGGAGCCAATGTCCCTGCTTCTGGTCTACTACGATGCAGCTCTTCCTTTAGGACAGGAGACAGACCATTAAGGAAGGCAGTCTTGAACACTCTTAGGTATCTAGGTGTTACCATATCAAAGCCTTGATCAGTATGGCGTCTATGCATAATTCATAGTACTGCTGTACTGATTCTGTTTTAATTTGTCTATGCTCTTGTGCTGCTGGTGCATTCTCTACCAGACGATTACAGAAAAGTTCACACTTTTCTATCCAAGTCCGGCCAGAAGCACAAGTTTTGCGATCATTTTCATTTGGTATGGCAAGTGCTTCACCTGGAGGGTCAGGCTGAGTTTGCTCTATTTGAGTTGCAATCAGATCTCCTGCATATGCTTTTGTTACTTCACCTAGATCTAGCCATGTAGCATTATAAATTGTTCTTAATCTTTTAACCTGCTTAAGGAACCCCATAGGTTGCAACTTAATATCTGGGAGTTCCTTAACTATTGTTAATAGTTCTGAATTTGACCACGGCTTATACCACGTAGTGGTTCTACGCCGTTCTGGTTGTGCTGCATTATTTCCCTCAGCAGCTACACCAGGTGTGATTGTATCTTGTGTACATACTGGATACAGTCTGCTAGGGACTGATCCCTCAGCTAAATTATATGCTGGAGGTGCAGATGCCAGACTAGCGACCATACATACATTTTTTGTAGAATGCACTCCTGGTCTTTTAACATTACATGCTGTGCAATCCTTAGTCTGCCAATGTATTAGTCTGGGGCATTCGCATCTCCAAGTATATTTTGTAGGTCTTTTATCTTTCAACACTGGCAACCATTCACTGAGAGATTTCCTAAACCTAACGGATTTTCTGACATTTGGTCCTTCACAAGGTGTACATTTATAGGACCAAGGTGTCCGACAAATTGGACATATTGTATCATCTGGTGTGTTACAATGTCCACAATTTGGACATGCCCAGTAAGGATACCCTTTGGTTATCTTGGGACTTCTACGTCTAATTGTTCCCTGTCCAGATGTGTCTGCATGTTCAAAATCATCCATATTGATCAAAGCCATTTGTTCTTGAATTTATTCTAACTCTTCTAACTCTTTTTCATACTGAAGTAATTCACCTGTTTCAATCCACAAATCAAGACTCTGTTCCAGTTTATTATCCTTCACATATCTCCCGTAGGTTACTCTGATCTGTTTCAACTTTTCTGGGTCTAGAGTGCCATCAATAGCAAACCCCGCCCGTCAAAACAACCGCCTCATACCCTTCAAGAATTGCTCACCATGTACACTTTTCATAATGTCCATGGCACTCTGAGGTGCTTCATCCGAAGGATAACTATTTATATATCCCATACTTATGGCCAGTAAGTATTCAGAATCCGGGAAATATTAGTAACCTGGATCTAACGGATCTCCTGAGATATAACTGTGAGGAAAATTGCCTGGAACAGAGGTGATCTGAAACCAATGTTTACCTATGTCACTATCCTTTGGAATGAAATGACATCCCATCAATATGAGCACATCATCTGGGTTTTCTCTATTTTCCCAAACCCCTTCTTCTGCGCCGTATACTATGGCTTTTAGAATAAATGGATATCCTTCTCCTAACTTATGTATGATAGCTATGCAGACACAATCCTGACAGGACATTTAATTAGCATTTACTGCTCGCACCTGTCTGTGTTCACGGATCACAGAGAAAAAGTTTTAAATGACTTTAGTTCCTCTTTTTTTTTAACTCTGTACGCTATAATTTTTAAAGCGACAGGAAGTGCTTTGTTTAAGTACTAACAGCATATGCAAGTCAGATGTTTCTTGGCAATGATAGTCTATCGTACCTATAACTTTAGACTCTTATGTTATGTGTAGTACGATGTTCTGAGTTTGCCACTTCAGATAGTACGTCTGTCCAATCCCTTCCAATGTGTCTTTCTCTAGGAATGAAATGGCAACCTATTGGTACACAAATGTCAAGCTCCTCTTCCCACGGTTCAGAGAATAAGGGTGATTCTCCTGGACTACAAATATAGTTTAGATAATATTTCTGATTGTGGTGTGCTTTTACTAAAATTATTACACACTTGCAAAGGGGACATGTTTCTTTCATAACTCTGAGTTATTTCTAAAGTCTTCCTTCAATATCTTACACATATAAACTGCAGTAACACTGACTTAACCTACGTTCTAATTTTAAATATAAGACAAAACAAGACAGTGGTCCAGACCCCAAATGCCACATGGGTCACTTGAGTAAGCGTACAGGATTGCTGCCGCACTGGACCACCTGACCAGACTCACTGGGCGTTTTACTACGTCACTTGAATCACCTAGTATTTGAGGCCTGCACACCAAGTACACGGGTCCTGGGAGCCACTACCGCCAGTGAAGGCAGCTGCAGCAACGTCCAGTTTAACAACCCATTAGTTGGTTATATGCAGATACACTCTAAATACTCAGAATACATTCACTCCCACATTCATTTATTCTTACGCCTTTATAACACATATAAGCACATACTGTATAAGCAAGAAAATAGAAGAAAATTGAAAAAATCAACCTGATTGACCATTGTGCACAATCCCCGATCTCTGTTTTGCAACGGAACAGATGGAAAGTCAAAGGAGTGAGATTCTGAAGAGAAAATATCTCTACTTACCATGCACATGGTTTTGTGAGCCTCAGTCCATAAACCATCCACCCAGGCGTCCGTTGTTCAACAGGTGATGAGGATCTTGGATTTGGAACCTCCAAATTGATAAAGGCAGCCCCAGGACAGGGCACCCCTCACTGATCCAAGCTCAAGCACACACTCAATCGGTCAGCATCAGGTTCATTCACGGCTGCAGCCAGTGACCAGAAAACAAAGTAACCTTTGTAATAACTAGCCACATGTGTGTAAAGTGAAAAGTAACAGAGCAGAGAGAGCTTTATTTCCTACAAGCAGTACATTATAAAGTGATACAAATTAACATATGGTGTCATAGATTCCTGACACGAAGCTTAATTCTATTGGCTAATAAAACTCCTATCTTATACGTAATATGTTTGCCACCGTCTATATTTTTTATACTGTATGTGCTTTTAAGTGGGTTAGTTAGGGGAATTTTGCTTAAAGCGAGACATGCTATGTTTAGTTATGTTTTCACACCTACCATACCGCAAACTACTGGACACCTGTGAAGCCTATGGGGGTGATTCCGAGTAGTTCGCTCGCTAGCTGCTTTTAGCAGCATTGCACACGCTAAGCCGCCGCCCTCTGGGAGTGTATCTTAGCTTAGCAGAAGTGCGAACGAAAGATTAGCAGAATTGCGAATAGAAATTTCTTAGCAGTTTCAGAGTAGCTCCAGACTTACTCAGCCATTGCGACCAGCTCAGTCCGTTTCGTTCCTGGTTTGATGTCACAAACACACCCAGCGTTTGCCCAACCACTCCCCCGTTTCTCCAGCCACTCCTGCGTTTTGCAATTCGAACGCCTGCGTTTTTCCGCACACTCCCATAAAACGGCCAGTTTCCGCCCAGAATCACCCACTTCCTGTCAATCACACTATGATCAGCACAGCGATGAAAAAGCTTCGTTATGCCGTGAGTAAAATACCTAATTTTTGTGTTAATAACTAAGCGCATGCGCTCTGCGAACCTTGCGCATGTGCAGTAAGTGACTAATCACAGTATAGCGAAAATCGGCAACGAGCGAACAACTCGGAATGACCCCCTATATGTCTAGCTGCTGACATTTATATTTTACTCAGAAAAGTAATAAAAATAGATCATAACAAGGTTTCAATATAGTTCACTCAAAGTGCAGTGCCTTGCACTTCTTAACAATATCAACTCTGATCTGATAAACAATTATAAACAGCTTAACTATGGAGTCTATGAACAAAGATGGATTCCATCTTTATCAGCTATGTTGCAGAGATCACAATGAAAAATTTAGAAATTTGCCACAGACCCAGAGACTAAATCTTCCCAACGGAATGGCCTGCAGAAGCCACAGAGGTAACGGCCCCCACCCAAAATGAGTATGTATTGAACCCACTTGATGCACTCAATGAAGACAGCATTTGAAGACATTATCTAGTACACTGTAACTGGCTAACCGGAGACCCATCCGTGTACATCAACCATGCTCCATCATAATCTGCTTGCACCTGCTTGAAGCCAGTGGAGCGCGCTATGACAGGAGTCAGAAGGGGTCCCGGCATTCGGGGAAAGGGAATCCCCCTAAAGTTGCATGGAATGGGTTTTTAGTGTTTAATTTTTTTAACCCCTGGGTGCCTACGTGGAATGAAGAGTGACGATCTACACCAGATTAGGTGAGTATAATTTTATTATTTACAGGTACCCTGTGGATTCTACTTGACAAGTGGACCGAGGGGCTTTATGTGACACTAGGTAAGCATGTGTGAGTGTGTAAGGGTGTTTTAATAAAATTGTACTTAATGGTGTGTGTGTACTGTTTTTTTAATATTTCTTTTACTGTGGAAACAGCTACCAGCGGGCCCTCTATTGACTCTCATGCTGGTACTTGTGGTTTTCAAAGTACCAGCATGTGGGGAAGGTTTGCTGGGACTTGTAGTTCCACAGCAAAAGACAGTATTTATTTCTCTTTTTTACACTAAAGTTATGAAGTCGCCACCCACAGCACAGGGGTGGCGGCCATAGCTCCAGGCTTCATCCCTGGCCCTTGGGTGCCTAGAGAGGGGGACCCCTTTATTGGAGGGTCCCCACTGTCACAAGGAACCCCAGCCAGTGGTGACTAGTTGGAGGGGTAATGCCATGGATGCAGGGACCTATATAAATGTCCCGTGGCTGTGGCATTATCTCCTTGACTAGTAGATCCCGGTGCTGGTTTAAAAAATATGGAGGACCCTATGTCCTTTTTCCCCTGTATTTTTGGAACCAGGACCAGTCCAAGAGTCCAGTGCTGGTTTTTAAAATATTGGGAACTCCTACACAATGCCCCCCCCCCCCTTCCCCGGGTATTTTATCAACCAGTACCATCTCAAAGAGCCCTGGTTGCTTAGGAGGGGGGACCCTGCACAATTTTTTAAAAATTTTAACTATTTAAATACTTTACACATTGAAGTCCTGCACGGATCTCACTGATCCCGCCTGGCTTCATTGTGTTATGTCCGGCAGTGTTTTACTATTCTCTCTAGCAAAAACACTGCCTGACAATACCAATGATATTGACATCGGTGATTTCAAATTGAAAAAACACAGTAGTTTAGTAAATTACGGGGGGGGGTTTTCCCCAAAAAAGTTGCAATCTCCAATGGCCGATGTCAGCCGAGATTGATCTCGGCTGCTATACGAATTTTAGTAACTGTACCCCAATTTCTCTTACCAGCTTGGTCAGTCATTGTACACTATAGGGGACACAGAAAAGGCATTCAGTTGAATCCTTACATCAGAAAAATAATACCAAGAATACTTGTACATTTAGGGGTGATTATGTACATGGAAAAGGAGTTTCCAGCTCACAAACTCGAATGTCCCACGAAACACCATGGCAAAAACAACATTTCAATAACTAGATGGAATTGAGTTTAACAGATGGGGGAAAATAATGTGGAATGGGTGGCTATGATCGACAGTTGAAGGTGCTGACCTGAACCAATGCTCCCAGGCCCTTGACACAAAGAAGGACCTGGAAGGGCCGGGGTAGTTATAGAGGGTTGAAAACAGGAAACCTACTAAAAATATACCAAACATCCCCAACCAAATGCTCCCGGGTGTACAAGCTCCACACAAAAACCAGCATAATATGGTGTGAGTTCACATTTGCCTGAGGAACCACTCCCACTCTAGCCAACCTGCCTGAAAGCAGCACTACAGCCTGGGTGCAATCACCCATGTTACTATAATCTACCCAGCCAGGAGCTTATATAAGTAATTGTAACAGGGACATTGCCGGCTGCAGGGGCCCTAAACAGTTATCACAGTTCTTAGAAGGCTTCCTGGCATCTCTCGGTCATCAAATAGGCCAGAAAAAAAACATAAACCTCCTCAAACAAATGAGTACCTCTGACTCCTGGGCAACACATAATAGGTCACTTACAGACACAGACCTGTACATTTGAAATACACAGAAAGGGATAGGAAAGCTAATCATTTGTGATTGATTGATTGATTGATTGATTGATTGATTGATACATCATTACAACAATGCAATATCAAGCAAACTTAAGATTTCTAAACATAATAAAAAAAGTTATTAAAAGAGCCAGTAAAAGAATATGTACAGTATGTATAGATAAATCCCAGCTCTACTGACAAATAAGCAAAATGCAGAGGGAATCATGGAGACGGTGGTCTGTTGCATTATCGATTGATAATCGGCTGCCTTTTGAATACGCACAACAGCGATCAGGTCTGAATTGGGCCCATAGTTAACAGAGGTTAGTGTAGATAGTTCCGCAACTCAACTGTACCCAGTAGTTTAGGTAAGGTGGCATAGGACGGCACACAGGACCCATAAAAGATTATTCTCCAGTATACAATACTCCTGATCCATTGAGGAAACTGAGAGCTCACTGTGCCCCGCCCAGCACAGTAGATGATGTAGGTGGTGCTACCGTCCATGAGTACAACAAATTGTTAAATTCCCTAACAATACTGAGTCTAGGCATTACCCAAGCAGCAGCATGAAATCTTCTACCACAACAATTTGGAGGCATGTGGTACTTATCACCGCACCCAGGCCCCGTCCACTTCGACCCACAGCTATCAGGTGGGGAAGAAGGGTATGTGCAAATGACAACAGGGGAAAAATGTAATAAGAAGACAATGACCATTTAAAAGGGGAGGCACTCAATATTCCGGCTGTTGGGATCCCAGCGCTCAGCATACTTGCGCTGGGATTCCAACCTCCGGGATACCGACAATTATTCTCCCTCTTTGGGCATCAACAAAACCCTTGGAGGGAGAATAAATAGTGTGGCAAGCATAGCGCGCCACCATGCCCACAAGGGGCTCTTTTGCACTCACCCTGCTGCCGGCATTCCGGCGGTCAGGATCCCGGCGCCGGTATGCTGGGTGCTGGGATGCCGAAAGCCGGCCAATCATAGTACACCCATTTAAAAGATGTGGTGTAATATGCCAGCATGGCTCATAAGCAAAAAAAGGGGAGATGGGTAAGGACAATACCAGTAAGGATTTAAATTCGCTAGCACCAGTGTATTGACATATTAAAGTGTCCATGAAAACCAATGGAAAATGTTGGCAACTATCTATAGTACATTGTATTTATGCACATAGCTGGCAGTTCAAAGGCAGAGTTCCTAACATCTCATTAACAAAACACTCAGGACCTCATTCAGCAGATGCTGCTGCGATCGCATTTTGCTGGGTTCTGGTGCAGTGCGCACATGCAGGGGACACTGCACATGCACGGGCCTGGGAGATGTGATTGCAACAATGGGGGGCAACAGTGGGGGAGGGTAAGGCTGAAGCAGGTGATGATAGTTTCTGGATGGTTTCAGCTATTGTTCACTGGTTGTTGAACTGTGGGGGTCATTCTGATCCGATTGCACGCTCCAGTTTTTCGCAGCGTAGTGATTGTGTCAGAACTGCGCATGCGCCGGTGCCGCAGTGCACCGGCACATGGCCGCCCGTCGCTGCGCTACGATCGCCTCTGCCTGATTGACAGGCAGAGGCGGTCGATGGGTGGGAGGGGGCGAAACAGCGGCGTTTGGCCAATGCAGGTGTGGCCAGACTGGGTGGGGAGTGGCCCGCAGTGGCTGCGTGACATCACACACAGCCACTGCACTGGCCGGGGGCTACTCTTGAAGTGCAAAGGCATCGCCACTGTGCAATGCCTTTGCACTTCTGCGGGGGGGGGGGGGGGGGGGCGGCACAGACATGCAAGTCCCCCAGCATGTCTGAGTTCATGATCGTAGCTGTGCTAAATTTAGCACAGCTACGATAAACTCGAAATGACCCCCTGTGTTTTTAACTGTGCTATTTCCATACACTTTGAGAAAAATCACAGTTTCTTCTATACTACCTATCAAGTGCATTCCCCTATATTGCTAATTGTGCCATTTAAGTGAAAGGAACTTATTCTGGAGATCACCATGGAAATCACCTTTCCAAAGGTGTATACACACGGTGAGATAAATCTGTAAGATTTTGACTATAGAGTCAAAATCTTAAGGAAAGTTAGTGCATATCTCAAAGCGTTAGGCAGCTTGCGATACAGATTCGATCCTGATGCGCACTCCCGTGGGGCCGGTATCGCAAGGCTAGATAGACTGTGCAGGCAAGTCAATCTTGACTTTCTAGTGTACTATCTAGTACAGGGGTAGCCAACCCTGGTCCTTGAGAGCTACCAACATTTAATGTTTTCCAGGTCTCCTCACAGAATCACAAGTCAAGTAATTAGCTCCACTTGTGGTTCTTTTAAAATGTGTCAGTGAGTAATGAGTACACCTGTGCACCTGCTGGGTGGTCTGGAAAACATGAACTGTTGGTAGTTCTTGAAGACCAGGGTTGGATACCCCTGATCTAGTACAAACTATAGTCAAAATTGGCACTTAGTCAAAATCGTACATAGACAAAATCGAAAGTACAGATAGTCAAAATCTGTGCTATCTGGGCACCGGGGGATTTCAAGGGAAATCTCATAGTCAAAAATAGGCATAGCAAGGATCTTACCATGCATACATACCTTCAGCAAGAAACCTACTCTTTGACAAGGCAGCTAAAAGTAGGAGCCAATACTTCAGAATTAGAATTATACCACAGTATATATATATTTATGGTTTATTTACCTACGGTACTTGAATTTGTTATTCACTGAACTGCTTCCAAAAGAGCAGCTAACTCTAGAACATATCAAAGAAATAAAAAATACTTAACCACTAAGTGGTAAAATACTGGGCACTGGCCGCTTAATCCAGACAGACTCCGTCTTTGTTAGATATCTTGCTACAGCTGCAGCTACCATATGAGGACCACTTAATCCCCCAAATCAAACTCTAAAAATATATAAATAAATGCAACGCTGCTGAATCAAGATAACCATCAGAGAATAAACATATTAAATAGATTTAAGTAAAAACATATATTTATTGTACAATACAATACACTCGGCCAGTGTGTTTAGAAAAACATATAACATTTAAAATTGGAGACATACTTTAAAAAAATTGTATCTAAAATGAATTACTTCTATAGGAAAAATCGTTGTCTGTTATTGTTAAAAAATGACAACAGTGTTTCAAAAGATTTTAGAGCTCTATATTTAGCTCAGCCACTAATGCACAGCTGGTAACTGAATGTTCAAGCAGTCCTATTAATATAGTGCAAGTTTCTCAGACTGTCCTGTAATCAGCACACAAATAAGCTTTTATGGTCAGACCCTCTGACCTCACCTTTGTTTAAAAAATTGCTGCAAGCAATGGTTAGTAAATATATTATAGCATAGTTCCATCACTGGTAAGTATTGGCTCCCTAGTGTTAAACTGCAGAATATAATGATGAGTGCATACTCCAATAGAGTATGGGTTAGAATAGGCAGTCTCTGGTAGTTTCTCACCCAATATGATTCAAATAAGCTCGGTGATGGGTCTCCTTTTATCCCAATAGGTAGCAGCCTCTCCTCTGTGCACTAAGCCTGCAAACACCATACCTCTGGTATCTTTACGCGTTTCTCCGCCTGAACAACATCAGCGGCTTCATCAGAAGGATACCTCACATCCATTATTCAGCGTTTAAATAGGGCGGGTATACCCGCTTGTTCCAGTCATACCTCTCGCGCATGCACACTATTGTGAACTCCAGCTGCATGTATATTACACCTGCGTATCAGGCCTATGACAAATAGGCTGCTTCTTATTCATCTGATACATTTAATCAATATACAAATATATATGAGCACAAACAAACAATATATCAATATAAATATTTAAAACCATTTGACGGAATCTTTCTGTCAAAAGACTAAACTGAGCACAATATCAGAGCACATCATATTAAATATACACAATTCCTAGTTAAAGAATGAGAGAGAATAGATAAAAAAGAAAATAATAATAATAATATAACTAAGGGGAGTTATTTGTTTTACAGCGCATGGTCATATTTGCCCAAATATACACAATTCTACAGATAAATAGCAACATCTTATCACATCACAGATTTATTTTATTTAATTCAACTGTATCATTAAGCCCTTGTGGGCTGTTTGCAAACGAAAGATCCAATATGCTTCTCTTCTGCATAGCAAATTAAAACGTTCTCCTCCCCTGTTAGTAGTCCTAATTTGCTCAATTGCTTTCATACTGATATTCTCTATTCCACCTCTATTACATCTAGTACAGCGCAATGATAGACAGTGTGTTTTTAACTTATTACTAATATTTCCTTTATGCTCCATGAATCGAGTATGTACTTTTCTTGTGGTGCGCCCCACATATTGCATGCTGCACCCACATTGTAGTAAATAAATAACGAAACTAGAACTACAATTCATAAAGTCCTTAATAGTAAATCTTTCCCCTGTAACAAAAGAAGTAAACTCAACCTCCTTCCTCTCACTAAGAACATACGTCCCACATCTAACCTTGATACATCTATGGAACCCTGGTGGCCTCTGTGGCAACCATAACAACTCAGGGTTACCCTTCACCTGTCTATCACAATAGTGACTTAGCGCTAATTTGGTTTTCAGATTAACTGATCTCCAAAAAATGACCCTATCACTATGAGTCCAAGACCCTTCTAATATTTCATCCATCTTTAATAAGTAACTGTTTTTTCTGACAATTTTTTGGGTATCACTCGCATGTGAATTATACTTGGTAACGAAACTTAAAGTTTGCGTCCTTCTTTGCACATCCGGTCCATGATCTTTAGACCTGTAACTCAATAAGGTATTCCTGTCAATACATTTCACCTTCTCATGCTGCGGTTGAGCTGGATGACAGGACGGCAGGATTTAAATGTGAACACATACATTTCAATGTATGTGTTCACACAGTGCATTCCACTGAAATCCCATGTGTCACCAGCCGGTTCCTGTTATGCGGCATCCCGCAGAACAGGATCTGTGTGCACACAAAACCCCCCTCCTGGCCAAGCCACTTGGCCGCTATGTGTGGCCCTACTCTTTGCTGTTGCCTTTATCCCGACCTTCTAATTATTCATCACACTTCCTCCTTCATCTGTCACTTTTGTGTTAGTCAACATTATGTTATTATTCTTCACCTCTGGCTTAATAATCTCAAATACTCAAATACTATCTCTTCAGTATCCATCGACTTTAACAAAAGTAATATGGTGGCACCTAACAAACAAAATTGCAATTTGCGCTGGCACTCAACTTGCAGCTACCTATTCCTCTATGATGATACTCTTTCCTTTTACTAGCCTAGACTGAAAGTCATTTGCAGAACATCTACCATTGGTATCAACGCTGGTCTTCTGTTCATGCACATATGCCAGCATTACAGCACTGTAACAGAAATTTGCAAAGAGAAGAGGTTTTTCCGCACCAGAATGTAAATAATTGTTTAAAGGGAACATTGGACTCAGTAATTAGGACAATTAAGTCTCCATCTTTAATCAAACCGTCCGTGTTGGGTACCACCCACCAATTATAAAAATATATTAGATAACGAATAAAGAAAGAGAATTGGGTTCAATTGGGTGCACTCAGTCCCCTAAATTAAATTATTGTTAAAATCCACTTTATTAATTTTAATTTAAAAACAGGTATCAGCATAAATAATCAGTTCAGCAGCCTGTACGGCCTGTAAATTATATTATATATTTATTTTTAACCTACAATAGCTAAATTGAGTGAAGTAAAGAAATTAGAAAAAAAGTTGTGAAAGAAATATAAGAAATGTGAATAAAGATTTAAAAATATGCTATGTGTCACGTCTCTTATTTGCCTGTTATATATAAATTCCCATACGTATGCTACCAGTGAATTGTAAGCACATGGTTAATATGTGTGCTGTTTTATATATTAAGATACAGGATATGGTGTTTACTCCACAAGCAAGAGAGTAAGTGTCAATTTATGGTATTATGCAACCCTCAATGGTTACATAATAATTATACTTGTAACTTTGTATCAATAATTACTTGAGTTTCCTGGATTGCAGCTCTTATATCCAACATCTGATGAATGTGGTGTTTGAAAAAAGTTTGTAATTAGCCTGTGGTCATGTGATATTATATATACAGATAGATCCACGGTTATCTTGGCTTCTTTGCTGCACCTAGGCGCACCATGGTTTATTTACATAAACCCTTCATCTATTGTTCTCAGCTGCAATACAAAACAGAGAACAATACAGCATGGGATTAAGCCATGACAGCAAGGGATTAAGTCCGACTGCCCTGGCTCAGTTAATCCTATTAAAGGCCAAGATAAACATGGACCCATCTGTATATGGACTCAAATGATTATACTTGGGATTATGATTCCCAGCCACGAATCACGTTGCTTTTATTATTCTGGTATTATTATGGTCCATATGTAACAAAAATAATGTTACTAATAGATCCCTGCAGCCATACAATAATAATGGTGGTGATATTGCATGCAGACTCCTGTTATTATGGGTAGTGTTAATCCAGACCTTGTTTGATAATTCTAACCATTCATTTTTTTACTGAACAGGCTTTATTATAAATTGCTACACTTCACATTCATAAATCATACTACACTCCAGAGTTCATGTAATTCCTTATACTAGTACCAAAGTTTCAATAGCTGGTAAAGCATACTTATAAACATTGATGTAAAAGTGGATAATCTGCGCACTGAGGCTCTGTAGATTGAACTGTCCGGGGTGTGCTGCTCATTCTAGTGGGTGTCCCAACCCACCTGTACATTAAATTGAGCAAATATGTGGATAGACCATGGGTGAACTGCGCTCAGCCCCTAATGTGTGTGATGCACTAGTACTAGATGGATAGAGCAAGGATGTGTGGGTAACATGCACTACTGGTCGTGAGAAAGGACGGTGCAAGTAGTATAACAATAAATCTAGAATTCGGTGCTGCGTTCAATTCTAACTCCTATGATGGTGTTTGTTCTACTGATCTGTGTAGAGTTAAATAGGTAATGAATGGTGGATACTGAATTAGTTTACTCCTACAAATACAGGTGGATGGCACAAGTGATATGTATATGTTGATATGAATATGTTGATATAATGAGACCCAGTGTGTAAAGGATCACTGTGTTTGACAAATGACAATTACATGCAGTTAAACTGGGTACTTATTGTACCACTGTGGTTTATTCTGGTGCTAATAAAACTAGAATATACTGATGAAAAAGGGAGAAAAGAAAGAAATATCTCTTAAAAGTTCAGAAAGTCTATAGGGCAGATTGCGGCGTCCCGCACATTTGCTCGTCATGTGCCTTCTCAAATAAAGCAATAGTGAAAGTGAGGGTAAATAAATAAGAATCCTCTTTGGTCTTCACTGTGTACTGAGCTAATGGGTTAAGCATAAGTAGGATAAAGGGGGCTCCGGACTGGTGTGTCCTCTCTTGCCCCAGCTCCCCGTGGTGCGTCCTGGTTCGGACATCCCCTGGGAACCGGTTGGTTCAAGAGGTTAACCTGTCTAGGGTGAGGGGGAAACTCAGATATCGCTCTACGGAGCAGCCAACTGTGTAACCCCCGCCGCGTATGGAGACTCACCTGTCACCCTCTCCTGCTGTCCACCGCGCTCTGTCACCGGCCTCCTCTCTTCGTCCTCCGTGCGGTTACCTGGACGCTGTTGGTTTCCGGGTTTTCCCGGTCACGTGACCGGGTCTTTCTCCGTAATAAGCGTTCTGTGCAGCAGCTATTGATTCAGCATATGTCAGTTCAGCATGTGTTAATCGTGGCTCCAACGCATTTCAACCATTCCGATCTTCCTCTGGGAATTCCATATTCATATCACTTGTGCCATCCACCTGTATTTGTAGGAGTAAACTAATTCAATATCCACCAGTCATTACCTATTTAACTCTACACAGATCAGTAGAACAAACACCATCATAGGAGTTAGAATTGAACACAGCACCGAATTCTAGATTTATTGTTATACTACTTGCACAGTCCTTTCTCACGACCAGTAGTGCACGTTACCCACACATCCTTGCTCTATCCATCTAGTACTAGTGCATCACACACATTAGGGGCTGAGTGCAGTTCACCCGTGGTCTATCCACATACTTGCACAATACTTATAAACATGTGTTTGGTGCATTACATTCAGCGGGCGTCCCCGCTGTGCGGGACCGTAATGATCGGACCTTCTGAGCACCGTTCAAATCTCATATGGCTATCAGCTCAACATGTACCCCGCCATGGTCTTTATCAAGATAACGGCAGGGTGCATGTTGAGCTGTTAGTAACAATGGGAATATGTGGATATATATTATATCTTAGACGTGACACACTGGCCACCAATGCGCATTTCGCTCTGGTGTCGGGCTTCCTCAGTGCAGTAACAGACATGCAGAGCCAGAGGAAAGTCCAATCAAGTGGCCCAGTGTGTGTCACCAGAATGGTCATGGACAAGTCACATAGGGAGCATGCCTAGTGGGTGTGGTATGATTTGTTGAGAGTTATCATGTCAACTTGCATCAGGTAGACATGAATAAGTTGACATTATTGAACTGTCGACATGCTACCCCCTAATCCCTACCCTTACGCGTAACTCTCTCCCTAATACCAAATCCTATACTCCTTGCTCACACTACCGTGAAATTAGTGTTGACCTGCCCATAAGATGGGAGAGTTCCACGCTCCCTGATGTAAGAAATCCTAACTGAACATGCAAGGATTAAACAGTGTTGCAAACTAACTTTATTTTTCTACTTATATTAGATGATACTTTTCATATCACAAACTGGGGCAGTACGGATGGTGCAATGGTTAGCATTACTGCCTCAAAGCACTGAGATCATGGTTTCAATTCCCAGCATTGTCCTAACTGTGGGGCATTTGTATACTCTGCCCGTACTTGTGTGAGTTTTCTCCAGGGACTGTAGTTTCCTCACACATTCCAAAAATATATTGGAAGGTTAAGTGGCTCCCGACATATAACAAACTCATCTTCAGCTTAATTTAATTAATTCATCCAGTGTTTCATGTATTGCTTGGGTAAGCACCCCTTGTGGATGGCTTGCATGAAGTTCAAAAGGAAATATTAAGATTATTACAGTTACAATATATTTCTTCAAAATCTCCATGGCAGCCATTGTTTCCTACCCATGTTATCTGTTTCAAATGTAGACAGCATTCCGACAGTCAGGATGCTGATGGTCATAATACCGATATCGGCATCCGACTGTCAGAATCCCGACACGTTCCGCCGGTAAGTATTAGGGCTAAGATGCGGTGGAGGGGAAGGTTAGGGTTAGGCTGTGGGGGGAAGGGGGGTTGGGTTAGGGGGAGGGCAAGGGTTAAGATAGGTACACACTAAAAGCAGCTTGTGAGCGAACAACTCGGAATGACCCCCAAAGTAACAACTTTGAAGGGGTTGGGTACAGGAGCATCCCGACTGTAAAAATCCTGACACATTTTGGTAAGTACTATAAAGATAGGGGGATTTGGGGGTCATTCCGAGTTGTTCGCTCGCAAGCTGCTTTTAGCAGCTTTGCACACGCTAAGCCGCCGCCTACTGGGAGTGAATCTTAGCTTATCAAAATTGCGAACGAAAGATTAGCAGAATTGCGAATAGACACTTCTTAGCAGTTTCTGAGTAGCTCCAAACTTACTCGGCATCTGCGATCAGTTCAGTGCTTGTCGTTCCTGGTTTGACGTCACAAACACACCCAGCGTTCGCCCAGACACTCCTCCGTTTCTCCAGCCACTCCCGCGTTTTTCCCAGAAACGGTAGCGTTTTTTCGCACACACCCATAAAACGGCCAGTTTCCGCCCAGAAACACCCACTTCCTGTCAATCACCAGAACGAAGAAAAAACCTTGTAATGCCGTGAGTAAAATTCCTAACTGCATAGCAAATTTACTTGGCGCAGTCGCACTGCGGACATTGCGCATGCGCAGTAGCAACTATTCGCTCCGTTGCGACAAAAAAATAACGAGCGAACAACTCGGAATGACCCCCAAAGTTTGTGTCTATACTACCCTTAGTAAAATGCTAACCAATTTGTGGATTGTGGATTACCACAGAGTATTTGATGGAAAAGAAATGTCCAGTATTAATTTGCTTATTTCATTGACAAAGACAATAAAAGAATAAAATAATTCCAATAAAATGTAAGATGAGAAAAAAAGCTTCTGGCACATACCTAGAATGTTCTTATAATCTGAGCATAACACAGTTTAGTAAAAATGGGCAAACCGTATCTTTTGTTTGTGTTTGCAAATCAGCATCTGCATTTCTGTACTTTAACATGGATTATGTATTCTATTTTGTAGCTCAGTCGTGTTGGTATGACAATGTACTATACTTTTCTTCTTGGCTTGTATACATTTCATGAATATGTCATTACTATTCACATAACTCCTTTAGGATTGTGTATAGTTATTGAATTCTTTCATTTATTTCCTGCAATTTGGCCAAAACTCTCATTTTGGCAAGGTGGTTTGTTTTATTAAACTGGATTATAGCTGTTCCAATTGTAATTGTTTTAATCTCACCCAATGCAAATGTTTCCGCAGAGTGCAGAAAAAAATGGGAAATAGTGACAATAAAATGAAACGGAGCAGAATAAAGCATGCAAGCATAGGAGGTGATCGGCGTTTCATAGAAATAAGCTCCAATCATGGAACTTTGTATTTTGCTCACACATCTGCCTCTGAAACATAATATTTATTTCTAAAACGACTTCTGAAGCCATCTGGCCTGAGGCTCAATCTTTACAACAAAAAAAGTCAAATTTATCTGGGCACAGGACAAGGCAAAATCATTAGGCAGAAAGAGAAGCCTGAATTAACAGCCTGGTGATGAAGCCATACACAATAAAGGCCAGGATCTAAAGGCAGGCATCTGATCAAAATACCTGGCAGCATTGTTACAAATAATACTTTAAATTGGAGCTAATCCCAACATGCTGATTTTTGTAGGCAATAATGTGCGATACATATTTGTTGTATTAAAAATGGACATATTTTTTTTAAATCATTTCAGTACGATGCTCATCCAGTCTTTTTCCCCCTAGGTCTGTCCCTTTCTCTACCCCCACTCTGTCCTGCCCTCCGCTCTCTTACTTTCCCTATTCCTTGCGACTGCCAGGGTCTTCTTCTTCAGTGGCGCTAGGTCTGTCATGTCTTTCTAGAAATGCACATTGGAGATTGGACAGATATTGTGGAATTACTTTAAAGATACTGTGTTGTTTGTTTGTTTGTTTGTTTGTTTGTTTGTTTGTTTTACCTAACCCTGCATTCTGATTCACTTATTAATATTGACTCACTTTTCTTCTTTGACTGTATTAGAAAACTGGTAGTCCTCAAAATCGTTCACCTAATTTTAAAAACAAAGTTGGTGCCGCAAGCTCAGACTATCTACATATCATTGACCTTGTCCACTCTGCTTATACATTTCTGCCTAACTGTTCTCTACTATGACACTGTATTGTATAGCACAGATTCAGTGTGGTAGTCACTGGTGAATACTGGTGCACACATTAAACTAAGCACCTACAATACAGCAAACCTTACACCATGTTATTCAATACCCCACCATGGGTAACACACACAAATATAAGGTGCATGAAACAGGATGGGTATGATATACTGATAGTCATAATGTATAATTCATCATGTCGATATAAGTATGCTGACATGGTCATAATGGCAATGTTGACAGCAGCCCCCACCAACTCATCCTAATACTATCCCTCCTGGCTGTAGCTTATTGTTATTATTATTATTATTATTATTATTATTATTATTACATTTTATTTATAGGGCGCCACAAGGGTTACGCAGCGCCATGCAAACGACAGTACAGGGAGACAAAACTTAGCATAACAGTAAATAAATAACAAAAATGGAGTGCAGGTAACAAAGAGCACCACAGTTCTCAAAACATAATACATCTTAGATGTAAGTAGCAAGGGAGTAATCATTGTACTACTTGGGGCTGGCGGCCATAGATAGAGAGGAGCCTTTACCAGTAGGAGAAAAAGCAGGTAAAGATGGTCGCTGACTGAAATGTGTCGAGAAGAGGGCTTAGACAACAAGAGGAAAGAGGGCCCTGCTCTGAAGAGCTAACAATCTAGTGGGGATGGGCGATAGACAGATGACATGAGGTGCAGGCAAGGGTGCAGGCAAGTGGGAGGTAGCCTGATGGCAGTATGCAAGCAAAACAGAGATGTCCAAGGCATAATGCAGGGGGGTGGAGGAGCAGCCTAAGGACTAGGTTATGCATTGAAGGGGTACGCTTTGATAAATAAGTGGGTTTTCAGTGCCCATTTGAAGCTTTGCAAGGTTGGGGAGAGTCTAATGGAGCGGGGGAGCGCGTTCCACTGAAGGGGTGCAACACGGGCAAATTCCTGAACTCGTGCATGGGAAGCAGTGACCAAGGCAGAGGAGAGGCGACGGTCATCAGCCGACCATAGTGGGCGGGAGGGAGTATGAAGGGAGAGGAGGTTGGAAATGTAGGGAGCAGTAGAATTAGAGATGGCCTTGTATGTGAGGGTGAGGAATTTGAAGAGGATTCTGTAGGAGAAAGGGAGCCAGTGTAGATTTTGTCGAAGGGGAGTGGCAGAAGTGGAGCGGCGGGAAAGGAAGATGAGCCTAGCTGCGGAGTTGAGGACAGATTGGAGGGGAGCGAGGTGGGAGCAAGTGAGGCCAGTGAGACATTATGTCAATACTGACAGTCCAACTATCAACACTTTAACAATGCTGACACACTGCCTGTTGACATTTAACAATGTTAACATAATAACTGTCGACATTGCGGTGTCAAAGTTATGATTGTTGACATTGTTGTTGTTGATCTTTTGACTACATCCCCATAAAACTACTTAGAATATTTACAGTATGAGTACAAACTGCATAGTGGAAACATCTGTTTGTTCAAGATGAGTGGGCAATTAACAAATGTTGAGGACTCATACAAGGATGCAGCCATAGATGTTATACTACAGTGTGCTATGGAAGAGCAGCTATTACTCACCCTCCCTTTATTCCAGGCATAGCTTAGCATAGCAGGAAAGGATTTATTACAACCATCTATATTATATGTTACATCTACTGGTAAGAGTAGAGTACTTTGTACATTTCTAAGTGTAGGAACACAAGAGCTGTGATCTCATGGCTTGCAGGTAAATACACAATTCATTTTGCTCTATCTTGCACACATTGGACCAGAATCTCAGACGCACACACTTGTAACGCGGTCACAATTCTGGGCACCTACAGTAATCTTAAGTGCTATACAACTATCCAGCTGTATCTATACAATCACATCGCCTCCCGCCATACAGTCACTAATGCAGTCATCATCACTAGTAATGGCCCTTACACCAAATTTATCCCATGCTTCGTGCAGAAGATGCAACTGAGAATGGTCTGCACAGTCCATAAACACAAATCCATATACTGTAGGTCGTTAAATGACCACGGGATACATGCTAATGCTCAGTTGCTGACCATTCAGGTTTAGGTGAGAAGTGACTGAGATGAGTACTTAGAATCTCTCCTAGCTGCATCAAGATGCATACTGTATGTAGGCTGTGTCCCATGTGCAGTTTGCGAAAACTCACTAGATGCATATGACTCAGGCACAGTATGAAGACTAACATTTTGATCACCAATTTTCATCCTTTGGATTGTTTCACAAGATATACGCTACTGTATATAGGTGGTCATTCCAAAGTTGTTCGCTCGTTGCCGTTTTTCGCAATGGAGCGATTAGGTGGAAAATGCGCATGGTACGCAGCGCACATGCGTTCAGTAATTTAACACAAATCTTTGGAGATTTGCACAAGCTCGAGCGACGTTTTTTCATCGCTCGAGTGATCGTAGTGTGATTGATAGGAAGTGGGTGTTTCTGGGAGGTAACTGGCCATTTTCAGGGAGTGTGCTAAAAAACGCAGACGTGCCAGGTAAAAACGCAGGAGTGGCTGGAGAAACGGGGGAGTGGCTGGCCAAACGCAGGGCGTGTTTGTGACGTCAAACCAGGAACTAAACGGACTGAGGTGATCACAATCTAGGAGTAGATCTGGAGCTACTCAGAAACTGCAAGGAATTATTAAGTAGCAATTCTGCTAACCTTTCGTTCGCTATTCTGCTAAATTAAGATACACTCCCAGAGGGCGGCGGCCTAGCGTTTGCAATTCTGCTAAAAGCAGCTAGCGAGCGAACAACTCGGAATGAGGGCCCTAGTCTTTTGAATTATTCCATTCATTTGATCAGTTTAAGCCTCATATATATTTATATTCATATTCTCTCTTCATTTAGCCTCTCTCTATATATATTTTATTATTGGAGTTTATTTTAACACTGTAGTTGTTTATTCATGTTGTTTAGAGTCTATTAAACTTTTATAGGTTTCCAAGCTTACATTCTATTAATTACAAACGTCAACATGTCATTTTTAAATAAAGTATCACGCTCCCTCTGCCTTCATTTTTATTTAATGAAGCAAATAAAACAGTATAAAATCTACACAAACTTTGTTTACAAATTAAGTAATGTTGCTACTTGATCTTGTTCAGAAAATAGAGACTCATCTATACTGGCACTCATTGAAAATACATACAGTACCAAGATTTGTGATTGCTTTCCTCTCACAGTGCTACAGAAAAACATTTGTAGCATTTACTCTCACAAACCATTCCATTACTATCCCTCCTCTTCGATATCTATACATATAGTAAAAGTATAACATAGCAAATTTGTTTTGGGAAATATATTTCTAGGGACTGTTTATGAGCTATGAAGGCAGAAAAAAAAATCATAATTTATGTCTGTCTGTTCATTCCGGCATCAAGCAAAAACTACTGGATGAGGGAGTTATTCAGAGTTGTTAGCACAACTGGGAAAAACCATGTGCACCACAGGGGGAGCAGATGTAACATGTGCAGAGAGAGTTAGATTTGGGTGGGGTGTGTTCAATCTGCAATCTAATTTGAGGTGTAAAAATAAAGCAGCCAGTATTTACCCTGCAAAGAAACAATATAACCCACCCAAATCTAACTCTCTATACACATGTTACATCTGCCCCACCTGCAGTGCAACATGGTTTTACCCAATTGCTAACTTTTTTGGTTTGTTAACAACTTTGAATAACCCCCTGAATGTGGATCTCGTTTTCACTTTTGTATAGCTTAGTGATCTAGAAAGAAACTAAGGTACTGTATGTATGATCTTGTGATGAGCGAGGTTCGGTTTTACTCGGTTTTACTCGGTTTTACTCGGTTCTCAAAACGGCATCTTATTGGCTATCCAAAACACGTGACATCCGTGAGCCAATAAGATGCCGTTTTGAGAACCGAGTAAAACCGAGTAAAACCGAGTAAAACCGAACCCGCTCATCACTAGATGTGACATCAGATGCTTGACACTCCAAGAGTGCAGAGTGCAGACTCCTTAAGTCCAAAATGACTGTACAGATGCAGCCACGTTCATCCAGCCTGTGGCATGGCTGCACGGACACGTGTGCTTCTTAGTACACCAAGATGCTCCTTAGTACGTTACTTATGTATTCCTATGGGTGCACGTATTTAGATGCACGTGCACTTCCTAGTAGTGGGCACACTTGACGTACCCAGCTTGTCGCGAATATGGCAAGCTACATGCTAGATGAGTGTCGCTACAACTGTATGTCTATAAATATAGAAGGTTGGTGTTCGATCATGCTTCTGTGGAACTTGACTAGCTCAAGTTATGCAGCGGAACCCGACTTAAAGTGGCTGCTCTGCAGAGGAACCTATTTGAAGCAGAGATTCAAATGGGATGTGGCACAGGTGTGACTGTGTTGATACCACGAATACCCCTTATACCCAACACTTTTCCTTTTCAGTTCAAGCACCCGCAAACAATTTTCCTTTTCAATTCAAGCACCTGCAGTTTCTTGTAAGTATTTGCTTCACTATGACGATCATCAAGTTGCAGAGGCAAACACTCAGGGCTGCAAACATAGATCTCAGGACCAGTTGCTTCTCCCGTTGGCAGCTTTATGTGGCTTGCTCACAATTTTGTAGCCTCAAGCATCATTTTCTGTTAATTCCTGAAGGAGAAACTGCAAATATTGTTTACAAAGAAATTTTGTGATCAATGTGTACAATATAAAATATACAACACAATATTAGATGGCACTACTGTCATTGTAAAATTAGTTCCGCTGAGCAATAACAGACATCCACACGAACGAAGTAACAGGCAAATGCTAGCTGATAAACAAATTTATATAAACTCATTACAGATTTCCTTGTCACCTGTCATCAACAAGTATAAGTTCTAATCATTACTTTTATTTAAGAGACCATGGTAGATTTAACTTTTTATTTATTGATAGATATTTATATGGTACACATATATTATGCAGAGCTTTACCGAGAATATATAGTCATTTACATCAGTCCCTGCCCCAGTGGACATTAAAGTTCATATTCCCTATCACATGAATACACATATAGACTAGGGTTAATTTGTTTTTTTAGTAGCTAATGAACCTACAAGTATGTTTATTGAATGTGGGAACAAACCTAAGCACCTAGAGGAAACCCACACAAACACTGGGAAACCATACAAACTCCACATTGACTGACCATGACTGAAATTTAACTCATGACCTCCATGCTGTGCCACAGTAATGCTTACCTCTATTACAACTATGCAGCTAATCAGGAAATAAATGAGAACTTAAGCAGCAGATTGGGTATTTTTCAGTGGGAGTGCAGACAGGAACAGTGACTAAGGAAAACAGATGCACTAGGACCATGGGACCAGATGTTACCAGAGGGCTATTGAGGGGCACACAGATAAGTGTAACTCTGCCTGCGCTGCTTCAGTAATCAGCAGGGCACAGGCATGTACAAAGTCCATCTAAGGAGACGCTGTGGCTTAAACGTCCTGCACTGACGGTGGCCAATACAATATAGGGTTTTTTGTTTGTTGTAGCACAGTGCACATGACGTCATGACATTATGCAGCAACTAACTGCTGTAAGGCAGAGCAGAGTAGCTGTGGAGGGAAGATAAATAGCAAAAATACATAGTAGAAGGAAGTAAAGTTTATGGGATGTGGGGTCTAAAGCTGAAGAGTCAAAACGGAGCTAGAAAGACACTGGTGGGCTGTAGAAACACTTATGGGCTGGAGAAACACTGGCTGGGCTGTACAGACACCTATGGGCTGGAGAGACACTGGGGCAGGAAAGACACGGTGTGAACTGGGGAAACATGTGGAGGCCGGGGCAGGAGATACACTGTGCGACCTGCTGAGACACTGTGGGGGCTGGAGAGACAGAAGGGGACTGGGGCTGAAAAGACACCATGGCAGCTGGAGACACTGTAGGTCTTGAGAAACAGATGAGGGATGGGGAAGGAGAGACACTGTGGGGGCAGGAGAGACATATTGGTCTAGGGCTGTTGAGACACTGTGGGGACTGAAGAGGCAGAAGGGGGCTGGGTATGGAGAGACACTGTGAGGGCTGGAGTGAAACTGTGGGGGCTGGGGTCAGAGATATATACTGTTAGGCTGGAGAGACAGAAGTGGGGATGAGGCTGAAGAGAAATGGGGGGGAAGTGGCTGAAAATGATCAATAACTGACAGGATTAGAAGGAAAAGGCTCAGGGACAGTAATCTGCATTCTAAAGAAACATTACTGATATAAATGGAGACAAGTATAGCATATAAAGTTTAATAATATAAAATTGATCAGGAAAGTTCAGATTTGATAGGTGGCAGGACTCCTCTATCAGTCACTAGGCCAATTCATCTGACATTGGGCCAGGGAATAACTCATTGCTGGTCTGGGCAGCAGTAGGCCCCTTTTTCCTCAATGTACCAGTTGCACCAATCGTAGTTCCGCCTCTGCTGATAATCACCTTCATTAGTTTAATGAAATAAATATATACAAGCGATCCCCAAAGGTATTGTCACTACCAGCTAATATCCTAGGCTGGTAGATGATAAATCAGGGACAAGCAGCATGGGGCTCTCCCTTCACAGAACACTACCATTACCAGGCTATGACAGACTGGCTAGGTATACTGTAACAGGGAAATTGCAGTAGCCCCAAAACGGTAGCCCTCTAAGGCCAAAGTAGCAGCTCTACACTGAAGAACCAGGGCTCATCCCAGACTTACAGTATGGTGGGTATTGGGTAATTAAAGTGTTATTTATATTATTATTATTTTTTTTATACAGCTTTATCAAAATGAATGCTGTATCAAACGCATGATGAGAAGCTTAATAATAGCTGTACTCATAGGCACATCTATTGCTATATGCTGATCCTTAAACGCTGTGTAACTGAGTATATAGGAGTAGATGTGCTATAATTCACGTTGCTCTGCATCTGGCACATGTTTACATTAAGTAATGGACTAGCACTGGCACCAGTTACAGCAGCACAGTTTATTTACATGTGCAGACCTTCCTTTACCAGAAACATTTATATAATAATACTTATTTTACTTTCAGATGAACAGAAATAATTTGGAGTTGCAGTGGAGAATTATTTGTAGGCGATGATGCATTATTGCAAAACAGTTTGTTATGGCTGATAATGGAGATTACATAAGGTCTCATGTTTGTGGAGGAGTTGTTTTTTATAGATGGAGAAAAAATGTGGAGAAATATATATTGCTGGTAAGAGTGGGTATTCTTGTTTGCAGAATTTATATAGTTTGTAAAGAGATTTGTTGTTTGCTGAAGTGGGCATATGTCACACTTGACAATTCACCCTGATTGTCAGCGAGACTCCCTGAAGTAGTAACAATCTCCCTGACTCCCTGAAGAGTCTAGCAATCTCCCTGATTGCACCTTACACCCATCATGTTGCTGTTATATTCTCGGGGGAAAAATAAAAGAAATCAGAGATATACAGTATTCAGTTCAAATGCAGTTATCAGTGCCTTTTCCCGGCATTGGTTATAAGGCACAATGATCCCTATGGCTACATGCATTTTTAAACAAGGGCTGAGTAACCCTTGCGTTACTGTCTGCAACAGGAATTGAGTTGGTTAAGCACTTGGTTACTTTTGTGTCTTTTTATCAACAAGTAGATCTTACTAACTGCTTTGGGGCTGATCTCATATTTGGATATAAGTCATTTTTATGACACACCTCTCAGATGTTACAGTACACGTACACTCTAACATAACGCTTATAGGTGTTACTTTCACAGTATCCCAGAAATGCTTTTTCAAAAGTAGGCAAATATGGCACATTTATAGGAGGTGGAGATAGAATTAAAGCATAAAAGGGATAGGGAAAGTGGGATGTGCTCTGCACTAGCTTAATCAGATGGCAATGTTAACTTCCAAAAAAGGCCCCAATTAATATCCTTTAATAAGACAATCAATGTTTACTGGATTTTGGGGGTGCACCCTGAGACAATAATATCATACAGAAGAAAAAGGAGAGCAGAGAATGTCTCTTTGTTGGTGCACATAGAATAATTTTAAAATTTAACTTTTAATAAATTCATTAAGATTGTTCCAAAAAGACGAAGTTTTGACAATACAATACAACAAATATTAACTGTGAGTGAAATAACTGAATAAAGTGAATTTCTTAAAACCAAAAGCTCGCTACCTGTGTCTTATATTATATTAATTCTGCTTAATTGGTATAGTAAAACACTTACGGATCTAATTATTCTAGTGTAGTTAATCTGTGAGATTATAATCAATCCATAAATTAGGTATCTATGACAATGTCCAATATGTTCCTAAAGGATTACTGTATTACGGTAAGTATGGTGTAGAAGCCAATATAGAATTAATAAAGTGCTTCTTGCATGGAATAAGGTACACTACATGACCAAAATTATGTGGACACCCACCGAATTAGTATGTTTGGTCATGTCACCCACACCCATTGCTAATAGGTGCATAAAATGAAGCATACAGCCAAGTAATCTCCATAGTAAAAAATTAACTGTAAAATAAGATGTGTATAAGAGCTCACTAACATTTTAAGTGGCACTGTCATAGGATGCAAGTTTTCAAACACGTCAGTTCATATTCAACGCTCCCTGTTTGAAGCTGGCCCAATCAACTATAAGCACAGTAGTTGAGAAATGGTTACTTTTAGGGGTAACAACAGCTGAGCTATTAGAGACTGAACAAAGAAGGGCAACTAAAATGGTGCGTGGCCTACATCACAAAACATACCCAGAAAGACTAAAAACTCTCAATATGTATAGTTTGGTGCAAGAAGGGAAAAGGGGGACATGATAGAAACTTTCAAATATATCAAGGGTTTTAACAAAGTCCAGGAGGGAAACATTCTCCAAATTCAAAGAAGTATTAGAACACGAGAACATATACTGAAACTGGAGGGAGGGAGGTTCAGAGGACATTTGAGGAATAATTATTTCACAGAAAGAGTAGTGGACAAGTGGAATAGCCTCCCATCAGAGGTGGTAGAGGCTAAGACAGTAGAGCAATTTAAACATGCATGGAATAGACATTTGGATATCCTTACATAGAGATAAGGATAAAAAAAGGTTTGAGGTAAAAATATGGTAACAAAGGGGCAGACTAGATGAGCCAAGTGGTTCTTATCTGCCGTCACATTCACATTCTATGAGCTGCAAAGTAGTAGGCTACATAAGATGGAGGAGAAATAATGGTCTGGGACTGTTTTGTATGGTTTGATCTGTGTCTCTTATTTCCAGTGAAGAGAAATCTTAATGTGGCCACATAATATAGAATGATATTCTAGATAATTGAGTGCATACAGCTTTGTGCCAACTGTTATAGGGAGGCTCATTCCTTTTTCCTCATGGCAATCCCCATTCATAAAGCACAGGCAATCAAAAATTGGTTTGCTGAGTTTGAATTTGGCTTGGAAGAACTCAACTAGTCTACAAAAAGTCCTGACTTTAACCACATCAAAACAGCTTTGGGATCAACTGCAAAGCAAACTGCCAGATAGGCCTAATATCGATGCCCAACATCAATGGAAGATATTTATCAAAGCTTGTAAAGAGTTAAAGTGGTGAGAGAAACAGAAATAACCTGTCTTTGAAAAATGACAGAAGCTGATTGGTTGGAACTTTATCTCTCCCCGTGTTATCTCTCTCCTAGCTATGATAACTCTCTCCCTAAAGCTGGCCACACATTAGCTTATCATTCCAACCAGCCAACTAGTTGATTTAGATTATTCCATCTTGTGGCTGAATGTATAAGCTATGTTGCAACAGCCATGTTTTAAAATCTAGTAAAACACCTTCACAGAAGAGTGGAGGCTGCTATAGCAACAAAAGGGTATCAACTCCATATTAATGCCAATGGTCTTGGAATGAGTTTTGCATGCAACAAGCAAATATGGGTGTGATGTTTAGGTGTCCACATTTATTTGTCCATGTAGTATATCTGTGTCCATCTGTTATGCTTTAATCAAAATGGCAACTATTGTGTCTGTTAATGCAAACAAAATGGAGGAAATGAATACGATATCTGGAAATTGTTTTCCAACTACATTTACCAATATCTGATAATGCTCTAGACACCTTAATTTAGTTTCTTTTCAACCACCTTGCATTTGTTTTGTGGTCACACATATGGCAGCATTGTGTAAGCTGTCCAATAATGACATTGATATGTCAGCCTGTATAGCTAGCACGTATTGAAAGGCAATGAAGCACTTAGAACCATGGCAAACAAAGTTATCCATGGAAATTAATTTTCTTTCTGTTTGCATTATTGTCTTTCAATTTAATGACCTTAGAATATTTTTTTAACTATAGTAAGTATCCATATTTCAATATAAAATAAAATGAAGATAAGTCTGGTGGTCAGAACTCGTCAGAAACATTAAAAATGTCACTAAAAATCAATGGTTCTCATTACATTTTAGACTTGTACACAATTGCTCAGTGAAACACATAACTCAGTTCTGGGGTCTCGATCTAGTCAAGGTCAATTGGTGCAAAAACGATAAAGACAACCAGTTATCAACAAGAGAAATTAAATTGATCTGTAATCTCAACACTCTTGCACCATCAGGGCTAAACCATGATTTTGAAGGAAAAAGTGTTTTTTGTAGTTTTAATATTGCTTTTAAGTTGGTCATTAAGTTTTAAGTTTAATGTTCAGTATGTGTAACTCTGATTCACTATATATGTTGTTTTTTCATTTAAGACTATTGTTAATTAATGGTTACCATAATCACCAGATATTTCTCAGTGTCCAAACCCTGTTGCACTGGGGGTTTTTTTTGCAAACCAAAATCAATGATCAACATACATATAATTATGGATTGTGCCACTATAGATCCTTAGCAGAATAAGTAATATACTATGATTTGGTAATCACGGCAGCGCACTTCTGATCATGGTTGGCAGGCTATAAATGTCTGTCTAGGCACTAACAATTAACCGAATTCATGTGCGTTAACCGCATATAGAGCCATCTGACTTCTGCTTCCAGTTGGCTGGTTGGCAATGGCCGCATTACCGGAAGCTGGGGGTCCTATTGAGAATACCTAGGATGACAATATATCTGCTTCTGACTAGGAGTGTTACCGGAAATGATAGTACACATACAGGTATTAAGTAAGTGCATTTGGTCAACCTTATCTTATATCCTGATTCACATGATGCGTGGTTACTGGTTTAAAGATATCTTTATGTGCACATCCAGTATCTGCATGTTATATTGTGAGTTGGGGTACGATATACATACAACTGTCTCGTTACCTTGGATTGCTGGAATGAGCTTCTCTGACATCTATCAAACCATTACCATTCATTAAATGTTGTACACTGAGGGGTGTCAAACCCTTGTGTTGTCATTTTTCTTATTTCTTTAAATATGAAATAATTTCACCAAAGGATACGAATCTGAAACACACGTTCCCTTGAATACTGTTGTGGAATCAAGTATCTCCAATGTATGGACATTCATGATCTTATATGGTATATGAAACAGAGTTGAGCACCACACCTGTTATTTTTTATTTGTTAAGTATCCATCTTTATTTGGTTTTAAACCAATAAAAACATTTTGGTTGTAGCATTTCTACTTCTAAAGAGTGGTCATTAATCCAAGCTGACATGAAAAACACTATAAGGGAAAACATTTACAGTGTTTTTACTGCCAATGTGTCACTTGTATATTAGGCAAAATAAACTAATACATTTAACACCACAAACTCAACAAATGATACTACTAGACAGATAATTCATGAATCATTGTATGAGCTGCAACTGTGTGCTGCACCAATTCTTCATAAATGATCCACATCAAATTCACTCCTACTATATGGTTTTTATAAAGCCAACCATTTATATTTCCATTTCCCAAGAGTGCTTAGGGCATTGTTCCATATGTGTCTAATCAATATCACAAAATTACTGGCATAGTGGTCAACAGACACCTGGCACATTTCAAGGCCAAAATTTGTGCTTTTTGCTTTAATTGAAGTGGTATGCATTTGTTAAAGCAAGCAGAGTGTTCATGATCACTCAATACCCCTCAGTATTGTATCACATGGGAAAGTACGATAAACTAGAATCTAGTTGTCATGGAAACAAGACAAGCACTGAGCATACAAAATACAGGATACTTAGAGAACTTGAAAAAATTGCAACAACTAATGGTTAGGAACACAATGTTCTTTAAACACAAGGGAAGGACATGGCTGTTGTTTGTGTCTGTTAATATATAAACATGCATATACAATATTGCTTACAGTTTGAAAAGGAATGTTGAAGTGTTTTTTTTTCAGATGTTTTCTTTTGTTAATTGAAAAACAAAAAAGACCTATTAGTTCTCTAAGCTAATATTCTATTTTTATTTTAATCAGGAGTATTTGCTAGGCTGGTAAACTAGTGGTATATAATTCACTGGTTTATTCACAAAGCACTTGGGTACAATATCAAAATTAAATATGCATTGAAATAAATGACTTTCACTGTACAAAGAATTGTTCTTTCTGGTAATTTAGCAACAAATATGCCAGCATCAGTGGCAGCACTTCCACCATTTGCAAGCCCCCCTCCAACCCTGAAGACCCCGCTCTACTCTCAAAAGAGAAGAGCAGAGAACTATTATACACATACGCAGGCTTGGAATATTAGTAATGAGGCCCTAGGCAGTAGCAGAATAATAATTTCATTGAGAATGTGGTGATGCTGTTCCACTGTGCATTACATTATTTTTCCTTTGCCCAGAATGCTTCTAGTACCCACTTCATTCAATTGTTTGTACAAAACATCTCTCCTTCAGAGTAAATTCTCCCAGAAAAAGAAACGCGTTAAGAGCATCCATACTCACTAAAATGACCCCTTTTTGACCTATCTGACCTATCTTATGTGTTTTTATATCGGAGATATCTGCAGCAGACTGTACACATACCTCCCAACATGTTGAAAGCTGTAGTCAGGACTTTGGCGCACTCCTGAGAAGGGGATGTGGCTTCTCAAGGTATGCCCCCATTTTCAGTCAATGTGTAGATATGCTCTATGTGGATATGCTCTATATGTAAGTGCTCTATGAGCTGCTGGAATACAACCAGACCCTCTGTCTCCCATGAATAGATGCTGTGCGCAGCATCTATTCACCACAGAGCAGCAAGTGACAGGAGCCTCCCAACTGCCCCCCAACCCCATCCGCTGGACACTGCAGCCAATGGGTGGGACAGCCGATAACTGCTCCATATTTAACTGAGGCTGATCTACTCCTCTGCTGCCTCCCTTAGTGGTAAAGCACTGACAGTGCAAGTTGGCTGGTACCTCCCTGGATGGCTGTTCGTACCTGACAAGAGCTGTTCCCGGCCAGTGCAGCTGTATGTGACACACTCCCTGCTGATCCTAGCAGCAGTGAGTTTCAGCTGTAGGTGTATAGGAGTACCATTTGTTTTATCTTCCACCTGCCTGCTCCGCTTGTGGTTTGAGCAAAGACATCGTGATTGGCTGGGACTTTCTTGGACAGCTGTCGTGACCATTATCATGATTGGATCAACATCTACAGCTGTCTGCTGCACAGCAGCAATGCTGCTACAGATAATTCTACTACAGTATATGGGCACTGATCCAGCAGACTATCACTATGGGATATACAGTATTTACTAAGCCTTGGAAATAGATAAAGTGGAGTGAGATAAAGTACCAATCAACCAGCTCCTAACAGTCATTTTTCAAACACAACCTGTACATGGCAGTTAGGAGCTGATTGGCTGGTACTTTGGTGGGAATTCAATTAGGTATAAATTTGACCCACAAAAGCGAATTCACCACAAATTAGAATTGCAAAACACATTTGCAATTCAATTCCAAATTTGAATTTCTTTTTCAGAGTAAATTCACCTGTTTTGTGCACACCACCTGTGGGTGCGAAAATGTAAGGAAAACCTTTATTTTAAGATAAAACTGTTTGGACTTGCTTCAGAACCCCTTGGACACTCCACCTAATAACTAATTAAACATTTGGAAGTTTTCAATTAGCTTAATTGGATTAATAATTAAATGTCATTTTTGGGGTGAAAAAATAAATAAATTGAATTGCGATCGCATCACTGGCCACCATAAGCATGCTAAGCAGCCCTGCCCTGTGCTGAGTGACCCCCAACATACAATTGCAAGTAACTGCTGTTTTGCTAATTTTGCAAAACTGCAAGTGATACTGAATAAGGGGGGGTCATTCCGAGTTGATCGCTAGCAGATTTCGGTCGCTGCGCAGTGATAAGGCAAAAAATCGGCACTCCTGCGCATGCGTATGTGGCGCAATGCGCACACACGTCGTACTATTACAACAGACGATGTAGTTTCACACAAGGTCTAGCGAAGCTTTTCAGTCACACTGCTGGCCACAGAGTGATTGACAGGAAGAGGGCGTTTCTGTGTGTCAACTGACCGTTTTCAGGGAGTGTTCGAAAAAATGCAGGTGTGCCAGGAAAAATGCAGGCATGGCTGGGCGAACGCAGGGCATGTTCGTGACGTCAAAACAGGAACTGAACAGTCTGAAGTGATCGTAAGCACTGAGTAGGTCTGGAGCTACTCTGAAACTGCACACATTTTTTTTGTAGCCGCTCTGCGATCCTTTCGTTCGCACTTCTGCTAAGCTAAAATACACTCCTAGTGGGAGGCGGCATAGCGTTTGCACGGTTGCTAAAAACTGCTAGCGAGCGAACAACTCAGAATGACCCCCGCGGCCCCATGTGCATTACGATTTTTTACTTTATATAGATAGTTATTACC
Source organism: Pseudophryne corroboree (assembly GCF_028390025.1). Classification (NCBI taxonomy): domain Eukaryota; kingdom Metazoa; phylum Chordata; class Amphibia; order Anura; family Myobatrachidae; genus Pseudophryne; species Pseudophryne corroboree. The sequence goes on from NC_086447.1 coordinate 444,979,333, forward strand.
TTGGACCTTTTGGACAATTTTTCTGTTGTTTTATTATGGTACTTAACATTTATCAATATGCTATGAGCATCTACATATAGATTATTGTGTTTTATATATTGCAGAATGGAGCTTTTGCTTTTATGTCTGGTTTAGGAGTATGGCATAGTTATCCTTCAAAAGGTCTCTTCACAAACAATCTTTTCATTGAACTCATTTATATGCAAAACTATGAAAATCTGATAAACAAGATAAACTGAGTTTGCCCACTAAAAAAAAGATTAACTACAATTGCTCAACATTTTCAAATTTGGATTATCATACTGTATACCTGAAATTCTATTCAATATGTTTGCATAGGAAAAACTCCTGGTGCATATGTGTTAATTTCAACCATTCCACTTTATAATTGGTGGGAAATTATGAGTTCCCATCACCAATTTGAAAACCTGTAAGGAAGTGTGCAAACAAAGTTCAAGATTAACACTGGTGAGGACGATCTTTGTTTTGCCTGTCTCTTTTCTTTCTGTCTATCTTTCTTCTAGGCGGACAGTGGGCCTTGCACTTTGGTGCATGGTCAGATGTTTACCTGGTACCTGTGTACCTGTAGGTGAAATTGGGGATCTGCTGCCAAAAATTCCAGGGATGATTTTCTGTTAATCCCAAAATCCATATTTTGCAAAGTCTCAGTTCGGTGGGGCGTTTTGGTCATCTCCCTGGAAGGAAGGTGCTCCTCTTGTCCTTTCCCCTAGACTTCCTCATTCATATCAGCATTATGCCTGTGAACCAAAACCATCCACTTCCCAATGGCCTGAAGGTGAGAGGGTGCAAGCAGGGCTGGTGCTAGGGTGTTCGACATTCTCCTGTAAACTGTAAATTTTGCGCCCTCCTATGACCTCATCATAATCATTGGCCCAAATGTATTAAGCCTTAAAAGGTGGTAATGTGGAGATGGATAAAGAACCAGCAAATCAGCTTCCTAACTGAGATGTTACAGTATATGTTCTAAAAATGACAGGAGCCGGTTGGCTGGTACTTTATCTCTCTTTATCCATGTCCACTTAATCACTTTTAAGTCTTAATACATTTGGGCCTATTCAAATGTGAAAAGAGTGATTGGGTGATGGGGAGAGGGTGAGAGTCAGTGGGTGACAGAGAGAGGGTGACAGGAGAGAGAGGGTGACAGGGAGAAGATTAGAGTCAGTGGGTTACAGGAGTGTCAGTGGGTGACAAGAGAGAAGTGACAGGGAGAGGCAGTGGGAGATGGGCACAGAGTGACGCTAGGGAGAGGCAATGGATGACAGTGAGAGACGGAGGGTGACAATGAGAGGTAGAGAGTGTTCAGCAGAGGTGAAAAGAGAGGATGACAGGGAGAGGGTGAGAGTCAGTGGGTGACAGGAGAGAAGGGTGACAGGAAAATGGGGAGAATCATTGGGTGACAGGAGAGATAGGTGATGTTGAGGCAGTGACGTGCAGAGATATGAGGCAGGAGGGCAGAGCCTTTCCTATCATACTAACGTATAAGACAAAGATTTGACTATATAAAGTATATGAAAAATACAAATAAGATAATAAATATCTTTTTGTATCCTTCTAATCATTTTTAGAGTCAAAACTTTGAAGTATAAAGTCTGAAACAGGTAAGGTAGTGCCTCCCCAGCCTACCTTTTCCGCACATCTCTGATCAAAACTCACCAAATTTCCAGCAGTATATATTGTTGCACTCGTGTATAATGCCCACATGTATAAACTGCTGCATCTGTGTATAATACCTACATGTATATACTGCTGCACCTGTGTATACCCTTGGGCTCATATATTGTGTGTAAATCTGGCTCTGCTACTGTCACAACTGAGGGCCTGAGCTGACGGGAGGCAGCCTCAGTTGTAGGGGCTGAGATGTACCGGAACCTGGGAGGTTGTATCAGACCCCTGGACATGTAAGTAACATGAAGAAGAACCGCCCGAAGGCGTGACCACGACAACTTGAATAAAAGTCAATGATGTTTATTTATGACAAACTCCATGCATCACAGTAGCAGTAAAAGAAACATAAAATCAGCAGAGAAATAATACAGTTCCTGGGTACTACAGGGTGGCAGGGGCCACAGAGCTCTGGTAGTATGAGACAGTTCTTATTATCTGCGAGTTGGAAAGTCCTTACAAGGCCTGACTGTAGCAAAGAAGAAAGCCCAGGATCGTACCAGCTGGTGTTCCAGGGAAAGCTGGACTGCTGTAAATAAAATAGCTGCTGTGGGTTTTGGTTGGAACCAGACAGATGTTGGCACGGAGTGGATACTGGCTGGAACCAGTTAGATAATAAATGAAGCTTGAGAGCGATGCAATATGAATGAAATGTAGAGTTTGAGAGCGGAGAAATAATAATACCGGTGGAGAGTGGTAAACTGTAGAAAGGACACCGGCCCTTTAAGAGAAGCTGTACTCTGCTGGAAGCTGGGCTGAAAGCAGGTAATGTTGTAGCTGGAAACAGATGAATCCACAATGGATCGGAGAGTCAGGCTACACCGCAGGTGGAATGCTGGTGCGGGTCTCTATGGTGGAAGTCTTGAGACAGGAGCTGGAACCTGGAAGACAATCACAGGAGAGAGACAAACAGGAACTAGGTTTGACAACCAAAGCACTGACCCCTTCCTTGCTCAGGCACAGTGTATTTATACCTGCAGCAAGGAAGGGATTGGCTAGGCAATTATGCAGATTATCAATACTAAGAACAGATTGGTGGAAATGATCAGCTGACAGAATCCAAGATGGCTGCGCCCATGCAGACACTTGGAGGGAAGTTTGGTTTGTAATCCATGTGGTAATGAAAACAGTAATGGCGGCGCCGGCCACCGGAGACAGGAGGCGCCAAGCTGACAGGTGCACATCCAACCACGCGGACACAGCGGAGGCCGCGGCTGACGTAATCGCCACTCAGACACTCTGCATGCAGAAGCTCAGGGACGGCGGCGGAGGCCGCGGGAGACGCCATGCCAGGTGTAATATGGCGTTTACTGTGACCGCGTCTCAGAGTGACAGGAGAGGATACAGGAATGTAAACATCAGGATAACAGATGGGATCCGATCCTGGAGCGCTGAGCCAACCTTAGGAGGCATCTGATGGGTAAGAAATGGCGTCCAGATACCCGGATCGTGACAGCACCCCCCCCCCTTTAGGAGTGGCCCCAGGACACTTCTTTGGCTTTTGAGGAAACTTGGAATGGAATCTCCGGACCAAGGCAGGAGCATGGACATCAGAAGCATTGGTCCATGAACGTTCCTCAGGGCCATAACCCTTCCAGTCAATAAGATATTGTAGTTGACCGTAACGGTGACGTGAGTCCAGGATCTTGGCTACTTCATACTCAACGCCTCGTTGAGTTTGGACTTTCGGAGTTGGAGGAAGTGAGGAATGAAACCGATTCAAGATCAGCGGTTTCAACAGGGAAACATGGAATGTCCTGGGTATTTTTAAGAAGGGAGGCAACTGGAGTCTGTAAGCAACAGGATTGATGACTTGTTCAATCTTGAAAGGACCGATATAGCGAGGTGCAAACTTCATACTGGGAACTCTTAACCTCAAATTCTTCGTGGATAACCATACCCGATCACCCACCTTGAGAGCAGGAACTGCTCGACGCTTCTTATCCGCAAACTTCTTGTACCTGAACGATGCCTTGAGCAGAGCTGATCGTACGCTCTTCCAGATATTGGCAAACTGATGCAAGGTGATATCCACTGCGGGAACAGAAGTTGCTGGAAGCGGTTGGAACTCAGGGACTTTAGGGTGGAATCCAAAGTTAGTGAAGAATGGTGTTGAAGCAGATGAAGAATGATACTGGTTGTTATGACAGAACTCGGCCCAGGGAAGTAATTGAACCCAGTCATCTTGAGAGGAGGACACATAGATGCGGAGGAAGGCCTCCAAGTCCTGATTCACCCTCTCGGTTTGACCATTGGTCTGAGGATGGTAAGCCGTGGAAAACTTTAGCTTGACTTGGAGGACTTGACATAAACTTCGCCAGAATTTGGCTGTGAATTGAACTCCTCGATCTGAGATAATTTCTTCAGGAAGACCGTGGAGTCGGAAGATCTCTTGTATGAATACTTGAGCCAACTTGGAAGCTGACGGAAGACCGGTGAGAGGAATGAAGTGTGCCATCTTGGTGAACCGGTCAACTACCACCCAGATGGTATTGAACTTGTTGCACATGGGTAAATCTGTAATAAAATCCATCGACAAATGGGTCCAAGGTCGACGGGGAACAGATAGTGGAACCAGTTGCCCCGCAGGCGACTGGCGGGATACCTTATGTTGAGCACACTTTGGGCAAGATGCAATAAACTCCAAGACGTCCTTTTTCAGAGTTGGCCACCAATAGGACCTAGAGATAAACTCCAGGGTTTTTTGGATACCTGTATGTCCGGCAAAACGGGAAGCATGGGCCCAATGCATGAGCTTCTTCCTTAGCATCGGTTTCACAAAACTTTTCCCTGATGGGGGCGTAGAGTCCATCCCTACCGTGGAGAATGCCAACGGATTTATAATAGGATGCTTGTCTGAAGACTCTGACTCATTTTCTTGCTCCCATGAGCGGGAAAGGGCATCGGCCTTGCGATTCTGAGAGCCCGGACAGAACTGGAGTTTAAAGTCGAACCTGGAAAAGAAAAGTGCCCATCTGGCCTGACGAGGGTTGAGACATTGTGCGCCTTTCAGATATAAAAGGTTCTTGTGGTCTGTAAGTATGGTGATTGAATGAGAAGCTCCCTCCAACAGATACCTCCACTCTTCTAGAGCGAGCTTGATGGCTAGCAACTCCTGGTCGCCAATGGCATAGTTGCGCTCAGCTGGGGAGAACTTCCGGGAGAAGAAACTGCAAGGGTGTAAATGGCCATCTTTAGCCCTCTGAGATAACACCGCTCCTACTCCAACGGAGGAGGCATCCACCTCTAAGATGAAAGGAGAGTCGATGTCAGGCTGTTTCAGAACAGGCGCAGAGATGAACCTTTGTTTTAAAAGATGAAATGCTTGCATGGCTTCTTCAGACCACTTGGACGGGTTAGCACCCTTCTTAGTGAAAGCAGTAATAGGCGCCACAATGGTGGAAAAGTCTCGTATAAACTTTCGGTAATAGTTGGCAAACCCCAAAAACCTCTGGACCCCTTTGAGGGTTAAGGGTACCGGCCAATTTTGAATTGCTTGTAGTTTCTCAGGATCCATCTCTAGTCCGGAACCGGACACAATGTACCCTAGAAACGGAATGGACTTGACTTCAAAGACGCATTTCTCTAATTTACAATAGAGATGATTGACACGGAGACGGGACAGAACCTCTTTAACCCAAAAACAATGTTCCTCTAAATCGTTGGCAAAAATGAGGATATCGTCTAGATAGACCACGACATGACGGTATAGAATGTCTCTGAAGATCTCATTGACAAAATGCTGGAAGACAGCTGGAGCATTGCTCAATCCGAAGGGCATGACGAGGTACTCATAATGTCCGTCACGGGTGTTAAAGGCGGTCTTCCACTCGTCACCCTCACGGATCCGGATGAGATTGTACGCACCTCTCAAGTCCAGCTTTGTAAAGATGGTAGCTCCGCTAACTCTGTCAAAGAGCTCAGTAATCAGGGGTAAAGGATAACGGTTCTTGATGGTAATGTCGTTCAAACCTCTGTAGTCGATGCACGGCCGCAGACCACCATCTTTCTTCTTTACAAAAAAGAAGCCTGCGCCGGCTGGAGAAGAAGAAGGTCGAATGAACCCCTTTGCTAGGTTCTCTTTAATGTATTCCTCCATAGAATGCGTCTCAGGCAGAGACAACGGATAAGTTCGGCCTCGAGGTGGAACCTTCCCTGGAACGAGATCAATCGGGCAGTCCCATTCTCTATGAGGAGGAAGGATATCAGCAGAAGCTTTACTGAACACATCCGTGAAATCTTGATATGGAGGAGGTGGAACATCAGACGACCTGGGGGAGGAAGAACAGACAGGCAATACTTTAAACAAACATGTCTCAGCACAGGAGGAACCCCATGCCAGGATTTGCGTAGTCGTCCAATCAATTGTAGGATTGTGAAGACGGAGCCATGGAAGGCCCAGGACCACAGGATGTGTGGCTCTTGGAATCACTAAAAAAGAAATAAGTTCGGAATGAAGAACTCCCACTCTCAGACGAACTGGTAGAGTCCTTAAAGAAATAACTGCATCAAAAATTTTGCTGCCATCCACGGCAGTTAAAGAAATGGACGAAGGAAGTCTCTCGGTGGGTAGGGACCACCGTTTAACATAGGCTTCGGTAATAAAGTTCCCAGCTGCTCCGGAATCAAGGAGGGCAATGACGTTCCGATAACGTTGAGCAATTTGGAGCGACACTGGGAGATTACAATCATGCGGAGATGGAGAGGAGATCATTACTCCTAGCCGGCCCTCTCCTGGGCGAGCTAGGGTTTGGAGTTTTCCCGGACGTTCGGGACAGGCATTGATGGTGTGAGACGGAGCTGCACAATAAAGACAAAGAGACTCAGAGAGACGTCTTCGGCGCTCAGCAGGAGTTAAACGGGAACGGCCAATTTGCATGGGCTCGTCTTTAGATGGTGACAGTTGGCGAGGAGGAGGAGCAGAAGATTTTGGAGCAGATGATCTTCCACGCTCAGTTGCTCTCTCTCTGAAACGTAAATCAACTTTCGTGCAGAGTGAGATTAGCTCATCTAACTTAGAGGGTAAGTCTCTGGTAGCTAACTCATCTTTAATACGCTCAGATAAGCCATGCCAGAATGCAGCATACAGGGCCTCGTCGTTCCATGCCAGTTCGGATGCCAGGATCTGGAACTGTATCAGATATTGTCCTACAGTACGTGACCCCTGGCGTAAACGGAGAATCTCGGATGAAGCTGAGGTTACCCGGCCTGGCTCGTCGAAGATGCGCCTGAATGTTGACACGAATGCAGTGTAAGAAGATAGCAGGGTGTCGGACCTCTCCCATAACGGTGATGCCCAATCAAGGGCTGAGCCACTGAGAAGAGAAATAATGTAGGCAATTTTTGTACGGTCACTGGGAAAATTGCCAGGTTGTAGCTCAAACTGAATCTCACACTGGTTGAGAAATCCCCTGCAGAATCTTGGAGATCCATCAAATTTTGCTGGCGTTGGAAGATGAAGACGTGGAGCAGAAATGGGTAAGGTGGGTGGGGTTATAGCTGGAGTCACTGTGGTTGACGCACCAGAAGCGCCTGATCCACGGAGAGTTGTCTGAATCCCATCCAGCCGAGTAGAGAGATCCTGGAGACAGCGGATGATGTGGCCCTGTGCAGCCTCCTGATGTTCTAGTCGGGCTGCCAGTTCTTGCATCGGCCTGGCCGCTTGATCCTGGTCTCCGGCTGGATTCATTAGGTCAGTGCTTATTGTCACAACTGAGGGCCTGAGCTGACGGGAGGCAGCCTCAGTTGTAGGGGCTGAGATGTACCGGAACCTGGGAGGTTGTATCAGACCCCTGGACATGTAAGTAACATGAAGAAGAACCGCCCGAAGGCGTGACCACGACAACTTGAATAAAAGTCAATGATGTTTATTTATGACAAACTCCATGCATCACAGTAGCAGTAAAAGAAACATAAAATCAGCAGAGAAATAATACAGTTCCTGGGTACTACAGGGTGGCAGGGGCCACAGAGCTCTGGTAGTATGAGACAGTTCTTATTATCTGCGAGTTGGAAAGTCCTTACAAGGCCTGACTGTAGCAAAGAAGAAAGCCCAGGATCGTACCAGCTGGTGTTCCAGGGAAAGCTGGACTGCTGTAAATAAAATAGCTGCTGTGGGTTCTGGTTGGAACCAGACAGATGTTGGCACGGAGTGGATACTGGCTGGAACCAGTTAGATAATAAATGAAGCTTGAGAGCGATGCAATATGAATGAAATGTAGAGTTTGAGAGCGGAGAAATAATAATACCGGTGGAGAGTGGTAAACTGTAGAAAGGACACCGGCCCTTTAAGAGAAGCTGTACTCTGCTGGAAGCTGGGCTGGAAGCAGATAATGTTGTAGCTGGAAACAGATGAATCCACAATGGATCGGAGAGTCAGGCTACACCGCAGGTGGAATGCTGGTGCGGGTCTCTATGGTGGAAGTCTTGAGACAGGAGCTGGAACCTGGAAGACAATCACAGGAGAGAGACAAACAGGAACTAGGTTTGACAACCAAAGCACTGACCCCTTCCTTGCTCAGGCACAGTGTATTTATACCTGCAGCAAGGAAGGGATTGGCTAGGCAATTATGCAGATTATCAATACTAAGAACAGATTGGTGGAAATGATCAGCTGACAGAATCCAAGATGGCTGCGCCCATGCAGACACTTGGAGGGAAGTTTGGTTTGTATTCCATGTGGTAATGAAAACAGTAATGGCGGCGCCGGCCACCGGAGACAGGAGGCGCCAAGCTGACAGGTGCACATCCAACCACGCGGACACAGCGGAGGCCGCGGCTGATGTAATCGCCACTCAGACACTCTGCATGCAGAAGCTCAGGGACGGCGGCGGAGGCTGCGGGAGACGCCATGCCAGGTGTAATATGGCGTTTACTGTGACCGCGTCTCAGAGTGACAGGAGAGGATACAGGAATGTAAACATCAGGATAACAGATGGGATCCGGTCCTGGAGCGCTGAGCCAACCTTAGGAGGCATCTGATGGGTAAGAAATGGCGTCCTGATACCCGGATCGTGACAGCTACTAGCTAGTGCCTCCTGAGCCATTTACCTCACTACACATCCATGTGCGGTTGGCAGATTATACACACGAATAGGATACTACCCCCTCCCCAGATACACAAATAGGATACTACCCACCTCCCAAGACACATGAATAGGATACTACCCCCAACTCCCCAGACACACAAATAGGATACTACCCCCCAGACACATGAGTAGGATTCTACCCCCCCCCTTCCCAGACACATGAATAGGATACTACTCCCCTCCCCAGACACATGAATAGGATACTACCCCCTCCCCAGACACATGAATAGGATACTACCCCCCTCCACAGACACACGAATAGGATACTACCCCCCTCCCCAGACACACGAATAGGTTACTTCCCCCCTGACAAATGAATAGGATACTAGCCCCCTCCAGACACATAAATAGGATACTACCCCCCCAGACACATGAAAGGGATACTACCCCCCTCCCTAGACACATTAATTGGATACTACCCCCCTCCCTAGACACATGAATTGGAAACTACCCACCCTCCCCAGACACATGAATAGGATACTACCAACCCTCCCCAGACACATGAATAGGATACTACCCCCCTCCCCAGACACATGAATAGAATACTAGCCCCCCTCCCCAGACACATGAATCGGATACTACCCTCCCTCCCCAGACACATGAATAGGATACTACCCCCCCTCCCCAGACACATGAATAGAATACTACCCCCTCCCCAGACACATGAATAGGATACTACCCCCTCCCAAGACACATGAATAGGATACTACCCCTCTCCCCAGACAAATGAATAGAATACTACCCCCTCCCCAGACACATGAATCAGCTACTACCCCCCCCCTCCCAAGACACATGAATCGGATACTACCCCCCTCCCCAGACACATGAATAGGATATTAACATAGTAACATAGTATTTGAGGTTGAATAGAGGAAATTGCCCATCGTGTTCAACCTGTTTTAAGTTGTGATGATTCTACATACTTGCTAAATAATGTTTTATGACTAGTTAGCTACTATAACTCATGTTACCCCCGGATTAACCACGTTGATATTTTAAGTATTATAACCTTGGATAGCTTTTTCATTCAGAAATGTATCCAATCCTTTTTTAAATCCAATTACAGAGTCCGCCATTACCACCTACCCTGGCACGGAATTCCACATCCTGATTGCCCTAACAGTGAAGAACCCTTTCCTCCGTTGCGTTCGTAACTTTCTCTCCTCCAGTCGCAGCGAGTGCCCACGTGTCCTAAACTGTGTTCTTTTAATAAATAATTCCTCTGATAACTCTTTGGGATGTCCCTTTACATATTTGAAGATATTAATAATATCTCCTCTTAGGCGCCTCTTTTCTAGTGTATACATATTCAGCCTAGTAAGTCTTTCCTTATAGTCCAGTCCTTCTAGGCCTTTAATCAATTTAGTAGCTCGCCTTTGAACACTTTCGAGTTCACTGATGTCTTTTTTATACAATGGTGCCCAAAACTGAACACAATATTCCAGGTGCAGACGTACCAATGCCTTATACAGCGGCATGATTACATCCGAGTCCCTTGTCTCAATTCCCCTTTTTATGCACGCTAGCACCTTACTTGTCTTCTTTACTGCGTTTTGACATTGTGTACGGTTATTAAGCCTATTATCAATGAATACTCCCAAATCTTTTTCCAACTCTGTTTCTCCTAGGCGTTCCCCATTTAATATGTAGGATGTAAGTTTGTTTTTAGTCCCAAAATGCATAACATTGCATTTGTCTGTATTGAACCTCATTTTCCATTTAGACGCCCAGAGTTCAAGTTTAGATAGATCATTCTGCAAGGACTCCACATCCAATTCGGAATTAATTACCTTACACAGTTTAGTATCATCTGCAAAGATTGAGACTGTGCTTTCCAGGCCTATTTCTAGGTCATTGATAAATATGTTGAACAGTAGTTGTCCGAGTACGGACCCTTGTGGTATTCCGCTGACTACTGGGGACCAGGTTGAGGACTTGCCGTTGACCACTACTCGCTGTACCCTGCTATCCAACCAGCTGCTTATCCAAAATAGTTTTTCCTAGGCCAATCTCCTTTAATTTGATCATCAGTCTCCTGTGAGGAACTGTATCGAAGGCTTTTGCAAAATCTAGGAAGACCACATCCACTGCTTTTCCTTGATCAAGATTATTGCTCACTTCCTCGTAGAAGCTAATTAAGTTAGTCTGACATGGCCTGTCCCTCACAAACCCATGCTGGTTCTTGCTAATAATCCTAGCGGACTTTAGATATTCCTGTATGACGTCCCTTAGAATTCCTTCCAATATTTTCCCCACTATAGATGTTAAACTAACTGGTCTGTAGTTTCCCGGAAGATTTTTGGATCCCTTATTAAATAATGGCACTACCTCAGCTATACGCCAATCCTTCGGTACCATGCCTGATCTAATTGAACTATTGAAAATCAAGTATAGGGGTCGTGCTAGTTGTGAACTAAGCTCCATAAGAACCCTTGGGTGAAGTCCATGAGGACCAGGTGATTTATTAATCTTAATTTTGCTTAGTCTCTCCCGGACTACTTCTTCACTTAAACAAGTATCTAACCATGAATCATTACTGTCACAATTGTTATGCTCTACTCCCACCATCAGTTCTTCACTGGTGAATACTGATGAAAAGAATATGTTCAGTATTTCCGCTTTTATTTCGTCATCATTTATCAATTCTCCTAATTCATCTTTTAATGGACCTACAGTATATTCTCCTTTTTTAATCTTTTACCGTTTATGTATTTAAAAAACTTTTTAGGATTGGTTTTACTCTCTCTAGCGATTTGCTTTTCATTTTCCATTTTAGCTGCTCTTATTGCTTTTTTGCATTTCTTATTACACTCCTTGTAATACTTGAAAGACTCCTCCCTTCCATTAGATTTAAATGCTTTGAAAGCCCGCTTTTATTTATACATTTCTGCCTTAACCTTCTTGTTAAGCCACATCGGTTTGAATTTAATACTCCTGCGTTTACTGACCATGGGAATAAAGTTATGAATATTGCTATCCAGCAACCCTTTTAAAACATCCCACATTTCCGAAGTGTTCTTGTTATTAAACAGAACCTCCCACTCTATGTCGTTAAGTGCACATCTAAGCATACTGAAATTAGCCTTCCTAAAATTAATAAGTTTTGGTGGAACCCCTGTAGCTATGTTTCCTGAAACTGATGTCGAATGTGATCATATAGTGATCACTGTTAAGCAAAGTCTACCCAACTTTAGTGTTTGATATAATATCCACATTATTAGTAATTACTAGATCCAGGGTAGTTTTACCCCTAGTTGGGTCCTTGACTAATTGAGACAAGTAGTGATCCCTAAACATATTTAAGAACCTGCTGCCCCTCGCTTTAGCACATGAATCGTTACTCCAGTTTATATCCGGGTAATTAAAATCCGCAATGACAAGGATGTCCCCCAATCCCACAGCCATTTTGATTTGCTGCAATAGTTGTTCTTCCTCATGTATGCTAATATCCGGCTGTTTGTAGCACATGCCTATGACTATTTTTTTTGCATCAATTCCCTCACTTGAGATTTCTACCCATAGTGACTACACATTATCGCCAGTCTCCTCATAGATAACCTCCTTTAGGTATGGTTTAAGTGATGGTTTAACATAAAGACATACACCTCCTCCTCTTTTGTTAGCCCTGTCCCTCCTAAAAAGAGAATACCCCTCCAAGTTAGCAACCCAGTCGTGAGAGTCATCCCACCATGTTTCCGTAATACCTATAATGTCATACTCAGCCTTTGATGCTAACAATTCCAATTCCCCCATTTTACCTGCTAGTCTTCTTACGTTTGCAAACATACATTTTAGTTTATCGGTTCCTTTATTTGTTTGTTTTCCTAAAGATTTCCCATCCTGGTTAACTAGTGCATCCGTAGAGTTACTGATACAGACTGTCCTTCTTGCTCTCTCTCCAACCCCACCGTACTTAGTATTGCCCACCTTACTTTTCTCTTTGGTTAACCCAATGTTCCCGTCTAAAATCACCGCCCTGACATAGGTATTTTCCCTTAAGTCCCGTACAACATTTTCTATAGTCTGTAATGGTGATACATAATTGTTATTATTTAATGCTTTAGCAATACCTTTCTTAACACCCTTAATAGAACCCACGTAAATACCCTTACCGGCTGCACTTTCCCTCCCCCCTTCTCCACCCCCATTTATCTCACTACCACCATCCCTACTATACTCGCTGCATGAAACATAGTTTCTAGCTAAACCCTCCCCCCAGGCTCCTAGTTTTAAAGCTCATCCAACCTACTAACCATCCTACCCCCCAGCACCGCAGCCCCTTCCTCATTCAGGTGCAATCCATCACGAGAAAAAAGATGGCGCCTGACTGAGAAGTCCGCCCAGTATTCCAAGAACACAAACCCCTCTTTCCTACACCAGTCTATGAGCCACACATTTACCTCCCTAATCTCCCTCTGTCTCCCTGGGCTAGCGCGTGGCACTGGTAATATTTCGGAGAAAATTACCTTAGATGTCCTTTTTTTTTAGTTTTTGGCCTAAGTCCCTATAATCTTTCTTAAGGACATCCCACCTACCACAAACTTTGTCGTTGGTGCCAACGTGCACCAAGGCCGCCGGGTCTTTCCCAGCCCCTCCCAACAATCTATCTACCACTCCTCCCCATGGGTGTGGTATGGAAGGTAGATAGTAACTAGGTCGACAGTGTCTAGGTCGACCACTATTGGTCGACAGTAACTAGGTCGACAGGGTCTCTAGGTCGACAAGGTCTTTAGGGCGACAAGGTCAAGGTTGACAGGTCAAAAGGTCAACATGCTTTTTTTATGTTTTCTTGTGTCGTTTTCTTCGTAGAGTGACCGGGAACCCCAATTAGTGCACTGTGTCCCCTTATATGGCTCGCTTCACTCGCCATGCTTCGGGTAAGGTTACCGTTCAAATCGTAGTCCACGTGGACCAATAAGTATGAAAAGGTTAAAAAAAATTGTAAAAACTCATGTCGACCTTTTGACCTGTCGACCTAGAGATCCTGTCAACCTAGAAACCCTGTCAACCTAGAAACCCTGTCGATCTAGTTACTGTCGACCTAGAGACCGGATCCCCTCCCAAGACACATGAATAGAATATTAGCCCCACTCCCCAGACACATGAATAGAATACTACCCCCCTCCCCAGACACATGAATAGGATACTACCCCCTCCCCAGACACATGCATAGGATACTACCCCCCTCCCCAGACACATGAATAGGATACTACCCCCCTCCACAGACACACGAATAGGATACTACCCCCTTCCCCCTCCCGTTCATCTGCAGCAGAAATTACCTTAGTGTCAGCTCCTCTGTGGCTGGTTGCTAGTGCTGCAGGCTGCTACACTGGCTGCTCCTCTTCTCATGTCAGCTTGCTCCTCCAGACACAGTGCACAGTCACATGTACATCATGTGACTTCCTGTGTCTCCTATCTGAATCCACCACTGATGGGAGGGGAGAGAGGGGGTGGTGATGAAGACTGCTGTGTCTTCAGTGACAGAAGGGAGGGAAGAGAGGGGTTGGGTGAGGCAACGCTGCTGCCTGTCTTCCGGCTGACATGGGCAGCAGGGAGGAGTAAGGAGGAGAGGGGGGGAGCTGACAAACAGGAGGAGATCACACTATCACTGTGACAGAAGAGCCTCTGTTTATACTGCCGGCGCCGCTGCCTGTCACAGTGTGACAGGTGCAGTGGCAGCCAGCAGCAGCATGGCGCATCAGCAAGGTAGCAGAGCAGGGACAGTGCCTCTCCAGCCTGGTGTCTCCCTGTTTTGCAGATCTTACTGAGCGGGTAGCACCGGCTCTGGGTGCAAGCCAGGTAGACCAAAGACTACACCTGCATGGCAACAGACAACACCACACTACTGCACTCCTCTCACACTGTGGCTGTGACATTTGCTTATTTTTGCACATCTGCTGCATGTGGAATTGTAGCTGTGACAACATTTGTGACAGTCTGAATCAAGCCCATAGTCATTCTGATTACAATTATTGATCATTGCAGATCTCACAGTAGGGCCGATGCAGAGTTGAATGCAAATCAAGCTCTGGACTGGGACTAGGGGCGTAAGTTTAAACCAGATGCCCGGAGGGAAATTAGACAATGGTGTGCCCCCCCCCCCCCCCCCAAATTAGACAATGGTGTGCCCCCCCCCCCCCCCCCCCCCCGCTCACACAGCCTCATATGTGCACACACAGCCACACAAAGAGACACATATACACACGCAAAGCCGCATACAAAGAGCCACATATACACACACACAGCCCCATATACACACACACACAGCGCCATATAGACAAACACACAGCCCCATGTATATACACACATACAGCCTCCTGTATATACCCACACAAAGCTCCATATAGGACACACATAACCCAATGTATATACACACACAGCCCCATATATACACACAGCTCCATATAGGACACACACACACAACCCTATGTATATACACACACACACACACAGTCCCATATAGACACACATACAGCTTCTGTATAAACTGTACACACACACAGCTCCATATAGGATACACACACACAACCTTATGTATATACACACACATACACAGTCCCATATAGACACACATACAGCCCCTGTATATACTGTACACACACACAGCTCCATATATGATACACACACACAACCCTATGTATATATACTAGAGATGAGCGCCGGAAATTTTTCGGGTTTTGTGTTTTGGTTTTGGGTTCGGTTCCGCGGCCGTGTTTTGGGTTCGACCGCGTTTTGGCAAAACCTCACCGAATTTTTTTTGTCGGATTCGGGTGTGTTTTGGATTCGGGTGTTTTTTTTTAAAAACACTAAAAAACAGCTTAAATCATAGAATTTGGGGGTCATTTTGATCCCAAAGTATTATTAACCTCAAAAACCATAATTTCCACTCATTTTCAGTCTATTCTGAATACCTCACACCTCACAATATTATTTTTAGTCCTAAAATTTGCACCTAGGTCGCTGGATGACTAAGCTAAGCGACCCTAGTGGCCGACACAAACACCGGGCCCATCTAGGAGTGGCACTGCAGTGTCACACAGGATGTCCCTTCCAAAAAACCATCCCCAAACAGCACATGACGCAAAGAAAAAAAGAGGCGCAATGAGGTAGCTGTGTGAGTAAGATAAGCGACCCTAGTGGCCGACACAAACACCGGGCCCATCTAGGAGTGTCACTGCAGTGTCACGCAGGATGTCCCTTCCAAAAAACCCTCCCCAAACAGCACATGACGCAAAGAAAAAAAGAGGCGCAATGAGGTAGCTGTGTGAGTAAGATAAGCGACCCTAGTGGCCGACACAAACACCGGGCCCATCTAGGAGTGTCACTGCAGTGTCACGCAGGATGTCCCTTCCAAAAAACCCTCCCCAAACAGCACATGACGCAAAGAAAAAAAGAGGCGCAATGAGGTAGCTGTGTGAGTAAGATAAGCGACCCTAGTGGCCGACACAAACACCGGGCCCATCTAGGAGTGTCACTGCAGTGTCACGCAGGATGTCCCTTCCAAAAAACCCTCCCCAAACAGCACATGACGCAAAGAAAAAAAGAGGCGCAATGAGGTAGCTGTGTGAGTAAGATAAGCGACCCTAGTGGCCGACACAAACACCGGGCCCATCTAGGAGTGTCACTGCAGTGTCACGCAGGATGTCCCTTCCAAAAAACCCTCCCCAAACAGCACATGACGCAAAGAAAAAAAGAGGCGCAATGAGGTAGCTGTGTGAGTAAGATAAGCGACCCTAGTGGCCGACACAAACACCGGGCCCATCTAGGAGTGGCACTGCAGTGTCACGCAGGATGTCCCTTCCAAAAAACCCTCCCCAAACAGCACATGACGCAAAGAAAAATTAAAGAAAAAAGAGGTGCAAGATGGAATTGTCCTTGGGCCCTCCCACCCACCCTTATGTTGTATAAACAGGACATGCACACTTTAACCAACCCATCATTTCAGTGACAGGGTCTGCCACACGACTGTGACTGAAATGACGGGTTGGTTTGGACCCCCACCAAAAAAGAAGCAATTAATCTCTCCTTGCACAAACTTGCTCTACAGAGGCAAGATGTCCACCTCATCATCATCCTCCGATATATCACCGTGTACATCCCCCTCCTCACAGATTATCAATTCGTCCCCACTGGAATCCACCATCTCAGCTCCCTGTGTACTTTGTGGAGGCAATTGCTGCTGGTCAATGTCTCCACGGAGGAATTGATTATAATTCATTTTAATGAACATCATCTTCTCCACATTTTCTGGATGTAACCTCGTACGCCGATTGCTGACAAGGTGAGCGGCGGCACTAAACACTCTTTCGGAGTACACACTTGTGGGAGGGCAACTTAGGTAGAATAAAGCCAGTTTGTGCAAGGGCCTCCAAATTGCCTCTTTTTCCTGCCAGTATAAGTACGGACTGTGTGACGTGCCTACTTGGATGCGGTCACTCATATAATCCTCCACCATTCTTTCAATGGTGAGAGAATCATATGCAGTGACAGTAGACAACATGTCCGTAATCGTTGTCAGGTCCTTCAGTCCGGACCAGATGTCAGCATCAGCAGTCGCTCCAGACTGCCCTGCATCACCGCCAGCGGGTGGGCTCGGAATTCTGAGCCTTTTCCTCGCACCCTCCGTTGCGGGAGAATGTGAAGGAGGAGATGTTGACAGGTCGCGTTCCGCTTGACTTGACAATTTTCTCACCAGCAGGTCTTTCAACCCCAGCAGACTTGTGTCTGCCGGAAAGAGAGATCCAAGGTAGGCTTTAAATCTAGGATCGAGCACGGTGGCCAAAATGTAGTGCTCTGATTTCAACAGATTGACCACCCGTGAATCCTTGTTAAGCGAATTAAGGGCTCCATCCACAAGTCCCACATGCCTAGCGGAATCGCTCCGTGTTAGCTCCTCCTTCAATGTCTCCAGCTTCTTCTGCAAAAGCCTGATGAGGGGAATGACCTGACTCAGGCTGGCAGTGTCTGAACTGACTTCACGTGTGGCAAGTTCAAAGGGCATCAGAACCTTGCACAACGTTGAAATCATTCTCCACTGCACTTGAGACAGGTGCATTCCACCTCCTATATCGTGCTCAATTGTATAGGCTTGAATGGCCTTTTGCTGCTCCTCCAACCTCTGAAGCATATAGAGGGTTGAATTCCACCTCGTTACCACTTCTTGCTTCAGATGATGGCAGGGCAGGTTCAGTAGTTTTTGGTGGTGCTCCAGTCTTCTGTACGTGGTGCCTGTACGCCGAAAGTGTCCCGCAATTCTTCTGGCCACCGACAGCATCTCTTGCATGCCCCTGTCGTTTTTTTAAAAATTCTGCACCACCAAATTCAAGGTATGTGCAAAACATGGGACGTGCTGGAATTTGCCCATATTTAATGCACACACAATATTGCTGGCGTTGTCCGATGCCACAAATCCACAGGAGAGTCCAATTGGGGTAAGCCATTCCGCGATGATCTTCCTCAGTTGCCGTAAGAGGTTTTCAGCTGTGTGCGTATTCTGGAAAGCGGTGATACAAAGCGTAGCCTGCCTAGGAAAGAGTTGGCGTTTGCGAGATGCTGCTACTGGTGCCGCCGCTGCTGTTCTTGCGGCGGGAGTCCATACATCTACCCAGTGGGCTGTCACAGTCATATAGTCCTGACCCTGCCCTGCTCCACTTGTCCACATGTCCGTGGTTAAGTGGACATTGGGTACAACTGCATTTTTTAGGACACTGGTGAGTCTTTTTCTGACGTCCGTGTACATTCTCGGTATCGCCTGCCTAGAGAAGTGGAACCTAGATGGTATTTGGTAACGGGGGCACACTGCCTCAATAAATTGTCTAGTTCCCTGTGAACTAACGGCGGATACCGGACGCACGTCTAACACCAACATAGTTGTCAAGGCCTCAGTTATCCGCTTTGCAGCAGGATGACTGCTGTGATATTTCATCTTCCTCGCAAAGGACTGTTGGACAGTCAATTGCTTACTGGAAGTAGTACAAGTGGGCTTACGACTTCCCCTCTGGGATGACCATCGACTCCCAGCAGCAACAACAGCAGCGCCAGCAGCAGTAGGCGTTACACGCAAGGATGCATCGGAGGAATCCCAGGCAGGAGAGGACTCGTCAGAATTGCCAGTGACATGGCCTGCAGGACTATTGGCATTCCTGGGGAAGGAGGAAATTGACACTGAGGGAGTTGGTGGGGTGGTTTGCGTGAGCTTGGTTACAAGAGGAAGGGATTTACTGGTCAGTGGACTGCTTCTGCTGTCGCCCAAAGTTTTTGAACTTGTCACTGACTTATTATGAATGCGCTGCAGGTGACGTATAAGGGAGGATGTTCCGAGGTGGTTAACGTCCTTACCCCTACTTATTACAGCTTGACAAAGGCAACACACGGCTTGACACCTGTTGTCCGCTTTTCTGTTGAAATACCTCCACACTGAAGAGCTGATTTTTTTGGTATTTTCACCAGGCATGTCAACGGCCATATTCCTCCCACGGACAACAGGTGTCTCCCCGGGTGCCTGACTTAAACAAACCACCTCACCATCAGAATCCTCCTGGTCAATTTCCTCCCCAGCGCCAGCAACACCCATATCCTCCTCATCCTGGTGTACTTCAACACTGACATCTTCAATCTGACTATCAGGAACTGGACTGCGGGTGCTCCTTCCAGCACTTGCAGGGGGCGTGCAAATGGTGGAAGGCGCATGCTCTTCACGTCCAGTGTTGGGAAGGTCAGGCATCGCAACCGACACAATTGGACTCTCCTTGTGGATTTGGGATTTCGAAGAACGCACAGTTCTTTGCGGTGCTTTTGCCAGCTTGAGTCTTTTCAGTTTTCTAGCGAGAGGCTGAGTGCTTCCATCCTCATGTGAAGCTGAACCACTAGCCATGAACATAGGCCAGGGCCTCAGCCGTTCCTTGCCATTCCGTGTGGTAAATGGCATATTGGCAAGTTTACGCTTCTCCTCCGACAATTTTATTTTAGGTTTTGGAGTCCTTTTTTTACTGATATTTGGTGTTTTGGAATTGACATGCTCTGTACTATGACATTGGGCATCGGCCTTGGCAGACGACGTTGCTGTCATTTCATCGTCTCGGCCATGACTAGTGGCAGCAGCTTCAGCACGAGGTGGAAGTGGATCTTGATCTTTCCCTAATTTTGGAACCTCAACATTTTTGTTCTCCATATTTTAATAGGCACAACTAAAAGGCACCTCAGGCAAACAATGGAGATGGATGGATACTAGTATACTTATGGATGGACTGCCGAGTACCGACACAGAGGTAGCTACAGCCATGGACTACTGTACTGTACTGTCTGCTGCTAATATAGATGGGATGATAATGAGATGTAGTATGTATAAAGAAGAAAGAAAAAAAAAACCACGGGTAGGTGGTATACAATTATGGATGGACTGCCGAGTGCCGACACAGAGGTAGCTACAGCCGTGGACTACCGTACTGTACTGTGTCTGCTGCTAATATAGACTGGATGATAATGAGATTTAGTATGTATGTATAAAGAAGAAAGAAAAAAAAACCACGGGTAGGTGGTATACAATTATGGATGGACTGCCGAGTGCCAACACAGAGGTAGCTACAGCCGTGAACTACCGTACTGTGTCTGCTGCTAATATAGACTGGTTGATAATGAGATGTAGTATGTATAAAGAAGAAAGGAAAAAAAAACCACGGGTAGGTGGTATACAATTATGGATGGACTGCCGAGTGCCGACACAGAGGTAGCTACAGCCGTGGACTACCGTACTGTACTGTGTCTGCTGCTAATATAGACTGGATGATAATGAGATGTAGTATGTATAAAGAAGAAAGAAAAAAAAAACCACGGGTAGGTGGTATACAATTATGGATGGACTGCCGAGTGCCGGCACAGAGGTAGCTACAGCCGTGGACTACCGTACTGTACTGTGTCTGCTGCTAATATAGACTGGATGATAATGAGATGTAGTATGTATAAAGAAGAAAGAAAAAAAAACCACGGGTAGGTGGTATACAATTATGGATGGACTGCCGAGTGCCGACACAGAGGTAGCTACAGCCGTGGACTACCGTACTGTACTGTGTCTGCTGCTAATATAGACTGGTTGATAATGAGATGTAGTATGTATAAAGAAGAAAGAAAAAAAAAACCACGGGTAGGTGGTATACAATTATGGATGGACTGCCGAGTGCCGAGTGCCGACACAGAGGTAGCTACAGCCGTGGACTACCGTACTGTACTGTGTCTGCTGCTAATATAGACTGGATGATAATGAGATGTAGTATGTATAAAGAAGAAAGAAAAAAAAACCACGGGTAGGTGGTATACAATTATGGATGGACTGCCGAGTGCCGACACAGAGGTAGCTACAGCCGTGGACTACCGTACTGTACTGTGTCTGCTGCTAATATAGACTGGATGATAATGAGATGTAGTATGTATGTATAAAGAAGAAAGAAAAAAAAACCACGGGTAGGTGGTATACAATTATGGATGGACTGCCGAGTGCCGACACAGAGGTAGCTACAGCCGTGAACTACCGTACTGTGTCTGCTGCTAATATAGACTGGTTGATAATGAGATGTAGTATGTATAAAGAAGAAAGAAAAAAAAAACACGGGTAGGTGGTATACAATTATGTATGGACTGCCGAGTGCCGACACAGAGGTAGCTACAGCCGTGGACTACCGTACTGTACTGTGTCTGCTGCTAATATAGACTGGATGATAATGAGATGTAGTATGTATAAAGAAGAAAGAAAAAAAAACCACGGGTAGGTGGTATACAATTATGGATGGACTGCCGAGTGCCGACACAGAGGTAGCTACAGCCGTGAACTACCGTACTGTGTCTGCTGCTAGTAGACTAGATGATAAATAATGATATAAAATATATATATATATCACTACTGCAGCCGGACAGGTATATATTATATAATGACGGACCTGCTGGAGTGGACACTGTCTGTCAGCAGAATGAGTTTTTTAATTTTTATAGAATAAAAAACACCACACAAGTCACACGACGAGTGTACTTTTTCAGGCAGACATTCAATCACAATATACTATACTGGTGGTCAGTGTGGTCAGTGGTCAGTCACACTGGCAGTGGCACTCTGGCAGCAAAAGTGTGCACTGTTTAATATATACTCCTGGCTCCTGCTATAACCTATAACTGCTCCCCAGTCTCCCCCACAATTAAGCTGTGTGAGCACAGTCAGATATTATACATAGATGATGCAGCACACTGGGCTGAGCACAGATATGGTATGTGAGTGTGACTGAGTCACTGTGTATCGTTTTTTTCAGGCAGAGAACAAGAACAGAACGGATTATTAAATAATAATAAATTATAAAACTGCACTGGTGGTCAGGTCACTGGTCATCAGTCACTAGTATAACTCCTCCTAAGCTCCAGTAAGTAAATGAAGTGTCTCACTCTCACTCTCCTATCTATTTTAATTTCTAAACGGAGAGGATGCCAGCCACGTCCTCTCCCTATCAATCTCAATGCACGTGTGAAAATGGCCGCGACGCGCGGCTCCTTATATAGAATCCGAGTCTCGCGATAGAATCCGAGCCTCGCGAGAATCCGACAGCGTGATGATGACGTTCGGGCGCGCTCGGGTTAACCGAGCAAGGCGGGAAGATCCGAGTCGCTCGGACCCGTGTAAAAAAACATGAAGTTCGGGCGGGTTCGGATTCAGAGAAACCGAACCCGCTCATCTCTAATATATACACACACACACAGCCCATGTCCCTAACACTACAGCCACTGCTGCTGCACCTCACCAATAGAAGAGGCATCTTCTGACAGCAGCTCATGAGTCCCGACTTCAAGCTGACCCTCTGAGCCGGGGGTGGGGAGAGAGCTGGCGGGAGATGAGTGAGCAGGGTTGTGAGGAGGCGGGAGCATTGCCTGACCCACTGCCGGCAAACCCCTCCTGCCCCTGCTGAAATGATGGCGTGCGCTGCTATACACTGCAGCGCTGATCGGAGTGCTCTCACGCTGCGCACGGAGGCTGGAGCTCAGCAGAGGCAATGGAGACGGTCGGGCCAGGTGCTCTCTTCAGACCTGGAGCCCGACGGTGACCGACTCCATTGCTTCTGGAACTTCCGCCACTGACTGGGACCACCGGTTAAGATTGGTTGAGGCCAGAATGAGCAAAGTTAGGTGATTTTACGACATTCTTCCACATACAGAATATCACAGGAGCTAATCTAGAGTATCAGAACAGGACAGGAATAGAAGTCAGGATGAAACACTAAGCAGAGAGTAATAGATACAGTATCCTTACCTGCCATGGATCAAGGAAATTACAGAAGGTACTTGCAGTCAGATATACAGGAGATGTCGCTGCTAGTAAAGTTACTGCAGAAACTGGAGAGAGCTGACACCCTGCTGGTGATGGATGATATTCAAACAAGGTATAGGTTGTTCACTCTATGGCCCAGATGTAATGAAGTCCGAGTTCAGTGGCCAAGCAGCATGCCGGACGAACTCAAACTTTTTTTTAAAGGGGCAATCATGTACAAGGCTAAACTATGGCGTGTAAATGATTGCACTTTAAATAAACATAAGAGTTCGTCCAGCATCACGCACGGCTGCCGAACTCGGACTTCATTACATCCGAGCCTATAGGTTAAAAGTAGTAATGCACACAGGTAATAGATGTGTGCTCTGCAGGTTGTGATTGAATGCACACAATTGAGGAATCTGCACTCCAGGTAGTGAATGGAATGCATGCAGGTACTGGATATGGGAATGATAGCAGTCTGGAATTGGACAGGACAGCAGTGGTAACTGCATAGGCTTTGTAAGATGACATTTATTAACAGTGTGGATGCTGCACAGGATTGCACTGGTTAACTGTGCAGGCTTTGCTAGCTGGAGATAGTGGGGGTAATTCCAAGTTGATCGCAGCAGGAAATTTTTAGCAGTTGGGCAAAACCATGTGCACTGCAGGGGGGGGCAGTTATAACATGTGCAGAGAGAGTTAGATTTGGGTGTGGTGTGTGCAATCTGCAATCTAAATTGCAGTGTAAAAATAAAGCAGCCAGTATTTACCCTGCACAGAAACAAAATAACCCACCCAAATCTAACTCTCTCTGCAAATGTTATATCTGCCCCCCCCTCCCCCCCTGCAGTGCTCATGATTTTGGCCAACTGCTAAAAAATTTCCTGCTGCGATCAACTTGGAATTACCCCCAGTGAGCAGTGTGGAAACCACACAGGCTTTATTAGCTGGAGATGATGAGCAGTGTGGAAACTGCACAGGATTGCATTCAAACACAAGCTAATTGGGAACAGGAACTGATGAACTCAAAACTTGAGTGACCACCATGGAATATACACCAGACAGCAGATATAGCAATCCAACCAAGAATTAGGAAGCAAAGCTGCTGATACTGTTAAGATACAACTTGTACTGGCCATGAGCAGATGTAAGTGAGAGGTTTAAATTAGGTGCAGTGATCAGCCATTGATGTGATGCCTCTAGTCATGTGGAAGCTAACCTCTCTGTGATTGGGAGAAACCCAAGTCCTCTGATCTAACCAACATGGCGGCACCCATGCAGTGCTGAAGCCAGGATTACGCACAAAAACACCAGCAGTAAAAAAAGTGACAGTGTTGGGTCCAGCAAGAGGTAGTCAGAGTCTGTTGCGTGACACTGTGTTTCCTCAGCCAAGTATTTGTCCTCATAAGTGCCTGATGAAAAAATTTAAACTGCTCAAATATTCTGACAGGCATCTGACAAATGGAAGATCTAGTCATGCTTACTCAGATCCATTCAGTCAATGAGGAATGAAATGAGTGTACCCAATACCACGGCCTCCAAACCAATTCTACAGTGAATCAGCAAATCCTTTTTATCTCCACTGTAAACAATTTATAGAATGATGGCAATGGTATATAAAATTAATTGTGGATATAAATATCCAAGCAAAGCTGTAACTGACATGACATACTGTATCATTGCACACAATAATTACATACACATTGCTTACCTAATGCATACAAAAATGCATTGCCGTTTACATTTGGTATTACTTGTAATACAACATCCAATGCCAATCCCACCTTTCCTAGTGACAAATTATAAGCATTGGTGTTTCTATAATGGGTGCAATGTGTGCGGGCCCCTGAGTCCAGGTGGGGGGCACACCACACACATTGCACCCATGTTTTAATACCTACTCCTTCTGGAGTCCCACATCGGACGCTGCAGCCGTGGCAAAAATCACAGCCAAAATGGCCTCCACGCATGCACAGTAGTGAAATTAGTCTCTGCCACACGGCAGGTGCCATGTTTTCGGAGACCTGCACATGCGCAGTAGAGCCTACTGCGCCGGGGAGAGGAGGGGGGCCACCTGGAGTCTGCACACGGGCCCACTCCTCTGTTAAAACGCCCCTGCCTATAAGTCTATGCCTCTTAATCATGAAACAGCTGTGACAAAACTGGTTAAATATTATGAACAAAGGTATACAAATAGCCTATTACTAAACAATGTCACCTCCTAACCCTACTATTTTTTTCTAGATATGCTAATTGTACAACATGATTGCCAGTGAACATAATAAGAATTATATCTTGATTTTTAAATGTCTCCATGTATGTGTTGAGAGGGTCTTGTTTGAATAAATCTTCCCAAGCCTCCTTAGAGAAGGTTATGTAACAAACCTGCACATGATCAGATTGTTAACAGCAGTAAGTTTAACGGAATATAGTTAATGCTGTAGTGCCATGGAAACGGCTTGTGGTTATGATCTGCAGCATATTATTGTGAAACATTCAATTACCATCACAGATCTCAAGCATTAGGTTATTCTTTAGTTTTCAATTGGAAATAAACTACCCAGCTACTGTCCAGTATGTTGTTTAGATAAATTGGAGAACTTTTTGGATTGAGAACTGTACACAATTGTATAGTGTACAATATTAGTAAAGAGTGGACGGGGCGCAGATATTGTTTATATGCAACATCAGTTTCTCTCTCTTTAGCGGTTTGCTATCAGTATCTGATGCATGCTTTGTACATTATTTAGTAGAAATAAGAAAAAGATACAGCAGCGCCTGGGATCAACAGAGCATACAATATAGCACAATTAGTCAATTAATTACACATGCAAATATAAGTCACCGAGTGTCAAATCAATCCAACCCAGTCAATAATGCACATAAATGTTTTAATATAACACAATGGAATTGTATTTAAAATATACTGTGCACAGTATTAAATTAGAAAGATGCTTTGAAAAAGCCAAAAGAGAGAACATATAAAACATAAACATAAAAATGTGTCCACTATTGAACACAATAGTATAGCATATATGATATCACGGACCTGTCTCAGTTAGAAAATGTGATCATTAAGAAACACTGTTGCGCAGTTTAACTTGAAACAATGACTATGAGAACAGTGTATAGTCCTCAACAATGTATAGTAATAAATAAATTCGGACAGATATCTCAGTTTGTCAAGTCCATATATATAAAAAATAATAATAATGAGTAATGTTCTGTTAAATGATGTTCATGCAGAGAAAAAATGAATATGAATACTTGTTCTCTGAAACATATACGTGTGGCGTCCCACCGTATTGTTACCTGGTGAGTAATAAAAAAAAAAAAAGGAACCGATGGTCAGATTAACCACACCTCGTGTGGCTGCTGAATAGATAGAGAATATCGAGACCGCTGATCCCTGGTTGATTGACAAAGGGAAAGGTGTGAATACTGAACGCCAGACTGCGCTGGCCTGAGAAATCACCTTATGACGTTCTCACCGGAGATTCCGTCCCATAAATGGTGCAGATGATGGCCGCCAGACTGCGCTGGCCCGAAGGATCGCCTCACACCGCTCTCACCGGCGGACCCGTCCTGCGGCGAGGAGGAGTCAAGCTGGAATTAGACACCTCACGTCGACCCACCGGGTCAGATGGAAACGATGAGGCCGATGTGCTGCAGCGGAGATCGGCTTGCTGTGTCTCATAAGCACCGATCTGAGCTTTCGTGTCGGTTCAGACCTCTGAATGTCAGGCAAGAGGTTTTGCATGTATCAGGTGTCCCAGGTGGGAACAATGAGGAGGAGTCCTAACGCGTTTCGTCACGCCCACGTGACTTTCTCAAAGGTACATTATTTAGTAGGTAGGTATATTTTGTTTCTATTCGCTAGAAGCAAGGTTAAAATATTCTAAAGAATGTGAAATGTTATAGTACTGTATGTGCATGGATTCTCTGCCAGGAATACTTATCAGAACTCAACCCAGTGGCAGAGACCAACTCCCATGTGAGTGATGTTGCTTGCTTTTGCTCTTGATATGATCTAGCAGCAAGGAGGTTTCAGGATGAATAATGGAGCTATGGCTCAGACAGATCCTTATCTGCATGGATGTGAGGGGAAAGTATTGCATTTCCAAACAAGTAAAAGCCAAGATCTCTAACACAAAGTTTAAAATCAATTTTTTTTCTCAAGGCATCTGAATATATTATGATTCAATACCTTGAAAAAAGCAACTTGCCTTAAATTAGAGACAAATGCTCCTAATGTATTTATACTCTATTAGCCAACTATATTAGCTTTGGTTCCTATTGGGTTATTTGTTACTAAAACAAAAAGTATACATTTGTTTCAATAATTGTTCTTTTTGGCACTGTATATGTATATATACACAGTCGAGTCACTTTTTTATAATCACCAGCCACTAGCCAGAGTAACCGATTTGGAGCGCCATACGCAGCAGGGTTCGCTGAACTGTCATTTTAGACACACATCTGGTAGCCCCCAGGTTCATTTTGACAGTGAGCTGCTCCACTGAAGCGTATCGGTCGGCCCTCACATACCTTTGTAGCTGACGTTCACCTCACATCAATGGCACATGGTGCTCCACAGTTTCCATGTAGGTTATTCGCAATGGTGCCATTTGTCCTGTCACAATACACCTTCACCACAGCAGTACGGAAACAGTTTGCAGACTGCACTGTTTCAGAAATACTGCCACCCTTGGCCCGAAAGCCGATAATCATCCCTTTCTGCAACTCTGATAAATCGCCCCTTTTACCCATGACAGCAACGCGTGATATGTGTGCATGCAGATGGCTTATCACACACCTTATATACCCTCAAAGTAAGTGCGCGGCACGTGACGTACTTCATGTGCTATGCGCTGCTGATGTCAAATGTAGGAGGTGGTTGCGGCCCACTTTAACCCCTGATGCACAGCACATAAAACCTTGATGTAAATCTAGAATTAGCAGACCACACTGTGATACACTATTGTCAGCTAAGAACAGGCAACTGACAACTGAGGCTACGTCTCTGCAACGATGAAGATTGGAAAAACATTGCCTTGATTTTTGCAGAAATTGTAATACCAGAATTTGGAGTAAACAACATGCACTTATGGAATGTACAGCCAACAAATATGCAGCAACTACTGTACGTGATTTATCTTCTACTGAATGTGATTATCTGGGAAAATGTTATTAAACCAGAACACAGTTTCTGGAAGAATATGGATCAACAGGATTATTATTGATAGACTGACAAATTTATGTCTAAGATATGTATAATAATAATAATAATAATTATTATTATTATTATTATTATTATTAAGAAAAGAATAAAGATAACACATGAAACAATAGCGTCAAAAATGTATATATCTCTTTAATAAAAAACAATAGATATAAACATTAGAAATCCAAAGACTATAAAATATGTCGCATTAGTTCAAGCTGATTAGGCTCTGAAAGTGATACTATCCTTTACAAATCAAATATATTAGGAACTCCCCTAGTATTGCGTGACCACACTGGATTAGTGGAACAGAAGTCCAGATTCCATGTAATGAAATACAAGTTCAGTGGCAGTGCGGGATGCCAGACATTTTTTAAAGGGGCCATCATTTACAAGGCTAGACCATGCTTTGTAAATGATTGCCCCTTTTAAAAAAAACTTCCAAGGTTAGCCAAAATCCCACACAGCCGCTGAACTTGGACTTCATTACATCACGGCCCATGTATCTACTACCACACTGCTTCACAAATAAAGTCCAATGCGTTCAACTTTTTACTATGTGAGGAGTAAAGAAGTTATACATCTCCCATTGTGTATCCCTTTAGAGGGAGCCACACATCGAGTCACTCATACTGTGCTCACTGAGGATGCGACTGTTAGTAGTGGAATGCATTTGGAAACTAATCTTACACAGTAGATTACCACAGTTGCAGTTTGGACAAAATGATATTTAATATGTATTCCTGCAATTATTTAATTGCAGAATTATTTAATCATATATTATACTATACTCTTATTACCTGCATGCATGACTTGTATTCTTCCTTATTTAACAACCTTCCACGTACAATTGAGTTTTAATTATTCTAAATTATTTTGCTGTTATCAACATGGTCAGGTATGGTATAACCTCCCCAAGTGGTTTGGAATTAATTTTCTTGACCAGAGAAGGGCATATGATACTTTTACCAATATACTCTGTCCCATAGATTCAGTAGATAATTGACAGTAGTCAAGGATGTAGCTGGCTTCAAATTCTTGTTACCAATCCAAGTACGAGGGGCATTCAAAAAGTAAGTTGCCCTATTCCAGTAAAGAAAAATGAACAATTATGAAAATAATTTATTTTACATACATACTTTTATGCTACTTCTCAACGGGTTCGGTATGAATTGCCGGTGGATGGGATCCCAACTGTCATCATCCCGACAGCGGGATCCCATCCGCCAGAATGCCGGCAGCAGGGTAAGCGCTAGAAAGCCCCTTGAAGACTCGCCACGCTGCAGCCACGGTGGCTCGCTGCGCTTTCTACAGGTTATATTCTCTCTCTATGGGTGTCGTGGACATCCACAAATGGAGAATAGCCTATGTTGCTGGTATTCCGGCAGCGGAATTTCACCGCTAGTCGGGATTCCGGCATTTGCACTGTGACTGCCGGGATCCCGACTAGAGGTATTTTAACCGCTTCCCTTCTCAACATAATAACCATTAATATTTAATCACTTGATGTAAAGGGTTGGGCATGAGCTACCGGTGGCCGGATTACCGGCGGCCAGGATCTCAGTGATCAACATCCCTACACCGGGGTCCCGGCTGCGAAATGCCGGTGGGGAGAGCGCAATGACCACCCCTCACCCCTGCTCGAAGGAACCTAGAATAGTGGAGCGTTGAATAGTTGCCCATTTGTGCCTATACTTTTTACATCAGGATGGCCCTGATCACTACAGCCCATTTCTGCCTTTTCAGTCATAATTCTGACTAGAATAAAAGAGGGTTTAAGAATTATTGCACTGAATTTATGCTTTTGGATGGTGGTTCTAGTGTAAGTGAATGTGTTATAGTGCTGTTACATATGATGACCAGGAGACTCCACTTCCCAGCAATAGTTAAATGTATTAAAAAGTAACGGATTATTATTTTTGCATACATAATGCTGAGTAGCACTTTGCACCAATTGGCACTTCTGGACAGTGAGTATAAGGGAAATACTCTAAATATCGAGGCTGATGCAGGATTGAATGCAGGCCAGTTTTGCAGAGAGCTCTTTTGTGTTTTTGCATTGCGCATGCTCTGCACCCAAATGTTTTCATCTATGGGTGATCCAGAATGGAACCTGATTCAATCACATCTTCACTTGTAGCCAAAGGGGCATATCTGGGTCACACATCAGTTAAGTTTAGCAAGGGTGTGTCTTGAGAGTTTGACGCAATTGCCATCTACTGTATGCAGAGTTGAGTGTACGCTAAGATCCACATATTTTCAGTCAAATCTCATGCAACAGAATAAAGAATATTACCCCCATGCCACACAAATCATAAAGCACAGCCCCCCAGTTTTGCAACAAATAGTTGTAGCCCCTTGTATAAATCAATGTTGCCATATTAATTATGTAATTGTTTACCTTAAAATCTTCTTTTGTTGGTCCAATATAGTTCAATGAAACATAACATAAAATATTAAAATACAAACACGTGGATAGAACATACTTCTCCCAAGGCGTACCTTAGGGACCCTTGTTCTTACTAGCTGGACAGCAAGCCAGGAGCTGTCTGTTATCTGTGATTGACTGAGTGGTGTAAGAGATGCTCTTGTGGCACTACAAGTGCAAACTGTGAAAAGACATTCCAGAATTGATTTGATACAGGGCTAGTGGCATTAACTTCACATAATATATAATATTGATCCAAGGAATTGTCTTATTACATCAGAAAGGATTCTTTCCCTTTCTAGAGCAAGTTTTGGACTGTAATATACAGGAATTTTTTCCCTTCCTCTGTATTTAACCCATATGTGATAGACCACTTTTATTATAGAGATGAAAGATTGAACTTCATGGGTATGTATTATTTAAATCTAAACAATTGTAATTGTAATTAACATTACAATGCTTAACTCCTGGATGTCACTAGTTGTCTAATGGTATACATAGGTTACATTTCTCATGTTTAGAATAAACATACAAGGGCATTTCCTTAGCAACATAGGCATTTTTTTCTGATGTTAGTATGTAATGACATTCTAATTCTAAGCTTGAGAAATAAATATATTTTAAATTAATAAATGACAAGAGATTTCCCAATAGCGCTGTATACTCTGTCTTTACCCATTCGCTTCTTGACACCAATTATATATACTATAGCAAGCTATAATAAGTGGCAGACCCCCTAAAGACATTTGTTGCGTATCAGTATCCCTTTTCTCGGAATGTTTGATATTTTTGCCCATTGCAATCATCCTAACAGTCACATCAAAGAGTGCTGTGCCCTTATTATTATCAATTCTTTTAGAAGTTTTGAAGAATGCAAGACACACAAATTGTATTGCTCTGGGATTTTTTTCACTGCAATTTTTCTTCTTGACTGCAATAGTCTAACATTATGACAGAAGCAGTGAGCCTGATTATACACATGGGAACTGATTTATAGCTTTTTAGCTTAGCTCTGTCTGTTACTATTAGAAATCCTTGATCGTGAGGGAATTTTTTTTTTTTTACAGGGATGCAATGAGAAGATATCTTCCCTTTGAAATTTGTTCTTTTTTTTCTAATCTATTTCAGAAGTATTAGTAATAGAAGTTATTTGTGTATATAAGAAAACTTCAATATGGTACTATCAGTGATATATTGTGAAAATCTGATTTAATGTATTTTGTTTCCTATTTATGGGATGAAAAACTGAGACAGAAACCTTGACCTAAATTTGTCTGTTTAGTTTTAGAACTAAAACCTACATGGAAATTGCTGAAACTTCATAAAATATTAACATCATGTATTCCATGTATGGACTAAATGACTTCAGTCTGTGGGTGGACATGGTGGAAGGTTTTTGCGGTATGTGTGATCCAATTTATTTTATTTATTTTTTAAGGAGTGAAGTTTCTGTTATATGTATGTTTTTATATTTCAACTTATTTAGAGAAATATTTAACGGCTAAATATTTATTACACACTTTTTGGGACATATTCTAGCAGATGCTTAACACTATAAAATGCAGATAGTAGCAGTTCACATAGGGCTTTCAAAGTGATGAACTAGGTTTCAGATACAGATGGACCAGATATGAGGCCGCTAGAAATACAATGATGAGTACAGTTAACAAGCAAAGGTTAGGGCAGCAGTCAAAAATCTCAGGGTAGGGCAGGTAGCGAGGCAATACTAAGTCCAGTAACAGGTCGAGACCATGGCTGGGGAAAGCAGCAGATTCCAAAGTCAGTCTGGGTCAAAACAGAAAAAAATCACAGGAACAGAGGATCAGCTCACTAGGACAGGTGGCCTTAAATAATTTGAAAGTGAGTGTGCTACCGTGCAGACTGCTTGTTGCTGATCTTCGAGGGTACTTTCTTTCCAAGTACCAAAATGGCCACCAAAGCTACTACTGAGCATGTGCCAAGCCATCTTGGACTGTGTGAGAATGTCACTTAGCTCCAGTGAAACTTGTAATTAGTTCCTGTTTTAGATGTTTCCTACACTGCTACCTAGTATATAAATACACTCACCGGCTGGAAGCTGTATGACACCCAACTCTGCTCAAGCTTCACTCCGTCTATCAGTGTGTATAACAGTGAATAGGCTGTACTTACTCAAACTTCAATAAAACCTCTCCACTGGCTAAATAACTGAATTGTTTGTAGTTTTAGGCATCTGCATTCCATCAGGTGGAGGAATATTGTTAACAGTTGCCATGTTGGTGTACTCCCACTCCAGAGAAGGCAGAAAAGTTTAACACAATGGTGATTTAATCTACTTGATATCTATACAATCCTTATCCTTTTCTTGTCACTGCAGATCTTCTTATAAGCTTCAGCTGCTGCTCTGCCAATAATCAGCATCATTTGTGGGCTCAGGAACTTCTGACACCATATTTCAGATGTATTAAATGAAGACAGACACTGCATGCTAGTTCCAATTAGCCATGTTGTGATCACAAGCAGCTACATCTAGAAAACTCACATGGCACCACTAGGTGGGGCCAAATGCATAAGATTATTATTATTATTATTATTATTATTATTATTATTATTATTTATTACCAGTTCTTTATATAGCGCACACATGTTCCACAGCGCTTTACAGATAATATTTTCCCATTCACATCAGTCCCTGCCCCAGTGGAGCTTACAATCTATATTCCCAAGCACATGTACACACATGCACGCTAGAGTTAATTTTTGTTGGGAGCCAATTAACTTACCAGTATATTTTTGGATTGTGGGAGGAAACCCACACAAGTTCGGGGAGAATATACAAACTCCACACTGTTAGGGCCATGGTGGGAATCGAACCCATGACCTCAGTACTGTGAGGCAGTAATGCTAACCATTACACCATCCTTACTGCCAATTAACATTACATAAACATATGCTGGTGTGTACAGAAACTTTGCTACATCCTCAAACCTGTACACACACATTTCCAACATCAACAAAAAACAATCCTGGAAGACCAATAGAAATGAATCTGAAGGTTCAGTCCCTTAATAACGTGATCAAAAACTAAGCAGATGGACTCTTGCTGTTCTCTGAAGCAGAAGAAATCTTTTTGCCTAGCAACAAACATAGACTCTGGAAGAGCAGAAAAACACATGACACACTTGGAAGGAGCTCCAATCTGCAGAACCTGTCCAACTAATCCTGAAGAAAGCAGGGAAAAGTTTAGCCTAACTGTTCATTCGGCAACCTTCACTGATAGCTGGGAGAGTTACATTGCTTGTTGATTTCTTTTTATAACCCCACCAAATGCCCATTGCATCACATAGAGAAACAATTATATTGAAGCACATCCAGTTCACGATACAAACTACAAAAAAAACCAACAGTATAAGGAGTAAATTAAACAGTGAAATAATATAAATAATAAATAAAAATCATGAAATTCTAAGTGACAATACAACACACCAGTCCATGACCCAGTGGCATGTAGTGGGCAGAAAGAATGAATAAATAATAGCAACCATGAATGAAAGTGCACTGGAGACATAGACAGTGTTGGAACAGAAGTGGGAGGAGTGCCCTGCTCATGAGAGCTTACAGATTAAGGGGTAAAGAGTATAACTAAGAGGTGAACTCGGAAGAAAGAGGTGGGATGGCATAGACATGGGTGTGCAATCAATGCCACTGGCCAGGGTGCAAGGCCATGAGGGTAGCATGTTTGTTATCCCTATGACACTCTGCCATTCAGCTCGACCTTTCATGGTGTCTGGAGAAGCAGTAAAGGTGGTCAGTGAGTTTGGGGTAAGAAGGTCAAGAAGAGATTTAAATATATTAAAGGTATGTTAATTTGGCAATGTTCTAAGCTTGAATGGAGTGGTAGATAGCAGTATACTTGAGGAAGCCATGATAAGTACGTTATGTTCACCATTGACATTCATCTTTCTAGGAGAGTTGTTTAAGGCAGTGATAAAAGTGTATGTGTATTAAGATTTTGGTACTTACTGATAAATCAATTTCTCTAGTTCCATTGGGACACTGGAGTTACAATGACCCAAATCCACATGCAGATAATGATACACTCTCAACATGAACCATGTTTTATCTACACTTAAACATCTACTCTTCCTTATAACCACTCTATCCTGCCATGATCAAATTCCCCCTACAATAGAAACACATTTATTTCAGAACTAAACAATATCACTCAAGATACTACATATAGCTTGGGTGTGGTATATAAGATCTACATGCATTAGGTCTACAATCATTAGGTTGACCCCATATGGTCGACAGACATATGGTTGACATGGGCAAAAGGTCAACATATAAAAGGTCAACACTGGAAAAGGTCAACAGGTACAAATGGTTGACAGGGTCAAAAGGTTGACATGATAATGGTCGACACAAAAAAAAGGTTCACACTTTTTGGGGTTAGTGTGGGTAGATTTGGTACCTGGGACCACCAATTGTTGAAATGCATCCCCTCGCATGCTCGCGTGAACCGTGTCTTGCTTCGCTTGCCACTAAAGGTTATGATTTGTGACAGATAGTCAAGGAAGGAAAAAGTTAAAAAAATTAAACTACCCCACAAAAAGTGTTGACTATACATGTGTCGACCATTGCCATGTCAACCATATAAATCTTCCAACCTTTTCCAGCATCAACCTTTCATATCTTGACCTTTTGTCCATGTTGACCATATGTGTCGACCATACGACACCAACCTAATGACTGTCGACCTAATGTATGTTGACCAATAGTCCAGATCCCATGCAGCTTTGGGATAGACAAACCTCAACAATGACAAACCAAAGAGATAGAAATGTTGCTCATCTTATTCATCATTTCATGTTATAACATGGCCCTTTCACTTCTCCAATAACTATTTTGTATTTTATATCTACCACTCTATTTCTAACCTTGCTGGCTACATACTAATTGAGTGACATTTTTTATAGCCACCTATCTCACTTTCTTTTCTTACTCCCTGCTCTGCAATTGGGTTTCCAACATCAACTACCCTTGCAAAAGTGATCAATGATCATGGTTTTCTACTGTTTACATATTGGTGTCCCAATGGCACCTAAAGCTCATCATATCCAAATACAGAGTTTTTCATCTTCTCTGAGGCTTATCCTCCTCCTCCTCCTCCTCCTCCTCCTCCTCTCAAAATTCCTTCACCATCAATAACACCACAAGTTTCACAAACCTGCAAGCCTGCTGCCTCGGTGGCCCCTACTTTATTCCTCTTATAAAGTTATTTTCCAAGTCCTGTCACTGTTATGGAGCTCCAGCTAAATTGTGTAAGACCCCTAGAGCTTACAAGAGGGTATTCTGCCTATATCAGCCACCCGCTGTTCCCATAGTGTTTGATATGCACGTTGGTACTTAGGTGGCCACCAAGACTTAAACCTCTAGCAGCATGGACTTACACAATTGACTGGAGACAGCAGGATTATTTGCAGGAGTAGTAACTGCAGGCAGGCAGACTGTCAGGGAGACAGTTAACTAGATTATAATTTAAGTAACAGAGTAGGCTCAGGACTCTGCAACTACAGTAGGTGAAGAAAGGCTCTCTCAGTGTATTAGTATGCAGATGTGATTGTGGGCTTTTCCATAAGTGTTATGTGAATTTAGGAATGAAAAAGGATACTTTAAGACAGGTGAGATGCAGCTGAGGTATGAATGCACTTATCTGAATCAGCTTGAATGTAGTACAATGATATAACACAATGGCTACTGCTGATTAAATCAATATCCACAGTAATGAAGGTATAGTCTGTATTTGTTATTGAAACAGCAAAGTAACAATACATGAAACAAAAAAACACAATTTTAGCCCAAGGCAGAAAGATATAAAGTACTAGCACAGATATCAAATAAGAGATGGCAGAGGTAATTAGCATGGAATTCCAGCACAGCACATGCAGAACCAGAGCGATAGTAAATGATCTGACCACACAGCAAGGAACAATAAAGCAGGCACTTAGCTTAGGGGTTTCCCAGGAACACAGCTAGGTATAACAAGAGATGTCACAAAAACTGGGGCTGACTGACAAGTCTTCCAAGTAGGAACAGGTACTGGAGCCTAGATGCAGGGAAAGGAACTATCACCAGCACAGGATACAAGACAGACAGTGAATACATAAGGAATGCAAGTCTTTGACAGGTTGCTAATGTCAGCTGATACCAGGTGCATTCTGACTGGAGGGAATGTAACCATCTGACATGCTCCAACTTCAACAGAATCATCATAGTCACATACACGGGTTGTCTTCAGTATGCCGGCTGTCGGGATCCCGGTGCACAGTATACCGGCGCCGGAATCCCGATAGCCGGCATACCGACACTTATTCTCCCTCGTGGGGATCCACGACCCCCCTGGAGGGAGAATAAAATAGTGTGGCGCGCGTAGCACGCCACTGTACCCACAGCAAGGCGAGCACAGCGTGGCGAGCGCAGCGAGCCCACAAGGGGCTCATTTGCACTCGCCACACTGTCGGTAAGCCGGCGGTCGGGCTCCCGGTGCCGGTATGCTGGTCGCCGGGAGCCCGGCCACCGGCCTACCATACTACACCCCACATACACTTTAGAAATGTTACCAGAATTATTTCTCATTATATGCTGCAAATTCTTCCTTTCTGTCATTCCCCTCAGACATCTGTCATTGCTTAAATCCATTTGAAATGTCACAGAAAGACTGATCTTCCTTTCTCTATACTACATACTGTACCTGTCACAAAGCTCAGATCCTTATTCTGTTTCTCTTTGTCATGCAAAATCCAATTAAGATTATTCATATTCATTTAAAAAGTACTCAACAATACCATTGCACTTTATTTCTAATTCTCTTCTCAAAAAACTCTCAACACACACTTTAAAAACTACCCATATCCTGCGTTTTGCATCCCCCCTGATAACCCCCTAACTCCAGCGTACAAGACTTCTACCAAGCTGCTACCCATTTTTAGAACTTCCTACAGTACCTTGCCTGTTCTAACTCTTTCACATCCTCTTAAAACCTATCTCTTTATAATAGTTTATAGTTCTCCTCCCTATACTTCTTTAATGGCAGAACCATAGTGGGCAATCAGGGGACTGCTTTGATGTAAATTATGTATGAAAGTTAGTCAGAGAAGCCAGGCAGCATCCTCTGATTCTCAACTGCCAGACGCAGACATGCACTGTAAACCCACATGTTACTGGTTATGACAGTGG
The DNA here is from genome assembly GCF_028390025.1 of Pseudophryne corroboree. Taxonomy (NCBI): domain Eukaryota; kingdom Metazoa; phylum Chordata; class Amphibia; order Anura; family Myobatrachidae; genus Pseudophryne; species Pseudophryne corroboree. The sequence continues at coordinate 445,017,258 of NC_086447.1, forward strand.
GGCAGATGTATTATCCTGGAGAAGGCATAAGGAAGTGATAAACCAGTGATATGTGCGAGGTGATAAAGGCACCAGCCAATCAGCTCCAATATGTAAATTAACAGTTAGGATGTGATTGGCTGGTGCCTTTATCACCTTGCACATATCACTGGTTTATCACTTCCTTATGCCTTCTCCAGGTTAATACATCTGACCCAGTGTTTGAAAAGTCAGTTGGGTGTCTTTTTTATCCTATTAGATAGGAAAAAACAGACACCCAACTGACTTTTCAAACAATTGAATACCCCCCTCTGTGACTGTTTTATGTACAGTATGCGTGGTCTCTCCCCACTGTCCAATGCTGCAAAGCATAGTTAGTTTTAAATGATACAAATCTAGGTGAATATTTTTTTAAAGATAAGGTTGAGGTAGTGATGAAGACTATTTTCAAGTTGGTGATGGGAACTTATAATTTCCCACCAATTTTAAAGTGGAATGGCTGAAAGGAACACATATGCACCAGGAGTTTTTCTTATGCAAACATATTGAATAGAATTTCAGATATACAGTATGATAATCCAAATTTGAAAATGTTGAGCAATTGTAGTTAATCTTTTTTTTATTGGGCAAACTCAGTTTATCTTGTTTATCAGATTTTCATAGTCTTGCATATAAATGAGCTACCTACCTTGGAGCAACCCCATAATGCTCCATGTGGCATGTCAGAGCCTGCACTTCCACCTAATGCAGGAACCTCTCTGCCTCTCACAACAGACATATATAATGGTAGATGCTCAATCAGCTTAATGATATCATTCAGGTGCTCGAAAGGGAGGGGTATTTCTAAGCAAGAAAAAAAGAAAGATGTTGTTTCCCCCAGCACCCTGAATGATGACAGTAACCAGATATAAATCCCACATAATACTGTAGTAGAATTCAGAGATCTTGGTTACACATATTTGTGCAAATGTGTGAATAAGCCCCAAAGCCGCATCAAGGTGTCTCTGTGTATTTGGGGTCCCTAGCGCTATATCTAGGTGTGGGGTGTGGCACCCCAAAACACCAGCATTGGCCAGAAAGCCCAGGGCAGCATACCAGTGAAAACCTATAGTGTTAATAAATTAGTATTTAGGAAGCCAAAGCTATAAAGAAGGTGATACAAAAATGAAATGTATTTAAAATAGAGAAATAGTGTTAAAAAATTAATAAGTGAAAAGTGTTAATAGAATGTAAAGGTATGCTACACTAAAGTCATCCAGCTCAGCCAGTCCAGAGGCACCACACTCCACACCTCCATTACTGGCTCTATGATTAACCAGCAAGGAGCCACATGATAATGGCTCCTTACTACAATATGTCTAAGCTAAGAGCTACCTACCTTGGAGCAACCCCATAATGCTCCATGTTGCATGTCAGGGCCTGCACCTCCACCTAATGCAGGAACCTCTCTGCCTCTCACAACAGACATGTATAATGATAGCTGCTCTACACTGTCTACAGTGTCTTTAGGTCAACAGGGCCTAGGTCGACAGGTCAAAAGGTCGACATGAGTTTTTTAATGTTTTTTTGGTGTCGTTTTCTTCGTAGAGTGACCGGGAACCCAAATTAGTGCACCATCTCCCCTCGCATGGCTCGTTTATCTCACCATGCCTCGCGCAGATTACCGTTCCAATTGTAGTCCACGTGGATCGTTAAGTATGAAAAGGTTAAAAAAAATTAAAAAATTGTGAAAAACTCAAGTTGACCTTTTGACCTGTCGACCTAAAACATGTCGACCTAGAGACCCTGTCGATCTAGTTACTGTCGACCAATAGTAGTCGACCTAGATAGTGTCGACCTAGTTACTGTCGACCTAGAGACCGAATCCCGCACTATTCTGTACTTCTACCTTTTACAGTTCCTAAACAAACCTATTCTCCAACAGTTTGTTTTAGTGATGAGCGGGTTCGGTTTCTCGGAAACCGAACCCCCCGAACTTCACCTTTTTTACACGGGTCCGAGCCATACTCGGATTCTCCCGTATGGCTCGGGTAACCCGAGCGCGCCCGAACGTCATCATCCCGCTGTCGGATTCTCGCGAGATTCGGATTCTATATAAGCAGCCGCGCGTCGCCGCCATTTTCACTCGTGCATTGGAAATGTTAGGGAGAGGACGTGGCTGCCGTCCTCTCCGTTATTGTTGAACTTGATTGTGCTGTGCACTATTGCTTAATTGTGGGGAGGGCTTGGGAGCAGCTGTATATAGGAGGAGTACAGTGCAGAGTTTTGCTGATCAGTGACCACCAGTTATCCGTTCTCTGCCTGAAAAAAACGCTCCATATCTGTGCTCAGTGTGCTGCATATATCTGTGCTCACACTGCTTAATTGTGGGGACTGGGGAGCAGCTGTATTATACAGCAGGAGTACAGTGCAGAGTTTTGCTGACAGTGACCACCAGTATACGTTGTCTGCCTGAAAAACACTCCATATCTGTGCTCAGTGTGCTGCTTTATTGTGGGGACAGGGGACCACCAGTATAATATTATATAGGAGGAGTACAGTGCAGAGTTTTGCTGACCAGTGACCACCAGTATATAATATATAGCATTACGGTACAGTAGGCCACTGCTGTACCTACCTCTGTGTCGTCATTAAGTATACTATCCATCTACATTCTATACCTGTGGTGCATTTTAGTTTTGCAGTTTGCTGACACAGTGACCACCAGTATACTATATATAGCAGTACGGAAGGCCACTGCTGTACCTACCTCTGTGTCGTCATTAAGTATACTATCCATCTACATTCTATACCTGTGGTGCATTTTAGTTTTGCAGTTTGCTGACACAGTGACCACCAGTATACTATATATAGCAGTACGGAAGGCCACTGCTGTACCTACCTCTGTGTCGTCATTCATTAAGTATACTATCCATCTACATTCTATACCTGTGGTGCATTTTAGTTTTGCAGTTTGCTGACACAGTGACCACCAGTATACTATATATAATAGCAGTTCGGAAGGCCACTGCTGTACCTACCTCTGTGTCGTCATTAAGTATACTATCCATCTACATTCTATACCTGTGGTGCATTTTAGTTTTGCAGTTTGCTGACACAGTGACCACCAGTACACTATATATAATAGCAGTACAGAAGGCCACTGCTGTACCTATCTCTGTGTCGTCATTCATTAAGTATACTATCCATCTACATTCTATACCTGTGGTGCATTTTAGTTTTGCAGTTTGCTGACACAGTGACCACCAGTATATTATATATAGCAGTACGGAAGGCCACTGCTGTACCTACCTCTGTGTCGTCATTCATTAAGTATACTATCCATCTACATTCTATACCTGTGGTGCATTTTAGTTTTGCAGTTTGCTGACACAGAGACCACCAGTATACTATATATAGCAGTACGGAAGGCCACTGCTGTACCTACCTCTGTGTCGTCATTAAGTATACTATCCATCTACATTCTATACCTGTGGTGCATTTTAATTTTGCAGTTTGCTGACACAGTGACCACCAGTATACTATATATAATAGCAGTACGGAAGGCCACTGCTGTACCTACCTCTGTGTCGTCATTCATTAAGTATACTATCCATCTACATTCTATACCTGTGGTGCATTTTAGTTTTGCAGTTTGCTGACACAGTGACCACCAGTATACTATATATAGCAGTACGGAAGGCCACTGCTGTACCTACCTCTGTGTCGTCATTAAGTATACTATCCATCTACATTCTATACCTGTGGTGCATTTTAGTTTTGCAGTTTGCTGACACAGTGACCACCAGTATACTATATATAGCAGTACGGAAGGCCACTGCTGTACCTACCTCTGTGTCGTCATTCATTAAGTATACTATTCATCTACATTCTATACCTGTGGTGCATTTTAGTTTTGCAGTTTGCTGACACAGTGACCACCAGTATACTATATATAGCAGTACGGAAGGCCACTGCTGTACCTACCTCTGTGTCGTCATTCATTAAGTATACTATCCATCTACATTCTATACCTGTGGTGCATTTTAGTTTTGCAGTTTGCTGACACAGTGACCACCAGTATACTATATATAATAGCAGTACAGAAGGCCACTGCTGTACCTACCTCTGTGTCGTCATTCATTAAGTATACTATCCATCTACATTCTATACCTGTGGTGCATTTTAGTTTTGCAGTTTGCTGACACAGTGACCACCAGTATACTATATATAATAGCAGTACGGAAGGCCACTGCTGTACCTACCTCTGTGTCATCATTCATTAAGTATACTATCCATCTACATTCTATACCTGTGGTGCATTTTAGTTTTGCAGTTTGCTGACACAGTGACTACCAGTATACTATATATAGCAGTACGGAAGGCCACTGCTGTACCTACCTCTGTGTCGTCATTAAGTATACTATCCATCTACATTCTATACCTGTGGTGCATTTTAGTTTTGCAGTTTGCTGACACAGTGACCACCAGTATACTATATATAATAGCAGTACGGAAGGCCACTGCTGTATCTACCTCTGTGTCGTCATTCATTAAGTATACTATCCATCTACATTCTATACCTGTGGTGCATTTTAGTTTTGCAGTTTGCTGACACAGTGACCACCAGTATACTATATATAGCAGTACGGAAGGCCACTGCTGTACCTACCTCTGTGTCGTCATTAAGTATACTATCCATCTACATTCTATACCTGTGGTGCATTTTAGTTTTGCAGTTTGCTGACACAGTGACCACCAGTATATATAGCAGTACGGTACGGAAGGCCACTGCTCTACCTACCTCTGTGTCGTCATTCATTATGTATACTATCCATCTACATTCTATACCTGTGGTGCATTTTAGTTTTGCAGTTTGCTGACACAGTGACCACCAGTATATATAGCAGTACGGTACGGAAGGCCACTGCTCTACCTACCTCTGTGTCGTCAAGTATATTATCCATCCATACCTGTGGTGCATTTCAGTTGTGAGCAGTAAATATAGTAGTAGGCCATTGCTATTGATACTGGCATATAATTCCACACATTAAAAAATGGAGAACAAAAATGTGGAGGTTAAAATAGGGAAAGATCAAGATCCACTTCCACCTCGTGCTGAAGCTGCTGCCACTAGTCATGGCCGAGACGATAAAATGCCATCAACGTCGTCTGCCAAGGCCAATGCCCAATGTCATAGTAGAGAGCATGTAAAGTCCAAAAAACAAAAGTTCAGTAAAATGACCCAAAAATCAAAATTAAAACCGTCTGAGGAGAAGCGTAAACTTGCCAATATGCCATTTACGACACGGAGTGGCAAGGAACGGCTGAGGCCCTGGCCTATGTTCATGGCTAGTGGTTCAGCTTCACATGAGGATGGAAGCACTCATCCTCTCGCTAGAAAAATTAAAAGACTTAAGCTGGCAAAAGCACAGCAAAGAACTGTGCGTTCTTCTAAATCACAAATACCCAAGGAGAGTCCAATTGTGTCGGTTGCGATGCCTGACCTTCCCAACACTGGACGGGAAGAGCTTGCGCCTTCCACCATTTGCACGCCCCCTGCAAGTGCTGAAAGGAGCACCCGCAGTCCAGTTCCTGATAGTCAAAGTGAAGATGTCACTGTTGAAGTACACCAGGATGAGGATATGGGTGTTGCTGGCGCTGGGGAGGAAATTGACAAGGAGGATTCTGATGGTGAGGTGGTTTGTTTAAGTCAGGCACCCGGGGAGACACCTGTTGTCCGTGGGACGAATATGGACATTGACATGCCTGGTCAAAATACAAAAAAAATCACCTCTTCGGTGTGGAATTATATCAACACAAATGCGGACAACAGGTGTCAAGCCGTGTGTTGCCTTTGTCAAGCTGTAATAAGTAGGGGTAAGGACGTTAACCACCTCGGAACATCCTCCCTTATACGTCACCTGCAGCGCATTCATCATAAGTCAGTGACAAGTTCTAAAAACTTTGGGTGACAGCGGAAGCAGTCCACTGACCACTAAATCCCTTCCTCTTGTAACCAAGCTCCTGCAAATCACACCACCAACTCCCTCAGTGTCAATTTCCTCCTTACCCAGGAAAGCCAATAGTCCTGCAGGCCATGTCACTGGCAAGTCTGACGAGTCCTCTCCTGCCTGGGATTTCTCCGATGCATCCTTGAGTGTAACGCCTACTGCTGCCGGTGCTGCTGTTGTAGCTGCTGGGAGTCGATCGTCATCCCAGAGGGGAAGTCGGAAGACCACTTGTACTACTTCCAGTAAGCAATTGACTGTCCAACAGTCCTTTGCGAGCAAGATGAAATATCACAGCAGTCATCCTGCTGCAAAGCAGATAACTCAGGCCTTGGCAGCCTGGGCGGTGAGAAACGTGGTTCCGGTATCCACCGTTAATTCAGAGCCAACTAGAGACTTGATTGAGGTACTGTTTCCCCGGTACCAAATACCATCTAGGTTCCATTTCTCTAGGCAGGCGATACCGAAAATGTACACAGACCTCAGAAAAAGACTCACCAGTGTCCTAAAAAATGCAGTTGTACCCAATGTCCACTTTACCACGGACATGTGGACAAGTGGAGCAGGGCAGGCTCAGGACTATATGACTGTGACAGCCCACTGGGTAGATGTATTGCCTCCTGCAGCAAGAACAGCAGCGGCGGCACCAGTAGCAGCATCTCGCAAACGCCAACTCGTTCCTAGACAGGCTACGCTTTGTATCACCGCTTTCCAGAATAGGCACACAGCTGACAACCTCTTACGGAAACTGAGGAAGATCATCGCAGAATGGCTTACCCCAATTGGACTCTCCTGGGGATTTGTGACATCGGACAACGCCAGCAATATTGTGCGTGCATTACATCTGGGCAAATTCCAGCACGTCCCATGTTTTGCACATAGATTGAATTTGGTGGTGCAGAATTATTTAAAAAACGACAGGGGCGTGCAAGAGATGCTGTCGGTGGCCCGAAGAATTGTGGGCCACTTTCGGCATTCAGCCACCGTGTCCAGAAGACTGGAGCACCACCAAACATTCCTGAACCTGCCCTGCCATCATCTGAAGCAAGAGGTGGTAACGAGGTGGAATTCAACCCTCTATATGCTCCAGAGGATGGAGGAGCAGCAAAAGGCCATTCAAGCCTATACATCTGCCCACGATATAGGCAAAGGAGGGGGAATGCACCTGACTCAAGCGCAGTGGAGAATGATTTCAACGTTGTGCAAGGTTCTGCAACCCTTTGAACTTGCCACACGTGAAGTCAGTTCAGACACTGCCAGCCTGAGTCAGGTCATTCCCCTCATCAGGCTTTTGCAGAAGAAGCTGGAGACATTGAAGGAGGAGCTAAAACAGAGCTATTCCGCTAGGCATGTGGGACTTGTGGATGGAGCCCTTAATTCACTTAACCAGGATTCACGGGTGGTCAATCTGTTGAAATCAGAGCACTACATTTTGGCCACCGTGCTCGATCCTAGATTTAAAACCTACGTTGTATCTCTCGTTCCGGCAAACACAAGTCTGCAGAGGTTCAAAGACCTGCTGGTGAGAAAATTGTCAAGTCAAGCGGAACGTGACCCGTCAACATCTCCTCCTTCACATTCTCCCGCAACTGGGGGTGCGAGGAAAAGGCTAAGAATTCCGAGCCCACCCGCTGGCAGTGATGCAGGGCAGTCTGGAGCGAGTGCTGACATCTGGTCCGGACTGAAGGACCTGCCAACGATTACTGACATGTCGTCTACTGTCACTTCATATGATTCTCTCACCATTGAAAGAATGGTGGAGGATTATATGAGTGACCGCATCCAAGTAGGCACGCCAGACAGTCCGTACGTATACTGGCAGGAAAAAGAGGCAATTTGGAGGCCCTTGCACAAACTGGCTTTATTCTACCTAAGTTGCCCTCTCTCCAGTGTGTACTCCGAAAGAGTGATTAGTGCAGCCGCTCACTTTGTCAGCAATCGGCGTACGAGGTTACTTCCAGAAAATGTGGAGAAGATGATGTTCATCAAAATGAATTATAATCAATTCCTCCGTGGAGACATTCACCAGCAGCAATTGCCTCCAGAAAGTACACAGGGACCTGAGATGGTGGATTCCAGTGGGGACGAATTAATAATCTGTGAGGAGGGGGATGTACACAGTGAAAGGGGTGAGGAATCGGAGGATGATGATGAGGTTGACATCTTGCCTCTGTAGAGCCAGTTTGTGCAAGGAGAGATTGATTGCTTCTTTTTTTGGTGGGGGCCCAAACCAACCAGTCATTTCAGTCACAGTCGTGTGGCAGACCCTGTCGCTGAAATGATGGGTTCGTTAAAGTGTGCATGTCCTGTTTATACAACATAAGGGTGGGTGGGAGGGCCCAAGGACAATTCCATCTTGCACCTCTTTTTTCTTTAATTTTTCTTTGCATCATGTGCTGTTTGGGGAAAAAAATTTGAAGTGCCATCCTGCCTGACACTGCAGTGCCACTACTAGGTGGGCCAGGTGTTTGTGTCGGCCACTTGTGTCGCTTAGCTTAGTCACACAGCGACCTTGGTGCGCCTCTTTTTTTCTTTGCATCATGTGCTGTTTGGGGACAATTTTTTTGAAGTGCCATCCTGCCTGACACTGCAGTGCCACTCCTAGATGGGCCAGGTGTTTGTGTCGGCCACTTGTGTCGCTTAGCTTAGCCATCCAGCGACCTCGGTGCAAATTTTAGGACTAAAAATAATATTGTGAGGTGTGAGGTGTTCAGAATAGACTGGAAATGAGTGGAAATTATGGTTATTGAGGTTAATAAAACTATGGGATCAAAATGACCCCCAAATTCTATGATTTAAGCGGTTTTTTAGGGTTTTTTGTAAAAAACACCCGAATCCAAAACACACCCGAATCCGACAAAAAATTTTCGGTGAGGTTTTGCCAAAACGCGTCCGAATACAAAACACGGCCGCGGAACCGAATCCAAAACCAAAACACAAAACACGAAAAATGTCCGGTGCACATCACTAGTTTGTTTAAATAACAATGCTTTGTCTATCTGCTGAAGCTGCAGTATATTTCTCCAACCTCTACAGTCTCCCCATGTTAAAGTTGAAACTTTCTACTGCAATATATAATTACACAGGTCTGCGAAATGTAAGGTATTGAAAGCTTTTTTAATAATAATTTTATATTCTTAATTATACTCCTGTGTACATCAAGAAATAGTACTGTATATAAAAAAAAATTACCACATCACATTTACCTATAAGGGGGTTACATACATTTTTAAGACAATAACAGAAGTTTAATTGTTCTTGACATATTTATTGTGAAATATGAAGAAGTGTAGATGATATCACTGTTTTTGCCTTAAATACATAATAAAATAACAATAAAATCAAACAATAATAGAAACAAACCCATAATTATTGAAAAAATAGTTACTATCTTGTTTTTTTTGTCTTCAGACTTAGTTTTGTCGCTTTTCGCTTATAAGTTTTTCTGTGTCGTCTCTGCGTATCATCCAGCAGTAGTCAGCCATCATGCTGACGTCCCAATGACCCTGGTATCTTCTGTCTACATCTTTAACGTCTTGGTGGAACCGTTCACCCTGTTCTTCACTGTAGTATCCGACATATTATTTGAATATGGGAATTCAAAAAATGTACCTTTAAACTCATATTGCAGCCAAGGTTTCTGTAACTATTAAGCATTTCCCTGACAATTTCTTTGTAGTTTGGATCCTTGACATTGCCTAAAAATGTTGAAATCACTTGTTTGAATGAAGTCCACGCCGAAAGTTCTGTGATGGCTACTTGAAGAGTAGCATCAATTAGTGTGTATACTGTACTGTATGAGTGGTGCGTGTGTGTGTGTGTGTGTGTGTGTGTGTGTGTGTGTGTGTGTGTGTGTGTGTGTGGTATGTGTGTGTACTGTCTATGTTGGTGGTAGGCAGGGGTAAAAATGAGCCAGCACAGGGCAAACCTGTGTTGCATCTGCTGTATTTGGTTCTACATTCGCCAGCTCACCTTGTAGTTGTAGTTGTTGTGTGTGTGCAATGTTCCTTTAGACAGTATGGGGTTTAGGCCCTTTGTAAATTTCAGCTCCAGGCCCATGTGGACCATAATCTGGCACTGGATGGGGGGAAGTTTTATGACGAGAACTGAATTGCAATGTTCTATACTACCGACTGAATTTACTTAAGACAATGGTGGTCATTCCGAGTTGATCGCTAGCTGCCGTTGTTCGCAGCGCAGCGATCAGGCTAAAAATCTGCATTTCTGCGCATGCGTATGGGCGGCAATGCGCACGCGCAACGTACTTTCACACAAAACTATGCAGTTTCACACAAGGTCGAGCGACTCTTTTCCGTCACTCTGTTGATCGTGAGTGATTGACAGGAAGTGGGTGCTTCTGGGTGGTAACTGCCCGTTTTCCGGGAGTGTGCTAAAAAACGCAGGCGTGTCAGGCAAAAACGCAGGAGTGGCTGGGGAAACGGGGGAGTGGCTGGCCGAACGCAGGGCGTGTTTGTGACGTCAAACCAGGAACCAAATAGACTGAAGTGATCGCAAGGAAGGAGTAGGACTGCAGCTACTATGAAACTGTTTGAAAAAATTTCAGCACTATTCTGCTAACCTTTTGTTCGCACTTCTGCTAAGCTTAGATACACTCCCAGAGGGCGGCGGCTTAGCGTTTGCACTGCTGCTAAAAGCAGCTAGTGAGCGATCAACTCGGAATGAGGGCCAATGTTTTATAATAAATGTAAGCAGAATACATTTATGAAAATGACTTATTCATAAATACACGTTTTGCAGAAAAACGTGATGTGATATGCAAAATTGGGAGCCATTTTTGTGTTCAAAAGCCAGAAATCTATAAGTATCACATTCGTTAAAAAAGCTTTTTCATCGCAGACCTGTGTTATCACTCCTCCTTACAGAGCCTTGTATGATTGTAGCTGACCTTGTATTAACTAAAGTATTTCCTATGTTTCTGTCACTCGGGGTTATGAGCTGCAGCCATGTTTGTTTTAATAACGAGGACCTTTGTCTATGTCTCTATATTTTGTTTTAGCCTCTGCTTTAGTGGAGCAAATGGTTAACTTTAAGGCTATACTCTGTGTAAAGTATGCAGTTTGGAGTTAGCTTTCTCACCATCCAGCTGAGCCTTTGTGCAGAGCGGTAACTAGATGAGAATTGGCACCACTCACTTATTTTTCCAATAGGAACATAAGGCGCATGCCTCAGGCCTTCTTAGTGACGGAAGATTACGGTCAGAAGATGCTGGGTTTCAAAAAGGGGGGAAGCTGCAAGTGAAAAGTAATTAAAACAGAACAGATAATTGACAAGTGCTGCCAACAGCGCCCCCTAGCAAGCAGCACTATATGTAATGGCACATTCTGCACACACCTAGTAACGGCCTGCCTCTAAGTTATGGGCTGCTGTGTCCACGCCACTTGCTGACTGCTGCTGTTCTGGCCACTTCCCCAGCCGGCTGCTCTGACTAATCACTGTAATGGAGACCAAACTCTCAGGCTTTGGATATGGCTGCCCTGCCTTCTCCAGCTCATCATCTAGGGAGGCTGGACAAATGCACTGCAACTGCTGGGTTCTCTGTGCTCCAGCCCAGCTTCTGGCTGTCACTTAGCCTGCTCTGAGTACCACAGTTTCTGCCCGACGGGTACCAACTGTCATCACCCAGTAATTGCTTCACAGCTCTTGCGGTGACCCCAGTCTTTTCGCATGTCTGTTTGCAGCTCATGTTTACAGTTCTGCTGCTGCTCAGGACTCAGGGGGTCAAGCACGAGAGGGAGGGAACAGCAGACTGGCTGTCATCGCTACTGACAGCTCTTATATACTCCTGGCTCCCCTGTCATGTGACTTTCTCTGCAAATCAATGGTTAAGGACCTGTTCTGTTCATATGCAGAATGGATACTATACTACATGGTTAGACACAGTACCCCCTAGGCTGGAGTCTGATTGACAGGTTGTGACCATTTGTGGGTGAAGATGCGATGGGAAAGGGAAGCATTTACCAGAACAGTGGAGTGTCATCTCCGTTTTGTTGGAGTGCTGAGGCCACTGCCTGCATCTTCTGTTGCTGATTTACAGGCCTCTGCAGTATTCTGAGTAACCTGAGACTACTCAGATGGCAGATGTTCCTGCAGAGTGATCTGATGCTGAATCTTCGAATGTAGCAATGGATCATGCAAGCATTCAGGAGGCACCTAATAACACAGGATTCCTCATGTGGCATTAGCATATTTTCGCAGACGCAGCTGCTGTGTGATCTGCATCCATCTCTGAATCAAGCCCTATGTCCACAAATCAGACTATTATCTTGCAAGTTATCAGCTTGAGCTTGAACCTTTTTCTTATATTGTACATTTGTTTCTTAATGTTGCTGTACTTTTTGAATGTCTTTTATAAATTCTTTTTTTTAGAACAAAACATTCTTTTTAGACTTACTGTTATGCCAGCAAAAGTTTTTTTTTCTATTTTATGCATTCATTGATATGCTAGGACTGTTTCCCCAGATAGAAAAATGTATTATTCTATTGTCAGAGCTGGATAATATGATATTATCAGAGTCTAGTAATTATTTTTGTTTGTACTGAGAAGTTCACTACTTGACTACAACCCCAATCAACATCCAGGTATCAGTTATTCTTATGCTGATTAAATTAAATGCATCATAGTCCTTCAATCCTACAGTATAATTTGCAGGCCTGAATACAATACAGTACAACATCATATAAAATATTGTGAAGTGTTTTTACATTAAGTATTTACAGAGCAGCTGTTATTATTATGAATAGATAAGTGTGACCTTTGTATATATTTGAATACAAATATGAAATTAGACATAATTACAACATTCCGTTATGTACTTGCTGTAAAATAAAAAGCATTTAAAGACAATGCAGTTGTGTATTGTAGCTATGACTGAACTACAACATAAAATAAGAGATTTCCGTAGTCATTTTGGAAACTCATGGCATTATGGAGGGGTCACCTGAACTCAGCACTGCACCATGGCACTTTACTGTTCTAGGAAGCCCCACACCAGCTAGAAACCAATCCAGCAAAAAACTGGTAACGAGCGCTAAGTGTTTGGGTGTCTGTAACCTGTTAAAATGAGAATGCATTCATCATCAAATAAAACATGAAATAAAAATAAAATTATATAAAATAAAACAAAATAGAAATAAAATTTAAATAAATAAACATTTTGGTTTTGGTGGTTGAAGCAGACAGTCAATCAGGGGTAAGCCGCCCTGTTAGGGCTGTGGTAGTCTCTTTCCCTATCTTGCCCTATGCTGTTGCGGAGATTCCTATCACAGACTCTCCCGTGGCGCTTACAGCTTGTGAAGTTGCTGGAAGTGCCGGACAGAACTTACGATGGTGTCTGGCGCTGAATTTCTTCTATCGCGGTGCTTGTGTTGCACTAGGTGGCTTCTGCACCGCGTTTCATGTCTCCTGGACACTTTTTCAAGGATGAATGTAGTTAGAAAAAGTCTCTTTTTATAATAAAACTTTATTGGTAAAACCGAATGTACCTGGAAAAGTAACATTGCTATATGGAGGCAAGCACATACTCTGTTGAATTCAACTTGGAAAAAGTTATTTTTAAAAAAAAGTCTTTAAAGCCACCCGTAAAAAATAAAAAAAAGTTTAAAAAAAATAAAAAAGTAAATAAGACAAAAGAAAATAATTCAACAAAAAATAAAAATGAATATTAAAAATATATAACATATATAAAATATTATAATAAATAAATAAAAATAAATAAATCTAAAAATAAATAATAAATTGGTTCCTTTGTATTTTATTTGAATAAATCTCTTCTAATATTTAACTGGCATGTGTAAGAAAATGAAGTATATTTTATGTTTATTTTAAAAAGGGTTTCAGTTCGATGTCGATGTTGAGACCATTTGGGTGCATTGTTTTTATCTGGTATATCCAATCAGATTTACCAGTTCATCACCTCTCCAGCACGGAATCACCTTCTGTATACCTGTGAAGCGAAGTACCTTAGGGATTTCCTCGTGTTTTTTTCAAAAAGCGGGATGATACACTGTGGGTTTCCAAACCACGTTTTGTATTGTAGATATGTTCCATGATTCTGGTTTTAAGTTTCCGCTTCATTTCTCTCCACTGTATCTCTCTCCAATGCTTAGTAAACAGACATCATAGAAACCAAGCAGCAATAAGATTTTAACATACAACCCAGCAATGGCTAACAGACAGGCACCGGGTTCTTCCTGTTTTAGTGTAATATTTGTTTGTTATAATTTAGCTTGTAACACTTGCTTACTGAGATTAAGGTTTGATGCAGCCACTGAAGTGTACCACGATGGCTATCGCTGCTGTAGCCTAATTAAATAGAATGTCTGATTGCTGTTGGTTGCTGCATTGTGCAGTTGTATACAGATTCATATTATGAGAGGCCAATGCTGTCCCCATGATTTCTCTATTGTGCATGTGCCAGTGCCATTTACCTGGAGACGCAGCCACAAGGTAATTATACTGAACGGGTGCAGGGTGTGTGGTGTGGGCCCCCCTTGACTCAGAGGCCCATTTGTGCCACACAGCCTGTACCCATGATAGATATGCCAATAGTTTTATGATATAGACATACTGTATATTTTTATCAGGGCTTATTTGCTCATATGTATTAGAATCAGCGCTCAGAGTGGGAATTTAGAGGTGGGGGTATGGAAATCTGAATATATCGGCAGGAGGTTTTGGGGCTGCCTCAAGCCTCCAGAACCTTTGGGTATTCACCATGTGTTCACCTTCCCTCAATGTCTCAAATATTCCTACAGCATATATCTGTAATGCCATCCTGAGTTTGCTCACCTCTCTCAAGTTTCCCATGTGTCCCTTCTTCTTTCCCATCTTTTTCTTTTGTGTGTCACAGTCCTCATGTGCCAATATCTTCCTCCCCGGCATCTCTGTCACTCCCCAGATGCTCTCTTTTGTGTCTCTTCACATGCTTTTCTCTCTTTTATCCATCCCCCACACACAGGGCTATTTTCGTTCGCAATGCTCTGGAACACTGTTCCTGAAGGTGTTTTGAAATATGATGTCACCAGGAACGGCGTTCTGGAATATCCTGTTTTTTCTTTTTGGGAGGGTAGGTGCGGGCATGAGGAAGCATAACAATAGCCCCCGCAGCCCCCATGGCTTGAGAGCACAAGGGCTTTCACCAGTAGCAGTTTAAAACAAAACTGTAAAAATGTGCACCACCGAGGAGGAGACAGATGATAGAAGTCTTGCGGGGGATAGTGTTATGTTTATTCACACCTGCACCCGCCCCCATCATTGTCAATGAGCAGTAGACCCCTGGCAAAGAGCAGTAGACCCCCAAAATTGAGTATGAGACCCCTGGCAACAAGCATGAAAACCATTGGCAGACAGAATGAGACCCCGGACACAAGCATGAAACCCTGGCAATGAGCATGAGACTTCTGACAACAAGCAGGTAATTTAAAAGAAAGTATAAGCCTTACTGTGTGTCATAAGTTGTAAGGGGCATTATTGTGTGTGGGGCATAAAGTGGTGTCAGGGCCAAAACTGTATGTGGCATAATGTGTAATGGGCATTATGGTGAGTGGCATAATGTGCAATAGGCATTATGGTGTGTAGCATAATGTGTAATGGGCATTAAGTTTAGGACATATTGTGTAAGGGGCATTACAATAAGGAGGAAAAATGTCAAATAATGTAAGGGGCATGAATCAGTATTTTTATTTTCCTATGATGGGCAATGTCTGGGTGTGCAGGTTGCAAAACTGGAGTATAAAGTAGTTTTTTCCTACAGGACCATGCCCATTGCAGTAAGGCCACACCCCCTATTGAGGGGGCGCATGCCTATGGCATGCAAATTCTTTATTCTTGAAAAGGATAATTCTTTATATTTACAAAAGTGCCCCCCCACTATAGCTCCTCCCACATTAAACACAGCTGTACCCACAACCAGGAGTTCATGATCTTATTTTTCTACAAAAATAGCACTGCCCACACCCCTTACTCCTTCAATCCCTTTCTCACCCTGTGGTCATCTCATTCCATGCTACCCTCTCATTCCTATCTCACCTCCTGGTCCTCTGACTCCATGCATCATTCTCAGGGCCTGCTTCCCTCTCACCTGCTGTATCACTCACTCTCTGCTTCCATCACTCAGCCCATGTACCTTCCTCTCTCTCCATTCCTCTCTCACCCCCTGGTCCTCTCACTCCATGCTCTCAAGCTTTGTTTCCCTCTCACACACTGCAATACTCACTCCATGCTTCCATCACTCGGCCCTTGCTTCCCTAGTCAGCCCCTGCTCTGGAGCCACACACACCATGCTCCTTCCTTCCATCTGTTTAGTCTATTTAACTTTGTGTCTGATACAGTTACGTTTCTACTTTTATTTTCTCCCTCACAAAACCACAGCCTTATTTCTCTTTCTCTACTCATCTGGTTGCTGCCCTTAGATACAGCACAGCCTCCTGTTATGACAGCCAGTGAGGGAAGGTGCGGGAGCCAGGAAAGTACATGGTCTAATGGTCTAGTACATGGTCTACTCCCCTTCTCTGCCATTGTAAGGTGATTGTCAGTACAGGCCAGCGCTGCTGATTGGTCAAAGCGCGTCCTGAGGGACCCAGCATTTTTTTGTTTTTTGAGTCCCCATACTGAAGTGGCGGTATGTCATATCACCACATACTACACCACTTCAAGCACTGATTAGAATGGTACATATTAGCTAAAATAAACATTGTCTAATGCTAAGTGATAAAATAAATGCACAATGGGCCTAATTCAGACCCTGTCGATGTTGTGCAAAAATTGCTTTTTCGCACATCTACAATCAGGTCTGAATTAGGCCCAGTGTTATATCATACCATTATCAAAGTTTTATTTTACCTTGGTTCACATGCAGTTCAGCAACACATCAGTCATCTCAGCAGTATCCTTCCTAGACTGAGTGAATAAGTGAAGACACCAAATGAAGCATGCTGTGAATACTGCCCTCTCACTAACCCCACACTCATAACAGAAGATGTAAGCTAGTCCGTGACAGGCTTCACATTTTCATCTTAAACAATCTTATCTGTTATGTTGACAATGACCCTATCAGGGAGTGCAAAAACATTGAATTACTGTAATATCGATAAGCAAACTAATAAACTATATATGAAATATTAGGTATTATGTAGTCTGATTGATTTATTTACTAACATTTATTTATATATCGTGCACATATTCTGGAGCACTTTCCAGAGAATATTTAAGTATTCAAAACTATATTCTCTAGTACAGACACACATACACACACACATGGTTAGTTCTTTGTCAAGTTCAAATTAATTTACCAATATGATTCAAAATAATACATACGGGATGGGTATGGGTTACTGTCGGCCGGGGGATCCCGGCGGTCAGCATCCCGATGCCGGGATCCCGGCCGCAGAATGCCGATGGGGGGGACGAGCACAACAAAGCCCTTTGCAGGCTCACTGCGCTCTCCACAGGTTCTACTCCCACTCTATGGGTGTCGTGGACACCCATGAGTGGAAATAGTCCCTGTTAATCAGCATACCGACTGTCGGGATTGAGAGCCGGCCAGATGTCGGAATCTGTATTGTGACCGGTGGTCTCCTGACCGCCAGCCATATAACTACATCCCACCTGGGACATGCACTGCTGCAGCTCCTTCTACGTCCCTTTCCTTACGCTCTCTACCCCTTTCTCCCCTCTCTCTATTTCCTACTCTATCGGGCTAATTCAGACCTGATCGCTAGCAGTCGCCGCCTACAGGGGGGAGTGTATTTTAGCTGTGCAAGTGTGCGAACGCATGTGTAGCAGAGCTGTATAAACAGATCTTGCACAGTCTCTGCACAGCCCAGGACTTAGCTGCTGCGATCACTTCAGCGTGTCTGGGACCGGAATTGACGTCAGACACCCCGCCCTGCAAATGCTTGAACATGCCTGCGTTTTTCCAAACACTCCCAGAAAGCGGTCAGTTACCACCCACAAACACTCTCTTCCTGTCAATCTCCTTGCATTCGCCCATGCAAATGGATTCTTCGCACAAACCCATCAATGAGAGACGATCCGCTTTGTACCCATGCAACGCACCTGCGCATTGCAGTGCATACGCATGCGCAGTTTATACATGATTGCCCACTGTGTGAAAATACAGCCTAGCAATCAGGTCTGAATTACCCCCTATGCCCACTCCCTCCAGCTCTCCACCCCCTTACTTCTGCTCTCTGGAGTCTGCACTGATCCTTAATTTGCTGGCAGCCAGGGGATAAAAGAAAGACTGTTGCCAGGTAAAATAACACTACCACCCACCAACACGGTGTGTTAGTGCTAAATAATAGCAGCTGTTAGGGAAATAGCACTGTGAGGTACTATAGTGTGCTTGCATTATGTAGAATTATGTACAGGGCCGTCTATTAGTATGGGCTCAATGGGCTCTTGCCCAAGGGCCCCAGGAGTGTAAGGGCCCTAGGCTGATAGTTGAGGTTCC
The DNA here is from genome assembly GCF_028390025.1 of Pseudophryne corroboree. Classification (NCBI taxonomy): domain Eukaryota; kingdom Metazoa; phylum Chordata; class Amphibia; order Anura; family Myobatrachidae; genus Pseudophryne; species Pseudophryne corroboree. The sequence goes on from NC_086447.1 coordinate 445,035,700, forward strand.
CCTCTTTCCAGGGGTGCCAGATTTTTGAAAATTGGCCTTGGGGAACTGGAGAAATCCGACTAAAAAGCAGTGGTCCCCATCCAAGCCTGTTTGTTAATTGCTCTTCCCAGCCAGATGTCTCGGGTTCTGTCTGATTTTGAGTTTCTCTGAGGTTATAATCCAAAAGCTGGGACTCTCCACTTATGGTGGACAATGGCAGCTTGTCTTTACTATGCCCAGAACCAGAGATATCAGCCTTCAAGCAGCTGGTCCCTGCTCTAGCTCCACACGCCTAATATGCAGTCTTAGATTTTCGTTGGTGAATCGCTCTGGCTCCTGAACTCTGATCCCCAAGTCCCCAGAACCTCCTGAAAGGTGAGACTCTCTAGTTTTATTATCCCATTCAAAGCTAAGAAATATATTTTCAGGAACATGCGATATATGCAGTCAAGCAAGCTTCCCTCCCACTGGAAAATAATAAATATTAAGCCCACTCCACTCTCCATCCCTCCCCTACATATTAAACACCCCCTATCACCCTGGAAGTCATGTACCAGGGCTTCTTCATTCAGCCCAATGCCCCTGTCTACAGTTTAGCCCAATCTGTGCAGTAAAGGAGTAATTAGAAATTACTGCTCTAGGTCCTACATGCTGAACGGAAGATAGAACACCACATACCGCCCGCGGGACATCAAACCTGCCGCTGATAGCACCCCCCACCCCTACTGCTGGAGGATGGTTAGGGGGCCCAGTGCATTGCTGGGCCAAGGGGCCTACACTGCTAGTAAGACGGCCCTGATTATGTAACCCCCCTTTATCACCCAGAAAGGGCTAATCAGTTACCCATATGACAAGTGCCTCCACCCAAGCCTATGACAGTTTCTGGTTAGATTGGCTCACCTGGGTACGTGAAGATGTACCTATTCTGCAATTATACATGACAATTATATTTCACCGCATACCCTTTGTTTCCTTAAGCATTTTTTTTCTCTACATATAAAGTAGGGTATTGTATTATGCCCATACTGGGTACCTCTGGGAACATATACACCCACTCAAGTAACGGGGGAAATACACACATTTATTAACTCCGTAGCAATTTGTTCATTCAAAGAAAGTAGAGGAAGGAGGTAGACTGTACTACCCTCCCTGCTGGTTAATAGGTTTTCATGGTCATTTTTAATATTCACAACAATGACATGACATATTACATATCAGTCAAATCATTATTAGTTATACCCATAGAAGCTAAATGCTCAACCAATTCTAGGATACACAGTTATGCTTCCTGTCAATCTTCTTGCAGCCGCCAGTGCGAAGGAAAACTTCGCTAGAACCTGAGCACAACCACAAAGAGCTTTGTACCCGTACGTCGCGCGTGCACATTGCAGGGCATACGCATGCGCAGAAAAGCCGTTTTTTCACCTGATCACTGCGCTGCGAAAGTTGGCAGCAAGCGATCAACTCGGAATGACCCCCATTGTCTTCAACTGTAAGTCACTATTGTCCCGTTTTAAATATTAATTTATGTACTCTGTAATTGGGCGCTGTGGATCCCTTGTGGCGCAATATAAATAAAGGATAATAATAAATAATAATCTGGCAGATAATCTGCCAAATCTGGCTGGTTGTTATGAAAATCTGGTAATGGATGAGAGCAAATGACAATCATATCAACAATTTGCTTCCAAACACTGGAAAAAAAGACAAAACCTGTCGTTCAAACAAACTGGTTAAATCATGGATTTATTTAACCAATTTGTATGAATGACATTTTTTTCTGTTTTCCAGTGTTTGGGAGCAAATGGTCAATTTTCATTTGCTCTCATCCATTGCCAGATTTTCATTCCAACCAGCGAAATCTGGCAGTTGCTCTGCCAGATGATTGTGTAGTGTTTGCCCAGGATTACTAATACAGTTTTAGGTCACCCTCTTTTCCAGTGAGCATTATCAATAACAGTACATACACTTAAATAACTACTATTATCTATATTTAATGTTAGATGTAATCATTTATGGTTTTAATTTGGACATATATTGGAATGTATAGTATACCTATCTAACTAAAGTACCCTCTATGAAGTATAGTTTTGCAATTAAACCCAGTTTTACATTAGTCTTGCAGTGTACTGCAGTAACTTTATTGTTCATTGGGGCCCTTTGATGAACTCTTGTATGTTTAGTAAGAATATAAACGGCATCACAAGAAGGTTGAGATCCAATACCTTTTGCAATTAATGTCCGTTTAAACACTAGTATAAAATCCCCAGATCAATACATGTTATGGCTTCACCAATAATAATCCAATATGTCTACAAAGGTAGGGTACGTGATCCCGGCAGTCAAAATACCGATACCGGAATCCCGACAGTCAGAATGTTGACAGAGGGGCGAGCGGAACTAACAGGTCTGTTTACTAAGCCTTGAATATCAAATCAAATATCAAATCAATATCAAATATCAAATATTGAATATCAATATCATTTTCTGTGTAAATATGTGAACTTAGGACAGTTTATCTACAATATATTGAAATATGACTCTATATTACTCTGTCAAAATATTAATAACCCTAAACAATGTTATGAATGGTTTTGAAGGGAAATATCATCAGTTAAGTGTTTAACAACTGTAGGTGAAAATATGCGATTTTATGTTATGCATCTTCTCGTTAGAGGAGGTTCCTCTTTTGGCAAGTGAATCTATTGTGAGAGCTCTATATGGAGTAACAGGTGGAGTGAGCTATTTCTTGTCTCAGTGCTGCTAGTAATTACTACAATCCTTGCTTCCTCCCTGCTATGAACACATGGGAGATCAAACAAGTAAACAAGGTCAAATTACATCTGAAAATTTTGAGCTTGATTTAGCAATTATTTGCTATTGTGCATGTGCAAAGTCTTGAAACCGCCTATTGTGCATGAGTTCTCCTGCCTGTTCGCAGACACCGCTCTTCGATCACTTGCTAGATATCTGGCGGGGCACAACCATGGTCATTCCTGGGCGGTGACTGGGAGGTGGCCGGAAATGTTCTCAAAGGAAGGCCATCTTCTGGATGTGTTATGGGCTTGTCATTGAATGCAGCTGCATTCCCAAATGCAGGTCCACAGCCACAGATGTCATGTTTAAATTAATTTCAGAAGGAAACATTGAGAAGCCCATAGGGTGTTGCAAGTGTTAATGATGGAGCACCGTTGGTGGGGTTCTCAGAACCACCGGCACCTACACAGTTGCAGGTTCTCAGAGCTTGTACTCACCACTGCAACTTGATGCACAAGGGAAGGCTGACATAAACATTTGCATATTTTCACTCCATGTGTTCCGAGAGTGGCCACTATTGCAAATGCAGTAGCATCCACCTCTAAATCAGACCCATAGTCACAAATAAAAAAAAAAGAAACATTTTCCTTTCACTTGCTCCATGGTACCTATAATACTACCTTGGGGGATTTCAATGGGGAAGAACATTTCTCAATTTTGTTCTTACTCCATTGGAGAGATGCTCTGCATGAGGAAGCTAGCTATCGCCACTTTAACCCCTTAAGTGGCATGCCTGTAAAATCTCCGGGGGCCAGCTGCACTGGGGAGACTGGCTATCCCAGAAGAATTCCAGGGTATGACACTTCTCCTCCTCCCTCATACTATGATCGGGGGGAAGAGTTTTGTGGAATGACGCAGTTGTGTTGTGATATCACGATGCAACCGCATCATTCCGCAAAACTCCAACCTCCCGAGCGGAGTACACAGTTAAAGTTAGGCTGCAGGAAGGGTGAGTTAGGGGTAGGGTTAAAATACTTACCGGTATATGTTGGAATTTTAACCAACGGCATAGTGACTTTAGGGATGTCATACCTGTTTCAAATGTACAGTATTAGTTGATCAATGTAAGATAGAACAAAATAAAAAAGTTATCCACTATAAAATGCTGTAAGAACATTATATCTCTGTTATGGAATAGGTAAAATCTTATCTTGTTTTTGACAGACAGTGCAGTTGTAATAATTTGCTAAATTTGAGTTGAATTTTTTTAAACCAGAAAACAAACTAATCTGATTTCAAACCTTTAACAACTCCCTAAGGCCCTTACATGTTCCTTCTTTTTTCTGGGATGCGGGGGGGGGGGATTTACCCAGAGCACCTCTCAACCAATACTTTAAGCTCAAAATGTATAGAAAAGAAAATCCCAGGCTTCACATTTGAATTTCCTAAAGAGACTTTTATTTGTTAGCTTGTACATTCCTTTGGCATCATATATATTGCTTTCTGGATTCTTTTTGTGTTGTCAGAGATGTCTTTATGCTGCTTATAGAAATAATACAAACTGGCTTTCGGGATACAAAAGTATCAAAATGATACTGTAGAACTCAATAGGGCCATGTCCTACCTGTGGGTAATGAAAATAAATATATTGCTGCAAGACACACACGCAATATATTCAATAAAAGGTACAGAAGGGCATGAATAAGTTAAATCTTCACAAAAAGAATAAGTTAAATCTTCACAAAAAGGGCAAAACAAACAGTCATCCGTTTAACAATTATGGACATAATATAACATAATATAACAAATATGTGTAACTATCTCAGTCTCTCCGTTCCCTCCATTACTTCCCAAAAAATCCTGTTTGCACTGTCTCTGCATTTACTACACCCTCTTTCTCACTGTTCATTCTATATTACACCCACTCCATTCTATATTATTCCTCAGAACAACACTACTGTACTGGAATTATGGCTCCTCGATCCTGTCCCATACCAATCCTCACTGCTAGGTCTCAACCTCCTCCAATTTACAGACCACCCACACGCAGTCAGAACCCAGCCAACCTGATCCCCATCTCCCCTGTCCCCTCCCTTCCTTTCTCCAGTGCACTCTGGAATGCTAGATCAATCTGCAACAAGCTGCCAACTATCCACGACCTCTTCATCTCCCACTCTTTTAATCTTCTTGCCATCACTGAAACCTGGCTCTCCTCTTCTGAAACCACCTCCCCTGCTGTCCTCTTCTACGGAGGCCTCTCCTTCACCCATACGGTCAGACCTGATGACCACCAGGGTGAAGATGTGGGCATCCTTCCCTCCCCTATCTGCACCTTTTGTGTCATCCGACCTGAGCCCTCTCTCACCTTCACCACCTTTGAGGTCCACACTATCTGCCTCTTCTACCCCATTCACCTTGTGAATTTCCATTATTTTAAATAAACATTTACATACCAGTGTTAATATATACTGCGGATGCCAGGTGCATCTTATTACCATATATGCTAATAATGCGCTGAACGTTGCAGCACTATGTCCCTTAAGAGAAAGCAAGTACTCACACACATGGTATACTGAGGTCCAACGCTCAGAGATATATATGTGTATTTGATATTAAAATGTATGCATACAAAATAACATATGTACAGTATATCATTCAGTATAACATGTATAAGCCTAGGTAAGAGTACAGAATTACAGTTACAAAAGAAACAGATATAGCCAGTATACATCACCCTGTCCCATAGAACATTCCTCCATGTCTTCCTCACAGCAAATAACTATGCCTTAGAAACTGCATATATCAAACAGTGGGAGTTAACAGTTTGTCAGTTCCGGTCTCCTTCCATTGGTCCAGGAGAAGAAGGTTTCTCATTTATAGTGTGTTATTGGTCAGTTCATATGTAAGCAATGTCCAGTTTGAAGATGCATATACAGGGGATAACCACTGGGCTTCTGCTCACATGTTTTCTCAGGAAGTCCTTTGTTCTCATAGAATGTGACTTTATATTCATACATTTTATCATACAGTAACTAATCGTTGCTATGTGCTACAATTTACCCATAGCTATCAAATTAATCCACACATTCTCCTGACCATTTTGACACTAAGCATGATATAATAAACTTGTTCCATCCCAATAATACATATATATCTGGTTTTACACTCTATTATATTAATACAATTTAATACAAGTCTGGTGCTGGACATGTTTTGTCTATGTGTAATTTATGTGTTGTATGAATATGTGTTTGTGTGCATCTTTATGGTGTTTCTCAGTGATTGCGCCTTTTACCGTATATACACCCACCACGCTGCTTCACGCACGCCGTGTGACTCTATGCATGATGTACGGTAAAGAAACATTGTGCATCTGTATACGCCAATTGCATCCTTATGCCACCACCAAGAAGCGCCAATCTGTGTGTAGTTTGTATTGTCTTCTTTTTCCGACTTCGACAACCTCCTTGTGGCAGTGACATACCGCCCCCCTGGCCACTGTTCACCTTTCCTTGACAGCTTTACTGCCTGGCTTCCACACTTTCTCTCCTCCGACCTCCCTTCTATCATCCTTGGTGACTTTAACATCCCTATTGACATCACTAATGCTGCTTCCACTAATCTTCTCGCTCTTTCCACCTCCGTTGGACTCACAATCTCAGCCACTCCCTCGACCTTGTCTTCACCCACCGATGTGATCTCTCTGATTTTGCAAACTCTTCCTGCCCTCTCTCTGAACACCATCTGCTTTCTTTCACCCTCTCATCCTCCCTCCTCCTCTCCACGCCCAGACCCACCATCACCAGACGCAATCTCGGGTGTCTCAACCCCGCTATCCTACCCTCCCTCGAGACTTTCCTCTCTCCTCTTTCCTCTATGACTTGTCCCAACCAGACAGCCTCCTTCTATAACCCTTCCCTAACCGCTGCTATCGACTCTGTGGCCCCCCTCTCCTCTGTCCCCCTCAGCCGCTCCAAACTCCAAACCTGGCACACCAAACTAACCCGTTTCTTACAAAAATGTTCACGCGCCGCAGAATGCTCCTGGAGGAAATCTCACTCTCTGGCGGACTTTCTCCATTTCAGGTTTATTCTCTCCTCCTATAACTCTGCTCTTTCCCTCGCCAAGAAATCCTTTTTCCAAGTACTCATATCTTCTCATTCTTCGAGTCCACGCCGTCTCTTTGAAACTTTCAACACTCTCCTTTATCCCCCTCCTCCTCCCCTCCCATCCTTCCTCACTGCCAATGACTTTGCCTCCTTCTTCATCTCCAAAATGGAGGATATCCAACATGACATATTCTCCCGTCACCCCTCTGCTGCCCCCAGACCCCATCATCCCTCCCCTCCATCTATCCCACACTTTCCTCCTTCCATCCCACTTCAGACAAGGAAGTCCACTCCCTCATCTTATCCTCCCCCCTCCACCTGCCCCCTGGACCCCCTGCCCTCTCATCTTCTCCGCTCCCTCTCCCCCACTGCCTGCTCCCACCTTGCTCTCCTCTTTAACCTATCACTCTCTACCAGCATCTTCCCCTCACCTATTCTCAAAAAAAACAACCTCAACACTTCATCACTCACTAGCTACCGCCCCATCTCTCTTCTCCCTTTCACCTCCAATCTACTTGAACGACTGGTCTACAGCCATCTCACAAGCTACCTCTCTGACAACTCCATCCTCGATCCACTACAATCTGGTATTCGCCCACGCCACTCCACTGAGACTACCCTGGTGAAAGTCATCAATGACCTGCTTTTTGACAAATCCAGGGGTCACTTCTCTCTGCTCATCCTTCGGTACCTCTCTGCTGCCTTTGACACTGTGGATCATCCACTCCTCCTCCGCACACTCCAAAACATTGGCCTCTCTAGCACTGTCCTTAACTGGTTTTCCTCTTACCTCAACAACCACTTTTTCTCTGTGTCTGCAACCTGCACCACTTCACACCCTTCCATCCTTCCTGTTGGTGTCCCTCAAGGTTCTGTCCTAGGCCCCCTTCTGTTTTCCCTGTACACTTCTTCCCTCTATGCTGATGACACTCAACTCTACCTCTTCTCTCCTGATCTGTCCCCATTTGTCCTCTCTCAGGTTTCCAGATGCCTCTCCGCAATCTCCTCCTGGATGTCTGAGCGCTCTCTGAAGCTCAACATGGACAAAACTGAACTCATCATCTTCCCCCCACCCAGAGCAACACCCCCTACTAATATCTATATCACGGTTGACAATACCATCATCTCCCATGTACCCCAACTCCGCTGCTTGGGCATAACTCTTGACTCATCCCTATCCTTTGCACCCCACATCCAAGCTCTGGCACAATCCTGTTGGTTCCAGCTATGCAACATTGCTCGCATCAGGCCATTTCTCTTCCAGAGTGCAACTGAACTTATCATCCACTCACTGGTCAGCTCATGACTCGACTACTGCAATGTTCTCCTCACTGGCCTCGCTTGCTCCCATCTTGCTCCCCTCCAATCTGTCCTTAACTCCGCAGCTAGGCTTATCTTCCTCTCCCGCCGCTTCACATCTGCCACTCCCCTTTGACAAAATCTACACTGGCTCAGAGCAGGGCCCTCTTTCCCCTTGTTGCCAAAGCCCTCTTCTCGACACATTTAACTCGCAGCTCTCTCCTACTCAGCGACCATCTTTACCCACTTTTTCTTCTGCCGTTCAAGGCTCATCTCCATCTGTGGCCACCAGCCCCAAGTAGTATGATGGTTACTCCCTCGCTGCTTACATCTTAGCTCTATTATGTTTTGAGAATTGTGGTGCTTTTTGTTACCTGTACTCTATTTTTGTTATTTATTTCCTGTAATGCTAAGGTTTTTCTCCCTGTACTCTTTGAATATTGAATATATTTGAGTATTCTTTGAATGGCGCTGCGAAACACTTGTGTCGCCTTATAAATAAAATGTAATAATAATAATAATAATTAGGTAGGTGATATTTCCTTTTTTAAGACAACTGCTACAGAACACCTGTAGGTGATTAGATATTTAATAAATGGGAAGACATTGGATCAGACATCTGGGTAAAGGGATTACTTTTGACATCATAAAAGACATTTGCAGGAAAGATTTACAATAGTTTGTGCCGCTAACAGGTGTTGTGCTTTAGATGGGAAAAGGGTGAAACACAGCTGGTCTGCATTGCTGTTTACACAAGATAACTAGTAGAAAGATATACTACTATTTTGTTCATTGGCAATATATATTTCTAATTAAATTCCCAGCAAGGCTTGGTTTCGCACCTAAGCAAAGGAAATAAAGTGAAATAACTGTCTGCTGTGTTTAAAGACTCTGTAAATAAGTTAACAAATCAAGCACTGCAAGTGCACACCATTCATAATGCTATTTAGAATAAGAAATGCTAAGGCTAAGAACATGTAGCAATAGGCTATAGAAGTGTATATGGACCATGCAATACAACACATATGGGGCCTGATTCAGACCTGATCACTGCTGTGCGTTTTCGCACAGCAGCCGATCAGGTCTGAACTGCACATGTGCCGGCGCCACAGTGCGCCGGCACATGCCAGACAGCCGTCTCAGCCCTGCGATCGCCTCTTCCTGATTGACAGGCAGAGGCGGTTGCCATTTTGTCGCCGTTTTAGGGGCACGGTCTGGGCAACACAGGCTTGCCCAGACCGCATGGGGGTCAGGCCACTGCAGCTGTATGACGTCACACGCTGCCGCCACGACCCAGACAGTGACGAGAAGCTCCCTGCAAGTGCACAGGAGCTGCATTGGGAGCTACTCTTCAAGTACAAAAGCATCGCCGCTGTGTGATGCTTTTGTACTTGTGCAGCGGGGTAGTGCCTGACATGCGGGCAAACTAGCCCTGTGCTGGGTGTCCCCCCGTATGACAGGGAAGCTGATCGTAGATGTGCTAAATTTAGCATATCTACGATCAGGTCTGAATTAGGCCCTTTGTTCAAGGTTGTTCTCCAAGGAGATTAGACATTAGCAGTGCTATTTTTCAGCAGGAACTGTTTCTTGAACCTCTCATTAAATATGACCTAATCAGAAACTGGGTTCCTGGACCTGCCCTGGGCCAAAATGTATTTTCCATAAGATAAGATAAGTTTTATTTTAAAGTCCATTTTGAGTGCCTTGTTTTCTAAAAACTATCTATATATCTATCACTTTTTTAATAGCCCTTTAATAGCCCTACACTCAAACTCATAGTTACTGAACCTATTTTTCCAGAAAAATAGTACTGGACAGAAGTAGAAGCCTAATTGACTTTTCTATGCAAGGAGCGTGCAATAAGTTTCTGGATGCACAAAAAGTACTATATTTATAAACAAAGTGAACATTGCATTTTTTTTAAAATATTAGCCAGAGGAGTCTATGCAAAGTAGCATGTGCTCAAACCACTTGGTGAAGCAGCTGGACCAGCCCAAAGAAGATATGTCTTTTACATGCAAGATTAAGGTCTCCACTGCAGCTTCCGGTAATTCAAAACAAATCTCATGCATCTTGCGCTTGATTTGTGGGAGAATGAAGGTCTGCACTGAACAGTGGATGGCAAAGCTCCTGGATCCTTTAATGGGCCAGAAAATCCCCCACTTTTCTGGTCTTAAGGGTAGGTGCATTGTTATGATAAAGAATGGCATCATGATTGCAAGTTCTTGGTTTACAGCACCTGTGGCAGGCATTGGTTGGTGTTCCAGTTCCTAGTGATGATGCACTGCTGCACGAATGTTATGGTAGCTACATGACCATTCTTGGCCACAAAAAAAGTCACCATCTGCTTTACCATGCTGCGGAAATACTTTGGTGGTGCACCTCCAACTGGAGTCCACTGGGCCCTCCGTTGTTAAGTTTCAGGGTTGAAACTGTAGATACAGGATTCATCACTTCTGATGATCTGCCAGACAGAGTTTGAGCAACCACCTGCAAACCTGGCCAGCATGTTGCAGCACCCAGTCACCCAAGCCTCCTTCTAGTCTCGGGTCAGCTGATGGAATACCCATCATGCATTAACCTTGCTGAGGCCAAGCTTTTCATGGAGGATCAAGCAGATGGATCCCGATGAGATGCTTATCTCCTTCTCGAACTGGGCCATGGTCACCCTGGCATACACCTCACCTATGGCACACATGGCAGCAATGTTGTTCTTAGTAATCACGGACACAGATCAACCGCAACGCTCCTCATCTTATACAGTGCCAAAATTCTACAAACCACTCAAACACAGTTATTCAACATGGTGCTTCCTCCACAAATGCAGTTCACAGTTGGTCAAAGCTCTCCTGCTGTTGCAGACTACTAGTTGTGCAAGATCATGGCTCTCCAGTGGCCTCTGTTGTGCTCCATGACAAGTTCATGAAGGAAGTGAACATGCTGACTTCTTTGGTGTGCAAGGCTGATTGTGTATGGTTCTGCGCCTTGACTTTTTACAAGAACTTTAGTCAGAGTTCAATTGTGTCTATTCTACCTATGCACTGCACATCCAAAACTTATTGCACGCCCCACATACATTTTGCCTCAACCCACATTTTTAGTATTGTCTTTGCTTTAAATATTCTACAACATAATATCACACTGTTTTTCCTCTTTTGGTAATCATTACAAAGGTGGGTTGTTTTAAATAATGACACAATAAAACATTACTTTTATAGACTACTGCATTTAATGAATTAGTATTTCTCTTCTGACAACGTTCGCACATTATATTAAGAAGGGAAATTGTTCTGTCAAGAGAAGTGAAAATGACTATAAAGAAGTTTTGACAAAAGTCACCTTATTGGCTCTGTTTATCAGGCTTAAGAGAATCTGTATCTTGTTTATACAGTATATCTATACTGATTTATTAGTCAAGGTGACCGGCATTGTGACCGGTATGTGAATACAGTATCTAATGATATTTTGTTGCTGAGCAAGCTCATGTAAAGTACTTTGCTATTTACAATATTCTCTGACATACCTGATAAATAAATCCTGCATGCAGAACAAGTGATGGTAATCTAGGAAAATGAATTGAGAATAGAAACATGTCATTATTTGGTTTAGCTTCAAAATTTCCACACATTAAACCATTGTGTATGTTTTCAAATCTGCCAAATATCTGCACCAGTGCCAGTTGGAATAGTCTATGTGATCTGTCATTTGGCCAATGACAACTTTAATGTCTTTAATACTGTATGTGAAATCAGCCAATGAGATTTGCCGTACAATGCTATTTATATCAATTGATTAAACTAGAGTTGATCGGACATGACTGATTTATTTTTGATAAAACAAAGAATAACATTAAAGGCAGGGGCGGATTGGGTTTGAAAACCAGCCTGGGAAATTTCTTGAAGTAGCCTTAGCGGGGGCAGAGTGTGTTGTGGGGTGGAGTATGTTGATTGAGATATATATATCAGTTGACAGGCCTGCCATCAGGGGGGTGCTGCGGGCACAGATGTCTGGCCTCTCTTACAGAGAGGAGAGGACCCGGGCCGCTCACAACGCCGTCCGCCACAGCGATGCTCCACCCACTTTTCATTACCGAGTTCTGGCACTGTCACAGGAGGAGGAGAGGAGGTGCAAGATGGAATTGTCCTTGGGCCCTCCCTCCCACCCACCCTTATGTTGTATAAACAGGACATGCACACTTTAACAAACCCATCATTTCAGCCACAGGGTCTGCCACACGACTGTGGCTGAAATGACTGGTTGGTCTGGGGCCCCACCAAAAAAAGAAGCAATCAATCTCTCCTTGCTTAAATTGGCTCTACAGAGGCAAGATGTCGACCTCATCATCATCCTCTGATTCGTCACCCCTTTCACTGTGTACATCCCCCTCCTTACAGAGTATTAATTCGTCCCCACTGGAATCCACCATCTCAGGTCCCTGCGTACTTTCTGGAGGCATTTGCTGGTGAATGTCTCCATGGAGGAATTGATTATAATTCATTTTGATGAACATCATCTTCTCCACATTTTGTGGAAGTAACCTCGTACACCGATCGCTGACAAGGTGACCAGCTGCACTAAACACTCTTTCGGAGTACACACTGGAGGGGGGGCAACTTAGGTAAAATAAAGCCAGTTTGTGCAAGGGCCTCCAAATTGCCTCTTTTTCCTGCCAGTATACGTACGGACCGTCTGACGTGCTTCCTTGGATGCGGTCACTCATATAATCATCCACCATTCTTTCAATGGTGACAGAATCATATGCAGTGACAGTAGACGACATGTCAGTAATCGTTGGCAGGTCCTTCAGGCTGGACCAGATGTCAGCACTCGCTCCTGACTGCCCTGCATCACTGTGAGCGGATGGGCTCGGAATTCTTATCCTTTTCCTCGCAGCCCCAGTTGAACCTCTGCAGACTTGTGTCTGTCGGAAAGAGAGATACAACGTAGGCTTTAAACCTAGGATCAAGCACGGTGGCCAAAATGTAGTGCTCTGATTTTAACAGATTGACCACCCTTGAATCCTGGTTAAGCGAATTAAGGGCTCCATCCACAAGTCCCACATGCCTAGCTAAATCGCTCTGTTTTAGCTCCTCCTTCAATCTCTCCAGCTGCTTCTGCAAAAGCCTGATGAGGGAAATGACCTGACTCAGGCTGGCAGTGTCTGAACTGACTTCACGTGTGGCAAGTTCAAAGGGTTGCAGAACCTTGCACAACGTTAAAATCATTCTCCTCTGCGCTTGAGTCAGGTGCATTCCCCCTCCTTTGCCTATATCGTAGGCAGATGTATAGGCTTGAATGGCCTTTTGCTGCTCCTCCATCCTCTGAAGCATATAGAGGGTTGAATTCCAGCTCGTTACCACATCTTGCTTCAGCTGATGGAGGGGCAGGTTCAGGAGTGTTTGCTGGTGCTCCAGTCTTTGGCACGCGGTGGCTGAATGCCGAAAGTGGCCCGCAATTCTTCGGGCCACCGACAGCATCTCTTGCACGCTCCTGTCATTTTGTAAAAAATTCTGCACCACCAAATTAATTGTATGTGCAAAACATGGGACGTGCTGGAATTTGCCCACATGTAACGCACGCACAATATTGGTGGCGTTGTCCGATGTCACAAATCCCCATGAGAATCCAATTGGGGTAAGCCAATCTGCGATGATGTTCCTCAGTTTCTGTAAGAGGTTGTCAGCTGTGTGCCTCTTATGGAAAGCGGTGATACAAAGCGTAGCCTGCCTAGGAATGAGTTGGGGTTTGCGAGATGCTGCTACTGGTGCCGCCGCTGCTGTTGTTGCTGCGGAAGGCAATACATCTACCCAGTGGGCTGTCAGTCATATAGTCCTGAGTCTGCCCTGCTCCACTTGTCCACATGTCCATGGTTAAGTGGACATTGGGTACAACTGCATTTTTAGGACACTGGTGAGTCTTTTTCTGATGTCTGTGTACATTCTCGGTATCGCCTGCCTAGAGAAGTGGAACCTAGATGGGATTTGGTACCAGGGACACACTACATCAAGAAATTCTCTAAGTCCCTGTTAATTAACGGTGGATACCGGACACACGACTAACACCAACACAGCTGCCAAGGCCTGAGTTATCCGCTTTGCAACAGAATGACTGCTGTAATATTTCATCTTCCTCGCAAAGGACTGTTGGACAGTCAATTGCTTACTGGAAGTAGTACAAGTGGTCTTCCGACTTCCCCTCTGGGATGACGATCGACTCCCAGCAGCAACAGCAGCAGTGCCAGCAGCAGTAGGCGTTACACTCAAGGATCCATCGGAGGAATCCCAGTTAGAAGAGGACTCGTCAGACTTGCCAGTGACATGGCCTGCAGGACTATTGGTGTTCCTGTCTAAGGAGGAAATTGACACTGAGGGAGTTGGTGGTGTGGTTTTCAGGAGCTTGGGTACAAGAGGAAGGGATTTAGTGGTCAGTGGGCTGCTTCCGCTGTCACCCAAAGTTTTTGAACTTGTCAATGACTTCTGATGAATGCGCTCCAGGTGACGTATAAGGGAGGATGTTCCTAGGTGGTTAACGTCCTTACCCCTACTTATTACAGCTTGACGAAGGCAACACACGGCTTGACACCTGTTGTCTGCATTTCTGTTAAAATAATTCCACACCGAAGAGGTGATTTTTTTTTATAATTTGACCAGGCATGTCAATGGCCATATTCATCCCACGGACAACAGGTGTCTCCCCGGGTGCCTGACTTAAACAAACCACCTCACCATCAGAATCCTCCTTGTCAATTTACTCCTCAGCGCCAGCAACACCCATATCCTCATCCTGGTGTACTTCAACAGTGACATCTTCAATTTGACTATCAGGAACTGGACTATGGGTGCTCCTTCCAGCACTTGCAGGGGGCGTGCAAATGGTGGAAGGAGCCACCTCTTCCCGTCCAGTGTTGGGAAGGTCAGGCATCGCAACCGCCGACACAATTAGACTCTCCTTGGGGATTTGTGATTTAGAAGAACGCACAGTTCTTTGCTGTGCTTTTGCCAGCTTAACTCTTTTCAGTTTTCTAGCGGGAGGATGAGTGCTTCCATCCTCATGTGAAGATGAACCACTAGCCATGAACATAGGCCAGGGCCTCAGCCATTCCTTGCCACTCCGTGTCGTAAATGGCATATTGGCAAGTTTATGCTTCTCCTCAGATGCTTTTAATTTAGATTTTTGGGTCATTTTACTGAACTTTCGTTTTTTGGATTTTACATGCTCTCTTCTATGACATTGGGCATCAGCCTTAGCAGTAGATGTTGATGGCATTGAATCATCTCTGCCATGACTAGTGGCAGCAGCTTCAGCACTAGGTGGAAGTGGATCTTGATCTTTCCCTATTTCACCCTCCACATTTTTGTTCTCCATTTTTTAATGTGTGGAATTATATGCCAGTAATATTATTATATCAATAGCAATGGCCTACTGTACTGTACAACTATATACTGTTGGTCGCCAAAATGCTGCACTGTACTACTATATATACTGCTCACAACAAAGCAGCACAGATATGGATACTTGCAGTGACACGGAGCTGCAAGATACAGCGATGGATTACTGTACTGTACAACTATATACTGTTGGTCACCAAAATGCTGCACTGTACTACTAATATACTGCTCACAACAATGCAGCACAGATATGGATACTTGAAGTGACACGGAGCTATAAGATACAACAATGGCCTACTGTACTGTACAACTATATACTGTTGGTCACCAAAATGCTGCACTGTACTACTAATATACTGCTCACAACAATGCAGCACAGATCTGGACAATTGAAGTGACACGGAGCTGCAAGATACAGCAATGGACTACTGTACTGTACAACTATATACTGTTGGTCACCAAAATGCTGCACTGTACTACTAATATACTGCTTACAACAAGGCAGCACAGATATAGATACTTGAAGTCACACAGAGCTGCAAGATACAGCAATGGACTACTGTACTGTACTACTATACTGGTGGTCACCAAAATGCTGCACTGTACTACTATATATATAATATATATATAGTATATACTGGTCACACAACAATGCAGCAGATATTGAGCACTGATGATCAGGATACTGTCTGACACGGAGCTGCAAGATACAGCAATGGCCTACTGTACTACTATAATTATATACTGATGGTCCCCACAATGCAGCACACTGAGCACAGATATTTGCAGCACACTGAGCACAGATATGGAGCTTTTCAGGCAGAGAACGTAGATATTTGCAGCACACTGAGCACAGATATGAAGCTCTTCAGGCAGAGAACGTAGATATTTGCAGCACACTGAGCACAGATATTTGCAGCGCACTGAGCACAGATATTTGCAGCACACTGAGCACAGATATGGAGCATTTCAGGGAGAGAACATAGCCACATCCTCTCAATGCACGAGTGAAAATGGCGGCGACGCGCGGCTCTTTATATGGAATACGAATCTCGCTAGAATCCGACAGCGGGATGATGATGTTCGGCCTCGTTCGGGTTATCCGAGCAAGGCGGGAAGATCCGAGGCTGCCTCGGACCTGTGTAAAATAGGTTAAGTTCGGGGGGGGTTCGGATCTCAGCGAACCAAACCCGCTCATCTCTAGAAAAAATACAACAAAGGAAACAGTAGATACATAGAGACTGGATTAAAAGAATATACAGTACTTACCAAATCAGAAAGGGCTATCCCTAATATTTATATGAACCTTTGTGTGACTTAAACTAGGTACACACTATACAATTATCTGGCATATAATCTACCAGATTTAGCTGGTTGGAATGAAAATTTGATAATGGATGAGAGCAAATGGCAATCAACCTTTTGCTCCCAAAAACTGCAAAATGGACAAAAACAGTCGTTCATCCAAGTTGGTTAAATTTGCGTTTAACCAATTTGTATGAACGACAGGTTTTGTTAGTTTTCCACTAGCTTCCTCCATCCCGGCTCACGTGTGTGCAACCGTTTGCCGGAAGACGTAGCCAGCACGCTGCAAGTGAACATAATAATAAACACAATAATATCCATACAAGTGTCATGGACATCTTTTAGTTATAGTCAGCAATCTTGCTTTGTTACTACGCATTCTTCACTGCACAGTATTGACACTTGTATGGATATTATTGTGTCTATTATTATGTTCACTTGCAGCGTGCTGGCTACGTCTTCCGGCATCTGGTTGCCTGGTAACAGTGGCAGCAGGGGCGCCTGTGGCCGTCTACGTCATCATGCGCACACCTGAGCCGGGATGGAGAAAGCAACCGCCACCGGTCTCTATGCCTCTTCCCGCTGGCGGGTCTTTTACACTTCTTAAAGGTATGTTTGTTTTTTGCATTCACTGTTCTCACCTTGACAAAGGGGCAGGTCAGCCCCGAAACATTGGCTCACAGGATAAAATAAACGTCACGGTTGTACCATTTGCGTTCCTGCATTGAATCTCAGAGTTCCGCTGCTTGTTTGACAAATCCAGAGGTATTTCCATTTATCCAGATGGCACCTGAGTAAGTTGAAAAGATCAGGGGGGGGGCACGTCCTATTTGTACTATATTGATCAGAGGATTTGCTACGGTGTTAGCAACCACTACCTGGAACAAGGCAACACCCACTATCGGCCCATGATTGGGCTGTATTTCATTTAATGCTTGTGATATATATAGCAGTGACTCATTTAACCCTTTACAGCAAGGTGGAGTAGCATGGGATAAATTCACTATTTTATTGAGCACAAAGGGGGTCATTCCGAGTTGATCGCTTGCTAGCTACAGTAGTTTTAGCAGCCGTGCAAACGCTATGCCGCCGCCCACTGGGGAGTGTATTTTAGCTTAGCAGAAGTGCGAACGCATGTGCAGCCGAGCTCTGCAAAAACAGTTTGTGTAGTTTCTGAGTGGCCCTGAACCTACTCAGCGCTTGCGATCACTTCAGCCTATTCGTGTCTGGATTTGACGTCATACACCCACCCAGCGAACGCCCAGCCACGCCTGCGTTTTTTACAAACACTCCCTGAAAATGGTCAGTTGACACCCAGAAACGCCCCCTTCCTGTCAATCTTCTTGCGGCCATCACTGCGACTGAAAACTTTGCTAGAAACTGTGCAAAACAACAAATGCCTTTGTACCCGTACACTGTGCGAGCGCATTGCGGTGCATACGCATGTGCAGAAATGCCAATTTTTAGCCTGATCGCTGTGCTGCGAACAACGGCAGCTAGCGATCAACTCGGAATGACCCCCAAAGTCACTTTATACAGCACGTAGTCACTTTTACTTATGTCACTTTGTTAGTTTGCTGACACCTAGGAGATGGATGTATTCTTGTAGCAATTTATACAACAGGAACTATTGGATGATCTTACATTGATACTATATAAGGTGTTCCAGCATATACATAGAGATTCTCTATACTTTAATAATGGCTAATCGCACGGATTCATCTTCCACACACATGAATATGAATGATTGTTTTAGTTTTTCTGATGCCGATAGGTTGCTGTTTACGGAAGTGCTTTACGATGCTGACAAACAGTTAAATATAGATGATCTTTATCACCAATTGATCAAACGTAAGCGGCGAGAAATAAATTACCTTATGCACGGGATCTTATTGTCTGAGTATTACAAAGACAAAATGATACCTCGTGGGTTTAGGGTGCGTAATGTGCCCACTATAGCCCGCTACAATCCTGAGTTTTGCAAGCGCTGGATTGGCATTTTAAATAAATGTAGTATGGACCTTGTACTATTAGTAGTGGAGGAAGCTGGCCGTGAACTCAAGGCCACTAGAGATAAGATTTTGCACTTTGAGGCTGAGCACAAAGACACTTGAATGATGGAGGCTAATCAGGATAAGATGCGTAAACTTCAGGTTCAGTGTGATACCTACAAGAAAGATCTGATAAAATTCAAATGCAACAAGCACCTTACAGTAAATGACAATTATGAATCTAACAGGGTATACCATTGGATCTCAGATGGCGAACCTGGCAACCATCGACCATATAATCACAGGGCCAAACACACATGGCGGAAGTGCCGAGAAATGTAAAGCAAGGACTCTATTACATCTAACAGTGACAATGAATTTGCTCTGGCAGACTCAGACGGACCTCTGGACACCCTTGCTGTCCCTTTGGGGACATCTCCTGCCAGCGCAGGAGGATTAAAAACCAGAGGACGCCCACCCGCAGGGGCAAGCAAAACATCAGGATCAAAAGGCACTCCCTCCAGAAGAAAAACTTAATTTATAATTTGTCTGATATTCCACTGTCTGACATAGAGATGAAGGCCCTCAATAATGGTTTATCCTTTGTACCAAACAACAGACTTAACAACCTCACCTGGCAAATAGAACTACATAAGTTCTCGCGCAAGTTGCCCTTGCAAGAATTTTTTCAAAATCATGTTCCAGTTACGGATAATGAACCCCATCGAGCTTTTATCAAGTCTAGAACCAGGTCTACTTTCGACCCGCAGTCACACAACCCTTCCATTAAAATGTTTACGTGACTGGTAGATCAAGCAGTTATTAAATATACAGCGGCATCTCTGACAACAAATCGCAACTTATCCAAATCGGAATATAGAGCTCTACAACAACTTGGAGTGCGCCGTGACATATTCATCCACCCTGCCGATAAGGGGGGCGGGATAGTAGTGTTAAATATTAAGGACTACCTATCTGAGATTATGGGTCAATTGTCAGATGTGGACACTTTTGAACACTTCCATTAGATCCGTCTGTTGAATACAAGAAAGAGCTGGACATGATTCTAGATCAAGCCTGTAGGTCTAACTCATTTCACCTAAGTTATGCCAAGCCCTCAAACAAGATTTTCCTGTTGTACCTCTCCTTTTCACAGTACCCAAAATTCATAAGAATCCATCCAAGCCTCCTGGTAGGCCCATCATATCAGCCAATAAATCATTATATCAACCAGTTTCTATGCTTTTGAATAGCATCCTTCAACCACTGGTTTTGGCACAACCTAACTTCATTAAAGACACCACAACCTTTTTGAACAATTTAATGCTAATAGGCTCATTGCCTGATAACACACTGATTTGCACTATAGACATATGTAGTCTTTATACCAGCATTCCACATGAACTTGGGTTGGAAGCTGTCAGAAACTTTTTACTTAAGGAGAAGATGGAGACTCTCAGTCTGGATCTTTTTCTTGACTTACTCAAGCTCACACTCACGAGGAACTATTTCCTATTTGATGGTAAGTTTTTTTTTTTTGTGTGTTGTTTCCTTCATAGAGTGACTGGGAACCCCAATTATTGCACCAGGTCCCCTCATATGGCTCTCTTCGCTCACCATGCTTCAAGCAAGGTGCCTCGCTCAGCTACCGCTGCGCTCAGCACAGGTTACCATTCCCAATTGTAGTCCACGTGGATCGTAAAGTAAAAAAATGTAAAAAACTGCAAAGAATGTGAAAAACTCACGTCGACCTTATGTTATGTCAACCTATTCTCATGTCAACCATGTCAACTGATTGTACTTTTTAAATAATACACAAATATTTGACGAGTTGTAGCCATCTACAATATTCAACTTATGATCCAATATTCCTAGTTTGAACACAAAATGGCATTTATACAAAGAATTCCTATATAGGACTCATTGGTTTCCAATTTACTTTTCCAATTTACTTAATTTCTTGTGTAGACCAATCTCATTAATCTCTTTTATTAATATAACAAACTTCAAAGCTTCAATGCATAGCAATAATTTCATATAAGGACACCTGTCAGGTGATAAAATAAACCTCACTAGTATTTTATATTTAATAAACAAGGATTACAACTGATTAAACATACTCACTTTTTATAAACTGACTAGTATTTCCAATTGAATAATATAAATGTTATCCTGATTCTGTGGACTTTATCTCATTAAAGAATAAAGGGGGTCTTTCCGAGTTGATCGCTAGCTGCCATTGTTGGCAGCGCAGCGATCAGGCTAAAAAATGGCATTTCTGCGCATGCGTATGCCCCACAATGCGCACGCATGACGTACGGGTACAAAGCCCATTGTGGTTGTGCACAGGTTCTAGCGAAGTTTTCAGTCGCACTGACGGCCACAAGAAGATTGACAGAAAGGGGGCATTTCTGGGTGTTATCCAAATCGGAATATAGAGCTCTACAACAACTTGGAGTGCGCCGTGACATATTCATCCACCCTGCCGATAAGGGGGGCGGGATAGTAGTGTTAAATATTAAGGACTACCTATCTGAGATTATGGGTCAATTGTCAGATGTGGACACTTTTGAACACTTCCATTAGATCCGTCTGTTGAATACAAGAAAGAGCTGGACATGATTCTAGATCAAGCCTGTAGGTCTAACTCATTTCACCTAAGTTATGCCAAGCCCTCAAACAAGATTTTCCTGTTGTACCTCTCCTTTTCACAGTACCCAAAATTCATAAGAATCCATCCAAGCCTCCTGGTAGGCCCATCATATCAGCCAATAAATCATTATATCAACCAGTTTCTATGCTTTTGAATAGCATCCTTCAACCACTGGTTTTGGCACAACCTAACTTCATTAAAGACACCACAACCTTTTTGAACAATTTAATGCTAATAGGCTCATTGCCTGATAACACACTGATTTGCACTATAGACATATGTAGTCTTTATACCAGCATTCCACATGAACTTGGGTTGGAAGCTGTCAGAAACTTTTTACTTAAGGAGAAGATGGAGACTCTCAGTCTGGATCTTTTTCTTGACTTACTCAAGCTCACACTCACGAGGAACTATTTCCTATTTGATGGTAAGTTTTACTGCTTTCCGGGATAGATAGATAGATAGATAGATAGATAGATAGATAGATAGATAGATAGATAGATAGATAGATAGATAGATAAGATTACCAATATTGTGCTACTTTTTAATAGTTTATGGTTTTGGGGGAGTGCTTGACATTACAAAAGGTCAAAATTCCTATTTTTTGAATGTAAGTAGCTGCTTTTACTAAGTAGCCAATGTTGATGAAGGATTAGTCAATTTTTCTTATGTAGTTCACCCAAAGTGCAATTTCAGATTAAATTAGTTTTAAAATTCACTTGTACCTTAATCTGAAATCGCATAGATGTTTAATATCACAAGATGTTTAATCTGAAATGACATACTTAACACATTTAAAAGATGTTCACACAAATACACAGTGATATCATAACCTTTCAGAGACAGATGTTTATACATTAGCTGTTGCCCTTAGGGCATGCAAGCTTGCTGACAGCCCACTCAGCCCACTTTAGGTTGTGACAGCATGTCACCCAATGCATTATGGGTGTGGTATGTTAGGTAGACTAGACTTAGGTCGACATTGTCTAGGTCAACCACTATTGGTTGACAGTAAGTAGGTTGACATAGTTTCTAGGTCGACAGGGATTCTAGGTCGACATGTACTAGGTCAACATGAAAAAAGATTGACATTAGTTTTTTTTTTTTGTGTGTTGTTTCCTTCATAGAGTGACTGGGAACCCCAATTATTGCACCAGGTCCCCTCATATGGCTCTCTTCGCTCACCATGCTTCAAGCAAGGTGCCTCGCTCAGCTACCGCTGCGCTCAGCACAGGTTACCATTCCCAATTGTAGTCCACGTGGATCGTAAAGTAAAAAAATGTAAAAAACTGCAAAGAATGTGAAAAACTCACGTCGACCTTATGTTATGTCAACCTATTCTCATGTCAACCATGTCAACTGATTGTACTTTTTAAATAATACACAAATATTTGACGAGTTGTAGCCATCTACAATATTCAACTTATGATCCAATATTCCTAGTTTGAACACAAAATGGCATTTATACAAAGAATTCCTATATAGGACTCATTGGTTTCCAATTTACTTTTCCAATTTACTTAATTTCTTGTGTAGACCAATCTCATTAATCTCTTTTATTAATATAACAAACTTCAAAGCTTCAATGCATAGCAATAATTTCATATAAGGACACCTGTCAGGTGATAAAATAAACCTCACTAGTATTTTATATTTAATAAACAAGGATTACAACTGATTAAACATACTCACTTTTTATAAACTGACTAGTATTTCCAATTGAATAATATAAATGTTATCCTGATTCTGTGGACTTTATCTCATTAAAGAATAAAGGGGGTCTTTCCGAGTTGATCGCTAGCTGCCATTGTTGGCAGCGCAGCGATCAGGCTAAAAAATGGCATTTCTGCGCATGCGTATGCCCCACAATGCGCACGCATGACGTACGGGTACAAAGCCCATTGTGGTTGTGCACAGGTTCTAGCGAAGTTTTCAGTCGCACTGACGGCCACAAGAAGATTGACAGAAAGGGGGCATTTCTGGGTGTCAACTGACCGTTTTCAGGGAGGGTTTGCAAAAACGCAGGCATGTCTGAAAAAATGCAGGCGTGGCTGGGCATTCGCTGGGCGGGTGTATGACGTCAAATCCGGACACAAATAGGCTGAAGTGATCGCAAGTGCTGAGTAGGTTCAGAGCTACTCAGAAACTGCACAAACTGTTTTTACAGAGCTCGGCTGCACATGGGTTCGCACTTCTGCTAAGCTAAAATACACTCGACAGTGGGCGGCGGCATAGCGTTTGCACGGCTGCTAAAACTAGCCAGCGAGCGATCAACTTGGAATGACCACCAATATCCTTAGACCATGTTCAAATAACAAATCTAATTAGCAGTGCATTCAAAAAGTTATTAACAGATGTATTTTTGATTGAAAATATGGAAAAAGTGTAGAAGTCTCTCAGCCAAACTGCATTGCTCCTAGTTTGAAGTGAAAATGATTAGTTTTGCTTTTGGTGATCCTTTTATTCCCCAGTCTCTAGTACATAATTTCCTGTCTGGGTATTTACTAATATAGTTTTTATTAAGTCCGACTGCCCAGTCTCAGTTAATCCTATTAAAGGTCAAGATAAACATGGACCCATCTGTATATACAGTATATATATATATATATATATACCAACAAATATAAAGCCACAGCACTCACCACCCCAGAAGCGGGGTGCAGTGTCTGCACTCACCACTCATAGGGTGGGGTGCATGTAGCCCATGGCCACCTACTTATAAATATACAAACAGAAAGTTCAGCACTCACCAAAGCAAGCTCACTTATCCTCACAACATCAATAAATAAATAAATGATGGGGGTTTAGTTAGTGAATTGGCCAATGCACGGAAGCCTGCAAACTGCTCGCCAAGGTACCCCACCTTCATGCAGGTCCTACACTATCACTGAGTCTCAAAAATTAAAACCTAGCAACTGTATCACATATAATATAACTGCAAATATGCCCACTTTGTTTACTGTGTATCTGCCAAATTCTCCATGGCTTTTAAAGGTACACTAGTCACCTGACACTGGCTGATAAATTACTAAAGAACAGCTGACTCAGGTTTAAGTGAGCTTGCTTTGGTGAGTGCTGAACTTTCTGTTTGTATATTTATAAGTAGGTGGCCATGGGCTACATGCACCCCACCCTATGAGTGGTGAGTGCATTTATTTATTGATGTTGTGAAAATAAGTGAGCTTGCTTTGGTGAGTGCTTAACTTTCTGTTTGTATATATATATTTGTGTATATATATATATATATATAACCATGTATATCGGCACTCGAAAAAAAGACACAAATACCTTGGTGATCCAGTCCTATCATGGAGTAGCCATGATTAGATAGTGCCAAGAAGAGGGACGGCACTCATAGGATTTTGCAACAAACATATTGTATTCCAATAAAAGAAAATTCCAGAGATTACATCATGTAATCTCTGGAATTTTCTTTTATTGGAATACAATATGTTTGTTGCAAAATCCTATGAGTGCCGTCCCTCTTCTTGGAACTATAAATATATATATATATATATATATAGAAAGTACTGGTCCGGCACTCAATAGTGGACAGCTAGTAGTAAAAAGCGCTCCGGTGCCCTCCAACCAGACCTACAGCCTGTATATACGGGAGAATTTAAATAAGGCGGCACTCAGGAGACTTGAACGTGGTGAAACCAACAGGTGCTTTAGTCAACGTTTCGGGGATCATGACCCCGTCTTCAGGACACACACAGTGAAACAATGTGATAGCAAACATTAAATACTTTACCTGGCGCCTCTCCGGCCATCCTCGCCGCGCCGCCGGCCAGCTTCCGGGATCCCGGCTTCCGGACTCCAATGCGGTCACATGACCGGAAGCCCGCTCACCAGGCTGTCATCCGGGGGCGTGGGGGATTGTTGCCAGGATACGCCTGTCAACAATAACAATGCGCATCACGTGAAATACAAAATACAAAGTAAAGTGCAACAGGTATATACTTCTAAGACAGGCTAGTGCATTCACTGCCTGAACAATCAAATGTGGCTGGTGCATAACATAGTTATACAATATAAATGTGCACTACATAATAATGATATAAAAACTGCAGTGAAACAAACAACCATAAAAAGATTAAAAACAAGAAATTTAGCAGCACAGCGTCGCACAATTAGGCTAAAAGCCTATCTAATGCGAAAAAACCAAAAGGTCTGTATTTCAGCCTAAATAGTTCCTACCATCTCTAGCACATATTACACTTTTACACTAAAGACAATAATATGAATCCAATCTCTATACAATCATTAACTTATGGTCGTAGGTCAATAGAGACCAGATCATTAAACCTATGTACTATTGTCATAAGAACCTCAAACAAATGTACTATACATATGTGGAAAAAATGCATGACTCTATAAATACAGTCCCTTAAATGAAATTACTCATACTGAGAGATTCATTCAAACCTCTGGGACTGAGTGTGTTGAGGGTCAGAATCCATCTGGTTTCCAGTTGTAATAGATGTTTGGCCCTATCACCACCCCTTATTGAAAAAGGGGCCTGATCTATAATACGGTATCGGACCGTCGCCAGGCTATGTCTGGCTTTGGCAAAGTGCCTTGCTACTGGCTGTTCACTTGTGCCTGTAATCAAGGCCGCCCTAATGGCTGACCTATGTTGCGTCATTCTGACTTTAAAGCTACATTCAGTTTTTCCTACATAATATTGTCCACAAGGACATTTGAGCAGGTACACAACAAACTTGGAGTTACAGTTAACCGATACCCTGATGTTGATCTTCTTTCCAGTATATGGATGCTGGAAAGAGTCCCCTGGTATCAAAAAATTACATGTGGTACATCCACATTTGTAGCAACCATATCTTTGTTTTAAAAAATGTGAGGTTGGTACCGTTTTTTTAGACATGTCAGTCTTAACCAAAAGGCTCCTGATATTTTTGCTCCTCGTGTAGCTTGGCATTAATCTGCTATTTTTAAACATCCAGAGCTCAGGGTCCGACTGAATAATGGGTCATAGCTCCTTTGCTTTTTTGGTGGTATGTTTACTAACAGTATTATACTGATTGACCCACGGGACTACATCACTATTAGAGCTCTTAGCTTTGGTCTCAAGCAAACGGTGTCGGGGCTGACTGAGTGCCTTCTGTCGAGCCTGTACTAGCAACTCTGTGGGGTAACCCCTGTCTTGAAATTTAGATATCATTGCTTCAAGTTGTCTGTCATGTGTGCCAGGGTCACTGTTGATCCTGCACACCCTGAGTGTCACGATCCGGGTATCTGGACGCCATTTCTTTCCCATTAGATGCCTCCTAAGGCTGGCTCAGCGCTCCAGGACCGGATCCCATCTGTTATCCTGATGTGTACATTCCTGTATCCTCTCCTGTCACTCTGGGACGCTGTCACAGTAAACGCCATATTACACCTGGCATGGCGTCTCCCGCGGCCTCCGCCGCCGTCCCTGAACTTCTGCATGCAGAGTGTCTGAGTGGCGATTACGTCAGCCGCGGCCTCCGCTGTGTCCGGGTGGTTGGATGTGCATCTGTCAGCCTGGCGCCTCCTGTCTCCGGTGGCCGGCGCCGCCAATACTGTTTTCATTACCACATGGATTACAAACCAAACTTCCCTCCAAGTGTCTGCATGGGCGCAGCCATCTTGGATTCTGTCAGCTGATCATTTCCACCAATCTGTTCTTAGTATTGATAATCTGCATAATTGCCTAGCCAATCCCTTCCTTGCTGCAGGTATAAATACACTGTGCCTGAGCAAGGAAGGCGTCAGTGCTTTGGTTGTCAAACCTAGTTCCTGTTTGTCTCTCTCCTGTGATTGTCTTCCAGGTTCCAGCTCCTGTCTCAAGACTTCCACCATAGAGACCCGCACCAGCATTCCACCTGCGGTGTAGCCTGACTCTCCAATCCATTGTGGATTCATCTGTTTCCAGCTACAACATTACCTGCTTCCAGCTCAGCTTCCAGCAGAGTACAGCTTCCCTTAAAGGGCCGGTGTCCTTTCTACACTTTACCACTCTCCACCGGTATTATTATTTCTCCGCTCTCAAGTTCTACATTTCAGTTCATATTTCATCGCTCCCAAGTTCATTTATTATTTAACTGGTTCCAGCCAGTATCCACTCCGTGCTAACAACAGTCTGGTTCCAGCCAGTATCCACAGCAGCTGTTTTATCTTCAGCAACCCAGCTTTTCCTGGAACACCAGCTGGCACAATCCTGGGTTATCTCCATTTCTACAGTCGGGCCTGGTAAGGACTTTCCATCTAGAAGATCATAAGAACTATCTCACACTACCAGTGCCCTGTGGCTCCTGCCATCCTGTAGTACCCAGGAACTGTATTTATTCTTTGCTGACTTTTACGTTTTCTTTTACTGCTGCTGTGTTGCGGAGTTGTCATAATAAACATCATTGACTTTTATCCAAGTTGTCGTGGTCACGCCTTCGGGCAGTTATTATTCATGTTACTTACATGTCCAGGGGTCTGATACAACCTCCCAGGTTCCGGTACATCTCAGCCCCTACAACTGAGGCTGCCTCCCGTCAGCTCAGGCCCTCAGTTGTGACAGTAAGCACTGACCTAATGAATCCAGCCGGAGACCAGGATCAAGCGGCCAGGCCGATGCAAGAACTGGCAGCCCGACTAGAACATCAGGAGGCTGCACAGGGCCACATCATCCGCTGTCTCCAGGATCTCTCTACTCGGCTGGATGGGATTCAGACAACTCTCCGTGGATCAGGCGCGTCTGGTGCGTCAACCACAGTGACTCCAGCTATAACCCCACCCACCTTACCCATTTCTGCTCCACGTCTTCATCTTCCAACGCCAGCAAAATTTGACGGATCTCCAAGATTCTGCAGGGGATTTCTCAACCAGTGTGAGATTCAGTTTGAGTTACAACCTGGCAATTTTCCCAGTGACCGTACAAAAATTGCCTACATTATTTCTCTTCTCAGTGGTTCAGCCCTTGATTGGGCATCACCGTTATGGGAGAGGTCCGACACCCTGCTATCTTCCTACACTGCCTTCGTGTCAACATTCAGGCGCATCTTCGACGAGCCAGGCCGGGTAACCTCAGCTTCATCCGAGATTCTCCGTTTACGCCAGGGGTCACGTACTGTAGGACAATATCTGATACAGTTCCAGATCCTGGCATCCGAACTGGCATGGAACGACGAGGCCCTGTATGCTGCATTTTGGCATGGCTTATCTGAGCGTATTAAAGATGAGTTAGCTACCAGAGACTTACCTTCTAAGTTAGATGAGCTAATCTCACTCTGCACGAAAGTTGATTTACGTTTCAGAGAGAGAGCAACTGAGCGTGGAAGATCATCTGCTCCAAAATCTTCTGCTCCTCCTCCTCGTCAACTGTCACCATCTAAAGATGAGCCCATGCAACTTGGCCGTTCCCGTATAACTCCTGCTGAGCGCCGAAGACGTCTCTCCGAGTCTCTC
Organism: Pseudophryne corroboree; assembly: GCF_028390025.1. Classification (NCBI taxonomy): domain Eukaryota; kingdom Metazoa; phylum Chordata; class Amphibia; order Anura; family Myobatrachidae; genus Pseudophryne; species Pseudophryne corroboree. The sequence goes on from NC_086447.1 coordinate 445,064,624, forward strand.
TGTCTCTATTGTGCAGCTCCGTCTCACACCATTAATGCCTGTCCCAAACGTCCGGGAAACTCCAAATCCTAGCTCGCCAAGGAGAGGGCCGGCTAGGAGTAATGATCTCCTCTCCATCTCCTCAAGATTGTAATCTCCCAGTCTCGCTTCAAGTTGCTCAACGTTATCGGAACGTCATTGCCCTCCTTGATTCCGGAGCAGCTGGGAACTTTATTACCGAAGCCTATGTTAAATGGTGGTCCCTACCCACCGAGAGACTTCCTTCGTCCATTTCTTTAACTGCCGTGGATGGCAGCAAAATTTTTGATGCAGTTATTTCTTTAAGGACTCTACCAGTTCGTCTGAGAGTGGGAGTTCTTCATTCCGAACTTATTTCTTTTTTAGTGATTCCAAGAGCCACACATCCTGTGGTCCTGGGCCTTCCATGGCTCTGTCTTCACAATCCTACAATTGATTGGACGACTACGCAAATCCTGGCATGGGGTTCCTCCTGTGCTGAGACATGTTTGTTTAAAGTATTGCCTGTCTGTTCTTCCTCCCCCAGGTCGTCTGATGTTCCACCTCCTCCATATCAAGATTTCACGGATGTGTTCAGTAAAGCTTCTGCTGATATCCTTCCTCCTCATAGAGAATGGGACTGTCCAATTGATCTCATTCCAGGGAAGGTTCCACCTCGAGGCCGAACTTATCCGTTGTCTCTGCCTGAGACGCATTCTATGGAGGAATATATTAAAGAGAACCTAGCAAAGGGGTTCATTCGACCTTCTTCTTCTCCAGCCGGCGCAGGCTTCTTTTTTGTAAAAAAGAAAGATGGTGGTCTGCGGCCGTGCATCGACTACAGAGGTTTGAACGACATTACCATCAAGAACCGTTATCCTTTACCCCTGATTACTGAGCTCTTTGACAGAGTTAGCGGAGCTACCATCTTTACAAAGCTGGACTTGCGAGGTGCATACAATCTCATCCGGATCCGTGAGGGTGACGAGTGGAAGACCGCCTTTAACACCCGTGACGGACATTATGAGTACCTCGTCATGCCCTTCGGATTGAGCAATGCTCCAGCTGTCTTCCAGCATTTTGTCAATGAGATCTTCAGAGACATTCTATACCGTCATGTCGTGGTCTATCTAGACGATATCCTCATTTTTGCCAACGATTTAGAGGAACATCGTTTTTGGGTTAAAGAGGTTCTGTCCCGTCTCCGTGTCAATCATCTCTATTGCAAATTAGAAAAATGCGTCTTTGAAGTCAAGTCCATTCCGTTTCTAGGGTACATTGTGTCCGGTTCCGGACTAGAGATGGATCCTGAGAAACTACAAGCAATCCAAAATTGGCCGGTACCCTTAACCCTCAAAGGGGTCCAGAGGTTCTTAGGGTTCGCCAACTATTACCGAAAGTTTATACGAGACTTTTCCACCATTGTGGCGCCTATTACTGCTTTCACTAAGAAGGGTGCTAACCCGTCCAAGTGGTCTGAAGAAGCCATGCAAGCATTTCATCTTTTAAAACAAAGGTTCATCTCTGCGCCTGTTCTGAAACAGCCTGACATCGACTCTCCTTTCATCTTAGAGGTGGATGCCTCCTCCGTTGGAGTAGGAGCGGTGTTATCTCAGAGGGCTAAAGGTGGCCATTTACACCCTTGCAGTTTCTTCTCCCGGAAGTTCTCCCCAGCTGAGCGCAACTATGCCATTGGCGACCAGGAGTTGCTAGCCATCAAGCTCGCTCTAGAAGAGTGGAGGTATCTGTTGGAGGGAGCTTCTCATTCAATCACCATACTTACAGACCACAAGAACCTTTTATACCTGAAGGGCGCACAATGTCTCAACCCTCGTCAGGCCAGATGGGCACTTTTCTTTTCCAGGTTCGACTTTAAACTCCAGTTCTGTCCGGACTCTCAGAATCGCAAGGCCGATGCCCTTTCCCGCTCATGGGAGCAAGAAAATGAGTCAGAGTCTTCAGACAAGCATCCTATTATAAATCCGTTGGCATTCTCCACGGTAGGGATGGACTATACGCCCCCATCAGGGAAAAGTTTTGTGAAGCCGATGCTAAGGAAGAAGCTCATGCATTGGGCCCATGCTTCCCGTTTTGCCGGACATACAGGTATCCAAAAAACCCTGGAGTTTATCTCTAGGTCCTATTGGTGGCCAACTCTGAAAAAGGACGTCTTGGAGTTTATTGCATCTTGCCCAAAGTGTGCCCAACATAAAGTATCCCGCCAGTCGCCTGCGGGGCAACTGGTTCCACTATCCGTTCCCCGTCGACCATGGACCCACTTGTCGATGGATTTCATTACAGACTTACCCATGTGCAACAAGTTCAATACCATCTGGGTGGTAGTTGACCGGTTCACCAAGATGGCACACTTCATTCCTCTCACCGGTCTTCCGTCAGCTTCCAAGTTGGCTCAAGTATTCATACAAGAGATCTTCCGACTCCACGGTCTTCCTGAAGAAATTATCTCAGATCGAGGAGTTCAATTCACAGCCAAATTCTGGCGAAGTTTATGTCAAGTCCTCCAAGTCAAGCTAAAGTTTTCCACGGCTTACCATCCTCAGACCAATGGTCAAACCGAGAGGGTGAATCAGGACTTGGAGGCCTTCCTCCGCATCTATGTGTCCTCCTCTCAAGATGACTGGGTTCAATTACTTCCCTGGGCCGAGTTCTGTCATAACAACCAGTATCATTCTTCATCTGCTTCAACACCATTCTTCACTAACTTTGGATTCCACCCTAAAGTCCCTGAGTTCCAACCGCTTCCAGCAACTTCTGTTCCCGCAGTGGATATCACCTTGCATCAGTTTGCCAATATCTGGAAGAGCGTACGATCAGCTCTGCTCAAGGCATCGTTCAGGTACAAGAAGTTTGCGGATAAGAAGCGTCGAGCAGTTCCTGCTCTCAAGGTGGGTGATCGGGTATGGTTATCCACGAAGAATTTGAGGTTAAGAGTTCCCAGTATGAAGTTTGCACCTCGCTATATCGGTCCTTTCAAGATTGAACAAGTCATCAATCCTGTTGCTTACAGACTCCAGTTGCCTCCCTTCTTAAAAATACCCAGGACATTCCATGTTTCCCTGTTGAAACCGCTGATCTTGAATCGGTTTCATTCCTCACTTCCTCCAACTCCGAAAGTCCAAACTCAACGAGGCGTTGAGTATGAAGTGGCCAAGATCCTGGACTCACGTCACCGTTACGGTCAACTACAATATCTTATTGACTGGAAGGGTTATGGTCCTGAGGAACGTTCATGGACCAATGCTTCTGATGTCCATGCTCCTGCCTTGGTCCGGAGATTCCATTCCAAGTTTCCTCAAAAGCCAAAGAAGTGTCCTGGGGCCACTCCTAAAGGGGGGGGTGCTGTCACGATCCGGGTATCTGGACGCCATTTCTTACCCATTAGATGCCTCCTAAGGCTGGCTCAGCGCTCCAGGACCGGATCCCATCTGTTATCCTGATGTGTACATTCCTGTATCCTCTCCTGTCACTCTGGGACGCTGTCACAGTAAACGCCATATTACACCTGGCATGGCGTCTCCCGCGGCCTCCGCCGCCGTCCCTGAACTTCTGCATGCAGAGTGTCTGAGTGGCGATTACGTCAGCCGCGGCCTCCGCTGTGTCCGCGTGGTTGGATGTGCATCTGTCAGCCTGGCGCCTCCTGTCTCCGGTGGCCGGCGCCGCCATTACTGTTTTCATTACCACATGGATTACAAACCAAACTTCCCTCCAAGTGTCTGCATGGGCGCAGCCATCTTGGATTCTGTCAGCTGATCATTTCCACCAATCTGTTCTTAGTATTGATAATCTGCATAATTGCCTAGCCAATCCCTTCCTTGCTGCAGGTATAAATACACTGTGCCTGAGCAAGGAAGGCGTCAGTGCTTTGGTTGTCAAACCTAGTTCCTGTTTGTCTCTCTCCTGTGATTGTCTTCCAGGTTCCAGCTCCTGTCTCAAGACTTCCACCATAGAGACCCGCACCAGCATTCCACCTGCGGTGTAGCCTGACTCTCCAATCCATTGTGGATTCATCTGTTTCCAGCTACAACATTACCTGCTTCCAGCTCAGCTTCCAGCAGAGTACAGCTTCCCTTAAAGGGCCGGTGTCCTTTCTACACTTTACCACTCTCCACCGGTATTATTATTTCTCCGCTCTCAAGTTCTACATTTCAGTTCATATTTCATCGCTCCCAAGTTCATTTATTATTTAACTGGTTCCAGCCAGTATCCACTCCGTGCTAACAACAGTCTGGTTCCAGCCAGTATCCACAGCAGCTGTTTTATCTTCAGCAACCCAGCTTTTCCTGGAACACCAGCTGGCACAATCCTGGGTTATCTCCATTTCTACAGTCGGGCCTGGTAAGGACTTTCCATCTAGAAGATCATAAGAACTATCTCACACTACCAGTGCCCTGTGGCTCCTGCCATCCTGTAGTACCCAGGAACTGTATTTATTCTTTGCTGACTTTTACGTTTTCTTTTACTGCTGCTGTGTTGCGGAGTTGTCATAATAAACATCATTGACTTTTATCCAAGTTGTCGTGGTCACACCTTCGGGCAGTTATTATTCATGTTACTTACATGTCCAGGGGTCTGATACAACCTCCCAGGTTCCGGTACATCTCAGCCCCTACAACTGAGGCTGCCTCCCGTCAGCTCAGGCCCTCAGTTGTGACACTGAGCATCTGAGAGTAAGGCAGGCCGTATATGGTGGATTTAGGATGAAAGCTATCAAACCTGAGTATGGTGTTACGGTCTGTCTCTTTTGTGTACATGGATGTGCAGATAGCCCCATTAATGATGGAAATCTGAACATCCAGGAAATTTATCTGATGTGTATCCATGACCATCGTGAGTTTTACCGGACTGGAGGACCCATTCTGTGTCATAATGAGCTCCTCAAGAAGATGTCTAGGACCTGACCAAATTGCCAATAAATCATCTATATACCTTGTGTATAAGATGAGGTGTTGGGAAATCATAAACTGTGACAGAAACAAATCTTTGTCTAACTCCCACATAAATGCATTAGCAAACGACGGGGCCACACAGGACCCCATCGCACACCCAGTGAGCTGCAAATAAAGTTTGTTATCGTGCATTTATGTGGGAGATACAGATATGTCTTCATACATCTGTGCTTCAATCACGCCAAACAGCCCCTCTTGGCACAGCAGGTCGCAAAAGAACCTTCTAGCTTACTTTTGCCGAAAATGCATCTTAGTCACAACGCAATGTGACTAGGATGAATAAAGCAGCTGTGCTGATTAATTTAATATATGACACTTATATATCTGTGTGATTGATTCTCTGAATCTGTACGTTAATTGCTACAATATAGCAGCTGCAGCTTTTTTCCAACAATAGTTTTGTTCTGCTCCATATCCAGACTCAGTCACTCACAATATAAATGTCATATATCAAATGAATCAACATAGTCTCCTTGTGCATCCTAGTAATTGCATCTAAAGGATATTCTAGTCTACTGGGAATGATTACCCTCTATTTTGAGTGCCACACTAACTCATGTAGCACATAGAACCTCTCCGACATCATTAGACCTTGTTGTCTGCAGTGTGGCAGGTATTGTTCATTACATTTTTGATACCTCTGGAGGAAATATTTTAAGAGGATTAAGCTTCAGAACATCTGAGCTGGGTGGATATCTTAGCAATGCATTAGTGACCAAATGTTGGTTTGAGTCTGGCACTTGTAAATATACCCCATCTGGCGTGCAGGCTACAGTACACCCAAGATTACACAATAAAACTTTTACTAACAAATTAGTTGGGGTATTTGCAGCTAATATGTATGAGTGCTCACTGGTAAGTGGACCAATTGTTACCTTTACTACTTGTGTTTCTTTTAGGGAAATAGTTTTTTGTTAGCTACACTGCATGTAGGATATTATTTGTGGTAGATGCTATGAACTCCCTCGGTGTTAGTGCAACACTAGAGACCCCCTGGGGCAGCAGACTGAAACTATAGCAGGCATTTTCAGGCAAAATTATGACCATAAGTAAGGAGACTGTGCTACTGGATTTACAGAGGAACTTGAAATAACAGAGTATCCCATAAGGATCTGCCTAGGAGTAGCTGGGTCATACTGTTATGAACCCCCTGGGTGCTGTTTCAAAAACAACTCACAGAATTGTAGCAGTGGATACAGTATGAAGTTTATTGTGGGAAATTTCAATGGCAGGGGAGTACAGATAAACTTCATATGCAGATTACTTTAACAGTGCACTTTTCCTGGCATGGTAAATTAACTTGATATGCAGATAACTTTGACAAGGTAAAACTACTTAGCAAAGCATCAGTATCCAGAAATCTTGGCAAGGCAAAAACACGAAAAAAGAACATAAGGAAACATCAGTGAATGCAGATGGGTCCATCTTCATCTTGCCCTTTAATGGGATTAACTGAGCCATGTCAATCAGACTTAAACCCCTGCTGTAATGACCTAATCCCCTGATGTATTGTTCTCTGTATTGTATTGCAGCTGAGAACAATAGATGAAGGGTTTATGATAATAAACCATGGTGTGCCTATGCGCAGCAGAAGAGCACAGATAAATGTGGACCCATCTGTATCAATGACTCAGCCATGAGTACTGTGCTCTAGCAGACTTAATAATATTCAAGGTCCAGCACCTCTGGTGAGAAACAGTGCTGCAGTTAATGATGAAAGGAGCTCTAATGACTGCTGGTGATGGGGGAACATTTTACAAAAAAATCAGAGTTCTAACAGCATACTTGCCTACCCTCCCAGAAGCTGTGGAAGATGTTAAATTTTTATAGTAGTCCCCAACAGCTCCAGAAGGGTATGTGGCTCTCCCGCATCCCACTGGCATCTTGCTTGCTTCCTAGTGAAGCAGGCAATATGGAAATAAAACCACTGAAAACACTGCAGCAGTGGAAAGGTGGCAGGGCTAAAGACACAAATTGCATCTTTTAGCCCCACCCCTACCCAAAGAACCATGAATCAAAGGCATTCCTTTATTTTGGGGTGGGACATAATGACATCACGTTCTGGCCCCAACCCCTAAGTGTCCTGTTGCGTTTACCCTCCGGGTTTCTCCCAGAAAGGAGATTTAAAAAAAGTCGGCAAGTATGTCTAACAGCAAGTAAAGTAATTTTAGGCCTAATTCAGAGTTGATCGCAGCAGCAAATTTGTTAGCAGTTGGGCAAAACCATGTGCACTGCAGGGGGGAGGGTGGCAGATATAACATGTGCAGAGAGAGTTAGATTTGGGTTGGGTGTGTTCAAACTGAAATCTAAATTGCAGTCTACAAATAAAGCAGCCAGTATTTACCCTGCACAGAAACAAAATAACCCACCCAAATCTAACTCTCTCTGCAAATGTTATATCTGCCACACCTGCACTGCACATGGTTTTGCCCAACTGCTTACAAATTTGCTGCTGCGGTCAACTCTGAATTACTTCCTTTGTCTGTTATAAGTGATTTTGCAGCTTTCATATCAATCAGAAATGAATATTTAGAATGTCCAATTGTCAGATCAATAGTTGGTTCCTTAGGGTAGCAATATATTAATGTCATAGTGTTAAGGGGGCCTGCGTCATTCCGTCATTGAAGATCTTCAATTTATGCAGTATCATGTTTAGAAGGGAACTGTCTTGGTTTCTTGGGGCATTTACATTGTCTAGGAAAATTTCCCTTCACCTGACAACTGAAACAAATAATTAGCTTTATTAAATTTTGGGGCAACTGTAAAAGCATTTTTGTTTTTCTGTTGGCCAGCAATATCACAGGTGGCTTGAGCGGCGCTAACCTAAGGTTTCATGAATTTAGTTTCTGTTTGTAATTTCTTGATTACCAAATTATCCTTATCATGTACTGCCAAAGTTGCTAGATACTCTGGGTCATTTATATGCCATAAGGGATCATTAAAGTCAACAAAGTTTTTTTTATTAGGTTTAAAACTTTCAACAAAATCACTGGATAGCATTGGAAAGAGAGATCTTCTCATTACCTCCAAAGTTTTAAATCTCTGTTCTGAACCTGGCCCAGTATTCCCTTACTGATTCTGTGGGTTCCTGTTTAATCATCATTATTTCTCCACAGTTAGGCTGGCATGGAAATGAAGTTGTAAATATTGTCATTAGCCATTTGCAATTTTCATCTAAGGCTAGTCTGTATATCTGTTTGTGGTTAGAAATGCTGAATTTCAAATACTGCTTCTGTAATAAGTGTCTCAGAGGTCAGTAACCAGTAAAAATTGTACCATGTCAGTATATGTATGTAAGCAAGTCCTATACAGATGATCTAGTTTAGCTTTAACTTCTTCTGCCCACTCAGTATATAACTGTTTAATTCTGGTCTGGTCCAAGGGACAATAATTAACCATAACTACCCTTTATCAGTAGTTACCACTTTCAGGGGAGCTTGTAAAAAATGTCTGATGCTGTTCTTCTCTACTTTACGTAATGCCAGTTTTATTGATGTTGTGTGGGTCTTGTCAGGAATCTGCATTTTCCATCACGTCACTTACCAGTGCTCTGATGTACTGGCCTCCGGAGGTAATATCCTCCGCCTGGCAGCTTTTTCTATGAGTGCCTGCAATGTGCAGAGACTCTCTCCAGTGTGTATCCTGCTTGGCATACAGTATGTACCCCAATGTATTCCCACCATTTCCAGAGTATGGGCGCCGTCATGACACCTGCAGTCAGCTGACTTGGTGCTATCCACTCCTGAGCATTGGGCGCTCACATGACTTGATTCTCCAATCCCTGCTGACCAGAGGGTATATACTCAGAGTTCCTGCTCAGTATCAGTGCCTTGGACAACGTGTCACATCCTGTGAACAGGCATCTCCTGGCTTCAATCCTCTGTCTTCAGAGAATCCCCTTTGTATTGGACCTGTGGAACTACAGGTCCCAGCAGTTCCAGTTCTGGTTCCAGTTCCGGTTCCAGTTCCAGTCTTCAATCCCCTGTTTCCAGCGATCTCCTATTTTTGGCATCTCCAAGTTGTCTCCATGTTCCAGTATTCCTGTGGAACTACAAGTACCAGCATCCACTCCAGCTTTCCTACGAGTCAGATTTGGTTTACAAGTTCTCCTGGTTCCTGGGTTCCTGTCTCCAGTGGATTCCCCGTTGTTCTATCCGTTATCTCATCTCCAGTCTTCATTGTTTCAGCTTGCTACAAACTCCAGCCACAGTCTCCACACCAATTTGCAGTAAGAGACTCTCCTCAGGTGTTTTTCTCAGTTCTCAGCCTGTGCACCTAATTACCAGCATTCCACACTGTGCATTGCCTTTAGCACTTAACATCTTGCTGTGTTAGGACTGTCTCCTGCACTGGCCTTGTTTGGCTACAAGAACCTGTGCTGCTACAGAGATTGTGTGCCTTTTATTTATTACCGGAGTACTGTTTGTTTCAGTTAATCTCATTGTTGCCATTTCTGTTTATATCAAGCTTCAAATTCATCTCTAATCTTCATTCAGTTAATCTCATTGTTGCCATTGCTGTTTATATCAAGCTACAAGATCATCTTTATTTCTCATTCAGTTTTCAGTGACTTTTTGAATATCTATTTCCTTGGATTAAGTTATCATTCCTTTTCCTGTCATCAATTATATTTGCCATTACCGTTTGCATCAAGTTTCAAGTTTATCTTCTTCATTTATGTTATCAAGTGACTTTTGAATACTCATTCCATTGGATCAAGTTACCGTTCATTATTCCTATCCTCAGTTATAACAGTTATTATTCATACTTCAATTATTGCCGGTTCTCAAGTTATCATCAATTGCATTCCATTTCATCTGTTATTCAATTACTCTGTGACCTTTGTGACATAATAAATATCAGCGCATATGCGCAGGACTTTTCTTCGGCCTCCGCGTTTTATACATCACACCTACACTGACCCACTAGTGCACCCTCCGGGAACAGACAGACTTACAGACCTGACAGGTCTATCTTGGCATAATGTGTTCTTATTTTAGTACAACTCTTCTCTATGTGAAACTAATTAATTGTTCTAATTTCTCTTTAAGCGATGTTGAACTAAATTTCCATCCTCAGTATATGTTGTATTATAAGTGTAGGTAGGACTATTAAAACTATATGTCCCTTCATTATCATCCCTCTACTTGACATATAACAAAGGGTTATGAGATATGTGATTTCATTGTAAAATCCAATGTTCATCTAACTGATATCTATGTATCATATAATTGCATTTTAGAATTATATTCTAATCCTCTTTTATCTACTCTGTCTTTCCTAGATGCAATATAGTCATAAAGGTCATACAGCCTTATATATCACATTTGTCTTAAACATACAGTATGATAATCAAAGTTTAAAATATATACCTCTAACAGCTGATCTCATGATTATGACCACAATATCAAAAATAATTCATTAGTGCTAACTTCTCTATTTCTTCTTAAATTTCCCAACAGCAAACTATCATACTGATGTAATTCACCAACAGATGGCATTTACCATTATATTATATTCTATTAGTCAGTTTCTAACTTGTATTCAGTTACCCATATTATTACGTAACATAATTTTTGTACAGTATGTTGTCCATCTACTTTGTTGGTCTGCAACTGTTGCCTCCTTATAATAAGTGACATCACCAGCTCTGCAGTCATAATCCCCATAGACAGAAGTTCTAGATGTATCACTTGTAACATGAATAGTTGTATAATGTTAGTGGAAGAAGTTCTGTGCTGTCATGTGATTACCAGGCACTAAATGTAGTTTAATCATAAGGATTTCATTAAAAAGCTGATTGAAGTGACAGAGGATGTTGTTATTATTCTAACTCCTTTACTACCTGGAATATTTAAATAACTTGTCCACAAGATGAAATTACTATTTGAATAGCAATAGATTTTGGATCATTTACAGGTCTATGTTTAATACATTTCCATACTGTAAATGAACAAAGTTGCTTATACACTTATCATTGGCTATAACTGGCTATGTAGTATAATAATTTATTAAAAATAAATGTACCATCTTTATGTCAGCTTTAGGTGGTGTGGCATGTGGCAATTACATAAAATATACTTTCACTCCATAAGCTCCCATAAATGGGTGCACATGTAATAATAGCCTGTGAGAAGCAGGCTGTGTGGTAATTCAGGTGAGTATGCCTGTATTCTTATAGTGGCAATCATTTACAAGACACAGCCAGGTTGGTTTTGCCTTGTGAATGATTGCCGCTTTAAAGATTTTGGCATACTCGCTGGAATTCCGCACAGCCTGCTTCTTGCAGGTGATTACATACAGTAAGTCCCTCTGCTCTTCACAGTGAAGAGCGCAGTTCCAATGTTGCCAGGTGGAGGCCCAGAGGGGGACACTGAGCAACTACTGAAATTAAAAAAAATAATAAAATATACTATACATTTATAATTTCACAAATCATTTTATTTTAAATGTTAAAAATGTAGTTTTTCATTGCAAGTCTTATTTTTTTATTTTTTGTAAATAGCTTATTTTAATTAATCTCAATCACTGCCACTTTTAATCCCATAAAGGAAAAAGTAAATAAACATATTTATATGTAAAGAAGGGGGAGAACTTTAAATATTCTCCTGAAACTTCATTTAAAATTAGTTATAGTGACAAAGATTTAAATATTTCCCAATACAAACTGCAGGCTACCAGAGGCTGTTACACTCTGTACAGAACATATTCAGCAATATGATCCCTAGGAAACCAATTCATGAGAATTCATTGATGCCTAACAAGCTAAGCCAAGTTTTCAATGATTGATAAAAATTGGAAATCATTTCTAGGGATGTAGATTGGTTTCCAAACATACTACATATTCTTGAAGTAAATTGAGTTTTCTCTACAAAAGAAGAAATTACACATGACTCTCCTGTGACATTTGAAATTAAGTGACCAAGCCAAGAATATGTACAGTATATAATGTGAATATGCAAACAAAAAACTCTCCCAGATTTGTAGGTCCCACAATATTGAATAATTATGTCTAAACTCTCCTATCAACTTTATTAATGCACACAGGAAACCAAATTACACTGAAAGGAGCAATAAAATATGCATTGTATAATTAATGTGTAAAGCAAATTAATTTGCTATTTTGTTTCAAGGCAATGATTTGATTTGATTTGCTTCACTTTGTATACCCCAGCACAGATTCTGTAAATTCCTTTAACCAATATAACAAGATATTAACATAGGTTAATGTTAATTTATTATGAAACTAAATTCACTGTGCACGTAATCATGGGAGTGTTAATTATCTCCCAAGAAAAGCCTAGTAATAGCTTTAATGTCCATCATATTTAATGGAATTAAATGCTATTCCAGTCATACTTGGAATAAATGTAAATTAGCCTATTTGGCGTACATTCATAATTACTGTGTTGTCTTATAAAGCAGAAAAATATGTAACACTGCTCTGTTTAAATCTAAATGGTTTTTGGAACATTTAAGTAAAGTTCCCAAATGAAAAGCATGAATTTAGATTAGAGGGGGTTTTAGAGCAACAGCAGAACCATGTACATTTTCTTAGCCTGATGCACATATTTTAGCCGAAACCAATTTGTTTTTGGTGCCATATTAAACCGTAGTTCAGTAATCCTACGTGGAATTACATTTATGCACTGAAGGAAACTGCCAAAACCTGATGAAATCATAGTGACATCAGCAGGGACTGCCTTCAGCAGGGTGGTCATGTAACGCTTAGATAGATCACTACTACAAGTGATCTACAGAGTGTCCCATAAGTCTGGAACCATATTCTGAATCACTGAAATACTTTTACTTCTTTTTTACCGTTACTTCTTAACCCTGATCATGCTTGTTGGCAGCCACGCAGGCAGCACCAGTCACTGGGAAGTCACGTTTGAATTTGTGAGCAGGTCATTTCGTTTATGGTTCCAGACTTAGGGTACACTCTGTATTATTGACATTGATTAGGCCCCATCCAGCCCTCTGAATCTATCTGCATATTCTGAGAGAAAAATTGAATAAAAAAAAATACTTATAACGATAGATCCTATCCACCTCAAGTTGACCATTATGTGTACAGCAGAGGTGTCACCTGGTCTGGTTACACCCGGTGTGCACCCTGAGGAAGTTAGGAAGATTATTGATGCTTTTGAATTATGGTGCTGGAGATGAATATTATGTGTACCATGGACTGCCCGAAGAAAAAATCAATTAGTATTAGATGAGATAAAACCTACGCTCCCCCTAGAAGCACAAATGACAAGACTGCACCTTTCCTACTTTGGACACATCATGTGAAGAAAAGGATCCCTAGAGAAAGAGATTTTGCTTGGAAAAGTTGAAGACAAACAAAAAAAGGGGAAGACCAGCAGCGAGATGACTTAATACATACAATCACAACAACAATGGATACCACACTATCAACACTGAGCCGCTTGACAGAAAAATTAAATTTGTTCAGGGCAGCTATCCATAGTGTTGCCAAAAGTCAGCAGCAAATTGATGGCACTTTACAACAACACAGATGTTTTTAGGACTGCCTTCAAATTTACACTCTCTGGGGTGAGGCTTCAGACCTCGGTCTTAATATATATATTGCAACGCCCGCACTCATTAGCCCTCTTTATACCTTTCTGATTTCCATAAAAACAATACTATTATGTTCTATGCCATATACTCGTAACAAGCAAGAGTAGTATAGCCCAGTTCTGGGAGAATCTATCCCAGTCATCCTTTGGAAAGATCATAGCTAAGATCTTCTTTTCTTTTTAAATAGAGATGTGAGACGTCAGACTCTCTATATTCCACCTCTGCCACTATGCCATTGATAAAATGGTTTAAGTGACATGCATTTGTGACAGATATGGAGGAAGCTAGCTTTGTTCTCACACCCTCCTTTGTTCCTTCCTATAACATCCAGATAATTCACACTATACCTACTGTATTTCTTCCTTTTCCATCACATGAGTTGTATGGATGTCACCTACTCATTAATAAGTGAGACTGTATTTTTTACGTTTGCTGTGTTGTCATGTAAATCTTGTTTACTCCCTGTTTTTCTTCTTTTTGTACCTATCCCTATATATCTTTATTTAGAAAAACTGTCCAAGTAAAATGTAAAAATGATTGTTAATAAAAACAAACACAAGAGTTTACTCAATATCAAAATAAATAAAATCAGTGAATGTATTATAAATATATGATATTGATTCAGATTACTGATTACAGAACCAATGAAATACAAACTATCAACACTGGTATATGCAAAATTTGCAAGCATTGCAAAATCATATGATACTGTATCAAGTGCTGTGAATATGTAAAATCCATGGAAAAGTTTGTTGGTCACTTGAAAATCTAATTAAGTCACTCCAGACTCCTCACAAGTTTAGCAAAGATTATACTCGTAAATTGTAGAATATCATCAATTTCTCATTCCATAATTTCCCTGATTGTAATTCACCAGTAAGATGACTATCATGGTAATAGGATAAGTATCACACTAATAGGCAACTGATCCTAATTGCCTAAAATGAAACACAGCAGCAAATAACATTAACCCTTACGCATTTCGTCACTGATGATGCAATTTCTTTTCTCTGTAAACCACTACTAAAATAAATGCAGTACATTTAAACAGTATGCTCACAACTGATGTAAGAGTAACTAGAAATACTGTAATCAAATATATTTATTGCAAATTTGTGATTTATACAATATAAGGTTTTATGAAAATAATAAAAATTGCATGAGTAAAATAAGAGTATTTATTAGCACAAGCAACGCATAATACAAAGCTAATTAGGTCTTCACAATTACTCTGTATACTCTGTATAATGAAACATAATATTAAAGTACACCTCTGAATTCATGGGTTTTGAAATCAATTTTGTTTAATACAATATTAATATCAGTGGAATCACTTAAAGGTAACAAAAAAGGGAAAAGATTATTTAATGTAAAATATGACTGTCAATTTATACCTCCTAGTGTTGCAAAATGGCATAATTGCCTGGAGCCCTGCTTGCAAAGTAATTAAAATGAAGAAACAGCTCCCACACAACGATTCTTCAGTAAGAGTATCATGAGCCTTTGAGCATTGCCTAAAGAGAAGTGGCACAGAGAGAGTTGAGCAGGACCGTAGATGGGATGGGTAAACAGCAAGTACTTGTTACCACTGAGATCTGGCTGTATCTTACATTACAACCAAATATTTGGGAGTTTGCTTTGTGTTGTTACTAGAGATTTGGTGGTCTGTGTTCCATATCAACCATAGAGTTTGGGGGTCTGCAATTGGTAGCAACCACAGTTTTAAGCTACAGTATATTGTACAGCAGACTTTTCTCCTTCTCATTCCTTCCATCCAGGAAATGCAGAGAGAAACTATGAAATATTAAATGGATGCAACTTGATGATGCCAATGCCATACACATCAATTTGCAAGGCAAGAAGTATGATGGTGCTAATTCCATCATTACGACCCTGGTTAATCAATAAAGTTGGCAGACCTTAATGTTGAAATCTGTGTTCTCATGGCACATTCCTGACTTTCCCGTCCATCTTGCAAACAGGTAAATGTCATTGTGGATTAAATGCCTTTTCTCTTAGGAGCCGGGAAATCTAATTTAGGAGTCTCACAAATATTGAGCTAGAGTAGGGGTTAGTTTTGTTCATTGACAGCTAAAATGCTATCTTTATATTGCTCACACAATTGTTCTTTGTATTTGGCCATTAGATTGATTCTCTATAGTACATATGTCACTAATGCCAGAGTCTACTGCACATGTGCAGTTCTCCGGCAACATGGCGCCCACATCTCCAGTGAGCATGTGCAAATAACTCAGAAATGGCCATGGGACTCCAGAGTGGTAAGTATAATATATGAGTGCAGTGTGTGTAGTGTGGGCCCCCCTGGATCCGGGGGCCCATGTGCACTGCACACACTGCACCCATTATAGAAACGCCTATGTGCGCAGACAAATGGAAGCACACATCTGTGTTTATACATACAGTTGAGTATGCACACACTGATTCATATACAGTGGTATTGTGTCGGTGGTGCCCTATGTATACTGCCCTATAACATGTATTGTTGCTGATTCAGGTCTGGATGCATGCTGGAACACATGGGGCGGTGGCAGGGGATATATGGTGACTGTGCTTTTTGTATTAGTGTTGTCCTGATGACGTTTGAAACATTGACTACTTACCAGCAAGTATAGAGTCTTATTACCTGAGTGTCGCCAACTTCTGCTATTGTACAGGACCTTATGCCGGGGGTATCCACGGAAGGTACTGGGGCTACTTACCAACTATTGGCTGTGCTGTCACCACATTGCTTGTATATATGTGTATATATATATATATATATATATATATATATATATATATATACACACACACATTGACATTATTATCATATATGTTGGCTATACTAATTAAATATATAATTAATTTTCAATACTTATATGTTTTCTAACTTCAGATGGTATTTGGGTAGCATTATTTCTCACAGTGCTGGATCTATGGTTTTGATTCCAAACAGACCGCTTAATGTGAAGTTTGTGTGTTCTCTCTATGCTTGTTGTTTTGTTCATATGTTTGGAAATCCAGTCATAAGGACACAGAGACATGTGAGTTCACTGCTGTGCTGTTTTATTCCATCATCAACTCCAGGCACACTGCACACTGGACCACCCACTTACCAGCATCCCCCTGGTCCTAAGGACCATCACTGAAGATTCAGGCTTACACATATTAGTAAGGGAGTGTCTACAAATATTAAGCATTCTAATACACTAACATCACATACTCTTTACTTTAAAGATAAGCCCTGTACGCTTCAATGCAACAATTAACAACGTCATATTAAGAACATCATCTAACATGTTTCAATGAGTCTCTCAGGTCTGTGTATTTCCCTTTTAGGTCTTTCATACACAGTCTGTGTTTCATCGACCATGTTGGACCTTTCTAGAATCTTGGTTTGTTCACCATTATCAGGATCATCATACATGTCAGATGAAGGGTATTCTTCAGTCATGTTGTCTTCATCATGGTTAGGTTGAGAGCTTAAATCTACCCAATTTCTTCTTACTTCCGTTCCACGCTCTGTACGTATAGAATAAGATCTTGGTGCTACTTGTGCTTGCACAATACCTTTCTGCACCCAAATACCTTTCTCGTGATCTCTGAGACGGACTTGGTCACCCGATTTTAGATCAGATAAGCTTTTTGTTCGCCTGTCATGGAACAGTTTCTGTTTCGCCTGTTAACGTTCCTTACTCAGTCTGACCAACGCTGGGTTATGTGTATTAAGCAGTTCATCATGTATAGGGAGATTTGCTCTAATCCTTCTTCCCATCAGCATTTGTGCAGGAGAAAGTCCATTCTGTAAAGGTGTACTGCGGTAGATTAAAAGACTTTTGTAGAAATCTTCTTTACCTTCTTGAGCTTTTTTCATGAGACTCTTTACAGTTTTTACTGAACTTTCCACCAACCCATTTGAGCGTGGATAGTGGGAACTTGACGTAGTATGGACAAATTCCCACTCATCAGCAAATTGTCTAAATTCAGCACTGGAAAACTGCGGACCATTGTCAGTGAACACTTCCATAGGAACACCATGCCTTGCAAAGATTGAATTCATGCAATTGATCACGGATTTACTAGTAGTTGTATGTAGTGTCTTCACCTCAGGGTAGTTAGAGTAATAATCAGTCACAACAATGTACGTTTTCCCATTACAATCAAACAAATCTGCGCCAACTTTCTGGTATGGTCTCTCTGGCACTGCGTGAGGACTCAGTGGCTCAACTTGTTGTTTCGGGCTATACATAAGACATAATTCACATGTAGCTGTAGTCTGTGCTATGTCTTGGTTCATTCTTGGCCAATACATAACTTCACATGCTCTCCGCTTACATTTTTCTTCTCCTAAGTGGCCTTCATGTATCTTGCACAGCATAGTTTTTCTTAGTCGTGCAGGTATGACAAACCTATTGCCTTTGTAAATAATACCATCGACAACTGTAAGGTCACTGCGGTACATCCAATAATCATGGATAGACAGCGGGCACGCATGTTTTTCTGCTGGCCAACCTTTCAGAATTATATCTTTCAACATTTTCATTGTGTCATTTGTCTCAGTTTCTTTCTTAATCTGTTCTTGTCTTGCAAGAGACACTGGTAGAGAAGCTACGATCAAATTAACATAGGCTTCTATCTCTGCATCCATCAGACTTTTGGAACCTTCACTTTTGTCCACAGCACGAGAAAGTGTATCAGCAATGTACATGTATTTGCCGGGACAGTACAGCAAGTGTACATCATATTTCTGTAGTCTGATAAGCATTCGTTGAATTCTCATGGGACAGTCATGTAATGATTTAGTCATGATAGCTACCAATGGCTTGTGGTCAGTTTCCACTGTAAATGTTTGACCATATACAAACTGATGAAATCGCTCACATGCATATGTGATCGCTAGAAGTTCTTTTTCTATCTGAGCATACCTTGTTTCAGCACTTGTCAGTGCTCTTGATGCATAGATTACTGGTTGCCATGTATCCTCATGTTCTTGTAACAGCACTGAGCCTAGGCCAAATTGCAAAGCATCTGCTGAAATTCTTATTCTTTTTGCAGGATTAAAGAATGTTAGCACTGGTTGCTCTGTAAGGATCTGTTTCAAGTTTTGCCAACTTTCTTCTTGTTCATGTGACCACATCCAATCATTATCTTTATTCCAACAACCATCTAAGAGAGGCTGTTCATTCAGAGAGTTGAGAAATAAACTTTCCTAAGTAAGTAATCATTCCTAGGAATCTTCTGACGTCGTCTTTGTTGTTAGGACGTTCCATGTTCACTATGGCTGATATTTTCCTTGGCACAAAGTAATCTTCAAACTTTTGCATTATAGAAGATAGCACCATATTCTGCCCCTCATCAAACTGAAAACTATTATAAATGTCCAGCACATCCTCTCCTATCACATGGAGGAAAATGGATGCCTTAGTTTTGTCAGCCTCTGTATCAGCTCCACATGCAGCAAGATATATATTAAACCTTTGCTTAAATCTTTTCCAGTTTTCAGACAAGTTACCAGACATCAGCATGCCAGTTGGAGGAGCCAGTTTATCCATGGTTACTCACTGTTTGAAGAGAGGAGCACACGGCAGGCTTTGCAGACACTGAGTATCACAGCCTTACAGACTGCTGCAGGATTCTTTCACTCTCAGAGCACTAGCAGTCCAAGTTAAACTTCTTCTGACACCATGTTTTGTTCATATGTTTGTAAATCCAGTCATAAGGATACAGAGACATGTGAGTTCACTGCTGTGCTGTTTTATTCCATCATCAACTCCAGGCACACTGGACCACCCACTTCCCAGCATCCCCCTGGTCCTAGGGACCATCACTGAAGATTCAGGCTTACACATATTAGTAAGGGAGTGTCTACACATATTAAGCATTCTACTACACTAACATCACACTTGTGCAGAGGCGTCACTAGGCTTGGTGTCACCCGGTGTGGTAACTCATGGTGTCACCCCCCTATGGACCATACGGCGCGTGCTCACAAAGTAAGATGCAATCGCATCCAGCTTATGCGAACACCTCTGCCTGATTTGACAGGCAGAGGAGTTCACGGGTGGCGATGCGGAGTTGTGGGGTTATCAACTCGGCATTGCGGGGGAATGCCGTCAGAAATGGAGATGAGTTCGGGGCGGCCATGTGACATCACACGCGGACGCTGCGATTGGAAACATGGTGGCGTGTTACCCTAAATCATCAATGCGATCACAATTGTATTGCGATTGCATCACTGACCGCCAATAGCACATGGAATGAGCCAAAATTCACATTATGCCACATGGAATGAGCCAAACTTCACATTATGCCACATGGAATGAGCCAAAATTTACATTATGCCACATGGAATGAGCCAAAATTCACATTATGCCACATGGAATGAGACAAAATTCACACGGAATGAGACAAGATTCACATCAGGGACATAGGGACAGGGAGAGTGACATAGAGAGGGACAGCAACGATATACAGAAGGGAGAAAGGCAGCAGTGTAAGATTACATTATCAGCAACGGCGGTGTGGAGGAGGCTATGATTCATCGCGTAGCATTTGTTACGTTTAACAAATTACAAAATACACTGGTACTTTATGGCCTTTTTTCTCTCAGAGAGGGACGGGGTATAAACGGGAGGACTAGCATGGCTTCCAGGGCAGTGGGAGGCTAAAGTAAAAAACGGGAGCGTCCGACTAAATGCAGGAGGCTAGGCAAGTCTGGTATAAACATGTTAAAAAAAAAGTAAAATACACATACCTATTAATACTAAACACCAAATAAAACAAACAAAATAGTTCAGGCAAAATCCCAGCTCTCAATCTGAAGTACTGTTTTACTAGACATTCAGCACTGGAAATTTGCACCTGTGTATAGCAATGTAAATAACCAGCAATTGAAGTATATATGTGCACAAAAAGAGTCTCTCCCCTTCCCCCCAGCCTGCTTATAATCGAGTCACTCACCATGAGCCCTTGCACTCTTTCTCCAGCGTTAGCCTACTCCTCCTAGCTCCCAAACTCAATCTTTCCACGCCAGGTCACTTCCCACCTCACTCGTCACTCCCCCTCCCAACAGCAAGCAGCTCCCAATGTGCTGGGGGACAGGGGGAGGGATATGTTGCTGCTGCTGCGCCGCGCCCGCAGTGCACTAGTAACAGCTCTGCTCAGTGCAGCAACGGTGCCTGCGGTGCGAGGCCGGCAATCAAGCTCCGCCCCTCATCGCGTCCGAAGTCAGCGGGGGTGAGGGGGCTTGGTGCCGGGAGGGAGTGTGAATGCTACCGCTGCGGATGGGATGGGGGTGCGAGGGTGCAGCCCTTTTTGGTGTCACCCCATTGAATGGTGACACCTGGGTGCGGGCCGCACCCCCCGCACCCCCCTCATGACGCCCCTGCACTTGTGCAATGTTATTCTGGGTGCTCTGACATCCAATTACACTCCAAAGACCAGAGGTGGAGCTAGGATTTCTGTCACCTGGGGCAAATACTCAGCTCTTGATGGTTAATTTATATTGTATGCCACAATAAAATAAGTTCATTGTGGACTGTGGGCCTAATTCATGTTTGTATGCTATAGCTGATGTTCATGTAACAGTGCAATTATCAACAAATTGCACATTTTCTGCAATCGCAATGCATCAAGGTGCATCAAGGTGCCGCTGCAATTCCATTCACAATGAGGATTTCATAAAGAAGTGATTGACAGTAACTGACCGTGGGTGGACAAATGCAGGTGTGTCATGGCCATTTTTGGGGCATGTATATGCTGTTTGCTGAGAGCTCATATGTGCAAAAACATGGGCGTGCTTTGCTACTGCAGTGTCCTGTCTGCATAGCCATAGCCAACCCTTAACCTTGATGTTCCTCGTTTGTGTGTATAGGCTGCAAATGTGTATGCAATTGCGAATGAGTTTGCAATAGCTCCAGTGGGTGTCTCTCCATGTCTGGGTGGCAGCTTCACTTGCTGACATTAGCAGTTCTGTAGCCTAGAAAATAACAATTGCAATTGCATCTGCGTACAAACATGAATTAGGCCCTGTGTGTACTGTGGATGCTCCACCAGAAAACATTCAAGATACTGGTCTCCAGTGTGAAAGTATTGACCTCAGGGCCAAAAGGGTGAAATATTTACCACCATAATAAATAAGGAGACAAATAATGCAAGTAAAATACAAATTGACACTGATGCCAAATGTCATAACCGAAACTACGCATGGGCCAGCTGTGCTTTGCCCACAGCGCATCTACACTGTGGGTGCATCCACTGACACACACACATGCTGCATAGGGCCTGCCACACAAGGGAGACAGGGTGCAGCCGACAAACTGCAGCTCCCGGCAACCTTGTCAGTGTGTGATATAGATTGGCTGCCAGGCACTGTACCTTATTTCCATGCTGTGGTGTCTCCCACTGGTGCTGTTACAGGAGTAGCTGCTCCCCCTCACCCCACGCTGTTGTCTCATGGCGCCGGCATCTAGGTGCAGAGCAGTGACTGCCCCAGTGATGTGGGCTTACAGGAGGAATGGTGGCTCCCCCGACGGCAGGCAGGTCTCTCCCTCACTTTCTCTCTCCCTTTATGTCTCTCCCCTTCCCTCTCTCTTCTCTCTCTCTCTCTCCCCCTGCCTAAAGTGTAAGAAGGGGGACTGCCTGTCTAATTGTAAAAAAGGGTACTCTGCCTGTCTAATGTGTAGAAAAGGAGGACTCTGCCTGCCTAATGTGAAAAAAGGGGGACTGCCTGTCTAATGTGTAAAAAGGGGGACTCTGCCTGTCTAATGTGTAAAAATGAGCAATTCTGCCTGCCTAATGTGTAAAAAGGGGGACTGCCTGTCTAATGTGTAAAAAAGGGGGACTCTGCCTATCCAATGTGTAAAGGGGCGACTCTGCCTGCCTAATGTGTAAAAACAGGGACTCTGCCTGTCTAATATGTAAAAAAGGGGTACTCGGCCTGCCTAATGTGTAAAAAGGGGGACTCTGTCTGTCTAATGTGTAAAAAGGGTACACTGCCTGTATAATTTGTAAAAAATGGGGACTTTGCCAGTCTAATGTGCAAAAAAAGGGGACTCTGTCTACTGCAATGTGTAAAAAAGGGAACTCTCCCTTCCATAATGTGTAAAAAAGGGTACTCCGCCTGCCTAATCTGTAAAAAAAGGGGGACTCTGCCTGCCTAATGTGTAAAAAAGGGAGACTCTGCTGCCGTAATGTATAAAAGGAACTCTACCTGGGGTAATGTGTGACAGGGGCTCTGCCTGGCATAATATGTATAAGTGGCGCTACTGTGCGGTGTAATTTGAATAATGGAGACTTCTGTACAGCGTAATATGAATTAGGATTATTTTGTGGCCACAGCTCTTCCCCATGAAGCCACGCCCCTATATTTTTGGGCGCGCACTGGCACCATTTTGTATAGGGAGGGCGCTGATGCTATGTCTTGCACACAGCACTAAAATATCTAGTTACGGCACTGCCAAGTGTAACATCATGTCATGTGAACTTCTCCAGTACACATACCCCAAAATGCCTATTGACTGCTCTCAGACTGAATATAATTGTTTACAGTGGCCAGGTAATCAAGACCATGGTTGTGGCTACGATGCAATACACAAATTTTCCCTTACAGTTTCATATTGTGGACATTAATGTCAAACTCCTCCAAGGTTTGCCACTCAGCATAAAATAGGGGTTAACCACTTAACTGACAATTTTTTTTCCAAAAAACACTCAGAGATTGTCTGGGGGGGGGGTTTATGAGTGTATTAGGTAAAGAGCATGTATTTAACCTTATCCAAAAAGATTTTAGTTAAAAAAACACACTTTTTTTTTGTTTGTAAAAAGGTTTTTTTCTCCAAACATCGGAACATCAGAGCACCTTCAGAACATTGAAAACATTGCGACCATCGCGACTTTCATTTTAACAGCCACCAGGTACACAGGGTGGCTTGGAGAGGAGTAACTTAACACTTCTCCAGCGACTGCTATTGTCTGCAGAGGTTGGGTTCGCGCTGACCAGCGGTCTCCAAAATACCAACGCCGGGATCCCTGCTTTTAGATGCCCATTAAGGGGGAAGTGCAACAAAGCCCCTTGCAGGCTCAGTGGTGAGCTGCACTCGCCACGGGTTCTATTGCCATTCGATGGGTGTCATGGACACCCACGAGTGAGAATAGTCCCTGTTAGTTGGCATGCCGACTGTCGGGATTGAGAGGGGACGGGATCCCAGTGTAGGTAGGCAGAGGGACCATCTGGTTCCTCTGAAAGCGTTAGCAGAGGTAAGTTTCTCTGCCCTGCAGCTGCAAACACTGCTTATCTGACTGGTCGCATCCTGTGTGAACAGGTTAGATAAAGCACTTGCTGGTGTGGTCACATCTGATGCGACCATGCCAGGCAAGTGGTTTGTAACTTTAAGTGCTGATGTGCATGTCATTCAAGAGGATATTCCAGAGTTTAAAGACTTTGCAGATCTGTTCAGTTGTAATATCATTGAGAATCTCCCAGTCACCTATCACATGCAGGTAGATGAGACTTTTCTACCACAGTATATGCTCCAAGATGTGTACCTCTAACCATGATGCAATTGCTCTAGGGATAGAAGCAACTCTGTGGGTGTTGGCTATGGTCCGATACGCATCTGCATTGACCCTGTGAAAAATGCTCTGATGAGACTGCAGGACTGCGGGGCAAGTAATAACTGATATGCCAAATGTAAAGAAATTTACCACTCTGGATGTCAAATGTGGATTCTGGTAGATTACGTTGAACAAGGAATCATCAATACTCACCATGGTCATGACACCTGTGGGCAGGTACGCCTTCCTCTGAATTCCCAACAACACATCTACAAGCAGTGAAGTATTCCAACTTTGCATGGAGTAGTTGTAAGAGGGATACCCTTGTGAGATCATTGTGGATGACATCCTTGTTTGGGGTCTCACCATGGAAGAACACGTCATGTGCTTCTGCAAGGTCTGTAAAACCAACATGCAGTTAAATGTGTAATTTCAGAGTAACTGAGGTTCCATTTGTTGGACATCTTCTAACTTCAGAAAGTATTAAGCTGGATCCTGCCAAGACACATATTATCCAACACATGCCTATCCCCATAGAATAAATGAGTATGCCATGTTTTCTGGGTATGACCAACTACCTTTCAAAATTACTGCCACACTACAGTGAGGTTACAGCCCAGCTCTGCAGCTTTTGCACAACAACATGGAATAGTGTTGGTTGGACTGCAATGCTGCTGCTATTACTCATCTAAACGCTATGGTAACTTCCAGTCCAGTGCTCTATTTTTTTATATGCATGTTCCTGTTGTAATCTCCCCTGATGCTTTCCAGCCTGGTATTGGTGCTGGCTGCCTGCAGCATAACAAACTATTGGTCTTGCTTCCAAGACCCTTAGGGCTATTACACACGCAGCGGCTTCTGCCGGCCGGGAAAAAGCCGGATGGCTTTTTCCTGTGCCGGTATTGTAATTAATAATGTAAAGTGTAGGGTGCTTTCACACGGCACAGCCCCGGCACGGCTGCCAGTTTGCAGCTGGAAATATCCACTGACGGGGATGGGGCCGTGCCGTCCTTGAACTATGTATATGAAAGGGAGCTTTCACATACAACAGGGTTTTTTTGAGCCGTGTCTGCTGCTGCGCATGCACACAGCATTATTAAAAGCCGTTGTGTGTGAAAGACTCTGCCGGATGACAAAAAGCTGGACAAAGTTAGTCCGGCTTTTTGCCATCCGGCCAAAAATGCTGCGTGAAAACAGCCCTTACTGAGCGGAGTACTAGTTATATTGTTTCTGTGCAGGGTAAACACTGGCAGCTTTATTTTTACACTGCAATTTAGATTAACTTTGAACACACCCCATCCAAACCTAAATCTCTCTGCACATGTTACATCTTCCCCACCTGCAGTGCACATGGTTTTGCCCATTGGTGTCCTTTTTTAGTTTGCTAACAAACCTGAATAAGGCCCAATATGCCCAATACTTAAAATCACGGTATTGTTTTAAGTGTTTTAACATTACATAAATGGTGTTAAAAGTACACTTCCAGTGTGTATTTTGGGTGTTGGTTTCAGTACTTAATTTATTTATTTTAAAAAGGACACACCTTTCAAATAATTACATGTAAAAACTATCATATTTAGGTGGGTAGTTATCATAGCTCAGAGAGAGATAAAAAAAAATGTGAGAGCGAAAGTACTAGCCAATCTGCTTCTACAGGCTATGGGCAGTATTCAATTGATGTCAGATCCTTTCCGACGGAAAGGATCCGACATTTCAGTATTCTATTTGAAACAAAATCCGACAGGTTTTTTAAAGTTGGACTGACATTGTTGAAAATTATGCTTATGTATCTTGTGTGTGAGCACTTTATTTATGGTTTTTGCTATTTTGATGTGCTTGGAAAAGGGCAAGAAGTAGGTGACCGAAACGTTGTATTATACCATGCAAGATAATGAAGGTTATTTTTATAAGATGCATTAAACAGCACCTTGGAAGCTGGTTAGTGCCTACTATTTATATATATTCAGTAACTTGCCTTACCCCCTTACCTTGTTGTTATGCCACATTATTTACTCAGCATTACTCTCACACTCTCTTTTTCCTCATTAAATCAATAAACATACCAGTTCTGCCTTTACAACGTGTAGTGTAAATTGGTGTCACGGATGAAACAAGCTAAGATTCACTTAGGTCGATCACTGCCGGGTCAAAAAAAATATCTTCCTCCTGTTCCCATGCAGAATGTAAATGGGTCTATTGCAATTATGGGTGTGGTTCATTAGGTTGACATACATTGGGTCGACCACGTTTGGTTGACATGCATTAGGTCGACATGATCACTAGGTCGACATGGTCATTAGGTTAACATGTGCTAGGTCGACATGGAAAAAGGTTGACATGAGTTTTTTTGTGGGTTTTTTGGTGTTGTTTTCTTCAAAAAGAGATGGGGAACCCCAGTTAGTGCACCGTGTCCCCTCGCATGGCCAGCTTCATTCACCATGCTTCGAGCACGGTGCCTCGCTGCGCTCGGCACAGGTTCCCATTCCCAATTGTAGTCCACGTGGATCGTTAAGTGTTAAAAAGGTCAAAAAATTTAAAAATTGTGAAAAACTCATGTCAACCTTTATCCATGTCGACCTAGTACATGTTGACCTAATGGCCATGTCGATCTAGTGATCATGTCGACCTAATGCATGTCGACCAAACGTGGTCGACCCAATGTATGTCGACCTAACTCATGTTGACCAAATGACCGCCATCCTGCAATTATAGCCCTTTAATCTGAGACACGTATGATTTACACAGGATCTGTGGCTGATTAAAACCAGGTAAAATGCAGGCTTGAATTTAACCAACCTCGGAACCTGCGTAAATGGTAGGTGTCCCGGATTAAACGGAAGTTACTACAATTGTTCACATACAGTACCATACAGAAAAATGTCTGCAATGAGAATTTTAGGTTTTTTAACAATGTAAACTTGTATTTAATAATATACTTTAACAATATGCAGTTATAGCTACTTCCATCTTGTCACGTTGCTGTAAGGTAATGGTTTCTGAGCTCTGTGTTGTAGAGCCTTGAAATGAATATCACAACTCTGACACTGAAGATGTAAGATATATTAATTACTTCTGAGTCATGCTTTTAATTGATCATTGCAGTTATAAATACTGTATGTATTATTATTTTTTAGTAATGTAGTGTTAAATTGTTGCCTTTACATTACACTCATTGTGAATTTAATACAACCTACTTGAAATAAAACACACTGAGGGTGGACACAGAAAACAGCTTGAGCTACACATCTATGCCTTTTTGCTAACCAACAGTGCCCCCTTGTGTTTGAAATAGTGCTGGTTATATTTAACTGCTGGAATACCGTTTTTGTACTGCATTTTGCTGAAAACCTAATCTTTTTAAAAAACAATAATACAAAAGGATTATCTATCTAACTACCCACTCAGAGGGGTTGATGGGAAAAAGAGGTGTACGGTGGGATAAAAACTCATCTTGCAGTGCATCTTCATTTCTGAGGTCTGCTGTCTTACGAGGAATCAGGAAATGAAAGTCCAGGCTTGTAGTTCCAGTACATATGCAGGACCTGAAAAGCTGGCTCATGTATGTGTGGTGACTGACGACTGACTGACTTGGCGAATGTAAGATTACATTACTGTACTACTGATGACCACTGTCCACGGGGAGCTGAGCACTGATCATATATCTTTGCAATTATTTTTATAAATTGGCCCAGAAACAATTTGCTATTGAAGCAATAGAAAATCTGATGTTTCTGGAAAACTGTGGCTTAATGGCTTAGTGTTGGCATATCGTTTGCCTTTTTGGACAATAATTGGAATGTATTAAAAAGCCAAGATGGTTTTTATCATTGGCTAGCAGTGTATTTTAATGAAGGTACTCAGCTGTATATTGTAATTACACTCTTTTTGGTGTCATTTTAATTCTTATAACTAGTTTCAGAAACAGAAAGAAATCAATGAAATTATTTAAGGAACATATAAAACTAGCTGTTCTACCCGTTCTTCGCACAGGAGTTTCTGATTTTCACTGTTGTAAATATACATGAGTGTTAATAATTTGGTAAATCTATAGAGATGTAAATTTGAGACGTCTTAATGTAAGTCAATATTAATCCATGATTCTTGGCGTTACCCGAGGAGCACCCGTAGCAGATACGGTAAAAAGTGACAGGACCATTTTTGTAGTTTATTAAGTTCTATACACCGGAGGTGCATTCCAAATTTTGATCCGATTGTCCATTTGGGCGTTATTGTTCACGCAACGCAAGCCACGCAGCAGTAATGACATCATTATGTCAACACCCTTTTCATCCCCTTAGGGGAGGTTTATTAAAAATCTAATTATGTAGTTTTCCTATTTACTACCTGAAGATCACTTATGTAAAATTTCAGCTTTCTAACATATTGGGAAGTAAGAGAATTAGTGATGAGTCAGTCAGTCAGTGAGGGCTTCCGCATGTATATATATAGATAAGCATCTGCACCCTCAACCAGAACATAAAAGCTACTATAAATGTGTAATAAATTTAGGACAGTACCACCTTATTCTGAGTACCAATACCCTTTTCCAAGGTTATTCAATTAGATAGCCTTCTCCCTGTTCCTAAAAATGGGGATTCAGGCATGGAAACTACTGATTCCACATAAACTGCAGAAGCAATGTTTTTTTTTCCTGCAGGCGAACTGGATTTCCCCATTATTCTGCGGACAATACTTCGCAATTCATGGAGCTACGAGGTTCAGTCCAAAATTGGGGATTCACACTCAGGGCAATCCCTGTTAATTGGCTTGCTCCAGTGCAACAATTAGCCATAGGTTAAACCCCCCCAGCTAATTGAATACTCCCCATGTGTGCATTAGTGTCTATAGATGTCATAGCAAGTGATATTACAAAGAGGGGTCTAAGCCTAGTTGCACCTTTATTATATACAGTTCATCTATATTTTCATTGAGGTATACACAGTTCATAGGCCCTTGTTTTTTTTACCTTTATCTAGTGCAGGGGTAGCCAGCCCTGGTCCTCGAGAGCTACCAACAGTTCACGTTTTCCAGGTCTCCTCACAGAATCACAAGTGAAGTAATTAGCTCCAACTGTGGATCTTTTAAAATGTGTCAGTTAGTAATGACTGCACCTGTGCACCTGCTAGGTGAGCTGGAAAACGTGAACTGTTGGTAGCTCTCAAGGACCAGGGATGGCTACCACTGATCTAGTGGAACCTGTATTTGGCTCACCATGTGTAACAAGGATGCACAGGGTCACTCTCCAGCAGATCTGCTGGCTTCACCATGCAACCAGTATTTGTTTTGCAGAGTGACTGGAATGGCACTCCCACAATCCCAAAATATACTGGTAGGTTAATTGATCCCCCCAAAAAATAATTAACCCTAGTATGAATGTGTGCACGTGTACATGTGGTAGGGAATATAGGGGCAGATGTATTAACCTGGAGAAGGCATAAGGAAGTGATAAACCAGTGATATGTGCAAGGTGATAAAGGCACCAGCCAATCAGATCCTAACTGTTAATTTACATACTGGAGCTGATTGGCTGGTGCCTTTATCACCTTGCACATATCACTGGTTTATCACTTCCTTATGCCGTCTCCAGGTTAATACATCTGCCTATTCTCTGTAAATCGCTGCGGAATATGTGTGCACTATATAAATAACTGGTAATAAATAATAAATAATCTCTCCTGCTGTAATCAGTGTTTCTGGTGTTTCTACCAACACCAGTGTGCTGTCTGCACCCTGCAGCAATATCTGTGCTTGCTCCGGTCTGCTTCCAAGCCTCTTGCACACAGTCTCCTCACTGCAATCACCTGTATGCTACTGACTGTCCAAGTTATTCAGCTGCTACTCAAAGTTATTCAGCTGCTACAGCAGATACACATGTATATGTGACTCTTGTTCTCACTTAGCACTCATTTGTTTTAGGTTGTTAGTTATTGCTACAACATTCAGGTAGCATACTATATAATCCGATTGACTCCTACAAATCTATATTGGTTAACCTTATGAGAAGAAGTGTTATAAAGCCACCTTGCTTCATTCACTCTAGCCATAGCCAGTCCTGCCCTGCGGCCTTAGCTCTGGTATGATTCAAACTCAGAATCTGACACTTTGCTTTAGGCAGTGATAGAGTAAAAACAGTATAGTATATTGTTATCCACATACAATATTCTATTGTTAACTTTAGAGGACTCCGAGCATATATACACAAAAGTGTATTAAATGGTCACTAAGGTGTCAATAATTGCACTGTAAATTTACAAATAATAATTTAACCAATGTAAAGCTCCAGCCATTATTTTAGTATTTTATATCTGCTATATGTTACAGAAAACAATTCATTGCATGATTGAACCAGGTATACATTTTATACAACAGGTATACATTTATTTAAGTGAGAACGCATCATTTACTAAGAGAGAAAATATTTGTTGATGCTTCATTTATGCGTTAAATGGCACCAATAATCATAATCTACCCCAAAAAAATTGATGAAGTGCCAAAAACATGGACAAGTGTGTCTATTTGTCCTTCTAGCACATTTCTAAATGTTTGATAACTTTACAATGCTTGGAACTGCTCCCAAAGAAGGACACCTGTCAGAATCCTGATGCTGGAATACCAACAGTCAGAATGCTGAACGTAAGTATGTGGGGGATGGTTAGGGTTAGGCACTAGGGGGCTAGTTAGGTTTAGGCTGCAGGGAGGGAGGGTTTAGGGTTAGCAAGAATAAGGGTTAGGGAAAGGGGTAAGGTTAGGTTACTTACAAAGACGTTTCTGGATTCTGACTTTAGTAATGCTACTGCCAGTATTCTGACCTTCAGCATCCAGACTGTTGCCATACCCAATCCAATAAAGTACACTGTGTGGATTGGAGCAGAAAATTTGGAATGGGTACGGAGAGAGAAAGAAGTTTGGTAGCCTGACTGAGCAAATATGTAAATGTGTAGTTTTGGAGTAACTCGTTGGGCGCTGAAAGTTTTTTGGTGCTGCCTTGGACACTCTGAGGGGTTTCCCTTGCCCCCAAATGAAACAGATATAAGAATATAGGATAGAGTAACCTGGGCGCCCCCTTTCAGTGGCTGGATGCAGATATAATTACTGATGGTTCACTTTTTTAACCAGTGATGTTCAAAATAATCAGTAATTATTTCAAATAAATGTCATCCAATTATATAAAAAATGACAATGAATTTTAATAACAATGTGATAAAACAAACATGTATAAAACATCCCTAAGGACAAACGTCCCAATTTTTGAATACAATAAACAGAATCGTACCCAGAGGGTAGCAAAGGAGCCGCAGGTGGTATGTACGGCAGGGTGGTGCAGACTTGACCCTGCTCTGGCTCCTAAGCTTACCAATGGAAGTTCATCCGCAAACATCCTGGACCCAGAATGTATGGATGTCCAATAGCCAAACGTGTAGATGTCCAATAGCCAACGCGTTTCGAGGTGTATAACCTCTTCCTCAGGGCTTGATGTGCTCACTGTGTGTCCAGAATGGCTTTTAAAGATGGTGGGTATGTACTTTCGGTTCGGAGTTCACCAAAACCGGAAGTGGGAGTCCATACTTAATTTTCAACTTAGTAATATTCTGGTGCTATATATCATTAGAAAACAATCAAGTTTAAACACTATGTAGTTAAAGTGCTTTTTAAGGAACTAGAGTGCTTTTTAAGGAACTAGAAAATGCACCGCCGAGTGACCAGAAGTGACAAATCCCGGAACCGGAAGTGACGAACCGGAAGTGGGGCTTGCATTAGCTCTGAATGCTGCATGGTAGTGCTGGTGAAGAAACCGGAAATGGGGCATCCGAAATAGTGTATGGCAAAAATACCACATAATCAGCTGCTTTGTAAAGGCTAAATACAGCCAAAACCTCAAAAGATGATAAGGTTTAAACACTGTGATTGAAATGACTTTCAAGGGGTTTCGAAAAAAGCGCAGCCGAGTGACCGGAAGTGATATGTCCCGAGACCGGAAGTGACAAACCGGAAATGGGGCATGTGATAGCGCTAAAGGCTATATACTGGCGCTGGAAAAAAGGCCAGAAGTAGGGCATCCGGAATTGTATATGACCAAAATATCAGGTCATAAACTGTATTATAGAGGCTAAATCCAGCCAAAATAAGAATGTGCACAAAGCAGGGTAAGTCTGATCATAATAGGTGGGGAAAAAAAAGAATTAAATATAGGTTTATGATCAAACAGATAATATAGTGATTGGTGATAGAGTTCAATAAAATACCGTATAAACGTTTATACTGATTACAGTGCCGGCTAGATAGCCGGACGAGTGGTACCAAAGATGCTGGGAGTGATGGAAAAAAAGGGCATGCAGTATTATAGGGATGCATACAAGGTTCTACCAGGGTCGGAAGTGAAGCACCTGTAAATAGGGATACAGTATAATAACCAAATCGCTATGTATATATACATGAGAATCTGTATTAAAAAATTATATAAAGAGGTTTGTATTCGAATTGTATGTATAAACGAAAGTCCATGTTCAACAGTCCTTTTAAAGAATTTGTCGTTAAGTTTATATGAGGTCCACCATGTTCAGCTGTGTCCATATTTTTCTTGGTGTTGTCAAAAGGGAAATTTCCCATGGATCCCCAAAAAAGAAAGAACAGAGGAAAAAAATGGATTAGAGTGAGAAATTATTCATGGCAACAAGTATTACAAAAACCATTTTAACTCAAAGTCCTTATTCAATCCTTTTGGACATAAGGATTTAAGTCTGTGTATCAGTTTAATTTCTGCCTTGGCTAGATTCTTTTCAGTGTTCCTATCGCGCCAGGTAGATTTAATGTGTTGAAGTCCAATAAAAAATTTTATTGATGTATGGGGACAGTTGTGATCTATTTTTAAATGTTCAGACAAATTGTGCGTGAGAAGGCCATTTTTGATGTTCCAAAGATGTTCGCCTAATCCCGTTTTTAAAGCTCTAGATGTCCATCCAATATAGATCTTGTTACAGGTACATTCTACGAGGTAGATCACATTGCTGGTATGGCATGTGATAAAGTCTTTTATCTTGATGGTGGTTCCATTTGCTGTTACTTCTGTATATTTAGATGTTTCTGTCTTTATTTGTCTGCATGGTAGACACAGACCACATCTATGGAATCCACTGGTTCTGATTGGGTTGATTGGTTCTGATTGGATTGGATTCCATACTAATTTGGTTTTTAAATTGGATGCTTTACGGTAAATGAATGTCTGTTTCTTTGGGATAATGTCTTTTAGAGTGTTATCTGAGCATAATAGATGCCAATGTTTTCTAATGAAGGTTTCAACTTTCCTGTGTTGGTGATCGTAACCTGTGATGAAGGACCTTTGTGAATGGTTAGTGGAACTATTTTTCCTCTTGTCTTGTTTGTTACTGTGTATGAGAGATGTTCTGTTCATCTTCATTGTGTCAACTTGAATTTCCTCGAGATCTTCTGGATGGTACAATAAAGGTACTTTTCAATTTATTGATTTGGGAGATGCAGATGGTATCCTCACTGCAACTCCTCCGTATTCTTAAGAACTTGCTTTTTGGTATGCTGTTCAGCCAATTTTAATGGTGTTCACTTTCTTTAGAAATATAATTATTGGAATCGGTGGGTTTGTTGTATGTTTTTGTATGGATAATGTGATCTTTGATGTAAATTAAGTCTAGAAAATTTACCTCACTTTGGCTTCTTTCAAAAGAAAAAACAATGTTTCTATCATTCTGGTTAAGATGGTCACAGAATTGCATTAGACTGTCCATGTCTCCCTTCCAAAAGAATATGACGTCATCAATGTACCGGTTCCATGTTATTAATTTATCTTGCCATGAGTTGTGCATGTAGATGTTTCCCTTCTCCCAGTGTGCCATGAAAAGGTTTGCAAAACTGGGGGCAAAATGTGTTCCCATTGCAGTACCCCTCTTTTGGAGGTAATAGTTCCCCTCAAAGAAAAAGAAGTTGTTCTTCAAGATAAAATCGATCGACTCAATTATGAAAGATTTTCTTGCTTCGGACAGTTCCGTTTGATCTAGAAACCAGGATGTAGCTTCTATCCCCTTCTGATGTTCGATTATGGTATATAAAGAGGTGACATCGGCTGTCACCATAATAGTGTCAGGATTCTGAGATATTTCTTCTAGTCTCTTGATAGTGTCACAAGTGTCCTTCAAATAGGAGGGATTTTTCACTACTAGAGGTTGGAGTTCATGGTCAATCATTGATGACAGATTGGAAGTCAAACATCCTGTTCCCACCACTATTGGTCTTCCTGGGGGGGCTGTGCTGCTTTTGTGTATCTTGGGTAGCATGTAGATGGTTGGGGTAACTGGATATTCAATGTTCAAGAAGGAAAATTCAGATGTTGAAATCCCCCCATTTTCCAGGTGGCTTTGTAATAATTTTTGAAAATGATTTCTTATTTTTGCTGACGGATCTGTTTTGAGTTTTTGATAGGTTTTGCTGTCTGATAATTGACCTGATAATTGACGGTAGATTTCATTAATGTAGTCCACTTTGTTCAAAATAGTGATGCCTCCCCATTTGTCACACAGTTTAATGACGATATCTTGATCTTCCTGGAGGGATTTTATCGTTTCTTGTTCTTTCTTTGTAAGATTACACGGTGCATTCTTCTTCCTCTTATCATCCATTTTGCTCATATCTTCAATCACAAGTTTCTGAAATGTTTCTATGAAGTTGCCTTTTATGTGGGTGGGATAAAATTTTGATGTTTTTTTGTGTAGTGTTGCAGTCGCAATTTCTTCCATTGTCGATCTAGAAGGAGTTTCTTCATTACGTTTAATTTCAAAGAATTTCTTCAAAGAAATCTTCCTTATAAATTTTTGTATATCAACAAACCTCTCGAAGTCATCTGTGGTTGTGGTTGGTGCAAACTTCAAACCTTTTCTCAGGACTCTCTCTTCTACATCAATGAGAATTCTTGAACTTAGATTGTAAATTACTTTATTTTCTTTATTTCCATTTTCAACAGTGCCCATATTTTCTGTGTTGTGAGTGTTAACGATCTTTTTCTTCTTAGATAAGGGTTTCCCCCCTCTTTTTCCCCTCCTTTTCTTTTCTTGGACTTTCTTTTTCCTAATTTTCAGCGCCGTCGTCTCTGACTCTTCCTTTCTCCTAAAAAAGGTGGTTGTCTTGAAGTTCTTTCTTTTAGAGGGTATCCTGTGTGGTTTTCCGATTCTCCCTTCTTGTGTTGTCATCAGGGGTTTTCTGTTTCTCCCTTCTTGTGTTGTTATCAGTGGTTGGTGTTCTTCTCCAATTCCGATCATTAGGATATTTGTCTCTTGTGTCCTCATAATGTCTCTGTCTTCTTTGATACTCTCGATAGTCATGATGGTTATTTCTTCTTTGGTATTGTGGTGTCATTCTATAATTGTATTGTGCATATCTGACTGGTCTTCTTGGACTTTGATAGTATCGTTGCCGTTGTGGTTGATATGATGCGTATTGTGGATGTTGTCCCCTCGTATTTCTATAGCTGTTTGGTTTGGTCTGATTCTTTCTTGTAGTGAGTGGTTTTCTTGCTTTCGTGATACCAAACTTGTAAAAATCGAAGTCGCATTGTAATTTCTTCTGCTTCTTTTTTATAAGTTCTTTCGTGTTCTGGTTAAGCTTGTCGGCAATTTTTTTTCTAAGTCATTATATGAAGGAAGTTGGTCATACGGTGTGATCAAAGTTTTTAAGATGTCTATTCTTTCTTTAACTTCCTTGAGTTTATTTTTCCGTTCCTTTATGATCAATAAAATCAGTTTCGTTGAACAGTCATCTAGAATTTTTATCCAATCTTTGGTGAACTCCTCTGTCGCATCGTGAAATGACGTTTTTTTGTCAAATCTTAAGCCAGAGGTTCTCAAACTTGGTCCTCGTGGGCCCACACAGTGCATGTTTTGCAGGTCTCCTCACAGAATCGCAAGTGAAATAATTAGCTCCACCTGTGGACCTTTTAAAATGTGTCGGTGAGTAATTAATACACCTGTGCACCTGCTGGGTTACCTGCAAAACATGCACTGTGTGGGCCCACGAGGACCGAGTTTGAGAACTTCTGTCTTAAGCCTTTAGGAATGACTTGCTCTGCGGCATACTTCTCCATTGTGGCGATTTCCCACCAGAGTTTGTTTTCCTTAATTAACCATTCCCCTAATTGGTGCATTGCTGTCTCCAAATTGTCATTCATCATCTCGATTTCTTCTTTATTAAAATAAATGCTTCATCCCTTTTTGATATATGTTGCCACATGATGCTGCCTACAAATTATGCTCGCTAGGAAAATGGAATCTATGTAAATGTGAAGTTTTGGAGTAACTCGTTGGGTGCTGACTGAGCAAATAATCTATGTACATGGTAGCCCTTCTTCACATCCCGGCAATACTAAAGATACACCCATAGCAGGCCCAAGGTTTAGAGGGACACAAAACAGCATCTAAATTTAGTTTGCAGAGACCGGCCTCTCCATTGCCCAACCAGTGCCAGACAACTAGGCTAAAAAAAACAGTTGCAGAGTGCATGATGCAACTATCCATCTTCTCTTTGGTGTGCAAGAAAATAAGCAAAGTTTATCTACTGGAATGAATAGACACTGTAAAGTGGTCTGTATGCAAATCACTGCAGGACTCTGGAATGCTACAAAAGTATGTATTTACTCAATGAAATCATGCTGAACAGTGGCTGCAGGTGCAACTTTCACCACCCACATACAAAATTCAAGTACAGTAGATTCCCCCTTTTTAAGAATAATGAACAGGTGTGTGGGTATAAGACAGTGAGACAGGTGTTGAATGCAGAGACAGTTTGCAACAAAGAATAAACATAAACTAAACAAAATGGGAGGTTAATTAACATAGTCATGGAATTTTGGATTATGCCTGGATATTCTCCCACACCTAGCGACAAAGGGGTTAGTGGTGTGTCTGAATAGGCTCACTATTGGGAAAGAGAATGGGACTGTCCTGCACCGCAATAGGTGTTTCCCCAGGGGACTCACTGTCCATGATGATGGGTGTAATGACATTCTCAGTTGGTGTCAGGTGAGGTGGAGGTTTTGGCTCAAACACTTCTAGGAGGTGGCTCCTGCTGCCATCATACAACTGTCAAAATGTACCATATAGCAGTTGGGCTTGTTGGAAGATCCCTACACAGTTTCCATCTCTGTCAAACCTGACAGGGGTCTGTATACGGATGGTCTGCCCAAGAGACAATGGTCTTAAGTGATGGGATGTTTTATCATGCATGGCTTTGAGCAACAACCTGGAGTTCTGCAAAGCACTTTGCACAATGTTTTCAACTTGTGGACTATATTTGAACTTGGTGCTGGGATTGACAGTGTGGGTGCATCTGGACAGAAGCACTTAGTAGAAGAGGAAAGTCCATCTCTTTAAGTATTTCTCAAATTAAGCACCATAAATAGGTCAGGTCCATCTCTGTGTTAGGAACCTCAAAGTGCTTGGACTTGATGGACATACAGATACTGGGACTTGATGAACGGCCTGACACTTGGACTAGCAAGATGTCACGGGGTGCTCCAAAACCATTAGGGTGAGACTTCTAGAGCCCTCAAGAGGTTCTTCCCCACACCCCCGCTGTTCCCTTAGTACAGGACACGTACACTGGTACTTAGGGGCCACCTAGACTTAATACATCTAGCAGTAGGAGCTCGCTCTATGGTCTGAAGACCCAGAGTAGTACTGGATGGCCGCCAATAGCGAGGCACCTGGCTACTGAGGTGTGAGGCAGAAGCTGGATAAGCCTCTATATAGATAGGTGTTCATAGTGCAGATGGTGCACAGGGTCCTGGCTTGG
The DNA here is from genome assembly GCF_028390025.1 of Pseudophryne corroboree. Taxonomy (NCBI): domain Eukaryota; kingdom Metazoa; phylum Chordata; class Amphibia; order Anura; family Myobatrachidae; genus Pseudophryne; species Pseudophryne corroboree. The sequence goes on from NC_086447.1 coordinate 445,102,537, forward strand.
GATGCTAGGGTTGGCAGATGGTGAACGCCTCACCAAGCCTGGGTAACAGCAAGCAGAGCAGGAACCTAGGTGTTGACAGTCAGGGATTCCCCCAGAGTATCCACAGGAACAAGATACAGTGCAGAGAACAGGGACCAGCAGTTTACACAGGTAACTGTGTCTGAGTTTGAGGAGTGGTACCCCCAGGTCTGGTGTGACCGGGCTACCTTGGGGTAGCACGCCATAATATTTATTTAGCACTTATGTAACACTCCTACTTTTCCACTAACATTACTCTTTTGAGTATTTTACTAACACCCTTATTTTTGTATCACTTTCAAACACCAGAGGCATAACTAGGGTTTTTGGAGCCCAGGGCAAGATTAGGAATGGTGCCCCTGGGGGGAGGGGGAGAAAGAAAAGTCGCATAAATAAAATGTGTGCACGTGCCACAGGCGCGCAGTGAAAAATGGGTGTGGCCACATATCAGGAGGGGCGTGGTCACTGAAAATGGGGCGTGACAACATGACACGCCACCTGTTTCACATCCCACTGGGAGCATTCTTTTCAATATAACATGCACCTTACCTGTATGATGTCAACAAATGGGGGTAATCTGGGCACTGGGGTAGTATGGCTGTTTGGGATGTGCTGCTAATCAAAATGGTGTCCTTGCCCTTTAGTTAAACAATGTAAAGCAAATGGTATTTAACCTGACTGCGCTCATCCCCTACAGTTCTGAATGATTGTGAAAGAGATCTACTCAGTATACTGGATACTAATTAAAAGGTTTTACTGGCAAACAAAATGATTGTAATCACACTCAAAAATGCGGTGAATTGAAAACATGAAAATAATATTGAAATACAACATGAAAAGAATACAACGGTCATGTGCTCCAATGGTGAGCACTTATCATGAAACTCTGTCCTTGTACCACTAATATTAATAATCAATTCCTTGTGGTATTGAGCATGTGTGCAAAAACACACAGATAAATGAGCTGGATGTGCTTAATAAAGTCAAAACGTAGTGTAAGCTTCCTTAAGAGTCTGAAAAGCTCACAGGTAAACAGGTATCCCTGATCCTGACCGGACTGTGAAAGCTTCTTTCAATGTCTGTCTTAATAGCAGAGGACAGCGTCCCGTACCTCTGTGAGTGAAAGCAGGTATACGTGCACTCTCGTTGCGGCCGTGGTGATAAGAGGTACAGGTGCGGGGGGGCTGCGGGATCTCCCGGCGGCTCCGGACAGACTTGCCGCTCGGCTCGTGTGCCCGCTCTACCGGTTTGTCCTGCTACGGATCTCCCCGTGAGCCTGCAACACTCGCCGGGCTAGTCGTAGTCACGGGGGAGGGAGCTTAGTCGCAGGACCTGGATGGAGCCTGTGGCAATAGCGCACCTCCCCACAACGGAGAACTCACCTGTGGGATCCTCTTGCTGCCCGTCCGTCTGTACGGCTTATCGATGTCTGCGCCGTGGGTCCGAAGGTCTTGCAGCACTCTCCTGCTATCCGCTGATGTGTGATGTTCCTTGTTAGTCTCCAACACGTTTCAACCGATTTGGTCTTCCTCTGGGAGTCTTTGCAGTGTCCTGATCGTGGCTGATGTTAAATTGGTTGAAGGGCGGGACTCGTATCTGTTCTTCCTTTTTCCCAATGATTTGATTGGTAGTTGAGGTTGTCAATATTATACAGGGGTAATTAGAGCATTCCTTTACTTTAACCCCTACTTGGATATCAGAAAAAATGGGAAGGAATGAAAACATGGCAATGCAAGTGAAGATATGTTACTTGAAAAAGTAACAATTTTGTGTTTGTATTCTTGGATACACTAAATAAAAGCTTGATACATGACTGAGTTTCTAGGCTTAAATCGTTATTACCAAGATGCAGAAAGCAAAAGGTGCAATTTCAACCTCAACTACCAATCAAATCATTGGGAAAAAGGAAGAACAGAGTCCCGCCCTTCAACCAATTTAACATCAGCCACGTTCAGGACACTGCAAAGACTCCCAGAGGATGACCAAATCGGTTGAAATGCATTGGAGACTAACAAGGAACATCACACATCAGCGGATAGCAGGAGAGTGCTGCAAGACCTTCGGACCCACGGCGCAGACATCGGTAAGCCGTACAGACGGATGGGCAGTAAGAGGATCCCACAGGTGAGTTCTCCATTGTGGGGAGGTGCGCTATTGCCACAGGCTCCATCCAGGTCCTGCGACTAAGCTCCCTTCCCCGTGACTACGACTAGCCCGGCGAGTATTGCAGGCTCACGGGGAGATCCATAGCAGGATGAACCGGTAGAGCGGGCACACGAGCCGAGCGGCAAGTCTGTCCGGAGCTGCCGGGAGATCCCGCAGCCCCCCCGCACCTGTACCTCTTATCACCACGGCCGCAACGAGAGTGCACGTATACCTGCTTTCACTCACAGAGGTAGGGGACGTCGTCCTCTGCTATTAAGACAGACATTGAAAGAAACTTTCACAGTCTGGTCAGGATCAGGGATACCTGTTTACCCGTGAGCTTTTTAGACTCTTAAGGAAGCTTACACTACAGTTTGACTTTATTAACCACATCCAGCTCATTTATCTGTGTGTTTTTGCACACATGCTCATTACCACAAGGAATTGATTATTAATATCAGTGGTACAAGGACAGAGTTTCATGATAAGTGCTCACCATTGGAGCACATGACCGTTGTATTCTTTTCATGTTGTATTTCAATATTATTTTCATGTTTTCAATTCACTGCATTTTTGAGTGTGATTACAATCATTTTGTTTGTCAGTAAAACCTTTAAATTAGTATCCAGTATACTGAGTAGATCTCTTTCACGATTATTCAGAACTGTAGGGGATGAGCGCAGTCAGGTTAAATACCATTTGCTTTACCTGTATGATGGTTTCTCACAATATGGAACCTCTGAAGAACTGTATCCTCTGAGGCAGACGCCGTCTTCAGTCGGTATTCACTATTCATGTAGGAGATCCCATTGTCCAGAAGATGCCTGTTTGTGTAGGAACATTAACAAGGTCAGCATCATGCAACAGCAGTTCAACAAGACTCAACATACTGTCCCCTGTGTCACATCCTGCCCGCTGTGTCACATCCTGCGTCTCTCAGCCACACCATCATCTCCCTCTCGTATCATCTCTCAGTCACACCATCACCAACCCCTGCATCATCTCTCAGCCACACCATCACCTCCCCTTGCGACGTCTCTCAGCACACCATCACCTCCCCCTGCATCGTCATTCAGCACACCATCACCTCCCCCGGCGACATCTCTCAGCACACCATCAACTCCCCATGCGATGTCTCTCAGCACATCATCACCTCCCCCTGCGTCATCATTCAGCACACCATCACCTCCCTCTGCGTCATCATTCAGCACACCATCACCTCCCCTGCGTCGTCTCTCAGCACACCATCACCTCCCCCTGCGTCGTCATTCAGCACACCATCATCTCCCCCTGCATCATCATTCAGCACACCATCACCTCCCCCTGCGTCGTCATTCAGCACACCATCACCACCCCCTGTGTCATCATTCAGCACACCATCACCTCCCCCTGCATCATCATTCAGCACACCATCACCTCCCCCTGCGTCGTCTCTCAGCACACCATCACCTCCCCCTGCAACGTCTCTCAGCACACCATCACCTCCCCTTGCGACGTCTCTCAGCACACCATCACCTCCTCCTGCGTCATCTCTCAGCACACCATCACCTCCCCCTGCATCGTCTCTCAGCACACCATCACCTCCCCCTGCATCGTCTCTCAGCACACCATCACCACCCCCTGCGACATCTCTCAGCACACCATCACCACCCCCTTCATCATCTCTCAGTCACACCATCACCTCCTCCTGCGACGTCTCTCAGCACACCATCACCTACTCCTGCATCATCATTCAGCACACCATCGCCTCCCCCTCAGTGACGTGCGGTGAGGTAAATGGCTGGGGAGGCACTGGCTAAACTGAGCAGCAGCACATGTATATAAACAGCAATGGGGAAGTTATTTTCCGTTACAACCAGAGGTTTCCTAGAAGCAATTTAAAAAAAAAGGCCATCATCCTAAAGTATTATATTAATCTACATCTACTATTGTTTCATTTATTGCCCCCTCTGTACAGTTTGTTCACATGTCCCTGCACTTACTGTACTTGCAGCAGTAGATGGATATATCACTATCATCCACTTCAATGTAAAGAGACACAGTACCATTGTACCCCGGGCAAATGGATACCTAGCAACAGTGCCGTAACTAGACATTTTAGCGGTGTGTGCAAGAAATGGCATCGAAGACCCCCACCCCTCTATGCAAAACAGGGGCAGTGCGCGCCACAGGCGTGCGCAAAAAATATAGGGGCGTGGCCACAAAATAATACCAATTCATATAACGGTGCACAGTAGTCTCCATTATTCAAATGATGCCACACAGCAGCACCACTACACCAGGTAGAGCCCCTTTTACACATTACGGCGGATAGATTCCCCTTTTTACACATTACGGCAGACAGCGTCTCCTTTTTACACATTACGGCAGACAGCGTCACCTTTTTTTACACATTATGGCAGACAGCGTACCTTTTTTAGACATTACAGCAGACAGTCCCCCTTTTTTTACACATTACGGCAGACAGCGTCCCTTTTTTACACATTACGGCAGACAGCGCCCCCTTTTTTACACATTACGGCAGACAGCGCCCCCTTTTTTACACATAACGGCAGACAGTGTCCCCTTTTTACACATAACGGCAGACAGTGTCCCATTTTTACACATAACGGCAGACAGTGTCCCCTTTTTACACATAACGGCAGACAGCGTCCCCATTTTACACATTACGACAGACAGCATCCTCATTTTACACATTACGGCAGCCAGCGTCCCCATATTACACATTACGACAGACAGCGTCCCCATTTTACACATTACGTCAGACAGCATTCCCATTTTACACATTACGGCAGCCAGCGTCCCCATATTACACATTACGGCAGACAGCATCCCTATTTTACACATTACGGCAGCCAGCGTCCCCATATTACACATTACGGCAGCCAGCGTCCCCATATTACACATTACGGCAGACAGCATCCCCTTTTTACACATTAAGGCAGCTGGTCCCCCTTTTCACACATTGTGTCAGACAGACAGGATAGATAGAGAGAGAGAGAGAGAGAGAGAGAGAGAGAGAGAGAGAGAGAAAGATAGGTATCCTCAATGTGCAGGGTAAAGAAGTAACCTATAGGGCAATATGTGTTTTTTGCTCCTAACAACCCTGCAAATCACCTGTTCTGTGGTCCTCTGGTGCATGTGAGCAGACAAGTGCTGCCATCCTCCCTCCACTTCAGAGTTCCGTGCACAACACAGCGTTAGCCTACGACAGCCTAATCAATCATTCAAAAGAGCTGATAGCTGGTAGTAAAATAAAGATAAGGGAAAGGACGCGACCTAAGCCAGCCAGTTCAGTGCAGGATTGTGGAGGGAGAGAACGGCTCTTTTGAATGATTATGCTGTCCCTCGGCTGCTGCTGTGTTCTGCATCGAACTAGGAAGTGGTGGAAGGAGAGCTGCCGTTCGTTCCAGCCCACCCGCTGCCGATGTCCAATGATTGACAGGGGTGTGCCTTGATGGAAGCTAAAGGCACAGCCCCCTGTCAATGAGGCAATTGAGCTGGTGCCGCTTTCTACTAGTTTTTCAATGGGCTTTTCCAGCCCGCAATTTGGCCCCGCCCCCTGCCCGCCCCCCTCTTCGGACACTTTATTATTGTCACTGGGAGGCAGCGCTCTCGCTGCCTCCCATGGAGATTTAGCTGCAGTGTCAGTCTAAAAATGATTAAAATAATACAAAGTAGTGTTTAGTATCTTCTTTGTATTATTGTAATCATTATGACAGGGGAGGCACTGCCTCCCCTGCCTCCCCTGACTGCACGTCCCTGCTCCCCCTGCATCGTCATTCAGCACCCACCATCGCACTCTGTGTCTCTGTGTGTGTCCCATGTGCTGGGAGCCCATGCTGCTGCTGTCAGGTAGACTGCACCACACCTGAGCGCCCTGTGCTGGCATTCTAACAGAGAGGGTGGGATGTATTAAAATACATTGCCGCCCCTCGCAACGATACTAATCGCATATGTACTAACATATGCGATTAACATCGCCCTGCGATGTTGAATGGAGATACTCACTCTGCTGGTGGGGAGAGGGCATGGAGACACACTGGTGGGGGGGATGTAGGGCATAGAGACACACACTGGAGGGGGGGGCATGGATTCACACACTGCTGGTTGGGGCATGGAGACACATTGGCGGAGGGATGGGAACATGGAGACACACACACACTGCTGATGGGGGGAGAGGGGCATGGAGACACACTGGTGTGGGTAGAGGGGCATGGAGACACACACTGGTGGGGGGGACATGGAGATACACACTGGTGATGGGGGGAGAGGGACATGGAGACACACACTGCTGATGGGGGGAGGGGGACATGGAGACACACACTGCTGATGGGGGGAGGGGGACATGGAGACACACACTGCTGATGGGGGAGGGGGACATGGAGACACACACTGCTGATGGTGTGGGGAGGATGACATGGAAACACACACTGCTGATGGGGGGAGGGGGACATGGAGACACACACTGCTAATGGGGGGAGGGGGACATGGAGACACACACTGCTGATGGGAGGAGGGGGACATGGAGACACACACTGCTGATGGGGGGGAGGGGGACATGTTGACACACACTGCTGATGGGGGAGGGGGACATGGAGACACACACTGGTGGGGGAGAGGGACATGGAGACAGAGGTGCCCTCACCTTTGATGACTTGTAGCCTCCAGCAGCTGCCCCCTCCTCTTCCACGCTGCCAGCCAGGGCCCAGGAGAAGAGCAGCATAGCTGTAGAAGATGCCAATGTAGCCCCGCCCCCTAATCGGGTCAGATGAGCAAGTGCTGGGCTCCACCAATCTGGGCTCAGCACATGCTCCTCTGACTCCCACTGTCAGCAGGTTACTCTCTGCTGCTGCTGCTGCTCGTTATCACAGAACAGGTACCCGGCAGCAGCAGCACATTAAAGGAGGCAGGCAGGCAAGCAGGTACGATGCCCTGGCCGGCAGCGCCCCCTTCTGCTGGGCCTTCCACAACACCCATGGCACGTGCCCTGCTCGACCCCCCTTAGTTATGCCTCTGATTAATACTATAGTATTTCAATGGTGTGCTGCCCTGGGGTGGTGGGCCTGACCCGACTTTGTGGGGTCCATGCCCTAGACTTATGCCTAGTATTAGGGACCTCCAGCAATAGAGCCGCCGTGAAGTGGCCTGGAGGCTTATCATATCTTTTGCAAAACATGTGTAACTAAGAGCTCTAAATTTTCTAATATTATATAGTATATAGTTCTAGTTACTAACAGCCAGCAGAGTGCGTGTCTAGAGTAACCCCCTCCCGCAGCACCTGAGGAATGTTACCAGCTTGATTAGAGCCGTTTGCCATTATATATTGCAGTTCAGTGAGGCATAGATGGAGCCAGCATTAGGAGGGCATGCTAGGTCCTGTACTGCCATTTGGAGGATACAGGGGTGACTCTAGGTAAACTAGCTCTCAATCTGGATATGTTTTGTATGTGCCATTATCATGTGGTTGTAGATAAAGCATTTATATGACCCAATATTATTATGATGCTGTGTATGAGTTTGGGGAGTGGTACCCCCCAGGTCTGGTGTGACCGGGCTACCTTGGGGTAGCATGCCATAATATTTAGCATTTATGTAATACTCCTATTTTTCCACTAATATTACTCTTTTGAGTATTTTACTAACACCCTTATTTTTGTATCACTTTCTAACACATAGCTCCTGCTTCTTATTAATACATATTAACACTATAGTATTTCAATGGTTTGCTGCACTGGAGTGGTTGGGCATGAGATGACTTTGTGGGGTTCATGCCCTGGACTTATGCCTAGTATTAGGGACCTCCAGCAATGGAGCCGCCATGAAGTGGCCTGGAGGCTTATCATATCTTTTGCAAAACATGTGTAACTAAGAGCTCTAAATTTTCTATTATAAAAAATATAGTTCTAGTTACTAACAGCCAGCAGAGTGCATGGGAAAAATCCCTTTGTTTTTCTTGTCTAGCACCTGAGGAATGTTAAATAAGAGAAAGATCAATACTTTATTTGTCATTGATCAAACAAAAATTTGTATAGAACAATGAATCTACAACCGGATCAACGCATATGCAAGTCAGTCAGCATAGATTAAGTATCAGAATTCCACAGACTGGTTCATTCTTACTATAACTGATTGATTAGAGCAGTTTGCCATTATTTATTGCAGTTCAGTGAGGCATAGATGGAGCCAGCATTAAGAGGGCATGCTGGGTCCTGTAGTGCCATTTGGAGGATACAGGGGTGACTCCAGGTAAACTAGCTCTCAATCTGGATATGTTTTGTATGTGCCATTATCATGTGGCCATACATTAAGCAATTATATGACCCATAGTGGATATAATTATTATTATGCTGTGTGTGAGTTAGGGGAGTGGTACCCCCCAGGTCTGGTGTGACCGGGCTACCTTGGGGTAGCACGCCATAATATTTATTTAGCACTTATGTAACACTCCTATTTTTCCACTAATATTACTCTTTTGAGTATTTTACTAACACCCCTATTTTTGTATCACTTTCTAACATATAGCTTCTGCTTCTTATTAATACATATTAACATTATAGTATTTCAATGGTGTGCTGCCCTGGGTTGGTGGGCCTGAGCCGACTTTGTGGGGTCCATGCCCTGGACTAGAGCCGCCATGAAGTGGTCTGGAGGCTTATCATATCTTTTGCAAAACATGTGTAACTAAGAACTCTAATTTTCTATTATTATATAGTATATAGTTCTAGTTACTAATAGCCAGCAGAGTGCATGGGAAAAATTAATTTGCTTTTCTTGTATAGAGTAACCCCCTCCCGCAGCACCTGAGGACTGTTACCAGCTTAATTTGAGCAGTTTACCATTATTTATTGTAACCTATAACTAGCAAGGAAGGAGTGGCCAGCTGGGAATAAACAGTAAAGGGTTTACTGGTCAATACACAAACAGGCAGTGAGGAGGGAGCAGTGATTAGTAATGACGTGCAGCTGCACTGCTGCATGTCTACTCATGCCTGCTGAGAGCCGTCAGTAAACTACGGGGCATTACCTATCAACCGGGAATGCCGTCTGCACCTGGAATCCCCAACAGGCATAGGCGAGCTGTAACACTCTGTAACATTTGTCTAACAGGTGTTTTGTAAAACATACTGCCCTTTCTGAAAGTCCATTGAACTGTGGATAGCAAGGATTGCTGGTGACATGTGAGAAATCCAATTTACTGGTGAAAGTATGGAATTCACCATTTATGAACTGCGGTCAGAAAAGTGTCTGTTCAGTTTGTTGATGACTGTGGCACTCATGAGTTTGTGAAGATAATCTTCCTCAAACCAAATGAAATATAATCTACAAAAACAAAATACTCTTTCTTCTTCCATTCAAAGAGATCTGCAACAAAAATGGAACGAGCGAGGTCAGGAACCTCATGGAGAATGAACAGTTCCTTGAAATGATGGTCCCATAAAACATTGCAATAGGCATAGGCAGATAAAACCTGCTCAATGTCAGCATTCATAAAGGGCAGAACAGGGCATCCTTAGCCCGTCATAAGGTGGCCTCATGCCTCTGGTGCACCTGCTGAGCATAGAAACCTTTAAGGGCATAAGGTATCATAAAAACCTGACAACGCAGAAGGATACCATCTGATCTGAACCTGTGAGGGTTAATACATCACAGAAAATGAAGAAAGACTTGGGGTCAGAAGACCACTCCCTGATGAAAGAATGCCAGCCCCAGTGCCGTAACTAGGCATTTTAGCGCTGTGTGCAAGGAATGGCATTGGCGCCCCCCATGCAAGATAGGCGCGCGGAAAATATATAGGGGCGTGGCTTCATGGGGAAGGGGCATGGCCACAAAATAATACCAATTCATACTACGGTGCACAGTAGTCTCCATTATTCAAATTACGCTGCACAGTTGCGCCACTTCACCAGGTAGAGCCCCTTTTACACATTACGGCAGACAGTATCCCCCTTTCTACACATTACGGCAGACAGAGTCCCCTTTTTACACATTACAGCAGACAGTGTCCCCTTTTTACACATTACGGCAGACAGCGTCCCCTTTTTACACATTACGGCAGACAGCGTCCCCCTTTTACACATTATGGCAGACAGTGTCCCTTTTTACACATTACGGCAGACAGCTTCCCCTTTTTACACATTACAGCAGACAGCGTCCCCTTTTTACACATTACGGCAGACAGCGTCCCCCTTTTTACAAATTACGGCAGACAGCGTCCCCCTTTTTACACATTACGGCAGACAGAGTCCTCTTTTTACACATTACAGCAGACAGCATAGAGCGCAGAGTAGGGAGTAATGTTGGTGGGTGAGTGAGGGTAACAGAGGGAGTGGGTGTAGGGATCAGTGAGGGTGAGAGTAGGGAGCAAGGTTGGTGGGTGAGTGAGGGTAACAGAGAGAGTGGGTGTAGGGATCAGTGAGAGTGAGAGTAGGGAGTAGTGACGGGGTTTTTAATTCATAGATCCATTTAGTTTAAAAAAAATTCGATTCAATCAGTATTACTTTTCCTCTCCAGTGGGGTTCTGGTAACTATATGGGGCCATAGCCATATAGAGATGACCCTGCGGCGCTGACAGCAGTCTCATGCAGAACGGGCAGCCAGAGTGAGTGTGTCTAGAGAGCTGCCATAGATAACCAGCTCCTCCGGCGTCCATCTACACTGCAGCATCTCTCCTGACTGTGCGGTGTGGAGTTGGTACCGTGGGGCTACTGGAGTCGGAGAGCTGAATGAGTAAACTGCGCGGTCAGGAGAGAGGCTGCTGTGTAGATGGGAGCCGGAGGAGAGGTGCAGATGAGACCGGCTCAGGGAGAAGTCTTCCGTCAGGCAGCATCGCGAGCGGCACAGGGCCATGCACCTCCGCTGGCGGGGACAGGCACCACCGCTGGTAAGGGCAGATAACATTGTGGGCGGCGACCAGCACATGGATGGGGACTCGGATGGCAGCGACGGAGGACGGCGGCACCTACAGGGTAAATGCTAGTACCCTGCTTGCCCACTTCCTGTGTGTGCTAGCGGATGCGCCCCCAGTGCACATGCGCTGTGTACAACGCACCGCTAGCACACACCTAGTTACGGCACTGGCCAGCCCTACAGGACACCATGAGACAACTTTTGGGTCATCCATGAGTGTCACATCATGATGCTCCTCCTTTAGTCTGGACTAGGGAACATCATACTCCACGATACCCAGGTCCTTATAAGCATCAGGAACACCTGAGTCCAGGAGCTGAGTCTGTGATAAAGCTTCAGCATCATGGACGTCCTTTCCATGTTTGTACACCGCATCCAGATGGTACCTTTGGAGCTTGAGCGTGAAACATTGAATTCATACTGAGGCAGTATGCAGTGGTTTGAGGAGAATGGTAATCAGGGGTTGACAGTGTGTCTCAACCAGTACTAGATGCCCATAGATGAACTTGTGAAATGTTTAACAAGCAAGGACTAGCAACAAGGACTAGAACAAACAGTTACTGTACCTTTCAATGTGAGAGTAACAAGACTCCAGGGCCCTGAAAGGAAAACCAATAGTTTGCTATGCTGTAGGCAGATAGCACCAAGTCCATAGGCAGAGATCACAACAGGAACATACACATTAAAAAACTTTGGGAACCAGGCTGGAAGTCAGCGTAGCCTTGAGGTTAGAACTAGCCATTCCACATAGTTGTGTAAAAGCTAGAGCAGCTGGGAGTTGGTAATACCCAAAAGCATTGCAGAAACGTATTTGGGGGTAGCCATGTGTTGAATAGCTTGTGGCTTGGCAGATTCTACCTTAACGGGATGCAGTTAATATACCAGCTGTCGGGATCCCAGCAATAAGGAGACTTATCCTATAATCCCAACAGCCAGTGAAATTCCGATGACCAAAAGCCCAAGCAATGCAGGTTATTCCGACTCTGTTGGTGGGTCCATGCCACCAACCAGTGGGAATATAACCTATGGCAAGCAAAGTGAGATACCCCGCTGCCAAAATTCCAGCAGATGGGATGCCGCTGTCAGTATAGTGACAGCCGGCATCCCACCTGTCGGTTAACCATATGTATTCTGGTTTAACATCCTGTGAAGTTAAGAGAAAACCAAAATACAGTACCTCAGTGACTCTGAAATGATACTTGCATTGATTTTACTGCAGGTTGATTTCATAGATTCTTTGTAGGACCTTGCAGAAATATGTGACATGTTCTACAATGGTGCGACCCCAAACGAGGATGACATCCACAATAATCTCACAAGGGTATCTGCTGAAGAGCTACTCCATACAACATTTGGTGAACAGGTGTCATGAGCATGGGTGATTTTTTGAAGAATGCTATCTAGCAGAATCCACATTTGACATCCAGAGTGGTAAATATCTTTGCATTTGGAATATTATCTATTACTTGCTCCACAGTTTTGAGAGGATAATGTGGTCTCATCAGAGCTTTGTTCAATTCAGATGTGTACTGAACTATGTTTTTTTATTGCAGCAACCATAGTTGACACCCACAGGATGGCTTCTACCACTTCAGCAATGACGCCCAATGCTGTTGTGCAATTTAACTCCCACTATATTTTTATTTTTGATGGCCAGAGGCACATGTCTGGGAGCACAAACTGGAAGAAACAGTCTGACAGGTGACCAGGAGTTTTCCAATGGTAATACAATTGAACAGATCTGCAAAGTCATTTAACCCTGGAATATCCTGCATGCACAACAGCACTTAAAGTTATTAACCTCAGTTTTCTTCTTTCTGGCAAACTTAGGAGTGGTTTGACATTACTGTCTACCATATGAAACTGCAACAGGAATTAGATCAATCAATAGCTATTTTGGCGTTTGTGTGCTGGAGGAGTTCATGTGACATGACGTTACACATGGCACCAGTGTCAATTTATATTTTGATGTCATTATTTGTCGCTTTATCTTTTATGGTGGTAAGTATTCACCCTTTACAGGTCAATACTAGAGATGAGCGCCTGAAATTTTTCGGGTTTTGTGTTTTGGTTTTGGGTTCGGTTCCGCGGCCGTGTTTTGGGTTCGAACGCGTTTTGGCAAAACCTCACCGAATTATTTTTGTCGGATTCGGGTGTGTTTTGGATTCGGGTGTTTTTTTCCAAAAACACTAAAAAACAGCTTAAATCATAGAATTTGGGGGTCATTTTGATCCCAAAGTATTATTAACCTCAAAAACCATAATTTACACTCATTTTCAGTCTATTCTGAATACCTCACACCTCACAATATTATTTTTAGTCCTAAAATTTGCACCGAGGTCGCTGTGTGAGTAAGATAAGCGACCCTAGTGGCCGACACAAACACCGGGCCCATCTAGGAGTGGCACTGCAGTGTCACGCAGGATGTCCCTTCCAAAAAACCCTCCCCAAACAGCACATGACGCAAAGAAAAAAAGAGGCGCAATGAGGTAGCTGTGTGAGTAAGATTAGCGACCCTAGTGGCCGACACAAACACCGGGCCCATCTAGGAGTGGCACTGCAGTGTCACGCAGGATGGCCCTTCCAAAAAACCCTCCCCAAACAGCACATGACGCAAAGAAAAAAAGAGGCGCAATGAGGTAGCTGACTGTGTGAGTAAGATTAGCGACCCTAGTGGCCGACACAAACACCGGGCACATCTAGGAGTGGCACTGCAGTGTCACGCAGGATGTCCCTTCCAAAAAACCCTCCCCAAACAGCACATGACGCAAAGAAAAAAAGAGGCGCAATGAGGTAGCTGTGTGAGTAAGATTAGCGACCCTAGTGGCCGACACAAACACCGGGCCCATCTAGGAGTGGCACTGCAGTGTCACGCAGGATGTCCCTTCCAAAAAACCCTCCCCAATCAGCACATGATGCAAAGAAAAAGAAAAGAAAAAAGAGGTGCAAGATGGAATTATCCTTGGGCCCTCCCACCCACCCTTATGTTGTATAAACAAAACAGGACATGCACACTTTAACCAACCCATCATTTCAGTGACAGGGTCTGCCACACGACTGTGACTGATATGACGGGTTGGTTTGGACACCCCCCAAAAAAGAAGCAATTAATCTCTCCTTGCACAAACTGGCTCTACAGAGGCAAGATGTCCACCTCATCTTCACCCTCCGATATATCACCGTGTACATCCCCCTCCTCACAGATTATCAATTCGTCCCCACTGGAATCCACCATCTCAGCTCCCTGTGTACTTTGTGGAGGCAATTGCTGCTGGTCAATGTCTCCGCGGAGGAATTGATTATAATTCATTTTAATGAACATCATCTTCTCCACATTTTCTGGATGTAACCTCGTACGCCGATTGCTGACAAGGTGAGCGGCGGCACTAAACACTCTTTCGGAGTACACACTTGTGGGAGGGCAACTTAGGTAGAATAAAGCCAGTTTGTGCAAGGGCCTCCAAATTGCCTCTTTTTCCTGCCAGTATAAGTACGGACTGTGTGACGTGCCTACTTGGATGCGGTCACTCATATAATCCTCCACCATTCTATCAATGTTGAGAGAATCATATGCAGTGACAGTAGACGACATGTCCGTAATCGTTGTCAGGTCCTTCAGTCCGGACCAGATGTCAGCATCAGCAGGTAGGCTTTAAATCTAGGATCGAGCACGGTGGCCAAAATGTAGTGCTCTGATTTCAACAGATTGACCACCCGTGAATCCTTGTTAAGCGAATTAAGGGCTGCATCCACAAGTCCCACATGCCTAGCGGAATCGCTCCGTGTTAGCTCCTCCTTCAATGCCTCCAGCTTCTTCTGCAAAAGCCTGATGAGGGGAATGACCTGACTCAGGCTGGCAGTGTCTGAACTGACTTCACGTGTGGCAAGTTCAAAGGGCATCAGAACCTTGCACAACGTTGAAATCATTCTCCACTGCACTTGAGACAGGTGCATTCCACCTACTATATCGTGCTCAATTGTATAGGCTTGAATGGCCTTTTGCTGCTCCTCCAACCTCTGAAGCATATAGAGGGTTGAATTCCACCTCGTTACCACTTCTTGCTTCAGATGATGGCAGGGCAGGTTCAGTAGTTTTTGGTGGTGCTCCAGTTTTCTGTACGTGGTGCCTGTACGCCGAAAGTGTCCCGCAATTCTTCTGGCCACCGACAGCATCTCTTGCACGCCCCTGTCGTTTTTTAAAAAATTCTGCACCACCAAATTCAAGGTATGTGCAAAACATGGGACGTGCTGGAATTGGCCCAGATTTAATGCACACACAATATTGCTGGCGTTGTCCGATGCCACAAATCCACAGGAGAGTCCAATTGGGGTAAGCCATTCCGCGATGATCTTCCTCAGTTGCCGTAAGAGGTTTTCAGCTGTGTGCGTATTCTGGAAAGCGGTGATACAAAGCGTAGCCTGCCTAGGAAAGAGTTGGCGTTTGCGAGATGCTGCTACTGGTGCCGCCGCTGCTGTTCTTGCGGCGGGAGTCCATACATCTACCCAGTGGGCTGTCACAGTCATATAGTCCTGACCCTGCCCTGCTCCACTTGTCCACATGTCCGTGGTTAAGTGGACATTGGGTACAGCTGCATTTTTTAGGACACTGGTGACTCTTTTTCTGAGGTCTGTGTACATTTTCGGTATCGCCTGCCTAGAGAAATGGAACCTAGATGGTATTTGGTACCGGGGACACAGTACCTCCAACAAGTCTCTAGTTGGCTCTGCAGTAATGATGGATACCGGAACCACGTTTCTCATCACCCAGGATGCCAAGGCCTCAGTTATCCGCTTTGCAGTAGGATGACTGCTGTGATATTTCATCTTCCTCGCAAAGGACTGTTGAACAGTCAATTGCTTACTGGAAGTAGTACAAGTGGGCTTACGACTTCCCCTCTGGGATGACCATCGACTCCCAGCGGCAACAACAGCAGCGCCAGCAGCAGTAGGCGTTACACGCAAGGATGCATCGGAGGAATCCCAGGCAGGAGAGGACTCGTCAGACTTGCCAGTGACATGGCCTGCAGGACTATTGGCATTCCTGGGGAAGGAGGAAATTGACACTGAGGGAGTTGGTGGGGTGGTTTGCGTGAGCTTGGTTACAAGAGGAAGGGATTTACTGGTCAGTGGACTGCTTCCGCTGTCACCCAAAGTTTTTGAACTTGTCACTGACTTATTATGAATGCACTGCAGGTGACGTATAAGGGAGGATGTTCCGAGGTGGTTAACGTCCTTACCCCTACTTATTACAGCTTGACAAAGGGAACACACGGCTTGACACCTGTTGTCCGCATTTCTGGTGAAATACCTCCACACCGAAGAGCTGATTTTTTTGGTATTTTCACCTGGCATGTCAACGGCCATATTCCTCCCACGGACAACAGGTGTCTCCCCGGGTGCCTGACTTAAACAAACCACCTCACCATCAGAATCCTTCTGGTCAATTTCCTCCCCAGCGCCAGCAACACCCATATCCTCCTCATCCTGGTGTACTTCAACACTGACATCTTCAATCTGTCTATCAGGAACTGGACTGCGGGTGCTCCTTCCAGCACTTGCAGGGGGCATGCAAATAGTGGAAGGCGCATGCTCTTCACGTCCAGTGTTGGGAAGGTCAGGCATCGCAAACGACACAATTGGACTCTCCTTGTGGATTTGGGATTTCAAAGAACGCACAGTTCTTTGCAGTGCTTTTGCCAGCTTGAGTCTTTTCAGTTTTCTAGCGAGAGGCTGAGTGCTTCCATCCTCATGTGAAGCTGAACCACTAGCCATGAACATAGGCCAGGGCCTCAGCCGTTCCTTGCCACTCCGTGTGGTAAATGGCATATTGGCAAGTTTACGCTTCTCCTCCGACAATTTTATTTTAGGTTTTGGAGTCCTTTTTTTTCTGATATTTGGTGTTTTGGATTTGACATGCTCTGTACTATGACATTGGGCATCGGCCTTGGCAGACGACGTTGCTGGCATTTCATCGTCTCGGCCATGACTAGTGGCAGCAGCTTCAGCACGAGGTGGAAGTGGATCTTGATCTTTCCCTAATTTTGGAACCTCAACTTTTTTGTTCTCCATATTTTATAGGCAGAACTAAAAGGCACCTCAGGTAAACAATGGAGATGGATGGATTGGATACTAGTATACAATTATGGACGGACTGCCACGGTTAGGTGGTATAAAAAAACCACGGTTAGGTGGTATATATTGTAATACAATTATGGATGGACGGACTGCCTGCCGAGTGCCGACACAGAGGTAGCCACAGCCGTGAACTACCGCACTGTACACTGGTTGATAAAGAGATAGTAGTATACTCGTAACAACTAGTATGACTGACTATGACGGTATAAAGAATGAAAAAAAAACCACGGTTAGGTGGTATATATTATAATACAATTATGGATGGACGGACTGCCTGCCGACTGCCGACACAGAGGTAGCCACAGCCGTGAACTACCGCACTGTACACTGGTTGATAAAGAGATAGTAGTATACTCGTAACAACTAGTATGACACTATGACGGTATAAAGAATGAAAAAAAAACCACGGTTAGGTGGTATATATTATAATAATACAATTATGGATGGACGGACTGCCTGCCGAGTTCCGACACAGAGGTAGCCACAGCCGTGAACTACCGCACTGTACACTGGTTGATAAAGAGATAGTAGTATACTCGTAACAACTAGTATGACTGACTATGACGGTATAAAGAATGAAAAAAAAACCACGGTTAGGTGGTATATATTGTAATACAATTATGGATGGACGGACTGCCTGCCGAGTTCCGACACAGAGGTAGCCACAGCCGTGAACTACCGCACTGTACACTGGTTGATAAAGAGATAGTAGTATACTCGTAACAACTAGTATGACTGACTATGACGGTATAAAGAATGAAAAAAAAACCACGGTTAGGTGGTATATATTGTAATACAATTATGGATGGATGGACTGCCTGCCGAGTTCCGACACAGAGGTAGCCACAGCCGTGAACTACCGCACTGTACACTGGTTGATAAAGAGATAGTAGTATACTCGTAACAACTAGTATGACTGACTATGACGGTATAAAGAATGAAAAAAAAACCACGGTTAGGTGGTATATATTATAATACAATTATGGATGGACGGACTGCCTGCCGACTGCCGACACAGAGGTAGCCACAGCCGTGAACTACCGCACTGTACACTGGTTGATAAAGAGATAGTAGTATACTTGTAACAACTAGTATGACACTATGACGGTATAAAGAATGAAAAAAAAACCACGGTTAGGTGGTATATATTATAATACAATTATGGATGGACGGACTGCCTGCCGACTGCCGACACAGAGGTAGCCACAGCCGTGAACTACCGCACTGTACACTGGTTGATAAAGAGATAGTAGTATACTCGTAACAACTAGTATGACACTATGACGGTATAAAGAATGAAAAAAAAACCACGGTTAGGTGGTATATATTATAATACAATTATGGATGGACGGACTGCCTGCCGAGTGCCGACACAGAGGTAGCCACAGCCGTGAACTACCGCACTGTACACTGGTTGATAAAGAGATAGTAGTATACTCGTAACAACTAGTATGACTGACTATGACGGTATAAAGAATGAAAAAAAAACCACGGTTAGGTGGTATATATTATAATACAATTATGGATGGACAGACTGCCTGCCGACTGCCGACACAGAGGTAGCCACAGCCGTGAACTACCGCACTGTACACTGGTTGATAAAGAGATAGTAGTATACTCGTAACAACTAGTATGACACTATGACGGTATAAAGAATGAAAAAAAAACCACGGTTAGGTGGTATATATTATAATACAATTATGGATGGACGGACTGCCTGCCGACTGCCGACACAGAGGTAGCCACAGCCGTGAACTACCGCACTGTACACTGGTTGATAAAGAGATAGTAGTATACTCGTAACAACTAGTATGACTATGACGACGGTATAAAGAAAGAAAAAAAAATACCACGGTTAGGTGGTATATAATTATACAATTATGGATGGACGGACTGCCTGCCGAGTGCCGACTGCCGACACAGAGGTAGCCACAGCCGTGAACTACCGCACTGTACTGTGTCTGCTGCTAATATAGACTGGTTGATAAAGAGATAGTATACAACAATATACTACTATACTGGTGGTCAGGCACTGGTCACCACTAGTCACACTGGCAGTGGCACTCCTGCAGCAAAAGTGTGCACTGTTTAATTTTAAATTAATATAATATTATGTACTCCTGGCTCCTGCTATAACAACCTGCAGTGCTCCCCAGTCTCCCCCACAATTATTATAAGCTTTTATACATTGATGTGCAGCACACTGGGCTGAGCTGAGTGCACACAGACTGAGTCACACTGTGTGACTGCTGTGTATCGTTTTTTTCAGGCAGAGAACGGATATAGCAGAGAACGGATATATTAAATAAAAGTTAACTTAACAACAACTGCACTGGTCACTGTGGTAAACTCTGTCTGCACAATCTCTCTCTCTCTCTCTCTCTTCTAATCTATTCTAATGGAGAGGACGCCAGCCACGTCCTCTCCCTATCAATCTCAATGCACGTGTGAAAATGGCGGCGACGCGCGGCTCCTTATATAGAATCCGAGTCTCGCGAGAATCCGACAGCGTCATGATGACGTTCGGGCGCGCTCGGGTTAACCGAGCAAGGCGGGAAGATCCGAGTCGCTCGGACCCGTGAAAAAAAAAGTGAAGTTCGTGCGGGTTCGGATTCAAAGAAACCGAACCCGCTCATCTCTAGTCAATACCCTCGTATTGGAGACCAGTCTCTGGGATGTTTCCTGGCGGAACATCTCCAATGTGAACTCGGTGCAGTGAGCTGCTTGAACTTGCAGTGTAAGGTTGTCTGTCATCAGCTTTATCCTTGGACCTGCACCAGAATTTAATATGATTTTGCTGCCATAAGCACTGCAGCGTTTTTTGAAAGCAGGATGTCCATGGGAATGGTGACCACTGCAGTTCACACCATATGTATGTTGCTGCATGTGTCGCCAAAGATCACATACATCAGTCTTGTAAACTCCATTGCACTTTTATTGGACTGCTCATGACTGACATCCTGCAGTGTTTGGGGAGTGGTGCGGGGGCAGTGACCAGCACCATTCTTTAAAATAGGGAGGTATTGACCACATTTTGTAGGCATGTCAGGTCCATGATCTGCATCATTGGATGCAGACTTCCTGGACCATGGTGTCCAGATCAGGTTCGGTAGTGTGACTGGCAGATGGGTTGCTGTTGGTCACAATACCGATGCTGGCATCTCAATGTTTAAAATTCCAACAGGGGCAAGTATGCTATCCCCTCTACCCAACCCCCTAACCTTAACCCTCCCTTCCTGCAGCCTAACCCTAACCTCGCCCTTAGTGCCTAACCCTAACCTCCCCCCAGTGGTGCCTAAACCTACCCCCCCCCTCACCACAGTCTAAACCTAACCCTTCCCTCTTAGTGCGTAAACCTAACCTCTTCCCAGTGGTGCCTAACCCTGACCTCCACTCCCCACAGCCTTACCCTAACCTCCAGGGGCTCTTCTAGAGAGGAGGAGGTCTGTCTGCAGACTCCATCTGGGCCCCCTCCTCTCTAGCTGGCAGCAATGTAGATTCTGGGTGCTAGGGTCTACTGTACATCTGCAGGTCTCTGGGAAAATGGCATGGTTGCCATTTTCCCATTGATTTTCTAAGTGTGCGTGCGCGAAATACGGGGAATATGGATGCAGCACCATTCCCCCCCCCCTCCCCCACAGCCTAACCCCCCCTGGTGGTGCCTAAACCTAACCCCCCCACACACACACAGCCCTAACTCGGCTGCTATACTTACTGTCGGGATTCCAGCTGTCAGGATCCCGGGGTCTCCTGACACTGTTGAGATTCTGTTTACGCCATTCTGACAGGTGTCGGGATTCCGACTGCTAAGATCCCAACAGCTGGTATCTTAACCGCATCCAATCCAGACCCTATGGCCAGTCTGAGTAAGCTTCAGCTTACCTGAAATGACCACTGCCTGCAAACATCGCAAATTGCAACCAATGGCCACAATGGTGCTCCGGGGCATCTATCTCCTACAGACACCTCCTGCTGCAATTGAATTTTATTTGCACAGAAATTAAGTCATTTCCCTGCGACTGTCCAATTCCTTACAAAGCCCTTAGCTCCTTGCTGAAAACAACTCTGTGCTATTCACTTCTGATCGCATACTGTGGATATGTAGAATCCTATGATGTTCACTGACTTATCTTTTCTGCAGCAAAGTCTTGTCTTACAGATAACATTATGTCCCCAGCATTACTTGTAATTTATTAACAGATAATTACAAGGAAAAATGATGCATCTTCATGTCACCCACCGCAAAGAAATAGCCCTTCCCTAATTGTTAATGTTAAATGGCATTGATCTATGGATGAAGACTAGAGTACTTTGCAGTGTCTTGTATCACATTATGTAGCAGGATGACATGAAAAAATTCTCTGCAGTCTAGTTATTACAGGCAGGAGTTTCCAGACAGTCTCACAGAAGATGGATTATCACAGCTAAACACTCTGAAGATAAATTCAGAGCTGTGTATTTATGAGTATATGTGACATTTTCACAAACCTCAGAAACTCAGTCATGGATGATACTCTGAGATAGATAAAGATACTTTTTAAATTTGACTGAGCAACTGCAGTACTGTGTAGACATGCAACGTAGAACCAGTGCAACTGTGCAAGATTCAAAAAGTCATTTTTAACCATACTTGCCTAGTTTTGAAAAAACATTTCAGGGAGATTGTGAAACTAACACCTAACAGTGCGGACGTGTACTGCTACATCTGAGAGGCGTGTCATGAAAATGACTTACATCCAAATGTAAATGAGCCCCAAAGTTACTAAGATCTACTTGTTGAAGAAAAGACACTGATATTTTTCAGGATTTGTTTATGTGTTGTGTTTTACAAGAGTTTCCATATACTGTAAGTGGTCACGATAAACCTTATTTAAAATGCATGTAGCCCTAGGGATCAATGGGGCAGATGTATTAACCTGGAGAAGGCATAAGGAAGTGATAAACCAGTGATATGTGCAAGGTGATAAATGCACCAGCCAATCAGCTCCAATATGTAAATTAACAGTTAGGATCTGATTGGTTGGTGCCTCTATCACCTTGCACATATCACTGGTTTATCACTTCCTTATGCCTTCTCCAGGTTAATACATCTGCCCCATTGTGCCTTATAAGTTATAACCAATTCATGGAAATGGTTCTGATGATATCATTTGAATGGATATATCTTTTTATCCCAAGCATGAAACAGCTACATAATGGGGGTAAGGAGCAATCAGGGAGATTGATGAACTATTCAGGGAGTCAGGGAGATTGCTACTATTTCAGGGAGTCTCCTGCAGAATGAGGGAGGGTAGGCAACTATGGTGGTCATTCCGAGTTGTTCGCTCGTTGTCGATTTTCGCTATATTGCGATTAGTCACTTACTGCGCATGCGCTTAGTTATTTTACACAAAAGTTAGATATTTTACTCACGGCATAACGAGGATTTTTCATCGTTCTGGTGATCGTACTGTGATTGACAGGAAGTGGGTGTTTCTGGGCGGAAACTGGACGTTTTCTGGGCGTGTGCGAAAAAACGCTGGCGTTTCTGGGAAAAACGCGGGAGTGTCTGGAGAAACGGGGGAGTGTCTGGGCGAACGCTGGGTGTGTTTGTGACGTCAAACCAGGAACGAAACTGACTGAACTGATCGCAATGGCTGAGTAAGTCTGGAGCTACTCAGAAACTGCTAAGAAATTTCTATTCGCAATTCTGCGAATCTTTCGTTCGCAATTCTGCTAAGCTAAGATACACTCCCAGAGGGCGGCGGCTTAGCGTGTGCAATGCTGCTAAAAGCAGCTAGCGAGCGAACAACTCGGAATGAGGGCCTATGTTCTTAACACTTCATACTCAGCACCATCGAGTACATTAACAAGCAAAGATAAAAAGTCTTAGTTGTTTTTGTAAACCAATAAGTGTTTGCTTGTTAGTCCCTATGAATAATTGTTTTTAACACCTTCCCTGAATTATCCCCCACTACCACATCTACAGCTTTGTACATTGTAGATTCAATACATACGTACAATGCATCACAGAATGCCATGATAAACTACAGCCCCTGGCCGGAAAGATTAAGTTGCCACACCTCATTAACACTTAGCTCACTTCATGACCTCAAAACGCTTAGAGCTGCCTTAACTTTTAGTAGAATCTTCACTTCAATCTTTACATCTAGTAAAAGGTGATAGGGCAGGTCCCCATTCTCTCTCCTAGCTGAAGCTTTGAACATTGCTACATGTAGCTGCTATTACTAGCTAATAGGGCAGCTTTACTGTAACTAACTTATTCAACCTTTACAAAAATACTGGCACAATATTACAGACCTGGCGCCTTATTCAGAGTTGACCGCTGATATGGCCGCATTACAGCTTGCCGTACATTGGCTACATCATGCCTTCGCAGTCATTCACGTTGTGGGCGTATCCCCAAGGGATGCATCCGCAAGATGATTGACAATGGCAGGCGTTGGGTGGGCAGCATTGCAGGGGTGTGGCGGGCAAAACGGGGGAGTGGCAGGAGCATTTTTCGGGGTGGCTGCATGACATCACCATTGTGAAGGGCCCACTGGGGCCCATGCTTAGGGGTGTGGCCAGTCTCCAGAGGGGGTGTGGCCAGTCACCACAGAGTTTTGGCTAACCATTAGAGAGTGCATAATCTGGGCCCCTTATTAAATATATACAGTAAATACATACCCTCCAACTGAACCTTTTTAATAGGTACAGTACCTTTGTTTTATGGTCTGTACCGATTTTTGGCTCTCCAAACTTCCATTGAAAGTTCTAATTTGTACCGATTTTTATGTGTAAAATGTTGGAGGGTATGTAAATATTGGTAGTGCATGCATGATAAGGTACCAACATTCCACTGTAGAGAATACACCACAGTCCTGTGCAGCATAAGGTAACATATGTATAATGTATAATTCAAGTGCACAGTCTGGAACCTGATCCATAGAGGAGGAGTGTGGGGTCTCAGACAGTTGGGCCCACCGGATGTTTTCCCTGTACCATCGTGGGTCAGTCCAACACTGTCTGAGAAGGTTATTATCAAACAAGATCCAAGGTACTTTCCCTCAGTAAGTTACTTGCAGAGCTGTTATAGTTCGCATTTTATGATTGGAGGAGCTCAGCCATTCTGGGATATTACTTGAATGTCTGGGAGACTCCCTCAAATAGCAGCAATCTCCCTGACTCCCTGAAGAGTTACAATCACCCTGATTGCAAACTACCTACATTATGTAACTGTTTTGCACTTGGAACAAAAAGAAATAGTATACATGCAAATTGGATCATCAGTGCCATTTCCCAGCATTGGTCATAAGGCTCAATCTGATTCATATGGCTACATGCATTTTTAAATGGATTTCTTGTGGCCATTTATATAGAAACACTTGTTAGTAGAACACAAAACATGGGCCCTCATTCCGAGTTGTTCGCTCGCAAGCTGCTTTTAGCAGCATTGCACACGCTAAGCCGCTGCCTACTGGGAGTGAATCTTAGCTTAGCAAAATTGCGAACGAAAGATTCTCTAAATTGCGAATAGAAATTTATTTGCAGTTTCTGAGTAGCTCGATACTTACTCTGCCACTGCGATCAGTTCAGTCATTTTCGTTCCTGGTTTGACGTCACAAACACACCCAGCGTTCGCTCCGGCCACTCCCCCGTTTCTCCAGCTACTCCCGCATTTTTCCCAGAAACGGCAGCGTTTTTTCACACACACCCATAAAACGGCCAGTTTCCGCCCAGAAACACCCACTTCCTGTCAATCACACTCCGATCACCAGAACGAAGAAAAAACCTCGTAATGCCGTGAGTAAAATACCAAACTTCTTAGCAAATTTACTTGGCGCAGTCGCAGTGCGAACATTGCCCATGCGCAATTAGCGGAAAATCGCTGCGATGCAAAGAAAATTACCGAGCGAAAAACTCGGAATGAGGGCCATGAATCCGGTCTGAATAGCATCAGTGTTTATGGCAAAAGTAGATCTCATTGAGCAACAATGCTCAGACGGCGCAGTACATATTCACTTTAACGCCACTCACATACATAGGAGCTGCTTTCACAATCTCCCTGAAATGCTTTTTCAGAAGTTGGCAAGTATGACCTACATGCAAAAACCAGAATAAGTTCAGTGGGAAAATTGTTATTGAAATTGGATTGAAGTGATGGCAAAGCAACCTTTAAAATGTGTTTTCCCACACTAGCCACATGTGAGTGGCTGTCTGTTGAAGGAGACTCCCAAGCAACCAATTACAAATTGACAGATTATGATTTCTTGCTAAATAAAGGGTAGTCCACTGACTGCAGTGTGCAAGTGAGTTTTTTATATGGGATCTGTGGAGTGTTTCTTATTTTCCATTTACAACAGATCAAGAAATACTGTTTTATATATTCAGTAAAGCGGTAAGACAAGCATTTAGGTGTCTTTTTATTTAGTTACAGTTTACTAGAATTTTGCACCTGTCATTCATCGGGTCACTAGCTGTTGTGCTCGGTGCTGCCAGGGCAGGGCCATCACAGGGAGGCTTGTGAGGCAAGGAAACTGCATCTCGCGATGCAGTGCTTGGCCTCATCACTCCCGGAAAATGGGGGTGATGTCCCCATTTTCCCCAACCCTCCCTGCCCCCATCCTTGCACTGCATATTGGGATTAATTCAGCATGGATCGCTTATTAGAGAATTCACAAATTGAGGGATTATTGACTGCGAATACATAGCGTTTGTATTTTGCATGTGCAAGGGGTAAAAGAGATCATAATCGCAATGTAGCCGCTGTTTGACTGACAGGAAGCTGGCATTTCTGGGCAGAAACCTACCGTTTTTGGGGTGTTTCAGAAAAAACGCAGGCGTGCCCACAGGTTTTTGGGGAGAGTTTCTGACATCAGTGCAGACCACTTCCCGGCCATCTCAGTTGCAGATTAGTGGCAGCCTCCAACCTACTTACATTTGCTCAGATGGCAAAAAATCTTTGATGTTCCGGAAATTGCGTATGTATCTGCGAGTGGATCGCGATCTGCGATGCACTCGCAAACTTCCATGGGGCGTTTTTTCTTTCTGTCGGGGTGACACCTTTGTACTCACAGACAACTGCAATTTCTCAGAATAATGATCTGTGCTGAATTAAGCCCATTGTCCTGCTCACATCTGGCTGCCTGGTTCTGCTGCTGCACAAGAGGGAGAGCTAGTGATGTCAGTGTGCTCTGCAAAATTAAATCTCTGCACTGCTTTACAAAAGGAGAAATACTAGCGCATCTTTTCTTAACTTTGCTCGAAATATCTTCATTCTGCCAATTCCTCCAATCTGTCTTTACAAGCTTCTTCTCATATGTAGGAATTTTGCTCTGCAAACCTACAGTATGCGTTAATTCGCAATCTAGGGGCATTTGTACAGAATACACAGGGTCTAATTCAAACCTGATTGCAGCAGCAAAATTGTTCTCTAATGGGCAAAACCATGGGGGTCATTCAGACCTGATCGCTCGCTATCATTTTTTGCAGTGCTGCGATCAGGTCAGAACTGCGCATGCGTATGCACAATGCGCAGGCATGTTGCAGGGGTACAAGGCGATTCGTTGCTCTGCGATAGGTTTGTGCGAAGAATCCATTCACACGGTCGATTGCAAGGTGATTTACAGGAAGAAGGCATTTGTGGGTGGCAACTGACCGTTTTCTGGGAGTGTTTGGAGAAACGCAGGCATTCCCAAGCGTTTGCAGGGCGGGTGTCTGACGTCAATTCCGGTCCCGGACAGGCTAAAGTGATCGCAGAAGCTGAGTAAGTCCTGGGCTACACAGAAACTGCACAATTTGTTTTAGTACAGCTCGGCTGCACATGTGATCGAACACTTGCAAAGTTAAAATACACTCGCCAGTGTGTGGCGACTATGCAATCGCAGTACTGAAAAAAACAGCTAGCAAGTGATCAACTCTGAATGACCCCCCATGTGCAGTGCAGGTGGGGTAGATATAACATGTGCAGAGAGAGTTAGATTTGGGTGGGGTGTGATCAAACTGAAATATACTGTGTAAAATAAATCAGCCAGTATTTACCCGGTACAGAAACAATATAACCCACATAAATCTAAATTTCTCTGCGCATCTTATATTTGCCCGACCCCCAGGACACATTGTTTTTTCCCATTAGAGAACAATTTTGCTGCTGCAATCAGGTCTGAATTAGGCCCACAGTGGGGATCCTTTTTCTGTGCAGCAGAGAAGCCATTTCTCTTTTGTAAATGTCCTACATCTTGAAATATAATATAGGCTTATTTTTCAACAACTAGAACTTTGGAGAAGAAATACCAAATACAATCATGCAATTATACAAACATGCATTTATAATTATAGAAAAGTATGCAAATGTAGCAATAAATTTAAACATAATGAAAACACGTAAATCACTATATACAGTATTTTTAAATATGAAAGAATAATTTCCTTAACCATTATTAGATTTTAGTATCCTTAGAACTATTTGATAAACTAACTCCAGGTCTATTGCTCTACAGGAGTATTAAACAGAAGGGCTTTTATAACTGGCAAACAGTAATGCAGTAATTAAGGCTTACTGTGAAAAATGTTGTTTCCTTGGTGCAATTAAGTGGTAATAATAGAGTAGGGTAGGTCAATGTTCCCAAGCTTAATGAGCAATATGAATCTGCATATACTTTACAGTACAGGCAAGAGATCTGTAGTAATAAAACGTGTTTAAAATTGCTTATAAGACTTTAACACTCTCTTGTACTAAGGTAGTGACCAGTAGATATTGAATCTGTGAAAGTAGGCTAGTGCAAATGCTGGATAATTAGCATAATCCTTGGCTACATATCTATATTTCCTTATGCTGACTGATGGATAGAGCTAGCATAGTATTAGTTGACCTAAAAAATACTGATCGGTGGGGGGGGGGGGGGTTAAGAGATTACATACGTAATCCCGCCGCGTGGAATGCCGACTGTCAGTATCCCGTCAGCGGCATCCTGCACGGAAGTATATCAGCAGCGGGGTGAGCGGTGCAAGTGGTGAGCTAGACACCCATGAGTGGAAATAGTCCTTGTGCCGGTATTCCAGCTGGTGGCATTGCCGGCTGTCTGGATTCCGACATTGGGATCCTGACAGCCATCAAATTGAACGGATCCTGTTTTAAGACTGTGTGTATATTTCCAAAGAGTATCAACAGAACAACGACATGGGTGGCAGCAGGACTAACAACTGTTGGTCACAGTACTTGTATGATCCATCACTGAGCACTGCAGTATACCTCACATGGCCGAAAACACATTTGAGTACCAGAGCTGATATTAAACAAAATAAGATGCTGTTCCAAAAGCAGAGTGTGGCCCATTACATAGTGAATTTAGACTAGCCAGAAATGTTTTCTTACAACCAAGTCTAAAAAAAAACATCTTTTTGTGCACCTTTTGCGCGGTTCTGGGAATACATCTGAATGGACCCAGATCATAATGATTGTAATTTGGTGATTTGAAGAAATAAAAATGTGTTTTGAGATTGTAAGCAAGTGAGCAGGGCCCTCTTACCTCTCTGTTTTTGATTACTCTATACTGTATTATTTAACTTATCAGAGCCGTAACTAGGTGTGTGCCGATGGTGCCTTGCCCACAGCGCAAGTGCACTGAGGGCGCACCATCGGGCATCACACCTGCTAGCTCCAAGCTCAGACTGCTGAAGGCGGCGATGCCTGTGTCCCGCTGATGGCGGCGCCGCCTGCCCGTGTCCCGCTGAAGCCGCTGCCACCCACCCACCTGTGTTCCGCAACTTCCTCTGAACTTGAAGCCGCCGCCGCCGCCGCCCGCCCAGCCTCCCGCCTGTGTCCAGCTGAAGCCGGTGGCCGTAATGTGTAAAAAAAGGGGACTCTGTCTGCCGTAATGTGTAAAAAAAGGGGACTCTGTCTGCCGTAATGTGTAAAAAAAGGGGACGCTGTCTGCCGTAATGTGTAAAAAGATGACGTTGTCTGCCGTAAGGTGTAAAAGGGGCTCTACCTGGTGTAGTGGCCCCACTGTGCAGCGTAATTTGAATAATGGAGACTACTGTGCACCATTATATGAATTGGTATTATTTTGTGGCCACACCCCTTTCCCATGAAGCCACGCCCCTATATTTTTTGCGCGTGCCTACGCTGCGCACTGCCGCCGGTTTGCGTTAAGGGAGGGTGCCGATGCCGTTTCTTGCACACAGCGCTAAAATGTCTAGTTACGGCACTGTAACTTATCATCCAACATGTGTTTTTGTTTTTCTATTCTTCTGCACTATTAAACCTTCATCATGTAGTGTCACTTATCTCACATTTGTTTTTTCAATTGTTTCTTGAGCCAATTGATACAGGAGACTGAAATGCCTGTAATCAAGCTGATAAAATATTTAAGCAGGGCTCTGAGCAAGAATTGATATTCTGGCTGCATCATACAGCAGTACAAGAAAGAATCAATACACACACATTGATTAACCTCTGCTAAAGCCCATGTGAAGAGCTAAAGGTTTATTAATGCACATTTGCTTTTCCTTAAATATTCTATTTGATGTTTCCTAGGATGAAATGTTCTCACTGAGTGGGCACTGCATCCAATTCTAGTTTGTTAACTAATGGAATGTTACATCTAATACAAAGTTGAGAAATTTCTATGGTGATTTAACCACTTAACTGATTTTTTTTTTCCCAAATGCCACTCAGAAATTGTCTTTTTCCTTATCCAAAATGATTTTAGTTAAAAAAAAAGAAATGTAAAAAATGTTTCTTTTTTAAAAAAAACAACATTTTTCTCAAACATCGGAACATTGGATGAGAAGAAATTGGGACATCGGTAACATCGCGACAATCATGACGTTACTTTTTACACCCCAGACAGCTGCCAGGTACACAGGGCGGGGCTGGGGGTGGCTTGGGTGGTTAATTTACACTTCCCAAGCGGCTGCCATTGGCTGCAGCCGCTGGGTGGGGGATCCTGCTGTGCTGACAAATCAGCAGTGATCGGCAGCACGGCAAACACTGAGGGGAGGGTGCTGGGAGGCAGAGGGACCTCCCGGAACCTCTGAGAGCAGCAGAGGAGGGAAGTTTTCCTTCCCTGCCGCTACTAACACTGTTTATCTGACTGGTCGCATCCTGTGTGGCCAGGTCAGATAAAACACTTGCTGGTATGGTCGCATCTGATGCGACCATGCCAGGCAAGTGGTTTTAAGCAGCTTCAGATGCTGTTAAAGCTGCAATCCCCTGTAAAGATTAGGTGTGATTCATTATCATAAATGACACTGACTTTTTTTTTTTTTTAACAAGACTGATTTTTATTGGGTTTTTAGAAGAAAAATGTACAATCGACATCAAAAACAACAACAACACAACACAACAGATTGTTTGAGCCTTCAGTGAGGTGAGAACATTGGAATAGAAACATATGTAAGCGTGGTTCAAACAAACTTAAACAGATAAGAAATACAGTCAAATCACAGAGGGTGAGTAGAGGTAAAATATGTGAGAGGGAGAAAGAAGAAAATGGGGTGGGGGGGAGAGGGGTGAAATAGAGGGAGCACTGACAATTTGTCTGAGAAAACATGGGCAAAAAGCCTATCAGGTGAAGACCCAGGACAATGTGGTCGGTGGTATTGCTACAGCAATAAGAATAACAATAGAGTGAAGGCAATATCAAAGAGTAAGGGCAAAGAAGTCATGGAAAAAAGATAAAAACAGAAGAGTGGGGGAGCATTACAAAAGGTTAGACAACAAAGAGGAGAAGAAGAGAGAGAATGGCTGAGGAAGAAGAGTGGAGTAACATAGTCCATTTATACTGTTATTTAGATAGTTATTTAGACAACTTCCATAGAGGATTTTCAAAAGCTGAGGTTATCTGAGTTCGAGTATCTGGGTAAAATGTTGACAGATAGGGACCCCATTTTCTATGAAACCCAGAAAGACCAGTATATCCCATAAGGATAGTAGATTTGCGATCAAAATTGATATATTTCAACATAATTTTTAAAACTTCAGATAGGGAGGGGGTGGATCTAACAACCCAGTGCTTCAGAATCGGGGGTTTTTTTTATCGTAAACAGCATGGTCAGCATAGGAAAGAGTGGTTTAACCCCAGGCATAGATTGCCACACAGAAAAATTTATGCAGAGGCATGCCAGCGGGTCTGGCCGTAGAGAGGTGTGGAAACGAGTATTGATGAATACGAATAATTTATTCCAAAAGCGCTGGATCCTAGTACAACTCCAGAGACAATGGTAGAATGAGGCTCTAGCCCCTTTACATTTAGGACATTTGTTGGAATCCAAGGGGTCGACAGCGGCCCGGTCATAGGGAGGGAGATAAGCCCTATGTATAGTTTTGAGATGAACCTCCTGGAGGTATGCAGAGCTCAGCATGGACAAGGTGCGTTGATGATGATCTAGTAAAAGCTCGTAGGAGGTAATGTCTGAAACATCCGATTGCCAGGAGGCAACTAGTCTTGGAAGGTATGGCGTGGAGGGAATGTTTACTAGGAGAATATAGAGGTGCTTAATTTTGTAAGGGCATGACTCCCATTGTTTCAGAACTTTTGCGACACTGACTTTTAATAAGAAAACAAATCCTCTTCTATCATGTGACTACAGAGCAGCAGCTTGACTGACTGGCTCACTGAGAAATTCACGGGCTGATTCAGTGGTGTATGCAGTTGAGAGAACAGATGTCAGAGTGATAATTTGCAAACTGTGTATGTGAGAAACCCTGCTGGTACTGTGGTACACTTACTTGGGTTACCCGAAATATAGCATCTCACTCCTTTGTGGTTGCTCTTAACTGCTCCGACTATGGCATGTGTCAAAGTCAGAAATATATCACGCTGCACATTGCCATATATGCACCTCATGCGTGTGCCTGCTGCACGTGCATGAGCCCTCCCGTGCGTGCGTATACTCGCGGTCGCGTGCACTCGCAGGCGCGCGGTATGCGCATTTACGGTAGAGTTTGTGTTCGTCTAACGGGCGACTCAATCGTAACATATTTTAGTCATATAATGTATTTTGTAGATTATGGTCCCTTTGATAGAATCTGAAAGTTTAGTTAATATAGCATGTTCGGGGACAAAGAGATTCCTCTTTGTTTGATACGAAGGGTCAGACAGGGGTTACATAGTGGTGTTTAGTATCCATCGGAAGAGAATATAATTAGCAATATTCCGGTGTTGGTTTGAAGCGGATTACTCGCTCGTGCGTGTAGTTATGGACATAAGAAGTTTATGGACATTTACTATATTTGCACTTTATTATCCATGCGGCGGGAAACCCAGTTTCCCTCCCACCTGAGCAGTTTGAAATAGTCACAGCCCACCTGTATGAACCAACCTATGACCTTTTGTTATAATGCGGAGACGGATTCCTGTGTCCAATGAACAATAAGAATGTAGGGACCATTGTACTGTACTGTGTGTAAGTGTATATAAAGACAAGCCGACCTGGGCCAGCTCTCTACTCTTCTCAACGGTTCTCATCACTGATAATCGGGAGCTGGATATCCAGGAAGGCGCATGCGATTGTTTCCCCTTGTGCGTAAGTTCTCTGCAACCATATTTATCTCCTATTTTGTTGTAAGCCATTCTCTCTCTCCTTCCCCCTTTAAATGTAATTGTGTCTTTGTTGTAATTTAACGTGTAGTAACTCGGTTAGGTATTTTATGTTAGTTTGGTAGTGTATAACTTGTATTGTGTATTCTTTTGCGATTGAACGTTCATTCATTCCCTTAAAAGGTGTTAGACCCTTAGACCGGTATTTGAGTGTTTATTATATTGCTAAATTGGTTCTCAGAGCGTAAGAGTCGCTCATACAGCTTTTAAACTAACAAGGTTACACTGTGTCGCATTACACCTTATCACTGCACAAAGGTTTACAATATAAGTACATTGTTTATGATATTGTTACAAAGGTTTAACTCTGTGAGCGTCAGCGCCGCTCGTGATCTCCTCGTGGTCTCGAGCGTCCGCTACGCTGATAGCGTATCATTACGTTAGTCGGCAGCCTATAGCGTGCTTGCCTTTACGCTTTAAGCTGTGAGCGAACATGCCGCTCGTGCGTCTCGTCCACGGCTAAGCGTTTGTACGCTACGTGCGTACTCTTACGGTATTCCATATGCCAATTGCATACTGTGTTCATTAACCTTTTAGAGTGTTTAATATAGGATATATATTATAGGCTTTAACAATTGGGGGCTCGCCCGCTCTTCACATATCTGCACTAGGTAATTTCAGCAGACATTATCGGTCAGCAAAAGGCGGGAGGTAATATTCCTCGTAGTGCTGACCAGATAAGCGTCTGCTTTGCTTAGTAAGGAGTGCTGAAGGAATCCGGAACCGGAAGGTAGGAACAGTACATTATTGTCTTTTTTTTTTTTTTTTTTTTAAACTGTTTATTTCTGTTTTGCGTACACACGCACGCACACACACAACTGTATCTCTTTTCATTTGTGTATTTTCACATATCACCTTCCTGTTTGCCATTTCACAATTGATAACGTGCTGAGAAAGATTTGTTGCTATTGGTAGTTAAAAGTTAATATTAATACGTTAAGGAGTAATTTGTAATACACGCGCACGGCTTGCCTAAAATACAAGGAAGTCTGGTGTGGTGTCAGTGAATGATTACTGTTAAAGATCATTCACATTGATAAACGTGTAGTGTGTTACTGTGGATGTACTTGGTCTGCGTACACGGGTCCTTACAAGGGCAGGGCGTACGCAACGCAAGGGTCGACGCACGGAGCGTATATTACGCAACGGAGCGTATGGATACGCCCACCGAAACTCAAATCGCACAATAGCATTGTTCTAGTGGGGGCGGTATAGTATAGCCACGCGATAATAGCACAAATTGATTTCAGTTTCCAAAACTTAGTTTAAATACCTTACTTTACTGTAATGCCTCTGGGGAGAGCTATCAGATTACAGGAAATGATTTTTTTCTGATCAGAAAACTATAGAATGATAGTGGGTTGAAAACGGTATGAGTGTATTGAACTCCTCTTGGTGAAGTCTTGGTGAAATCTTGGTGAAGTCTTGGTGAAATCTTGGTGAAGTCTTGGTGAATCACGGTCAAGGTGAATACGTGATGAGCACGGTCTAGGTGAAAATGTGCGACGGAGTGTGATAAAGTTTTCGTTGTATTACGCTCTGGCTGTTTTGGAGCACAGTAGG
Organism: Pseudophryne corroboree; assembly: GCF_028390025.1. Lineage (NCBI taxonomy): Eukaryota > Metazoa > Chordata > Amphibia > Anura > Myobatrachidae > Pseudophryne > Pseudophryne corroboree. The sequence continues at coordinate 445,136,894 of NC_086447.1, forward strand.
GAGACTCCAATGATCCTACAATTTATAGGCAACAAGTGTCTATAAGTGGTACGATTGGACCGCACGGTTGTATGTGTGACCAATAACGCAACGTGATATGAGGTCGTATATTAAATAGCCTTCATGCATGTTGTAGGGAGCACATGCAAGCGTGATTTGTGTAAAAAATAAAAATAAAGGTCTGGTAGGGCCTGCAACGATTACGTGGGTCTGCTAAAAAGGGGCGGATTCGTTGTACTCGGAGCAGAAGAAGCTGGTGGAAGAGCTTGAAAAAAACTTCCACCGTAGACTTCTGTGTTTGGTGCATTTTAGGAAGTTTTTCTGTGTTAAGAAGGTCCACAATGGCAGCCAAGTGCACAACACAGGGACGTTTAGCAGTCAGGGTTCAGACTGAAGAGGCTTGCAGACCCCGAGGGTCTGCTCGGTTAGTAATGTCGGGGAAGTATGGTCCCCACACTGAGACCTTTTGTGACGAATGGACACGAATGACTGTGGGGGATAAAGCAGCATTTCCTGGGATAGGTAGTTTTGACTCAGAGATATTGCATAATTTAAGGCGAAGGATCTGTCTCATAAAATCCGGGAAGCAACGAATTAGACATTATGATTGTTTACAGTTATGGCAACAAGAAGGTGAAATGCAAAGAAATTTAACTTACATATCTGACTCTCATCTTGGGAGGAGAGACATGGCAATGGGGAGGATTATGGCTGCAGAGAATGGCACACTGGTGAATGATAAAAATGCACTTAGCAACTGTATTATAGATGATAAGGATACTTGTAATAAATGTAACAAGAATAATCGTAATACTGTTAAATGTACAACTATTAACCCATGCAAGTTGCACCCCATGTTAAACTTCCCTCAGGATCACCAGCAAGAAAGTGGGCCCAGCACGATGTCGGTACCTCTTCCAGAAGCCATCCTACAAGACATCCAGGTGGACGCGACCAAATCGGTAAATGCAGTAATCAAACCCCCTAACGGAGGGTCAGGTGAGGTCGTGTCCACAGGTACGTATGGTGTTATACATCACGCACAAACAAATGTACCTCATATTGTAGAACCAACTCAGAATGACGTTATTGGACTTAATCCTGTCAGGGTAATTGCAGTACCAAATGGGAAAACTGACACTTCAGGAGTCACTCCTGTCAGGAACATCGCCATGCACTGCCCCTTTTCCCGAACAGAATTAAGAACAATTTTGTCTGAATTTCCTGACCCTAGGAAAGACTTAGTTGCATGTCAAAAGTATATTAGAGAGCTAGGAAATTCTGCAGAGCCAAATAACAAAGATTGGAGGACAGTTTTGAGGGCATGTTTACCCCCCGATGTCGACTCAGTGAAATTTATCGCTGACTGTAAACTAGATGAAGAAATACCACTAACAAACGAGTATAATCAGGATAATGTAAAGAGAATCAACTTACAGTTAGGAGTATATTTCCCTGCAGTGGTAAAGTGGAATAAAATCTTTACAATAAAACAAAAAGAAGGTGAATCCACACCAGAGTATTTTCACCGGGCTCTGCAGGATATGGCTAGGTACACTGGTATAGATGACATTAAAACTAATGTACACCACAGAGAAGTAGCTGTGTCCGTATTAATGGACGGCTTAAAAGACACACTAAGAATCAGGGTACAAACCTCTCTACCTCACTAGAGAGGTATCTCGGTGGCTGCATTAAGAGAGTCCGCTATCGAGCATGACCGTAATATCCAAAGAACCAGGGAAGCACAGGGAGAGCGGTTGATGGTGATGAGCATCCAAGCATTAGAGGAGGCATCAAATCGACCGAAACCCCAGGCCACTGGCACATGGAGGAAGCCAAGGGTTTGTTATCTTTGTAAAAGAGAAGGGCAATATGCCAGCAACTGTAACAGCCCACATAAAGTCAGACCCCCTAGACATGAATATGAGCAAAGTTATGACATACCAAATTATAATCAGGGATCACATAGGAAGAATTTTGGGCCACACCCATGATATGTAGTCAGGAAAGGTGATCATTAGGACTGATGATAAGCCTGAGGTAACGGTTAATAAATTGGGAGGTCATTCCCTGAAGACACAGGAATGACCGGGGTAAAATTTGTAAAGTATCTGTAAAATGTTTTTTTTCTCTCCATCTCTGACGGTCATCGGCAGGACTCAAACATTACATAGCTACTTGGTCTTTGCAGAAGTCTACCAAACCCCAGCATGACCCACCCGCATCAATGTATCCTGGCCAGATACAAAGGGTGGAGTTTGGAAATGCTGGTGGGAGGGACTGCGCAAAGATACCATTGGACATGCAGGTGTGACAGCCTGATGATGAACGGAAGAACTGACAATGTTTTTTTTCTCTCTTGGAAAAATGTTTGAAAAATTTTTTTTCTGTTGTTGTTTATTGTTGATTTATGTGACGGTTCTCTCTCCCTTGTTGTTTTTTTTCTCTCTCTCTTCTTTCTCATGTTCTCATAACGTTATAGATGGTATGTCACACATCAGTTGGATAAATGGTAATGCAAGATTTATTCTCCTTACAGAAAGAGCATTGAGCTAGAAGAAATATTGTATCACCAGAATGTTTAGAAGACTGAGAGACAGCACCTTTGAGATGACAGCAGAACAAGAAGAACAACAAGACTAGAGAACTAATTATCGTAACAAGTTTCTCTCCCCCTCAAACTGTTTTTCTGTACCCCCATTACAAATCTCTCCTTTTCTCCTCCTGTAAGATGGACTTGCCCCAAGAGACTGTGATACGGATTTTCCTGTTGACCATGATGTTGACCAGAGCAGTCTGTTTCGGTGAGAGTACCAGTGAGGTCGAGAAAGGATCCAGAAAGGTTCTGATGACAGAGACAGAGGCGTAAATTTCCAATAGAAGCACAATCACAGAGCAAAGGCGAGTACCGGAAACGATCTAGCAGCCATGTTATTTGTAAACATTGTGAAGGATTGTTAGCTGAAAAGAACTGTATCTGTAGACACTGTGACAGTAGAGTTGAGGATGGGTGCATCAAGAAATGTCAGTCCAGTTTTAACATTAACATGGACCGGCATCCATTGAGTGACTATCACTCCTTAGTGGGTAAAGTGTTAAATCAGTCTTGGGGGCACTCTTTGAAATATGACAAGGGCCAGATATACCCTCAAGTATCATTAAAATGTAACTTTTAATAGTATTTTTAAAAGAGAAATTTTTAACATATACACACACAAGTTTATTCATATACACCTTGCGATCAATTGTTTATCACAGGGGATTCAGAAAAAACACTAATTGCTCACTATGGAGCTTTTTGGTTCAAGGAACACTAATTGCTCACACACAGAAGTTTATTCATATACACCTTGCGATCAATTGTTTATCACAGGGGATTCAGAAAAAACACTAATTGCTCATTATGGAGCTTGTTTGTTCAAGGAACACTAATTGCTCACTAGGGAGCTAGTTTTTATTCATAGTTTTATATTCAGATTTTTTTAAAATCAATAATGGTGTCTCACTGATTAAACAACCATATCGTGAACAGGTATAAATTTACCAAGCGTCTGCTGCTATTTTCTCAAAAAACCATGTGTTATTGTATAAATTCAATAAATACTCAAATAGCGTATATACACACACAGTGTAGAGAGATACAGAATGCCCATCACATTTATATGGTATCTTATGCGCTCATTCGTAGCCCAACATGAGTATTTGTTATAAAAGAAAGAAAAAAGGGAAAGAATGAGAGAAACTGATCAGTATGCCATGGTACATTGCCTCTGCTGTCTCACCGTCATGAGCACAAACTTTTTTTGTTAGCTCAGCGGCCGGTGGATGAGAGGGCAGCGACCTTGAAATTACTGACCGGAAAGAAGATAAATGGCCTTACTGCTTTCCCTGTTAGAGCGAATGGAATGTCCTGATATTCTAGAACATTGCAGGACACTGCATCGCAATCCTGGGATGAGTGTTAACCGAAATAAGGTATAATTCCTGCCTGCTTGTTTTCAGGTGATAGCAGGGAGATGACCGGCAGTAGTTCAAGGTTAAGCTGGTGCCGTGCACATTATCACACAAAATGCAATTACCAAAAAAGCCGTTCTCCACACTGGCTTTTAACAGATATTTTTTCTAAATTAAAGTATAAGTTGGGCTGAGGAGTGTTTTTTTGAATTGACCCCCCTTGTGTGGTCATTTTGTGTGTAACTATGTTACCCATGCACAAACAAGGGGGTATCTTGTCGCGGATCATCACAAATGTTTCTTCCTACTATTTCTGCTAGTTTTTACTAGCTCTCTGAAGATCCAGCACAGATTATATCAATAGAGCTAATAACACCGCCACTCCTCAGCCCAACTTATACTTTAATTTAGAAAAAATATCTGTTAAAAGCCAGTGTGGAGAACGGCTTTTTTGGTAATTGCATTTTGTGTGATAATGTGCACGGCACCAGCTTAACCTTGAACTACTGCCGGTCATCTCCCTGCTATCACCTGAAAACAAGCAGGCAGGAATTATACCTTATTTCGGTTAACACTCATCCCAGGATTGCGATGCAGTGTCCTGCAATGTTCTAGAATATCAGGACATTCCATTCGCTCTAACAGGGAAAGCAGTAAGGCCATTTATCTTCTTTCCGGTCAGTAATTTCAAGGTCGCTGCCCTCTCATCCACCGGCCGCTGAGCTAACAAAAAAAGTTTGTGCTCATGACGGTGAGACAGCAGAGGCAATGTACCATGGCATACTGATCAGTTTCTCTCATTCTTTCCCTTTTTTCTTTCTTTTATAACAAATACTCATGTTGGGCTACGAATGAGCGCATAAGATACCATATAAATGTGATGGGCATTCTGTATCTCTCTACACTGTGTGTGTATATACGCTATTTGAGTATTTATTGAATTTATACAATAACACATGGTTTTTTGAGAAAATAGCAGCAGACGCTTGGTAAATTTATACCTGTTCACGATATGGTTGTTTAATCAGTGAGACACCATTATTGATTTTAAAAAAATCTGAATATAAAACTATGAATAAAAACTAGCTCACTAGTGAGCAATTAGTGTTCCTTGAACAAACAAGCTCCATAATGAGCAATTAGTGTTTTTTCTGAATCCCCTGTGATAAACAATTGATCGCAAGGTGTATATGAATAAACTTCTGTGTGTGAGCAATTAGTGTTCCTTGAACCAAAAAGCTCCATAGTGAGCAATTAGTGTTTTTTCTGAATCCCCTGTGATAAACAATTGATCGCAAGGTGTATATGAATAAACTTGTGTGTGTATATGTTAAAAATTTCTCTTTTAAAAATACTATTAAAAGTTACATTTTAATGATACTTGAGGGTATATCTGGCCCTTGTCATATTTCAAAGAGTGCCCCCAAGATAGAGTCTTCTTTTCTCTCTCTAGAATATTTGGTTTTCTGACTCTGGGGAGCAACACCAACCCTATATTATAGGTGATTCGACCTGAATAATTATAGGTATTTGGTCTTTTTTTGAATTGACCCCCCTTGTGTGGTCATTTTGTGTGTAACTATGTTACCCATGCACAAACAAGGGGGAATCTTGTCGCAGATCATCACAAATGTTTCTTCCAAAGTGTTAAATCAGACAGATTGTTGGGTATGCTCTCAAGTACCTCAAGGCCATAGCAAATCAGGGTTAGTACCATTCCCTCTAACTATAGGGGAGGTACTTGAGCTAAGTGGTGGGAGGCCGGTGGACAGGAGGTTTAATATCTCCAGTCCTCCTAGTTTGAAGCTCCACCAATATCATGTGGATAGATCCCTAGTATGTTTTAACATTTCCAATCCCCGAAAGCCGGGAAATTGGGAAGTGTCATGGAATAACCAGACCATGACCTTTTCATACAGAGCCGATAGAATGCCTACAGATACAGAACTTATACGCCACATAGCCGGTAGTGGAAAATATTTCCGATATAGGTATACCCTAGGAAGTAGGATCATGAGAGTTGGAGAAGTATCACCAGGATACTGTGCACATATCGTACAAACTGATACGTGTACTAAACAGATGGGAGAATTAGGGTTAGGAGATTTCATATGGAAAATGTGTAATATGGTAATGTCCTACTCCATCCCATATGTTCTCCCCGATGATGCATATTTCATATGCGGGAGGAAGGCGTATAAGTGGCTTGCCCCAAACTCAGAAGGGTTATGTTATATTGGAAAAGTACTGCCTGAGGTAATGACCGTATCCCACACTAAAATGAAGGATATTCACCGCAGTGCCCAAGCTCCTTATACTCACACTCATTACGAGCACATCGTTAAACGGCACCTGATAGAAAGAACAGAGCATCCGGCCTCTGACCTGATCCATGAATCCACCGGGATTCAATTCCTAATCGCGTTAGATATCCCTCGTACCGCCAGAGGAGTGATAAATTATAAATATATATCTGCGCTTGCAAATTTATTAGACAATATCACTGAAATGTATGATGACACATTCAGGTATACCGGAAGGGAGCTCCAAGCTTATAAAACAGAACTGGTTCAGCATAGGATGATTCTCAATTATCTCACAGCTGTGACAGGCGGGTATTGTGTTACCCTAGCGACTCAGTATGGAATAAAGTGCTGCACGTATATTACAAACAGCACCGAGGTCCCGTCCGAGGTCATAGACCAAAAGATGGATGACATTTTGCAATTAAAATGGGAGTTCCGAAGGAAACACAATCTCACCCTTGCCGCTGTGGGTAATGAGCTGACCGGTTGGGTGTCATGGTTGAACCCACAAAATTGGTTCTCTGGCTTAGGAGAATGGACCCAAGGTATTATCATGGATGTAGGGAAATTTCTTTTGTGTATTCTGGGTGTCATCATATTGGTCGGTCTGATATTTAGATGCGTTCGGGTTTTAACAAAGTGTAAACGTAGCGCCCGAGTGATGAGTTTAAGAAGTGAAGATACTGTAATAACAATGACTGATTTGATTTACGACCCAACCATTGAGACAATGTTGTGATGAAAATGTGATTCCACGGTCCGTTTCTTTCACCCGTTTCTCCTTTGTTTTCCTCCAAGGTAAAAAGACATCCGCTTGGAAGAAGAATTTGACAACCTTTTACACAGACAACTGATGGACTATGCCATAGACCCCCCATATCCCTAGTAACTTTAACTTTACGCTAGCCCAACATTTTTTTGTAAGTCTATGGACATTGAAAAAGCTTTTTGCACACCGTTTATAGCAAAAGCATCGGGAGACTACAGTCAACATGTACATCGAGACAAAACAAGACAAGACACAAGACAAGACCTCAATCGGCAAATGTATATTAAACTCACATAGTTTATGACTGCATTTACCATAATTGCTTCTTATCTTCATCTCTACAACCTTCAGGTAATGACACACATAGTCGATAGGGAATATAGGCACAGATATCAGCACTCACATATCCCCCCATTCATGTATCATCAACTAAAATGTGCTCCCCCATTTTGTTGCAACCAAAAGCCGAAAAGAGCTCGGTAAAGTTTGACAGCCCATCCACAGACCCGTACCACGGGATAAGAAGGAATTCAAATGTATACTTCGCAATACCTCGAAGCTTGATTTAAAACACGTACGGCACGATGATACATGACCCCCCAAACATGGATTCATACACACATGCTTCTGCTATCTCACTAGGTCATACCCTTTTCCTACCTTCTTCTCTCCTCCCCTACCCAATCATAGAAATGTATTATACATGACATATATTTTTCTCTTTTTGAACTGTTTTAGGAAGTGGCAGTTATTGGTGACTGCCAAAGGGTGGACTGTCAAAGTCAGAAAAATATCACGCTGCACATTGCCATATATGCACCTCATGCGTGTGCCCGCTGCACGTGCATGAGCCCTCCCGTGCGTGCGTATACTCGCGGTCGCGTGCACTCGCAGGCGCGTGGTATGCGCATTTACGGTAGAGTTTGTGTTCGTCTAGCGGGCGACTCAATCGTAACATATTTTAGTCATATAATGTATTTTGTAGATTATGGTCCCTTTGATAGAATCTGAAAGTTTAGTTAATATAGCATGTTCGGGGACAAAGAGATTCCTCTTTGTTTGATACGAAGGGTCAGACAGGGGTTACACAGTGGTGTTTAGTATCCATCGGAAGAGAATATAATTAGCAATATTCCGGTGTTGGTTTGAAGCGGATTACTCGCTCGTGCGTGTAGTTATGGACATAAGAAGTTTATGGACATTTACTATATTTGCACTTTATTATCCATGCGGCGGGAAACCCAGTTTCCCTCCCACCTGAGCAGTTTGAAATAGTCACAGCCCACCTGTATGAACCAACCTATGACCTTTTGTTATAATGCGGAGACAGATTCCTGTGTCCAATGAACAATAAGAATGTAGGGACCATTGTACTGTACTGTGTGTAAGTGTATATAAAGACAAGCCGACCTGGGCCAGCTCTCTACTCTTCTCAACGGTTCTCATCACTGATAATCGGGAGCTGGATATCCAGGAAGGCGCATGCGATTGTTTCCCCTTGTGCGTAAGTTCTCTGCAACCATATTTATCTCCTATTTTGTTGTAAGCCATTCTCTCTCTCCTTCCCCCTTTAAATGTAATTGTGTCTTTGTTGTATTTTAACGTGTAGTAACTCGGTTAGGTATTTTATGTTAGTTTGGTAGTGTATAACTTGTATTGTGTATTCTTTTGCGATTGAACGTTCATTCATTCCCTTAAAAGGTGTTAGACCCTTAGACCGGTATTTGAGTGTTTATTATATTGCTAAATTGGTTCTCAGAGCGTAAGAGTCGCTCATACAGCTTTTAAACTAACAAGGTTACACTGTGTCGCATTACACCTTATCACTGCACAAAGGTTTACAATATAAGTACATTGTTTATGATATTGTTACAAAGGTTTAACTCTGTGAGCGTCAGCGCCGCTCGTGATCTCCTCGTGGTCTCGAGCGTCCGCTACGCTGATAGCGTATCATTACGTTAGTCGGCAGCCTATAGCGTGCTTGCCTTTACGCTTTAAGCTGTGAGCGAACGTGCCGCTCGTGCGTCTCGTCCACGGCTAAGCGTTTGTACGCTACGTGCGTACTCTTACGGTATTCCATCCGCCAATTGCGTACTGTGTTCATTAACCTTTTAGAGTGTTTAATATAGGATATATATTATAGGCTTTAACACATGGATATGGTGTCCATAACCAGCAGGCCCCCGGATACACAGGTGCTTAGCACAAAGAACCTGATGGAGGGAACACATATGGACAACAGGTGCAGTGCAAGAAAGAAATGTTGGGTGCCAGACCATCTCATAATGCCAGAACAAGAAAACTTTATTTACACTCCTCCAAATCCTCCAGCACAGTAAGCGTAATGGTTACAAGTTCTACTTCGCCAACTTCCTCCAGCACAATACTTTCAGCAGATGATAAATGCTTTATACTTAAATCTTGATGTTTACAATAGGTTAGATATAGTTTTGACTCCAAACGAATACCTCCAGCACAGTCTTACGCATATGACATAGCAGTAAAAAGACAGCACATACCTGATGTTGCTGGGTACAGTAGATCTACAGCATGTCAATTCAACAATGATACCATATGGCATACAAGGGACTCCAGATCCGAAGTTCATCGCACTCATCTCAATCCTCATAGGAGACTTCTAATGTACGGAAACATCCCAATACACAGGGACCCTCTCTCCTTCTGTCACCCCACATACACCTTCTTCAGGCATGCTAATGTCCTCTATATTCAAGGATTCTGACCTTTCGTCTGACACGCTGACAACCTTCACCTTATGCAGGCCTTAAACCATTCAATGCTGGGCTCTTCCACTTAAGTATACGGTTACTCAAGACTCCCCTCTAGTCTCACTGCCACTTTGCAATGACCCCCTCCTTACTATGGGGCACTTCTCCAGAGGCTACGAACCAGGGATCCAGTGTTACACATCACGTAGACACTCACCCTCTCATGCATGGGCTGTCTCTTCACAGGAGATCTCTCATCTTCCACTGTGGCACCAGGCAGCATTCACTGGTCTGCTGCAGGGTCACACTGTACAGGAACCCTCTCCACTACACACTTCTCACTGCAGACATGTAGCAGCCAAAACTACTCGCCATCTTGTTCTCTACCAGGGGTCTCTCTCTCAAACTGCAGGCTCTGTTACTCCAGCTGCAATCAGGCAACTTCTTGCTTCTCTCATGGACTTCCCTTCCTATCTAGGGTACCAGGAGGGGACCTCTATATTACATGGCTTTCCCCTTCTCTTCAGGTGGTGGGACCCTTCAAAGGGGTCCCTTTACTTATTGGGCTTTGCACCTTGCATTAACTATGCCCTCGTGGCAGTACCATGCACCCCCCCCCCCTAAAGCCAGGGTACCGCGAGACCTCCTTCCTCCAGTCCTGCGGCCTCAGCTAAAATGGGTGCCACTCTCCACATGGACGACAGGTACCTGAGCCTTTATAGACTCAGGTCCCGACATCAGGGGAGCCCCTGATGTCACGCCCTTAGGTCACGCCCTTTTCATTCCATGAGGCCATGCCCCCTTGTGCAGCCAGTTTCCCCCTTCCTTCCTGATAAGTGATAGGTGATGTCACCAGGAGGCACTGATGGGTATTACACATGCACAGCAGAATTAAATCCTTACTGCAAACATGTGAACCAATTTGTACAATGGTGTACTTAGTTGGTCACAACACCACTATTACTTAAGATTGCTTTTGTGATCCATGGCCTGTTCAGGGTGGAGACTGGGAGGTGTCCTAAAGTCATTGCAAAAAGAGAAAGTGTCATGGATGTGTTTTGGCATGCGACTGCGTGGCCATTTCTTAAGAAAGTTACATGGGAGACTATGCCAGGCAGGGATACTTGAGGAGTCGGTGCTGCGACATATGGTGCCTCAATGGAGGAAATACAGATCAACCAGTACCACTGGCATATTTATATTGGGTGCAGATCCTACACCCATTATTTTTCATACTTACCCTCTGGAGTCCCCCAGGGCAGCAGCAACGCTGCAGAAATCACTGGGAAAATGGTGCTGCATCATTTTGCCGGTGTTTCGCACATGCGCAGTAGGAAAAATCGCTGGGAAAATGGCCGCCGCACCATTTTCCTGGAGATCCGCGATTGCAATTAGACTGGTCCCTCTGAGAGCAGCAGCAGAGGGAAATTTGTCTTCCCTGTAGATGCAAACAATGTCTATCTGATCGGTCGCATCCTGTGCGACCAGGTCAGATAAAGCACTTGCTGGTATGGTCGTATCTGATGCGACTATGCAAGGCAAGTAATTGAAGGGAAAGTTTAGTGCAAAAAAGATAAATAAAATAAAATTGGCAACATGCCATTCATCACACGCAGTAGCAAGGAAAGGCTCATGCCTTGGCCTTTATTTATGAGTAGTGGTTCTGAAATGGTCAGTTAGGCATCTTCTGCCTCTTATTATGATGAGACCTTTTCAGAGTCCAGAAGAAGTATAAAAAAAAAAGCCCACTAAGGCTGTAGAACATACTGTGTGTTCAGAACCATCATTCATCCCTGAGGAGAGTCTGGGGCTGTACATGTTAACTATGTGGGAGTCTGACATTTCTCACACTGTCCTTGCAGAAAAACCTCTTTCCACCATTTCTGCACCATCTACACATGTGGACAAAAAAGAAAGAATTGAGACAGCGCTTTTTACTTTGAAAAATATATATTTTTATATATAAAACATTATTTCTTAATATCACATATGAATACCGACCAGTATCCTTATTTAAAACAATTAATTATACAAACTAAAAATAAAAATGACAAACTGACAGCAAAAAGAAACCACTTAGTATTTCTTGTGGCTACCAATTTCAACACTCTATTAGCTATAACACGATTTGCTTATAAATTAATCTATCCTCTATGGAGACAATTTCATATATATGTTATCCAAGTTGCAGTCCCACTGTAGTTATTTCCAGCACAGTTCTCATAAATGCAGCATGCAAGTAATCAATCAGATTGAATCAAACAGTCCTGTAAGCATGCTCAGGAACTAATAGATTATTAATTTATGTTAGTAGAAAGCAGATTCTCCAAAGCAGTGATGAAATGGGACTAGGGCTTGTTAGTATGGGTTAGAGCTTCCCAATACTTTTAGAAACCATGCACTTAATAACTGATGTTGTTATGTAGCAGTTCTTTTAGGTGCACCATGCAAAGCACCAATTACCTCTCACCAGCAACTTCTCTCACTTGAGGAGCTTTGCTTGTGCTCCAAAGCTGCTGTGTGGAGTCCGTTGTATTTCCCCCTTACACTGAGGAAGCCGCCGAGGCTAATGAGGAGGCGGAGAAATGCGTTTGTCACGTGCAGAAACACCTTGGGAGAGAAAATACTCATTGTTTGAAAGCCGGCCGGCTGTATCCAAATACACCCCAGTGCTAAGGGGGAAATACAACGGACTCCACACAGCAGCTTTGGAGCACAAGCAAAGCTCCTCAAGTGAGAGAAGTTGCTGGTGAGAGGTAATTGGTGCTTTGCATGGTGCACCTAAAAGAACTGCTACATAACAACATCAGTTATTAAGTGCATGGTTTCTAAAAGTATTGGGAAGCTCTAACCCATACTAACAAGCCCTTGTCCCATTTCATCACTGCTTTGGAGAATCTGCTTTCTACTAACATAAATTAATAATCTATTAGTTCCTGAGCATGCTTACAGGACTGTTTGATTCAATCTGATTGATTACTTGCATGCTGCATTTATGAGAACTGTGCTGGAAATAACTACAGTGGGACTGCAACTTGGATAACATATATATGAAATTGTCTCCATAGAGGATAGATTAATTTATAAGCAAATCGTGTTATAGCTAATAGAGTGTTGAAATTGGTAGCCACAAGAAATACTAAGTGGTTTCTTTTTGCTGTCAGTTTGTCATTTTTATTTTTAGTTTGTATAATTAATTGTTTTAAATAAGGATACTGGCCGGTATTCATATGTGATATTAAAAAATAATGTTTTATATATAAAAATATATATTTCAAAGTAAAAAGCGCTGTCTCAATTCTTTCTTTTTTGTCTGCTTTTACATTTGGGGTATTTGGAACTTAATCCCCCGAGACTAGCTGCAAATTACTTTGAAGATATTGGCGCCAGGTGTATCTATTTTTTGTGGAGATCTACACATGTGGGCAGCAGAACAAGTAAAAATGGTGATGAGCATATAATAGAAACTGAGGATGCTTTTGTGGAATGGAACAGGATGAGGGGGATATTTGTTTACTGCTACTATCTGACACTGAAAATGAGGATGTTGATGATGTCGCTTTATGTTAGTCAGTGACCAGTGGGTGCAGTCTTGTCCATGATAAAAAGAAAGCCATTGCGATGCCTGGGCATAAGACCAAAAGCCACCTCTTGGGTGTGGAACTATTTTACCCAAATCCTGACAATGTTTGTGAAGGCTTTTGCTCCATTTGTGAGGCCAAATTTAGTAGAGGTAGGGATGTTAGCCATCTACACACCTCCTCCATGTTACATAATTTGCAGTGAGTTCATGAAATGTATTTTACAAGATTAGAATGTAATAAACCATCAACCTCCTTATTAGTGATTGGAGGTAGTCCTGCCAAAACATTGTTTTGTGGGGGCCCAAACAAACCAAACACTTTAGCCACAGATGTGATAGACCTTGTTGGTGAAGTGCTTGGTTTGTTAATCTGTGCGTGTCCTTTTTAATATCAAACATAAAAGTGTGTGGAAGGGCCCAAGGACAATTCTATCCTGCACCATCCTTTTAAAAATGGGCTGTAATTTTGGGGGGCATTAGCGATGGTCTTTTTTGCATAGATAATTTTATTGGTTATACGTAGCTCTATTTTCATTATGGGCTGTAATTTTGGGGGGCATTAGGGATGGCATTTTTTGCGTAGATAATTTTATTGGTTATGTAGCTCTACTTTCATTATGGGCTGCATTTTGGGGGGCATTGGTGACTGTCTTACTCTTTTATTGTCTTTTTGGTGCACAGAGAACATGGACCATACATTTGCCAGTGCCTACCACAATCAATCAATCAATCAATCAATCAATCAATCTTTTTTACATTCTTCCTACAAATTGCGACTATAGGTACACAGCAGCGGCAACAAAAATCTCACCCAAAATGACCGATGTGCATGTGCAGTACAAAATTTGTCTCTGGACCATAGCGGGCACCATGTTTCCGGAGACCTGCGCATGTGCAGTAGACTCCGGCAAAATGCTGGAGCCTACAGTGCTGTGGAGAGGAGTTGGCCCACCCGGAGTCTACACACAGTCCCCCTCCTCTTTTAAAATGCCCCTGCATCCTTGGGATCTCCAATTAGCACTACAGGAACCAGCATGCCTTCCAAATGCTGATTCCATACAATGCCTCTCACAACTGCAAAAACAGTGAAAGCTGCTCATTCTGTCTGGCAATTCTTATCAGGCACAATTTGTGCAAGGGACTCTACCTGGCTTAATTTGTGCAAGGGCCACTATAGTGTGGTGTAATGGGAATAATAGGTATTACTGTGTGGTGTAATCTGAATTGGTACTACTCTGTGGCCATGCCCCTTCCCCATGAAGCCACGTCCCCTTTATTTTTGTCACTGTCCCTACTTCACGTATGGGGAGAGGGGGCACCAAGCCCCTTACTGGCACAGGGCACCAAAATGTCTAGTCACGGCTTTGGCTGATTTAAGCATTGTTGTTTGAGCCATAGATATAGTATTATGGGACTGTAGTTTGAATGGCAGCTTGGAATGGGATTTTGTTTGTAGGCTTGAACAAAAGGAGCCATGTGCTTGCTCATCCCGACGCTTGTTATACCCCTCTGCACATCTGTATATCTTTCTCTCTTTCTCACACATACTATACATAACGTAGGACGGATTGGTATGGAAAACCAGCCTGGGGAATTTATGGAATCAGCCAAGCCTGCCATCAAGTAGGAACAGTGGGGACTCCAGTTCTGTGCCCTGACTGAGATGCGGACCGGATAGCAGCAGTGAGGCTCAACGGGGACCAGGCCAGCTGCCTGCCAAGTGGCAGCACCTGATTGGCTCACGGCTGGCTCTTTAGTAAAAGTACCGCCACCACTCTGTCCCTCCGTGCCTGGCTGACCTGGTACCCCGATCCTCGCGGGTGCCATCCGGCCCCTCTCAAATTGGTAAGCTTTGGGGGATGCAGGGGGGAGCTTAGGGGCTGTGTGTGTGGTGGGGGACCTGCGAAATTTGTCAGTCCCATGCCCCATCATTTCTGATGGAAGCCCTGGAAGCAGCCCTAATTGGGGTGCCGTCTGATGAGTGGGTAGGGTCTGAGGGGGGGTGGAATCCCTCCTCATTGGGCCTTATTGTACATAATTGCAGCTTTCCTTGAATCTTTTGCTGCACTTGTGTCTGAGACCAGGGGCGTATTGGGAACTAAATGTGACCCTGTCAAATTCTGCAGAAATGGCGTTATATGGGCAGCACAAGAGATATAACATATAGTGTAGCCATGGCAGCATCACTGGATGGCAGAGTTGCTGCATTGCAGAGATGGAATAACAGAATGAATGGGTACAATGCAATGTACTGAGTGCAGTGGGCTGCCTGTCATGTGGGGATGGGGCTACATGACAACACACAAAACAGGCCCTATAGACATGTTGGTCTACCACGAATCTTCCTGGTGAGCCCTAATTCAAATTCGCCACTGTACATAACCCACTATCATTGTATAACCACATATGTGTTCAAACTGAAATCTAAATTGCAGTGTAAAATAAAGCAGCCAATATTTACCCTGCAGAGAAACAGCATAACCCACCCAAATCTAACTCTCTCTGCACATGTTACATCTGCCCGACCTGCAATGCAACATGGTTTTGCCCAATTGCTAACTTTTTGGGGTTTGCTAACAACTCTGAAAACCCCCCATAGCTACAAAGTATTGAAATACTGAATTGTAATTGACAATGTGAAAATACTGTTTGCTAATACAGATAGAGACGCACTTATCAATAGCAGCTCCATCGCAAACATGCACTCCCGGAATGACTAGTCAATCCAGCGCCTAGACAAGCTACAGGAGTGCACTGAGATGCTGCCATTACAGCAAATGGGGCACGTGCGTGTCTTGGACGCTCACACGGCCCAGATGCTGGAGTAGGCATGCCTAGGCTGGCGTGCCATGGCACAGACGGAGCCACAATTAGTATGGCTCCATCTATATATGTGAATTATTGAGGATCAATTGTAATGAAAATATATTATATTTTTCCACATCTAATGTGCACTCTTTCTTGAATAGAATTATCCTAATGATTTTAATGCTGTTATGTCGAGAGTAAAGTATTAAAAGGTATATAATTAGTTATTAATCATGAGAAGTTATTAAATGATAAAAATGGTATATTTGCTTCACCAGGCGGAAATACAAACACAATACAAACTGGAAATACACTCCTTTTCACTGGCTAGCCATACTATACAAAGAGCATTATTGTGATAAATACATACTAGAGACAGCATCCTAGTGACCATTATATACCAGTGACATGCGGTGAGGTCAATGGCTGGGGAGGCACTGGCTAATAACAGAGCTGTATTTACACCAACATACCCTATGCTTCTGTGTGCATTATACAATAGGTGGAACGGGATGTAGTTATGTGACCAGCGGTCAGGAAACTGCCGGTCACAATACCAACCCTGAAATCCTGCAGGCTCTCAATCCCGAGAGTCAGAATGCCGACTATCAGGGATTATTCCCACTCCCGCTTCGTTGCGCTCGCTCCCCCACCCTGCCGGCATTCTGCGGCCGGAATCCCGGAGTCGGGTTTGCTGACCACCAGCATCCCGGACACCGGTAACCTGATACCAACCCACTGCAACAGTGTCTATTCAAAACTTGTGACACTCTCACTTTAAAAATGCTATACAAGCAGTAAAGTATTAGGGGCCCATTTATGAAATAATATTAGCGGCCATGTCACCAAAAACACCTGTTTTCAGGGGCTAGCAGCAAATACTGTGTTATGTATCCCTGCAATGTTTCGGAGCACCTGTTCCTGCCTATGCCGAGTGATGAATTCCCCCAATATGATTGCATTCTGCAATGCAATCCTGGGCGCAAATATCGTGCTCAGAGCAAAATGAGATCATTGTTAAATGGGTCCATAAGATACATAGGGGTATATTTATCAAATTGTGGAAAAAATGTAATGAAATGAAACTTATGGTTTTTCCCTTACTGACCTGCGGCATCTGCGTAAGTTTAACATTGAGGAAGAAGGATGACAGCAATTTTTTATGTGTCTGCTCATATATATTTCGGGAGAATGCTGAGGGCATTACCATATTGGCTATGCTCCCCTGCCTGTCAGAAACCTGGGATGTGACATCTTGGAGAGGGAGCCTGCGCCTGACCTCCAGTAGTGCTTTTATGTGCGGACTAGCAGGGTGGGCGTCCGGGGTGTTATGGCCTGAGGGCGCAGCCATAGTCACCCCGGCAGCATGTGAATGAATTGAGTACGCCCACCCGCTGCCCACACCATGCTGGGCTGACTGTCCCTTGGTGCCCACCCCTTACTGAACAAATCCCACTGCCCCCCTCACCCGGCTACTCATGACTCATGTGAAACTGGGCAGAAGACAGAGCTAAAAGCCGGGAGACCTACTGGCAAGTGACGGGAACACAGGCAGTGGCACACAAACACACACACACTCTCTTTCTTTCTCTCTATCTCTCTCTCTCTCTCTCTCGTGGCTCTACCTGGAACAATGTGTATAAGGGGCTACCTGGAGCAATGTGTATGAGGGGCTACCTGACGTAATGTGTATCAGAGGCTCTACCTGGTGCAATGTGTATAAGAGGATCTACTTGTCGCAGTGTGTATAAGGGGCCACCTGGTGCAATGTGTATAAGGGGCTACCTGGCACAATGTGTATAAGAGGTTCTACCTGGTGCAATGTTTATAAGGGGATCTATCTGGCACAATGGCACTCATTCCGAGTTGATCGCTCGCTAGCTGCTTTTAGCAGCAGTGCACACACTAGGCCGCCACCCTCTGGGAGTGTATCTTAGCTTAGCAGAAGTGCGAACGAAAAAACTGCTCGAAAATCTTTTCATGCAGTTTGTGAGCAGCTCCAAACCTACTCCAACCTTGCAATCACCTCAGTCAGTTTAGTTCCTGCTTTGACATCATAAACACGCCCTGCGTTCGGCCAGCCACTCCCCCGTTTCCCCAGACACGCCTGCGTTTTTACCTGTCACGCCTGCGTTTTTTAGTGCACTCCCGGAAAACGGCCAGTTACCACCCCAGAAACACCGACTTCCTGTCAATCACTCACCGATCAACACAGCGACAGAAAAGCGTCGCTCGACCTTGTGTAAAACTGCATAGTTTTGTGTGAAAGTACTCCGCGCATGCGTACTGTGGCCCGTACGCATGCGCAGAAATGCCACTTTTTCAAGTAATCGCCGTGCTGCGACCGAAAGCAGCTAGCGATCAACTCGGAATGAGGGCCAATGTGCGTAAGGTGCTTTACCTCTTTTAATGTGTATAAGAGGCTCTACCTGGCACAGTGTGTATAAGGGGATCTACCTGGAGTGTATGAGGGTACTACTATGTGGTGTAATGTGACTGACAGACACTACTGTGCAGTGTAATGTGAATGAATACTATTCTGTAGCCATGTCCCTTCCCCATGAAGCCACACCCCTATATTTTTGGTCCCTGCTATATATGGGGGGGAGCCAAAGGAAACATATGCCCTAGATGGCATAAGGTCTAGAACCGGCCCTGCTAACCTCAGTGTGATTACTCATCATTCCTGTCAGTATAGAACCTGACCCTCTTCATCTAATGATGTATGCAAAGTTAGTGACGAGCCTCAGTCTTCCTCCTACTTCCAGCCAGGGCTGTGCTGCAGCATGTGTGTGGGAGAAAGGGAGGTACGTACTCGATTACTGCTCATAGGTAACATAAGACATCCAGAGGCAGCAGCTGAGGGTTTGGAAACTAAAGATTAGAGCAGACAGTGACATGAAGCCTGCTTCTGCATCAGCCCTGACAGCAACAGACTGGCCCTGGGCATCCCTCTCACTCACCCCACCAGTCACTGATTGCCTGTATGCGGAGCCTGCAATATCCCAGTTCAGTTTTCTGCCACTTACCAATCCCACAAAGGAAATAAATCCTGCTAAACACTTTTTTAGAGGCAATTAGTTGGTGAGCAGCTTTAAACAGATCTTGTTTTTTTTTTTGATGCAGCCTCTACTCCTGCAGGTAGTTTTCAGTTGTATTTATTAATGTGAGGTGTATATCGCCAGACGGCTGAAATAGCAGTGCACGGAGCCCGGGAGCTTTGTTTCTTCCAGCTGCTCTCTCTGCTACTCTGCCTGATAACAGTGCTAACCCCGCTGGTATAGACATGTGGGATTGTGCACCCTGATTGCATTACCCCAACATTTGATAGGTACTAATGCAACCAGTCACTGCTCAGTACTGGATCCGCTGTCCAATCAAAACTGCCTGACTGACAGGGGCGTGCTATGATGTGGGTGAAGGCACGTCCCTATCAATGAGGCAGATGTGCTGGTGCCTCTTCTCTTCATTATTTTCAATAGGATTTTTCTGTCCTCGGTTTGGTTCCCCCACCCCCACCCCCCCACTTCAGCTACTTTATTACTGTCAGTGGGAGGCAGAAATCTCGTTGCCTCCTACACACATTTGGCTGTGTTTTCACAGCAAGTATGACTAGGAAAATACAAAGAAGATAATTATGACACAGGACACGTGTTATAAATATTTTTTTGCACTATTTTGATCATTATGGCCTGCCTCCCTTGACTGCACGTCCCTGTTATATACTACAGATATCATCTTATTGAGAATACAAAAATAATTAAAAGAACCGTATTATCCTTCAGTTGATTTTCAAAAAAATAAATTCATTTTTTGTTTTCCTGAATTGCATGACATTCCCCAAAATAATGACAACTCTAGGAAATTGCTTTGCCCAAGTAATTCTTCACAGTTTTCACTGTAAAATCAGAAAACATACAACAGATGCAACATAGATAATAAACAGTTACTAAAACATAGTTTATTCTATCAGGGGTTGTGTTCTCTCAGTCCTCATATAGTAAGTTAGTCTGATCACAGTATTCATAAGGACACAAAGGAATAAAAATAGAAATGTAGAACTAGAAATGAATATATAATTCAGGATGTGATTTGGAAACCAGGAGCACCAGACAGCTTCAAGTTTGGCTCCCATGTGCTCACAGTAAGGCTTTCCATTTAACAAATGTAGTGTAACTGTTTGTGAAAAGAGAGAACAAAACTTTTCCACTGGAAATCTAAATTACGTTTTGCTGTAGTTTAGGTGATTTGCACCAAATGAGAACCATTGTGTCCCCACTTGTAGTGCACTCCATACATGTAGTGTGCAGCACTTATGCTTAGGTGTGTGAGAAAAGCATAATTTCTGAGATTTTGGACATTGCTATGAAAAATGGGAGTTGTCTCTTAAGACATTATTCTGCCAAAAGCAGAGACAGGGAACATAATACTCTGGATCTACAAAGTTATGTATCAGTTTGGGATGGGCTTGATTGACGATACATTTTGTCTGATCCTGGAAGCAACTCTTAATATCTTGTAAGATGGAAAACTAGCAACTACCCTGTCTGAGGGAGATGATTCCATCTGACAATCAAAATGTTTTGTTAGTGTTTTATCCACAGACTGGGGCTGATTTGTGGGACCGTCCCCGCTGGACTGGTTCCATCCTCCCCCCTTCCCCCAGCTAGACTGGCTGGTACTGACAGCTGCACTGCTTCCAGTATTTGCATTCCACTGTGGAACTTTCCCGGCTCTTTCATTTTCCATTCTAATTATTGTATGCCCATAGAGCCTTTCTCCTGGAGTTCTACTTTATTAGCACTTAATTAATTTTAGCTGTGGAAGGGAACGTTCAGTACTTGCTACAGTCACACATCTAATAATATGGAAGATCAGATTCATCTTTAAATAAATCATCATATGCCAATGTTTGCATTGAAGGTTGAATTATTTCAAACCTTTGAAGAACTTAATTTATAAAACAGAGAAACAATATACCTGCACACTACTAGTATTGGTGAATTACATGCACCTAATGGACACCAATTTTATTATTCAATCTTTACATTTAATTTGTGGGGGTGCAGCCTTAATCCAACCAGGTTAACTGTAGCAAAAAAAGAAAAGAACAAGGGTTTGTCCCAGATGGGTGCACTTGTACGAGGGAGAATTTCTTTACACTTTGAATTTTATTAACGTTTAACCTTTATTAATCAAAGGGTCCACTATCAAGACCCTTAGATTACTTGTAGCTGTTCTGTAATCAAATGAGGTAGGTCTGAAAACTACAAAGTAGGGGCCAATATAATAGTCAGTGCCAGAGTATTGACAGCTTCAACAACCTGGTCAGTCTGCTCCTAAATCAGGGTCTCAGACATTATTCACCTGATATTAGCCTGGATTTTATTAAATATATGACATGAGAATCACCATATGCTGGTACTATTAAAATTATCACTGTATATTGGTTAATAAAATACAGGATTTACCAATAATTATGTGTAGTTATTATCATTAATACCATCAATCCTAAATTATGAGTGGATTGGTAATGTTATTCAACATACCTAGGTCCTTGTGGCAATGAGATTGTGGTTTTATATATTTATGTTGTAACTGTAACAAATGTATCAATATTCTCACTCAGTGGCTGTATGAATCAACAATTGGTGCCTGTAATATTGCTGCTTATAATGCAATGGTATAGTCAGCTTATTTCAATCTAAATATAGTCCCTTCTTAACTTCATAGAGTAGGATTTATATACAGTATATAAGCATAGATTCCATGTATTTAGACGAACATTGTTGGACACATATTTATTATTACGATCAACCAGTGTCAGAGGGTATTTGATGAATTAGTTAGAACAATAATTGCTGATGCCCATTACAAGATGTAATGCAAATTCTTCTACCCCCTACAATATGTACAGTAACAATCAGCATTAATTAGTTGTGCTTCACAATAATAGGAATGCTATTAAAATGAAAGAATCTGTATTAATTAAGACATACAAGATTCAGAGCCGTTCCATTAGATGCCACTGGGATATGGAGGAGTTCACTTATATAAATATAATTCAATTTGGCAAATTGCTGATGGCTTTATTTATTACATTATACAGGATTGTTTAGGCTATCAGTAAGTAGTGATCTCATTAAAATACAGACTCATTATATGAAAAACATTTCAAACAGCCCCGTAAAATTATATTTGGAATTAGCTGGGCTGTTATATACAGATACCAGGCTGTTTAGCTGGATTGCTTACAGCTACAGCCACCCCATTAACACTTACATTTCAGTCTCAATACTGCATTCATTTGGAGAGTTGTAAGCACTCCATTGACACTTAAATATTGCCTTCATTCGGAGAGTTATTACATTATTAAATCAAGCACATAAAGACTCACTAAAATGGCAAGTCTGTTATATAAAAAGTAGCCCATTTTTTTCAACAAAAAATGAATGAGAACAATTAAATCCCACCCTCAGTGTTAAAAGGTATTACATTAATTAGAAGTAGGAGCTCAGTACTAAAAGCATTACATAGGCTAGAAGAAGTAATTAGGGTGTTCAAAAGTGTTCCATTAGTGAAAAGCAGTTTAGGTAGTAAAAAAAAGTGTTAGATTAAGTGTTACAACAATGATGCCCTGAAGTTGCCCGGCCACTCCAACCCAAGACTTACCATTCATAGTGCCTATTCCAATATGTAGTCTGCAAATGCAATGACCCTATACTAATTAAAAACAGGTGGGTGGGTTGCTAGTCCAAGCTGAAGAAGTCTCCGCCTTCAAGTGTTAACATATGTACACAATCTACAATATATGGGAGGATGGACTAGACTGCACACCCTAATCATAAACATAAGAGGTATTGCCATACTGAGACAAGTCTTAGCTCCTCTTATTATTTTTGGAATTATAATGTGCAGTCCAGACCCCCGTCACCAATAATATAATTCTGTAGATCTACAGAACCTTTGTCTTCAATATTGTGGAAAGCCAGAAACAGTTATGTTTATTAACATGAGTTTCTATAGGGTTCACATCTCTGTTAGCAGAAAAATACCTGATAACCTGACTAAACTGATCTACTGTACTTTTTAAATGTCCTGGGTTGAATTCATAATGAAAGAATATAACTCTGTTATATTTGTGTGACCATTTTATTCTGCACCTGTGTTGAAAGAATATGGTAAAATTACTGACCTGAAGAAGTTTGTTTACAATAGTATCATAATCAATAAGCACTTATTTCATTTTATCCATTGTTGACATTCCTAATTGCTCTCTGTAACCAGTAAAAGCTTGTTTATTGATAATTTATCTTAAATCAATAATTATTTAAAGAATGCTTTTGCAAAACTTTTCTCCAATGAAAATTTTGTCTCATTTTATTCATCAATAGATCACTTATTTCTCCATTTATCGTAGATCATGCTGACCTTAATATGAGAATTTGACATTTTATAGTCCAATATTTTTGCAGTCAGATTTTAACAATTACAAGTTTCTTGATCCCATGCAGGTTTTAAACATTGTGTTTTACAGTCTAACTGCATAAAATATAATATACAACATTTATTTTGGTGGACCTACACAGCCACGGATTTCAGTCTTAAGTACAGTAAGTATATCTTTGTTTTTGCTCATTATATTTTCCTGTCTTTCCAGTTGGTTTATATGGGCTCTTGGTAATTTATATGGGCTCTTGGTAATTTCTGTAGAATTAAAGTATATATAATGTGACAAAGGCTCACTATAGAGCACCATAGGACTGATTTTGATTTGGAAAAACAGCAACAACAAAAAAGTAACTTTTTACTTTTGCATGTTGCACTGCAGGTGGGGTAGATGTAAAATGTGCAGATATTTAGATGTGAAAAGTGAATGTCCAAATTAAAATCTACATTTCATAAATAGCATACCATACGTAACATTTAGCACCACAATTAATTGTACACAATACAGCTGATATGTAAGGAAACAAAGGATAATTGTACTACTAGGGGTGGGCAGCTGTTGGAAGATATGAATGATTACAAGCAAAAGGAAATGACGGTATTGATGGTTGCTGAGTAGGGGAGAGCTGTAATTTAAGTGCAAGAGAAGAGGGCTGTGAGAACAGGAGTGAAGAGTCCCCTGCTCCAAGGAGCTTACAATCTAGGGTTAATTTTTATTGGTAGCCAATTAACCTACTAGTATATTTTTGGATTGTGGGAGGAAACCCATGCAAGCACAGGAGAATATACAAACTCTACACAGTTAGGGCCATAGTGGGAATTAAACCCATGACCTCAGTGCTTATGAGACAGTAATGCTAGCCATAACACCATCCATATGCTAATCATCTTATATTAACAGTAGCAGGGTACGTATATACAGTAGACTGCTCATCATTATATAAGTCTAAGTTGTGTCTTCAGTATCCTGCCTGTAGCAGTGTTAGAACTGGTCTTTGTTACCAGCTCATTCTAGCTGGACAGCACCTTTCCCTTTTGGAGATATAACAGGTTACATGCACAGACTGCACTTTGGGCCTGATTAGTGTTTGTATGTAAAGCAAAAAAGCAAGTAACTTTGTGTCTGGTACAAACCATGCTGCCATGCTAGGGGAGCAAATACATTTATATTTTTTCTGTGCGGGGTCAATACTGGATGCTTTTGCATGTAGCCCACAAATGTTAGCTTTATTTTTACATTGCAATTTAGATTTCAGTTTGAACACACCCCACCCAAATCTAACTTTCTGCACATGTCACATCTGCCCCACCTGCAGTGCAACATGGTTTTGCCTAGTTGCTTGCATTTTTGTTTTACTTACAAAGATGAATCAGGCCCATTGTGCTACAGGTCAGAGTCACAATCCTGTTTCTTTCCTGTAAAAGTGCTGTTATTTGTAGTCAGTCAGTACAATCTTGATTATTATATGCAAGAACCATACAACTGCAATGAGAACTAAGACATTCTGGGGGTCATTCAGTTGCGGTTGGTTTAGCTATCACTGCTGCTTCCTTGAAAGCAGCAGCGATAGCGCTGTATGTAGATGCAGCAGATGGTACCTATTACATGCAGATGCCTCCTGTTGCACTAGTGATCTGAGCTGCGTCGTAGAATGCAGCATTGGATCATCCACCCACCATCTCGCCGCGCCATCGCAGAGGCCAGGAAATCTATGATCTACGATGGAGATCCCTGGCTACTTCTGACCATCATATTGGCAGTGACACGCCTTCGTTTTCACAAATGGAGGCCATCGCTGCCACATTCACCGCCCCCAAAATGTCATCATCTGTCAATCAAAGACAGTCTGATGCTGGGCTGCGTCCTATGCAGCAGGACTTATTTGTGCATGCACAGAATGGGTCCTGCGCAAAGTACCAAAAATCGGTACTTTGCACTGATGAATGCAGGATCAAATACATATGAATGACTCACTCTATTCATTTGGGTTTAGTATGAAACACCAACAATCAAAATCCCGATGGTCAAAATCCTGACAACAATTGACCAACGGTCAAAGTCCCGACAAGGTCAAAATACCGACATTTAGAATGTTGATGGGTCAAAAGTCACACAAGTTTTTAATTGTTTTTTCTGTGTATGTTGACATAGGTCGACATGGATACTGTGTAAGTGTACAGCGTCTCCTTGCATGGCTTGCTTCGCTCGCCATGTTTCGGGCACTATTATATTCCCTCTCCAGGTCCAATGGCATGGTAAAGTATGAACAAGTCGGTTTCAATGAAAAAATCATGAAAAACTTGTGTCGACTTTTGACTTCTTGACATTTTAAATGTTGGTATTTTGACCTTGTCGGTATTAAATATTGGTATTTTCACCATGTCGGGATTTTGACCTTGTCAGGATTTTGACCGTCGGACAATGGTTGTCGGGAGTTTGACCATCGGGATTTTGATTGTAAGTAAATTGACCGCATTCTATAATGTGAATAACAGGACACTGAGTGGTATTTTCTGAATTGGGACTATTCTGTGACCACACCACTTCCCCATGAATCCACACCCCATATATTTGGTGTGCACCTTTGGCGCACACTGTCTCTATTTTAAATATGGGGGGTGCCCTGAGGAAATTGTCCTCTGAGCTCCACAAGGTCTAGAATCAGCCCTGTCACCAATTTAGGATTTTTAAATATATTTTAATTTCAAATGTAACATGCACCCAATTCAGTACAGGGGAGGGGGAGCCGAAACAAACCCTTGCTCCGGGCACCATGGCACCTAGCTACACCTCTGATCACATGTAATCTAGATGACAGATGAGGGAGACACTGACTACTAATACCAGTATATAAGGATTGCACGGTGTACAGGGAGAGCTAAATAAGGAGCGCTCTTCACTACAACACCAATAACCATAAAAGGGTGAGGTATAAGAATCCCTATTACCAAACAAGTGCTTGCTGAATCTTAATGTGATTGAATTGGGCCTAAATCAGTTTGCAAGTGAATGCACCTAATGCCTGCTTCAAATAATCAACTAATATTAACCTGTAGTCTGTGCAATCTACTAACCTTATAAACAATGAATATGTAGAGACATTAAGTGCATACTGTGTTACTTGTTGATTATAAATGTATATGATATTTTAAAATAAGCTTCTAAGCTAATATATATATATATATATATATATATATACAAACAAATATAGAAAACCACAGCACTCGCCACCCCAGAAGCGGGGTGCAGTGTCTGCACTCACCACTCATAGGGTGGGGTGCATGCAGCCCATGGCCACCTACCCAAATACATACAAATAGAGAATTCAGCACTCACCATAGCAAGCTCACTTGTCCTCACAACATCAATAAATAAATGATGGGGGTTTAGTTAGTGAATTGGCCAATGCACAGAAGCCTGCATACCGCTCCACGGTACCCCACCTACATGCAGGTCCTACACTATCACAAAGCCTTAAGAATTAAAACCTGGCAACTGTATCACATAATATAACTGCAAATATGCCCACTAAGTTTAATGTATGCCTGCCACATATCTAGTGGCTTTTAAAGGCATACTAGTCTTTCAGGAAATAGATTTTAGAGCTAATAAAAAAACTGAGGGATACGAGAAAACAGTCATTTAGAATAAGCAGAGCCGGCCCTAACCAATATGATGCCCTAGGCAAGATTTTGGCTGGTGCCCCCTAGCACCGCCGCTAGTTCTTCAAGAGATGCCTGGCATGAGTCAGCTGGCAGCTCTGCTAATGTCGGGCACCTTTTGTTTATGAAAATGCATCTTATTTGCATTACTATGTGGCTAGAATGCACAAGCAGCTTCTGCTGATTAAAATGATATCCAGCATGCCTGTGCAACTGCAGCTGTATCTGCATACGAAATGCTACATTACAGTGTCCAGGAATAAACGCAACTTAGCATTTCGTATGCAGATACAGCCGCAGTCACACACAGAATATAGGCATGCCGCATATCATTTTAATCAGCAGGAGCTGCTGGTGCCCCTAAGCATACCAAATGCCCTAGGCATTTGCCTAGTTTGCCTATGCCTAAGGCCGGCTCTGAGAATAAGGATCGAAAACTAGAAAGAAATAGAGGTGATTATGAGACAGATACAGTTAGAACATATAATAGAAGGAGGGATTTTTTTAGATCTCTAAACAGAAACTCCAAAAAGGATTTTTCCAATAAAAACAGGAGTTTGTCAAGAAATAGATACAGAAGTGTAACAGATAGACAAGGAGCCACCAAAAATGGAGCTATGAATAGAGTGACACCAATCAGAGACTATGAGGAGTTGTAAAGAGAAACAGATATGAATGTATAAATAGAGAGGATTACTCACCAGACACCATTGAGAGAGGAGGAGCTAGACCAAAAAGATGAACACATTAATAAAGAACAACATTTTTTAGGAAAGGGTCCAATGAAAACAAATCAGATTAACAAATACAACATACAAAGAGAGGAAGGGACAGAGATATAGAAGATGTAGAGGAGGAAGAACTAAGATGGGAAAAAAGTCAAAGAAAAATGTAAGATGAATGGAAAAAACGGCTGCGCTCAAGGGAATATGGATCAAAACAAAAGGAGAGCTGACATTTATAAATCTTTAAAAATATTTATTATGATCTTACATTAAGATGCAATTATAAAAAATCATCAATGGATAAAAAACATATATAACATATACAAAATAAATATATATATATATATATTCCAACACTTGCCCCGTCACTCCTCCAAAATACCTGGCTGTGGTGCCCTTCCTTGTGGACCAGCAGGCCCACCAGTATGCAAGCAGAGAAATTAGGTGGCACTCACAGGCTTGTAGTTAAACGTGAAAAACTCCGTGAAGAGATTTATTGTGCAAAACAAGTAACGTTTCGGGGACGTGTCCCCTTCCTCAGACAATTCAATAATGACAAATACATTGAATAAATAGCATACAGTGACCCCACTTACCCCCATCATCATGACTCCCAGCTGCGTGGACCACGGCTTGTCTCGGCGTCTCCCGGCCCGCACTTCCGGTTTCGGCGTCACCGCCCGGCCGGAAGTGACGCATGCGGACTTCGCCGGTCACCATGGAGACGCACTGGGAGCCCTGTGAATGTAAACAGACATGAAACAAAACCAGAACACGAATTACTCACTGTGAAAAAATGACACATTATAAAACAGCGCTCAATCAGAGCTGGAGTGTCTATAAAAACTTGTGTGTAACGTGCAAACAACACACTGTCAAAACCTGAACATCTACAATCCAAAATGATGTTCTTAAAAAGATAATTAAAACATTAAAACCTTAAACAATACTAAATCAGTCAGGTACAATAGAATCCTAAATGCAGTGCACTTCTCATATAATACATAATCCTGGATGGCGCTAGACCAAGATGGCTCCAAATCTGAAAAAACGCTATGTATGTATTAGTGGTATATTTTCATGAGCATGTTTAACCTTCTAGTGGTTACATCAGATAAACCTGCTCACTCTCCGGGCTAATTACTGAATCAAGGTGGTTTTTACCTACTTCTCTGTGGATATGGTTGCCACAGACTCTGGACTCTCATGGGTCTGGCATATTTTATAAGAAATTGATTAATCCAAGGGACTCATTCAACCCTTTGGGGGCTAGACAATCCAGGCGAAAAATCCACCTGGATTCTAGCTGTAACAATTTCTTTCCCCTATCACCACCTCTTAAGGACGCTGGAACGTGATCAATGGCCCTATATCTGAGGCTAGCCAACGTGTGGTGCTGTGTGGCAAAGTGCCTGGCCACCGGTTGGTCACTAGTCCCTGTTGCCAG
The DNA here is from genome assembly GCF_028390025.1 of Pseudophryne corroboree. Taxonomy (NCBI): domain Eukaryota; kingdom Metazoa; phylum Chordata; class Amphibia; order Anura; family Myobatrachidae; genus Pseudophryne; species Pseudophryne corroboree. The sequence goes on from NC_086447.1 coordinate 445,166,330, forward strand.
GGCTGCCCGTATAGCGGACCTATGTTGGGTTAGTCTGACCTTCAATTGGCACTCCGTTTTGCCCACATAATAAAGCCCACACGGGCAAATGATTATGTAGATGACAAAACGGGACGTGCAGGTGAGTGGCCACCTGATCTTCAATCTTTGCCCGGTATGCGGGTGGGGAAAGGATTCACCCACAAGGAAAAATGAACAGGTCGTACACCCCAAGCATTTGAAGCACCCGTTTTTCTTGCTTAAAAAATGCTTGGGTGCCTTCTTGGCGTCAAAACCTGTAATGTCTGTCTTGACAACCAAGTCTTTTAAATTTTTGCCCCTGGCAAAACTTGCCAGAAGTTTACTATTTTGAAAGCATTTTAACTCTGGGTCCGTGGTGACCATGCGCCACATGCTTCTCACTTGTTTAACCAGAGCTGGGCTGTTGGCACTATACTCAGTCACCCATGGAATGGTTTCTCTAGACAGAGTTTTGTGGCGCTGTCTGGCCTGTTTCTGAAAGTTGGTCAATGCTCTGTCTCGTGCTTTCTTGAGTTCAGCTAATGCATATCCTCTCTCACTGAATTTACTTATCATCTCCTCTAGCTGCGTCTCACGTATTTTAGGATCTGTATTATTTCTGCAGACTCTGAGGAGTTGTGAGTAAGGTAAGCTACGGATCATCGCTTTGGGGTGAGAACTCTCAGCCCGAAGCACGGTGTTCCGATCTGTGGGTTTTTTGTATAGCGCTGTCTCAACCCTTCCCTCGACCAGCTGAATCCGGACATCTAGGTAACAAATGTCAGTCTTGCTTAATGTCCAAGTTAATTTAATGGGGCTATTGGTATTATTATGTTTCAGGATGATCTCTATTAGTTTTTGTATATCATCGTTCCACAGGACCAGGAGGTCATCAATGTAGCGGAAGTAAAGTGAGATCTTGCTTGAAATATTTACATCTACAAAGAATAAGTCCCGTTCCACCTCCCACATGAAACAATTGGCGAATGCTGGGGCCACCGGGGATCCCATCGAGCAGCCCTGTAATTGCCTATAGAACTTCCCATTAAATAAAAAGAAATTATGTGTTAATGTGAAGGTCAGCAATTCAATAAACAAATCAATATCAGGACCCGAATATAGGCTGTTGCCCCTGATCAGCCGTCTAACCGCCTCTAGCCCCGCCTCATGGGGGATACATGTATAGAGGCTGGTCACATCCAATGTGACCATGGTGGTTTCCCTGGGAACCAGTCCCAACCCTGCTAATTTCTCTAGCAACATATTCGTGTCCTTCAAGTAGGTAAAAGTGGCTTGCACACATGGCTGCAAAAATGTGTCTAGAAACACCGCCACTGGTTCGCACAGAGACCCACGGGCCGAAATAATCGGTCTCCCCGGTGGTCTCTGTGCGTCCTTGTGGATCTTTGGCAAGGTGTAGAATAATGGCACAACCGGCCACTTGGTAGTTAATTTGTCACATATTACCTGTGATAGTAGCCCCTCTTCCACCGCTCTTTTTAATAGCATGTCCAGCTTTTGTTTAAAGACCGGTGTAGGGTCATGTTCAAGCTGACTATATGTCTTGCTATCACTAAGCAACCTATCACATTCTGTAACATATGCTGACGTGTCCTGAATGACGACTGAGCCGCCCTTATCGGCGGCCCTGATTACAATATCAGTCCTCTGTTGCAGGTTTTTCAATGCTTGCCGTTCATCTCTGGACAAATTATGTCTCACAACTGGTGCTCCAGTTCCCGTGATGCCGTCCATTAGTCTATGAAAGGTTTTCAGGGTGGCATTATTGGACTGTGGATCAAATCTGGAGCGATTGCCTAGTTTAGAGATCCGGCTAGGCAGTGTTGGTTCGGAATTTGCCGTCGGGTGTTTGTAGAAATGTTCTTTGATTTTTAAAGAACGTGCCAATTTGAATGATTCAACCTTCCAGTTGAATGGATCCATGTAGTTGGTGGGAATAAAAGTAAGTCCTTTGCTGAGCAAGCGTTGTTCAGGGTCTTGCAGGGTATATGAGGACAGATTAAAAATTAGGTGGCTTTGTTCTTGGGTGGTCTTCCCACTGTTCTGCCTCCTCGTTTGGCCTCCCCGTCTTGTTTTGGTCTTCCCCGGGTAGAGGCCACTGCCCAGGTATTTGCCCCTAAAGGGGTCACAGGCTTTCTCACTTCAAAACCTGAGGCACCCCCTTCATCGTTGTCACTTGCGGAAGTGCTCGAGAAGCGGACCCGTTGTGGTCTTCTCAGGTTACCAGCTCCTCGACCCCGTCCCCTGGTTTGAATACTCTGTCCCAACCAGGTGTATACTCGATGTTGGGCATAATCGGTAACCACCTTCTTATGTTTCTCTTTCTTATATTTTACCAAGTTGGTTTTATATTCGTCCAATTGGGCCTGTAGTTTGGCGACCCAATCAATGGACTTATCAGCAGTCATGGTGGTAAGGTGTTCAGTTTCAAATGCGCTGATTTTTTCAGTTGTTGCCCTTAGCTCCCTCGTGGACTCCTCAATGACCAGCAACATGAGGTCATGGAGCATTTATTGAGGATTGAAATCCAGCGCTTGCAGAAGGTGGTATTATACCGGCCAATAGTGGGAATGTTGTGGACCCTGAACCCACGGGGTATGTGTTTTGCCCTGTAATAGTCAGATAAGGTACGGCTATGGTAGAGGAAGTCCATCTCTCTTTTCTTCAATTTGAACAATTCACGATAGACGTCAGCACTGGATTCCGTGTAATCTTCAGACAGAGCCCTGTCCTTGTGTAGAATTTTCTCAGCATCTATGTCTGAGAAGCTGAGCGTCTCATAGTTGTCACATTCTAGTAAAAATGACGTAAAATCTCCCTCACCTTCTGACGTGGCCATTCTTGGTTTTTGTGTCCATCCAGGTGTTGTACCTGACTGTGAATGTGCTTCACACCAACGTGTCGGCACCGTGCAAATCGGTGTTTACTGTGACAAATAAAATAAAACTCCGAGGGAGGAGGTCTTGTGGGAGGGTGCCATGGGCTGGTTCAACGAACTTATCCACCACAGCAGAGCGTGGAACCAAATATTTTCCAACACTTGCCCCGTCACTCCTCCAAAATACCTGGCTGTGGTGCCCTTCCTTGTGGACCAGCAGGCCCACCAGTATGCAAGCAGAGAAATTAGGTGGCACTCACAGGCTTGTAGTTAAACGTGAAAAACTCCGTGAAGAGATTTATTGTGCAAAACAAGTAACGTTTCGGGGACGTGTCCCCTTCCTCAGACAATTCAATAATGACAAATACATTGAATAAATGGCATACTGTGACCCCACTTACCCCCATCATCATGACTCCCAGCTGCGTGGACCACGGCTTGTCTCGGCGTCTCCCGGCCCGCACTTCCGGTTTCGGCGTCACCGCCCGGCCGGAAGTGACGCATGCGGGCTTCGCCGGTCACCATGGAGACGCACTGGGAGCCCTGTGAATGTAAACAGACATGAAACAAAACCAGAACACGAATTACTCACTGTGAAAAAATGACACATTATAAAACAGCGCTCAATCAGAGCTGGAGTGTCTATAAAAACTTGTGTGTAACGTGCAAACAACACACTGTCAAAACCTGAACATCTACAATCCAAAATTATGTTCTTAAAAACGGGAGACCGATTATTTCGGCCCGTGGGTCTCTGTGCGAACCAGTGGCGGTGTTTCTAGACACATTTTTGCAGCCATGTGTGCAAGCCACTTTTACCTACTTGAAGGACACGAATATGTTGCTAGAGAAATTAGCAGGGTTGGGACTGGTTCCCAGGGAAACCACCATGGTCACATTGGATGTGACCAGCCTCTATACATGTATCCCCCATGAGGCGGGGCTAGAGGCGGTTAGATGGCTGATCACGGGCAACAGCCTATATTCGGGTCCTGATATTGATTTGTTTATTGAATTGCTGACCTTCACATTAACACATAATTTCTTTTTATTTAATGGGAAGTTCTATAGGCAATTACAGGGCTGCTCGATGGGATCCCCGGTGGCCCCAGCATTCGCCAATTGTTTCATGTGGGAGGTGGAACGGGACTTATTCTTTGTAGATGTAAATATTTCAAGCAAGATCTCACTTTACTTCCGCTACATTGATGACCTCCTGGTCCTGTGGAACGATGATATACAAAAACTAATAGAGATCATCCTGAAACATAATAATACCAATAGCCCCATTAAATTAACTTGGACATTAAGCAAGACTGACATTTGTTACCTAGATGTCCGGATTCAGCTGGTCGAGGGAAGGGTTGAGACAGCGCTATACAAAAAACCCACAGATCGGAACACCGTGCTTCGGGCTGAGAGTTCTCACCCCAAAGCGATGATCCGTAGCTTACCTTACTCACAACTCCTCAGAGTCTGCAGAAATAATACAGATCCTAAAATACGTGAGACGCAGCTAGAGGAGATGATAAGTAAATTCAGTGAGAGAGGATATGCATTAGCTGAACTCAAGAAAGCACGAGACAGAGCATTGACCAACTTTCAGAAACAGGCCAGACAGCGCCACAAAACTCTGTCTAGAGAAACCATTCCATGGGTGACTGAGTATAGTGCCAACAGCCCAGCTCTGGTTAAACAAGTGAGAAGCATGTGGCGCATGGTCACCACGGACCCAGAGTTAAAATGCTTTCAAAATAGTAAACTTCTGGCAAGTTTTGCCAGGGGCAAAAATTTAAAAGACTTGGTTGTCAAGACAGACATTACAGGTTTTGACGCCAAGAAGGCACCCAAGCATTTTTTAAGCAAGAAAAACGGGTGCTTCAAATGCTTGGGGTGTACGACCTGTTCATTTTTCCTTGTGGGTGAATCCTTTCCCCACCCGCATACCGGGCAAAGATTGAAGATCAGGTGGCCACTCACCTGCACGTCCCGTTTTGTCATCTACATAATCATTTGCCCGTGTGGGCTTTATTATGTGGGCAAAACGGAGTGCCAATTGAAGGTCAGACTAACCCAACATAGGTCCGCTATACGGGCAGCCCTGGCAACAGGGACTAGTGACCAACCGGTGGCCAGGCACTTTGCCACACAGCACCACACGTTGGCTAGCCTCAGATATAGGGCCATTGATCACGTTCCAGCGTCCTTAAGAGGTGGTGATAGGGGAAAGAAATTGTTACAGCTAGAATCCAGGTGGATTTTTCGCCTGGATTGTCTAGCCCCCAAAGGGTTGAATGAGTCCCTTGGATTAATCAATTTCTTATAAAATATGCCAGACCCATGAGAGTCCAGAGTCTGTGGCAACCATATCCACAGAGAAGTAGGTAAAAACCACCTTGATTCAGTAATTAGCCCTGAGAGTGAGCAGGTTTATCTGATGTAACCACTAGAAGGTTAAACATGCTCATGAAAATATACCACTAATACATACATAGCGTTTTTTCAGATTTGGAGCCATCTTGGTCTAGCGCCATCCAGGATTATGTATTATATGAGAAGTGCACTGCATTTAGGATTCTATTGTACCTGACTGATTTAGTATTGTTTAAGGTTTTAATGTTTTAATTATCTTTTTAAGAACATCATTTTGGATTGTAGATGTTCAGGTTTTGACAGTGTGTTGTTTGCACGTTACACACAAGTTTTTATAGACACTCCAGCTCTGATTGAGCGCTGTTTTATAATGTGTCATTTTTTCACAGTGAGTAATTCGTGTTCTGGTTTTGTTTCATGTCTGTTTACATTCACAGGGCTCCCAGTGCGTCTCCATGGTGACCGGCGAAGCCCGCATGCGTCACTTCCGGCCGGGCGGTGACGCCGAAACCGGAAGTGCGGGCCTGGAGACGCCGAGACAAGCCGTGGTCCACGCAGCTGGGAGTCATGATGATGGGGGTAAGTGGGGTCACTGTATGCTATTTATTCAATGTATTTGTCATTATTGAATTGTCTGAGGAAGGGGACACGTCCCCGAAACGTTACTTGTTTTGCACAATAAATCTCTTCACGGAGTTTTTCACGTTTAACTACAAGCCTGTGAGTGCCACCTAATTTCTCTGCTTATATATATATATATATATATATATGTGTATATTCTCTGAATCACCGTAAATTATTTAGTAACAATATTGTCCACACAAATAGACATCTCCCTTATATATTAGTGGGGTTGGTGTTAGGATCTCCTGTTCTGTACTGCCACGTCGCCATGGCAACCGGGAGGCAAGTGTTAGCGAAGTAACCTGAGCGCAGCTGATACTCCGGTCCGGGTTTTTACTGTGTAGTGGTTACAGGCTCTGTGCACGGCAGGGAATCCGGCGCTGGTTTTGTGCTCACAGTCTGTGAGGTCTGAGTGGGGCGTGGACAGCACCTGCTATATAAACCATCCTCTCAGGCTAGGCAAATGCTGCTGAATCTTTGTTTGTTAGTCAGTTCCAAAGAGTTAGCTAGTACTGTGTGACTTTGTATTTACTTGTTGCTTACTGCGAATAGGCCTTGGGATTCGGTACTTCATTCTGCCAATCCGGACCTAGCAGTAAGACTGGAGTCAGTTGCTTAACCTGCTGGGGTTCTTTTGCTATTCTGTGAACCCAGCAGGTTTGCGGCTGTACTCTCAGACCTGCTTGCTTAATCCTCCCTCACTGTGCAGGGCGTCCAGGTGTCAGTTTAGTGGCAGTAAGCTGAACCTGTGCCCTGCAAGTGGGGGTTAGGATTGTGGATACTCTCCTTGGGGTATATTTACTAAGGTCCCGATTTTGACCGAGATGCCGTTTTTTCTTCAAAGTGTCATCTCGGTAATTTACTAAACTCAAATCACGGCAGTGATGAGGGCATTCGTAATTTTTTGGAAGTCCAAGAAAAAAATTACGAATGATTACACCATCGGTCAAAACGCGGCTGTTTAAGTATGAATCTCGGTAATTTACTAAGAAGTGCAAAGCAAAAAAAAAAAAAACACTGCCGTGAAAAATTACAACTCGTAAAAAAGTGCTAAAAAAAAAACAGACCTGCTTTTTTTCCCCGTGATTGGATAGGCATGCACGGATCCATGAGATCCGTGCATGTATATCAGTGGGAAGGGGTGGGAAAGTGGTTATTTTCGGGGAAAAAAAATGCGTGGGGTCTGTAACCAATGGTGGGAACTTTCTGCCCTGCGGTTGACCGAAAGTGACCTCACCGCTGAGCAGAAAATTCCCACCATTGGTTACAATGGAGCGCATAGGCGCTACATTGTAACACTGCCGTGTGCCGCCTGTCAGTCAGTACAGGAGCACACAGCCGATCAGGAGGGTGCTACAACGTGGCGCTCCCTGATTGGCTGAAGAAACCCACTTAGACAGAAGTCAGAGTGGGTTTCTGGCAGTCGGGGAAAGGGGACCCATGTGCAAACATGGGCCCCCTTTCAGTGCGTGGCTCGGGTGTCCGTTTTTTTATTTTATTCAAGTACGTGGATTACAAATGGATGCTACGAGGAGCCTGGGACCCTGGAGCTGGTGAGTATAATTTATTCAACAGGTACCCCTTGGATTCTACTGGAGAAGAGGACCGACCTGCGTGGGGCCATAGGTAAGTACTGTATGTTTGTATGTTTGTGTGGATGTATGTAATAAATCTTTACTTTCAAGGTGTGTGTGTCTTGTCTTTTTTTGGGTATTTTTTTAGTAGTAGTACTACAGGTACCAGCGGGCCCGTTTTTCCGCCGCATGCTGGTACTTGTGGTTCTCCAAGTACCAGCATGCGGGGGAGGCTTGCTGGGCCTTGCAGTACTGCTACTAAAAACAATATCTTTTCATTTTCACAAAAGGCTATCAGCCCCCCATCCGCAGCCAATTGGATGGGGGGGACAGCCTCGGGCTTCACCCCTGGCCCTTGGGTGGCTGGGGGGGGGCCTTGATTGAAGGGGTCCCCACTTCCCCAGGGTACCCCGGCCAGGGGTGACTAGCTGGATTTTTGATGCCATGGCCGCAGGGCACTATATAAAAGTGACCCCCGGCTGTGGCATTATCTGTCCAGCTAGTGGAGCCCGGTGCTGGTTTTAGAAATACGGGGGACCCCTACTCTTTTTGTCCCCCGTATTTTTGGAACCAGGTCCAGGCGCAGAGCCCGATGCTGGTTGCTTAAATATGGGGGAACCCCTGTCATTTTTCCCCCCATATTTCTGCAACCAGGGTCGGCTCAAAGAGCCCGAGGCTGGTTATGCTAAGGAGGGGGGACCCCACGCATTTTTGTTCTCCGTTTTACAGTGTTTATTTAAAAAAAAAAAAATGAAACCCAGCACGGATCACACAGATCCGGCCGAGATTCATTTTGAAAAAGTCGGCAGTGTTTTGCTAATCACTGCCGTAAAAAAGGTAAAAAAAACACGAATGACATCGACATCGGAACAAATGAAAAATCCGAATACGACAGCTTAGTAAATTAGTCGTAATAAATTCAAAAAGTTGCAGTTTTACACTTTCGATGTCATTCGTGATTGAACTTTGACCTTTTTCCGAAAATTACGAATGTTAGTAAATATACCCCCTTGTGTCTATATTTCTATCTCTGACCAAGGAGTTTATTCCCACACCCGTTGGTAACCCTTTGGGGTTTTTCCTGTTGCTCTTAGCAACATCATTTTGGGTGCTCCACATGTTAAATCACTACATCTCGCTTCATTGTCCGCTCTATTCCATCTGAGCATTCCTGACACTAGGGAGACACCCAATTCCTGAGCCTTTGGGCTTCCCCGTTCATTTTGTGTTTATTAGTTATTCCATCACCTCCTGTGTATGTTGTGTTATACTGTCTGTGAGTTCGTTTTGCCTCGCATCCCTCTCTGTTCATACACCGGTATACTCCTGTTAGCACTGGTGTGCGTAACATATTCAGCAGCCCTACTCCTGTTGAAATTTTGTGGGAATATGGAGCATACCCCTCAAAATACTTTGCAACAGGTGGTCGATCAGGTGCAGGTCCTGACTCGACAATTTAATGAGATGTCCATTAAAATGAACACCCCGCAGGCCGCTAGCGGAGCTCCCGCAGCAGCAGCGGCAAGTTTAGGGGTTAAGGAGCCGAAAGTAAATCTCCCGGATCGTTTTTCTGGAGATCGCTCGCAGTTTTTTTGTTTCAAGGAGAGCTGTTAGCTATATTTCAGGCTTAGGCCCCAGTCTTCTGGGTCGGAGATTCAGCGGGTGGGCATGGTGATTTCCTTGCTACAAGGAGACCCACAGGTCTGGGCATATGGGTTGCAGCCTGACTGTCCGTCGCTTAAAAGTGTTGATGCTTTTTTTACGGCACTGTGCATTTTGTATGATGACCCTGACAAGATGGCTTCAGCCGAGGCTCAGATTACGGTCCTAAAGCAAGGGCGACGGCTAGCTGAGGTTTATAGTACGGAGTTTCGGAGGTTGGCTCATGATACCCAGTGGAATGACCCAGCCCTAAGAAACCAGTACCGAAGGGGCCTTTCTGACCAGATAAAGGACCAACTGGTACAATATCCCTCGCCTGATAGCTTAGATCAGCTCATGCAGTTATCTATCCGGGTGGATAGACGGCTGAGAGAGCGTAGGCTTGAAAGGGAGACCGCAGTTTCCTTTTTTCCCAAGGGAACCTCAGACTCTGCGGAATATTCCGAGGAGCCTATGCAGATTGGGGCTACCTGCCTCTCCTCGCGTGAGAAGACGCGGAGGAGACAGCAGGGTTTGTGTTTGTACTGTGGGAATAAAGGTCATGTCGTAGTATCATGCCCAGAAAAGCCGGAAAACTTCAGGGCCTGAGGGTGATGGGAAATATCCTGTCAGGCCAGAAGTCAGATTTTCCCAAAAAGACTTTTCTCATTCCGGTGACTTTGGAGATCCTCGGTCAAACTGTCAAGACTGAGGCCTTTGTTGACAGTGGGGCCGATGGGGTTTTCATGGACCGTCAATTCGCCCTGGAACACTCTGTTCCCTCAGTACCTTTGGCATCAGAGATTGAGATCTGTGGGTTAAACGGGGAACCATTGTCCCAGGGTAAAATTACCTCCTGCACCAGCCAAATTCCTTTGTTTATTGGAGCCACACACTCTGAAAAATTGTCTTTCTATGTGACTGTCTGTTCTTTTGCCCCATTGGTTTTGGGGTTACCCTGGTTAAGGGCCCATAACCCTCAATTTAACTGGGTCTCTGGGGAGATTCTTAGTTGGGGTAGTGATTGTTTCAGGAGTTGCTTGAGCCTTCCAGTCAGGCTCTCGCAGCTAAGTTTGCCAGGATTGCCAGGATGTTATGCAGATTTTGCGGATGTGTTCTCCAAAAAAGTTGCGGAGGTACTACCTCCCCATCGCCCCTATGACTGTGCCATTGATTTGTTGCCGGATGCTAAGCTTCCCAAGAGCAGGTTGTACTCCCTGTCACGTCCTGAGACTCAGGCTATGGCAGAGTACATTCAGGAGAACTTGGCTAAGGGATTTATCAGACCCTCACAGTCCCCAGTTGGGTCGGGGTTCTTCTTCGTGGGTAAAAAGGACGGTTCGTTGCAACCCTGCATCGACTTCAGGGAATTGAACCGTATCACGATTAAAAACTCGTACCCACTGCCTCTCATTTCGGTTTTGTTTGACCACCTTCGTACTGCCACCATTTTTTCTAAGATTGACCTACGCGGTGCTTACAATCTAATCCGAATAAGAGAGGGGGATGAATGGAAGACTGCCTTTAATACCCACTCAGGGCATTATGAATATTTGGTGATGCCTTTTGGGCTCTCTAATGTCCCGGCAGTCTTCCAGGAATTCATGAACGATGTGCTCAGGGAATATTTGGATAGATTTTTAGTTGTTTATCTAGATGACATCCTAATCTTCTCCCATTCCCTGGAGGAACATCGGAAGCATGTACGCTTAGTCCTCCAGAAACTAAGAGACCACCAGCTTGGGGCGAAGCTGGAGAAGTGCGAATTTGAAGTCCAGCAAATCGCATTTCTAGGGTATATTATCTCCTCAGAAGGTTTCCAAATGGAGGGTTCTAAGGTACAGGCAGTCCTGGATTGGGTGCAGCCCACTAGTTTGAAGGCGCTTCAGCGTTTTCTGGGCTTTGCAAATTTTTATAGACGGTTCATCGCTGGATTTTCGTCTATAGTGGCCCCCTTGGTGGCACTCACTAAGAAAAAGGCGGATGTTGCTCACTGGTCTTGTGAGGCCAAAGCGGCCTTTGCCCATCTCAAAAGGGCATTTGTCTCGGCCAAGGTGCTGCGACACCCAGATCCAGAGTGTCCTTTTGTGGTAGAAGTGGATGCCTCTGAGATAGGTATTGGGGCAGTGCTCTCTCAGATGGGGGTGTCTGATAATCGCCTTCATCCCTGTGCTTACTTTTCCCGTAAATTTTCGTCTGACGAGATGAATTATGATGTGGGTAACCGGGAATTGTTGGCTATAAAGGATGCACTCGGGGAGTGGAGACACTGGCTTGAGGGGGCTAAGTTTGTGGTCACAATTCTCACCGACCATAAGAATCTGGCATATTTAGAGTCAGCGAAGCGGCTCAATGCCAGGCAAGCACGATGGGCTTTGTTTTTTGCTCGCTTTAATTTTTTGATAACATATCGCCCTGGGTAAAAAAACATCAAGGCTGATGCGCTCTCGCTGAGTTTTGCTCCAGTCCAAGAGACCACCGAGGAGCCATTGCCCATTGTGTCCCCATCATGTATTAAAGTGGGCATTACCCAGGACCTCTTGTCATTAGTCCTTAGAGCACAGGAGCAGGCTCCTCCAGACCTTCCGGTAGGTCTCTTGTTTGTGCCTCCTAGGTTAAGACAGCGAGTGTTCCTGGAATTCCATGCCAAGAGGTCGGCAGGGCATCCGGGTATTGCCAGAACTCGGGAGTTGCTGTCTAGGGCGGTGTGGTGGCCCTCGGTGGCTAGGGATGTGGATCAGTGGGTTCGGGCATATGACGTTTGTGCCCGAAATAAAACTCCTAGAGGGGTTCCTGTCGGCCCATTACATCCACTCTCTATTCCATCTAAGCCATGGACCCACATTTCCATAGATTTTGTGGTGGACTTGCCCAAATCCTCGGGGATGACAGCCATTTGGGTTGTCGTTGACAGGTTTTCGAAGATGGCGCATTTCGTTCCACTGGTTGGGTTGCCATCGGCCAGACGCCTGTCTGAGTTATTTATGCAGCATGTTGTGCGCCTCCACGGGTTGCCACTTGATGTGGTCTCTGACCGTGGATCCCAGTTTGTGGCCAAATTCTGGAGGGCATTTTGTTCTGATCTCCAGATTTCTGTGAGCTTGTCGTCAGGCTACCATCCACAGTCTAATGGGCAGACTGAGAGGGTGAACCAGTCCTTGGAGCAGTTCCTCAGGTGTTATGTCTCCAAGTGTCATACTGACTGGGTTGCTCATCTGTCCATGGCGGAGTTTGCCTATAACAACGCGGCTCACTCTGCTACAGGGATCTCTCCCTTCCTTTGTGTGTATGGGCATCATCCTAAGGCCAATTCTTTTGACCCCCTGGATTCCACGCCTGGTGGTTCCTCTGTGGTTTCGGCCCTTAGGGGTATTTGGAGGAAAGTTAAGAAAGCCCTTGTGTCTGTGTCATTAGTGACCAAAAGGGTTTTTGATAAGTGGAGAAGACCCTGCAGCTTTAAATTAGGAGACTTCGTCTGGTTGTCCACCAAGAATTTGAAGTTGAGACAGCCATCTCATAAGTTAGGCCCCCGGTTCATCGGCCCTTATAAGATCACCAGGGTTATCAATCCGGTGGCATTTCAGTTAGATCTTCCCCCGTTCATTGGGTATCAATAAAACATTTCATTGTTCCCTTTTAAAACTGGCGGTTAGTAATCCTTCTTCCAGTGGAAGACCTTCTCCTCTTCTGATACGGGGTCAGAGGGAGTTTGTGGTTGAAAGGGTTCTTGACTCCAAGATGGTTCGGGGTCGGCTGTCATTTTTGGTGCACTGGAAGGGGTATGGCCCGGAGGAGCGGTCGTGGGTGCGCAGTTGTGATCTTCATGCCCCCAGACTGATACGCTCTTTCTTCTCGCAGTTCCCCGATAAACCCGGTGGTAGGGGTTCTTTGACCCCTCGTCAGAGGGGGGGTACTGTTAGGATCTCCTGTTCTGTACTGCCACGTCGCCATGGCAACCGGGAGGCAAGTCTTAGCGAAGTAACCTGAGCGCAGCTGATACTCCGGTCCGGGTTTTTACTGTGTAGTGGTTACAGGCTCTGTGCACGGCAGGGAATCCGGCGCTGGTTTTGTGCTCACAGTCTGTGAGGTCTGAGTGGGGCGTGGACAGCACCTGCTATATAAACCATCCTCTCAGGCTAGGCAAATGCTGCTGAATCTTTGTTTGTTAGTCAGTTCCAGAGAGTTAGCTAGTACTGTGTGACTTTGTATTTACTTGTTGCTTACTGCGAATAGGCCTTGGGATTCGGTACTTCATTCTGCCAATCCGGACCTAGCAGTAAGACTGGAGTCAGTTGTTTAACCTGCTGGGGTTCTTTTGCTATTCTGTGAACCCAGCAGGTTTGCGGCTGTACTCTCAGACCTGCTTGCTTAATCCTCCCTCACTGTGCAGGGCGTCCAGGTGTCAGTTTAGTGGCAGTAAGCTGAACCTGTGCCCTGCAAGTGGGGGTTAGGATTGTGGATACTCTCCTTGTGTCTATATTTCTATCTCTGACCAAGGAGTTTATTCCCACACCCGTTGGTAACCCTTTGGGGTTTTTCCTGTTGCTCTTAGCAACATCATTTTGGGTGCTCCACATGTTAAATCACTACATCTCGCTTCATTGTCCACTCTATTCCATCTGAGCATTCCTGACACTAGGGAGACACCCAATTCCTGAGCCTTTGGGCTTCCCCGTTCATTTTGTGTTTATTAGTTATTCCATCACCTCCTGTGTATGTTGTGTTATACTGTCTGTGAGTTCGTTTTGCCTCGCATCCCTCTCTGTTCATACACCGGTATACTCCTGTTAGCACTGGTGTGCGTAACAGTTGGCTCAATGTTGTAACAGAAAAGAGTACTGTCCAGCGACTGTAACACTAATTATAATTGTAGCTGTAAGTTGTTACAATGTATCTCAACCTGGAGATTCTCTCTGTATGGTTTAGTATTAGCAGGGCTCCACTCTCTGTGTGTGTGCAGAGGCAACATGCACATTCCACTAATTAGCGGTGTGAGTCCCGGCAATGAGCTGTTTGAGCAGGTGGCATGTATGGTGAATTTACCTCTCCCGTGGGCTGGCGACAACGAGCGTCCTCAGTGAGAGTTCACTGTAGTGCCCACTAGCGTGCTTGCAGAGGAGAGGGATGTGCAGCAAATACGTTGAAGAAAGCCGCCGCTCACAGCGGGAAACGTCCTCTGATCTGATGGAGGGAGCCGTTCCTGTGCTCAGAGAGAAGCCGGTGAGATAGTCGTTGGCCGTGCGGAGACTGGACGGTGAGCAGAGTGTCAAACGGAGGAGGAGCCTACTACTAAACCATACAGAGAGACTCTCCAGATGAGATACATTGTAACAACTTACAGCTACAATTATAATAAGTGTTACAGTCTCTGGACAGTACTCTTTTCTGTCTAACTGTTTGGACAATATTGTTACTAAATACTTAACGGTGATTCAGAGAATATACACATATTATAAATATATATATATATATATATATATATATATACACAAATGGCTCAAAAAAATAAAGGGAACACTTAAACAACACAAAGTAACTCCAAGTCAATCACACTTCTGTGAAATTAAACTGTCCACTTAGGAAGCAACACTGATTGACCATCAATTTCACATGCTGTTGTGCAAATGGATAAGACAAGAGGTGGAAATTATAGGCAATTAGCAAGACACCCCCAATAAAGGAGTTGTTCTGCAGGTGGTGACCACAGACCACTTCTCAGCTCCTATGCTTTCTGGCTGATGTTTTGGTCACTTTTGAAAGCTGGCGGTGCTTTCACTTTAGTGGTAGCATGAGACGGAGTCTACAACCCACACAAGTGGCTCAGGTAGTGTACCTCATCCAGGATGGCACATCAATGCGAGCTGTGGCAAGAAGGTTTGCTGTGTCTATCAGCGTAGTGTCCAGAGCATGGAGGCGCTACCAGGAGACAGGCCAGTACATCAGGAAACGTGGAGGAGGCCGTAGGAGGGCAACAACCCAGCAACAGGACCGCTACCTCCGCCTTTGTGCAAAGAGGAACAGGAGGAGAACTGCCAGAGCCCTGCAAAATGACCTCCAGCAAGCCACAAATGTGCATGTGTCTACTCAAATGATCAGAAACAGACTCCATGAGGGTGGTATGAGGGCCCGACGTCCACAGGTGGGGGTTGTGCTTACAGCCCAACACCGTGCAGGACATTTGGCATTTGCCAGAGAACACCAAGATTGGCAAATTCGCCTCTGGCGCCCTGTGCTCTTCACAGATGAAAGCAGGTTCTCACTGAGCACTTGTGACAGACGTGACAGAGTCTGGAGACAACAAGGAGAACGTTCTTCTGCCTGCAACATCCTCCAGCATGACTGGTTTGGCAGTGGGTCAGTAATGGTGTGGGGTGGCATTTCTTTGGGGGGCCGCACAGCCCTCCATGTGCTCGCCAGAGGTAGCCTGACTGCCATTAGGTACCGAGATGAGATCCTCAGACCTCTTGTGAGACCATATGCTGGTGCGGTTGGCCCTGGGTTCCTCCTAATGCAAGACAATGCTAGACCTCATGTGGCTGGAGTGTGTCAGCAGTTCCTGAAAGACGAAGGCATTGATGTTATGGACTGGCCTGCCCGTTCCCCAGACCTGAATCCAATTGAGCACATCTGGGACATCATGTCTCGCTCCATCCACCAACGCCACATTGCACCACAGACTGTCCAGGATTTGGCGGATGCTTTAGTCCAGGTCTGGGAGGAGATCCCTCAGGAGACGATCCACCACCTCATCAGGAGCATCTTCCATAGTGGGTTTTTTAAAACCACTATGGAAGATATTAGGAAACTCTGTGAAATGGCTGACAAAGCCCCTCTGAAGGACAACTAACATATGATGAGAGTTAACATTTAAATAACCAGACAAAATTATAAAAATCAAGATGGCAGATAAGGAAGGTGGCCTAGTTTTACAAAATACCAGTGACTATTTAAAGGAAGCAAGTCTACAGTTAGGAAATACTCTTTTTTATGAAGTTTACCATCTAACCAGACAATTACCACTCACAATGAATTGAGAGTTTTACTTGATAAGGCCCTGGACAGTGGTGCAATCTCCAAAAATACCTGGCACATTTTAGACACTGCTCACTCCAATTTTTTACCTCTTGACAAAAATACATAAATCACTTACCTCACCCCCTTACACCCTATCATTTCCGACATTGGCTCAATCATATCCAACCTGTCACATTTTGTAGATGCATACCTATAAAACTATGTAGTTTAACTAATATCAAAGATACTACACAATTTCTGAATGTGATAAAAGAGATTAAATGGAGAGATAGCTATTTATTTTTTTAACATGTGATATAGAATCGTTATATTCAAACATACCACATGATAAAGGTTTGAAACTTATAGCTAATCTCCTAGAAAATTATTGTTCCATTGATGAAAATGTAAAGTTGTTTTTGGTTGCATCTATAAAATTCATATTGGAGCATAATTATTTCACTTTTAACAAAAGGTTTAATTTACAGTCACTGGGGACCGCCATGGGGACCAGGTTCACCCAGAGATATGTCAACCTGTATATGGGTACACTCGAGTATGTGCTCATTTGGGGGGGTGACTACAGGGCAACTTTGGTCCTTTTTGGAAGGTATATAGATAATAGTTTTTTTTATTTGGGATTTGGATAATAGTTCAATCACTCCTTTCGTTAATGACCTTAATGTAAACACATATGGGTTAAAATTCACTGGAACGAGTAGTCATAATTGTACTAATTTCTTGGACATTGTTCTTCTGTCCAGGGATAAATAGATACACAGTGAAACTTTCTTTAAACAGGTAGACACTAATAATATTTTTTAACTATAATAGTAGTCATTTGCGGGTCTGGAAACACAGCATTCCAAAGAGCCAGTTTCTCAGAATAAAAAGACATTTTTCTAGAGAAACTAGATATCTGAAACAGGTTAGGAAGGGTTATTCTGCATTTGAAAAACAAGGGTCCTACATATATCTTAAAAAAGCATTTGAGGGTACAGATAAGACAAATAGAAATACACTTCGTGGGAACACTAAATCGAGGTGCAGAAAGAAAGACAATGCTTTTGAAGATAAATGTGTTTTTGTGACACAATTTAACACACATGCTTCAGAAAAAAGACAAATTCAGAAAAATATTTCTATCTTACAAATGGATCCATTATTGTGACCAGAAATAGGTACTAATGTAAAAATTATATATCGAAACTCGGATACCCTGAAATAAAAACCATAGTATGTTCAAAAATAATACAGCAAAGAACAATACAACAAATGATGAAAGATCCACAGATTGGTTGATGGAGAAATCTATTTATAATGTCTGCACATATTGATTGTACATGGTATGTTCAGACCAGTGGCGTGCGGTGAGGTCAGTGGCTGGTGAGGCTCTACATCCATAATGTCCGCCGAATCCTGCCGATGACCCCTACCGCCACTGAGCAAATGCCCGCTACTGCCCCTGAGCCGTTGCCTGCTGCCACCGCCAATGGCTTACAAACTCGCCCACCATCAACTGACCCAGCCCTCCAGCACTAATTTGCATCTCAGTCCGATGCTGCTAATGCCCGCTGCCTGCCTGCTCATCATACTTGTGATATATTGTACATTTTTATAGAAAAAAAAAATGTAAATTAGTGTTTGGGACTGGGAAGGGAGTGGGAGGAGGACATGAATGCAATTTTGTTGTCCAGGGCTTCCATTAACTTAATGGAGAAGGGTCTGAATGGGTTAAAAAAATGCATGAGGTCTTCCCTCTTAAGTATAACCAGCCTCGGGCTCTTTGAGCAGGTCATGGTTGTTTAAATACTGGGGGTAAAATTGGACAGGGGTTCCCCGTATTTAGACAACCAACACCGGGCTCTTAGTCTGGTCCTGGTTCCAAAAATACGGGGGACAAAAGATGTAGAGGCCCCCCATATTTTTAAAACTAGCACCGGGCTCCACTAGCCAGGGACATAATGCCACAGCCGGGGGACACATTTATGTAGGTCCCTGCGGCCTTGGCATTACCCCCCCCCCCTCAACTAGTCACCCCTGGCTGGGGTTCCCTGGAGTGGTGACCCCTTAAATCAAGGTGTCCCCTCCAGGCACCCAAGGGCCAGGGGTGAAGCATGAAGCTGTCCCAAGCACCCCTGGGCAGTGGGTGCTGGGCTGATAGCCATAAGTGTGTAAAAAAAAGAATATTGTTTTTTGTTGTGAAACTATAAGGCCCAGCAAGCCTCCCCGCTTGCTGGGAATTGGAGAACCTCAAGTACCAGAATGCAGGGAAATAACAGGCCCGCTGATACCTGTAGTTCTACAACAAAAAAATACCCAAATAAAAACACAACACACACCTTGAAAGTAAAAATTTATTAAAACACACTTACACACTCACACATACTTACCTACATCCAACGCCGAGAATCATGTCCACTTGTCCAGTAGAATTCAATAGGGGTACCTGTAAAAATTAGAGAGAGGTTACTTACCTACATCCCACGCCGGTCACGTCCACTTGTCCAGTAGAATCCAATAGGGGTACCTGTAAAAATTAAAATGATACTTACAAAGGAAGTAATCCACAGGAGGGGGGAAAGGAGAGAGAGAGAGAGAGAAAGAGAGACTGACTGCACCAATGACGTGCGGTGGGGTGAGGCAGGTGAGGCAGAGCCTTTCCTGTCATACTTACGTTTAAACCAGAGTTTTGACTGAATAAAATATATGAAAAATACTGATAATTTGTTTGAAATATCTTCTTTGCATTATTCTAATAATTTTTATGGCCCAAACTCTGGAGTAAAAAGTCTATGGCAGGTGAGGCAGTGCCTCACCTGTGTATCCTTTCCACACATCTCTAATAAAAACTCACCAGATTTCCAGGAGTTTATACTGCTGCACCTGTGTATCATGCCCAGATGTACCCTTTGGCTCATATATTGCATGTAAATCTGGCTCTGGGGTTAGCCAGTGCCTCCTGAGCCATTTAGCTCACCTCACGTCCCTGGACGCACGTAGCTAATATTGAGTACTGCTAACGAGCGGAGCGGGCGGAGGAGCCCGCAGCAGGGGGATAGGACCAGGGCTTAAAGTGGTCCTGGATAGGCGGTGGAACTAATTTCCTCCGCAACCTACCCACCCCCCTCATTAGGAGTCAGTGCCAGTGGTAGTGTGTTCTCCACCCCTCTGCAAACTATTAATTTGTGCCCTACCTTCCATACTTTACCTTCAGCGCGCACTGCAAAAAAATGGAGTGTGGTCTCACAAGGACCCGATTCAGACCTGATTGCTGTTGTACGTTTTCGCACAGCGGGTGATTATCAAACTACTGTACATGCGTATGCACCACAAAGCGCATGTGTGATGGACAGCAGCGACAGGATGGTGAAAATTTTTAAATCGCATAGGCGTTCACAAGGTGATTTGACGTCAGCTCTGGCCCCGATCACCCTGATTCCTTTGCACTGGAGGAGTAAGAATTGAGCTACGCACAAACTGCACAGAATGGGAAAAACATTAGATGGTGAGTGTGATTCAAACGGTTTTGCAGCTGTCCGCTGACTGAGGGGAATTTTCACACAGCCAGCAGACGGGATCCCAGCAGTGGAAATACCATCGCCAGAATCCTGACACTGCTCGGAATGCCATCACCAGCATCCTGACTAGGATCACAAGCATGGCACCAGAATCCCGATAGCTACGATACCGAACGAGTCATTGCCGGGCTGCCGGAGAGGTAAGCCGCACGGGAAGAGGGTCAGGTTAGGTTTAGTCTGTGGGGTGAGGGTTAGGCCGTGGGGAATGTGGTTAGATTTATGCTGCAGGAAAGGATTGGTTAGGTTTAGGCACTCCCAGGGAGGATTAGGGTTAGGCTGTGGGAAGGGGAGGCTAGGTTTAGGCACCTCCGGGCTAGGCTGCGGGGGGAAGGGTTGGGTTTAGGCTACGGGAAGGGAGTGAGGGTTTTCATACTTACTCGCCCCCTGTTGGACTTCTAACCATCAGGATACCGCGGTCGGTATTCTGACCACCAGCATATCAGCCCCAACCCGGTTATTTAGCTATTTGCACTGTATAGTGAAGTGTGTGTGGTGTTGTACAAAATGAAAAATAATGAAAAAATTTCATATTTCGTATTTTTAGATTATTGAAAGGAGACAGTGAGACTTCTCAGCGGTGCAGGGTGCCAGCAAAAGGTAGCTAGTATAGGGAGAGATAGTGAGACCGCTAAACGCCACCAGAATTTATTCTCAAGAATATTGAAGAATAACATTGGGTGGAAACTCCCCATGGGCGGGATGTATTAAAATACATCGCCGCTCCTCGCCACCTACCACAGTGATGTTGATCGCATATGTACAAACATATGCGATTAACATCGCAATGCAGCTGTCCCAGATGCCTCCTCCCTGCAGCCGGGCAGCATTAATGGCAATATAGCACAGGGGAGCGGGTGCCCGGCGGGGTCAGAAGACGGCACAGACGAGGGCAGCAGACGAGGTAAACATGAGACCGGCAGATGACAGATACCGGGGCGGGGGAGAGGGGGAGGACTCGGCAGCTGTGCCCACGCCCCACACATCCTGCTTACGGCAACACCCGGCCCCGCAATCCCCGCTGCTCTGCCGCTCCCATAGTCACAGACCCCCTGCTCCACGGCTCAGCAGCGGTAAGAAGCCCATAGGCTTCTATAGGGTATCGCCATCTTTTGATGGCTATACCCTCAGCTGCAAAAACATCGCGGACGGCGGTTAGTACATGAGAATGCAGTAAAACCCCCGAAAACGGGGGTTTTACCGCATTTTCACTTAAGTACATCCCGCCCTATATCACTTATCATTCTTACCTTTATTCTACCTGAGGGCAAGCATTGGAATGAGCTGCAGGGGACCCAGCATGCAGTCAGCCCTGAAGCAGCACATTGCAGTCATTCTCCCCATAAGGTTGCAGTGCCAGGCTCCGGGGCACAGGGAAAGGCAGGGAGCACACCGAGAGGCTCACTTCCTCCTGTCCCTTAGCTACCGCCGCGGGAGAGAGCGACTAGCTTGCGCTGTGGGAGGGAGCAGGGTCAGAGGAGTCATGAGTTTGAGGAGAGAAGCCGGGACCCAGGGGACAGGGGAGAGACGAGAGTTAGCGTGATCAATGTGGTCTCCCAGACGCTGCTCCACTGTGCCCTCCTCCATCACCATGACAGTGTCCGGCACGGCACAGGAATTAGAAGTAGGAGCCAGCAGCGGGGCCCCCATCTCTCTCCGAGCCCGGGACAGGAGTACCTGTAGTTCAACCTTGATGGCGGCCCTGCGCCTGAGTATATGTGGCTGGCAGGGCCATCCAGCCTGGCGCCTGCAGCTCACCTCGTGCCGCCTTTTGCTCTGCTGACCACTACCGCGGCGCTGCTGCCTGCAGGATCAGTAGGTGGGTGAGGCTTTGGGAGAGGCGAGGAGGCGGATGCTGTCACCAGGTACTCAGTGGCGGAAGGGAGAGCTCTGAGTCCCTTTCTTGTCCCGCTGTGTGATTGGACCAGCGGATCCAGCACTGGATCCGCTGTCCAATCAGTGGATACAGTGCTGGATCCGCTGGTCCAATCACATGTGCCTCGCTGGTAGGGGCGTGATTTCCCTGCCAGCGAGGCACTTGTAGAAGTACCGCTTTCAGTGTTTTTTTGAATGGGCTTTTACAGCCCAGTGTTTGGCCCCGCCCACCGCTCTGTCCCGTTCCCACTGTCAACGGGAGGCACTAGCTATCAGTGCCTCCCAAACTAGTTTAATAATCTAAAATGTTTAGAATAATATAAAGAAGATACATATGACACAGAATATGTGCTATATGTATCTTTTTGTATTATTTGAATCATTTATGACAGGGGAGGCACTGCCTCCCCTGACTGCACGTCCCTGGCCTTGAGACAATCCTGTCTCGGAGGTCTACAGACAATTCATTTGGCTTCATGCTTAGTTTGTGCTCAGACATGCACTGTCAAGTGTGAGACCTTACATAGACAGGTGTGTGCCTTTCCAAATCATGTCCAATTAACTATATTTACCACAGGTGGACTCCAATTAAGCTGTAGGAACATCTCAAGGTTGATCAGTGGAAACAGGATGCACCTGATTTAAATTTTGAGCTTCACGGCAAAGACTGTGAATACTTATGTACATGTGATTTCTTAGGTTTTTATTTTTAATAGATTTGCACAAATCTCAAAAAAACTTTTTTCATGTTGTCATTATAGGGTATTGTGTGAAGAATTTTGAGGGAAAAAATTAATTTATTCCATTTTGGAATAAGACTGTAACATCATACCTCCCAACACGACCCTCTCCAGGAGGGACAGAATGCTCTGCTCCTGGACTTCCCTCTTAATTTATGATTGCCATCACCTGTAGTGAAAGACCTTTCTTATCCATTCACCTATTCAAAACAGGTGATGACAATCATACACTAAGAGAAAAGTCCAGAAGCAGAGCATTGTGTCCCTCCTGGGGGGGGTCATGTTGGGAGGTATGTAACATAACGTAATGTGGAAAAAGTGAAGCACTGTGAATACTTTCCTGTTGCACTGTATAACATACATGTACCCTAAAATTATATCAGAACGTTAGATACAATTAGTGAGTCAGTTTGTAAATAAGGCAGAGCTAGAGGGAAAGGGCATGTAGACAGGGTAATTGAGGATAATAAAAAAAAAGAGTATTACTAAGAGCAAGCCAAGTTCCTGAGAGTACATAACCATATATTATAATATAGGCGGGCCTCTTGGGCCTACAGTGACATTGGCATATTTACTGTAGATTGCAGCCACCACTGTCAGATACATTCAAACCTAGAGTCAGCCTGGCAGATAATGTATTAGTGCTTTTCGTGAAAGATTGTATTGTTCACTAGGGCAAAAAAAGACTGAAACACAGGGAGTATTGTTAGTCAGCCAGGTTCTTGCAATGCAGACTTTGGCTAAGGTGCAAAGATTGAGAATATACTGCTTAGTATAGTTATCAAATAAAGCCTCAGCCAAAATACCTAAAATACAGACAATTGTAATTAAAGCCGATTTAGGAAAATTTATAGAGGCAATCACGCTGATGACCTGTCTCCAGAAGTTTGCCACCCTCGGGCAAGATCACAAGAGGTGCCAAAATTCACTTTTGGAATCCCCGCATTTAGGATAGGCTGAATTTGATGTACCACCAAGCTTAAGAAGGCATGTAGGGGTAAAGTAAGTTCTATGATGTATGAAAAACTGAATTTGCTGATTTCTGATAGCCACCATGGATTGCTGTGGACTACCTAGGGCAATAGACCAGTTCTCATCACTTATTAGGTTTATATCACTCTCACATTTTAATCTAAGACCTGATAACTGAGACTGAGAAAGTGGTGGGCATTCATAATGAAGGTATATACAGTGGTGTCCAGAGAGGGAGGAGAGGGTACAAATTACCCAGGCCCAGGTCTGAAGGAGGGGCCTAGTGAGGGTCCAGTAGGGGCCCAGGCTCCCTCCCCCCTTACCTGACAGCAGCAGCTGCAGCTCTTCTCCTCAGCCCATCACACGCCGCTGTGTACTGGGCTGCTGTATGGCCATGGAGGTGCTTAAAATAAAATTTTTCTCAGTATTTTTTTCTAAGGGTACATGACCACACCTCCTGTGATTAGGCCATGCCCCTTGAAAAGTACCTGGGCCCAGCCCAGCTCTCGACTGCCCTGGGTATAGATACATGATACAGTTCTGCAGGCACTAAGGGAAAGTATAAATAATTTAAGCTCAGAGTCTCTTATAGCAGGGAAGGTACTCGCAAATTGGGCAGATAATGCGTGCCAAAGCTGCAGGTATTTGTGAAAAAATGTATTAGGCATACTAAATTTGTCACGCAATTGTGCATGTTATGGAACTCCAGCACAATTGCGTAAGACCTCTAGAGCTCTAGTGAGGGACTTCCACCTATAACAGTCACACAGTACACAGACAGTACTGATGCCAGGTCTTATCCCATCGGCAGTAGAGACTTACACATTTGGCTGGAGACCACAGGGTAGGAGGCTGGAGTAATATACACAGAACAAGTAATGGACTGGACCAGAACACAGGAGGTTAAGGTAAGGACTGAGTCAGGATCTCAGCGTAGGCACTGTGAGATGGAATATGAGCACCGTGCAGTTAGTAGATTTCTTGCAGACAGAGCACTAGGTGAACAATGAGGTGGCAAACAAGAGATTAACAAAGACTGGAACAGGACAAAGGGATCAGGCAAGGCAAAGGCTAAACTTCTGATAGGAAGAGAATCTGGCAGACGGGAAGAGTATCCACAGGACAGACACGAGGTGTAGAAACCTGGGAAACAGACTAGCAGCTTACACCATAGTATAGACTATACTAGGGGTGGGCAACATGCGGCCCGCGGGCCGATCCTGCCTGGCCCGCTGTACCCCATCAGAGTGCAATGACAAGGGGCCCGACAGGCTGAGCCGCTTGTCATTGTGCTACAATGCTCCCAGACGTGGCGCCGCTGAGGAAATCCCGGTCACAGGGTCAGCTGACCGGGATTTCCTCTGTTGTTATGCGCTGGGCCGCCAGTGAGCAGAAGCAACGGCCAGTTAGTAGGAGCTGAGGCCAGTGAACAGGAGCGGCGGGCAGCGAGCGGGAGCAGGCAGAGGCCACAGCAGCAGTGACTCCGGGCAGCAGCACGAATCATCGGACAGCGGGGATCATCTGCCAGTGTGAAAAACAGGTAAACTCCCTGTCCAGCCAGCCCCTGGATCAATGCTTAAGCTGCCATATAGGTTCAGGGGAGGGAAGGGGGGGAGTTAAAAACTGCAATATGGGTTTAGGGGAGGGGGGGAAAGGGGGGTAGGGACTGCTATATAGGTTTAGGGGAGGGGGGGAAAGGGAGGTAGGGACTGCTATATAGGTTTAGGGGGGGCAAAGGGGGGTAGGGACTGCTACAGGGGCGGAACTACCGCCAGTGTAGGCAGTGCCTTGCACTGGGGCCCACCACTGTCCAGGGGCCCAAAGCATGTAATGAGTCAAACTGACTCATTACATGCCGCTGTGTGCTGCGGGCAACCGCCGCCCGCAGCACACAGCCGCCCGCCAAGGAGAGGAGAAGAGCGCAGCGGTACGGGGGAGAAGGAGGAGAAGGAGGGAGGTGGAGGAGGGAGACGCAGCAGCGCTGTGTAATTGGTGGGGGAGCTGCTGCTGCTGTCCCTCTGCTTCACCATAGGCTGCCCTCTGCCGCTGTGAATGCTGGGAAGCACATCCCAGCATTCACATTCCATAGAAATGGCCACTCCACAGAATTGAAAGCATTTGCTACATTTAGGGATACTATCACGTATATTCAATAAGAGTTGGGTCCATTCCGACATGCAGATGTCAGAATGGACCCTACAACCCCTATTCAAAAGAGCGGCCAAATCCGACTGTCGGATTTGGCCATTCCCTGTTTCCTGACCTGCTGCTGCTGTCAGCACTGCGGGTGCGCTGACAGCAGCAGCAGAGGGAGCTGTCAGCGGGGCCGGGGGTGAGGAGGGACCGGTCAGCGGCGCCGGAGGTGAGGGGGGAGCGGTCAGCAGCGCCGGAGGTGAGGGGGGAGCGGGGAAGTGAGCGGATGTCTGCGGTGGTGGGGGCATCAGACGGAGCAGACGAGGAGAGGAGGAGACGGGGCAGCAGCGGCAGCAGCAGCGGAGGCTCACGGCAGCGTCCACCCGGCTCCAGTAAGCGGGTCATCACTTGCTGGAGCCGGGTGGATGCTGCCGCTTGGTCCCTGCTCACCCCGCTGCTCCCCCGTCTCCTGCTCTCAGATCACTCATCTCAATCCGACTTTTTTAACGTCGGATTGAGATTGTCGGAAACAGGGCTAAAACCTGTCGGGTTTGGCCCCGCTTCCGATAATGCACGATGATCGGTGGCTGAAGCCGCCGATCAGCATGCATTCCAACAGCATTCCGATTTAGAATATGACAAAAACAGCTCAACAACATCAGGAGTATTAGACTCCACTGAGCTGCTACCATCCACAACCTCAGCAACCATATTTAGGGAGTGATCAAAGCTGACCAATCTAGCTAGATAGCTATTTGACCTGTCTGAATGTAGATAATGGGCGTGGTAAGAAAATAACAACCTGCGGCTGGTTTTATCCTGCAGGTAATGTATGATGTCCAGGCAGCCTCAGAGGTTTACCACTGAAGTCTGAAGGACTCAAGACCATCAGCTAAATACACTGTTTCAAGCAGACTTGAGCTCAAGCTCTCTTTTACTGTAAAAGGATTTAAGTTCAGCTACTCGTCATTAAAGTACCACGTAAAAAATGCCTTGAAAGATTCCCAAGTTATCTGTACTGAAGCTGATCCCCAGTTGTCAGAAAAATAGCAAGTAACAAATAACACCAATGGATAGGGAATTGGCCACAAAATTGATTGCCTTTTTTTAATACATCATATGAAAATTGAGGGGGATTATACATTGCAAGCAGGGGTTAAAGTGAGCCGGAATGGGGTGGAACTGCGTTCCGTCAGTTCCACTTGGAGATGCAACACAGTTCCACCTCCTCTGGCTCACCTAACCCGATGTGTGCCCAGTGATGCCGGGCGCCCGATGAGATTGTGTTACCAGCGGGCGCCCGGCTCCCTCTCCACAGCGGAAGCTGGCGGCAGGAGCTCACTACTGAGCTCTGGCTTCCGGCTCCCGGCTCTGTCAGTGTGCGCTCTGTCAGTGTCATGACGTCTCTCCCATAGTGCAGAGGAGTGGACGCCGGAAGGATTGCAGCGGTCGGACGCGGGAGCGGGGCTTGGTGAGTATGGTGTTTTGGGGGTTTTTTTTGGGGGGGGGGGGGTTAACAACATATGTGTACTAGCGGCACTTCTACTGGGGGCAAGCTACAGGGGGCTAACTACAAGGGGGCAAGCTACTGGGGGCAAACTATAAGGGGGCTAACTACAAAGGGGCAAACTACTGAGGGCAAACTACAAAGGGGCAAACTACTGGGGGCTAACTGCTGGGGGGAAACTACAGGGGCACATTACTACTGGGGGCATAACTACAGGGGCATTACTACTGGGGTGCATTACTACTGGGAGCATAACTACAGGGGCATTACTACTTAGGGCATTTCTGCAGGGGTGCATTACTACTGGGGACATAACTACAGGGGCATTACTACTGGGGGCATAACTACAGGGGCTAACTACAAGGGGGCAAGCTACTGAGGGCAAACTATAAGGGGGCTAACTACTGGGGCAAACTACAGGGGCGCATTACTACTGGGGGCATAACTACAGGGGTGCATT
The DNA here is from genome assembly GCF_028390025.1 of Pseudophryne corroboree. Classification (NCBI taxonomy): domain Eukaryota; kingdom Metazoa; phylum Chordata; class Amphibia; order Anura; family Myobatrachidae; genus Pseudophryne; species Pseudophryne corroboree. The sequence continues at coordinate 445,193,720 of NC_086447.1, forward strand.
ACTACTGGGGGCATAACTACAGGGGCATTACAACTGGGGTCATTACTACTGGGTGCATAACTACAGGGGCATTACTACTGAAGGCATTACTATTTGGGGCAAATTACTGGGGGCATAACTACAGGGGCTAGACTACTGGGGGCATTACTACTTGGAGGCATTACTACAGGGCGGGATAAACTACAGGGGGGCTTTACTACTGGCGGCATTACTACTGGGGGCTAAACTAAAAGGGGGCAAACTACAAGGGGGCAAAACTACTGGGGCATAACTACAAGGGCTAAACTACTGGGGGCATTACCACTGGGGGCTAAACTACATGAGGACTAAACTACAGCAGCTAAACTACTGAGGGCATTGCCACTGGCAGGCTTAACTAAAGGGGGGTAAACTACTGGGGCCATAATTGCAGGGGCATTACCACTGGGGGCTAAACTACTGGGGGCATAACTACTGGGGCTAAACTACAGGGGGCTAAATGACTGGGGGCATTACTACAGGTGACATTACTACTGGGGGCAATACTACACAGGGGCATTAACATTAAGGGCATTACTAATGGGGGCACTACTAATGAGGGCATTGTAAAGGGGACACTTGATAAGGGGCCTCACTCCTGGGGACATAAGGGGCACTACTACTGGGGGCATTGCATAAGGGGCACCACTACTATGGGATCTATATAAGGGGCACTACCACTGTGGGCACTACCAGTACAGTGGACATAGCATAAGGAGCACTACTACTGTGGGCATTGTATAAGGGGCGCTACTGCTGTGGGCAGTGGTGTAGCTAGAAATTTTTCTCCCCCAAGCTAAAAATTCTCCGGCGCCCCACCATCCCCCCTGATTGGCACTAGTAAAGGGATAAACCTGCGAGCGCCGCAATAAAGGCGCGTGGCTTCGTTGAAATGGGCGTGGCTTCGCATAAAGGGGCGTGGCATTGCCAGAAAAAACTACCTTATACCCCAGTTTTGCAACCTGCACACCCAGACGTTGGCCACCACAGGAAAGAAAAATTATCCTGATTCATGCCCCTTACATTATTTGTCATTTTTCCTCCTTATAGTAATGCCCAGTATACATTATGCCACATACTGCAATGGCCCTTAGACATTATGCCACACACAATAATGCACATGACACAATATGCACACACCATAATGCCCCCGACACATTATGCCACACACCGTAATGCCTGTGACACATTATGACAGGAATCGCAATGCCCGTTATACATTATGCTACACACTGCAATGCCCCTGATACATTATAGCACATACAATGTGTGTGACACATTATGACACACACCGCAATGACCCTGAGACATTATACCACATACCACAATGCCCGTGATATAGTATACCACACACCGTAAAGCCTGACACATTATGACACACACCGCAATGTCCGTGATACATTATGCCTCACACTGCAATGACCCTGAGACATTATACCACATACCACAATCCCCACGATATAGTATACCACACACCGTAATGCCTGTGACACATACCGCAATGCCCGTTATACCATATGCCACACACCGCAATGCCCGTAATACATAATGCCACACTGCAATGCCCCTGAGACATTATACCACATACCACAATGCCCATGATATAGTATGCCACACACCGTAATGCCCATTACACATTAAGTCCTACGGTAAGGTTTCTAATTACTTTTAAATTACCTGCTCATTGCCAGGGGTTTCATGCTCTTGATTTCATGCACGGTGCCAGGGGCTTTCATGCTCAGGGTGTCATGCTCGTTGCCAGTGGTTTCATGCACTGGGTGTCATGCTCGTTGCCAGGGGTTTCATGCTCTTGGTTCCATGCACGGTGCCAGGGGTTTTCATGTTCAGGGTGTCATGCTCGTTGCCAGGGGTTTCATGCACTGGGTGTCATGCTCGTTGCCAGGGGTTTCATGCACTGGGTGTCATGCTCGCTGTTAGGGGGTAATGCTTGTTGCTAGGGCTGTGCTCCCAGTGCCACATATGCCCCCAGTGCCAGATATTCCCCCACAGTGCCAGGTACACACATGCCCCCAATGCCAAATATGCCCCCCCAAGTGCCAGGTACACATATACCCCCCCAGTGTTACACATGCCCCCTCAGTGCCACATATGCTCCCCCTCCCCCAGTGCCACATATGCTCCCCAAGGTCCAGGTAAAGTGTGCTGGCACCCTTTCTTTTCATTACTTGAACAAGGAGATAGGATATCTTCAGTGTAGCGGTGCTCCTCTCCGTATCAACAATTCTCAGTGCAGGATCCACTTTACCAATGGTTCCAAGAGGTACAGCTCTCCCCCCCCCCCCCCCCGCTCCCCGCTGTTTTGTGAAGGAGGACACGGAGGGCACAGCGCGCGCCTCTCCTGTGTCCCTCCTGCTTCTCCGGCGGGTCTGTTAAATGAAGTGCCGGTTCATGAGCCAATCAGAGCTCACGAACGGGCACTTCCTTCAATAGACCCGCCGTAGACGCAGGAGGGACACAGGAGAGGCGCGCGCTGTGCCCTCCGTGTCCCTCCTTACAGCAGCGGCTAGGGAAGGAGGGAGACAGCAGATTGACATGCGGACAGCTTGTCCGCATGTCAATCTGCGCTAAATCAGTGGCTGCGCCCCCGCAGCCCTGCACCTCCAAGCCACCGCGAGGGCTGCGGGGGCAGTAGTTACGCCACTGGCTGTGGGCATTGTGTATTACGGGGTGCTACTACTGTGGGCATTATGTTTATTAGGGGTGCTACTACTGTGGGCATTATTATTATTGTGTGACCACGACCCTTTCTATTTGAAAGCACGCCCCTTTTTGGGGGCGTGTGCAATACCTTTATTTCATGGCCGCCGGGGAAGGGGGGTGAGTTCCACTACCTCTCTAGGACCACTTTAAGCACTGATTGCAAGTATATGAATTGTCCCCCGGGGTCAACACTAACGGGATCATCTTTTTAATCAATATAGACTCACCTGGGTCCAGTTGTATACAAGGCATGATAAGCCCAGCCCACCAATGGCCATTTAAGGGCTAAAAGCCTGCTGCAAAACAGATGAGTCTCAGTTAAACAAATTATATTTGAGTCATAGTTTATTTGAATATAACAAAGTAAATTATTTAAAATCTGCACCAGCACCTGCGCTTGCAACCTGTGAAAGACAAAATGGAGCTACCACCTTTATCTTCAACAAATATATACAGTTCCATGAAAAAAATGTCCCATAATGGTGCATCCACGGTATAAATAATTCAACTTGTTAAATCAAGTCTTAATGTTTGAATGATACAGAAAATGAAATACTGTATTGGTCTTTATTTCCTTTTTCCCCTTTTCTTATTGTAGAATGCAATCCTTTTTATAAGGCAAGTTGATTTTAATGCACACTATCCTTGCACTATCCTTGCAAAGTCTTTCAAAAGCAAACAGAAAACAGGAAAGATACAATACTGCCAAATAAAGGTCAAAATGTATTTATCCACTGCACTCACATTCAACATATATATAAAAGAGCATATCACCACAATAGTAGGTGGGTACCCAGGAGCCACTTAAAAACAGGTTACCCTCCTCTAAATAAAAAAAATCTGGAACTGCCAAGTCATGGACACCACTGCTCCTTCTCCTTGGCCAGGAAAAGATAGGTTTCCTCAGTGGTTTCCCTAAGTCTCCAGATGTCACCTGCTAGACACATTTCGGACAACAGTCCTTCATCAGAAGCATGGTGATAGTCCCAAACAGACCAGCTATATATACCCCTGGCTGACAAACAACCCTCCCCCCCAACCCCCACAGAGACCCCACCCCTGGTGTGTCCTTTCCCCTCCACCTTTCTGTAATTCGATTTGTAGCAATAAATGACCAAAAACTGAAACCTTAGGAAAAAGATGGCCGCCATTTGTGTTCCAGCATGCTTTCCATTGACAGGAAGTTGCTGGATTTCTATGCAAAAGTGCTGTCATCAGGAAGAAAATGGCTTCCATTTGTGTTACAGCATGTGTTTCCCTAGTTTCAAACTGTAAACAGGAATAAAGGTGGTCATTCCAATTTGATCGCAGTCAGCAACTTTTAGCTGCTGCTGCGATCAATAGTCCACGCCTATGGGGGAGTGTATTTTAGCTTAGCAGGGCTGCGATCGCTTGTGCAGCCCTGCTAAGCTAAAAAAAATTCAAGCAGAAGTAGACTAGGGCTGGACATACTTACCCTGTGCTATGGATCCAGCGATGATGGTCCTGGCTTTGACATCACTCCTCCGCCCTCCGTTGTCCTGGACATGCCTGCGTTATACTCACCACTCCCCGAAAACGCTCTCCAATGGTCCGGATCCGCCCATCCACGCCTCCTTCCTGTCAATCTTCTTAGCGGTCGCCGCTGCGACCACTTCTGTCGGTAGCCGCGACATATCCCGGCGACCCCTGTCGCCGGGCAACCACGCGCACAGCGCCCGCCGCGCATGCACATTCCGCACCCGTTCGCACCACAGCGAAAAAACGCTGCGTGCGAACGGGTCAGAATGACCCCCAAAATTGGGTGGCCAGCTGGAGACAAATTTGGAAACTTTCCACATACACTCTGGAATGCTAGATCAATCTGCAACAAGCTGCCAACTATCCACGACTTCTTCATCTCCCACTCTTTTACCCTTCTCGCCATAACTGAAACCTGGCTCTCCTCCTCTTACACCACCTCCCCTGCTGCCCTCTACTACGGAGGCGTCTCCTTCACCCACACGGTCAGACCTGAGGCCGCCAGGGTGGAGGCGTGGGCATCCTTCTCTCCCCAAACTGCACCTTTTGTGTCATCCCACCTGAGCCCTCCCTCACCTTCTCCACCTTTGAGGTCCACACTATCTGCCTCTTCTACCCAATTCACCTCCTTGTGGCAGTGATCTACCGCCCTCCTGGCCACTGTTCACCTTTCCTTGACAACTTTGCTGCCTGGCTTCTCCACTTTCTCTCCTCCGACCTCCCCTCTGTCATCCTCGGTGACATTAACATCCCTATTGACATCACTAATGCTGCTTCCAATAATCTTCTTGCCCTTTCCACCTCCTTTGGACTTTCTCAATGGACCTCCATCCCTACTCACAATCTCGGCCACTCCCTCGACCTTGTCTTCACCCACCGATGTGATCTCTCTGATTTCTCAAACTCTTCCTTCCCTCTCTCTGACCACCATCTGCTTTCTTTCACCCTCTCATCCTCCTTCCTCCTCTCCACGCCCAGACCCACCACCACCAGACGCAATCTTGGTTCTCTCAACCACACTTTCATGTCCTCCCTTGAGACTTTCCTCTCTCCACTATGACTTGTCCCAACCAGGCAGCCTCCTTCTATAACTCTTCCCTAACCGCTGCTTTCAACTCTGTGGCCCCCCTCTTCTATGTCCCCCTCCGCCACTCCAAACCCCAAACCCTGGCACACCAAACTAACACGTTTCTTACAAAAATGCTCACACTCCGCTGAACGCTCCTGGAGGAAATCTCACTCTCTGCTGGACTTCCTCCATTTCAAGTTTATTCTCTCCATCTACAGCTCTGCTCTTTCCCTTGCCAAGCAATCCTTTTCCAAGCACTCATCTCTTCTCAGTCCTCTTGTCCATGCCATCTCTTTGAAACTTTCAACACTCTCCTTCACCCCCTTCCTCCTCCCCTCCCATCCTCCCTCACTGCTACTGACTTAGCATCCTTCTTCATCTCCAAAATTGAGGACATCCAACACAACATCTCCCGCTGTCACCCCTCTGCTACCCCCTGCCCCCCTCATCCCTCCCCTCCATCTATCCCACCCTGTCCTCCTTATGTCCCACTTCAGAAAAGGAAGTCCACTCCCTCATCTTATCCCCCCCCTCCACCTGCCCCCTGGACCCCCTTCCCTCCCGTCTTCTCCACTCCCTCTCCCCCACTGCCTGCTCCCACCTTGCAAACCTCTTTAACCTGTCCCTCTCTACCGGCATCTTCCCCTCACTATTCAAACATGCTCTGGTCTCACCTATTCTCAAAAAACCCAACCTGACCCCTCATCACCCACTAACTACCGCCCCATCTCTCTTCTCCTTTTCGCCTCCAAATTACTTGAATGACTGGTCTATAGCTGTCACACAAGCTACCTCTCTGACAACTGCATCCTCGATCAACAACAATCTGGCTTTCGACCACTCCACTCCACTGAGACTGCCATGGTGAAAGTCACCAATGACCTGCTTTCAGCCAAATCCAGGGGCCCCTTCTCTATGCTCATCCTTCTGGACCTCTCTGCTGGCTTTGACACCATAGATCATCCTCTCCTCCTCCGCACACTCCAAAATGCTGGCCTCTCTAGCACTGTCCTTGACTGGTTTTCTTCTTACCTCACTAACCGCTCCTTCTCTGTGTCTGCCTCCAGCAACACCTCACACCCTTCCATCCTTCCTGTTGGTGTCCCTTAGGGTTCTGTCCTTGGCCCCCTTCTGTTCTCCCTGTATACCTCTTCCCTGGGTGCGCTCATTAACTAATTTGGCCTTCAATACCACCTCTATGCTGTTGACACACAACTCTACCTCTCCTGATCTGTCCCCCTCTCTCCTCTCTCAGGTTTCCAGCTGCCTCTCCGCAATCTCCTCCTGGATGTCTGAGCGCTCTCTGAAGCTCAACATGGACAAAACTGAACTCATCATCTTCCTCCCATCCAGAGCAACACCCCTGACCAATATTTCTATCATTGTTGACAACACCACCATCTCCCCCATTCCACAACTGCTTGGGCATCACTCTTGACTCCTCCCTCTCCTTTGCACCCCACATCCAAGCTCTGGCTCAATCCTGTCAGTTCCAGCTACGCATCATTGCTCGTATCAGGCCATTTCTCTCCCAGAGTGCAACTCACTCACTGGTCATTATCCACTCACTGGTCATCTCACAACTCGACTACTGCAATGTTCTCCTCACTGGCCTCGCTTGCTCCCATCTTGCTCCCCTCCAATCTGTCCTGAACTCCGCAGCTAGGCTTATCTTCCTCTCCTGCCGAACCACATCTGCCACTCCCCTTCGACAAAATCTACACTGGCTCCCATTCCCCTACAGAATCCTCTTCAAACTCCTCACCCTCACACACAAGGCCATCTCTAATTCCACTGCTCCCTACATCTCCAACCTCCTCTCCCTTCATACTCCCTCCCTCCCCCTATGGTCAACCAATGAACATTGCCTCTCCACTGCCCTGGTCACTGCTTCCCATGCTCGTGTTCAAGACTATGCCCGCGCTGCACCCCTTCAGTTGAATGCACTCCCCTGCTCCATTAGACTCTCCCCGACCTTGCAAAGCTTCAAACGGGCACTAAAAACCCACCTATTCATCAAAGCATACCCTTCCGATAAATAACCAAGTCCTGAGGCCGCGCCTCCACCCCCCTGCCTCATGCCGTGAACATCTCAGCTTTGCTTGCATACTGCTATCAGGCTACCTCCCTCTTGCTTCCACCTCTTGTCATCTGTCTGTCGACCCTTCCCACGAGATTGTTAGCTCTTCAGAGCAGGGCCCTCTTTCCTCTTGTTATCTAAGCCCTCGTCTCGACACATTTCACTCGCAGCTTTCACCTACTCAGCGACCATCTTTACCCACTTTCTCTCCTGCTGGTAAAGGCTCATCTCCATCTATGGCCACCAGCCCCTAGTAGCATGATGATCACTCCCTCAATACTAACATCTTAGCTGTATTATGTCTTGAGAATGTGTGGTGCTCCTTGTTACCTGTACTCTATTTCTGTTATTTATTTACTGTAAGGCTAAGTTTTGTCTCCCTGTACTGTCCTTTGTACGGCGCTTCAAAACATTTGTGGCGCCTTGTAAATAAAATGTAATAATAATAATAATAATAATACCCTGAAATGATTTGTACTATATTTGCAGTACATTTCCCCCCTGTTTGAGTTATCATTTTTTTCCTTTTTTTTGTGTTAGATTATTATTTGCTACCGTACTGATGGTAAGTTGGAGTGATAACAATGTAGGGGGTAATTCAGACCTGATCACATGCTAGCTTTTTTCGCTGCACTGCGATCAGGTCAGAACTGCACATGTGTATGCAACGCAATGCGCAGGCACGTCGCTCGGGTACAAAGCGGATCATTGCTGTGGATGGGTTTTACGAAGAATCCATTCGCACAGCCGATCGCAAGGAGATTGACAAGAAGAGGGCATTTGTGGGTGGCAACTGACCGTTTTCAGGGAGTGGTTGGAAAAATGCAGGCGTGTCCAAGCGTTTGCAGGGCAGGTGTCTGACGTCAATTCCAGTCCCGGACAGGCTGAAGTGATCACAGCGGCTGAGTAAGTCCTGGGCTACTCAGAAACTGCGAAAGATCTGTTTGTACCGCTTGGCTGCACATGCGTTCGCACACTTGCACAACTAAAATACACAGGCAGCGACTATCTGATCTCAGCGCTGCAAAAAACTGTAGGCAGCGACTATCTGATCTCAGCGCTGCAAAAAACTGTAGGCAGCGACTATCTGATCTCAGCGCTGCAAAAAACTGCTATTGAGCGATCAGGTCTGAATTAGGCCCCTAGTGTATGGCCAATTTAAGGCTGAGGTTGTAAGATCTGTCATGATCATGTAGACTTCAATTCTTTTGAACCACTGAAAAATAATGGTGATGAGAAGTAGATCTCCTTTTTGGTTAGGGTAGTCTCGCAGTGGCCACATCCATGTGGTCTACGCACACGACCTTACACATTGCGGCCAAATCCCTGAAGGATGTAGCCACAATGTGATTAACAGATGTGGGCATTGTGGGGGCGGAGTCATGGCATTGCGGGGGTGGCTCCGGGAAAACAGGAGCGGTCCGGAACTTTTTTTTGGGGGGGGGGGCTCTGAAAAAAAAATCAAGTTGACCACCTACCAGGGGTCAACATTAGATGCAATGTCTCCACAATCGAATTGCGGATGCATTGGGGGCAGCCTTACATATGCTGGCCTGCCAGCATGTACAGAGATGAATACAGATGTGACTGCATATACAATGATCTGCGTTCATCTCTGAATAACCCCCACTAAATCTACTTCCCATTGATCTCTCCGGTGAGCCCCTGGGGTGGAGGTACAGTGTTTGGCGGGTATCGGAGCTCATGTCTTCCTTCCCTGCCTTGGGTAATCTGCAGCTGTGTGGTATCTTCAGTGCCTGGCAACAGGCAGGCTCTCTGACCTCTCCGTAGAAGCAGCCTGCTATTCTGGATCCTGTACAGCTGTGAATATTGTGGCCAGGGGTGCAGCTGTTGTCCGAGGGTGAGTGGACCAGTATTTCTGCAGAGAAGCAGTGTTTGGTGCTTGGAAAGCCTAAGAGTGCAATTCTAGTAAGTAGCTGCAAACACACAATATAATTAGCCTATACCAAGGGTTCTGCTCTATAAGTGGTGCTTCCTCGGATCTATACACTCTGCTCTGGCCATTTAGTGTGTTGATCATCACTGACTTTTCCTAATAGTAAAGCTCCAGCACCTATCCCACCTATTTGTAGTAGTCTATACATCTTATCTAATGGGGAAGCATGGCAGTGCTGCTGCTACTACAGCCAAACTGAAAAAGTTTCTGTGGAAGCATCTTCAGACTCCCATTCGCCGCAACCTGTCTCAAGCACCTCTACTGTTGTCACTAGTTGGCCTGACACTCCTGAAGTTACTTTAAAGCAGGTACTGGAGGCTGTAATCTCAAGTGAGAAAAAGGCTATCTGACAAAATGGAAAAAGTGCATTATGGTTCTCCAGCATGTCCTAGTAGCTATGTTTGACAACCAGGCCACAGTGGGACTTGTAGTGTGGCAATGACAAAGTGTTTTAATTCTACTTTTTTCACTATTACCCCTATACCCACTGGACGTTGGCTATGCGGAAGAGCCCTAGTACTACTGACACCAGGACTAGTTATGCACAGGAGAAGGGTCCCATATGAATTTGTGTAGGCCTGACTCCCCTCTCTCAACTGGAAAAATCAGCACTGCCAACTGGTCGGAGACTGGCTGGAGTCATGGGTGGGGAAACCCCTACATTGCAGGTCTTACCCTCTATGGTTCCACCAAACCAAATTGGCAAAGCCCAATACTGGTTACTCTGGAATCAAGGGGAACCGCATGGCATTTTTCCCCTGATTTTGGGATAACACTAGACTTAGAGTGACACGATTGTGAAAAAAAAATGGCGAGGCATCGATTCAATTTTTAAAAATGTATTTATTTTCATTCTTTTTATCATTCAGACGTAGGAGGATGGTGTTTGCCTACTTCAGTGACATCAAATTTATTCAGTTGGAGGAAACTTCAGACTACACATGGCCCTCATTCCGAGTTGTTCGCTCGTTATTTTTCTTCGCATCGGTGCGATTAGTCGCAAACTGCGCATGCGCAACGTTCGCAGTGCACCTGCGCCAAGTAAATTTGATAAAAAATTTGGTATTTTACTCACGGCTTAACGAAGAAATCTCTTCGTTCTGGTGATCGGAATATGATTGACAGGAAGTGGGTGTTTCTGGGCGGAAACTAGCCGTTTTATGGGTGTGTGCGAAAAAACGCAGCCGTTTCTGGGAAAAAACTCGGGAGTGTCTGAAGAAACGGGGGAGTGTCTTGGCGAACGCTGGGTGTGTTTGTGACGTCAAACCAGGAACGAAACTGACGGAACTGATCGCAGTGGCAGAGTAAGTCTCGAGCTACTCAGAAACTGCTAAGAAATTTCTATTCGCAATTCTGCTAATCTTTCGTTCGCAATTCTGCTATGCTAAAATACACTCCCAGTAGGCAGCGGCTTAGCGTGTGCAAAGCTGCTAAAAGCAGCTAGCGAACGAACAACTCGGAATGAGGGCCATAAGCCTGAAGAAAAAGTTGGTTATATATAAGGAACCAACTTCATGATCACTTAGTCATGTTGTTCAGTTGACTGATTCAGTTGACGATTTTTGCAGAGGTCTGCGATCAGATAGCCACCGTCCATAGAGAGTGAAAACTGGCCCTGTGCATGCCTATGCTGCGCGAAAACTTCACCAGACAGCAGACAGCTGCAAATCCGTTCGCAACTCACTCACCATTAAATCATTTTTCCATTCCGTGCAGTCTGTGCGTAGTCCAAGACTTACTCCTAAGTGCGAAAGAAACAGGGTGATCAGGGCCGCAGCTGACGTCACACACCCACCCTGAAAACACTTGGGAATGCCTGCGTTTTTCCTGACACTCCCAGAAAATGGACAGTTACCACCCCAAAACATCCGCTTCCTGTAAATTACCTTGCACACGCCTAGCAATTGAATTTTCACTCCTGTCGCTGTTTGGGCTCGCACGTGTGCTTTGCAGTTCATACGCATGCACAGTCATTTGATAATTAGCCACTGTCCGATTTCGCACAACAGCGATCAAGTCTGAATTAGCCCTGAATCAGCTGCCCGAGAGTCAAGGGAAAACACTAGATCATATCGCTCCTAGAGTGTATCGTTAAGTGTGTACCCACCTTTAGAGTAATTATTAAAAATCATTGTATAAACTTATTTTTCAGATACATACTAAACCATAAGTAGTTACAATGTTTTGTTTATTTAGAAACACACTCTATGTAGCAAAATATTTTTTGGGAAATTCACTCACATTCAAACTGTGACAAAGCTATTAATTCATCACTACAGACACGAATTACTTCTCAAAGACAACCATAGAAATTCCTCTTTGTAGCTGTTTAATTACATGTTTTATGTCTTTTGCCTTATGAAAAAAAGAATTTACTCTCCATATTTTGCTTTTCATGTTGCAGAATTTTGATAAAATTATAGTACTTAACTCTTTACCATATATAGTCACTTTTATATAAATCCATGTTCTAGCTGTCATTTCCAACACAATACATCATCCTTATACAGCTACTGTATCTTGTGTTTTTATATCATTACACTGTTACAGCTTACATTAGGAATAAGTGGACTGATCAAATAACTGATTGCAAATATTTTATTATTATTCCCAATTAAAGTGTTTTGATTTTATTCTTATCAATTTCAATGATTTCAATTAATTGTGTGTATTATGGGCCCTATTTAGTATCAGTCGTAGAAGTGGGGAAACCGCCATTTATCGATTTCTGCACTTCTGAGCATGCACGCACGCCGGTGCGCGCAATGCGTGATGTCAAAGTCAGAAAAATGTCTTAGTGCACACTGCCATATTTGCACCGCACACTGGTCCGTGCTGCGCATGCGTACGCTCTCCCGTGGAAGCGCATACCCGCAATAGCGTGCACTCGCACGCGCAGTATGCGCATTTACGGTAGAGTTTAGGTGATCGTAGCGTGTGACTCATTCGTTACAAAAGTTCACAATTAATGTAGTTTATAGATCATGTTCCCCTCAATAGTTTCTGTAAGTTTGGTTTAGATAGAATGTCCCTGAGCGGAGGAATCCCTCTTTGTATTGCACGAAGGGTCTAACAGGAGTCATACAGCAGTGTTTGATACCCATCGGAAGAGTATTTAATTAGCAATATTCCGGTGTTGGTTTGGAGCGTATTAATCGCTCGTGCGAATAGTTATGGACATAAGAAGTTTATGTCCATTTCTATGATTTGCACATACTCAGGTATGCGGCGGGAAACCCAGTTCCCCACCCACCTGAGCTGTTGGAAATCAGCACAGCCCACCTGTATGAATCAACCTATGACCTTTGGTTACAGTACAGGGCCGAATTCCTGTGTCCAATAAACTGTAGGATTGTAGGGACTAGGAGATTGCATTGTGTGTGGGGCATAAATAGGCAGACCGACCACATCCAGCTCTCACTCTCTCATCAACGGTTATCTGCTGATAATCGGGAGCTGGATATCGAGGCGCTGGCGATCATACCCTTTGTGCGTAAGTTCTCTCCATAATCATTGTCTTTCTGCGAGCCAATCTCTCTCTCTCTCTCTATCTCTCTCTCTCCTCTTTTTCCCTTAAATACCTTATAGTATTATAGTATTGTATCGTATTGCATTTAGGTCAGTGTAGTATTGTCTTTTTTGTATTTATTGTTTAGTTCTGTGGTTAGGAAGTCTCTGTTATATTGTAGTGTATCATATGTACTGTTATCCCCTTTTACAAGTATATTAGACATAATACAGTTAATAGGCCTTGGAAACCTAAACCAGTATCTGTGTATTTCCTATAGTGTTAAGTGTTCACTTGAGCGTCGGTGACTCTCAAACAGCTTTGTAGATAGTCAGGTTACACAAGGTTGCATTTACACCCTGTACTCACATTAAGGTATTCTGTGTGTTTCATCGGTATAAGGTTTAACATAAAGGTATAGTGTTGTGAGCGTCTGCATCGCTGGTGACCTCCTCGTGGTCTCTAGCGTACGCTACGTTACAGCGAATCTTTCCCCTAGACATAACCAATAACGTGTCCTGTGATCACTGGGCCGTGAGCGAACGTGACGCTTGAGCGTCTCGCCTACGGCTGAGCGATCGTCACGCAAATAGCGTATCATTACGGTATTTCTTAAATAAACAGCGTACAGTGTTCTTAGCTTCATAAGGGTTGTTTACACGACAAGGAATTTAGCATTGTCAATTGCGGGCTCGTCCGGTCCTTTTCACATCTGCACTAGGTAGATCAGCGGACATTATCCCTCCAGCAAAAGGGTGGGAGGTTGTCTCGCAGTTGCTGACGGGATAAGCATCTGCTTCGCTTAGACAAAGAGTGCTGAAGGAACCCGGTAACCGGAAGTAAGAACAAAACGCTTGTGTCTTTTAAAACTGTTTATTTTTCTTTTGTCTTGCGTACGCATACATTTATCTGCATTTCTTTTTCAAATTTCGTATATCACTATTCCTGTTTGCCAATTTTTTTTTATATAGTTGATAGAAAGTGCTAAAAAGAGATTTGCTGTTATTTTAGAGGTAATAGTTAAAGTATAGAACAAACACACGGTTTGTCTGAGATACAAGGCAGTCAGTGTGGATTGCGGTAGATGATCAGGGATCATCTACATTGATAAATAAATATATTGTGTTACGGTGGATCCTTTGCATTGCGTACACGTGTCACTAACAAAGACTAGCGTACGCAATCCAAAAGGCAGACGCACGCAGCGTTCACTACGCAACGTAGCGTCTGGTTACGCCCACGTAGCCCAAGTCACGAAAAGTTGAATTAGCGCAAAGCGATAATTTGCGCAAAAGCGATAAGTAACGCACAGCGGTAGATAACGCGACGCGGTAAATAACGCAAATCTGTTTTTAGAAAATCTGAAATTTAGTTTAACAGATCCTGCTCCTAATTGGTAACACTTTTGGCCTGAAGACAATTTCTGCGCAGAAATAGATATAGAAACAAAGTGTACATGTGTTGAGTGAGTGTGTTTTGTATACAAAAGTTTATATAACTTTAAGGTGGAACCAAAAGGAAAGTCGGGTACTCGTTAAGGAACATACGTGTAAGTGACATATACGGTGGCCAGGGAGGCATCTCTGGTTAAATAATATTTGAGCATTAGAGTATAGCGGACCATAAGGTAACAAGACCAGGAGGTCATAAGGAACAAGACCAGGAGGTCGTAAGGTAAAAGGTCCGCTATAAAAGTCCAGTGGCACAACGCCTGGGGTGTTGGTGCAGAACCCATATAGGCCATACAAGCTCTGGTTGAAGGAATCGCAGCCGGAAACATCGATTCCATTGATCTTTCAGTACATGACAAGTAGTGCTCGTGTACTGAACGATTGGACCACACGTAATTGTGTGCAGTAGTTAGTAATCTGACCTAAATACCATTAGAGTAAAGTGGTCACAAACGCTATTTGTACATTCTGACGTGATTTGTGTAATTTTTTATTTTTGGAAGGGAAGTTCGCTGGTCACTCAGGAACTATCTAACAACCCCAACTTTACTGGAAAGAGTAAGTGTCCTGCGGGTAACCCTCATATGTTCCAGTAAACTAAAGGTTCACAGGGGCCCTGGGTTGGGTACCACAGCTCTGGTTTACAGTGATTGCGGCACAGGCCAACGTGGGCGAGAAGTAAGTGGGGTACTTGATAAACCACCACCGCCGGCCTGCCCAAGGACATCTTGGTTTGTTTGTAAGGGTTCGCTGAAAACCTTGAGATAAAAGATCCAAGGAGGAATAAGCAACGCCTACAGATTATGGGGGCCATTTGTTCCGGTAGGGGGCGATCAACCCAGGTTCAGGTTGATTCGGAGGACCGACCAATTGGGTCGGCAAGATACATTATGTGTGAAAAATACGGTAGTCACACAGAGGTTTTATGTGATGAATGGCAAAGAATTACTGTACAAGACAGGGACAAGTTCCCAAGAATAGGTAGCTTCAGTCCAGAGGTGTTACAAAATTTAAGGAGGAGGATATGTCTCGTAAAATCAGCAAAGAGACGAATTCAGCATCATGATTATTTACAGTTATGGCACCAGGAAGGTGAGATACAAAGAGGTTTGGCTCTGGCGGCGGGATCTGGGGCAGTCAGGAAGTTGATTGCCACAGCTCCTCCTCCACCATACATTGCAGGAGAGAAGTTGATTGCGGAGAGAAACGCACTGGGTTGTAAAACACAAACTCTTAGTAACCCTGTAAATGTAAATGATGTTAACCGAATAACTCATGCAAGTATTAACCCGTGCAAGTTGTACCCTGTTTTGAACCTTCCTCAGGAGTGTGAACAAGAAGACGATTCGGCAACAATTTCAGCGCTCTCTCTTGCGGCCACCATATCAGAGACCACAGTAGGCACAGCGACACCCACGAGATTAGTGAAAGCCCCTAGCGGAGGGATAGGTGAGGTCGTGTCAACGGGTAAGTACGGCACCATGCACTACACTGAAACCATTGTACCACAAGTTGTAGAATCTACACAGGAAGAGGCTGTTAGAATTGCTCCTGTAAGGGTAATAGCAGTTCCCAATGGAAAAACAGATGTGTCTGGAGCCACTCCCATAAGGAATATTGCCATGTACGCCCCATTTTCCAGAATGGAAATAAGAACAATAGTGTCCGAATTTCCTGACCCCAGGAAGGACTTAGTTGCTAGCCAAAAATACATCAGGGATTTAGGAAACACTTTAGAGCCCAACAACAAGGATTGGCAGATACTGCTAAGAGCTTGTTTACCTTCAAATGTTGATGCAACTCAGTTTTTAGCCGATTGTGCATTGGATAAAGATGTACCGCTTACAGACGTGTACAATAAGGATAATGTAAAAAGGATAAATTTGCAGCTAAAGGAGTATTTCCCAGCCATTGTTAAATGGAATAAAATATTCTCCATTAAGCAAAAGGAGTCCGAAACGGCAACAGAATATTTTCACCGGGCACTATTAGAAATGGCAAAGTACACTGGTATAGAAGACATAAAGACCAACCCAAACCATCGAGAAGTAGCAGTATCTGTACTGATGGATGGTTTGAAAGAAACATTAAAAGCTAGGGTACAGACCACGCAGCCATGTTGGCGAGGTCTGTCAGTGTCCACCTTGAGAGAGGCTGCTATTGATCACGACAGAAATATCACTAGGCACAGGGAGTCGCAAAGTGATAAGTTGATGTCCGTAAGTATACAGGCGCTGACCACAAGGCAGCCTGCGTATGTACCACCGAATCCTGTGGGTAAGGCAAGTGTAATAACATGTTTTTCTTGTAACAAACCAGGACATTTTGCACGAGACTGTAGAGTAAGAAATGTACAAAGATCTTTTCAACCCCCTAGACAACAACACCACACACGACATTGGGAGCAGGGTCCACAGAGGCGGAGTTTTGAGCCACATACAGGGGAAACAAAAAGATATCCCCCAAACAGAGATTGGCATGCCTCTGGTAGTTCCCAGCTAACTCCCTCACAAGTAGTTGCTGCCAGCGGGATTCAGGGAGGTCAGCATACCCAATAGGGGTGTGGCCATACCTGTAATCTGCAACCAGTTAAATTGATTGCCAGTCTTGGAAGCGAACCAGAGATTGCAATCAATGTAGCCGGTAAAACTTTAAACTTTCTTGTAGACACAGGGGCGGCCAAGTCAGTGATCAATTCGACAGTGGGCATGAGAACCACTGGTAGGACAGTTCCAGCCATAGGAGTAACAGGAGTAGTCCAGCACTACCCTGTTAGCAAACCAGCCGAGATTACAATAGGGCCTTTGCATACCAAGCATTCCTTTTTGCTGGCTGCATCGGCACCGACCAATCTCCTGGGAAGAGACTTACTATGTAAAATGGGTTGCGTCATTTATTGTACTCCTGAAGGTGTATTCTTGGACATCCCTGAGAACCACGCTCAGGAAGTACGAGACATGTTAGACTCCCCATCAAAATTAATGTCACATTCCATTATGACAAATAGGAATCCATCCCAAATAGAAGAGATGACATCTCAGATACCAGAGTCGCTTTGGACAAAAGATGGACAGGACACTGGATTAATGGCAAATGTAGCTCCAGTAGTAGTACAAGTAAAAGATGGTAGGATAGCTCCAAAAATCCCACAGTATCCTCTGAAGCCAGAGGTGGAGTTAGGAGTTTTCCCGGTAATAGAGCGCTTGCTACAACAGGGCATTCTAGTAAGAACGTCCAGCACAGCAAATAGTCCCATCTTCCCTGTTAAAAAGAGTGGGGGGAGGGGTTACAGGCTAGTGCAGGATCTAAGGGGGATTAACAAAATAGTCGAGAGTCAGTTCCCCGTAGTGCCTAATCCAGCTGTCATCCTAATGCAAATTCCTCCCACTGCCAAATTTTTCACTGTTATTGACCTCTGCTCCGCTTTCTTTTCGGTACCTCTGCACCCTGACAGCCAATATTTGTTTGCATTCACATACAGAGGAGTCCAATACACGTGGACTCGGTTACCCCAAGGTTTCATAGATAGTCCAAGTATATTTTCTCAGGCTTTGCATGATTGTTTACAGTCTTTCCAACCGGAAAGTGGATCAGTGTTGATACAGTACGTGGATGATCTACTACTGTGTTCTGATTCATTGGAGGCGTCCCTGAAGGATACGAAACAGCTCCTGTTTCATCTTTCAGACACAGGTCACAAGGTCTCCAAAGACAAGTTGCAATTATGCCAAGCTAAGGTAAAATACTTGGGACACTGTCTAACACAAGGACTGAGACACCTGACCGCTGATAGAATCCAAGCCATTAGAGACATGACACTGCCACAAACCCAGCAACAGATCAGGACGTTTTTAGGAATGTGTGGGTATTGCCGTAATTGGATCCCAGGGTTTTCCATATTGGCGCTACCTTTGCAGGAAATGGTCTCTTCAAACAAACCTGATCGGATTTCGCATACAGACGAATCTGAAACAGCATTTGAGAGACTCAAACAGTGCCTAACGCAGGCACCAGCACTAGGTATGCCAGACTATGGGAAACCCTTTGAACTATACGGAACAGAAAGTGCTGGGTGCGCAGCAGGTGTACTAACACAAAAACACGGTGATGCCAGCAGGCCAATTGCATACTACAGCGCTCAGCTAGACACGGTAGCGCGATCCCTCCCCACATGCTTGCGTAGCGTTGCGGCGATAGCATTGCTAGTGACGAAAAGCGAAGATGTCGTGCTAGGCCACAACCTCACAATCCATACACCGCATGCGGTATCTGCCTTATTGAATTCTGCCCAAACCAGACACGTCTCATCAGCCAGGTTTACGAGATGGGAATTAGCACTAATGGCCCCCGTAAACATCACCATAAGGAGATGCAGTGCATTAAACCCTGCAACATTTCTCCCAGGTGTGCCTGGACAGGCACAAAGGGTGGGAGGTGAGAGTGATGGGGAAGGAGGATTTAATGCAAAGGAAGATACACATGATTGTATGGAATATTTGACCCAAAATTTTACCGCAAGGCCTGACATCAGTGACAATCCACTAGAAGATGCAGAACTCACGTTCTACACGGACGGTAGTTGTCACAGACAGTCAGACTCGGGAGACTTGTGTACTGGATACGCAGTCGTAGATGACCAAGACACCATAGAAGCGGAACCGCTAGGCCCACCTCACTCAGCCCAGGTTGCTGAACTGGTCGCCCTAACCAGAGCATGTGAATTGGCTAAGGGTAAGTCTGCCAATATCTACACCGATTCTAGATACGCGTTCGGGGTAGTCCATGATTTCGGAGCCCTATGGCGGCTCAGAAATTTCATGACGGCAGCTGGCACACCGATAGCGCATGCAGCGTATATAAAAAGGCTTCTAACAGCGATACAGGAACCCGACAGAGTGGCTGTTATCAAATGTAAAGCACATACATATAGTCAAGACCCAGTATCCCTTGGTAACAGCCGAGCAGACGAAGCTGCAAAGCTTGCAGCTGCTACCCCCATACGGACAGACACCACACAACTGATGGTATTTAATACCATCAACACACAAAAGTTGTGTGAAATGCAGAATTTGTGTTCCACTCAGGAGAAGGCAGTCTGGAAGGCAAAGGGATATGGCCAGGAGTCCTCAGGGCTCTGGACGGATGGACATGGTAAACCAGTGGCCCCCAGGGCATACCTTCCGTGTCTGGCTGAAGCAGCTCACGGGCTGACTCATCTAGGCAAGGAGGGGATGTGCAAATTGGTAAGAGCATACTGGTGCGCCCCAGGATTCTCCTCTCATGCTAGTAAAAGAGCAATGTCATGCCTTACCTGTCTGAGAAAGAATATTGGAAAAGCAATACCAACAGAACCATCCCATATCCCACCTGCCGGCGGCCCTTTCCAAGTAATACAAATTGACTTCATTCAATTACCCCCATGTAGAAATTTGAAATATGTACTTGTTTGTATAGATGTTTTCTCGAATTGGGTCGAAGCTTTTCCAACAGCTACAAATACCGCTATGTTTACAGCTAAGAAAATTGTGCAGGAATTTGTATGTAGATATGGTATCCCTAGAATCATTGAAAGTGATAGGGGTACCCATTTTACAGGTGATGTCTTTCAAGGAATGTGTAAGTTGATGGGAATTGATAGTAAGCTGCACACTCCGTACCGTCCACAGGCGAGCGCGAAGGTCGAAAGAGTGAACAGCACTATTAAAAATAAATTGAGTAAAGTAATGGCAGAGACAGGATTGACGTGGCCAGAAGCTTTACCCATTGTTTTGTATAGCATCAGAACCACTCCCAGGTCCCCTCTTAATCTGTCCCCTTTTGAAATCTTGTTTGGTCGACAACCGCATGTCATGATTAACCCTCAGGATGATTTGAAATGTAACAATGAAGTAACTGTAAAGTACTTGCTTAACATGAGTAAACAGTTGAGGAATCAAAATGATAATCTGAAGTTGGTGATTCCTGATTTACCAGATAGTAATTGTCATGACATTGAACCTGGGGATTATGTAATGATACGAAATTTTCTACGCTCAGGTTGTCTTATTGATAGATGGGAAGGACCATACCAGGTCTTATTGACTAGCACCACAGCATTGAAGGTTGCTGAGAGAGAGACTTGGGTCCATTCATCCCACTGCAAGAAGGTTGCTGATCCAGAGAAGTCCCGTGATAAGGAACAGACGGTAGAGGTTGTATCACTAGAGTGTCTGTTCCAGGAGGACTGAGGCGGCACCTGAGCCTTGAAGACCGAAAGCAGCTGTCGACTCCCCTCTCCCTTTTATTGTTTTCTCCACTTCCCATCCCCTCTCCTTTAAAATTTCTTTTTCCCCCTTCTCATTCTTCTCTATTTCCTCCTCAAAGATGGACTTGCCCCAAGAGACTGTGGTCCGGATTTTGATGTTAACCATGATGTTGACCAGAGCAGTCTGTTCCGGCGAGAGTACCATAGAGGTCGAAAGAGGTTCTGGAATGGGTTCCGATTATGATGATGGAGGTGTAGTTTTCCAAGATCAACCAAGCCAACAAGCAAAGGCGAGTATCAGAAAACGATCCGATAGAAGAAATTGTGATGGATTGTTAGCTGAGGAAAATTGTATCTGTAGGCTCTGTGATAATCTGGTTGAAGATGGATGCATAAAGAAATGTCAATCTAGTTTTAATATCCATATAGACCGGCATCCATTGAGTGACTATCACTCCTTAGTGGGTAACGTGTTAAACCAAACAGATTGTTGGGTATGCTCTCAAGTACCTCAGGGTCACAGTAAATCAGGGCTAGTACCATTTCCTTTAACGTTAGGGGAGGTACTTGAGCTAAGTGGTGGGAGACCGGTGGACCGGAGGTTTAACATCTCCAGCCCTCCTAGTTTAAAGCTCCACCAATACCATGTGGATAGGTCCCTCTTATGTTTTAACATCTCCAATCCCAGAAAACCGGGAAATTGGGAAGTGTCATGGAGCAACCTTACCATGACCTTTTCACACAGAGCAGATAGAATGCCTACAGATACAGAGCTCGTACGCCACATAGCCAGTAGAGGAAAATCATTCCGGTATCGATATACCTTAGGAAATAGGATTACTAAAGTTGGAGAGGTATCACCAGGATACTGTGCACATATCGTACAAACTGATACGTGCATTAGACAGATGGAAGAATTAGGGTCAGGAGATTTCACCTGGAAGGTTTGTAACATGGTCATGTCCTTCTCCGTCCCTTATGTTCTCCCCGATGATGCATATTTCATATGCGGGAGAAAGGCGTACAAGTGGCTTGCCCCAAACTCTGAAGGATTGTGTTATATTGGAAAAGTATTGCCTGAAGTAATGACTGTTACACATGACAAAATGAAGGACATACACCGTGGTGCCCAAACTCCTTATACTCACACTCACTACGAGCACCTTGTTAAAAGACAACTGTCAGAAAGGTTAGAGCATCCGGCCTCTGATCTTATCCATGAATCCACCGGGATTCAGGTTCTGGTAGCGTTAGATTTCACTCGCACCGCTCGAGGTGTGATGAATTATAGATACATTTCCGCACTCGCCAATTTGTTAGATAATATCACTGAAATGTATGATGACACGTTTAGATACACTGGAAGAGAACTCCAAGCTTACAAAACAGAACTAGTTCAGCATAGGATGGTTCTTAATTATCTTACAGCAGTAACAGGCGGATATTGTGTTACATTGGCAACACAGTACGGCATAAAGTGTTGCACGTATATCACAAATAGCACCGAGGATCCGGTAGAGGTCATAGACCAAAAGATGGATGATATTCTCCAATTGAAGTGGGAATTTCGTCGAAAACACAATCTCACCCTTGCTGCTGTAGGTAATGAGCTGACTGGTTGGGTGTCATGGTTGAACCCGCGAAATTGGTTCTCCGGTTTGGGAGAGTGGGCTCAAGGAGTCATAATGGATGTTGGAAAGTTTCTCCTGTGTATCTTAGGTGTTGTTATATCTATTGGATTGATATTTAGATGCGGGCAGGCTTTGATGAGGTGCAAGCAAAGTACGAAAGTGATGAGCTTAAGGAGTGAGGAAACTGTAATTAACCTGGATTTGATTTATGACCCAATGCTAGAAACCATGACGTAATGATGTAATGAGTATACGGTCCGCCTTTCACCCATTTCTATGTTTTCCTCCGAGGTACAAAGACCCACGTAGACGAAGGATTTGATGAGCCAAGGGGCCGACAACGGAAAGATGGAAAGAAGAAGAGCAGTCGACCTGATATACAAGATTTTGATGGACAATGCCATGGGTACCCCAGTTTCCCTAGGAACTTTAAAATCACGATAGCCCAACATTTTTTTGTAAATCCATGGACGTTGTATGCTTTACTCACGATTTATGAGCAAAAGCACAAAGAAGAAGACTCCAATCAACCGACACCAATCAAGACCTCAATCGACGAACGTACATTACCCTGACATAGAATATCATTGCATTTTTCGTAAGTGTTCTTTATCTTCATCTCTGCAACCCTCAGGCAATAACACACATAGTCGATAGGGAATACAGGCACAGATAGCAGCAACCACATACCCCCCCCCCAATTCATGTATCATCAACTAAAATGTGCATCCCCATTTTGTTACAACTACAGCCGAAATGAGCTCGGTAAAGTTTGACAGCCCATCCACAGACCTGTACCACAGGATAAGAAGGAATTCAAATGTATACTTCGCAATACCTCGAAGCTTGATCTACCACACGTACGGCACGATGATACATGACCCTCCAAACATGGACTCATACACACATGCTCCTGCTTTCTCACTAGGTCATACCCTCTTCACACCTTCTCCTCTCTCCTCCCCTACCCAACCATGGAAATCAATTAACCCCTGACTTACATTTTTCTCCTTAAATATTTTGTGGCAGTTATTATTGACTGCCAAAGGGTGGACTGTCAAAGTCAGAAAAATGTCTTAGTGCACACTGCCATATTTGCACCGCACACTGGTCCGTGCTGCGCATGCGTACGCTCTCCCGTGGAAGCGCATACCCGCAATAGCGTGCACTCGCACGCGCAGTATGCGCATTTACGGTAGAGTTTATGTGATCGTAGCGTGCGACTCATTCGTTACAAAAGTTCACAATTAATGTAGTTTATAGATCATGTTCCCCTCAATAGTTTCTGTAAGTTTGGTTTAGATAGAATGTCCCTGAGCGGAGGAATCCCTCTTTGTATTGCACGAAGGGTCTAACAGGAGTCATACAGCAGTGTTTGATACCCATCGGAAGAGTATTTAATTAGCAATATTCCGGTGTTGGTTTGGAGCGTATTAATCGCTCGTGCGAATAGTTATGGACATAAGAAGTTTATGTCCATTTCTATGATTTGCACATACTCAGGTATGCGGCGGGAAACCCAGTTCCCCACCCACCTGAGCTGTTGGAAATCAGCACAGCCCACCTGTATGAATCAACCTATGACCTTTGGTTACAGTACAGGGCCGAATTCCTGTGTCCAATAAACTGTAGGATTGTAGGGACTAGGAGATTGCATTGTGTGTGGGGCATAAATAGGCAGACCGACCACATCCAGCTCTCACTCTCTCATCAACGGTTATCTGCTGATAATCGGGAGCTGGATATCGAGGCGCTGGCGATCATACCCTTTGTGCGTAAGTTCTCTCCATAATCATTGTCTTTCTGCGAGCCAATCTCTCTCTCTCTCTCTATCTCTCTCTCTCCTCTTTTTCCCTTAAATACCTTATAGTATTATAGTATTGTATCGTATTGCATTTAGGTCAGTGTAGTATTGTCTTTTTTGTATTTATTGTTTAGTTCTGTGGTTAGGAAGTCTCTGTTATATTGTAGTGTATCATATGTACTGTTATCCCCTTTTACAAGTATATTAGACATAATACAGTTAATAGGCCTTGGAAACCTAAACCAGTATCTGTGTATTTCCTATAGTGTTAAGTGTTCACTTGAGCGTCGGTGACTCTCAAACAGCTTTGTAGATAGTCAGGTTACACAAGGTTGCATTTACACCCTGTACTCACATTAAGGTATTCTGTGTGTTTCATCGGTATAAGGTTTAACATAAAGGTATAGTGTTGTGAGCGTCTGCATCGCTGGTGACCTCCTCGTGGTCTCTAGCGTACGCTACGTTACAGCGAATCTTTCCCCTAGACATAACCAATAACGTGTCCTGTGATCACTGGGCCGTGAGCGAACGTGACGCTTGAGCGTCTCGCCTACGGCTGAGCGATCGTCACGCAAATAGCGTATCATTACGGTATTTCTTAAATAAACAGCGTACAGTGTTCTTAGCTTCATAAGGGTTGTTTACACGACAAGGAATTTAGCATTGTCAGTGAGGACTTAGATTGAGATCGCACACAATCACAATCTAAGTCCTGGTGGGGGATGGTGACAGGGCATCGTGGCCTTGTTTTGGGGACGTCATGGCGGCGTTGGGGGGACAAGGTCCGGACAATGGAAGCGTGTCTGGACTATTTGCAGGGCGGGCCGCAGTGGCTGCGTGATGTCACATGCAGCCCGCTGTGACCCAAAACGTGGTGGCCCAGTGACTGCCTTTGCAGCTAGGCTGTGCAGGCAGGGGGTTACCTTAAACATGTGAGCGCTTCACTGTTTAGCGAAGCACTTGCATTTTAGCAGAGGGAAGGACCCGGCATGCGGTGCGGCCCTGCCCTGGCAGGGGGGCCTTGCCCTGTGCGGCTCCCCGCATGCTAGTGGAAGGAGTTGTAGTTTTGCAAACCTACAACTCATGCTGAATTAGGCCCTATGTACTATGCCTCATTCATATTAATATAATGATGCAAAATTATGGAATTATTTAAATGGAAATAATACATAATACATGAATCTGACCTCCTATCATTTCTTTTGAAAGATGCCATCACTGAACTTGTATGTAAATTAGAACACAGTTGCCAAGAGGCAAGAAGATTTCCTGTGCGGTGCACTTGAGGATAAAATAGTATTGAATTGCATTAAAAATATCTTCTATATTTCATTTAATGAAACAATTTCATTCACTTAATTTAAAACTAGCAAAATATAATTGAAATTGTGAAATGTGCAGTAAAAATCAATTGATTAAAACTGCCCTCTGAGTGTCTTTTATTTGGAATCTTAAATAACTGTAATTTTAATAATATGTTTATCCTGAGTTATTGCATATTTCATTAAATTGGGGTCAGTGTAGTAGGATATACTGTAGTGCTAGATTTGTTCTAGCAGCATTAAATATATAATTATCTTTAGTATGTCAGAAAAAAATTGACTACATGGATTTCCTTTAATTACCTATTTTAACATTTGCTATAGGATGAGCTTTGGCTGTGATGCGATGGTTAATGTTTGATACTATTTATCAATGCCAAGTCATTGCTTTTTTTCCCCTGTCTATCACTGGTCACAACTAATGGCCTTTATCCATATTTTTCCTGTATCCTAGGCCCAAATGTATTACGCCTTAAAAAGTGATAAAGTAGAGACGGATAAAGGCCCAGATTTATCAAGCCTTTGAGTGATAAATTGCACACTGATAAAGTACCAGCTCCTAACTGCTATGTTACAGGTTGTGTTTGAAAATTGACAGTTGGGAGCTGATTGGTTGGTACTTTATCACTGTGCAATTTATAACTCTCTGGGTGAGATTCAAATGATATATCACGCCCAATTTGCTTTCTAAAATGATCTCCGTTATCGCGCATATTGCGCCCATAGTAATCAGGTTTACTGTGTTAAGGGTTGGGTGCCTCGCTACTTCGGGGGGGAGCGAGCTGAAATAATGATACAACATCCCTGAGGGCAGAAACAGAACGAGTGTGGAAAGGGGTGAAAAGAATTGAATCCCGCCCTCTATGTTTGAAAGATCTGGGCCAAAGAGAGATAAAGTACCAGCCAACCAGCTCCTAACTGTCATTTTTCAAACACAGCCTTTAACATGACAGTTAGGAAGCTGACTGGCTGGTCACATATAACTCTTTGGGGGATATTCAATTATCTGCGAAGAAGCATTGGGAGCAAAAAAGTGACTTTTTTTGCAGTTTTTCCCAATGTTTCTTCAATATTTTTTTTCGGGCTATCCAATTAAATCACCCAGAAAAAAAATACCCTTTCACCCGAAAACTCACAGGATTAGTGAAACCTGTGTGTTTTTGGTAGAAACAGCTGTTTTCGGGGGTTTTGCTTGGCCTACCTGAGGCAGGTGAAACAAAATCCCAGATAAGCCACGTCTCACGCGGCTTATCAGGACTAATTGAATACACAATTACCCTTGATCAATTATCACAAACAGAGCCGTAACTACGTGTGTGCCAGGTGTGCCTGGCACACAGCGCAGTCACCCTAAGGGTGCAACTGCCCGCTTTTCCTAAAATCATTAACGGCTTGTAATGAGTCAAACTGACTCATTACAAGCTGCCTGTGTGAGTGTGCTGCCACTGGAGAGGAGCAGCTCTGGAGGCAGGGGAGAAGGAGGAGGAGGGAGGGGGAGGAGGGAGCCGCAGCAGCGCTATGTAAATTGGTAGCAGCACCACTGCAGCTGTCCCACTCCTTCCACATAGGCTGGCTACCGCCGCAGTGAATGCTGGGATGCGCTTCCTTCATCCCAGCATTCACAGCGGTGGCGGCCAGCCAATGCGGAAGGAGAGGGACAGCTGCAGCAGCACTGCTACCAATTATGTAGTGCTGCTGCGGCTCCGGAGTCCCCCTCCCTCCTCCTTCTCCCCTTCCTCTGGAGCTGTAAGCACCGAGGAGCCTGACTGCCTGAGCCAGCAGAGAGATGGTAAGTATCTGTCTGTTTGTCTGTCTGTCTATCTGTCTATCTCTCCTACCTAATGTGTAAAAGGGGGACTGGCTGCCGTAATGTGTAAAAAGGGGGACGCTGTCTGCCGTAATGTGTAATAAGGGGACGCTGTCTGCCTTAATGTGTAAAAAGGGGGACGCTGTCTGCCGTAATGAGTAAAAAGGGGGACGCTGTCTGCCGTAATGTGTAATAAGCGGACGCTGTCTGCCGTAACGTGTAAAAAGGGGGACGCTGTCTGCCGTAATGTGTAAAAAGGGGGGTGCTGTCTTCTGTAATGTGTAAAAAGGGGGACGCTGTCTTCGGTAATGTGTAATAAGGGGACGCTGTCTGCGTAATGGGTAATAAGGGGACGCTGTCTGCCATAATGTGTAAAAACAGACGCTGTCTGCCATAATGTGTAAAAATGGGACTCTGCCATAATGTGTAAAAAGGGGAATCTGTTGTAATGTGTAAAAAAGGGAATCTGTCCTCCGTAATGTGTAAAAGGGGCTCTACGTGGTGTAGTGGCGCCACTGTGTGGCGTAATTTGAATAATGGAGACTACTGTGCACCGTAATATGAATTGGTATTATTTTGTGGCCACACCCCTTCCCCACGAAGCCATGCCCCTATATATTTTTGCGCGCGCCTGCGGTGCGCACATGCTCTTATATTGCATAAGGGGGTGGTGCCGATGCCGTTTTTTTTCACACAACGCTAAAATGTCTAGTTACGGCACTGGGCACAAGTAATTGAATATCCCCCTTTATCTGTCCCCACTTTAAGGCTTAATACATTTGGGCCCTAGAGTACTAAGTAGCTAACATTCCTGTGTAAAGACATGTATAAAGATGCATTAATAGGCACTCAACATTATCGCCATTGTCTAGGTTGAAATCTATTATAGATAAGTGGTTTAAGAATTGTTCCTGGATGTAGGCGTGTATTAACACTCAACAGATGCCTTTTTAATGGTGTAATCATGCATCACCATTACTATTATGTTGTTTAGTTCAGTGCTGTTTATTTTGGAAAAACTAAATTTTTATGGTTTAGCAATGACATCTATTACTTGAACCCTCATTAAACACTGAAATGTGAGCATTATTATATATGAAAACTACAATAATAGAATTTGTAAAATTAATATGCTCAGAAGTGCATATTAATGTATATATTAAAACTATATGATGTGTGTGTGATATTGTTTACATTTATTACATTTAAATTGAGTATTTTTATTTATACTTTATAAAAAAAATATTCAAAGCACAATACACTTTTAAGTATGAAAATATATAATATAAAACACACTTTCAATCAGAACATAAATAAAGACATGCTATAGCACAGTGTGAATATTTAAAATAGAGACACTCAATATTACAAGATTTTATATAATCCCAGACAGTAATTGTGCAGTATAACTTAACTCAGTCGATAATGTTTGAACACTCACAGGCAACTAGAAATCTAACGTCATGTAGATTCACTATATTTCAAAGCATAAGGGGACACCTGCCATCTTGACCATATTTTTTTCAAATTTCAGGAGACACTTTCTGCTATCATACAAAAACCTCTCATGGCCGATAGCTGAGTTAACCAAGGCAACCCATTCTAAGAAAGGGGGTGTGACAGAAGCCATCCAATGTCTAGCAAAGCAAACCTTGATTGCTAACGTATAACTGGAGCACAGAATTCGTAGAGTCCTCCATGCCGATCCCAAATATACAAATCCCTGGATGATGAGAAGGAATACATATTCCTGGTTTTATAATACCGTCTACTACTAAATAGTAGATGCCAAAAATCTGCCCCAGGAGTTTCACACTTAGGACAATTAGTACTTGCTCCCTCCCTAGTTTAGGCAGCCTAACCGGAGACCAGTAAACCCTATAGAGGACAAATGTCTGATTTGTTGGAATCTCACTGATGCAGTGGTTTTACGGGGTGAACCCAAAGCAATAGACCAATCTACATCCCTCACTATGGGGGTAATTCCAAGTTGATCGCAGCAGGATTTTTGTTAGCAATTGGGCAAAACCATGTGCACTGCAGGGGAGGCAGATATAACATGTGCAGAGAGAGTTAGATTTGGGTGGGGTGTGTTCAATCTGCAATCTAATTTGCAGTGTAAAAATAATGCAGCCAGTATTTACCCTGCACAGAAACAATATAACCCACCCAAATCTAACTCTCTCTGCACATGTTATATCTGCCTCTCCTGCAGTGCACATTGTTTTGCCCAAATGCTATCAAAAATCCTGCTGCGATCAACTTGGAATTACCCCCTATACTCAAATCAGATTCCCATTTATTACGAAGGTTTAGCTTTCAGATCCTCACCGACGCATTTCGACCATATGTATGGTCTTTTGCAGGGTTTGTGGAGGGGAGCTGAAAGTAGAACTTTATATACCTTACTGGATCAACAGAACTTCCTGTATGGGCGGTGCTATCAATAAAACAATTACAGAGTATACGTCTCTTACTTATTTCTTAGAATGATGTGAACTAACATATTTGAGTGCATATCCTTAATTACACAAAAAACAATGGTTTTTCATTCTCTATACATGTTTAAAGAGTTCAGTTTTGTGTTTCAACTCCTGTGACACGCAAAGGACTTCCGCCGGAAGGACTATTGCTCCAGTGACCTGTATGGTGAGAGACCCAGGCTATCTTTCTCCCATGGGGTTGTTGTTTATTTCATCTTGGCACTTAGTCTGGAAGTCTTCTGATTGGATTTTTTATGAGATTGTCATATTTTTTAGTAATATTTTATCATTCTTTTATTGTTGTGGAATAAATTGTGGTAAAACTGTTTTTAACAATATGGACTATCCGACTAATGAATAAGGAAAAGATACCATTATAGGCATGATACCACCTTGTCCATGTAAGCATACAAGTGACCATTTGTGAGACACTCCAGTCATTTGGGCGAATACGTTGTGTATTTGATTCTGGTACCAGTATAAAGATACCTTTATGTATACGATACAGTTTACACACATGTAAGCATACATGTGAGTCTTTCTTAGTTCCACTTTTTCACATAGAAGGTGATCCCGTAAGAGTTTAAAATACCACCTACCCCATAATTTCAAGGTTTATATCCAGGAAAGAGAAGTACATTAATTTATATAAAACTAACACCTTCCTTATTTGCTTTGTGTGTTTCAATCGAACCACAAACCAACGAGTGGAAGTCGGGGGAACTAACGAAAAAGAAACCCTCACACGGGTCGAAACATCAATATCCATGTAAGCATACATGTGAGCATCTATTGTATATAATTTTTTGGTGATGGAATGGAAGATATGGCATTAAAGGATACCTTTATGAACACGTCACTACTGGGTCTCATGTAAGAATAGTGTGAGCACCTATTGAATATTGAGCACCAGGGTGAACCTATTCAGTTTTTCATAACAAAGTGATCACTACCCATATGGTGAAAAGGAATAGGACCTTTTATATATATATATCAACAGCCACGATTCATCCAAAAAAATATATAAGAACTGAAAATATTCTTTTGGTATTTTCTTTTTCATATATTCATACACATGTATGAAGTTATAAAAAGTACAGCCTCATCAGAAGACACCAGAACTGAAATTAAAGACTGTATGAAGATTTCCATTGGTACAAATAATTGGAATTATGTTTTACATGTATGTGGAGTGCTACTGATGGTGTATGCAACAACCTATATGTTTGACAAAAACACCTGCTTCACACAATTTCCCACAGACACTACCCAATATTGTCTCCATAGACTTCTACCCTCCAACAACATTAATTTATGAAATCCAGAATTGTTCCAGAGAGGGGAATCAGGTTCAAATAAATTTGGATTTAATAGAGAGAGATTTCGCAGTGAGCCATACTTTCCTAGCCTGAATCAGTAATGGAGACTATCCATGAACTGAGCCAGTGGCAAGCAAAAATTGTGGAGGGGTATAATGAAGCCCTGCTTATTCAATTAGAGCCTCGGGTAATTTGCCACCATCTCTAAGCAATAGCCACTCTCTGAGATGTGCTAACTGAGCAGCTACGTAATATAATTGTAAATTGGGAAGTACCATACTGTTCCACCTTTATTTCTAGTCCTGCACATTGGGGGTCATTCCGAGTTGTTCTCTCGTTATTTTTCTGTCGCAACGGAGCGATTAGTCGCTAATGCGCATGCGCAATGTCCGCAGTGCGACTGCGCCAAGTAAATTTGCTATGCAGTTAGGTATTTTACTCACGGCATTACAAGGTTTTTTCTTCGTTCTGGTGATCGTAATGTGATTGACAGGAAGTGGGTGTTTCTGGGCGGAAACAGGCCGTTTTATGGGTGTGTGTGAAAAAACGCTACCGTTTCCGGAAAAAACGCAGGAGTGGCTGGAGAAACGGAGGAGTGTCTGGGCGAACGCTGGGTGTGTTTGTGACGTCAAACCAGGAACTGATCGCAGATGCCGAGTAAGTTTGGAGCTACTCAGAAACTGCTAAGAAGTGTCTATTCGCAATTTTGCTAATCTTTCGTTCGCAATTTTGATAAGCTAAGATTCACTCCCAGTAGGCGGCGGCTTAGCGTGTGCAAAGCTGCTAAAAGCAGCTTGCGAGCAAACAACTCGGAATGACCCCCATTGTCTTAAAACGTATACTGGCTCTTTTATCACCCCACAACAAGGAAGTAATATATCTATTTATTTGTTTAAAGATATGGGTGTTTAAAAATACATATAAAAACTTTGGCTGGCAATTTTTACAAGGTTCACTCTACCCATAGTTGACAATGGAAATTTCTTCCAAACATGAGACTTGGCTTTAAAGAAGTCAATTTGCAGTTGTATGTTCAACTGAAAATAATCTGCCATGTTATGAGAAATTTCAGTACCAAAATATCGAAACTCAGTAACCCATCTCACAGGAAAGTGCAAATGATCATGAAGAACATATTCACTTCTAGGGGGAAACATACTAGATTTGTTCCAGTTTATTTTCACACCAGAACCAAACTGATGCACTATAGATAATAGTGCTGGAAAGGAAAATCGCGGGTTTGCCAGAAATAGCACCATATCGTCCGCTTAGAGTGAAAATTTCTCTTTCCTGGTAGAGACAAAAAGACCTTTTATGGAAGAATCATCTCTTATACTACATGCTAGAGGTTCAGTTGCCATTGCAAGCAACATAGGTGAGAGTGGGCACCCCTGTCTAGTACTCCTAGCCAGGGGACAGGATTCTATGACAACCTCATTAACATTAATTCTTGTTGCTGGTACAGAATACATGAGTTGAACCCATCTTATAAATGTAGACCCCACTCCAGAGAAACCTAACACCTCCCAAAGATATAGCCATTCTACTGAATCAAATGCCTTTGCTGTGTTGAGGGACACACTAATGGCAGAGGGATCGTCTGGGTAATGTAATTGCAGAATGTAATCTCTGCAGATTTACACAGGTGGATTTTCCTGGTATTAACCCTGTCTGACCTGTATGTATGATTTCTCCAATGACAGCACTAAGTCTAGTGGTCAATAGTTTAGCAAGAATTGTAATATCGTTGGACAATAAGGAAATGGGCTGATAAGAATCAGTGCATAAAGGATAATTTCCTGCCTTAGGGAGCACAATAATGAGAGCTTTAGACATTGATGGAGGAAGACTGCCATATTCTAACAGGGAATAAAACATTTCCAATAATTTGGGGACACAGAAAAGAATATGACTTTATAAAGTCCTATGGGATACAGGCTATTCCAGGAGACTTGTCAATGGCAAAGGACTTAATCGCATCCTCTATTTCCTTTACTGTAAAAGAGGAATCTAGTATGCTGTGCTGTCAAAAGACAACCAAGGGAGAACTATCCTGTCAAGGCAATTAAAGAGGACAAATTGGGAATAGTGGACTTGAGTGTTGTAGACATCCTTAAAGTGAGAATAAAATAGTTTTGCAATGTCCTTCGTTAAGGAGCATTTAACCCCTTGCTTAGCCATAATCTCAAGGATAGTAAGTGCGCTAGAATCTGTATTAGCTAAGTAAGCAAGATAGCTACAAATTTTTGTCAGCCTGTGCAAAAAGGGAATGAGCATTGAACAGTAATTTGCAATTGGTTTTATCCAGTTAATGGTCAGTGCATTCACTATGTGCTAGGTCCACTCGGTCCTCATCAGACTTGCTTATCACATATTTTGCTTTCAGAGCTTAACTCCTGCACTATAACTCAGTTTCCTTACACCTAGCCAGAGGCGGATTGGCCATATGGTCTACAGGGAAGATTCCCGGTGGGCCGACGCACCAGTGGGGCCTGTTTTGTTTGAGGACGTGGTCCTTTTTATAGACATAATAAGATGCAAAATAATTTGCATATATGAAAATGACTTTGCCACTTAGCCTGTGATTTAACGTGAAAAATTATAAACACATACAGCTAGAGATAGATCTCAAACTGTATATATATCTGGCGCTGAAATACAATATATGGTGATAATTTACCAAATGGTAATCAATAAAAATCGTGACCTAATGGGCTGCTGAGCAAAACAGCTGGTTAGGCTGAACAACTAATTGAAGCACAAGAAAAGGGAAAAAATGCTCTGCGCACCAAAAATCACTTAGAATTAATTAATTGATTAATTAAGTGCAGTCTAGCAAGTAGAATGGTTGACTCAATGATGCTTGACCTTTTTTAAATAAAAAATATTTTATCAAACAATAAATGACACAAAACAAAATATATAGAACAAACAATACATATATATATATGGCAATTTAAAAACCAGAGGTTTTCACCTCTTGTATATATAAACAGAAACACTGTATTAGGCTTTATAAACATGCTGTTTAAACAGCATACAATGTATCTAAAATGCAGATCAGATATCTTAAGTAAAAGAAGCTCTCTACAGAGAACAACAATTGATTCTGACACTGGCGTCCCAGTGTGGAATCATATATAATGTCCACAGATGGCTCCACAATATGAAATTATTAAAAGCAAAGCAAACGGTAATAATTACCCCCGTGCTGATACCTGAGATGTAATGCAGAGTCCTGTATGCATTTGCACGAGGAAGATGTAAAGATTTGTGATTGCTGCCACAATATTAATTAAAGGACAGACTTGCTGGAATACTAATTCTCCGTTGTGAAAAGCCGTCAGTTGACCATCAGATGATGAGATATAGGGAGTTTCCCAGCGAGGGACGTGATCCGTATAGCTAGCAGTAACAGCATGAAACGGCAGCTGATGGCTGGCGCTGCAATGGTCTCACAGCGGAGATCCGTCTGTGTCCAGCTGATCGCTGCAGGACTCTGATGCAGGAACGCCGTTAGCAACTGAACTCCCTTTAACCTCACTGCGGAGGTAGGATCTTGTAGGTCACTTGGCTTAGATGTAAACAAAACCGGAGTATCGGAGCCGAGATAATAGGAGCCCGTCTGTGGAGTAACAGATATCCACTGCACTGAACTTGTAAAAAGGGGCGTCAACGCGTTTCGTCTCCTAGCAACGGAGACTTCCTCAAGACGAAAATTAGCCTGTGATTGCAGATCATCTAGTGTGTGCTCTGTCTGCCTGCTTGGCTGACATATAAGATTGAGTGAATCAGTGGCGTAAGTTCGTCACAGTCGCCCGGAGGCAAGATAAATATTGCTGCCCCCCTATTTCCTATATTAAGATAAATATATGTATGTATGTGCGCGCGTGTGTGTATATATATATATATATATATCTATATATATATATATATATATATATATATTAGTGATGAGCGGGTTCGGTTCCTCGCAAACCGAACTCCCTTCACCCATTTTACACGGGTCCGAGGCATACTCGGATTCTCCCGTATGGCTCGGTTAACCCGAGCGCGCCCGAACGTCATCATCCCGCTGTCGGATTCTCGCGAGATTCGGATTCTATATAAGCAGCCGCCCGTCGCCGCCGTTTTCACTCGTGCATTGGAAATGTTAGGGAGAGGACGTGGCTGGCGTCCTCTCCGTTTATTGTTGAACTTGATTGATTGTGCTTTATTGCTTAATTGTGGGGAGGACTGGGGAGCAGCTGTATAATATAGGAGGAGTACAGTGCGTACAGGAGTACAAAACGCTGGAGTGTCTGCAGAAACGGGGGAGTGGCTGGCCAAACGCAGGGCGTGTTTGTGACGTCAAACCAGGAACGAAACGGGCTGAGCTGATCGCAGTGTAGGAGTAGGTCTCGAGCTACTCAGAAACTGCTAAGAATTATTTATTCGCAATTCTGCTAACCTTTCGTTAGCAATTCTGCTAAGCTAAGATACACTCCCAGAGGGCGGCGGCCTAGTGTGTGCAATGCTGCTAAAAGCAGCTAGCGAGCGAACAACTCGGAATGAGGGCCCATGTTTCAGTGCTTCTTTTATTACACTATCATCAGGTTAACAAAGGTCTTTGTCAGCCTCAGTGCAATAAAAAAAACACTGAAACGTTGTTATCTATATCCAAGTCTGCTGACTACTTTTTATGCCGAGTGCCGCACCGCAGAAAGTGTATATATGAACCACGGCATATGTGATAGCACCAGCAAAGCATATGTAATAATTGGAATGCCGGTTCTTTGGGGTGGGGGGTGTGTATATATATATACACACACAAAAGGGCAGTGTATAACTACCATTTTCTCAGAGGGCACCGGGGCAATTGTTTGAAACAGTGGAAGTGCCGGTCCATGCAATATCTGTGTGTATATATATATATATATATATATATATATAAAATATATATATAAAATAAATATATATATATATATATATATATATATACACACACATATTTTGGGGTCAACTCTATTCAGCGACAGTTGAATAGCGCCGGGAGTTCAATACAGCGCCAAGTGACACCAACTGTCAGGAATTCTTCTCTCAACCCTGGGGGATGAGAGAAGAAACCCGACAAAAGTGCTGCCGCGCGAGGCTGATTCTGTTGGGAATCAGCATCGCATCGGGGAGTTAAGTCGGAGAATGCCCGTTCTCCCAACAATTCAACCTGTTAAGTCGGCGAGAACAGGCCTTCGCCGACTTAACTTGAGCTGAATTGAATAGTGACGGGAGCTAACTCTAATAATGTCTGTTTGCCGGCGGTCGGGATTCCGGCGCCGGGTCCCCGACCGCCGGCAACCAGAAGACCACCCTAATCCAACAGCAAGTGAATAGTGGGATAAAGTAGTTGGGCATCTGCTTATAACAAAATACTAGCAATCATCTAAGAATACGGCACCCCAAATAAGACATTGTGACAGTGATGCTAGTTATGCCACTGTGATTGTGTCTTATTTGGTGTTCTGCATTTTTAGATGATTGCATATATTATATATAAAAATAATATTATATAGCTTTTATAAAATCATGTGGTAGCACTATGTCTCCTTCCCCCCTCTCTCTCCCCCCCAAAAAGTGCTTGCAGATGTACAGTACATACTGGTACTTTTCTTTTCAGGAGTCTGTCAGCGCCGCTATCCCGCACTCTCTCCTGGCGGCTTAGCGGCTCTTAGGTGTCCTGGGCGGCGTGCGGCGGCTCTGGGTCACGTGATATCTGCGACCCAGGCCAGAGCACACAGCAGCAGAGAGCACAGACAGGAGGAGGAGCGAGCGCCGCTGATGCTAATAGGCGCTGCGCTCGTTCGTCCGTCGGCTGCTCCTCTAGCAGCTCCTGCTGCACTACGGAAATGTCCTGTGTGAACGGAGCGGGGGTCGGGGGACAATGGAGCAGCTGTAGCTGTAGGTGCCGTGCCCCCTTCATGGCCAGGAGCCCGGCGGCAACTGACTCCGCTGCCTCCGAGAGTTCCACCCCTGCCGGCGCTATTCAACTGTCGCTGAATAGAATTGACCCCATAGACAAAAGGTGGGTCTAGCACTGCCACTTAAACTTACAGCCTTCAAAATGAAGAAATGGATAGGTGGATAGAGGTGTGGCACTCCAATGAAGGATCCAACGGGTGTAATATGGTTTGCCAGCGGTCGGGGTCCCGGCGACCAGCATACCGGCGCCAGGATCCCAACCGCCGGCATACCGACAGCTGGGCGAGCGTACATGAGCCCCTTGTGGGCACGGTGGCGCGCGTCTCCCTCCAGGGGGGTCGTAGACCCCCAAGAGGGAGAAAAGATGTCTGTTTGCAGGCGGTCGGGATTCCGGCGCCGGTATGCTGGTCGCCGGGTCCCCGACCGCCGGCAACCAGAAGACCACCCTAATCCAACAGCAAGTGAATAGTGGGATAAAGTAGTTGGGCATCTGCTTATAACAAAATACTAGCAATCATCTAAGAATACGGCACCCCAAATAAGACATTGTGACAGTGATGCTAGTTATGCCACTGTGACTGTGTCTTATTTGGTGTTCTGCATTTTTAGATGATTGCATATATTATATATAAAAATAATATTATATAGCTTTTATAAAATCATGTGGTAGCACTATGTCTCCTTCCCCCCTCTCTCTCCCCCCCAAAAAGTGCTTGCAGATGTACAGTACATACTGGTACTTTACTTTTCAGGAGTCTGTCAGCGCCGCTATCCCGCACTCTCTCCTGGCAGCTTAGCGGCTCTTAGGTGTCCTGGGCGGCGTGCGGCGGCTCTGGGTCACGTGATATCTGCGACCCAGGCCAGAGCACACAGCAGCAGAGAGCACAGACAGGAGGAGGAGCGAGCGCCGCTGATGCTAATAGGCGCTGCGCTCGTTCATCCGTCGGCTGCTCCTCTAGCAGCTCCTGCTGCACTACGGAAATGTCCTGTGTGAACGGAGCGGGGGTCGGGGGACAATGGAGCAGCTGTAGCTGTAGGTGCCGTGCCCCCTTCATGGCCAGGAGAGTTCCGCCCCTGGAGTGAATAGTGATTGAGATACGGTTAATGTAATAAGCAAGAAAATATACATTTCTAAAGAATGATATAGTTTCCTAAATTCTGAAGGTGTATCATATAATGTGCTCAGAATATTTAATTTTATTTATTTTTAACTTCTCCCTTGATGCTGGACATCCCCACTATCTGGAAAGTCTTGGGGGGAGGGTGCTGCTGCCATGGCCCATGGCTAGACCTTACACCTCTGGTGCTGCCCATGTGGGGCCACTGGTACAAATTTTTCCAGGGCCGCTTTTTGTTCCCAATCCACCCCTGCATCTAGTACATTGTTTTATTTGTGCTACGCTATTTATTAATGTGCCTCTGGGAAATGCTTTTAAAGGAATCCCATAATACCAGTGGAGAAGTAGAATTTTCATTAATAGAAAAGTAAGTCTCCTAGGCTGCCACTAACTCAGACCCGGCTCCCATTCTGGTGTGCCAGAAGGGAATGAACCTCCAAAAGGATGCATCCTTGTCATGATTTAACTCAACACAATGGGGGGATGATTGGAAATACCCCTTTGCTGATATTCTACACTACGTATGGCAGGCATTAATGAATGAGAGACCAGAGCAAGATCACTTCTGGAGAAGGAACAATGTGATGAGTTAAAATAAGAGAATTGTTTAATGCCAGGATGCCAAAGCCACCAGGCATCCACAAGGCCCATTTCCTCTATCAAAGCTGAAAAGCTAGTTGATTTCGAAATGATTTTGGTTCCACTTTCCCGCCTACTATCCATGCCAACATCAAGCACATAATTAAAGTCCCCAACACATAGCACCGGAACCCCTGGGAAGGAGGAAAGAAAATCACAGAAAAGCTGAAGGACATCTGGGCTGAAAAGTGGGGCAATATAGACTACAAATAATATAAGTGAATGAGAGTTAACCAATGTATTAAGAAATAAATCTGCCTAATTGGTCTGTTTGGACTTTTATAACAGAGAGTCTGTTAATTCTGTGTTAATTAACACAGAAATTCCCCTAGAGTTTGGGTGAATGGCGAAGTGTCAGGACCAGCTCACCCATGTTTTTTTTAAGGCTCTATTGCCAATTACATGAGTTTAAAGTAGGCATACAATGTCAGGTTTACAGGATTTAATGAAAAATAAAAAAACGCGCTCCAGCTGGGATTTATTATGCTTGAGCAGCTCTGAAAAACAGGGAAAGTAATAACAATGTGGAGCAGAGCGCTTGTTATTATGTATCTGTGCAGTATGTGTTTGCAACATATGTTGCTTAAAGGATAATTTGTAGCAGTGCAATACCTATCAAAAGAACGGGTTTGTTAAATGTTAACTGCCTTTTGTATTTTAGCCACAGTCCTTAGTTAAGCATTAGGGGTTCCATTGCTTGCTGTCTTAGGAGGTCAGGATTTTTGACGTGATAGTCTTATATCCCTAACTATCCCTATTCTACCAACCTGGTCAACGATGACAGGAGGACGTTGGTGATTCTCCCTCCGGCTGGATCCCCGCTCCGTAAAGCCGCTTCACTCCGGCCGCGTCTCCTATGCACCGTGCGGCGCGCTGAGTCTACTTGGAGTCCCGGTCTGTGTGTTGGCTTTGCGGCGTGCTCTGTATGTAAGAGTCACTGAACTGACAGTCTTTTTGGCGGTGCTTCCAATGCGTTTCAGGCTCCAGGCCCTTTATCGAGGATAAGTGAACAAGGTTTCATCAAGTACAAGGAGAGCAAAAGATACAACTAGGATATAATATTAGAAATAGGCTAAAGAGGAGCAAAAGCTCAAGTATGTGTCAATTGAAAAGCAAATACTTCAGTCAGTCTGGCGCATTCGGCCAAGCTTGTTGCCTGTGTTCCAGCCAGCATGCCGCCACTCTACATGTTTCAAAGCAATGTGTTCTACATCCACACACAGTCTAGCTGGAAAAAAATTCTCAAAGCTATTTCTTAACTTGAATAAATTGGGATCTCAATTTCTGGACATCTGCTGAGAAATCTTGAAAAAGATAGTAACTTCAGCTAAACTAATGTATTTGATCGAAGTAGCAAATGTAGACAAATATATAAAAATTGGAACTCCATAGGTAAATGTAAACATTGTGCCTGGCATTGGCAGGCTTGAATCTTTATATGCTTTCTTATTTCTCTTCTTATTCCATTTGCAAGAGAGGCTGTGTGGGAGTCAGCTAGCCAGTGCCGTGAAGGGCGGGTTCTAGCTAGTGAGCCTGTGCTAGACTAACACTGCAAGATAACATGGAATATTGAATTGTGTGTATGTGTGTGCTCAGCACTCACCACATACCTCCCAATATGTCCCTATCCAGGAGGGACAGAATGCTCTGCTCCTGGACTTCCATCTTAATTTGTGATTGCCATCACCTGTGCTGAAACACCTTTCTTATCCATCAACCTGTTCAACACAGGTGATGGAAATCATAAATTAAGAGAAAAGTCCAGGAGCAGAGCATTATGTCCCTCCTGGAGAGGGTCATGTTGGTAGGTATGCAATTTAAACAGGAAAAATAGTAATAGAGAACTGCTGCGCCTATGAGAGCTGTGGTGGAGATGTCTAAAGGAAGTCACTCAACAACCATAGCAATATAGACAAGAAAATATAGACATCACCTCTGCGCTCATCAAATCTCTAAAATGGGTGTACAGTCAGACAAATGAGACAAATAAGTTTGACTATTGTAGAGTCCAAAGTCTTTAGATAGAAAATTGTGTGTTAATAGCAAGTTTGTTCCAATGCAATTTCTCCTTAGATCCCTTTCTATCGGTGAAGTAACGTAACGGAAAGTGATGGAATGCATACCGTACTCACGTTACAACGTAACGTTATCCTCAGATAAAGGTATCTTTTGTTTCCATGTCACGTGGTCCTTGATGTTTCTTTTCGTCTCCAGACGAAGAATGATGAACTCGTCTTATGCTCAGATGCAATGGCTGTGCAGTAGGGAGACCCCTGTGTGCCCAGAGTGGGTGTCCTGATCCAGCAACATTAAGGACATGGTGGTACATACTGATATCATGAACATCTCTAAATCTCCAACAGTGCCGGGAAAAGAAGTCTTTCTGTCAAAGAAACCGGGCTGCTATCGCTGCCTTGGCTGCACCACGTGCAGCCATATGATAACAGGGTCAGCGTTTACTCTACCGTTAATTGGGAGGAAGATTTCCATCCGACATATAGTATCCTGTACCTCTACCCATATTATCTACCTTATCATCTGCCCCTGCGGTTTGTGTTACATGGGCAAGACAATCCGGACTTTACAAGAGTGCATGGCTCTGCACCGCTTTGCTATAAAGGCCCCCATCGCCGGTGCTCCTTCCGACCAACTAGTGGCCCGGCATTTCCAGGAGGCCAAGCACACCTTAGGGGACCTTAAGCATATAATTATTGACCAGTTCCTCAAAACACTACGGGGGGGCGACAAAGATGGCCGACTACTCCGACCTTAACAAAAGAATCACTTGGAGTATCTTTGGATAGTACATTACAGGACTGCCTGTCACTATCTTCAGGTCGGTTGCCAACACAGGCCCGTGCCCCCCATGTGAGGAAAGTGCGGCCCTGAGTCTACTTGGGTCGACAGCTCACCAGGTGGTAGGAGCTTTAGACCCGGTATCTGGTATCCTACATTATGATCTGCATTACGATCATCATTATAATATTTGGTACCTTATACACGACCTGCTCGCCAGCAGTGCTTGATGTTTGCAGCTATGTCCTATTTACTCTATGCACTCTATTGGTGTATCCCCCTATGCATGCCTCCTGTCTTTCATCAACCTGCTTCCTTTGTTAATATCAGTAGGCTGTCGGTGGGTTAGGGGACGCGATCTGATGCGGCACTTAACAGCTCTCCGCTCTGTTAAATATTTCTAAACTTGTATTTGACCCATACAGGCTGAACCACGCTGTACACTGTGGTCTGTTTACGTGCACTTCTTTTCTTTTACAGCTCCCCTGCCTCCGCTCACGCGATGCTATTTGGATGTTACCAGGCAACGGGCCGACTCAGGTGCAGCGCTGACGTCATCCTCTATCACCTTCCAGTGCCATTCAGCGATAGGGACGGAGGCACGGGAGGTGTTTCACTTGCGGTTTGGCGGGCTCTTTCCTCCTTATATGGATGAGTATATTGCTTTCTCTTTTCACTCTCACATCTTGACAAAGGGGTTGAACTCTCCGAAACGTTGATGTAATACGATGTAACTTTTGAACAATACATTGCATCTTCACAAGACCCTGAGTGCCGCAGCTTTTGTCTATTTTACTGTCAGTTGCCTTACTGAGGGCACAGGGGCACGGATTTCACCGGGGGAGTGCCGGGCTACGTGATGCTCATATATATATATGTGTAGGCAGGAAAGGACAGTGGCACTCGGAGACTTCCTAAACGAAATATTATATTAAACAATCACTTCGTGAATTTAATATAATTTCAAGACTATAAGACTTTTAGAGTAAAACCTAAAATTCATCCAGCCAAAGTGAAAGTTACAGGGTACACTGGGGAGGAAATTCCTGTGAAATGTACATGCTTATTGACACTGAAATATAAGGGACAACAGTTTAAAACATCTCTACTGATTGTGGATAAAAATGTGCAACCGATTCTAGGATTAAGTTCCTGTGAGAAACTAAGCTTGCTAAAGAAAGTTTTTATGGTGACATCACAAGTAGAAGATGACTGCAAATCGATGTTTACAGAATACAGAGACTTGTATGAAGGTCTAGGTTGTTTGCCTTGAGAGCATAAAATAAATATAGACACGCAAGTTTCTTCAGTGATACACCCCTGTAGAAAAGTGCCATTTGCGTTGAGAGATAAACTGAAACAAGAGTTAAATCACATGGAAGCCTTGGGTGTGATACAGAAAGCTGATGAGCCTACTGAATGAGTAAGCTCCTTAGTGATTGTTGAAAAGAAAAATGGACAACTCAGAATATGTCTAGACCCCAGAGATTTAAACAAAGCTATTAAACGAGAACATTTCAAACTACCAACCAGAGATGAAATCATGTCGCAATTTGCGGGAGAAAAATGGTTCAGTAAATTGGACACATCTTCAGGATTCTGGCAAATGAAGCTAGATGAGGCCAACTCAAAGCTTTGTACATTTAATACACCAGAAGGTCGATACAGATTTCTTCGACTACCATATGGAATATTGTCTGCTCCAGAAGTATATCACAAAAAGATACACATGATTTTTTAACATATTCCAGGTGTTGAAACAATGATGGATGACATTATTGTCTGGGGATCTACAAAGGAAGAACATGATTCTAGATTGGAACTTGTCAAGAAAGTGAATCTAAAGCTAAACACGGACAAATGTGAATTCTGAAAGGTTGGCCAGCAGAAAAACATGTCTATCCATGATTATTGGATGTACCGCAGTGACCTTACAGTATGGTATTATTTACAAAGGCAATAGGTTTGTCATACCTGCACGACTAAGAAAAACTATGCTGTGCAAGGTACATGAAGGCCACTTAGGAGAAGAAAAAATGTAAGCGGAGAGCGCGTGAAGTTATGTATTGGCCAAGAATGAACCAAGACATAGCACAGACTACAGCTACATGTGAATTATGTTTTACGTATACACCGAAACAACAAGGCGAGCCACTGAGTCCTCACGCAGTGCCAGAGAGACCGTACCAGAAAGTTGGCGCAGATTTGTTTGATTGTAATGGGAAAACGTACATTGTCGTGACTGATTATTACTCTAACTACCCTGAGGTGAAGACACTACATACAACTACTAGTAAAGCCATAATCAATTGCATGAAGTCAATCTTTGCAAGGCATGGTGTTCCTCTGGAAGTGTTCACTGACAATGGTCCTCAGTTTTCCAGTGCTGAATTTAGACAATTTGCTGATGAGTGGGAATTTGTCCATACTACGTCAAGTCCCCACTATCCACGCTCAACTGGGTTGGTGGAAAGTTCAATAAAAACTGTAAAGAGTCTCATGAAAAAAGCTCAAGAAGGTAAAGTAGATTTCTACAAAAGTCTTTTAATCTACCGCAGTACACCTTTACAGAATGGACTTTCTCCTGCACAACTGCTGATGGGAAGGAGGATTAGAGCAAATCTCCCGATACATGATGAACTGCTTAATACACATAACTCAGCGTTGGTCAGACTGAGTAAGGAACTTCAACAGGCGAAACAGAAACTGTTTCATGACAGGCGAGCAAAAAGCTTATCTGATCTAAAATCGGGTGACCAAGTCCGTCTCAGAGATCACGAGAAAGGTATTTGGGTGCAGAAAGGCATTGTGCAAGCACAAGTAGCACCAAGATCTTATACTATATGTACAGAGCGTGGAACGGAAGTAAGAAGAAATTGGGTGGATTTAAGATCTCAACCTAACCATAATGAAGACAACATGACTGAAGAATACCCTTCATCTGACATGTATGATGACCTGATAATGGTGAACAAACCACGATTCTAGAAAGGTCCAACATGGTCGATGAAACACAGACTGTGTATGAAAGACCCAAAAGGGAAATACGCAGACCTGAGAGACTCATTGAAACGTGTTAGATGATGTTCTTAATATGACGTTGTTAATTGTTGCATTGAAGCGTACAGGGCTTTTCTTTAAAGAGGATGTGATGTTAGTGTATTAGAATGCTTAATATTTGTAGACACTCCCTTACTAATATGTGTAAGCCTGAATCTTCAGTGATAGTCCCTGGGACCATGGGGATGCTGGGAAGTGGGTGGTCCAGTGTGCAGCGTGCCTGGAGTTGGTGATGGAATAAACAGCACAGCAGTGAACTCACATGTCTCTGTGTCTTATGACTGGATTTACAAACATATGAACAAAACAAGGAGCACAAAGGATCTAGCAGGGAACACAGCCATCACTAAGATGATGGTAAAATATGT
The DNA here is from genome assembly GCF_028390025.1 of Pseudophryne corroboree. Lineage (NCBI taxonomy): Eukaryota > Metazoa > Chordata > Amphibia > Anura > Myobatrachidae > Pseudophryne > Pseudophryne corroboree. The sequence goes on from NC_086447.1 coordinate 445,238,570, forward strand.
AATAGTTATACCAAATTAATAGATAACAATCTAATACAGAATACCTCAATATCTCAAATTAAATTAATAGACCAGCTGTTACATGTAAGATCCTGTATAAAACTCCTACCTAGAAAAAATTGTGATAGCATTTCACCAGAGTTAATGGCTGAACCCGAAGACTGACAAGTATTTAATATAGATGAATACCTGCAAACCTAATACTTCATTAAGGCCCTGTGGGACTAATGTAACAAGGCATATGATCCATTCACATTCTCTCTGCAACAGCTTCGCAGACCTGTCACCACCTCTGCGTAGTGGGGGCACATGATCTATTATATGATCTTTCAATGATGACAAATTGTGTTTGGCCTCAAAGAAGTGCTGTGCGACCGGCTGTACACTGGTCCCAGTGCTGATTGCCACTCGTATGGACCGATGTTTGCAGGTACATCTTATCATAACAAAAATAGTTTCTTGTGAGCACCAACTCCAGCAGTCTCATAAAGAAATCTACTGGAGGTCGTTGATACAATGAATTGTCAGAAATCAACAACCGAGTGCCTGCATACCTGTACCATGTGGGATGCAGGTATACAGGCTGCTCACATCAACGGAACACAAGAAGCATGTCTCAGATAACATTGGTAGAGACTTCAAAGATAGCAATAAACTATTGCTGTAGGCTGTAATGGGATGTGGTCAAGATCCCACCGGACAAAATCCCGGCGGTCGAAATACCGACACTGGAATCCCGACCGGCACAATCCCAACATATTCTCCCTCCGTGGGTGTCCACGACACCCATAGAGGGAGAATAAATTAGTGTGCTGAGCGTAGCAAGGCACCGTGCCCGCAGCGAGCCTGCAAGGGGCTGCGTTCCGCTCGCCACCCCTGTCTGGATTGTGTGGTCGGGATTCTGGCGTCAGTATTTCGACCGCCGGGATCCCGTCCAGCGGGATTTAGTACTGATCCCGCTGTAATAGTGGTATAGGCTGTAATAGTGCATCTAAGTACAGTATGTCGATACTGGCTGATATAACGAGCCTCTAGCAGAAATTATACGCCATCCCGGAGGATGTTGTAAGCTCTTATGGATCTACGGGATCATGTACATTAAAGACTTAATCGGAAACTGTACTGTTAATGTATTCTTAATATCCACTGAAATCCAGCACTGTGAGCAAGCATCAACTAGTAATAAATCCAATACATTTTTAAATATAGCAATGGGGTCAATCTATAAGTACTAGTATCATTCAATTGGCGCTCCACTTCTGCTTTGTAGTCACACAGATTTAACGCAACCAGGTCTCCTCCCTTATCGGCAATATATTGTCATAATTTCTTAAGTTATCCAGGGCTTTGCGTTCCTCCCTGGAAAGGTTTCAAAATTGAGGTTTCTTAGCTAAGGGGGATTCACACAGTGCCTTGTCTAACTTTCTAATGTAGGTTTTAATGGAGGCATTATTGCTAACAGGATCGAACTTGGACCGACCCTGTAACTTCAATAATTGGGGAGGTATTTCAGACGCAACTGCTACCTTAGTCCCAAAATGTTCCTTGAGTGTTAAACTCCGATAAAGATGATAAAGTTAAATTTTCCATTGTACCCTATCAAACGGCATAGTAGGAACAAACGATAATCACCTCCGTAATACTGACAGTTCAGATTCAATCAACATTCTATCAGATAAGTTATAGATCAAGTCTTTTGACCCTTCTGTGGTTTTTTTTTTGTTTGCCTTGCTTCGTGTTTTGCTCGCCGTGGCGGGTGTATCTGGATTTTGATCTAAAAAATGGGCCCTAGTGCGACAACTATTGGAGAACTGTTGTAACCTCTGCCCCTAGTACGACTAGAATCGTTGTCGCTCTCAGTATTACCTGAACAGACCAACCCAGAAGTCACGGCAGTCTCAGTACCCTGTTTGTGCTAAATCACGATTGCCACTTTTATGGGATACTCGATATCAAAGCGTTTCTTGGAGTCTGAAATTATTGCAGCCGGTGTCATAGCACTTTCCATCATAGAAATAACCACAATTGTCTTTTCTTATGTAAGGCTTGTCACAGACCGGATTGTATTAACGTCGGTGTGTCCGTTTAAGGTGTTCGGTTTGTAGGGTATTTTGTCGATCAAACAACTGTTTAGAGCTACACAAATCTTTAGCTTTTGATCACAAAATATCCTGTCTTGAACATGTATATTGCGACAGGTGCTGTCTCTACCGCCGCACGCACCGTAACTGCTGGGGTCTAGAGTGGCCCATTAGTAAGATAAACGTTGTAGGGTTTGTGAGTCATTTGTGCTATATACAAACCATCAAGCCAGAAGAACCCACTGTGAAAATAGGAATTTAATGCCTACTGGTAACTCCTTTTCTCATAGTTCATAATGGATACTGGTGAACTGTATTTTAGTACCGTGGGGTTATAGATTGAGTCCACTGGAGCCTGGCACTTTAAAAACCTTTAGTGTGTGTATGTGTGTGCTGGCTCCTCCCTCTATGCCTTTCCTACCAGACTCAGTAAGGAAAACTGTGCCTGAGGAGACGGACATACCATGAGAGAAGAATATATACAATAGCGGCGAGGCAACAAGCCAACACACAACCAAACGAACAGGAGTGCTAACTGAACAAAGGATAGAGACAACCAGCATAACAAAGACAGCAAAGCTAATCCAACATAGTAAAGGGGCCACAACTGCGGCCCAACCAACACTTACATCCAGTAATCAGGATCTGAAGCACTGAGGCGGGTGCCCAGTATCCACTATGGACTACGAAAAAAGGAATTACCGGTAGGTATTAAATTCCTATTTTCTCTTACGTCCTAGTGGATACAGGGGAACTGTTCTTTAGTACCGTGGGGAGTCCCAAAGCTCCCAAAATGGATGGGAGAGTGCTAAGACACCTGTAAAACCACCTGACCAAACTGAAAGTCCTCCTTGGCCAAGGTGTTGAACCTATAAAACTTCACAAACGTGTTCGAACCAGATCAAGTAGCAGCTCGGCACAACTGTAAAGCCGAAACACCCCAGGCATCCGCCCAGAAAGAACCGACAGACCTTGTCGAGAGGGCCTGAATAGACATCGGCAAAGGCAGAGCGCCGAAGTATAGGCCTGTTGAATAGTCAACCTGAGTCAATGAGCAATAGATTGCTTAGAAGCTGGCCGACCAATTTTGGTGGCATCATAAAGGACAAACAGCGAGTCAGATTTCCGATGCTGAGCCGTCCTTTTGACATTAATCCTCAGAGCTCTCACCACATCCAAGGACTCTGGGCCCATAGAAACATCAGCCAACACCGGAACTACAATCGGCTGATTCACATAAAAGGCTGACACCACTTTAGGCAAAAACTTAGGCCGAGTCCTGAGCTAAGCCCTATCTTCATGAAAAAAAAAAAGTACGGGCTTTTACAGGATAATGCCCGCAATTCAGAAACCCATCTTGCAGACGCCAATGCCAGCAACATGACAGTCTTCCAAGTGAGAAATCTCAATTCCACCTTCTGTAAGGGTTCAAACCAGTCTGACTGAAGAAAGGACAAAACCACATTTAGATACCATGGAGCCGTGGGAGGGACGAAGGGTGGTTGCATATGACGAACTCCTTTCAGGAAAGTCTGCACCTTCGGGAACAATGCAAGTTTTTTCTGGAAGAAAATAGAGAGAGACGAAATCTGTACTTTGATGGAGCCCAACCGTAGGCCCATATCCACACCTCCTTGCAGGAAAATCAGAAAATGACCAATCTGAATTTCCACGGGAGAAACTTTTCTTCACTCACACCAAGAAACATATTTCTTCCATATACGGTGGTAGTGTTTCGATGTAACCACCTTCCGGGCCTGTACCATAGTGGAAATAACCTTGGAAGGGAGACCCTTTCTGTCTAGAATCTCCCTCTCAACTTCCAAGCTGTCAAACGTAGCCGATGTAAGTCTTGATAGACAAATGGACTTTGTTGTAGAAGATCCTTTTGAAGCGGCAAAGGCCAGGGTTCCTCCAGAGACATGGTCAGGAGGTCTGTGTACCAAGCCCATTGAGGCCAATCTGGGGCAATAAGAATTGCCTGAGCGCTCTCCCTTTTGAGTCTTTTTAGAACCTTTGGAATGACATGGATTGGAGGGAACAGGTAAACAAACTGGTAAGTCCATGGGGTCGTCAGCGCGTCCACTGCCACAGACTGGGGGTCCCTCGTCCTGGAACAGTAATGGTGTAGCTTCTTGTTGAGACGAGAAGCCATCAGGTCTCTCTGTGGACACCCCTACCGGTGAACCAATTGTTGAAACACCTGAGGATGAAGGCCCTATTCCCCCGGATGGAGGACGTGCCTGCTGAGGAAGTTCACCTCCCAGTTGTCCACTCCTGGAATGAATATGGCTGAGATGGCCCTTGTGTTGGCCTCCACCCAGAGGAGTATCTTTGACACTTCTCGCATTGCTGCTCTGCTGCTTGTTCCTCCCTGTCGGTTTATGTGCGCCACCGCCGTGGCGTTGTCCGACTGTACTTGGATGGCTTGATTCTGGAGAAGGTAGGAAGCCTGAAGAAGGGCATTGTATATCACCCTGAGTTCCAGGACATTGATCGGTAGTACAGATTTCTGACTCAACCACCGTCCCTGGAACTGGGCCCCTTGAGTCAAGCCCTCCAACCCCAGAGGCTGGCATCCGTTGTCAGTAGAATCCACGACTAGGTACAGAAACTCCGGCCTTCCACCAGGTGAGGAACTTGAAGCCACCAGGACAGAGAAATCCGTGCTTTTGGAGACAGGGTCACCATCTGATGCATGTGCATGTGAGACCCTGACTACTTGTCCAGCAAATCCAGCTAAAAAGGCAGGGCATGAAACCTGCCATATGGGACTGCCTACATCTTGCCCAGCAAGTGTATGCAAAGATGTATTAAGACCTTGCGGGGTCTGAGCACTGAGCGTATCATAGCTTGGAGAGCTAAAGCCTTGTCCATAGGGAGAAACAACTTCTGAGACACTGTATCCAGTATCATACCCAGGAACTGAAGGCACTGGGATTATTCCAAGTAAGAATTTAAAAAAGCAGGATCCATCCATGATCCATCAGCAGACGAGTCATCAGGTCGATGCTTTGCAGGAGACATTCCCTGGACACTACTTTTATCAGGAGATCGTCCAAGTAGGGGAACATTTTGACCCCATTTTGCGCAGTTGTAGCATGATCTCCACCATGACCTTTGTGAAGACCCTTGAAGCTGTGGAGAGACCAAAGGGTAAGGCTTGAAACTAGAAGTGACTGTCCAAGATGGCGAACCTGAGGTAAGACTGGTGAGGAGGCCACATAGAGATGTGCAGGTAAGCATCCTTGTCGTCTAGGGAAACTAGAAATTCTCCTTCCTCCAGACCAGACACCACTGCCCGCAGAGATTTCATCTTGAAGTTGAATACCCGCAGATAAGGGTTCAAAGCTTTTAGATTTAATATGGGCTGTACCAAACTGTCCGGCTTAGGAACGACAAAAACACTGGAGTAAAACCCCCTGTTGCATAACGGAGGAGGTACTGGAACCACTACTCCCGTCAGTAAAAGTTTTTGAATGGCTTCTTTCAAGGTAACTCTTGCTGCGGTTAAAGCTGGTAAGCTGACCTGAAAAATCTGTGAGAAGGGAGTGTTTGAAATTCCAGTCTGTATCCCCGAGAAATGAGGTCCCCTACCCAAGGATGCCGGCAGGACTGTGCCCACACCTGGGCGAAGTGCTGAAGGGGAGCATCTACCAGAAAGTCACCCTGTTGTTGGGGCCGACTGTCACGTGGAAGGCTTTGTTGTAGAGGTTCCAGGGTTTTGATCCAAGGAAACTGCAGCTGCAGGTTTTCTGGACGTACCACAAGATCCTATAGGAGCATTGGAGGCTCCTCGGCCTCTGCCTCTGAACCTTGCCACATGAAAGGACTGCAAGGAGGGACCTGAGTAAGAGCATCTAGCAGATAGGGTGGGCGATGGCAGCTTGGTAGACTTACCCGCCATTGCTTGAGAAATCAATTTATTCAACTAGTCTCCAAACTAAGCATCGCCTGTAAAGAAAAGATTTTCTACCTCTTTTTGGAATAAGCATCCACTGACCATTGACGTGACCAAAGAGCCCTGCGAGCCAACACCGTAATAGCAGTAGTACGGCCATTTATTTGACACAATTCCTTTACAGCTTCACTCATAAAGTTGGCAGCATCCTGTATATGTTGCAACAGAGTAATGATCTCATCCTGGGGCAGGGAGTAAAATCCATTAAAAACATTATCAGACCACTTGACCACTGCCCTTGAAATCCAACCACAAACTATTGTGGGATGTTGTGCAACACCCACTGCCATATATATATTGCTTTGAGAGTGGTTTCTATTTTACGCTCAGCTGGGTCTTTCAGGGATATTGCCCCAGGTATGGGGTGTTTTCCCATAACTTCCTGTCCTCAGCTGGGAGGGAAAAGAAGGATAACAACCTCTGAGGGGTTATGAATTTTCTTGTCAGGCCAGGGAGTTCAATTCCTTTGACACAGGAAACGTGGCTGATGATTTTGGATTTACATTAAAGTACAATTCTTTATATAGTTCTGCTTCCTGATCGGGTATGTTAAGAACCTCCCTCACAGCATAAATGAGGGCCTCCACCCAGGGGGACAGAGAGATGTCCCCCTCCATATCATTTGTTTCATATAAATCAGGCAGGTCAAAATCAGGTTGTAGCACTTGTAGAAGTAAGCATTTATGTGAAACCAACAGAGGGGGCTGAGAAGCCTTTCTGTTATCTGCAGCTTTAGCCATACAATCAACAGACTGTTTCTCCTTCCTAGCAGCAGTCAGTTCTGAATTAACATTATGAATCATGCTCTTAAATGTATCTAGCTAGTCAGGTTGAATTGCTTTCCCGTGGGGATAATGAACACTGTTCACAAATGAGGGACCTCAGTTAATGGTTTGTCCATTAACTGGGACAAGTCCTGTGTCCTTCCGCTTAGAGGCCTCTGTCCTGTTTGCCCTCCCGGAGACCTGCTGCTTCGCTGGGTGGACTCTTTTAAATACCTGGGGGTATGGGTTACTAACCGGTCCTCGCAATTTATAGATCTGAATATATGTCCACAGATGGACTATCTACGGTCTCGTGTCAGGGTGTGGAGTAAACTGCCACTTACTGTTACGGGTAGGATAAACCTAATTAAAATGGTTGTATTACCTAAACTGCTGTATGTCCTCCAACATTCCCCTGTCTATCTCCCCTAGAGATTATTTGGCATCATAGATGGTATCTTGTCCTCACTGGTGTGGTTCAACCGTAGAACTCGGATTAAACTAGATACTCTAACTAGGCCTCGGGACTCGGGTGGTCTGGCTCTCCCTAAACTTAGATTCTATTACTTAGCGGCTCAGCTATTCCATCTAATTCCTTGGGTCTCCGACTCGTCTGGGGATTTATTAATCTCTAATGTATTACTAGCATCTAAAATCAATTTGTCACCCCTCCAGCTCCTACTTAGTGATAATGTTGCACTCCTTAGGATGCCGTTGGTTAAACAAGCGATCATGGTTTGGAGGCAGATACATTCTATGTTGGGGGGAGAGATGGGATCCTAACACCCCATTGATGCACACTCGTGCTCTCACTCATTTCACGTCCCTACAAATGGGATCGGTGTGGGAACGCTGGGCAGTTTGTTCCCTCAATCAATTGTACTCCTCGGGCACATTTATTTCTTTTGGACAAATGCAGACTGAGTTTAATATACCCGCATCCTATTATTATAGATATATTCAGCATCGCCACGCGTGCGCATCTCAGTTTAGTGCTGCTCCACCTCTCCTTCGGAAGTCACCGGTTCACCTGCTCCTGACTGATACTCTAGGCTCAGGGACTGTTTCTGCTCTCTACTCCGCTCTGCTCGGTGCCCATCATTCTGACAGTCTCTCACACCTTAAATCTAAATGGGAGGTAGATTTGGGACCGATTTCCCTAGATGTATGGGGGGAGGCCTTGTGGACTGCATGTACCGCTACCACCTCGGCTCGTTTTCAACAGATACACTTGTTTATATTACATCGAGTCTACATCACTCCCACACGTCTTTTCAACATAGGGGGACGGAGTGACTCTAGGTGCCCGAAGTGTGCCTCCCTTGACGGTACCTTCTGGCATCTATTGTGGGCCTGTCCGGTGGTGCAGGACTTTTGGCAGGCGGTGAAACGGATAATAGCCTCTACGGGAATCCCCTTTGACGTGTTTACCCCCCTTGTGTGTATCCTTGGGGTCATAGATGAGGAGATATTGGATGCTCACTCTAGAAGATATATTCTTAATTTATGCGCTTTGGCCAAAGTACTGATAGCACGCTCATGGATGGCGACTGAGGGCCCTGATATTAATAAATGGATCCCGTTAGTGAACTCGGTTGTGTCACATGAAAAGTTTGTTTATATTTCTAGGAAAGCCCCAGATAAATTTTACAAGATATGGGATAGGTGGTTATCGTCTCCACTGTACCGGTGTACCCGTGCTTCTGCCTCATACTGATATCTGGTCACTTCGTGTAGCACGATTGTATGAACAAATGAAAAGAAATCACGACACTCGCTATATATAACTTGTAGCTGTTTGCAACCCTATTTATGTTGTTCTGTTGATGCATACAACATTCGTTGATGTTTATCTGTGTTTACATAGTGCATACCTTTTTTTTATTCAATGTTATGGTTTATATGTTTGTCTGGAAAAATCAATAAAAACGTATTGAATTTAAAAACAAAAACAAATGAGGGACCCCCCCTGAAGAAGGTGTATAATTACATGCAGTACACATAACTTTGTCAGCAGACATGATTTTACAGTGACAATGTAGTGAAAACCACTGAATACCTCCACACAGACCCTAGAGAGCCCCTGGAGTGACACAGAGAAAATGGAGACCAGCACACAAACACAGCAGTGCAACATATTGCTGTGTATATGGACCACACTTCCTATGTGAAGTGGTGCTACTGCTGATGTGCTCCCCCTTGCTATGACCCCCTGGTACCAGTACAGAGTCTGAACAGTCTGGGTCCATGGAGGAGCAGCGTGCATGCAGCCTCGTGATCTGCAGCAGCAGGAAATGGCACCTTTCCTGCCTCTGGTCCCACTCTCTGGGAAGCCCTGCCCCCATAATGGTGCACAGTCCCTATAAATTTATACTGGCTGTTTCAATGTTAATATTATGAACATAACGTTTTCTGACAGATGCTGAGCACCCCGTGGGGTTACATACTCCTCTAAGCCAGTGTGGTCCGCGATGGGCAGAGCTGCTCATGGCCCAAGCCGTCAAACAGCACTGGGGACCTGCTAACTGGGACCCCGGTGATAACACTCACTGCACCAGCGTCTCTTCGGTATGTTAGAGAGTGGCAGCTTGCTGCTTGTGGTGTGTGAAACAGTGCCTAAGGAGCTCAGTATCCTGTCAGCTGGGATTACAAACCATTAACCCTCAGGAGGTTGGTTCGCCCCCCCCCCCCCTCTAAGTCCCACGAAGCAGGAAGACTGGTTGCCAACCAGTAATATCAATGAAAAAAGTAAAATTGAAAATGAAGGAAACTCTCTGGAGTTCCAGAGGAATGCACCCAGCTCCTTGTACACATTTTTCTAAACTGAGTCTGGTAGGAGGGGCATAGAGGGAGCAGCCAACACTAAAGGTTTTTGAAGTGTCAGGCTCCAGTGGACCTGATCTATTCTCCCACGGTACTAAAGTACAGTTCCCCAGTATCCACTAGGACGTAAGAGAAATACATCTTTTATGATTTTGAGTGTATGCAGGAGACGGGGGTGCACACACTAAACTACTGTTACGCTCTAACATTAACAGGTGAGAAATCCTGGGAGTTTAAGGGTGTTGCATGTATCGAAGATTTTGTAAAGACGTTCATGAAACCAAAATTTGTGCATTACACATCCATAGCCCATAGTGCCGGTCAGTATGATGTGTATTTTGTGATGCGCCAGCTGATTAAGGAGAAATTAAAGATGTAATTATTATCTAGAGGCAGCAACATTATGTGCATCATGGTAAAAGATTTGAAGATAAGATTTAGCAACTCTTTACATTTTTTACCCATGCAATTTAGCAGATTACCAAAGGCAATGGGTTTTGACGGTGCCAAAGGGCATTTCTCACATTTTTTTAACACTGCAGATAACCAAAATTAGGGGCTATGCCCACAATAGACTATTTTGTTGTACAATATATGATGCCTGAAGAAAAAGCTGAATTTACAGATTGGTACAATAAGAACAGGCACATACCGTTTAACTTTCAAAAGAACTCATCTGATATTGGGCCTAATTCAGACCTGATTGCTGCTGTGCATTTTCGCACAGCAGCCAATCAGGTCTGAACTGCGCACTGTGGCGCCGGCACATGCCAGACAGCCAATGGCCATCTTAGCCCTGCGATCACCTCTGCCTGATTGACAGGTAGAGGCGGACGCTGAGTGTGAGAAGAAGGGCCGGCAGCATTTGGCCGCCATTTAGGTGGCACGGTCTGGGCAATGCAGGTGTGCCTGAACCGTGTGGAGGCAGGCTGCGGCTGTGTGATGTCACATGCAGCCGTTGCAACCCAGACAGCGAAGGGTAGCTACCTGCCAGCTTGCAGGAGCTGCGCAGGTAGGGTGCTACTCGTCAAGTACAAAAACATTGCCGCTGTGCAATGCTTTTATACTTGTGCTGGGGGGGTAGGGCCAGACATGCTGGGAAGACTAGCCTTGTGCTGGGCATTCCCCCGCATGTCTGAGTAACTGATCGTAGCCGTGCAAAATTTTGCACGGCTACGATCAGGTCTGAATTAGGCCCATTGTAAAGACGATGTGAAAATATTACAAAAAGCTTGTGAGTCTTTCAGTTCCAATGTTATAGCCATGACAGAACAGGAGTTTCTTATAACTAAGGAAAAAAGATATGTTGTTGTTAAGTGTCATGTAGATCCTTTTCAATTGACGACATTTGCGTCAGTGTGCATGGCTATGTACCAGTGTAAATTTTTACAGGAAAACACACTGGCCTTGCTGGCCATACAGTGGTTAATGTACATAGAACACAAAGAAGGCGTGAGTATAAGACACGCTTTACAAGGGGGTGAGAAGAAAGTCGGTAAATACAGTCTGGATGGCTATGCCGTGATAAACGGCGTACCCACCACTTTTGAATTCCAAGGTTGTTGTGGAGCGTGTTACAATGCCGATCATGAAAACAAACAGACTAAAATGACCTACGGTCAACTGCACCATTGCAGGAGAGGTCACACATCCTTAAACTATGCGAATTTCAGATATGTGAAATCTGTGATTGAGAATGGAAGACTATGCTAGAGTCTGATGAGGATCTACAGGCTTTTCTGAAGGGTAAAGAATTACCTGAATCCTTGGATCCACGTGATGCTCTTTACGGCGGACGCGCGAATGCCATAAAGCTGTACCACAAAACAGATTGTGATGAAAAAATTCACTATTTTGACTTTACCAGCCTATACCTTTTTGTCAACAAAACCAAAATGTATCCTATACAACACCCGCGCATCATTTATAAGGATTTTGGTGATGTCACAAAGTATTTTGGTTTTGCCAGGGTTAAAGTTTACCCGCCTCTTAGACTTTTCTTTCTGGTTCTGCCGGTTAAAATGCGTGGTAAGTTAATGTTTTCATTATGTCGCACATACGCCGAGTCTGGACAGATGGAGCCCTGCATTCATGTCTTGGAAAATCGAGCACTCACCGGTACTTGGTGTACGGTGTAACTAAATTTGGCTGTAGAAATGGGATACAGAGTGTAAAATCTATGAGTTGTGGCATTTTAATGAGAGATCCGATGTTTTGTTTTCAGGCTACATTAAAACATACCTTATGGATAAACAAGAGACTTCTGGTTATCCCGTTTGGTGTACAGACTCTGTGAAATGACAAGAGTATATAGATGCCTATCAAGAAAACGAAGGCGTGTCTTTATGACCCGATCACATAGAAACTAACCCCGCCAAAAGACAAATTTCAAATTTGTTTTTAAATTCCTTATGGGGCAGATTTGGCCAACATAGCAACCTGTCCAATACGTGTCTAGTGTCTGACCCCAACAAGCTTTTTGAATATGCGTTTTTACCATACTATGAGGTGTCTGCTTTGGACATCATAGACCACGATACGGCCATGGTGAATTGGCGATACACCAAAGACCATTACAACAGGGCTGAAAATAGGAATATATTTATGGCTGCAATTACAACTGCCCACGCGCATGTTGAATTGTACAAACTATTGGATAGATTACAAGATAGATGCCTGTATCATGAAACAGATTCTGTAATATATGTCAGCAGACCTGGTGACTGGAATCCGCCATTGGGTGATCATTTAGGTGAATTGACTAGTGAGCTACCCTCAGGTACGCACAAAACAGAATTTGTCTCAGCCGGACCCAAGTCATACGGCTATCGACTAAACAACGGGAAGACCAGTTTAAAAGTTAAAGGTATAACGCTCAATGTTGATAATGCGTAGCACGTTAACTTTTACAGTATGAAAGAACTGGTCTTAGATTATCCTTTAAAACCCGAAGGCGATGACCAGAAAAACTTTGTGATCCGACAACCCGGTATAGTACGTGTGAAAGAGTATTAGCAGATTAAGATGCAGACTTTGCAGTAGACGCAAAGGTGCGTTTATACTAAATGGACGCTTACGGACAACTACACAACACTTCTGTTCGGATATTAAGATGTACACCAGATTTCAGCATACCCTCTCCTGTATTTTAGCAGGTCCATCCAAATCGGGTAAAAGTTATTTTGTGAAAACACTGTTGAAGCACGCAGCCACGCATATGACGCATGTACCTGATAATGCTGTTTTGTTTTAGACCTGTTGGTAACCTATATAAAACCAACCTCTGCGTGTTTTCCCTGGTATGTGTTTTATAGAGGGTCTACCCGAGTTTTTTAGCGATGACCAACTTTTTCCCCCTGATAAGATCAATTTAGCAGTGGTTGATGATATGATGGAAGCAGCTAGTAATAATTCTGAGGTTGAGAAAGCATCATCATAATCTTATTATCCTGTACCTTGTCCAAAACATATTTTGTCAAGGTAAAAAGAGCAGTACTATACATTTAAACACAAAATATATGGTTCTGTTCAAAAATCCCAGGGATAAAATACAGTTGGGCATTCTGGCTAGACATATATACCCATCGAAATATTGCTTTTTTCTCGAATCCTATGGAGACAGAGGCCCCTTACGGATATTTACTGGTTGATTTAAGAAACAACGCTCGCGACGATTATCGTTTACAAAGCAGCTTATTCCCACCCAACAAACCGGTCGCTTTTGTCATTAAGAAGCGCAGTTCTATAAAGCTATAACTGTACAACGCTTTAGTCATTCGTTATTATTCTAACAACGGTGAACATGTCGGTCTGGATAAGACATAATTGGGCGCTTTTAAAAACGTTAATTAAAGCCAACCCATCCCAAAGAAACGCTATTTTATCCAACGTTTCAAACGATTTAGTCACGGCTATTTGTGAGATAGCACTCAACACGCTTAAAGGTAAAATACCGTTGTCACGACAGTTAAACTACCTTAAAAAAGAAGTGAGACCTTATAAAATCGCTTTGTAATAAGAAATGTGCCATTGGAAAAAATAAGAGGTTGGTGACACAATCAGGTGGATTTATCTGATCGTTGCTTGGTTTTGCTATTCCGTTAATTGGCGTACAATTGTCTAATCGTTGGAGTATGCTGAGAAAATGTATCTGGTGCCTCAGCATCAGATAGACTGTTTACATAACAAGCCGAGCAGCGACTACATACGTAAAACAGCTATGCAAGGTCTAGATGTAGAGATCGTGAAAATACTACAGAATAACAATTTATCAGAATATGAAAAGACAAAACGATATACAGCATTGTTGCACAGGTATCTGGTGTTGAGTAAACAGTTTGATAGTGAAATGTAAACTTTAGCTCTTTTATCGCCCGTTGCAAATGCTGTTGATGAACCAAATAACTCTGCACAATCGGATTCTACCGATGCTGTTTATCATGAGATTTTGAGTGGTGTTAATGCTAGGTATAAAAAAACTGTGAAATACTATTGAGTAAAATGACGCGCTCTAAACACATCACAGACTGGAACACTAAAGGCGCAACATCAAGGATAGTATGGTACACAATGATGTTACCAACTTTAAAGCAGCTGCTCCCACTCACTTCCTTACACATAAACCTGGTAGCTACAAATGCCTCGGCTGCACCACTTGCAGTAGTTTGGAAACAGGTGAATTCTTTTTCACCCTAGATCAGGAAAGAAATTCCACATTACACATCCTTTTACCTGCACAAGCAGGTATGTAATCTACTATATAAAGTGTCCCTGTGGGCTGCTTTATATAGGGAAGACCTTCAGGCAGTTCAAAGAAAGACTTGCCCTACACCGATCCAGCATCCGTGCGGCAATTGAGGGCCGCTGATCGGACCAACCAGTAGCTAGACATTTCAGGGAATTCCAACATAGTCTAGCATTGATCAGATACAAAATCATTGATGGTGTTCTAGAAAACCCAAGAGGTGGCAATCGTGGACGTTTAGTATTACAAAAAGAAGCCAAATGGATTCACACACTACAAACTGTGAAACCATCTGGCCTCAATGATATTCTATCATTTACAAGCTTCCTATAAGTCTTTTTAACATCCATACCCCTCCATAGTGTCCCATTATGTGATTCCCTTCACCCAGTATTGGACATTTATTGCTATAGCTTGCACACGCAGATTCGTACAAACAATATAGTGTGTTCTTCTTTTGTTAGCAAGATGCCTTTATTGTGCAACACTGAGTGTGTCTATACTTATGTTCAATTAGCCTAGGCGCTCATGTTATATATGTTTTGTTGATTCCAGTGGCCTATTGTTGTTATGATGATGGTACACTACTTTCCCTGCACTACGCCCCCCCCGGGGGATGCCTGGTCGTCGTCGGGCGCCTATGACGTCACGGGGACTCCGGGAGTGCGATGGACGGGACATGCACGTGGTGATTGGTAATGTATAAATGTTTGTTTTATTGTGCTTCTGACAGTTTGTGTCAGCCTTTTTCTTACAAGTCTCTGAGTGCCAGTCGCATGCTGTCTATATACTATTTTCAAATGACAGGGCACCGGAGCATTATGTGCAATACATGAGGAGTGCCAAACCTCTACAATCTTATATATATATATATATATACACTGCTCAAAAAAATAAAGGAAACAACACAATGTAACTCCAAGTCAATCACACTTCTGTGAAATCAAACTGTCCACTTAGGAAGCAACACTGATTGACAATCAATTTCACATGCTGTTGTGCAAATGGAATAGACAACAGGTGGAAATTATAGGCAATTAGCAAGACACCCCCAATAAAGGAGTTGTTCTGTAGGTGGTGACCACAGACCACTTCTCAGCTCCTATGCTTTCTGGCTGATGTTTTGGTCACTTTTGAAAGCTGGTAGTGCTTTCACTCTAGTGGTAGCATGAGACGGAGTCTACAACCCACACAAGTGGCTCAGGTAGTGCAGCTCATCCAGGATGGCACATCAATGCGAGCTGTGGCAAGAAGGTTTGCTGTGTCTGTCAGTGTAGTGTCCCGAGCATGGAGGCGCTACCAGGAGACAGGCCAGTACATCAGGAGATGTAGAGGAGGCCGTAGGAGGGCAACAACCCAGCAGCAGGACCGCTACCTCTGCCTTTGTGCAAGGAGGAACAGGAGGAGCACTGCCAGAGCCCTGCAAAATGACCTCCAGCAAGCCACAAATGTGCATTTGTCTACTCAAACGATCAGAAACAGACTCCATAAGGGTGGTATGTGGCCCGACATCCACAGGTGGGGGTTGTGCTTACAGCCCAACACCGTGCAGGACGGTTGGCATTTGCCAGAGAACACCAAGATTGGCAAATTCGCCACTGGCACCCTGTGCTCTTCACAGATGAAAGCAGGTTCTCACTGAGCACATGTGACAGACATGACAGAGTCTGGAGACGCAAAGGAGAACATTCTGCTACCTGCAACATCCTCCGCATGACCGGTTTGGCAGTGGGTCAGTAATGGTGTGGGGTGGCATTTTTTGGGGGGGCCGCACAGCCCTCCATGTGCTCGCCAGAGGTAGCCTGACTGCCATTAGGTACCGAGATGAGATCCTCAGACCCCTTGTGAGACCATATGCTGGTGTGGTTGGACCTGGGTTCCTCCTAATGCAAGACAATGCTAGACCTCATGTGGCTGGAGTGTGTCAGCAGTTCCTGCAAGATGAAGGCATTGATGCTATGGACTGGCCCGCCCGTTCCCCAGACCTGAATCCAATTGAGCACATCTGGGACATCATGTCTCGCTCCATCCACCGCCACGTTGCACCACAGACTGTCCAGGAGTTGGTGGATGCTTTAGTCCAGGTCTGGGAGGAGATTCCTCAGGTGACCATCCGCCACCTCATCAGGAGCATGCCCAGGAATTGTAGGGAGGTCATACAGGCACGTGGAGGCCACACACACTACTGAGCCTCATTTTGACTTGTTTTAAGGACATTACATCAAAGTTGGATCAGCTTGTAGTGTGTTTTTCCACTTTAATTTTGAGTGTGACTCCAAATCCAGACCTCCATGGGTTAATAAATTTGATTTCCATTGATAATTGTTGTGTGATTTTGTTGTCAGCACATTCAACTATGTAAAGAACAAAGTATTTAATAAGAATATTTCATTCATTCAGATCTAGGATGTGTTGTTTAAGTGTTCCCTTTATTTTATTGAGCTGTGTATATATCTATATATCTATAGCTATATATATATATATACATATATATTAGTGATGAGCGGGTTCGGTTCGTCGGAATCCGAACCCCCCCCCCCCCCCCCCCCCCCGAACTTCACCTTTTTTTACACGGTTCCGAGCAGACTCGGATCCTCCCGCCTTGCTCGGTTAACCCGAGCGCGCCCGAACGTCATCATCTCGCGGTCGGATTCTCGTGAGATTCATATTCTATATAAGGAGCCGCGAGTCACCGCCATTTTTCACTCGTGCATTGGAGAAGATCGTGAGAGGACGTGGCTGGCGTCCTCTCAGTTTCTATGTTCAGTGTGCTGCAAATATCTGTGCTCAGTGTGCTGCAAATATCTGTGCTCAGTGTGCTGCAAATATCTGTGCTCAGTGTGCTGCAAGTGCAAATATCTACGTTCTCTGCCTGAAAAACACTCCATATCTGTGCTCAGTGTGCTGCAAATATCTGTGCTCAGTGTGCTAATTGCTTTATTGTGGGCACTGGGGACTAGCAGTATTATATAGTAGGAGGACAGTGCAGAGGTTTGCTGACCAGTGACCACCAGTATTATACGTTCTCTGCCTGAAAAACGCTCCATATCTGTGCTGCATTGTAGTATATAGTAGGACAGTGCAGAATTTTGCTGACCACCAGTATAACTATATATATAGCAGTATGGTACAGTAGTCCACTGCTCTACCTCTGTGTCGTCAAGTTTACTATCCCATCCATACCTGTGGTGCATTTCAGTTTTGCAGTTTGCTGACCACCAGTATATAATATATAGCAGTACGGTACAGTAGGCCACTGCTCTACCTACCTCTGTGTCGTCAAGTATACTATCCATCCATACCTGTGGTGCATTTCAGTTTTGCACAGTTTGCTGACCACCAGTATATATAATATATAGCAGTACGGTACATTAGGCCACTGCTCTACCTACCTCTGTGTCGTCAAGTATACTATCCATCCATACCTGTGGTGCATTTCAGTTTTGCACAGTTTGCTGACCAACAGTATATAATATATAGCAGTACGGTACAGTAGGCCACTGCTCTACCTACCTCTGTGTCGTCAAGTATACTTTCATCCATACCTGTGGTGCATTTCAGTTTGCACAGTTTGCTGACCACCAGTATATAATATATAGTACGGTACAGTAGGCCACTGCTCTAACTACCTCTGTGTCGTCAAGTATACTATCCATCCATACCTGTGGTGCATTTCAGTTTTTCACAGTTTGCTGACCACCAGTATATAATATATAGCAGTACGGTACAGTAGGCCACTGCTCTACCTACCTCTGTGTCGTCAAGTCTACTATCCATCCATACCTGTGGTGCATTTCAGTTTTGCACAGTTTGCTGACCACCAGTATATATAATATATAGCAGTACGGTACAGTAGGACACTGCTCTACCTACCTCTGTGTCATCAAGTATACTATCCATCCATACCTGTGGTGCATTTCAGTTTTGCACAGTATGCTGACCACCAGTATATAATATATAGCAGTACAGTACAGTAGGCCACTGCTCTACCTACCTCTGTGTCGTCAAGTATACTATCCATCCATACCTGTGGTGCATTTCAGTTTTGCACAGTTTGCTGACCACCAGTATATAATATATAGCAGTACGGTACAGTAGGCCACTGCTCTACCTACCTCTGTGTCGTCAAGTATACTATCCATCCATACCTGTGGTGCATTTCCGTTTTGCACAGTTTGCTGACCACCAGTATATAATATATAGCGGTACGGTACAGTAGGCCACTGCTCTAACTACCTCTGTGTCGTCAAGTATACTATCCATCCATACCTGTGGTGCATTTCAGTTTTGCACAGTTTGCTGACCACCAGTATATAATATATAGCAGTACGGTACAGTAGGCCACTGCTCTACCTACCTCTGTGTCATCAAGTATACTATCCATCCATACCTGTGGTGCATTTCAGTTTTGCACAGTTTGCTGACCACCAGTATATAATATATAGCAGTACGGTACAGTAGGCCACTGCTCTACCTACCTCTGTGTCGTCAAGTATACTATCCATCCATACCTGTGGTGCATTTCAGTTGTGCGCAGTATATATATAGTAGGAGGACAGTGCATAATTTTGCTGACCACCAGTATATAATATATAGCAGTACGGTACAGTAGGCCACTGCTCTACGTACCTCTGTGTCGTCAAGTATACTATCCATCCAAACCTGTGGTGAATTTCAGTTGTGCGCAGTATATATAGTAGTAGGCCATTGCTATTGATATATTACTGGCATATAATTCCACACATTAAAAAATGGAGAACAAAAATGTGGAGGGTAAAATAGGGAAAGATCAAGATCCACTTCCACCTCGTGCTGAAGCTGCTGCCACTAGTCATGGCCGAGACAATGAAATGCCATCAACGTCGTCTGCAAAGGCCGATGCCCAATGTCATAGTAGAGAGCATGTAAAATTAAAATAATAAAGCTCAGTAAAATGAACCAAATATCTAAATCAAAATCGTCTGAGGAGAAGCGCAAACTTGACAATGTGCCATTTACGACACGGAGTGGCAAGGAACGGCTGAGGGCCTGGCCTATGTTCATGGCAAGTGGTTAAGCTTCACATGAGGATGGAAGCACTCATCCTCCTGCTAGAAAACTTAAAAGAGTTAAGATGGCAAAAGCACAGCAAAGAACTGTGCGTTCTTCTAAATCACAAATCCCCAAGGAGAGTCCAATTGTGTCGGTTGCGATGCCTGACCTTCCCAACACTGGTCGGGAAGAGGTGGCGCCTTCCACCATTTGCACGCCCCCTGCAAATGCTGGAAGGAGCACCCGCAGTCCAGTTCCTGATAGTCAAATTGAAGATGTCACTGTTGAAGTACACCAGGATGAGGATATGGGTGTTGCTGGCGCTGGGGAGGAAATTGACAAGGAGAATTCTGATGGTGAGGTGGTTTGTTTAAGTCAGGCACCCAGGGAGACACCTGTTGTCCATGGGACGAATATGGCCATTGACATGCCTGGTCAAAATACAAAAAAATCAACTCTTCGGTGTGGAATTATTTCAACAGAAATGCGGACAACTGGTGTCAAGCCGTGTGTTGGGTTTGTCAAGCTGTAATAAGTAGGGGTAAGGATGTTTACCACCTAGGAACATCCTCCCTTATACGTCACCTGGAGCGCATTCATCAGAAGTCATTGACAAGTTCAAAAACTTTGGGTGACAGCGGAAGCAGTCCACTGCCAACTAAACCCTTTCTCTTGTAACCAAGCTCCTGCAAACCACACCACCAACTCCCTCAGTGTCAATTTCCTCCTTAGACAGGAAAGCCAATAGTCCTGCAGGCCATGTCACTGTCAAGTCTGACGAGTCCTCTCCTGCCTGGGATTCCTCCGATGCCTCCTTGAGTGTAACGCCTACTGCTGCTGGCGCTGCTGTTGTTGCTGCTGGGAGTCGATCGTCATCCCAGAGGGGAAGTCGGAAGACCACTTGTACTACTTCTAGTAAACAATTGACTGTCCAACAGTCCTTTGCGAGGAAGATGAAATATCACAGCAGTCATCCTGCGGCAAAGAGGATAACTCAGGCCTTGGCAGCCTGGGTGGTGAGAAACGTGTTTCCGGTATCCACCGTTAATTCACAGGGAACTAGAGAATTGATTGAGGTACTGTGTCCCCGGTACCAAATACCATCTAGGTTCCATTTCTCTAGGCAGGCGATACCGAAAATGTACACAGACGTCAGAAAAAGAGTCACCAGTGTCCTAAAAAATGCAGTTGTACCCAATGTCCACTTAACCACGGACATGTGGACAAGTGGACCAGGGCAGACTCAGGACTATATGACTGTGACAGCCCACTGGATAGATGTATTGCCTCCCGCAGCAAGAACAGCAGCGGCGGCACCAGTAGAAGCATCTCGCAAACGCCAACTCGTTAATAGGCAGGCTACGCTTTGTATCACCGCTTTCCATAAAAGGCACACAGCTGACAACCTCTTACGGAAACTGAGGAACATCATCGCAGAATGGCTTACCCCAATTGGACTCTCCTGGGGATTTGTGACATCAGACAACACCACCAATATTGTGCGTGCATTACATCTGGGCAAATTCCAGCACGTCCCATGTTTTGCACATACATTGAATTTGGTGGTGCAGAATTATTTAAAAAACGACAGGGGCGTGCAAGAGATGCTGTCGGTGGCCCGAAGAATTGCTGGCCACTTTCGGCATTCAGCCACCGCGTGCCGAAGACTGGAGCACCAGCAAACACTCCTGAACCTGCCCTGCCATCATCTGAAGCAAGAGGTGGTAACGAGGTGGAATTCAACCCTCTATATGCTTCAGAGGATGGAGGAGCAGCAAAAGGCCATTCAAGCCTATACAGCTACCTACGATATAGGCAAAGGAGGGGGAATGCACCTGACTCAAGCGCAGTGGAGAATGATTTCAACGTTGTGCAAGGTTCTGCAACCCTTTGAACTTGCCACACGTGAAATCAGTTCAGACACTGCCAGCCTGAGTCAGGTCATTCCCCTCATCAGGCTTTTGCAGAAGAAGCTGGAGAGATTGAAGGAGGAGCTAAAACGGAGCGATTCCGCTAGCATGTGGGACTTGTGGATGGAGCCCTTAATTCGCTTAACCAGGATTCACGGGTGGTCAATCTGTTGAAATCAGAGCACTACATTCGATCCTAGATTTAAAACCTACGTTGTATCTCTCTTTCCGGCAGACACAAGTCTGCAGAGGTTCAAAGACCTGCTGGTGAGAAAATTGTCAAGTCAAGCGGAACGTGACCCGTCAACAGCTCCTCCTTCACATTCTCCCGCAACTGGGGCTGCGAGGAAAAGGCTAATAATTCCGAGCCCACCCGCTGCCGGTGATACAGGGCA
The DNA here is from genome assembly GCF_028390025.1 of Pseudophryne corroboree. Taxonomy (NCBI): domain Eukaryota; kingdom Metazoa; phylum Chordata; class Amphibia; order Anura; family Myobatrachidae; genus Pseudophryne; species Pseudophryne corroboree. The sequence continues at coordinate 445,260,279 of NC_086447.1, forward strand.
GTCTGGAGCGAGTGCTGACATCTGGTCCGGACTGAAGGACCTGCCAACAATTACTGACATGTCGTCTACTGTCACTGCATATGATTCTGTCACCATTGAAAGAATGGTGGAGGATTATATGAATGACCGCATCCAAGTAGGCACGTCAGACAGTCCGTACGTATACTGGCAGGAAAAAGAGGCAATTTGGAGGCCCTTGCACAAACTGGCTTTATTTTACCTAAGTTGCCCCCCCTCCAGTGTGTACTCCGAAAGAGTGTTTAGTGCAGCCGCTCACCTTGTCAGCAATCGGCGTACGAGGTTACTTCCAGAAAATGTGGAGAAGACGATGTTCATCAAAATGAATTATAATCAATTCCTCTGTGGAGACATTCACCAGCAATTGCCTCCAGAAAGTACACAGGGACCTGAGATGGTGGATTCCAGTGGGGACGAATTAATAATCTGTGAGGAGGGGGATGTACACAGTGAAAGGGGTGAGGAATCAGACGATGAGGAGGAGGTGGGCATCTTGCCTCTGTAGAGCCAGTTTGTGCAAGGAGAGATTGATTGCTTCTTTTTTGGTGGGGGCCCAAACCAACCAGTCATTTCAGTCACAGTTGTGTGGCAGACCCTGTCGCTGAAATGATGGGTTTGTTAAAGTGTGCATGTCCTGTTTATACAACATAAGGGTTGGTGGGAGGACCCATGGACAATTCCATCTTGCACCTCTTTTTTCTTTCATTTTTCTTTGCATAATGTGCTGTTTGGGGACTATTTTTTGTAGTGCCATCCTGTTTGACACTGCAGTGCCACTCCTAGATGGGCCAGGTGTTTGTGTCGGCCACTTGGGTCGCTTAGCTTAGTCACACAGCTACCTCAATGCGCCTCTTTTTTTCTTTGAATCATGTGCTGTTTGGGGCTAATTTTTTTGAAGTGCCATCCTGTCTGACACTGCAGTGCCACTCCTAGATGGGCCAGGTGTTTGTGTCGGCCACTTGGGTCGCTTAGCTTAGTCACACAGCTACCTCATTGCGCCTCTTTTTTTCTTTGCATCATGTGATGTTTGGGGACTATTTTTTTGAAGTGCCATCCTGTCTGAAACTGCAGTGCCACTCCTAGATGGGCCAGGTGTTTGTGTCGGCCACTTGGGTCGCTTAGCTTAGTCCCACAGCTACCTCATTGCGCCTCTCTTTTTCTTTGCATCATGTGATGTTTGGGGCCAATTTTTTTTAAGTGCAATCCTGTTTGACACTGCAGTGCCGCTCCTAGATGGGCCAGGTGTTTGTGCCGGCCACTTGGGTCGCTTAGCTTAGTCATTCAGCGACCTCAGTTGCACCTCTTTTTTTCTTTGCATCATGTGCTGTTTGGGGACTATTTTTTTAAGTGCCATCCTGTCTGACACTGCAGTGCCACTCCTAGATGGGCCAGGTGTTTGTTTCGGCCACTTGGGTCGCTTAGCTTAGTCACACAGCTACCTCATTGCGCCTCTCTTTTTCTTTGCATCATGTGATGTTTGGGGCCAATTTTTTTTAAGTGCAATCCTGTTTGACACTGCAGTGCCGCTCCTAGATAGGCCAGGTGTTTGTGCCGGCCACTTGGGTCGCTTAGCTTAGTCATTCAGCGACCTCAGTTGCACCTCTTTTTTTCTTTGCATCATGTGCTGTTTGGGGACTATTTTTTTAAGTGCCATCCTGTCTGACACTGCAGTGCCACTCCTAGATGGGCCAGGTGTTTGTTTCGGCCACTTGGGTCGCTTAGCTTAGTCACACAGCTACCTCATTGCGCCTCTCTTTTTCTTTGCATCATGTTATGTTTGGGGCCAATTTTTTTTTAAGTGCAATCCTGTTTGACACTGCAGTGCCGCTCCTAGATGGGCCAGGTGTTTGTGCCGGCCACTTGGGTCGCTTAGCTTAGTCATCCAGCGACCTCGGTGCACCTCTTTTTTTCTTTGCATCATGTGCTGTTTGGGGACTATTTTTTTAAGTGCCATCCTGTCTGAAACTGCAGTGCCACTCCTAGATGTGCCAGGTGTTTGTGTCGGCCACTTGGGTCGCTTAGCTTAGCCATCCAGCGACCTTGGTGCACCTCTTTTTTTCTTTGCATCATGTGCTGTTTCGGGACTATTTTTTTAAGTGCCATCCTGTCTGACACTACAGTGCCACTCCTAGATGGGCCAGGTGTTTGTGTTGGCCACTTGGGTCGCTTAGCTTAGCCATCCAGCGACCTTGGTGCACCTCTTTTTTTCTTTGCATCATGTGCTGTTTGGGGACTATTTTTTTAAGTGCCATCCTGTCTGACACTGCAGTGCCACTCCTAGATGGGCCAGGTGTTTGTGCCGGCCACTTGGGTCGCTTAGCTTAGTCATCCAGCAACCTCGGTGCAAATTTTAGGACTAAAAATAATATTGTGAGGTGTGAGGTGTTCAGAATAGACTGGAAATGAGTGGAAATTATGATTATTGAAGTTAATAATACTATGGGATCAAAATGACCCCCAAATTCTATGATTTAAACTGTTTTTGAGGGGTTTTTGTAAAAAAACACCCGAATCCAAAACACACCCGAATCCGACAAAAAAATTTCAGGGAGATTTTGCCAAAACGCGTCCGAATCCAAAACACAGCCGCGGAACCGAATCCAAAAGCAAAACACGAAACCCGCAAAATTTCCGGTGCATATCACTAATATATATATATATATATATATATATAGGATACAGCATAAAAAAGAGGGAGCGGCACTCGGCGTCTTGAAAATGACAAAGTGTATTGAAAAAACACAGCAATAGATTCCAACGTTTCGGGGCTTACATGACAAAGGGGCATGTAAGCCCCGAAACGTTGGAATCTATTGCTGTGTTTTTTCAATACACTTTGTCATTTTCAAGACGCCGAGTGCCGCTCCCTCTTTTTTATGCTGTATCCTATCATTTATTTTGGAAAAGGCACCAGCGCAGTGTTGGAATCATCCAGGGAGTGCCAACTCATCCACTTTTCATATATATATATATATATATATATATATATATAGTTACATTTTACACACTGGAGGTGCAATCCAAATTTTAATTCGATTGTCCGTTTGGGCATTACTATTCACGCAATGTAAGCCACGCATCAGTAAAGATGTCATTATCTCAACCCCCGTTTCATGCCCTTAGGGGAGGATTATTAAAATTCTAATTACGTAGTTTTATTATTTCCCACCTGAAGAATACCTATGTTAGATTTCAGCTTCCTAACATATCGGGAAATAAGAGAATTAGTGATGAGTGAGTGAGTGAGTGAGTGAGTGAGGGCCCTTGCATTTATATATATATATATATAGATCAGAATAATACAAAAAATATATGTGTAACTTTTAACTAATATCTATTTTTCTCATAATTTTTAAAGTCAAAACTCACTAAATTTGGAGCATACATGTCTATACTACTACACCTTGAATAATGCCCACATGAACCTTCAGGTTCATATATGTTTATGTAAATCTAGCTCTGATACTAGCGAGTGCCACCACAGTCATTAACCTCACTGCTATAAAGGTGTGGTTATCTGCAGTCCTGATTGGCTCTGTCCTAAAGCTGGGTACACATTGGCCGATATATATTGGGTGCTCAATTGAAAGGTCGATATATTGTGGGCATGTCAGCGGGTGTGTACCCTTGATACATCAGCTCCGGACCCGATCAGCAGGATTCAATCGCACTGGATACGTAAGTCCTGGGCTGCGCAGAGACTGCACAAACTGATTATTGTGCAGCTCTGCAACATATGTGATCGCACACTTGCACAGCGATTTTACCCTCCCCCTGTAGGCGGTGACTATCTGATCGGGTGTGGTTCATCAAATCGACAGTATCTAGGTCGACAATGTTTAGGTCGACCACTATAGGTCGACAGTCACTAGGTCGACATGGATGGAAGGTCGACAGGGTTTCTAGGTCGATGTGCTAGGTCGACAGGTCTAGAGGTCGACGTGAGGTTTAAATTTTTTTTTTTGTCGTTTTCTTCGTAGAGTGACCGGGATCCCCAATTAGTGCACTGCGTCCCCTCGCATGGCTCGCTTCGCTCGCCATGCTTCGGGCATGGTGCCTTCGCTTCGCTCGGCACAGATTACCGTTCCAATTGTAGTCCACGTGGATCATTAAGTATGAAAAAAAAAATGTGAAAAACTCATGTCGACCTTTAGACCTGTCGACCTAGCACATGTCGACCTAGAAACCCTGTCGACCTTCCATCCATGTCGACCTAGTGACTGTCAACCTATAGTGGTCGACCTAAACATTGTCGACCTAGACAGTGTCGACCTTCAGACCGGATCCCTATCTGATCGCAGGGCAACAAAAAACGCAGCCCAGTGATCAGATCTGAATTAGGTTGACAGTTTTGCTCCCGGTTGGCCATCTGTATTACTGCATTCAGTCTGACTTCCAAAAGCTGATTGTACATTACTGTCTCAGTTGTAGGTGTCTACGGAGTTATTGCCTTCCTTTGTTACTCCATTGGCTGAGTTTTGGTGGAATATACTGTGGTACCAGACTTAACTATTCAGCCAAAGTTCTGCTTCATCACCTCTATCAACTCGCATCCCAATGTAGTGTGAAAAGAACTCATGCTCAAATTATCTGGAGTTAAGGTCATTTGCTGGTTATGCTGAGGGACCCTGGGCCAGTCCAAGTTACAAGTGTATCTGTGGACTTGTTTGTCCTGACTAAACATCTACAATTTCCATGTTTGCCTAACCAAGAGTGTAGTCTTACTTTTGTATCTTGGAACATTGCTGAGGGACTATCGGATTATGGGCCTAATTCAGACTGGAATGCTACTGCGCCAGCATTCGCAGTCTGATCGCCGGTGAAGTGTGCGCACACACAGAAGCCGCACTGCGCGTGAATGCACAGTAAGATGCGATGGCATCTCACTTGTGCCATCACCTCTGCCTGATTGACAGGCAGAGGCAATCACGGGGTGAGAGGGGCCGTGCCGGCGGTGTTGGGGGTGTGCAGTCAAGACAATGCAGGCATGTCCAGACCACTTTCGGGGCGGGCCGTGGCAGCTGCATAATGTCATACGCAGCCGCTGTGACCCTAAACATGACAGGTAGCCATCTGCCTTCGCAGCAAGGCTGGGTAGGCAGAGGGCTACTCTACAGATGTGAAAGTATCACCACTGTGCGATGCTTTCGCATATCTGCTCTGGAAGGATCTGGATCCGGCATACGGGGTGGACTTGCCCTGTGCTGGGCGTCCCCAATGCATGTCAGAGTTATTGATCGTAGATGTGCGTTTTTTCACACATCTACAATCAAGTCTAAATTAGCTAGTTATGGGTATTAAGGAGGCAATTAGGGCTTGATTTGGGGCCTAATTCAGACCTGATTGCTGTTGTGCAAAATCGCATAGCGGGCGATTATCAAACGACTTCGCATGCATATGGATCGTAATTTACAGGCGCGAGGCCAAACTGCAAAAAAATACTGCATCTAGGCGAGCGCAGGCTGATTGACAGGAAGCGTTTGGGGGTGGTAACTGTGCCTGGAAAAAACGCAGGTGTTCCCAAGCATTTTCAGGGAGTATGTGTAACGTCAGCTCCGGCCAGATCAGCCTGTTTCTTTCGCACTGTAGGAGTAAATTCTGGGCTACGCCAGTGTCGGATTGGGGAAGGGAGGGCCCACCGGGGAACTGCAGTGCTAGAAGCCCAGTCTTAGAGGCTAGGCTAACCATTAGTGCATGGTCTGGACCTCTTGATAAATTCTATATATATATATATATATATAAAATAAATACTGCTAGTGCATGTTTGATAATGTACCAGATTTATAACAGCAATGCACTGTAGTAAATACTGCTAGTGCATGTATGATAATGTACCAGATTTATAACAGCAATGCACTGTAGTAAATACTGCTAGTGCATGTATGATAATGTACCAGATTTATAACAGCAATGCACTGTAGTAAATACTGCTAGTGCATGTTTGATAATGTACCAGATTTATAACAGTAATGCACTGTAGAAAATACACCATAATCCTGTGCATAATGTATAATTGAAGTGTACAATCTGGATAATTCCAGAGGAGGGGGGGACAGGCAGTGGGGCCCACTGGGAGTTTGCCCTGTGGCCCTATGGGCCAGTCCGAGCCTGGGCTACGTGCAGATTGGAAAAATCATTCGATGATGAGTGAATTGCGAATGGATTTGCAGCTGGCCGTCATTTGCAAAGCTTTTCGCATAGCGTACGGAGACTTGCACGGGATAGTATTTCACTCTGGGTGGCGACTATCCGAGATGGTAAACCTCTGCAAATTAGCAGAGGTGCGATCAGGTCTGAATTAGGCCCTTGACATGGATGCTAATGCAATTGCTCGTGCAATTTTCTCTGCACTGCACCTGCTGAAATCAGCAAGTGAACCTGCCAGCCAGATATGAAAAGAGACACCAACTAGAGTTATCGCAACTCATTCGCAATTGCGTACACATTCACAGCCTATACGCACAACAAGCACGGGATTAAGAGTAGCCCTATGGCTACGCAGACTGGACATGGCAGTGGCGACGCAGGCACCATGTTTCTGTATGTAAGAGCTCACAGCTGATGGCAGATACATGCCTCATTAACAGCCATCTTTTTTCCACCCCCCCCCTACCCCCCCAAATGTTCACTTTCTGTCAATCACTCTGAGACTAAATCCTCATTGCTAGCAAGATCACAGCGGCACCTTGACCAATGGCATAATGTGATCATGGCATATGCTCAGCAGTGCCGTAACCAGGCATTTTAGCGCTGTGTGCAAGAAACGGCATTGGCACCCCCCTTGATGTAAAACAGGGGCAGTGCGCGCAATATGCGCGCGCAAAAAATATAGGGGTGTGGCTTCATGGGGAAGGGGTGTGGCCACAAAATAATACCAATTCATACTACGGTGCACAGTAGTCTCCACTATTCAAATTACGCCGCACAGTAGTGCCACTACACCAGGTAGAGCACCTTTTACACATTACGGCGGACAGATTCCCCTTTTTACACATTACGGCAGCCAGTCCACCTTTTGACACATTAGCATTCACAGCAGCGCTGACCAGCCAATGCGGAATGACAGGGACAGCTGCAGCGGCTCTGCTATAAATTACATAGTGCTGCTGCGGCTCAAGGCCCCCTTCCTCCTCCTCCTCCTCCACTGCCTCCGGAGCTGCTCCTCTCCCCCAGCACGGCGCACACAGCACAGGCGGCTTGTAATGAGTCAATTTGTCATTCGATAATCGGGCGCTGTGCGATTTCACACAACAGCGATCAGGTCTGAGTCAGGTCCCATTACCTCAGGATGATATGCTAATATACTGCTTTATTATATCTGTATTTTTTTCTACATATATACTTTATGCATTGAAAAATGTGTGTGACAGTATTTGTTTTATCTATCTAATGCCTGAGAAGTGCTATATATTATGATACGTAGAGTGCTCCTGGAAAGTATTCACAGCGCTTTACTTTTTCCACATTTTGTTATGTTACAGCCTTATTCCAAAATGGAATAAATTCATTTTTGCCTTCAAAATTCTCCACACAATACCCCATAATGACAACGTGAAAAAAGTTTTTTTTAGATTTTTGCTAATTTATTAAAAAAATAAAAACTAATAAATCAAACATACATAAGTATTCACAGCCTTTGCCATGAAGCTCAAAATTGAGGTGCATCCTGTTTCCACTGATCATCCTTGAGATGTTTCTACAGCTTAATTGGAGTCCACCTGTGGTAAATTTAATTGATTGGACATGATTTGGAAAGGCACACTCCTGTCTATAGGGGTAATTCAGAGTTGATCGCAGCAGCAAATTTGTTAGCAGTTGGGAAAAACCATGGGGGTCATTCCGAGTTGTTCGCTCGTTGCCGATTTTCGCTATGCTGCGATTAGTTGCAAATTGCGCATGCGCAAGGCACGCAGGGCGCATGTGCTGTTATTTAACACAAAACTTAGCTGTTTTGCTGTGGCTTCTGCGGCGCTTTTCAGTCGCACTGCTGTTCGGTAAATGATTGACAGGAAAGGGGCGTTTCTGGGCGGCAACTCAGCGTTTTCCCGGCGTTTGATAAAAAACGCAGGCGTGTCAGGGGAAAAACGCGGGAGTGTCTAGAGAAACGGGGGAGTGGCTGGCCAAACGCAGGGCGTGTTTGTGACGTCAAACCAGGAACTAAACGGACTGAGCTGATCGCAATTCGTGAGTAGGTCTGGAGCTACTCAGAAACTGCTAAGAATTATTTATTAGCAATTCTGCTAATCTTTCGTTCGCAATTCTGCTATGCTAAGATACACTCCCAGAGGGCGGCGGCCTAGCGTGTGCAATGCTGCTAAAAGCAGCTAGCGAGCGAACAACTCGGAATGAGGGCCCATGTGCACTGCAGGTGTGGCAGAGACTTAGATTTGGGTGGGGTGTGTTCAAACTTTTCCCTCGACTCAAAACAGTTTCCCAGTCCCTGCTGCTGAAAAACATCCCCACAGCATTATACATTGGGCTTGCGTCGGACATAGCGTTTTCCTTGATGGCCGAAAAGTTTAATTTTAGTCTCATCTGACCAGAGCACTTTCCTCCATACATTTGGGGAGTCGTCCACATTCCTTTTGGCAAACTCAAAACGTGCCTTCTTATTTTTAACACTAAGGGGTATATTTACTAAAATAGGAGTTCTATTTAAGATGGGATTTTGCCCATAGCAACCAATCAGATTGCAGGTATTATCTTCTAGAAGGTGCTAGATAAATGAGAAGTAAAATCTGATTGGTTGCTATGGGCAACACCCCATCTTAAATAGAACTCGCATCTTAGTAAATTTACCCCTTAGTAATGGCTTTTTTCTGGCCACTCTTCCATAAAGCCCAGCTCTATGGAGTGTATGGCTTATTGTGGTCACATGTGCAGATACATCTGTCTCTGCTGTGGGACTCTGCAGCTCCTTCAGGGTTACCTTTGGTCTCTGTGCTGCCTCTCTGATTAATGCCCTCCTTGCCCAGTCTGTGAGTTTTGGTGGCCGGCCCTCTCTTGGCAGGTTTGTTGTGGTACCATGTACTTTCCATTTGTAGATGATGGATTTGATGGTGCTTTGGGGGATCATCAAAGATTTGGATATTTTTTTTTATAACCCAACCCTGACTTTTACTTCTCAACAACTTTGTCCCTGACTTGTTTGGAGAGCTCCTTGGTTTTCATGGTGTGATGCCTCTTGCTTAGTGGTGTTGTAGCCTCTGGGGCCTTTCAGAAAAGGTATGTTTATACTGACAGATCATGTAAACTTAGATTGCACACAGGTGGACTTCTGAAGGTAATTGGCTGCACCAGAACTTTTGAGGGGCTTCATAGCAAAGGGGGTGAATACATATGCACATGACAATTTTCACATTTTTATTTATAAAAATTATTTTTTATATAAATTTTTCTTATTTCACTTCACCAACTTAGACTATTTTGTGTGTATCCATCACATAAAATTCAGATAAAACTATTTTTTACAGGTTGTAATGTAACAAAATAGGTAAAAAGCCAAGGGGGTGAATACTTTAGCAAGGCATTATGAGGTCCCACACTTGACAGTGCATGTCTGAGCACAAACCAAACATGAAGTCAAAGGAACTGTCTGTAGACCTCAGAGACAGGATTGTCTAGAGGCACAAATCTGGGGAAGGGTACAGAAAAATATCTGCTGCTTTGAAGGTCCCAATGAGCACAGTGGCCTCCATAATCCATAAATGAAAGAAGTTCGATACCACCAGGACTCTTCCTAGAGCTGGCCAGCCATCTAAACTGAGCGATCGGGGGAGCCAAGTCAGGGAGGTGGCCAAGAACCTGATGGTTACTCTGTCAGAGCTACAGCATTCCTCTGTGGAGAGAGGAGAACCTTCCAGAAGGACAACCATCTCTGCAGCAATCCACCAATCAGGCCTGTATGGTAGAGTGGCCAGAGGGAAGACACTCCTTAGTAAAAAGCACATGGCAGGATACCTGGAGTTTGCCATAATGCACCTGAAGGACTCTCAGACCATGAGAAACAAAATCTCTGGTCTGATGAGACAAAGATTGAACTCTTTGGCGTGAATGCCAGGCGTCATGTTTGGAGGAAACCAGGCACCGCTAATCACCAGGCCAATACCATCCCTACAGTGAAGCATGGTGGTGGCAGCATCATGCTGTGGGGATTTTTTTCAGCGGCAGGAACTGGGAGACTAGTCAGGATAGAGGGAAAAATGAATGCAGCAATGTACAGAGACATCCTGGATGAAAACCTGCTCCAGAACGCTCTTGACCTCAGACTGGGCGACAGTTCATCTTTCAGAAGGACAACGACCCTAACCACACAGCCAAGATATCAAAGGAGTGGCTTCACGACAACTCTGTGAATGTCTTTGAGTGGCCCAGCCAGAGCCCAAACTTGAATTTGATTGAACATCTCTGGAGAGATCTGAAAATGGCTGTGCACCGACACTTCCCATCCAACCTGGTGGAGCTTGAGAGGTGCCGCAAAGAGGAATGGGCAAAACTGCCCAAAAATAGGTGTGCCAAGCTTGTGGCATCATATTCAGAAAGACTTGAGGCTGTAATTGCTGCCAAAGTATTGAGCAAAGGCTGTGAAGTTATGTACATGTGATTTCATAGTTTTTTATTTTTAATAAAATTGCAAAAATCTCAAAAAAAAATTTTTCACATTGTCATTATGGGGTATTGTGTATAGAATTTTGTGGACAAAAATTAATTTATTCCATTTTGGAATAAGGCTGTAACATAACAAAATGTTGAAAAAGTGAAGCGCTGTGAATACTTTCTGGATGCACTGTATTTATATATTATTTTTAATAATGGTTTATATGAGTTCATTCATCTGGTATCATAAAGCTATTTTTGTTTCCTTACCAATTGCAACATTTAATTCTGGTATATTATTTACATTACTGTACATTAATATACAATTTTTTGTATCCAAGGTGTCAGTCTCTAACATACCACCCAACGCAACTTTGTGCTTGTTGTTTAAGATGAGCTCTAATATGTTAGACAAAAAAAATAGGAATTTAATACCTACCGGTAATTCCCTTTCTCCTAGTCCGTAGTGAATACTGGGGTTCTGTACTTTAGTACCATGGGGTATAGATCGGGTCCACTGGAGCCTGCCACTTTAAAACCTTTATTGTGTGTATGTGTGTGCTGGCTCCTCCCTTCTATGACCCTCCTACCAGACTCAGTCTAGGAAAACTGTGCCCTAGGAGTCGGACATACCATGAGAGAAGAAAACAGGTACAACAGCAGTGAGGCACAAAGCCAACACACAACCATAACCGAAAGGAGGGCGCTAACCAGAACAGAGGATAGGAACACCAACCTAACCAGGATAGCACAGCTATCCCAACAACAGAAAAAGGACCGCAACTGCTTGCCAACCAAATACTTACTCAGGTAAGCAGGAATTGAAGCACTGAGGCGGGCGCCCAGTATCCACTACGGACTAGGAAAAAAGGAATTACTGGTAGGTATTAAATTCCTATTTTCCCTTACGTCCTAGTGGATACTGGGGTTTTGTACTTTAGTACCATAGGGAAGCCCCAAAGCTCCCAAACAGGTGGGAGAGTGCAAAGACCCCTGTAAAACTGCCTGACCAAACTGAAGGTCATCCTTGGCCAAGGTGTCGAACCTATAGAACTTAACAAAAGTGTTCGAACCAGACCAAGTAGCAGCTCAGCACAACTGTAAGGCCAAGACAGCCCAGGCATCCGCCCAGGAAGAGCCCACAGACCTTGTCGAGTGGGCCTGAATAGACGTCGGCAAAGGCAGAGCCGCCGAAGTATAGGCCTGTTGAATGGTCAACCTGAGCCAAAGAGCAATTGATTGCTTAGAAGCCTGATGACCAATATTGGTGGTATCATAAAGGACAAACAGTGAATCAGATTTCCGATGACCAGCCATCCTCTTGACATAAATCTTCAGAGCCCTCACCACATCCAAGGACTCTGGCCCAATGGAAGTGTCAGACAACACCGGAACCACAATAGGTTGATTGACATGAAAAGCTGAAACCACTTTCGGCAAAAACTGAGGACGTCGTCCGGAGTTCTGCCCTGTCCTCATGGAAAATCAAATAAGGGCTCTTACAGGATAAGGCCCCCAATTCAGAGACATGTCTGGCAGATGCCAATGCTAGTAACATCATCGTCTTCCAGGTGAGAAATTTCAACTCCACCCTATGTAATGGTTCAAACCAGTCCGATTGAATAAAAGACAGAACCACATTGAGATCCCACGGAGCCGTGGGAGTCACAAAGGGTGGTTGCATATGAAGAACTCCTTTTAGGAAAGTTTGAACTTCCAGCAACATGGCGAGTTGTTTCTGGAAGAAAATAGAGAGCACAGAAATCTGGACTTTGATGGAGCCTAACTGTAGGCCCATATCTCCCTCTCAACTTCCAAGCCATCAAACGTAGCCGCTGTAAGTCTAGACAGATGAACGGACCTTGTTGAAGAAGATCCTTTTGGAGTGGTAGAGGCCAGGGATCCTCCAGAGACATGGTTAGGAGGTCCGAGAAACCACGCATGTCGAGGCCAATCTGGGGCAATTAGAATTGCTTGAACGCTTTCCCTTCTTAGTCTTTTTAGAACCCTTGGGATTAGCGGTACAGGAGGGAACAGGTACACAAACTGGTACGTCCAAGGCGTCGTCAGCGCGTCCACTGCTACAGCCTGCGGATCCCTCATTCTGGAATAGTAACGGCCTAGCTTCTTGTTGAGACGAGAAGCCATCAGATCTATCTGCGGACAGCCCCACCGGTGAATTAACTGTTGAAACACCTGGGGATGTAGGCCCCATTCTCCCGGATGGAGGTCGTGTCTGCTGAGGAAGTCCGCTTCCCAGTTTTCCACTCCTTGAATGAATATGGCTGAGATGGCCTTTGCACTGGCCTCCGACAAGAGAAGGATTTTTGACACTTCTTGCATCGCCGCTCTGCTTCTTGTTCCCCCTTGTCGGTTTATGTACACCACCGCCGTGGCATTGTCCGATTGAACCTGGACCACCCGATCCCTCAGGAGATGGAAAGCTTGCAGAAGGGCATTGTAAATAGACCTGAGTTCCAGGATGTTTATTCGCAGAGCAGATTCCTGGAACTGGGCCCCTTGGGTCACAGCCACCCAACCTCGGAGGTTGGCATCCGTTGTCAGTAGAATCCACGAGTGGATTTGAAATTCCTGCCTTCTACCAGGTGAGGAACTTGTAGCCACCATAACAGAGAAATCCGGGCCTTCAGAGATAAGGTCACTTCCTGATGCATGTGCAGGTGAGACCTCGACCATTTGTCCAGCAGATCCAGCTGAAATGGCTAGGCATGAAATCTGCCATACTGGATTGCCTCGTGAGCAGCAACCATCCTGCCCAGCAAGCATATGCAAAGATGGATGGATACCTTGCGAGGACGGAGCACTGAGCGGACCATAGCCTGGATAGCCAAGTCCTTGTCCATCGGAAGAAATACCTTCTGAGACACAGTATCCAGTATCATTCCCAGGAACTGAAGACGCTGGGTCAGTTCCAGGTGAGAATTCTGGAAATTTAGGAACCACCCATGATCCGTAAGCAGGCGAGTCGTCAGATCGATGCTGTGCAATAGACGCTACCTGGACATAGCCTTTATCAGGAGATCGTCTAAGTAGGGGACTATGTTGACTCCCATCATGCGCAGTTGCAGCATCATCTCTGCCATGACTTTGATGAAGACCCTCAGAGCTGTGGACAGGCCAAAGGGTAAGGCCTGAAACTGGAAATAGTCATTCAAGATGGCGAACCTGAGGTAAGCCTGATGAGGGGGCCACATGGGAATGTGTAGGTAAGAATCTTTGACATCCAGAGACACCAGGAATTCCCCCTCCTCCAGACCGGACACCACTGCCCGCAGAGATTCCACCTTGAATTTGAACACCTGCAGATACGGGTTGGAAGATTTCAAGTTCAAGATGGGTCGCACCGAACCGTCTGGTTTTGGAATGACAAAAAGACTGAAGTAAAAACCTCTGTTGCATAACGAAGGAGGTACTGGGACCACCACCCCTGTCCACAAAAGTTTTTGGATAGCCTCTTGCAAGGTAACTCTTGCTGCGGGCAAAGCTGGCAAGCCCAATATTAAAACTCTGTGAGGAGGGAGTGCTTGCAATTCCAGCCGGTATCCCTGGAAAACAAGTTCCCGCACCCAAGTGTTGAAGGCGAGCACCCATCTGAAAGTCGCCTTGCCGCTGGGGCCAACTGTCACACGGAAGATTTTGTGGCAGGGGATCCAGTGGTCTTGTCCAGGGCGGCAGCAGCTGCCAGTTTACGGGACTTACCACGAGATCCTCTCGGAGTGGTGGAGACTCCCCGGCCCCGGCCTCTGAATCTTGCCACACGAAAGGACTGCAAGGAGGGTCCTGTGTAAGAACATCTAGCAGGTGGCGCAGCCGATGGCAGATAGGTAGACTTACCCGCCGTTGCCTGGGATATCCATTTATTTAATTCGTCCCCAAAGAATCACCTGTAAAGGATTTTCCACACCCTTTTTGGAATCAGCCTCCACTGACCATTGAGGCAATCACAGAGCTCTGCCTGCCGAAACAGCCATAGCAGTAGTGCGGCCATTTATCTTACACAATTCCTTAATAGCCTCGCTCATAAAATTGTGTTGCAGCATAGTAATGACCTCATCCTGGGACAGATTGTCTAATCCATTAATAATCTGATCGGACCACTTGACAATTTCCCTAGAAATCCACCCACAAACTATTGTGGGGCGCTGTTCAAAACCCACTGCCATATAAATTGCCTTGAGAGTGGTCTCAATTTTACGGTCAGCAGGCTCTTTTAGGGATATAGCTCCTGGCACCGGCAGTACCAATTTCTTAGACAGTCTGGACACAGACATATCGACTGAGGGGGGTTTTCCCATACTTTCCTGTCCTCCTCTGGGAGGGAAAAGGTAGCTAAAAGTCTATGAAGAATTTAAAATTTCTTGGCCAAGGAGTTTTACTCTTTAGACACAGGAAAAGTTGCTGAGGTCTTTGGTCTAACATTAAGGTACAACTCCTCATCTGGTTCTGCCTCCTGATCCAGTATGTGAAGAGCCTCTCTTACAGCTAAAATGAGGGCCTCCACCACTGGGGACAGAGAGCTGTCCTCATCCATATAATCATCATCCACATCAGGCTGATCAGAATCAGACTGGAGCACCTGTGGCAGTGAGCGCTTATGTGTTTCACGAACCGGTCACGAACCGCTGTGGGTTCTGGGGTCCTTCCGTTGCCGGTGCGGTTGTTAGCGGTGCTGTGCGGCCGTGTGTGGATGCGGCGGGGTCGGTGGCAGAGGTGATGCAGGTTCTGGGAGTTGGGAATGCGGGGACCTAATGGCCGAAGGTGCATCTGTGTGTCTGCAGTATAGGAGGTGGCCATGTTGGAGTCCAAATGCAGCACCTGTGGGTAAGTGTTAGCCAATCCTGTGCCTGTACTACCTATAAGTAGGCTGGGATTATTTCACTCTTGGCCAGTGCTTTGTTGTAGCTACTCTGTACCCTAGCTCTGTGCTCTCCCTGTGAATTTCTGTGTGATTCCAGTGGTCCTGATCTTGCCTCCACTCCCAGAGGTCTGCCTGTAGCCTTCACCGCAAGTTAGTTATCCACCAGCTCCCTGCTGTGCTGTCAGTCAATCGCTCTCCAAGTAGCAACAAGTGGATTCCCGGAGTCCTGTGAGAGGTTACCCTGTTCGTTCAGTGACTGCTTGCTATGATCACACAGCCTGTGGAATTTTCTACTTAATCCTGGTCCTCGTTTTCTCATCTCTCAGTTAACACATTCCTCACCATTGTCTTCTGCTGCAGCTCTTCACAGTGTTTCAAGTATAATCTTCACAACCTGCAAGTACTTCTTTCAGTATTATGTCTACGTTTTTGCATCATTCAAAGACAATTCTTCACAGTTCTCGAGTTCAGCCTTTTAGCGTCAGTAACAAGTCTTCACAGTTATTCATCTTTGTCTACAATGGGGGTCATTCCGTGTTGTTCGCTCTGTAAATTTCTTCGCATCGCAGCGATTTTCCGCTTAGTGCGCATGCGCAATATCCGCACTGCGACTGCGCCAAGTAAATTTGCTATGCAGTTAGGAATTTTACTCACGGATTTTTCCTCGTTCTGGTGATCGTAATGTGATTGACAGGAAGTGGGTGTTTCTGGGCGGAAACTGGCCGTTTTATGGGAGTGTGTGAAAAAACGCTACCGTTTCTGGGAAAAACGCGGGAGTGGCTGGAGAAACGGAGGAGTGTCTGGGCGAACGCTGGGTGTGTTTGTGACGTCAAACCAGGAACGACAAGCACTGAACTGATCGCAGATGCCGAGTAAGTCTCGAGTTACTCAGAAACTGCACAGAGATGTCTTATCGCAATATTGCGAATCTTTCGTTCGCAATTTTGATAAGCTAAGATTCACTCCCAGTAGGCGGCGGCTTAGCGTGTGCAAAGCTGCTAAAAGCAGCTTGCGAGCGAACAACTCGGAATGACCCCCTATATCCAGTTAATACTTCTTTACAGTTTGGCACCAATCTTTTCTTTATATTGGACAATTCTTTACTAATCTTTAGGCACGTTTTATTTGATTCATATGAACATTTCTTCAATGCATCTTTAATACAGATCTTGCTTATCGTTATGCCATTCATTGCGGTACGTCAGTTTACATATGGTGTCTAATGTTTGTCATTTAACTCCTTACTGGAATTGTAGCTTTCTAATAAATATATGAAAAGGAACTTTCTTCGTCCTCCCTGTTTCCACCATACTCCAGCACCAGCACCTTGGTCCAAGGTTAACGGATTCACAAAATCATCGGTCCTGACAATGTGAAACCAACAGAGGGGGCTAAGAAGCCTTTCTGGTATCTGCTGCTTTAGCCATACAATCAATAGACTGTTTAAAAACACATGTCTCTCCTTTTTAGCTGCAGCTAATTCTGAATTGTCATTCTGAATCATGCTCTTAAAATTATCTAACCAGTCAGGTGCCTGTGAACTCTGTCCCTGTGGAGATAAGGAACATTGTTCACACGAGGGACCCCGCTGATGAAGGGGTAGAGTTACAAGCAGCAAACATAATTATGTCCACAGACATATTTACACCACTGAGAATACAGCACAGCTCACTGAAAACACCTCCACACAGACCCCAGAGAGCTCTGGAGTGACACTGAGAAAACAGATGCCAGCACAAAAACACAGCAGCACAAAGTGTGAATATAAGTGTACAACCTGAATAAGTGCTACGGCGCTGCTGCTAGAGAGCTCCCCCCTGCTATGACCCCCTGGTACCAGGACAGGCCCTGAATAAGGAGCCTGTACATACCTTTACTTTATATCTATGGATGGGGGGCGTCAAGATTGACCTACTGGGTTATGTTCTCCCAGTTTAGCCCTAGCAGCTGCATGGTGGTGTGGCACAGCTTCTACACCAAGAGCTGCATCAGCACTTTAACTTTATGTAGCGAAAGTTGGGCTAGTGCAACCTTGTGAAGACATAGCTGGGGCCAGGATTTTTTTACTTTTAGATGCTGAATCCTGTATTGTAAATCTTATATTAATACAGTAAATCTGGTATTCGTAATAATGTATAAAGTGAGCAAAATGGGCTATGCCAGTGGTTCCCAAACATTTTTGAATCACGGTGCCCTGGAGTATCAGAATTTTTTTCACGGCACCCCTAGGGCAAAAACTTCTTATTGAGATATTTAGAAAGAAATATTCAATTAAGTAAATTGTGTTTATGTGTCATCTTTAGGTTCAGTCGTGTGGTGAGGGACAAGATATGCTTCTGTTTGTCCACATATTTTATGATTGACAGCCACCAGCACTGGTTTTGCCTATTACAATAATAATAATAATAATAATAATAGTCCCATTTTATCTGGTCCAAAAAAAACCCCAGAGTGAAGCGTATAACTTTACAGAAACACACATCGGGGGGCGGTCTGGGGGTGCCGGATTTCAAGGCCTACTACATAGCGTCCAAACTCGCACAATGTATTCAATGGAATACACCGAAAACGGAGAGAGTCTGGGTCACAATAGAAACCGACTCTATGAAGTTGAACTATATCCCCTCTTTGCTATGGCTTCCCTGTCTGTCACGCCCCTGTCCCGTTAAATCCCACCCAGTAATCTCCCACTCCTTGGACATATGGGACATGGCTAACCGTAAATTCCACCTGGCGCCGCCCCCTAGCCCCTTAGTTCCGCTATTTGATAACCCCCTGTTCCAACCAGGCCGACACCCCAATGCCCTACCGCAGTGGCGGGAGAAGGGGGTCAAACTATTTAATGACATAGCTACAGATCCCACGTTCCCATCTTTTACAGATCTTCAAGCTAAACTTACGTTGCCGCGCTCCCTCTTCTTCCAATACCTACAAATCCGACACTTCCACTCCACACTACTGACGCAACTCAATCATAGACCACTGACTTCTCTGGAAGCTCTTGCACTGCGTACAGAATCGGCTAAGGGACTTATCTCTACCGTTTATAAATTATTGGGGCCCTCCTCACAAGTAGATAAGGAACCACACGAGAGGGCATGGGAATCTGACCTGGGAGAAACGTTTGATTCCGAAGACTGGTCCGACATATACGCTAGCTTAGCATCTAGTTCCATATGTGTTCGTGCAAAGGAAAACGCATATAAGCTTTTCTATAGATGGTATTATGTTCCCACCCGTCTTGCCAAGATGTTTCCAGACCTGTCTCCTCTGTGCTGGAGATGTAAGACAATGGATGGGGCCTTCTTGCATATCTGGTGGGAATGCCCTAGACTGCTCCCCCTCTGGAGAGAACTGGGCTCCCTATTTTCCACAATTTTGGGGATCCCCATTCCCCTGTTCCCCAAGTATTTCCTGCTCTCTGCGTCACTGCCTGGGGCATCGCGATGTCAAACTAAACTATTCACTCACATGGTCCTCGCATCTAGATGTGCCATAGCAGCGTACTGGAAATCCCCGGAGGTTCCAGCCATGGGAGAAATTATAGGGAAAATATGGCACATTTATACTATGGAACACATCACTAGCATTTTGAAGGGCTCTTCTGAGACCTTTCTTAGGACTTGGGAGCCGTGGACGGCCTTTTTTAAGGCATCTCCTCCCTTCTTTTAACAGGGCCAAGTCATACCGCTAGTTTTAAACGCTATCCACAGCCCCATATTCTCAGGACGGGACCGGTTGAGTCTTCCCTAACCCTCCCCACACAAAATCATCTTCTATTGTTGCTTTCCCTTTTTCTTTTCCTTCCTCTGAACTCTGTTCCCTCTATACCAATCTTCTACTCTGCCCCCTCTCTTCTCTCTCTTTGTTCTTTTCCTTCCCCTGTCTCTATACACTATCTCATAATATTTTGAAAATTGATGAGTTTAAGCTGTATTTGGAAGTGACTATAAGCTATACGGAACTTGCTCGTTATGGTTATCGATCTCCCCGATTGGGATGTTTATTCGTCTGTATTCAAAAGACCATACAAGTTCTCTATTATACCTAATCTATGTCCATCTATGTATTGTATCTCATCTACCCAATAAAAAAACAATTTAAAATAATAATAATAATAATAATAATAATAATAATAATAATCATAATAATCATAAATAATATGAATTGGTCCTGGACCACCAATCCCTGCACGTGTCCTAATGCACCCCAGGGTGCCACGGCACACAGTTTGAGAACCATTGGGCTATACATTTATTAATTATACTGGCTGATACACACATAAGCAATAACATCAAACCCATTGACAGACAAATTCCATAACATTTATGCGCTAGTTACGGTGGCACCTGTGAAGGGGTTGGATATATTAGGCAGTAAGTGAACATTCAATTATTGCAGTTGATTTGCTAGAAGCAGGAAATTGAGCAAGTGTAAAGATCTGAGTGACTTTAACAAGGGCCAAATATTAATGATGACTGGATTAGAGCATGTCCAGGTCTTGTAGGGTGTTCCCAGTATGCAGTGGCTAGTACATACAAAAAGTGTTACAAAGAAGGACAACTGGTGAACCACAAACAGGGTCATGGGTACCCAAAGCTCATTGATGCTCATGGGGAACGAAGGCTATGCTGCCTGGTATGATCCCACAGAAGATCTACTGCATCAAAAATTGCTGGAAAAGTTAATGATGGCTATGATTAGAAGGTTCCAGAACACACAGTGCATTGCAGTCTGGTCAGAGTGGCCATGCTGACCCTGGTTCACTGCTGAAAAGCACCTAGAACGGGAATGTGAGCATCAGAACTGGACCAAGATGCTATAGAATAACGTGGCCTAGTCTGATGACTCATGTTCTCTTTACATCATGTGGATTGTCGGATGCATCGTTTGCCATGCAAAGAGATGGCACTAGGATGTACTATAGGAAGAAGACAAGACGGCAGATGTAGTGTAATGCCCTGGGCAATTTCTGCTGAGAAATCTTGGGTTCTGGCATTCATGTGGATGTTACTTTGCCACGTACCACCTATCTAACATTGTTGTAAACCAAGTACACACTTTCATGCAACAATATTTACTTCCAGCAGGATAATATGCCATGCCACAATGCAAATATTGTTCAGGAATGGTTTGAGGAACTTGACAGAAAGTTCAAAGTGTTGACTTGGCCTCCAAATTCCTCAGATCTAAATACAATTGAGCATCTATAGGATGTGCTGGAAAAACAACTCCGAACTATGGAAGCATCACCTCACAACTTACAGAACATAAAGGATCTGCTGCTAACTTCTTGGTGTCAGACTGTCAAGTCAGGCTGAAGTGTGGTATTAAACAAATGGGTTTGAGCTGGAGAGGCAGAAACCACTGATGGGAGAAGACATAGAGGCCGGATAAAGTTCCTCTTCATGGACTTCAGAGGCTGAAAGAATCACAAGCTGCTAGTTGCAATTGGAAGACACTGACTACTAAAGATTGATTACTTGGTAACTATGGCAGAGGAGCACGGTTTGTGACAACTGAATACTTGATAACTATGGCTGGGGGACACTGACTGTAAAGACTGTGTACTTGGTAGCTGACACTGAAAGACAATGACTGTGAAGGCTTGAAAACAATTACTGTAAAGACTGGATACCTGATAACTGCAGTTTGAAGACAATGACTGTGAAAACTGAATACCTGACAACTATGGTTTGAGGACACTGACTGTGAAGACTGGATATTTGATAACTGTGGTTTGAAGACTCTGACTGCGAAGACTGGATACTGAATAACTGAGGCTGAAAGGCACAGAGTATGAAGACTGAAGGCAGAATAACTGAACAGGAACCCAAAGGAATCACCAACAGCTCCGGGATACCCGAGAACTCTGTCCAGTGAGAAAGCAGCTGCAAGAGGCGGCGCTGGCACCAGGCTCAGGACTAGAGCGCAGCAGGGAGAAGAATGATGCACTGATGAGCAAGGCAGGAGGTTTCCAGGGACTCAGAACACAAAGCAACAGAAATGTCTGCAAGAGGAGAGAGCTGGAGCATTTTCTAGGAAGAGCAACATAAAGCACTGGCAGCGTTAGGCCCAGTTCCAAACCCTTTTGGAAGGGAAGACAGTCTGGGATTGGCTGAGAAACCAGAGAGAGTGCTGCTAATGGCTGTATTGCATGCCTTAGTCTCCAACATGGTGGCTACCTATTCTGCAGACACACAAGGAAGTGCTCCTTTACCTGCTAAGTCCCCAACCCTTAGGCTCCAGAGCTCACACCAGCCGCTTTCAACCCCACTGCACCTCTTCACCGTGAGCCAAGACCCACTGCTTACCATCACTCAGACAGGCAGGCCACGGGACCCGGATCTGACAATAATACCCGGACCTTGACAGTACTCCGGCTTGGTGGACTCTAGACACCCTTTGACACTGGAAGGATACTTGGCATGATAGGCACAAACCAGTTTAAGAGCATGCACATCCTCAGCATAAATCCAAGATCTCTCCTCCAGGCCATAACCCTTCTAGTTGATGAGATACTTGACTTGTCTGTAGCATTTACGAGAATCAAGAATCTTCTCTACCTCAATCTCCTCCCCCCGCTGAGTTAGAACTTTGGGTGGTTTAGGAAGAGTAGCTCTACGTACCTATTATGGTGGGCGATCACGGGATTTAGGGCCAAAAATGGCCGGGATTCAATCCCGGGATTGGAAACTCTAATCCTGGGGATTGAGGGATCAGCGTCGAGCGTCCACAGGATGCTCAGACGCTGCCCAGGTTCCTTGTTTCGGCTCCCCAGCGCAGCGTGAGAGGTCATGCTGTGCCATCAGCCGCTGCATGGAGCCACCAGCAGCGATCAGTGGATGTTCCCCGCCTGCCCGCCCCCGGTATATGGTGAGTTATGCGGGCGGGGCGGGGTGGGGCGAGGGGGCGGCCACATAGCAAAAAGCCAATCCCGAGTATCCCGGGAATCCCGGGATTGCCCATTTTTTAATCCCGATACCTGGGATTGAAAAAAATGGCCCGGGATTGGCTTCCGTAGTAACTATCATGCTGCTCTTCCCCATGTGTGTTTTGGTCTTGTTATGTATGTATACTGTCTGAGAACGGTGGCTATCGGAAACAAATTCCTTGTGTATTGTGTAGTGTGCACTGATATACTTGTCAATAAAGTGATTCTGGAAACGGTTAAGCACCCAGGGGTCTATTCATGAAGTGGAGAAAAGCCCCGTTTTGCGGTAAACAGGGCTTTACGCCGCTTCCCGCAATGCACAGAGTGGGTTATCGCGGAGAACGTTATTACTTCTCCAGTGGTATCCCTGCTCTGTGCTGGAATCGCAGTACCATACACTTGTATGGTATCTGCAATTCATGTAGAAGCGGAAAGCTCAGCTTTCCACTTCTCTCTTCTGTGCTGCTTCGCCACCTGAGGGTGGCGTAGTATCTACCTGCCTGATGATAAGCCCTGTTCTTTCCCCAGGATTCCCCTGCTTTGGTCCTGGCAGCTCCGCCCCTTTTACCCAGCTTGCACTGCTTCCGGCTTGTGAGGACTCTCCTTAGCAACCACTTGACGGGCAGCTCGTTTTCTATGCTAGACGCATGCTCAAGAGACAGACCAGCGATGCAGGTGTGGCAGCAGCAGAGAAGAGGGCATCGTGGACGGGCAAGTTAGCACTTTGCAACAGAGTGTAGGCAGGGATTAATGAATTGCGGAAAAGATATGTTAAAAGCCCACACATAAAAATGCGATGTTTGGTGGTAAGAACAAAACATCGCATTTGTTCATGAATAGACCCCAAAGGGCTTTAAAAGAGGGATATGGAAGGCATTTGGAATCTTCAAATAAGATGACCGTTTCAATTTATAAACCACAGGATTGATCACCCTCTCAATAGTGAAGGGATCATATATCTGTGTGCAAACTTTTTAGAAGGAACCCTAAGTCTCATGTTCCGGGTCGAGACCCATACCTGCTCTACAGTTCTCAGGCTTGGAATAGCCTTGCGCTTTTTATCCGTGAACGTCTTGTAACACTTGAAAAGTTCTTGTTAATGTTATGCAAACTTGTTTTCAAATTCTAGTAAATTGCTGAAGAGTTTGATTAGCAGCAGGAACTTTCAAAGCGGGATGTGGTTTAAATTCAGAAACTTGCGGATGGAGGCCATAACTGATGTAGAACTAAGAACAAGAGGAATTATGATAATGGTTGTTGTGAGTAAACTCTGCCCATGGGAGATACTCCAGCCAATCATACTGGAAGACATAAACATCCATAGAAATGTTTCCAAATCCTTATTTACTCTTTCCTTTTCTTATGTTTGGGAATGGTAAGCAGAGAAAAAATAAGAATTTACTCACCGGTAATTCTATTTCTCGTAGTCCGTAGTGGATGCTGGGGACTCCGTAAGGACCATGGGGAATAGACGGGCTCCGCAGGAGACTGGGCACTCTAAAAGAAAGATTAGGGGGGTCATTCCGAGTTGTTCGCTCGGTAAAAATCTTCGGATCGCAGCGATTTTCCGCTTAATGCGCATGCGCAATGTCCGCACTGCGACTGCGCCAAGTAAATTTGCTATGCACTTAGGAATTTTACTCACGGCATTTTCATTGTTCTGGCGATCGTAATGTGATTGACAGGAAATGGGTGTTACTGGGCGGAAACAGGCCGTTTTATGGGCGTGTGGGAAAAAACGCTACCGTTTCCGGAAAAAACGCAGGAGTGGCTGGAGAAACGGGGGAGTGTCTGGGCGAACGCTGGGTGTGTTTGTGACGTCAAACCAGGAACGACAAGCAGTGAAATGATCGCAGATGCCGAGTAAGTCTGAAGCTACTCAGAAACTGCTACGAGGTGTGTAATCGCAATATTGCGAATAAATTGTTCGCAATTTTAAGATGCTAAGATTCACTCCCAGTAGGCGGCGGCTTAGCATGAGCAAATCTGCTAAAATTCACTTGCGAGCGAACAACTCGGAATGACCCCCTAGGTACTATCTGGTGTGCACTGGCTCCTCCTCTATGCCCCTCCTCCAGACCTCAGTTAGGGAAACTGTGCCCGGAAGAGCTGACACTACAAGGAAAGGATTTGGAATCCAGGGTAAGACTCATACCAGCCACACCAATCACACCGTATAACTTGTGATAACCATACCCAGTTAACAGTATGAACAACAACTGAGCCTCAATCAACAGATGGCTCATAACAATAACCCTTTAGTAAGCAATAACTATATACACGTATTGCAGAAGAAGTCCGCACTTGGGACGGGCGCCCAGCATCCACTACGGACTACGAGAAATAGAATTACCGGTGGGTAAATTCTTATTTTCTCTGACGTCCTAGTGGATGCTGGGGACTCCGTAAGGACCATGGGGATTATACCAAAGCTCCCAAACGGGCGGGAGAGTGCGGACGACTCTGCAGCACCGAATGAGCAAACTCAAGGTCCTCCTCAGCCAGGGTATCAAACTTGTAGAACTTAGCAAATGTGTTTGAACCCGACCAAGTAGCAGCTCGGCAAAGCTGTAAAGCCGAGACCCCTCGGGCAGCCGCCCAAGAAGAGCCCACCTTCCTTGTGGAATGGGCTTTTACTGATTTTGGATGCGGCAATCCAGCCGCAGAGTGAGCCAGCTGAATCGTGCTACAGATCCAGCGAGCAATTGTCTGCTTCGAAGCAGAAGCGCCAACCTTGTTGGCTGCATACAGAATAAACAGCGAGTCAGACTTTCTGACTCCCGCCGTTCTGGAAACATAAAATTTCAAAGCCCGGACTACGTCCAGCAACTTGGAATCCTCCAAGTCCCTAGTAGCCGCAGGCACCACAATAGGTTGGTTCAAATGAAACGATGATACCACCTTAGGGAGAAATTGGGGACGAGTCCTCAATTCTGCCCTGTCCATATGGAAGATCAGATAGGGGCTTTTACATGACAAAGCCGCCAATTCTGACACACGCCTAGCCGAAGCTAAGGCCAATAGCATGACCACTTTCCACGTGAGATATTTTAGCTCCACGGTCTTAAGTGGCTCAAACCAGTGGGATTTTAGGAAATCCAACACAACGTTAAGATCCCAAGGTGCCACTGGTGGCACAAAAGGAGGCTGAATATGCAGCACTCCCTTTACAAACGTCTGAACCTCAGGCAGTGAAGCCAGTTCTTTTTGAAAGAAAATGGATAGGGCCGAGATCTGAACCTTTATGGACCCTAATTTGAGGTCCATAGTCACACCTGACTGTAGGAAATGCAGAAAACGACCCAACTGGAAGTCCTCTGTAGGGGCCTTCCTGGCCTCACACCAAGCAACATATTTCCGCCATATGCGGTGATAATGCTTTGCTGTCACATCCTTCCTAGCTCTTATCAGCATAGGAATTACTTCATCCGGTATACCCTTTTCCGCTAGGATCCGGTGTTCAACCGCCATGCCGTCAAACGCAGCAGCGGTAAGTCTTGGAACAGACAGGGCCCCTGCTGCAACAGGTCCTGTCTGAGAGGCAGAGGCCATGGGTCCTCTGTGACCATCTCTTGAAGTTCTGGGTACCAAGTCCTTCTTGGCCAATCCGGAACAATGAGTATCGTTCTCACTCCTCTTTTTCTTACTATTCGCAGTACCTTGTGTATGAGAGGAAGAGGAGGAAACACATACACCGACTGGAACACCCACGGAGTTACCAGTGCGTCCACAGCTATCGCCTGAGGGTCCCTTGACCTGGCGCAATATTTTTTTAGCTTTTGTTTAGGCGGGACGCCATCATGTCCACCTGTGGCCGTTCCCACCGATTTGCAATCTGCTCGAAGACTTCTCGATGAAGTCCCCACTCTCCCGGGTGGAGGTCGTGCCTGCTGAGGAAGTCTGCTTCCCAGTTGTCCACTCCCGGAATGAACACTGCTGACAGTGCTTGTACGTGATTCTCCGCCCAACGAAGAATCCTTGTGGCTTCCGCCATCGCCACCCTGCTTCTTGTGCCGCCCTGTCGGTTTACATGGGCGACTGCCGTGATGTTGTCTGACTGAATCAGCACTGGTTGGTCTCGAAGCAGGGGCTCCGCTTGACTCAGGGCGTTGTATATGGCCCATAATTCCAGTATGTTTATGTGCAGACGAGTCTCCTGACTTGACCACAGCCCCTGGAAGTTTCTTCCCTGAGTGACTGCCCCC
The DNA here is from genome assembly GCF_028390025.1 of Pseudophryne corroboree. NCBI lineage: Eukaryota > Metazoa > Chordata > Amphibia > Anura > Myobatrachidae > Pseudophryne > Pseudophryne corroboree. The sequence continues at coordinate 445,286,911 of NC_086447.1, forward strand.
CATCCGCGGAGGCTTGCATCCGTGGTCACCAGGACCCAGTCCTGTATGCCGAACCTGCGGCCCTCGAGAAGATGAGCACTCTGCAGCCACCACAGTAGAGACACCCTGGCCCTCGGGGACAGGGCGATCAGCCGATGCATCTGAAGATGCGATCCAGACCACTTGTCCAACAGATCCCACTGAAAGATCCTGGCATGGAACCTGCCGAAAGGAATGGCTTCGTATGACGCTACCATCTTTCCCAGGACTCGCGTGCAGTGATGCACCGACACCTGCTTTGGTTTCAGGAGATCCCTGACCATGGTCACTAACTCCTGAGCCTTCTCCTCCGGGAGAAATACCTTCTTCTGTTCTGTGTCCAGAATCATGCCCAGGAAGGGCAGACGCGTCGTAGGAATCAGCTGCGACTTTGGAATATTCAGAATCCAGCCGTGCCGTAGCAACACTTCCTGAGAGTGCGCTACGCTGACCAACAACTGCTCTCTGGACCTCGCCTTTATGAGGAGATCGTCCAAGTACGGGATAGCTGTAACTCCTTGCTTCCGGAGAAGTACCATCATCTCCGCCATTACCTTGGTAAAGACTCTCGGTGCCGTGGATAGACCAAACGGCAACGTCTGGAATTGGTAATGACAGTCCTGTACCACAAACCTGAGGTACTCCTGGTGAGGTGGATAAATGGGGACATGCAAGTACGCATCCTTGATGTCCAGAGATACCATAAAATCCCCCTCTTCCAGGCTGGCAATGACCGCTCTGAGCGATTCCATTTTGAACCTGAACTTTTTCATGTAAATGTTCAAGGATTTTAAATTTAGAATGGGTCTTACCGAACCGTCCGGTTTCGGTACCACAAACAGTGTGGAATAGTAACCCCTTCCCTGCTGAAGGGGGGGTACCATTATTATCACTTGCTGGAGGTACAGCTTGTGAATAGCCGTCAGGACTATCTCCCTCCCCGTGGGAGAAGCTGGCAAGGCGGATTTTAGGTAACGGTGAGGGGGCGTCACCTCGAATTCCAGCTTGTATCCCTGAGATACAATTTGTATAGCCCAAGGATCCACTTGTGAGCGAACCCACTGGTTGCAGAAATTTCGGAGACGCGCCCCCACCGCTCCTGGCTCCGCCTGTGGAGCCCCAGCGTCATGCAGTGGACTTAGTGGAAGCAGGGGAGGACTTTTGTTCCTGAGAACTGGCTGCATGGTGCAGCTCCTTTCCTCTACCCCTGCCTCTGGCAAGAAAGGATGCACCTCTGACTCTCTTGCTTTTTTGAGAACGAAAGGACTGCATTTGGTAATACGGTGCTTTCTTAGGCTGTGAGGAAACCTGTGGCAAGAAAGTCGACATTCCAGCTGTCGCTGTGGATACGAGGTCCGAGAGACCGTCCCCAAACAATTCCTCACCCTTATAAGGCAAAACCTCCATGTGTTTTTTAGAGTCGGCATCCCCTGTCCATTGCCGAGTCCATAAGACGCACCTGGCAGAAATGGACATTGCATTTATTCGAGAGCCCAGCAGGCAAATGTCCCTCTGGGCATCCCGCATATATAAGACGACGTCTTTAATATGGCTAAGTGTTAGCAATACGGTATCCCTGTCCAGGGTATCAAACCCCTCTGACAGAGTATCTGTCCATGCTGCAACAGCACAGCACATCCAAGCTGAAGCAATAGCCGGTCTCAGTAAAGTACCAGAGTGTGTATACACAGACTTCAAGATACCTTCCTGCTTCCTATCCGCAGGTTCCTTTAGGGCGGCCGTATCCTGAGACGGCAGGGCCACCCTTTTAGATAAGCTCGTCAGGGCCTTGTCAACCCTAGGGGAGGATTCCCAGCGTAACCTATCCGTTGGCGGGAAAGGGTACGCCATTAGTATTCTCTTGGTAATCACCACTTTCTTATCAGGGGAAGACCACGCTTCTTCACATAACTCATTTAATTCATGTGACGGGGGAAAAGTCACTGGCTGCTTTTTCTCCCCAAACATATTTACCCTCTTGTCAGGGACAGGGTCAGCCTCTGAAATGTGTAATACATTTTTCATTGCAATAATCATGTATCGGATGGCCTTAGTCATTTTGGGCTGAAATAGTGCCTCATCCTCGTCGACGCTGGAGTCGGCCTCCGTGTCGACATCTTTATCAACCAACTGAGATAGTGGGCGTTTTTGAGACGCTGGCGGCCTCTGAGGCGCCTGGGCAGGCCCAGGTTGAGAGCCCGGCTGTCCCCCGGCAGCAACATAATCAAATCTCTTATGTAATGAGTTTACATTGTCATTTAAGACCTTCCACATATCCATCCAATCAGGTGTCGGCACCGACGGGGGCGACACCACATTTATCTGCACTTGCTCCGCCTCCACGTAACCCTCCTCACCAAACATGTCGACACAGCCGTACCGACACACAGCACACACACAGGGAATGCTCTGACTGAGGACAGGACCCCACAAGGTCTATGGGGAGACAAAGAAAGAGTATGCCAGCACATACCACAGCGCTATATACACAGGGATAGACACTACCAGAAGTGAATTTTTCCCAATAGCTGCTGTATCAATACACCTTTTGCCTAAATTTATGTGCCCCCCCTCTCTTTTTACCCTCTTAGTGCCAGGAGACTGCAGGGGAGAGCCTGGGGAGCGTCCTTCCAGCGGAGCTGTGAAGAGAAATGGCGCTGGTGTGCTGAGGAAGAAGGCCCCGCCCCCTCAGCGGCGGGCTTCTGTCCCGCTGTTTCTGACTAAAAAATGGCGGGGGTTTTACACATATACAGTCACAGACTGTATTATGTGTCTTTTTTATGCCAAAGGTATTCTTATTGCTGCCCAGGGCGCCCCCCCCAGCGCCCTGCACCCTACAGTGACCAGAGTGTGTGGTGTGCAGTGGGAGCAATGGCGCACAGCTGCGGTGCTGTGCGCTACCTTAATGAAGACAGGAGTCTTCAGCCGCCGATTTCATCACCAACTTCCGATCTTCTGGCTCTGCGAGGGGGACGGCGGCGCGGCTCCGGGAACGGACGACCGAGGACCTTTGCCTGTGTTCGAACCCTCTGGAGCTAATGGTGTCCAGTAGCCTAAGAAGCGCAACCTAGCTGTGAACAGGTACGTTTGCTTCTCTTCCCTCGGTCCCACGTAGCAGTGAGTCTGTTGCCAGCAGATCTCACTGAAAATAAAAAACCTAACATTACTTTCTTTACTAGCAGGCTCAGGAGAGCCCACTAGGTGCATCCAGCTCTGGCCGGGCACAGATTCTAACTGAGGTCTGGAGGAGGGGCATAGAGGGAGGAGCCAGTGCACACCAGATAGTACCTAATCTTTCTTTTAGAGTGCCCAGTCTCCTGCGGAGCCCGTCTATTCCCCATGGTCCTTACGGAGTCCCCAGCATCCACTAGGACGTCAGAGAAAGTTCAATTTAATACCCAAGGAGGAGCAGAGATTTTCCAGAATCTGCAAACAAGTTGAGAGTCACGATCAGAGATAATTTCAACGTAACCCATGCAATCTGAAAATCTCTGTTATGTGGGCCATTTTAGAAAAATGGTCTACCACAACCCAAATGGTATTTTGACCTTTAGACAAAGGTAAGTCAGTTATAAAATCCATTGAAATATGAGTCTATGGGCGACTAGGTATAGGTAGAGGATGTAATTGTCCAAGAGGAGAACCCCTGGGGATTTTATGTTGGGCACACTTTGGACAAGAGGCTATAAAGTCCTTTACAACAGCCTTTAAATTTGGCCACCAACTGGAGTGCTGGCAAACTTGAGGGTCTTAAGAACAACTGCATGACCCATAAACGGGGAAATGTGAGCCAAAGTAAGGAGTCTCTTTCGAATATCTGGAGCTAGAAAAGTCTTTCCTGGTGGAGGAGTTGGAGAAATTTGGGTTTCCAGAAATGACGCTGGATCCACTATGGTCTGTTGTTTACAATTAGTAGTAGATTCATCACAACTCTGTCACGATCCGGGTATCTGGACGCCATTACTTACCCTTCAGATGCCTCCTAAGGCTGGCTCAGCGTTCCAGGACCGGATCCCGCTGTTCCTGAGTTTCCACATGCAGAATGTCAGAGCGGTGATTTCATCAGCCGCGGCCTCCGCTGTGCCCGCGTGGTTAAATGTGCGCTTGTCAGTCTGGCGTCTCCTGTCTCCTGTGGCCGGCGTCGCCATTACTGTTTCAATTCTCACATGGATTACAAACCAAACTTCCCTCCAAGTGTCTGCATGGGCGCAGCCATCTTGGATTTTGTCATCTGATTATTTCCACCAATCTGCTGTCTGTATTGTTGATTTGCATAATTGCCTAGCCAACCCCTTCCTTGCTGCAGGTATAAGTATGCTGTGCCTGAGCAAGGAAGGCGTCAGTGCTTTGGTTGTCTAACCTAGTTCCAGTTTGTCTCTCTCCTGTGGTTGTCTTCCAGGTTCCAGCTCCTGTCTCCAGACTTCTGCTATAGAGACCCGCACCAGCATTCCATCTGCGGTGTAGCCTGACTCTCCGATCCATTCTGGACTCACCTGTTTCCAGCTACAACAATCACCTGCTTCCAGCCCAGCTTCCAGCAGTGTACAGCTTCTCTTAAAGGGCCGGTGTCCTTTCTGCAGTTTACCACTCTCCACCGGTATTATTATTTCACCGCTCTCAAACAATCACCTGCTTCCAGCCCAGCTTCCAGCAGTGTATAGCTTCTCTTAAAGGGCCGGTGTCCTTTTCTGCAGTTTACCACTCTCCACCGGTATTATTATTTCACCGCTCTCAAACTCCAAACTTCATTATTATTTCATCGCTCTCAAGTTCGTTTATTATTTAACTGGTTCCAGCCAGTATCCACTCCGTACCAACAACAGTCTGGTTCCAGCCAGTATCCACAGCAGCCGTTTTACCTTCAGCAGCCCAGCCTTTCCTGGAACATCAGCTGGTACGATCCTGGGTTCTCTCCATTGCTACAGTCAGGCCTGGTAAGGACTTTCCAACTAGAAGATTATAAGAACTGTCTCACACTACCAGTGCCTGTGGCCCTTGCCACCCTGTAGTACCCAGGAATTGTATTTATCCTCTGTTGACTTTTATGTTTCCTTTTACTGCTGCTGTGTTACGGAGTTTGTCATAATAAACATCATTGACTTTTATCCTGGTTGTCGTGGTCACGCCTTCGGGCAGTTATTCTACATGTTACTTACATGTCTAGGGGTCTGATACAACCTCCCAGGTTCCGTTACATCTCAGCCCCTACAACTAAGGCTGCCTCCCGTCAGCTCAGGCCCTCAGTTGTGACAGTAAGCACTGACCTAATGAATCCAGCCGGAGACCAGGATCAAGCGGCCAGGCCGATGCAAGAACTGGCAGCCCGACTTGAACATCAGGAGGCTGCACAGGGCCACATCATCCGCTGTCTCCAGGATCTCTCTACACGGCTGGATGGGATTCAAACGACCCTCCGTGGACCTGGCACGTCCGGTGCGTCCACTACAGTAACACCAGCTGTAACCCCACCCACCTTACCCATTTCCAGTCCACATCTTCATCTTCCAACGCCAGCAAAATTTGATGGATCTCCAAGGTTCTGCAGGGGATTTCTCAATCAATGTGAAATCCACTTTGAGCTTCTACCTGGCAATTTCTTCAGTGACCGTACCAAAATTGCCTATATCATCTCCCTTCTCAGTGGCTCAGCCCTTGACTGGGCATCACCTTTATGGGAGAAGTCTGATCCCCTGCTATCCTCCTATACTGACTTTGTAGCTACATTCAGGCGCATCTTCGACGAGCCAGGCCGGATAACATCTGCTTCATCTGAGATTCTCCGTTTACGCCAGGGAACACGTACTGTGGGACAGTATCTTATACAGTTTAAAATCCTGGCATCCGAACTGGCATGGAACGACGAGGCCCTGTATGCTGCATTCTGGCATGGCTTATCAGAACGCATCAAGGATGAGTTAGCTACCAGAGACTTGCCCTCTAAGTTGGATGAGCTAATTTCTCTTTGCACGAAGGTTGATCTACGTTTCAGAGAGAGAGCAACCGAGCGAGGAAGATCATCTACTCCTAAATCTTCTGCTCCTCCTCCTCGTCAACCATCTCCATCCAAGGATGAGCCTATGCAAATTAGTCGTTCCCGTCTATCTCCCGCTGAGCGCCGAAGACGTCTCTCTGAGTCTCTCTGTCTCTACTGTGCAGCTCCGTCGCACACTATCAATGTCTGTCCCAAACGTCCGGGAAACTCCAGATCCTAGCTCGCCAAGGAGAGGGCCGGCTAGGAGTAATGATCTCCTCTCCATCTCCTCATGACTGTAACCTCCCAGTGTCGCTCCAAATTGCTCAACGTTACAGGAACGTCATTGCCCTCCTTGATTCCGGAGCAGCTGGGAATTTCATAACCGAAGCTTATGTTAAACGGTGGTCCCTACCCACCGAGAGACTGTCCTCGTCCATCTCTTTGACTGCCGTGGATGGCAGCAAGATTTTTGACGCAGTCATTTCCTTAAGGACTCTTCCAGTTCGTCTGAGAGTGGGAGTTCTTCATTCTGAGTATATTTCTTTTTTAGTGATTCCAAGAGCCACACATCCAGTGGTTTTAGGCCTTCCATGGCTCCGTCTCCACAACCCATCAATTGACTGGACGACTACGCAAATACTGGCATGGGGTCCCTCCTGTGCTGAGACTTGTTTAGCCAAAGTTCTTCCTGTTTGTTCTTCCTTCCCCAGGTCATCTGATGTTCCGCCTCCTCCATATCAAGACTTCACGGACGTGTTCAGTAAAGCCTCTGCTGATATCCTTCCTCCTCATAGAGAATGGGACTGCCCAATCGACCTCATTCCAGGGAAGGTTCCACCGCGAGGCCGAACTTATCCGTTGTCTCTGCCTGAGACACACTCCATGGAAGAGTACATCAAAGACAACCTGGCGAAGGGTTTCATCCGACCATCTTCTTCTCCAGCCGGCGCAGGCTTCTTCTTCGTTAAGAAGAAAGATGGTGGTCTGCGTCCGTGCATCGACTACAGAGGTCTGAACGACATTACCGTCAAGAACCGATACCCTTTACCCCTGATTACCGAGCTCTTTGATAGAGTTAGTGGTGCAACTATTTTCACAAAGCTGGACTTGAGGGGTGCCTACAATCTCATCCGAATCCGTGAGGGTGACGAGTGGAAGACCGCCTTTAACACCCGTGACGGACATTATGAGTACCTCGTCATGCCCTTCGGATTGAGCAACGCTCCAGCAGTCTTCCAGCACTTCGTGAATGAGATTTTCAGGGACATCTTGTACCGCCATGTCGTGGTTTATCTAGACGACATCCTCATCTTTGCTAATAATCTCGAAGATCATCGTTTCTGGGTAAAAGAGGTTCTTTCCCGTCTCCGTGTCAATCACCTCTATTGTAAATTGGAGAAGTGTGTGTTTGAAGTTAAAACCATTCCGTTTCTAGGTTACATTGTGTCCGGTTCCGGACTAGAGATGGATCCTGAGAAACTCCAAGCAATCCAGAATTGGCCTATACCCTTAAGCCTCAAAGGGGTCCAGAGGTTCTTAGGGTTCGCCAATTATTATAGAAAATTTATACGAGACTTTTCCACCATCGTGGCGCCTATCACTGCATTAACCAAGAAAGGTGCTAATCCGTCCAAGTGGTCCGAGGAAGCTACACAGGCCTTTCACCTTCTGAAGCAACGGTTCATCTCTGCACCAGTTCTGAAACAGCCCGACACCGACTCTCCTTTTATCTTAGAGGTAGATGCCTCCTCCGTTGGAGTAGGAGCAGTGTTATCCCAGAGGGCCAAAGATGGACATCTACATCCTTGCAGTTTCTTCTCCCGGAAGTTCTCCCCAGCTGAGCGCAACTATGCCATTGGCGATCAGGAGTTGCTAGCCATCAAGCTCGCTCTGGAGGAGTGGAGATACCTGTTGGAGGGAGCTTCCCACTCAATCACCATACTTACCGACCACAAAAATCTTTTATATCTCAAAGGCGCACAATGTCTGAATCCTCGTCAGGCCAGATGGGCACTTTTCTTCTCTAGGTTTGACTTTAAACTCCAGTTCTGTCCGGGTTCTCAGAATCGTAAGGCCGATGCCCTTTCCCGCTCATGGGAGCAAGAAAATGAGTCCGAGTCTGCAGACAAGCATCCTATTATTAATCCGTTGGCATTCTCCACGGTAGGGATGGACTCTACGCCTCCACCAGGGAAAAGTTTTGTTAAGCCAGTTCTAAGGAAGAAGCTCATGCATTGGGCCCATGCTTCCTGTTTTGCTGGACATACAGGCATTCAGAAAACCCTTGAATTTATTTCTAGGTCCTACTGGTGGCCAACTCTGAAGAAGGACGTTATGGAATTTATTGCCTCCTGCCCAAAGTGTGCCCAACACAAAGTCTCCCGCCAGTCGCCTGCGGGGCAACTGGTTCCATTATCTGTTCCCCGTCGACCTTGGACCCATTTGTCGATGGATTTTGTTTCCGATCTACCTATCTGCAACAAGTTTAATACCATCTGGGTGGTAGTTGACCGGTTCACCAAGATGGCACATTTCATCCCTCTCACCGGTCTTCCGTCAGCTTCCAAGTTGGCTCAAGTGTTTATACAAGAGATCTTCCGACTTCACGGTCTTCCTGAAGAGATCATCTCGGATCGTGGAGTACAATTTGTAGCCAAATTTTGGCGAAGTTTGTGTCAAGCCCTCCAAGTCAAGTTAAAGTTTTCCACGGCTTACCATCCTCAGACCAATGGTCAAACCGAGAGGGTGAATCAGGACTTGGAGGCCTTCCTCCGTATATATGTGTCTTCCTCTCAAGATGACTGGGTTCAACTCCTTCCTTGGGCCGAGTTCAGCCACAACAATCAATACCATTCCTCATCTTCTTCTACACCATTCTTCATTAATTATGGATTCCACCCTAAAGTCCCAGAATTCCAACCACTTCCCGCAACTTCTGTTCCAGCAGTGGATGTCACCTTGCGTCAGTTTTCAAATAACTGGAGGAACGTCCGCGCAGCCCTGCTTAAAGCCTCATTCAGGTATAAGAAGTTTGCCGATAGGAAGCGTAGAGCGGTTCCTGCTCTCAAGGTGGGTGATCGTGTGTGGCTGTCCACGAAGAATTTGAGGTTGAGAGTTCCCAGCATGAAATTTGCACCTCGCTACATCGGACCCTTCAAGATTGAACAAGTCATCAATCCTGTTGCCTACAGGTTACAGTTACCATCCTTCTTGAAAATACCCAGGACATTTCATGTTTCTTTGTTGAAACCGCTGATCCTGAATCGGTTTCATTCCGCACTTCCTCCAGCTCCCAAAGTTCAGACTCAACGGGGAGTCGAGTACGAGGTGGCCAAGATTTTGGACTCACGTTTCCGTTACGGTCAGTTACAATACCTCATTGACTGGAAGGGCTATGGTCCTGAAGAACGCTCTTGGACCAATGCCTCAGACGTCCATGCTCCTGCCTTGGTCCGAAATTTCCACGCAAACTTTCCTTTAAAGCCTAAGAAGTGTCCTGGGGCCACTCCTAAAGGGGGGGGTGCTGTCACGATCCGGGTATCTGGACGCCATTACTTACCCTTCAGATGCCTCCTAAGGCTGGCTCAGCGTTCCAGGACCGGATCCCGCTGTTCCTGAGTTTCCACATGCAGAATGTCAGAGCGGTGATTTCATCAGCCGCGGCCTCCGCTGTGCCCGCGTGGTTAAATGTGCGCTTGTCAGTCTGGCGTCTCCTGTCTCCTGTGGCCGGCGTCGCCATTACTGTTTCAATTCTCACATGGATTACAAACCAAACTTCCCTCCAAGTGTCTGCATGGGCGCAGCCATCTTGGATTTTGTCATCTGATTATTTCCACCAATCTGCTGTCTGTATTGTTGATTTGCATAATTGCCTAGCCAACCCCTTCCTTGCTGCAGGTATAAGTATGCTGTGCCTGAGCAAGGAAGGCGTCAGTGCTTTGGTTGTCTAACCTAGTTCCAGTTTGTCTCTCTCCTGTGGTTGTCTTCCAGGTTCCAGCTCCTGTCTCCAGACTTCTGCTATAGAGACCCGCACCAGCATTCCATCTGCGGTGTAGCCTGACTCTCCGATCCATTCTGGACTCACCTGTTTCCAGCTACAACAATCACCTGCTTCCAGCCCAGCTTCCAGCAGTGTACAGCTTCTCTTAAAGGGCCGGTGTCCTTTCTGCAGTTTACCACTCTCCACCGGTATTATTATTTCACCGCTCTCAAACAATCACCTGCTTCCAGCCCAGCTTCCAGCAGTGTATAGCTTCTCTTAAAGGGCCGGTGTCCTTTTCTGCAGTTTACCACTCTCCACCGGTATTATTATTTCACCGCTCTCAAACTCCAAACTTCATTATTATTTCATCGCTCTCAAGTTCGTTTATTATTTAACTGGTTCCAGCCAGTATCCACTCCGTACCAACAGCAGTCTGGTTCCAGCCAGTATCCACAGCAGCCGTTTTACCTTCAGCAGCCCAGCCTTTCCTGGAACATCAGCTGGTACGATCCTGGGTTCTCTCCATTGCTACAGTCAGGCCTGGTAAGGACTTTCCAACTAGAAGATTATAAGAACTGTCTCACACTACCAGTGCCTGTGGCCCTTGCCACCCTGTAGTACCCAGGAATTGTATTTATCCTCTGTTGACTTTTATGTTTCCTTTTACTGCTGCTGTATTACGGAGTTTGTCATAATAAACATCATTGACTTTTATCCTGGTTGTCGTGGTCACGCCTTCGGGCAGTTATTCTACATGTTACTTACATGTCTAGGGGTCTGATACAACCTCCCAGGTTCCGTTACATCTCAGCCCCTACAACTGAGGCTGCCTCCCGTCAGCTCAGGCTTTCAGTTGTGACAAACTCAAAGAGTGAGAAAGAGCATCAGCCTTACACTTGAGTGGACCTGGACGATAACTGAGCTTGAAATTGAACCGAGTGAAAAACAGTGCCCAGCGGCCTTGATGAGGGTTGAGACTAGAGATGAACGGGTTCGGTATTACTCGGGTATTTCGGGTTTTGCTTATTGGCTATCCAAGACGCGTGACATCCGTGATCCAATAAGATGCCGTTTCGAGCCCCGAGTAAATCAGAGTAAAACCGAACCCGCACATCTCTAGTTGAGACACTGAGCCGTTCGGAGGTATAACAAATTCTTGTGATCTGTGAATACTGATGCTGTGCTCCTTCAAGCAAATATCTCCATTACTCAAAAGTAAGCTTTATGGCGAGTAACTCCTGTTCTCCGATGGAGTAGTTTAGTTCAGCAGACTGAAATCTATGTAAGAACTATACACAAGGATGAATTTTACCATCTTCAAAGTATTGCGCCATGTTATGGTCGACAGTAATTAGGTCGACCACTAGTGGTCGACATTGGCATGTCCAACATGGACAAATTGTCGACACATGAAAATGGTCGATACATGAAAGGTCGACACATGAAAAGGTCGACATGAGGTTTTTTTTTGTTTTTTTGGTGTCGTTTTCTGCGTTGAGTGACGGGGAACCCCAATTAGTGCACCGCGGACCCTCGCATGGCTCGCGAGCTTTGGGCAAGGTGCCTCGCTTTGTTACCGCTGCACTCGGCACAGGTTACCGTTCCCAATCGTAGTCCACGTGGATTGTAAAGTATGGAAAAGTTCCACAAAAGGAAAAAAAGGGGGAAAAACTCATGTCGATCTTTTCATGTTGGCCATTTTCATGTGTCAATGATGTGTCCATGTCGACCATGTCAATGCCGACCAATAGTGGTCGACCTAATGACTGTCGACCATCCAAACGGATACCTGCGCCAAGACAGCACCAACTCCCTCTGTGGGTGCATAAACTTCCACGATAAATGGTAGATTTAAATCCGGTTGACCAAGAATAGGAGCGGACATGAACGCTTGCTTTAGTGCCAAAAAAAGCCTTGATTGCTTCCGATGACCAATTAGGTGGAGCCACACACCTTTTCTGTTTAGTCCTGTGATTGGAGCAACGACAGAAGAATCATTTTTGATAAATTTAATGTAGAAATTTGCGAAACCCAGAAAATGCTGAATGCCCTTGAGGATCGTGGGCAAAGACCAATCACGGATGGCTTGAACCTTCTCAGGATCCATTTGCAAATCAACTCAGAAATAATTATGTACCCAAGGAAACGAATAGTAGGCACCTTGAATGTACATTTCTCCAATTTGCAGAACAGCTGATTTTCCTTTAATCTAGTTAGTACTGTGGTACTGTATATGTCTATATATAGAGCTCAATTACTGTTCATGAGAGATTACATGCTAGAACATGGGTCTTCAACCTGCGTCCCTCCAGCTGCTCTGGAATTACACATCCCAACATGCCCTGCCTCAGTTTTATCATGCCTTAATAGCAAAACTGTGGCTGGGATGTGTAGTTCCACAGCAGCTGGAGGGCCACAGGTTGAAAACCTATGTGCTAGAGGATGGGTTGAGATAGAGAGGAAGAAGAGATTAGAGAAAAGGAAAGCACAGGTTGAAAGGTTGACCAATGGAAAGTATTTTTGCCATTGAATGCTAGAAACCAATGCTGCACCAGGGATGGGCAGTAAGGGGAGGCAGTGCCTTCCCTGTCATTAGTGGTTAAAAATAGGATTTGAATTACCTACCGGTAAATCCATTTCTTGTAGTCTGTAGAGGATGTTGGGGTCCATTTAGAACCATGGGGTATAGACGGGTCCTTTGGGAGCCACTGGCACTTTAAGAGTTTAATAGTGTGGGCTGGCCCCTCCTTCTATGTCCCTCCTACCAGACTCAGTCTAGAAACTGTGCCCAAAGAGACGGACATACTTTGAGAGAAGGAAATACACAGACTGTGGTGAGATTCACACCAGCCCACACATAACAAAAAGGAAAGCCAAGCTAGCCAACTTGGAACAATTCAGCAACAGCTGAAATAACAATACTGAACCAAGTAACAACGCAGGAATACTAAGCACTGTGCGGGCACCCAGCATCCTCTACGGACTACGAGAAAAGGATTTACCGGTAGGTAACTAAAATCCTCTTTTGTCTTACGTCCTAGAGAATGCAGGGGTCCATTTAGTACCATGGGGATGTACCAAAGCTCCCAGTACGGGAGGGAGAGTGCTGAGGTTCCTTTTTCGGAATGCCCTTCCAAGCTAAGATCTGGCGATCAACCTCCATGCCGTCAAACGTAGCCGCGGTAAGTCTTGATAGGCGAACAGCCCCTGTTGCAGAAGGTCCTCGCGAAGAGGAAGAGGCCTCGGATCTTCCAGCAGTAATTCCAGAAGATCCGCATACCAAGCCCTCCTTGGCCAGTCCAGAGCAATGAGGATCGCCTGAACTCTTGTTCTTTTTATTAGTTTGAGAATCCTTGGGATGAGTGGAAGTGGAGGGAACACATACACTGACTGGAACACCCACGGAGTAACCAGTGCGTCCACCGCCACTGCCTGTGGGTCTCTCGACCTGGAACAGTACCTCCGAAGCTTCTTGTTGAGGCGAGAGGCCATCATGTCTACCTGAGGTACACCCCATCGGCTTGTCACCTCTGCGAACACCTCCAGGTGGAGGCACCATTCTCCTGGATGGAGATCGTGTCTGCTGAGGAAGTCCGCTTCCCAGTTGTCCACTCCCGGAATGAAGATTGCTGATAGCGCCACCGCGTGTCTTTCTGCCCAGAGGATGATTCTTGTTACCTCTGACATTGCAGCTCTGCTCTTCGTTCCACCCTGTCTGTTTATGTAGGACACCACTGTGACGTTGTCCGACTGAACCTGAATAGCTTGATCTTGCAGAAGATGTGCCGCTTGTAGAAGGCCAGTGTAAACGGGCCTTAGTTCCAGAACGTTTATTGGAAGGAGAGATTCCTGACTGGACCACCTTCCTTGGAAGTTTTCCCCTCCGGTGACCGCTCCCCAACCTCTGAGACTTGCATCCATGGTTGGAAGGATCCAATTCTGAATCCCGAACCTGCGGCCCTCGAGTAGGTGAGAAGTTTGCAGCCACCAGAGGAGCGAAATTCTGGCTTTCGGCGACAGACGAATCCACTGGTGCATGTGAAGATGCGACCCCGACCATTTGTCGAGAAAATCCAGTTGGAATGACCTTGCATGAAATCTTCCGTAATGAAGAGCCTCGTAGGAGGCTACCATCTTCCCCAGAAGGCGAATGTACTGATTAACCGATATCCGGGCTGGATTCAGAACATCCCGTACCATTGATTAGATCACCAATGCTTTCTCTACTGGTAAAAACACCCTCTGCACTTCCGTGTTGAGTATCATCCCCAGAAAAGGCAATCTCCATGTCGGTTCCGAATGTGACTTTGGAAGGTTTAGGATCCACCCATGATCCTGAAGTAGTCGAGTTGAGAGAGCAATACTCTGCAACAACTTCTCCCTGGATGATGCTTTTATCAGCAGATTGTCGAGATATTGAAGTATGTTTACTCCTTGCCTGCGAAGGAGTAGCATCATCTCTGCCATGACCTTGGTGAACACCCTTGGTGCTGTGGAGAGGCCAAAAGGCAGTGCCTGGAACTGATAGTGATAATCCAGTAACGCAAATCAGAGATAAGCCTGGTGAGGCGGGCAGATCGGAATGTGAAGGTATGGATCCTTGATATCCAGGGATACCAGGAATTCCCCCTCTTCCAGACCTGAGATCACCGCTCTCGGAGACTCCATCTTGACTTTGAACTCCATCAAGTAGGGGTTCAAGGACTTAAGGTTTAATATCGGCCTTATCGAACCGTCCGGTTTCGGCACCACAAATAGGTTTGAGTAAAAACCCTTGTGTATTAGTTGAGGTGGAACTGGAACAATAACATTTGTTCGGACCAATTTTTTAATGGCTTCCTGCAGGATAGCACTTTCTGTCAGCGAAACTGGTAAGCCTGACTTGAAGAATCTGTGAGGTGGGGGTTCCTGAAACTCCAGTCTGTAGCCCATGCTAACAATATCTGTCACCCAGGGGTCCAGGCATGATCACGCCCAGATGTGACTGAAATTTTTTAGTCTCGCTCCCACCTGCCCAATCCCCAGGCTGGGAGGTCCACCGTCATGCTGAAGATTTTGAGGAAGCAGAACCTGGTTTCTGTTCCTGAGAACCTGTTGGTGCAGGTTTTCTGGATTTTCCCCGACCACCCCTGAAGAAGGTGGATGGGGATTTGGATTTTTAAAAATGTTGTGGTTCGAAAGGACTGCAGTGTAGACTTAGGATAAGATTTTCTAGTTGGCGGTGTTGCTGAGGGGAGAAAGGTTGACTTACCCGCAGTTGCCGTGGAGATCCACGCATCCACTGCATCCCCAAACAGAGCCTGACCTGTGAAGGGTAGGTTCTCCACACTTTTCTTGGATTCTGCATCCGCAGTCCATTGGCGTAACCACAGTCCTCTGCGCGCCGAGACCGCCATGGCCGTAGCCCTCGCATTCAGCATACCGAGGTCCTTCATGGTCTCCACCATGAACCCCGCAGAATCCTGTATGTGATGCAAAAACAATTCAATGTCACATGTCACATCCCAGGATTTTTCAAATAAAGAATTTAACTCCTTAGGAGCAGGGAAGGTAAGCGAGGATTTCTTATTTACCATAAAATAAGAATTTACTTACCGATAATTCTATTTCTCGTAGTCCGTAGTGGATGCTGGGAACTCCGTAAGGACCATGGGGAACAGCGGCTCCGCAGGAGACTGGGCACAAAAGTAAAGCTTTAGGACTACCTGGTGTGCACTGGCTCCTCCCCCCATGACCCTCCTCCAAGCCTCAGTTAGGATACTGTGCCCGGACGAGCGTACACAATAAGGAAGGATTTTGAATCCCGGGTAAGACTCATACCAGCCACACCAATCACACCGTACAACCTGTGATCTGAACCCAGTTAACAGCATGATAACAGAGGAGCCTCTGAAAAGATAGCTCACAACAATAATAACCCGATTTTTGTAACAATAACTATGTACAAGTATTGCAGACAATCCGCACTTGGGATGGGCGCCCAGCATCCACTACGGACTACGAGAAATAGAATTATCGGTAAGTAAATTCTTATTTTCTCTGACGTCCTAGTGGATGCTGGGAACTCCGTAAGGACCATGGGGATTATACCAAAGCTCCCAAACGGGCGGGAGAGTGCGGATGACTCTGCAGCACCGAATGAGAGAACTCCAGGTCCTCCTCAGCCAGGGTATCAAATTTGTAGAATTTAGCAAACGTGTTTGCCCCTGACCAAGTAGCTGCTCGACAAAGTTGTAAAGCCGAGACCCCTCGGGCAGCCGCCCAAGATGAGCCCACCTTCCTTGTGGAATGGGCTTTTACAGATTTTGGCTGTGGCAGGCCTGCCACAGAATGTGCAAGCTGAATTGTACTACAAATCCAACGAGCAATAGTCTGCTTAGAAGCAGGAGCACCCAGCTTGTTGGGTGCATACAGGATAAACAGCGAGTCAGATTTTCTGACTCCAGCCGTCCTGGAAACATATATTTTCAGGGCCCTGACTACGTCCAGCAACTTGGAGTCCTCCAAGTCCCTAGTAGCCGCAGGTACCACAATAGGCTGGTTCAAGTGAAACGCTGAAACCACCTTAGGGAGAAATTGAGGACGAGTCCTCAATTCTGCCCTGTCCGTATGAAATATTAGGTAAGGGCTTTTATAGGATAAAGCCGCCAATTCTGAGACACACCTGGCTGAAGCCAGGGCCAACAGCATTACCACTTTCCATGTGAGATATTTTAAGTCCACAGTGGTGAGTGGTTCAAACCAATGTGATTTTAGGAACCCCAAAACTACATTGAGATCCCAAGGTGCCACTGGAGGCACAAAAGGAGGCTGTATATGCAGTACCCCCTTGACAAACGTCTGAACTTCAGGAACTGAAGCCAGTTCTTTCTGGAAGAAAATCGACAGGGCCGAAATTTGAACCTTAATGGACCCTAATTTTAGGCCCATAGACAGTCCTGTTTGCAGGAAATGCAGGAAACGACCCAGTTGAAATTCCTCTGTAGGGGCCTTCCTGGCCTCGCACCACGCACCATATTTACGCCAAATACGGTGATAATGCTGTACGGTTACATCCTTCCTGGCTTTGATCAGGGTAGGGATGACTTCATCCGGAATGCCTTTTTTCTTCAGGATCCGGCGTTCAACCACCATGCCGTCAAACGCAGCCGCGGTAAGTCTTGGAACAGACAGGGTCCCTGCTGGAGCAGGTCCTTTCTTAGAGGTAGAGGCCACGGGTCCTCTGTGAGCATCTCTTGAAGTTCCGGGTACCAAGTACTTCTTGGCCAATCCGGAGCCACGAGTATAGTCCTTACTCCTCTCCTTCTTATGATTCTCAGTACCTTGGGTATGAGAGGCAGAGGAGGGAACACATACACTGACTGGTACACCCACGGTGTTACCAGAGCGTCCACAGCTATTGCCTGAGGGTCCCTTGACCTGGCGCAATACCTGTCTAGTTTTTTGTTGAGGCGGGACGCCATCATGTCCACCTTTGGTTTCTCCCAACGGTTCACAATCATGTGGAAGACTTCTGGGTGAAGTCCCCACTCTCCCGGGTGGAGGTCGTGTCTGCTGAGGAAGTCTGCTTCCCAGTTGTCCACTCCCGGAATGAACACTGCTGACAGTGCTATCACATGATTTTCCGCCCAGCGAAGAATCCTTGCAACTTCTGCCATTGCCCTCCTGCTTCTTGTGCCGCCCTGTCTGTTTACGTGGGCGACTGCCGTGATGTTGTCTGACTGGATCAGCACCGGCTGACCTTGAAGCAGAGGTCTTGCTAGGCTTAGAGCATTGTAGATGGCCCTTAGCTCCAGGATATTTATGTGAAGTGATGTCTCCAGGCTTGACCACAAGCCCTGGAAATTTCTTCCCTGTGTGACTGCTCCCCAGCCTCTCAGGCTGGCATCCGTGGTCACCAGGACCCAGTCCTGAATGCCGAATCTGCGGCCCTCTAGAAGATGAGCACTCTGCAACCACCACAGGAGAGACACCCTTGTCCTTGGTGACAAGATTATCCGCTGATGCATCTGAAGATGCGACCCGGACCATTTGTCTAGCAGATCCCACTGGAAGGTTCTTGCGTGGAATCTGCCGAATGGGATTGCTTCGTAAGAAGCCACCGTCTTTCCCAGGACCCTTGTGCATTGATGCACTGAGACTTGGCCTGGTTTTAGGAGATTTCTGACTAGTTCGGATAACTCCCTGGCTTTCTCCTCCGGGAGAAACACCTTTTTCTGGACTGTGTCCAGGATCATCCCTAGGAATAGAAGTCGTGTCGTCGGGATCAGCTGCGATTTTGGAATATTGAGAATCCAACCGTGCTGGCGCAGCACTATCTGAGATAGTGCTACTCCGACTTCCAACTGTTCCCTGGATCTTGCCCTTATCAGGAGATCGTCCAAGTAAGGGATAACTAAAACTCCCTTCCTTGGAAGGAGTATCATCATTTCGGCCATTACCTTGGTAAAGACCCGGGGTGCCGTGGACAATCCAAACGGCAGCGTCTGAAACTGATAGTGACAGTTCTGTACCACAAACCTGAGGTACCCTTGGTGAGAAGGGTAAATTGGGACATGTAGGTAAGCATCTTTGATGTCCAGAGACACCATATAGTCCCCTTCTTCCAGGTTTGCAATCACTGCTCTGAGTGACTCCATCTTGAATTTGAACCTTTGTATGTAAGTGTTCAAGGATTTTAGGTTTAAAATTGGTCTCACCGAGCCGTCCGGCTTCGGTACCACAAATAGTGTGGAATAGTACCCCGTTCCCTGTTGTAGGAGGGGTACCTTGATTATCACCTGCTGGGAATATAGCTTGTGAATGGCCTCCAATACTGCCTCCCTGTCTGAGGGAGACGTCGGTAAAGCAGACTTTAGAAAACGGCGAGGGGGAGACGTCTCGAATTCCAATTTGTACCCCTGAGATACCACCTGAAGGATCCAAGGGTCCACTTGCGAGTGGGCCCACTGCGCACTGAACTTCTTGAGACGGGCCCCCACCGTGCCTGAGTCCGCTTGTAAAGCCCCAGCGTCATGCTGAGGACTTTGCGGAGGCGGGAGAGGGCTTTTGTTCCTGGGAACTGGCTGTTTGTTGCAGCCTTTTTCCTCTCCCTCTGCCACGGGGCAGAAATGAGGCGCCTTTTGCCCGCTTGCCCTTATGGGGCCGAAAGGACTGCGCCTGATAATACGGCGTCTTCTTAGGTTGAGAAGCTACCTGGGGTAAAAATGTGGATTTTCCAGCAGTTGCCGTGGCTACCAGGTCTGATAGACCTACCCCAAATAACTCCTCCCCCTTATAAGGCAAAACTTCCATGTGCCTTTTAGAATCTGCATCACCTGACCACTGCCGCGTCCATAAACCTCTTCTTGCAGAAATGGACAGCGCGCTAACTCTTGATGCCAGCCGGCAAATATCCCTCTGTGCATCACGCATATATAGAAATGCATCCTTCAAATGCTCTATAGTCAGTAATATACTGTCCCTATCTAGGGTATCAATATTTTCAGTCAGGGAATCCGACCACGCCAGGCCCGCACTGCACATCCAGGCTGAGGCGATTGCTGGTCGCAGTATAACACCCGTGTGAGTGTATATACATTTTAGGATATTCTCCAGCTTTCTATCGGCAGGTTCCTTTAGGGCGGCCGTATCAGGAGAGGGTAGTGCTACCTGTTTAGACAAGCGTGTGAGCGCTTTATCCACCCTAGGGGGTGTTTCCCAACGTGCCCTATCCTCTGGCGGGAAAGGGTACGATGCCAATAACCTTTTAGGAATTATCAGTTTTTTATCGGGGGAAACCCACGCCTCATCACACACTTCATTTAATTCCTCGGATACAGGAAAAACTACAGGCAGTTTTTTTCTCACCAAACATAATACCCTTTTTAGTGGTACTTGTATTATCAGAGATATGCAATACATTTTTCATTGCTTCAATCATGTAACGTGTGGCCCTAGTGGAAGTCACGTTTGTCTCCTCATCATCGACACTGGAGTCAGTATCCGTGTCTGTGTCTGCCATTTGAGGTAACAGGCGTTTTAAAGCCCCTGATGGCGTTTGAGACCCCTGGACAGGCACAAGCTGAGTAGCCGGCTGTCTCATGTCGTCAACTGTCTGTCGTAAAGAGCTGACACTGTCACGCAATTCCTTCCATAAGCTCATCCACTCAGGTGTCGACTCCCTAGGGGGTGACAACTCTATAATAGGCAATTGCTCCGCCTCCATCTCATTTTCCTCCTCAAACATGTCGACACAATCGTACCGACACACCGCACACACACAGGGAATGCTCTGATAGAGGACAGGACCCCACTAGCCCTTTGGGGAGACAGAGGGAGAGTATGCCAGCACACACCAGAGCGCTATATATAGACAGGAATACCACTATAAAATGTGCTTTTCCCTTTATAGCTGCTGTTAGTATTAAAACTGCGCCAAATTAGTTCCCCCCTCTCTTTTTTACCCTTTTCTGTAGTGCAGGACTGCAGGGGAGAGTCAGGGAGACGTCCTTCCAGCGGAGCTGTGATGGAAAATGGCGCCCGTGTGCTGAGGAGATAGGCTCCGCCCCCTTCTCGACGGCCTTTTCTCCCGCTTTTTGGTGAGTTCTGGCAGGGGTTAAAATACATCCATATAGCCCTGGGGGTTATATGTGGTGTATTTATGCCAGCCAAGGTGTTTACATTGATGCTCAGGGCGCCCCCCCCTAGCGCCCTGCACCCTCAGTGACCAAAGTGTGAAGTGTGCCTGAGTAACAATGGCGCACAGCTGCAGTGCTGTGCGCTACCTTGTTGAAGACTGATGTCTTCTGCCGCCGATTTTTCCGGACCTCTTCTTGCTTCTGGCTCTGTAAGGGGGCCGGCGGCGCGGCTCTGGGACCGAGCTCCGAGGCTGGGCCTGTGTTCGGTCCCTCTGGAGCTAATGGTGTCCAGTAGCCTAAGAAGCCCAAGCTACCACCACTTAGGTAGGTTCGCTTCTTCTCCCCTTAGTCCCTCGATGCAGTGAGCCTGTTGCCAGCAGGTCTCACTGAAAATAAAAAACCTAAAACTAAACTTTCACTAAGAAGCTCAGGAGAGCCCCTAGTGTGCACCCTTCTCGGCCGGGCACAAAAATCTAACTGAGGCTTGGAGGAGGGTCATGGGGGGAGGAGCCAGTGCACACCAGGTAGTCCTAAAGCTTTACTTTTGTGCCCAGTCTCCTGCGGAGCCGCTGTTCCCCATGGTCCTTACGGAGTTCCCAGCATCCACTAGGACGTCAGAGAAAATAAGATTCCTCTACTTGTTCAGGAACCTTCTCAGAAATATGTAAAACATCCCTAATGGCTTCAATCATGGGAAGGAGAAGAGCTTTCAACATTACTCTTGATGTGCCAGGCAACTAATAACACAGAACAACTGAGACAAACCAGGCCTTGCTTACTAATTCAACCATTTTTTCTTTGCCTAAATGTAAATTTTGCCTGAAAGTAGCAGCACCATAGCTATAAAGGGATCTATTTAGCAAGCCAATCTGTGACTTAAATCATATGGAAACAAATGTTTTTGCATGACTTAAGTAAAGCACAGGAGAGGCTTCACGCACAAGATAATGCAATTAACATCTCTGCTTATGCCCAACTCCTATAACATTGCATTGCAGAGAGCAAGACAAACACTGTAGACAGATGTCATCCCTGTAACTCCTCCCACTCTCCTCCCATCCTCCTGTCCCGTATGTATGTACTGTACTGTGTGAAATGTACTGTAATGGTGCTTTAAAACCAATGTCCAAATAACGTATTTTTCATAATATTTTCTCCAGGTGGCATACTTACTTGTGGGTAAATATACGTTATGGTAAGAACTTACCGTTGATAACGGTATTTCTCCTATGTCCACAGGTTTCCACAGATAACAATGGGATATGATGGAGCGTCAGCGGATTGGCACCAAATGATCACAAGCTTTCAGTCCTCCCAATATGCAACGGGCCCATCCATATATCCCCGCCCACTGGCTCAGGCAAATCAGTTGGATTCCAAAGCATTTAGGCAGGAGCATTATGTAGAACCCTATTCAGGCGAGAAGAACACACATGCACACCCTTCCACGCAAGAGGGAAGAGTTTAGTGAGTATAAAGATCCTCAAATCAGGTGCGTCAGGGTGGGATCCCTGTGGAAACCTGTGGACATAGGAGAAATACCGTTATCAACGGTAAGTTCTTACCATAACGTATATTTCTCCGGCAGGGTCCACAGGTTATCCACAGGATAGCAATGGGATTTCCCAACGCTATTTTTTTGTGGTGGGGACGCTCCTGATTAGACAGTAGAACCTTACGCCCAAATTCAGCATCATGAGAGGCAAAAGTATCCAAGGCATAATGTCCAATGAATGTGTTAATGGAAGACCATGTGGCTGCCTTACCTTTCTGTTCTGCTGCAGCACCATGTTGTGCTGCCCATGAAGGACCTACCTTATGTGTAGAGTGAGCACAGACATTAGCCGGAACAGAGAGATTAGCTAGAGAATATGGTTCTGAAGTCGTCATTCGAAGCCATCTTGCTAGCATCTGTTTAGTAGCAGACCATCCGCCCTTGTGAAATCCATAGAGGATAAAGAGAGAATCTGTCTTTCTGATGGCACTGGTACGATCTACGTAGATTCGTAATGCACGGACTACGTCCAGCGACGCTTCTCCCGCAGAAAGTCCCGATACCTGTAAAGCCGGGATTACAATTTCTTTGTTAAGGTGAACTTTAGATACCACCTTAGGAAGATAACCAGACCTAGGGGGTAATTCTGAGTTGATCGCAGCAGCAAGTTTGTTAGTAACTGGGCAAAACCATGTGCACTGCAGGGGGGGCAGATATAACATATGCAGAGAGAGTTAGATTTGGGTGGGTTATTTTGTTTCTGTGCAGAGTAAATATTGGCTGCTTTATTTTTACACTGCAATTTAGATTTCAGTTTGAACACACCCACCCAAATCTAACTCTCCCTGCACATGTTATATCTGTCCCCCCTGCAGTGCACATGGTTTTGCCCAATTGCAAACCAACTTGCTGCTGCGATCAACTCAGAACTAGGCCCCTAGTTCTGAGAACTGCTTTATCTGGATAAAAAAAATCAGAAAAGGAGATTTACATGACAGCGCTCCTAAATCTGGTATTCTTCTAGCTGATGCCATAGTCAGTAGGGAAAACTTTAGCTGTCAACCTTTTAAGATCCACTTTATCAAGTGGTTCAAACGGAGCACCTTGAGGGCTTTAAGAACCAGACTTAAATCCCAAGGCACTGCAGGAGGAACAAAAGGCGGTTGAATGCGCAGCCTTCCCTGGAAAAATGTACGCACATCCTGTAAATTGGCAATTTTCTTTTGAAACCTTACAGTCAATGCTGATACTTGCACTCTCAAGGAAGCCACCTTCAAACCCTTATCCATTCCTGCCTGAAGGAAATCTAAGACCCTGGATACTCTGAAAGACTTTGGGTCCATACTACTTTCACCGCACCAATGAATATAGGCTTGACATTTTCAGTGATAAATGCGAGCTGAGGATTGTTTCCTTGTTCTGAGCATAGTTTGAATTACCTGTTGTGAGAACCCTCTTGACTTCAGGATATAGGTTTCAACAGCCACGCCATCAAAGACAGTCGATCCAGATGCCTGTGATAACAAGGACCCTGCATCAGTAGATCTGGTCGCTGAGGGAGCAGAATTGAAGCATCCATCAACATTTTCTCCGGATCTGTGTACCAACGCCTTCTGGGCATCCCAACTGACAAACATATTTAAAGTCAGCAATCACACTAGCAGTCAGTCACCTGTTATATATTAGTCATATGAGCACATAATCAACTACAAACACATTTCAAAGGATGTACAGTAGGAGTACATATTACTGAATTCTGTTTTATGCAGACTTTAACGTATTCAGACACAATGCGAAGAAAACCACAGTAATGTACATAGACTCATATGCAATATGCACTAAACTTAACTATTCATACTGACAAAGGTAGATAGAATTTTAGTGCTGTATAACCCGTACTCCGTAGAGTGGGATACAGGGAGACTCACCTCACTTCCAAGATCGATCAATACGTTAGCGAACGCTGAGTGGATCCAGACGCTACTAGTTTACACTGTCGCTCCGGGAACTTTAAGTGGACACAGACACATTGTGCATACAGACGCACCGGTCAAACAGACGCCTGTACTGCGACTGGGTCTCCTCGCGGTAGCGCTTAGTGAACACAGACGCAGCTGCCTATGCTGCGACCGAGACCCCTCGTGGTAGCGTCTGAGATGGAAGTGAGATAACAGTTCATGGCGGAAGACCGACGGAAACTGGTCTTGAACTGGGGGGAGGGGCAACCAGGAGAGCGTCTGACTCCCCACCACTGACATCAACCCTAGGGATAGCAGCCTCATACTATTCCTGGTGCCTTATGATCCCTAAAGCCTAGCGCTTGAGCACCCGTGGTGGCGGCGCGTCAGCTACTGTTTGGTAGTCTCCTCCCAAACCAGTGCGGCTGTGTCCGTATTCCCCTTCTAAGCGGAACCGATGCCTCACCTTCTCCCCGTGCTCCGGCCACAGCCTGGTAACGTCTGCTGGACCTGCTAGTAAATCCGACACAGACGCCCGTCAAGACAGCACTTGTACCGTGGGTAAGCGTTGTTGAGACCCGGCGGAGAGTTGTTGGAGCAACTCTTTCCAATATGCGTTTAAGACGCTGTTAGGAAAGATCACTCAAAAACATAGTAAGACTATTAAAAATAAAATAAGAAAGCTTAGGGCTGCCATAGAACAGCAGCCCTGTGACCATGGTCCGGCTCCTGCCGCACCAAACAAAAAACTGATTTGCCTGAGCCAG
Organism: Pseudophryne corroboree; assembly: GCF_028390025.1. Classification (NCBI taxonomy): domain Eukaryota; kingdom Metazoa; phylum Chordata; class Amphibia; order Anura; family Myobatrachidae; genus Pseudophryne; species Pseudophryne corroboree. Next base: position 445,311,724 of record NC_086447.1, read on the forward strand.
TGGGCGGGGATATATGGACGGGCCCGTTGCATCCTGGGAGGACTGAAAGCTTGTGATCATTTAGTGCCAATCCGCTGTCGCTCCATCATATCCCATTGTTATCTTGTGGATAACGTGTGGACCCTGCCGGAGAAAATTAGGATTTCACTCCCATGCAATGATTTCTGGGAATTTATTCATACATATATAACATAAGAGGTAAAAATAATAAAAAAAAGTTCTCACATTCAGCAGAATAAAATTGGACAAGGGCCCTCATTCCGAGTTGATCGCTAGCTGCTCTCGTTCGCAGCTAGGCGATTAGTTGAAAAAACAGCACTTCTGCGCATGCGCGTTGTACTTTCACACAAAACTATACAGTTTCACACAAGGTCTAGCGACGCTTTTCAGTCGCACTGCTGATCGTTGAGTGATTGACAGGAAGTGGATGTTTCTGGGCGGAAACTGACCGTTTTCGGGGAGTGTGTGTAAAAACGCAGGCGTGCCCGATAAAAACGCAGGAGTGGCTGGGAAAACGGGGGAGTGGCTGGCCGAACGCAGGGCGTGTTTGTGACGTCAAAACAGGAACTGAACAGACTGAAGTGATCGCTAGCTAGGAGTAAGTTTTGAGCTGCTCAGAAAATGCACAATCTGTTTTTGGAGCATTTCTACAATCCTTTCGGTCACATGTCTGCTAAGCTAAGATACACTCCCAGAGGGAGGCGGCCTAGCGTTTGCACTGCTGCTAAAAGCAGCAAGCGAGCGATCTACTCGGAATGAGGGCCAAAGTGCTGGTGTCCTGATCCATGCACCGATCTACAGAGGGGTCTGGGGAACAGACACTCTGGGGAATAGGCCCCAGAGTGAGTTAGAGAGTAAACTTCACAGGGACAGTGTGTTTACACATGCACTGTCCCTGAAAGGACTCCTCGTATAATCACAACGATATTGGCAGATATATTCTACATGATAGAGCCCAAACAGTGGCGGTAGTAGATGCGGTCAAGCAGGGCTACCACCAGGGGTGCTGCGACCTAAGAGTGCAGCAGCAGTCACCCCACCAGCACCCATATGCCCTCCTCGCCTCCCACCACCATTTTAAGCTGAACAGCGGAGATCGCTCCACATGGGAAGCTGATTCAGGAGGAGTCCCGCTGCTCAGCTCCTGTCCGTGAGTGTGGGCTATCTCACAGCCTCAGTTCATCTGTCGGCGCTCCATATGAAGAAGCTGCTTCAGCCTGATGTGCTGTGTTAGAGGCTGTGTGATGATCCACACTCAGGGACAGAAGCTGAGCAGCAGGACCCCACTCCCTTCAAATGTAATTTATTTAACCTGGCAGAGGCAGTCTGGGCACCAGGGCTCACTGCGTTTGAACCTGCCATATTACAAGATGGCCCCTTGACAGTAAGTTGCATGTTTCCTTATGCCCTGTCCTTCATCCCCTTTCCTGCCTGCCCCCACCCCCACGGCACACCATCTTCCACACTGGTTTCCCTTACCTATTCTCTCCCCTCAGAGCTCCGCACCCCACCCCACCCCGATCAACGGCACCTCCGATCCCCTTCCACTAGTTCCCCTTTCCTGCTCTCCCCACCTCCCGATTGAGGCAGCTCCCTGTTACTGCCATCTTTTCCCACACAGCTCTACCACTCCACCCCAGCTGCGGCACACCCACCCCTCCTCAACCCTTACCTATATTTCTCCCCACACAGCCCAAACTCCTCTCCCATCTGTTCGTGGCACACTGGTTTTCAGGACAGGGCAGTATGTGTGTGTGTCTGAAGTCTGCATGAAGTGTGTTTGAGATATCAAGGAAAATATAGTATGTGGGATGCACTGATATGTTAGTGTGCCTCTCCAGTGGCAGTTTTAGGGGCAGGATAGCAGTCAACCTGCCAGCGCCATCTAATTTGACTGCATCCACCCGCTACTCACTTCTGTCCAGCTGCATGCCGGGTGGATGTGAGGTATCGGGAACTGTTGGGGCCGGAAGTACCCGTTCCATCCATGTAAGAGAAGGACGGGAGCGGGGGACTATCTGCTGCGGCAAGTGGGACCCGGAGCTGGTGTGCAGTGAGAGACGGGGACACAGGCAGTGGGGTGGACAGGACACACACTCTCACTCTGTATAAAAGGACTCTACCTGGCGTGTAATGTGTGTAAGGAGCACTACCTGGCGTAATGTGTATAAGGGGTTCTACCTGACTTAACGTGTATAAAAGGGGCTCTTCCTGGTGTAACACAGTTGTTTAAGTCAAAAAAATAGGATTTTAATTACCTACCTTTTCTAATCCTTTTCTCGTAGTCCATAGGGGATACTGGAAATCCATTTAGTACCATGGGGTATAGACGGGTCCACTAGGAGCCTTGGGCACTTTAAGAATTTGATAGTGTGCACTGGCTCCTCCCTCTATGCCTCTCTTACCAGACTCAGTCTAGGAAACTGCCCGAGGAGATGGACATACCTTGAGAGAAAAGTGGTGAGATTACAAACCAGCACACACAGAACAATAGGAAAGCCATGTTAACCAAACTGGAAACACGATAAGCAACAGCTGAACAAACCAGAATTCCTTTAGAATGTACGCTCTCACGAGCAGGGCCCTCTTCCCTCATGTGCTTATCCTTTCTTACTTTAATAATCTTCAACTGCACCAAATCCAGCAGTCCTCTGCCACCTGATACTTATTCCAGTGTCATCTGCTGATGTAACTATGTTTATTTACCCTGTACTTGTCCTTTACTGTCATCAACTGTAAGTTGCTGTTTTCCTGTTTGATTATTTGTTTATGTACTCTGTAATTGGGTGCTGCGGAACCCTTGTGGCGCCATATAAATAAAGGATAATAATAATAATAATAATAATACTTAACCAAGTAACAGTGGAGGAAGAACGAAGCATCAGGCGGGCGCCCATTATCCCTATAGACTACGAGAAAAGGATTTACTGGTAAAATCCTATTTTCTCTTACGTCCTTGGGGATACTGGGAATCAATTTAGTACCATGGGGAAGTACCAAAGCTCCCAAACCGGGTGGGAGAGTGCTGAGGTTCCTGCAGAACTGATTGACCAAACTAAAGGCCAAAGTATCGAACATGTAAAACTTAGCAAACGTGTTCGAACCCGACCAAGTATATGCTCGGCAGAGCTGTAAGTCCGAGACACTGCAGGCAGCCGCCCAAGAAGAACCCACCAACATAGTAGAGTGGGTCTGTACAGATTTTTGAAACGCGGACACCACCTTAGGAAGGGATTGCTGACGAGTTCTGAGTTCAGCTCTGTCCTCATGGAAAATTAAGAAGGGGCTCTTGTGAGACAATGCCTCTAGCTCCGACACACGTCTTGCTGAAGCCAAGGCCAACAGTGTGACGGTCTTCCACGTAAGGTAATTTACGTCAACCTCCTGTACTGGTTCAAACCAGTCCGATTGGAGGAACTGCAGCACCAGATTGAGATCCCAAGGTGCCACAAGCCATTGTGGGAGGCACAAAGGGAGGCTGGATGTGCAGAACACCTTTCAAAAACATGTGGACCTCAGGGAGAGAAGACAATTGTTTCTGAAAGTAAATAGACAAGGCCGAAATCTGGACTTTAATTGAGCCTAGGCGTAAGCCCACATCCACTCCCGACTGCAGAAAAATCAGGAGACATCCCAGATGAAATTCCACCACAGAATATTGTCTGCCCTCACACCAAGAGACATACTTCTTCCATATACGGTGGTAATGTTTAGACGTTACCCCCTTCCTGGCTTGGATCATAGTCGGGATGACCTTGTCAAGAATCCCTCTCCTGGCTAGAATCAGCCGTTCAACTTCCATGCCGTTAAATGTAGCCGCGGTAAGTCTTGATAGACAAACGGGCCCTGTTGCAGAAGATCCTCGCAAAGAGGTAGAGGCCACGGATCTTCGATCAGCATCCCGAGAAGATCAGCGTACCAGGCCCTTCGAGGCCAGTCCGGAACATTGAGGATTGCTTGAACCTTTTCCCTTTTTATTCTGTTTAGAATTCTTGGGATCAGAGGAAGTGGCGGAAACACGTACACCAGCTGGTAGACCCACAGAGTTGTCAGAGCATCTACCGCCACTGCTTGTGGGTCTCTCGTCCTAGAACAATACCGCTTGTGCTTCTTGTTGAGTCTAGAGGCCATCATGTCGATCTGTGGATATCCCCACCGATGTGTCAACCACCGGAACACCTCCGGGTGGAGGCCCCACTCCCCCGGATGTAGGTCGTGTCTGCTGAGGAAGTCTGCTTCCCAGTTGTCTACTCCCGGAATGAAGACTGCCAACAATGCCACGGCGTGTTTTTCTGCCCAGAGGAGAATTCTTGACACCTCTGACATTGCTGCTCTGCTTTTAATTCCGCCCTGTTGGTTTATGTATGTTACCGACGTCACATTGTCTGACTGAACTTGAATGGCCTGATTCCAAAGTAGAGATGAGGACTGCAGAAGGGTGTTGTAGATAGCCCTGAGTTCCAGGATGTTTATTCAAAGGATGACATCCTGACTTTCCCTGAAACTGCACCCCCTGGGTGACTGCTCCCCAACCTCTTAGGCTTGCGTCTGTGGTTAGCAGAATCCAATTCTGAACCGCGAACCTCGATGTGGTGAGAAGTCTGTAGCCACCACAGAAGGGAGATCCTGGCTCTTGGTGACAGACGGGTCCTCTGGTGCATGTAAAGATGTGATCCGACCATTTGTCCAACAGATCCAGCTGAAGGGCCTTGCATGTAACCTTTCCGTACTGAAGCGCCTCATAACAGGCCACCATTTTCCCCAGAAGGCGAATGCACAGATGCACCGAGATCCGGGTTGGCTTCAGGACAGCCCGAACCATCAACTGGATTACCATAGCCTTCTCCAAGGGAAGGAACACTCTCTGAGACTCTGTGACTAGTATCATTCCCAGGAAAGGAAGCCTCTGAGTCGGTTCCAGGTGGGATTTTGGTAAGTTCAGAATCCACCGGTGATCCAGGAGTAGTCTGGTTGAGAGGCGAAAGCTGTCCAACAACCGCTCCATGGACCGTGCCTTTATCAGATCGTCCAGGTACGGAATTATGTTCACTCCTTGTTTGCAGAGTAGAAATATCATCTCTGCCTTGGTGAACACTCTCAGTGCCGTGGAGAGACCAAATGGCAGGGCGTGGAACTGGTAGTGGCAGTCCTGCAGTGCAAACCGTAGATAAGCCTGATGAGGTGGCCAGATCAGAATGGGAAGGTACGCATCCTTGATATCCAAAGACACTAGGAATTCCCCCACCTCCAGACCTGAGATCACCGCTCTGAGACTCCATTTTGAATTTGAACACTCGTAAGTATGGGTTCAACGACTTGAGGTTCAAAATCGGTCTTACCGAACCGTCCGGTTTCGGTACTACAAACAAGTTGGAATAATATCCCTTGTTTTGCAGATGAGGTGGAACTAGAACAATGACCTGAGTCTGTACCAGTTTTCAATGGCGTCCTGTAAGGTTATACTTGCCTCTTGTGAAACTGGTAAGTATGATTTGAAGAATCAGTGAAGTGGGAACTCCTGAAACTCAAGTCTGTAGCCCTGGGAAATAAGATCTATGACCCAGGGATCCTGGCATGAACCTGTCCAGATGTGACTGCTCCCATCTGCAAGTCCTCCAGGCATCGCAATCTACCATCATGCTGAAGGCTGTGAGGAAACAGAGCTTAAGCTATGTTCCTGTGAACCAGCAGTTGCTGGTTTGCGTGGTATACCTCTAGTGCCTCTGGCGGCTGTAGAAGAACCTCTGGTTTTGCACTTAAACTTGGCAGTCCGAAAGGACTGTAGATTAGGTCCTGAGTAGGCCTTCCTGGCTCGGGGAGCTGCAGAAGGAAGATACGTAGACTTACCCACAGTAGCTTTGGAGATCCATTTGTCAAGTTCATCTCCAAATAAGGCCTCTCCTGTGCAGGGAAGGCCTTCCACGCCTTTCCTGGAGTCCGCGTCAGTCCGGGAGAGTCCGTTGTACTGCCAGTCCCAGGCTGCACCTGGGACAGGCAATACAATTTTTCGTGACATCCTGGATACTGATGCATCCACTATCGGTGGATTTTCCCATTTTTTCCTATCCTCAGGAGGAAAAGGAAAATAAGATTTTAAACCTACCGGTAAATCTTTTTCTCCTAGTCCGTAGAGGATGCTGGGGACTCCGTAAGGACCACGGGGTATAGACGGGCTCCGCAGGAGACATGGGCACCTATAAAGAACTTTTAGTATGGGTGTGCACTGGCTCCTCCCTCTATGCCCCTCCTCCAGACCTCAGTTAGAGAACTGTGCCCAGAGGAGATGGACAATACGAGGAAAGGATTTTGTTCATCTAAGGACAAGATTCATACCAGCCCACACCAATCATACCATATAACCTGGAATACCCAAAACCAGTTAACAGTATGAACAAACAACAGCATCGGTCCAAGACCGATTCCAACTGTAACATAACCCTTATGTAAGCAATAACTATATACAAGTCTTGCAGATTTTCCGCACTGGGACGGGCGCCCAGCATCCTCTACGGACTAGGAGAAAAAGATTTACTGGTAGGTTTAAAATCTTATTTTCTCTTACGTCCTAGAGGATGCTGGGGACTCCGTAAGGACCATGGGGTTTATACCAAAGCTCCCAATCGGGCGGGAGAGTGCGGATGACTCTGTAGCACCGACTGAGCAAATGCTAGGTCCTCATCAGCCAGGGTATCAAACTTGTAGAATTTAGCAAAAGTGTTTGAACCCAACCAAGTCGCCGCTCGCAAAGCTGTAATGCTGAGACGCCTCGGGCAGCTGCCCAAGAAGAGCCCACCTTCCTAGTGGAATGGGCCTTTACTGAATGTGGTAACGGCAATCCAGCCGTAACATAAGCCTGCTGAATCGTGTTACAGATTCAGCGAGCAATAGTCTGCTTTGAAACAGGCGCGCCAATCTTGTTGGCTGCAAACAGGACAAACAGAGCCTCTGTTTTCCTAATTCTAGCCGTCCTGGCTACATAAATCTTTAAGGCCCTGACTACATCCAGGGACAAGGAATCCTCCAAGTCACTCGTAGCCACAGGCACCACGATAAGTTGGTTCATATGAAATGAAGACACCACCTTAGGTAAAAATTGAGGACGAGTCCTCAATTCTGCTCTATCCATATGAAAAATCAAATAGGGGCTCTTGTGAGACAATACCGCCAATTCACACCCGCCTTGCCGAAGCTAAGGCCAATAACATGACCACCTTCCAGGTGAGAAATTTCAACTCAACTGTTTTAAGGGGTCCAATCCAGTGTGAGTTAAGGAACTGTAACACCACGTTCAGGTCCCATGGCGCCACTGGGGCCACAAAAGGAGGCTGGATGTGTAGCACTCCCTTCACAAACGTCTGGACTTCTGGAAGAGAAGCCAATTCCTTCTGAAAGAATATCGATAAGGCCGAAATCAGTACCTTAACAGAGCCTAACTTCAGGCCCATATCCACTCCTGTCTGTAGAAAGTGGAGAAAACGGCACAGGTGGAAATCTTCCGTAGGAGCATTCTTGGCTTCACACCAAGATACATACTTCCTCCAGATACGGTGATAATGTTTCGCCGTCACCTCCTTCCTAGCCTTTATTAGAGTAGGTATGACCTCCTCCGGAATACCCTTCTCAACTAGGATCCGGCGTTCAACCACCATGCCATCAAACGTAACCGCGGTAAGTCTTGGAACGTGCAGGGTCCCTGCTGTAACAGGTCCTCCCTTAGCGGAAGAGGCCAAGGATCTTCTGCGAGCATCTGCTGAAGATCTGAGTACCAGGCCCTTCGAGGCCAGTCTGGAACAATGAGTATTGTCTGTACTCTTTTCTGTCTTATGATTCTCAACACCTTTGTGATGAGAGGCAGAGGAGGAAACACATAGACCGACTGGAACACCCATGGCGTTACCAGAGTGTCTACTGCTATTGCCTGAGGGTCCCAGGACCTGGCACAGTACCTCCGAAGTGTCACAACTGAGGGCCTGAGCTGACGGGAGGCAGCCTCAGTTGTAGGGGCTGAGATGTACCGGAACCTGGGAGGTTGTATCAGACCCCTGGACATGTAAGTAACATGAATAATAACTGCCCGAAGGCGTGACCACGACAACTTGGATAAAAGTCAATGATGTTTATTATGACAACTCCGCAACACAGCAGCAGTAAAAGAAAACGTAAAAGTCAGCAAAGAATAAATACAGTTCCTGGGTACTACAGGATGGCAGGAGCCACAGGGCACTGGTAGTGTGAGATAGTTCTTATGATCTTCTAGATGGAAAGTCCTTACCAGGCCCGACTGTAGCAATGGAGATAACCCAGGATTGTGCCAGCTGGTGTTCCAGGAAAAGCTGGGTTGCTGAAGATAAAACAGCTGCTGTGGATACTGGCTGGAACCAGACTGTGGTTAGCACGGAGTGGATACTGGCTGGAACCAGTTAAATAATAAATGAACTTGGGAGCGATGAAATATGAACTGAAATGTAGAACTTGAGAGCGGAGAAATAATAATACCGGTGGAGAGTGGTAAAGTGTAGAAAGGACACCGGCCCTTTAAGGGAAGCTGTACTCTGCTGGAAGCTGAGCTGGAAGCAGGTAATGTTGTAGCTGGAAACAGATGAATCCACAATGGATTGGAGAGTCAGGCTACACCGCAGGTGGAATGCTGGTGCGGGTCTCTATGGTGGAAGTCTTGAGACAGGAGCTGGAACCTGGAAGACAATCACAGGAGAGAGACAAACAGGAACTAGGTTTGACAACCAAAGCACTGACGCCTTCCTTGCTCAGGCACAGTGTATTTATACCTGCAGCAAGGAAGGGATTGGCTAGGCAATTATGCAGATTATCAATACTGAGAACAGATTGGTGGAAATGATCAGCTGACAGAATCCAAGATGGCTGCGCCCATGCAGACACTTGGAGGGAAGTTTGGTTTGTAATCCATGTGGTAATGAAAACAGTAATGGCGGCGCCGGCCACCGGAGACAGGAGGCGCCAGGCTGACAGATGCACATCTAACCACGCGGACACAGCGGAGGCCGCGGCTGACGTAATCGCCACTCAGACACTCTGCATGCAGAAGTTCAGGGACGGCGGCGGAGGCCGCGGGAGACGCCATGCCAGGTGTAATATGGCGTTTACTGTGACAGCGTCCTAGAGTGACAGGAGAGGATACAGGAATGTACACATCAGGATAACAGATGGGATCCGGTCCTGGAGCGCTGAGCCAGCCTTAGGAGGCATCTGATGGGTAAGAAATGGCGTCCAGATACCCGGATCGTGACAGCACCCCCCCCCCCTTTAGGAGTGGCCCCAGGACACTTCTTTGGCTTTTGAGGAAACTTGGAATGGAATCTCCGGACCAAGGCAGGAGCATGGACATCAGAAGCATTGGTCCATGAACGTTCCTCAGGACCATAACCCTTCCAGTCAATAAGATATTGTAGTTGACCGTAACGGTGACGTGAGTCCAGGATCTTGGCCACTTCATACTCAACGCCTCGTTGAGTTTGGACTTTCGGAGTTGGAGGAAGTGAGGAATGAAACCGATTCAAGATCAGCGGTTTCAACAGGGAAACATGGAATGTCCTGGGTATTTTTAAGAAGGGAGGCAACTGGAGTCTGTAAGCAACAGGATTGATGACTTGTTCAATCTTGAAAGGGCCGATATAGCGAGGTGCAAACTTCATACTGGGAACTCTTAACCTCAAATTCTTCGTGGATAACCATACCCGATCACCCACCTTGAGAGCAGGAACTGCTCGACGCTTCTTATCGGCAAACTTCTTGTACCTGAACGATGCCTTGAGCAGAGCTGATCGTACGCTCTTCCAGATATTGGCAAACTGATGCAAGGTGATATCCACTGCGGGAACAGAAGTTGCTGGAAGCGGTTGGAACTCAGGGACTTTAGGGTGGAATCCAAAGTTAGTGAAGAATGGTGTTGAAGCAGATGAAGAATGATACTGGTTGTTATGACAGAACTCGGCCTAGGGAAGTAATTGAACCCAGTCATCTTGAGAGGAGGACACATAGATGCGGAGGAAGGCCTCCAAGTCCTGATTCACCCTCTCGGTTTGACCATTGGTCTGAGGATGGTAAGCCGTGGAAAACTTTAGCTTGACTTGGAGGACTTGACATAAACTTCGCCAGAATTTGGCTGTGAATTGAACTCCTCGATCTGAGATAATTTCTTCAGGAAGACCGTGGAGTCGGAAGATCTCTTGTATGAATACTTGAGCCAACTTGGAAGCTGACGGAAGACCGGTGAGAGGAATGAAGTGTGCCATCTTGGTGAACCGGTCAACTACCACCCAGATGGTATTGAACTTGTTGCACATGGGTAAATCTGTAATAAAATCCATCGACAAATGGGTCCAAGGTCGACGGGGAACAGATAGTGGAACCAGTTGCCCCGCAGGCGACTGGCGGGATACCTTATGTTGAGCACACTTTGGGCAAGATGCAATAAACTCCAAGACGTCCTTTTTCAGAGTTGGCCACCAATAGGACCTAGAGATAAACTCCAGGGTTTTTTGGATACCTGTATGTCCGGCAAAACGGGAAGCATGGGCCCAATGCATGAGCTTCTTCCTTAGCATCGGTTTCACAAAACTTTTCCCTGATGGGGGCGTAGAGTCCATCCCTACCGTGGAGAATGCCAACGGATTTATAATAGGATGCTTGTCTGAAGACTCTGACTCATTTTCTTGCTCCCATGAGCGGGAAAGGGCATCGGCCTTGCGATTCTGAGAGCCCGGACAGAACTGGAGTTTAAAGTCGAACCTGGAAAAGAAAAGTGCCCATCTGGCCTGACGAGGGTTGAGACATTGTGCGCCTTTCAGATATAAAAGGTTCTTGTGGTCTGTAAGTATGGTGATTGAATGAGAAGCTCCCTCCAACAGATACCTCCACTCTTCTAGAGCGAGCTTGATGGCTAGCAACTCCTGGTCGCCAATGGCATAGTTGCGCTCAGCTGGGGAGAACTTCCGGGAGAAGAAACTGCAAGGGTGTAAATGGCCATCTTTAGCCCTCTGAGATAACACCGCTCCTACTCCAACGGAGGAGGCATCCACCTCTAAGATGAAAGGAGAGTCGATGTCAGGCTGTTTCAGAACAGGCGCAGAGATGAACCTTTGTTTTAAAAGATGAAATGCTTGCATGGCTTCTTCAGACCACTTGGACGGGTTAGCACCCTTCTTAGTGAAAGCAGTAATAGGCGCCACAATGGTGGAAAAGTCTCGTATAAACTTTCGGTAATAGTTGGCGAACCCTAAGAACCTCTGGACCCCTTTGAGGGTTAAGGGTACCGGCCAATTTTGGATTGCTTGTAGTTTCTCAGGATCCATCTCTAGTCCGGAACCGGACACAATGTACCCTAGAAACGGAATGGACTTGACTTCAAAGACGCATTTTTCTAATTTGCAATAGAGATGATTGACACGGAGACGGGACAGAACCTCTTTAACCCAAAAACGATGTTCCTCTAAATCGTTGGCAAAAATGAGGATATCGTCTAGATAGACCACGACATGACGGTATAGAATGTCTCTGAAGATCTCATTGACAAAATGCTGGAAGACAGCTGGAGCATTGCTCAATCCGAAGGGCATGACGAGGTACTCATAATGTCCGTCACGGGTGTTAAAGGCGGTCTTCCACTCGTCACCCTCACGGATCCGGATGAGATTGTATGCACCTCTCAAGTCCAGCTTTGTAAAGATGGTAGCTCCGCTAACTCTGTCAAAGAGCTCAGTAATCAGGGGTAAAGGATAACGGTTCTTGATGGTAATGTCGTTCAAACCTCTGTAGTCGATGCACGGCCGCAGACCACCATCTTTCTTTTTTACAAAAAAGAAGCCTGCGCCGGCTGGAGAAGAAGAAGGTCGAATGAACCCCTTTGCTAGGTTCTCTTTAATATATTCCTCCATAGAATGCGTCTCAGGCAGAGACAACGGATAAGTTCGGCCTCGAGGTGGAACCTTCCCTGGAACGAGATCAATCGGGCAGTCCCATTCTCTATGAGGAGGAAGGATATCAGCAGAAGCTTTACTGAACACATCCGTGAAATCTTGATATGGAGGAGGTGGAACATCAGACGACCTGGGGGAGGAAGAACAGACAGGCAATACTTTAAACAAACATATCTCAGCACAGGAGGAACCCCATGCCAGGATTTGCGTAGTCGTCCAATCAATTGTAGGATTGTGAAGACGGAGCCATGGAAGGCCCAGGACCACAGGATGTGTGGCTCTTGGAATCACTAAAAAAGAAATAAGTTCGGAATGAAGAACTCCCACTCTCAGACGAATTGGTAGAGTCCTTAAAGAAATAACTGCATCAAAAATTTTGCTGCCATCCACGGCAGTTAAAGAAATGGACGAAGGAAGTCTCTCGGTGGGTAGGGACCACCGTTTAACATAGGCTTCGGTAATAAAGTTCCCAGCCGCTCCGGAATCAAGGAGGGCAATGACGTTCCGATAACGTTGAGCAACTTGAAGCGAGACTGGGAGATTACAATCTTGAGGAGATGGAGAGGAGATCATTACTCCTAGCCGGCCCTCTCCTTGGCGAGCTAGGATTTGGAGTTTCCCGGACGTTTGGGACAGGCATTAATGGTGTGAGACGGAGCTGCACAATAGAGACAGAGAGACGTCTTCGGCGCTCAGCAGGAGTTAAACGGGAACGGCCAAGTTGCATGGGCTCATCTTTAGATGGTGACAGTTGACGAGGAGGAGGAGCAGAAGATTTTGGAGCAAATGATCTTCCACGCTCAGTTGCTCTCTCTCTGAAACGTAAATCAACTTTCGTGCAGAGTGAGATTAGCTCATCTAACTTAGAAGGTAAGTCTCTGGTAGCTAACTCATCTTTAATACGCTCAGATAAGCCATGCCAGAATGCAGCATACAGGGCCTCGTCGTTCCATGCCAGTTCGGATGCCAGGATCTGGAACTGTATCAGATATTGTCCTACAGTACGTGACCCCTGGCGTAAACGGAGAATCTCGGATGAAGCTGAGGTTACCCGGCCTGGCTCGTCGAAGATGCGCCTGAATGTTGACACGAAGGCAGTGTAGGAAGATAGCAGGGTGTCGGACCTCTCCCATAACGGTGATGCCCAATCAAGGGCTGAGCCACTGAGAAGAGAAATAATATAGGCAATTTTTGTACGGTCACTGGGAAAATTGCCAGGTTGTAGCTCAAACTGAATCTCACACTGATTGAGAAATCCCCTGCAGAATCTTGGAGATCCGTCAAATTTTGCTGGCGTTGGAAGATGAAGACGTGGAGCAGAAATGGGTAAGGTGGGTGGGGTTATAGCTGGAGTCACTGTGGTTGACGCACCAGACGCGCCTGATCCACGGAGAGTTGTCTGAATCCCATCCAGCCGAGTAGAGAGATCCTGGAGACAGCGGATGATGTGGCCCTGTGCAGCCTCCTGATGTTCTAGTCGGGCTGCCAGTTCTTGCATCGGCCTGGCCGCTTGATCCTGGTCTCCGGCTGGATTCATTAGGTCAGTGCTTACTGTCACAACTGAGGGCCTGAGCTGACGGGAGGCAGCCTCAGTTGTAGGGGCTGAGATGTACCGGAACCTGGGAGGTTGTATCAGACCCCTGGACATGTAAGTAACATGAATAATAACTGCCCGAAGGCGTGACCACGACAACTTGGATAAAAGTCAATGATGTTTATTATGACAACTCCGCAACACAGCAGCAGTAAAAGAAAACGTAAAAGTCAGCAAAGAATAAATACAGTTCCTGGGTACTACAGGATGGCAGGAGCCACAGGGCACTGGTAGTGTGAGATAGTTCTTATGATCTTCTAGATGGAAAGTCCTTACCAGGCCCGACTGTAGCAATGGAGATAACCCAGGATTGTGCCAGCTGGTGTTCCAGGAAAAGCTGGGTTGCTGAAGATAAAACAGCTGCTGTGGATACTGGCTGGAACCAGACTGTGGTTAGCACGGAGTGGATACTGGCTGGAACCAGTTAAATAATAAATGAACTTGGGAGCGATGAAATATGAACTGAAATGTAGAACTTGAGAGCGGAGAAATAATAATACCGGTGGAGAGTGGTAAAGTGTAGAAAGGACACCGGCCCTTTAAGGGAAGCTGTACTCTGCTGGAAGCTGAGCTGGAAGCAGGTAATGTTGTAGCTGGAAACAGATGAATCCACAATGGATTGGAGAGTCAGGCTACACCGCAGGTGGAATGCTGGTGCGGGTCTCTATGGTGGAAGTCTTGAGACAGGAGCTGGAACCTGGAAGACAATCACAGGAGAGAGACAAACAGGAACTAGGTTTGACAACCAAAGCACTGACGCCTTCCTTGCTCAGGCACAGTGTATTTATACCTGCAGCAAGGAAGGGATTGGCTAGGCAATTATGCAGATTATCAATACTGAGAACAGATTGGTGGAAATGATCAGCTGACAGAATCCAAGATGGCTGCGCCCATGCAGACACTTGGAGGGAAGTTTGGTTTGTAATCCATGTGGTAATGAAAACAGTAATGGCGGCGCCGGCCACCGGAGACAGGAGGCGCCAGGCTGACAGATGCACATCTAACCACGCGGACACAGCGGAGGCCGCGGCTGACGTAATCGCCACTCAGACACTCTGCATGCAGAAGTTCAGGGACGGCGGCGGAGGCCGCGGGAGACGCCATGCCAGGTGTAATATGGCGTTTACTGTGACAGCGTCCCAGAGTGACAGGAGAGGATACAGGAATGTACACATCAGGATAACAGATGGGATCCGGTCCTGGAGCGCTGAGCCAGCCTTAGGAGGCATCTGATGGGTAAGAAATGGCGTCCAGATACCCGGATCGTGACACGAAGCTTCTTGTTGAGGCGTGACGCCATCATGTCTCTTTGAGGAACTCCCCAGAGACCCGTTATCTCTGCAAAGACTTGATGAAGTCCCCAATCTCCTGGATGGAGATCGTGTCTGCTGAGGAAATCTGCTTCCCAGTTGTCCACTCCCGGAATGAAGACAGCTGACAGAACGCTTACGTGATTTTCCGCCCAGCGAAGAATCCTGGTGGCTTCCGCCATCGCGACTCTGCTCCTTGTCCCGCCTTTATCGGTTCACATGAGCCACGGCTGGGACATTGTCTGATTGAATCAGAACTGGAAGGTAACGAAGAAAACCCTCCGCATGTCGAAGGCCGTTGTATATGGCCTTTATTCCAGCACGTTGATGTGCAGACAGGACTCCTGGCTTGACCATAGTCCTTGAAATTTTCTTCCTTGGGTGACTGCTCCCCATCCTCGGAGGTTCGCGTCCGTGGTTACCAGAACCCAGTCCTGAATGCCGAACCTGCGACCCACTAGAAGGTGAGTACTTTGCAGCCACCATAGGAGAGACACCCTGGCCCTGGGGGACAGTGTTATTTTCTGATGTATTTGTAGATGGGACCCGGACCACTTGTCCAGAAGGTCCCATTGAAAACGTCCTCGCATGGAACCTGCCGAAGGGAATGGCCTCGTAGGCTGCCACCATTTTCCCCAGAACTCGAATGCATTGATGAACTGACACTCTTTTTGGCTTTAGCAGGTCTCTGACCTTGTTCTGAAGGTCCTGGGCTTTTTCCAACGGGAGAAAAACCTTCTTTCGTTCCGTGTCTAGTATCATGCCTAGGAACGATAGTCGCGTTGTTGGAACCAACTGTGACTTTGGCGGATTGAGAATCCAACCGTGTTGCTGGAGCACTCTCAGAGAGAGTGACACGTTCTTCAGTAATTGATCTTTTGATCTCGCCTTTATCAGGAGATCGTCCAAGTATGGGATAATTGTGACTCCTTGCCTGCGCAGGATGACCATGATTTCCGCCATTATCTTGGTGAAAATCCTCGGGGCCGTTGAAAGCCCAAACGGCAACGTCTGAAACTGGAAATGACAATCCTGTACCGCGAATCTCAGGTACTCCTGATGAGCGGGATATATGGGGACATGAAGGTAAGCATCCTTTATGTCCAGCGACACCATAAAATCCCCATCTTCCAGGCTGGCTATTACAGCTCGGAGTGATTCCATCTTGAATTTGAAACGTTTCAAGTACAGATTTAGGGATTTTAGATTTAAAATGGGCCTGACTGAACCATCCGGCTTCGGGACCACAAAGAGGGTCGAATAGTACCCTTTTCCCTGTTGGCTCAGGGGAACCCCGATAATCACTTGCTGTTGACACAGCGTTTGAATTGCCGCTAACACTACTTCCCGCTCTGGGGTAGAAGCTGGTAAGGCCGACTTGAAAAATCGGCGTGGGGCACCTCTTCGAATTCCAGCTTGTAGCCTTGGGAAACTATCTCCATCGCCCAAGGATCTACGTCTGACCGAACCCAGACCTGGCTGAAGAGTCGAAGGCGTGCCCCCACCGGTGCGGACTCCCTCAGGGGAGCCCCAGCGTCATGCGGTGGATTTTGTAGAAGCCGGGGAGGACTTCTGTTCCTGGGAACCCGCCGCGGCAGGTGCTCTTTTCCCTCTACCCTTACCTCTGGCAAGGAAGGAGGAGCCCCGACCTCTTCTGGGCTTTTGCGATGGAAAGGACTGCATCTGATACTGTGGAGTTTTCTTTTGCTGTTGGGGAACAAAAGGTAAAAAGGTAGATTTACCTGCGGTAGCTGTGGAAACCAGGTCCGCGAGCCCATCCCAAAACAACACATCACCCTTATAGGGTAAAATCTCCATATGCTTTTTTGAATCCGCATCACCCGTCCATTGGCGGGTCCATAAGGATTGTCTCGCTGAAATAGCCATGGCATTGGCTCTGGAACCCAACAATCCAATGTCTCTTTGAGCGTCTCTCATATATAAGACTGCGTCTTTAATATGTGCTAAAGTTAGCAAAATAGTAGGGTATCAAGGTCAGCCGACAGGGTATCTGTCCAAGCTGCAACTGCACTACATACCCATACCGACGCAATTGCCGGTCTAAGTAAAGTACCAGTATGTGTATAAATAGACTTTAATGTAGTCTCCTGCCTGCGGTCCGCAGGGTCCTTGAGGGCTGCTGTATCTGGAGACGGCAGCGCCACCTTCTTGGACAGGCGTGTTAGCGCCTTGTCCACTATGGGAGAGGATTCCCAACGTGCCCTGTCCTGTGTAGGGAAAGGGTACGCCATAAGAACCCTTTTGGGAATCTGCAGTCTCTTATCTGGAGATTCCCAAGCTTTTTCAAATAACTCATTAAGTTCATGAGATGAAGGAAAGTTTACCACAGGTTTCTTTTCCTTATACATGCGCACCCTCGTGTCGGGAACAGAGGGGTCGTCTGTGATATGTAAAACATCTTTCATTGCAATAATCATATACTGAATAGTTTTTGCCACTCTAGGGTGCAATCTAGCATCATCATAGTCGACACTGGAATCAGAGTCCGTGTCGGTATCTGTGTCCACAATTTGTGACAAGGGACGCTTTTGAGACCCTGACGGGCCCTGTGAGTCGGTCCAATCCGTGGATTGACCCCCTGATGTCTCCCTGGATTCTGCTTTGTCTAGCCTTTTATGCAATGATGCTACACTTGCATTTAACATATGCCACATATCCATCCATTCCTGAGTCGGCACTACCGACGGGGACACACTACTCATCTCCTCCACCTCCTCCTTTGATAAGCCTTCCGCTACAGACATGCCGACATGCACGTACCGACCCCCCACACACACAGGGATATAACTATACGGGGACAATTCCCCAACCAGGCCCTTTGGAGAGATAGAGAGTATGCCAGCACACACCCAGCGCCAAACTGACACTGGAAAACCCAGATAGCGCTTTTATATATAATGCCAATGCTATTCCCACTCACTGCGCTTGAAATGTGCCCCTCTCCTCTTTTTTTCAGCCCTCTGATGCGTTCAGCAGGGGAGAGTCCGGGGAGCCAGCGTTCTCTGCAGCTTCTGTGGAGAAAATGGCGCTGGTTAGTGCTGAGGGATCAAGCTCCGCCCCCTCCAGCGGCGGGCTTCGGTCCCGCTTCAATTTCATAAAAATGGCGGGGGATCGTCTATTTGCTGCCTCCGCAGCCTGATATATATATTTGTGCCAAAAACGAGGTTTATTGCTGCCCAGGGCGCCCCCCCTGTGCCCTGCACCCATCTGTGCCTGTGTGTGTTGTGTGGGAGCAATGCGCTTACCTCATGAAGATCTGAAGTCTTCTGCCGCCTTGAAGTACTCACCCGGCTTCTATCTTCCGGCTCTGCGAGGAGGACGGCGGCGCGGCTCCGGGACGAACCCCAGGGTGAGACCTGTGTTCCGACTCCCTCTGGAGCTAATGGTGTCCAGTAGCCTAAGAAGCAGATCCTATCATTTAAGTAGGTCTGCTTCTCTCTCCTCAGTCCCACGATGCAGGGAGTCTGTTGCCAGCAGTGCTCCCTGAAAATAAAAAACCTAACAAAATTCTTTTACACAGAAAACTCAGGAGAGCTCCCTGTAATGCACCCTATATCTAACTGAGGTCTGGAGGAGGGGCATAGAGGGAGGAGCCAGTGCACACCCATACTAAAAGTTCTTTATAGGTGCCCATGTCTCCTGCGGAGCCCGTCTATACCCCGTGGTCCTTACGGAGTCCCCAGCATCCTCTAGGACGTAAGAGAAAAGATGATAGCAACCTTTTAGGGATTTGAAAGTTCCTATCAGGATTAAGCCACGGTTCTTCAAACAGGGTATTTAGTTCCCTTGACACAGGAAAAGTGGCTGAGGATTTCTTTTTTATATTAAAATAAGATTCCTCAGTCTCCTCTGTCACCTCAACAGGGATATGCAGAACTTCTCTGATAGCTTCTATGAGAGCCTCTATTCCCTGTGACAGAGTAGCCTCCCCCACCTCTGAGTCCACCTCCCCCTCCTCCCTGTCTGACCCTTCATCATCAGAGTCAGACTGCAGGATATGGGCCAAAGGATGTTTTGCTGACAAATGGCAGGGGACTGAGATGCTGGTTTGGGTACTGAGTCTCTTTTTATAAACTCAGTCATTAATTGTCTTAAGTGCGTCTCTTTCTCATTGCGGGACAATTTAGTAGAAATATTGGAAATCATTCCCATAATGTTATCCAGCCAAACTGGTTCTTCCCTGCTAGCCTGGGAGGGTACACTGCACTGAGTACACTGCAGTGAACCCCCTGGAGAAGAGGAACACTGGGGGTAATTCAGACCTGATCGCTCGCTAGCTGTTTTTTGCAGTCCTGCGTTCGCATATTCGCCGCCCACCAGGGAGTGTATTTTAGCTGTGCAAGTGTATGATCGCATGTGCAGCCCAGCGGTACAAAAAAACCTTTGTGCAGTTTCTGAGTTGCCCAGGACTTACTCAGCCACTGCGATCACTTCAGCCTTTCCGAGGCCGGAATTGACGTCAGACACCCACCCTGCAAACGCTTGGACACGCCTGCGTTTTTCCAACCACTCCCTGAAAACGGTCAGTTACCACCCACAAACGATTTCTTCCTGTCAATCCCCTAGCGATCAGCTATGCGAATGGATTCTTCGTAAAACCCATCGCACAGCAACGATCTGCTTTGTACCAGTGCGACGCGCCTGCGCACTGCGGTGCATACGCATGCACAGTTCTGACCTGATCGCAGCGCTGCAAAATACGCTAGCGAGCGATCAGGTCTGAATTACCCCCACTGTGCCTTACATGAAACACACTCTTTGTCTGACATACTGTGACAGTGACAGCACATACACACAGGGGGTGTAATATGGTATGCCGGCGGCCGGGCTCACGGCGACCAGCATGCCAGCGCCGGGAGCCCGACCGCCGGCATACTGACAGCGTGGCGAGCGCAAATGAGCCCCTTGCAGGCTCGCCACGCTGCGGGCACGGTGGCGCGCTATGCGCGCCACGCTATTTATTCTCCCTACAGGGGGATCATGGACCCCCACGAGGGAGAAAATCTGTCGGTATGCCAGCTGTCGGGATCCCGGCGCCGGTATACTGTGCGCCGGTATCCCGACAGTCTGCATACTGAAGACCACCCCACACAGGGACAGGTTAAATGCACAATTAACCCACAAAGAGCCCTTCTAGGGAGAGACAGAGATATTATGGAGCCAGCACACAGCGCCCTTACTGCTAATACCAAGCTTAGCCGGCTCCCAGACTGAGTACCCAGATTGGGGACTTAGTACACTAGTAAGCGCTCCCCCCCCTGCTATGACCCCCTGGTACCGCTGAGGTAATCTGGAGTCTCTCCGGAGAAGCTGCGCTTCCCTTTCAGTCAGCGTCTGTGTCCACTGCAGAGGGAAAATGGCGCTGGTGAGCTGCTGGATCCGCTCATATTGAAGCCCCGATCCCCTCAATGGTGCGCGGTGTTCCAGCACTTTTTTATACTGGCTGAGGTAATTTTTGTGCCTAAAATGGAGTCAGCCCCCTTTTAAGTCTGTAATGCCAGACTGGGTACTGTGTACACATGTAGTGTACTTAGACTCGGTTTGCTCCCTCAGAAGCCGTGCGTCTGCATTGTGTACTGAGTCTGGAGACCCAGCCGCCCCATGTAGAACCCGTACATTTCCGTACCCTCATGCAGCCATAATGGCCGGCGACCCGCTAGACGGGACGCCGGCATAGTACTCGCCACTTTTCTATCTTCTGGCTCTGTTAGGGGTGGCGGCATGCTCCGGGAATGTACGCTTGCCGTGGTGGGGCTTGCGAATAGTTCCCTCAGGAGCTAGTGTCCTGTCAGCGGGGAACGGGACCATTAACCCTTCAAGAGGTTGGGCCATTCCCCCCTTTAAGTCCCATGAAGCAGGCTGGCTGGTGCGATCCAGTCCTGCCTGAAAATAATAAACATCTAAAATAAATGCAGAAAACTCTTTGTGAGCTTCCAGTGACGTAACCGGCTCCTCCGGGGCACATTTTCTAAATTGAGTATGGTGGGAGGGGCATAGAGGGAGTTGCCAGCACACACCATCAAATTCTTGAAGTGCCCAAGGCTCTTAGTGGACCTGTCTATACTCCATGGTACTAAATGTATTCCCAGTATCCCTGAGGACATAAGAGTAAAGACAATTTTCCATTGAGTTCAGCATATATTAATAATCTGTTTATATAGTGTAATGTATATAAGGGGCTCTACCTGGTGTAATGTATATAAGGGGTACTACAGCGTGGTGTAATGTGACGGACGGACACTAGTGTGCAATGTAATGTGAATTGGGACTACTCTGTGGCCAAGGCCCTTCCCCATGAAGGCGTGTCCCGCTATTTTTGCGCACTGTCCCTATTTTGAATTGGAAGGGGGGGGCGTCAACGGAAATTTTCGCATTGGGGCCAACAAAGCCTAGAACCAGCCCTGACTGCAAAGTATGGATAACATAAGATTAGGCTACTCATTGGGGGTGATTCCGAGTTGTTAGCTGCTTTTAGCAGCATTGCACACGCTTAGCCGCCGCCCTCTGGGAGTGTATCTTACCTTAGCAGAAGTGTGAACGAAAGATTAGCAGAATTGCGAATAGAAATTTCTTAGCAGTTTCTGAGTAGCTCCAGACTTACTCAGCCATCGCGACCAGCTCAGTCCTTTTCGTTCCTGGTTTGACGTCACAAACACACCCAGCGTTTGCCCAACCACTCCCCCGTTTCTCCAGCCACTCCTGCGTTTTGCAACTCGAACGCCTGCGTTTTTCCGCACACTCCTATAAAACCGCCAGTTTCCGCCCAGAAACACCCACTTCCTGTCAATCACACTACGATCAGCACAGCGATGAAAAAGCTTTGTTATGCCGTGAGTAAAATACCTAACTTTTGTGTAAAATAACTAAGCGCATGCGCTCTGCGAACCTTGCGCATGCGCAGTAAGCGACTAATGGCAGTATAGCGAAAATCTGCAACGAGAGAACAACTCGGAATGACCCCCATTGTGTAAGTAAATGGTCATTACTCAACCTGGTCATTCATTACCTGGTAACAAACATGGAGGATACATGATTGTTAAATGACAGTAGTTTGTCATTAAGGGGTCTATTCATTAAGAAAAGAGTGGACAAGTGAGGCTGTGGAGAAGTTGCCCATGACAACCAATCAGCTGCTCCGTACAATTGTATTGTATGCAAATTATGTTACTTCAATGCTGATTGGTTGCCATGGCCAACTTCTCCACTGGTTCACTTCTCCACACTTTTCACTGCTTCATGAATAGACACAATAGCCTCGTATTACAAAGCAAAGAAAAAACGGGGAAACACAGCAGATACTGTACACGCAATTAAATACGAGCGAGCGGTATTTCTGTATATAGTTATAAACATATATCCCGTGTGTACCCTCTCTATACTCTACAACGCACCCCCTCCCGCACCAGCCGTACGCCACTGTCTACACAATGTACACACCGAGCATCTCAGCCAGCCAATGACAACTCCCCGTTCATAAGTTTCAAAACAACTACGGGGATTTAAATTCAAATACGGAAGTGACTGCCCTGAATTAGAGCATGCCGGGTAATGTCGTTCATTTGGCGGTTTGCGCTGCACAGCGAGTAGACGCGCGGACTACATTTCCCAGAAGCGCCCCCGCGCCAGCGGTGTATGTCGGCGTGAGAATGAATCAGTGGCGTTGTTGATAACGCCATATTGAGGAGAGCACAGAGTCAGACGGTCCCAGCAGCGGTAGAGCTGAGTAACGCAGCACGGTGTATCAGTGAGTGGCCGCGCCATCCCTCGCCATCCTCTCCGGCACTGTGCGTCAGCGGCCCAGCTGCAGCTGATAACGCTGTGGCGTGTCCCCGGAGAGCAGGCAGCCGGAGGATTGTCACGGGAAGGTGACGGGAGACTGAAGAGGCAGCGCCTAGATATAGGCCGGGGGTAATCGGAGAAG
This sequence comes from Pseudophryne corroboree, assembly GCF_028390025.1. Lineage (NCBI taxonomy): Eukaryota > Metazoa > Chordata > Amphibia > Anura > Myobatrachidae > Pseudophryne > Pseudophryne corroboree. The sequence goes on from NC_086447.1 coordinate 445,334,524, forward strand.
AGCCGCAGTGGGGAGTCTCCCTGCCATATATTTGCCCTTCGCTCTGGGTCTGTGCTCGCCCGTGCCCGGACATGGCCTGTGGAGCCACCCTTAAAAGGACTATCGACTTCGACCCTCTCCTGAGTCCGGCGGCCTCTCCAAAGAGAAGGCGATGCGCCCCTCTCTCCCCCTCCGGACCCTCCCCACAGAAATACCTCCGTATGGAGCCTTCACCCTTCGGGGAGGTGTCCTCCCGGCTAACCGCAGGTGGGCTCCTCACAGGACTGGTGATGCTGGGGGCATGCATGGGGTAGGGGTTATTGAGCCTAGGGTATATGGGGTAGGATGAGCAAGAGGTGTGTGTGCCAGGGATGGGACTGCCAGACAGTTGCTTGGGGGAGGGAGACGGCTGCAAGCCCTGGGTAGTAACCATTTGCTACTAAGGGGACATTTTGGACAAGGAAAACCAAGGTGCACTGTGTGCTAATAGCGGGGATAGAGTATGTAATGTGCTGTGAACAGCTGCATTTATATTGTCTTATGTGTGGGAGGTATGATTGCTTAGGGCTGGGGAGATGGAGACAAATGTTTTAAAAACTTGCACATAACCGAGACATAGCTGTAAGCAGTGTGCTTATGTGAGATTGTGTATGTACATATGTGTGTGTAAAATATATATATATATATATATATATATATATATATATATATATATATTTTAATGGGTTGTCAAATGTATTCAGCTGTGACATCATGAATGACTTTAAATTATTATCCAACTGCCTTTTTTTATTTGCCATTTGATTGGGTGGAGGTTCATATAATACTTATCTGGCTAAGAGGATACAATTGTGAGTTTTCTTTTTCCAAATTAATTTAGGCAATGCTATAGCATTATTTTCTTATCACAATGGGTGGGGGTGATCCCCTACAGGAATGCAATGTAGTAAGTATTCATTGAATGGCAAATGTAATGGCTTTTGTTCCATGGTGTGCTAAGTGATCAGAATTACCTTTATGGATACATTTAGTGATTGTTGCATGACATTTCATGCTGCAATTAATACTGCACACTTCCTCGTTTAAGATTGGGTTTTAGTTTATCACTTCATTATGTGTTGAGGGCGTGTATGTATAAATCCCCCCCGCCCGTGCCCATATCGCTTCACATTTAAAGGGTTATTTATCAATGCTTGGGGCGAGATGAAGTACTAGCTTATCAGCTTCTACCTTTACACTTGAGAGGCTGTGTTTGAAAAATGACAGTAATCCCCCTTTCAGACAGAGAATTTTACCCAAGAATTTGCTGGGGCAGACTGGGTCTACCCATGTCCAAAATATTGGGTTCCTTGACCCTGGTCACTTATACCCCTTTCACATCGCCACTGCCTTATCCCACCCGGGAATTAGAAACTGGTCTTTCTCGGGTGGGATCCGGCATTGGACCCTAACAGCATGCCGGGTTATTTGTGCGGTATAAAAGGAGTATAACAGTGTTATTCCTGGGTCTGACCCAGGTTGCCTGATGTCTGAAAGGGTGCGACACGGGTTTTGTCACCTCAGGCCATGCATAAATGGAGCCAATTGGTGCATCAGGAGTTCTGGCTCATGACTTAGCCCATGACACTTACTTTTGATGACTACACAATTTTGCAGGGCTGACACGGGTTCAATGTGAAAGGGGTCACGACAGGAATAACTAGTGTCCAAACTGCAGTGTAAAAGGGGTATAGGAGCTATGACCTGTGTTCAGAATAAAGTGTTGAAGCCCTGGCTTCTGTCTGAAAGTGGCATTAAAAGCCGATTGGTACTTTTATCTCTCACTTTTATTTCTCTGAAGCGTTGATAAACCCCCCCCCGCTCCTTAAAGAGTAACCTCAAACTTGTTTTATTTTGACTTGCCAATGAAGTGATACATTCCTTTGTATGTGAAAGCTACAGGTTGGCAAGTTTTATATAAGCAGCGTAGACTACAGTGACCCCTGATCTACTCTTACAACAATGTTGTCACCTACACAACCCTCATGGAACAAACAGCTGAATAGACCACACTAAACACGCAGATGGCCTTTTTTTGGATGGCAGTGAATTTGCATGATGCTAAACAAGCCATGTATTGGCAGGAACATGCTTACTGCTGTAAGATCAAGCTTCCAGTGCATTGGCTCTAAGTAATCACATGATATCAGGGCAATATGTATGTATATGTGTGCGTGTGTGTATATATAATATCTATATGTATTACAGCTGTCCAACAAAATGGCTTATACAGATGGGTATCATGTAAACAAGGTAGCCCATGTAAAAATCTAGTCAGGAGACTTGTATAGTAACATTTGCATTTGGTAATAAAACTTTACCAGACATAAGGCCTTATTCAGGTTTGTTGGCAAAACCATGGAGATACAGGGCCGGATTCAAATGTTACCCCTCCCCAGGGGTAGCGAGCTGAAAGCACACAGAGACCTGTTTGGGCGTATACTTTAATCTGGTTTAAGTTGAAACCAGACTGTAATTGGCATAACAGGGGGCATTTAAATAATGCCCCTTTAGATCAGTGGTGATTTGAATCCAACCCCCCCCCCCTCCCCACAGATTTGGGTGGGGTGCGTTCAAACTGCAATGTACTGTAGAAATTAAGCAGCCAGTATTTGCCATACACAAACAATATAATCCACCAAATCTAAATCTCTGCACATGTTACATCTGACCCACCAGCAGTGCTACATGGTTTGGCCCAATTGCTAACTTTGTTTTGTTTGCTAATAAACCTGAATAACCCCAACAGTCCAAGTGAATTCCCCCTATATGGCTGATTCTATTCATTTGCAGGAATTAAACTCTTGGGCCTGATTCATAGTTGTACAGTATTGCATAGCTGCAAGGAAGCGTCTGTGCATTACTGTACAACTAATGCCACAGGAGGTGTCTGAAGAACATAAATGCCTCCTGCCGGCATCGCAGATCAGAGTTACCTGTGCGAATACATACAGTAGCGTCGACTTACCGGCTGTAGTCATCGCCCATCTGAGTAAGTCTAATCCTACTCTGAATAGGTGACTGAAGTGATGCAGACCCTGGCCATGCCTTCAAAATGGGGTGACAATCTCTCAATTTGTGAAACAGTCCCAATAGCTCGAAAACAACATGCTGCAGCTTGGGGCACAGTACACCCACAATTGTTTGTGTACAACTATGAATCAGACCTTAAGTGCCTGTGAGCTATTCAATTACTTCCGGCGACTAGCTCAGAGGCTGCACTTGATATGATTTTCTGCTTGCACCCTCTTGAGGTGTAAGCAGAACCCTACGTTAAGTAGGGCTTTTGGCTAGTTGCGACCGGACAGCTGCTTCACGTCTGAGCTGCAACCTAATGCTGCTCATTTCATGGCATTATTACAGAAAAACTCCCCATCCCGGGGAGTAATTATTTAGCTTCCATGCTCTTAGCCGGGAGCTAAATTACCACAAAAAAGTTGACCAATCCCCATAGTCTGGAATGGAATATACAGGTTATTTTTTTTTTTCTTTACAGTACTTAACACAAAGTGATATTGTTTTTCTAATGGGGAAATTTTAATTCTTTTTGATTCCTGGCCAGTTGCTGTAGTGCAGACCTTTATATGTTTTCAAGAGGTATGAGGGAAAAGTGGCAATACTGGCAGACATTCTGCATGGTGTTGGTGCTGACGAATTTAATTCCCCTTTACGTTGCCATTTCTATGGTTCTATCAATCCTCCTCCAGGAATAAGGGGGATATTAAAGATTTAAGAGAGAAAGCACCAACAAGTCAGCTCCTAAGTGACAGTTTTCAGATATAGCCTGTGACATGACAGAATCTGAATGGTTAGTACTTTCTATCTTCACTTTCTCTTCAACCTTTGATACATACCCCCTATGTATTTAATATGGATTATATTTGGGGAATTGAAAAAAGTCTGTATCAATGAAATTACTGTAGCTGTATGATAGAAAACCTCTACAGCAGTGGTTCTCAAACTGTGCCTCAGGGTACTTGCAGGGGTGCCCTGGGTTGAAGGCCCAGGACAATTTTCAAAATTATTTATGGTCAATGAAATAGGCAAATCCAGTGCTTGTGACTGCCAATCATCAAATATGTGTTGAAATGGAAGTGAATCCTGTACCTCTCCACATGATGTGAACCTAAGGATGACCTATAAACACAGTTTACTCAATTTTAATATTTTTTTTCTGATTTTTCTCAATAAGACACTTTTGGTCTATGGGTTCCGTGAAAACAATTCTGATACTCTAGGGTGCCATGACTCAATAGTTTGGGAACCACTGGTCTACAGTATTAATCAGTCAGTCATGTCTTTACTTACAGTAAATCGGTAAACCCTTAATTGCTATGCAACTCTTTAGAAGACTCTACAGTGACTAAACTGTACTTTGCCTCATTTAGGATACATATATTTAAAATGTGATTATTCATTGCAAAGAAATGACATACTCTTAACTTGTTCCTAGCAGAGGAATGCTAATGCATTCCCAATAACAATGTTGATCCTCACTACTTCTGCATTAGTCAGGCCTCTCCTTGACTGTTATAATGGTTTGACAAGTCACTTTTTGTGTTCTGTAAATAATGATTGAATTAAATGCACAGGTTTTGTTTTGCATTTACAAAAGGATTGTACTGGGAGGTGCATTTTCCAACTGCATGTTTCCTATGAGTGGTTAACCCTGGTTCTCCGAGGTTGCATAGAATCTAATGCAGTGGTCTCCAACCTTAATTCGGGTGTGAGCTACTTTCGAAAAATAAAACCTCTGAAGGAGCTACCCCCTCCTCTCAATGGGCGTGCGTTCCTGCAAAAGTGGGTGTGGCCTCACAACTACAAGTAATCCCCCCCCCCCCCCCCCCATGTAGTGCCAGACACGCAAATAATGCCCCCCAGCAGTGCCAGACACACAAATAATGCCTCCCAGCAGTGTCCGATACTGTGCCCCACACAGTGGTAACCCTTGCTGGCTTCTTCTACTGCCGCCGATACTGCTCCTCCTGTATGAGGGGCGGAAGGGGAGGAGAGCGCAGCGCGCGCCTCTCCTGTGAAGTCCGGAGAGCGGCTGCGGTGAGGGTGACAGTCTCCGGTGGCGGGCATTTACAATATGGTGTCGGTAAGTGAGCCAATCAGGTGCCGCCGCTGCCTGTCCACAAGCTCTGATTGGCTGACGGCCGGAACCATATTAAAAATGAAGTGAGGAGGAGTGCCAGTGACTGGCCAAGCCCGTGCGCTTTGTCAGCTACCAAATATACTACGGTGAGCTACCAGTAGCTTGCAAGCGACGGGTTGGAGATCACTGATCTAATGTGTAGGCTCTTTGGGTCAGGGTGGATAGTTGCCATTCCTCACTTAAGGATGTCAAAGTAATTCGTATTTTGGGTGGGTCGTGTTCTGCATAATATTAATATTTCTCTATCGTCCTAAGTGGATGCTGGGGTTCCTGAAAGGACCATGGGGAATAGCGGCTCCGCAGGAGACAGGGCACAAAAAAGTAAAGCTTTACTAGGTCAGGTGGTGTGCACTGGCTCCTCCCCCTATGACCCTCCTCCAGACTCCAGTTAGATTTTGTGCCCGAACGAGAAGGGTGCAATCTAGGTGGCTCTCCTAAAGAGCTGCTTAGAGAAAGTTTAGTTTAGGTTTTTTTCTTTACAGTGAGTCCTGCTGGCAACAGGATCACTGCAACGTGGGACTTAGGGGGAAAGTAGTAAACTCACCTGCATGCAGAGTGGATTTGCTGCTTGGCTACTGGACACCATTAGCTCCAGAGGGATCGAACACAGGCCCAGCCGTGGAGTCCGGTCCCGGAGCCGCGCCGCCGACCCCCTTGCAGATGCTGAAGCGTGAAGAGGTCCGGAAACCGGCGGCTGAAGACTCCTCAGTCTTCATAAGGTAGCGCACAGCACTGCAGCTGTGCGCCATTTTCCTCTCAGCACACTTCACTGGGCAGTCACTGAGGGTGCAGAGCGCTGGGGGGGGGCGCTCTGAGAGGCAAATATAAACCTTATACAAGGCTAAAAATACCTCACATATAGCCCATAGGGGCTATATGGAGATATTTAACCCCTGCCTGACTGGAAAAATAGCGGGAGAAGAACCCGCCGAAAAAGGGGCGGGGCCTATCTCCTCAGCACACGGCGCCATTTTCTGTCACAGCTCCGCTGGTCAGAACGGCTCCCAGGTCTCTCCCCTGCACTGCACTACAGAAACAGGGTAAAACAGAGAGGGGGGGCACATTAATGGCTATATATATATATATATTAAAGCAGCTATAAGGGAGCACTTAATATAAGGATATCCCTTGTATATATAGCGCTTTGTGGTGTGTGCTGGCAGACTCTCCCTCTGTCTCCCCAAAAGGGCTAGTGGGTCCTGTCTTCATTAGAGCATTCCCTGTGCGTTTGCGGTGTGTGTCGGTACGTGGTGTCGACATGTATGAGGACGATATTGGTGTGGAGGCGGAGCAATTGCCAAATATGCAGATGTCACCCCCCAGGGGGTCGACACCAGAATGGATGCCTTTATTTGTGGAATTACGTGATGGTTTATCTTCCCTTAAACAGTCAGTTGAGGACATGAGGCGGCCGGACAATCAATTAATGCCTGTCCAGGCGCCTCAAACACCGTCAGGGGCTGTAAAACGCCCTTTGCCTCAGTCGGTCGACACAGACCCAGACACGGGCACTGATTCCAGTGACGACGGTAGAAATTCAAACGTATTTTCCAGTAGGGCCACACGTTATATGATTTTGGCAATGAAGGAGACGTTACATTTAGCTGATACTACAGATACCGTAAAACAGGGTATTATGTATGGTGTGAAAAAACTACAAACAGTTTTTCCTGAATCAGAAGAATTAAATGACGTGTGTGATGAAGCGTGGGTTGCTCCTGATAAAAAGTTGATAATTTCAAAAAAGTTATTGGCATTATACCCTTTCCCGCCAGAGGTTAGGGCGCGCTGGGAAACACCCCCTAAGGTGGACAAGGCGCTCACACGCTTATCCAAACAAGTGGCGTTACCCTCTCCTGAGACGGCCGCACTTAAGGATCCATCAGATAGAAAGATGGAAGTTATTCAAAAGAATATATACACACATGCAGGTGTTATACTACGACCAGCTATAGCAACTGCCTGGATGTGCAGTGCTGGAGTAGTTTGGTCAGAATCCCTGATTGAAAATATTGATACCCTAGATAGGGACAATGTTTTACTGTCGTTAGAACAAATAAAGGATGCATTTATCTATATGCGTGATGCACAGAGGGATATTTGCACACTGGCATCTCGGGTGAGTGCTATGTCCATTTCAGCCAGAAGAGCCTTATGGACACGACAGTGGACAGGCGATGCGGATTCAAAACGTCACATGGAGGTTTTGCCGTATAAAGGGGAGGAGTTATTTGGAGTTGGTCTATCAGACTTGGTGGCCACGGCTACTGCCGGGAAATCCACTTTTTTACCTCAAGTCACTCCCCAACAGAGAAAGGCACCGACCTTTCAACCGCAGCCTTTTCGCTCCTACAAAAATAAGAGAGCAAAGGGCTTGTCGTACCTGCCACGAGGCAGAGGAAGAGGGAAGAGACACCAACAGGCAGCTCCTTCCCAGGAACAGAAGCCCTCCCCGGCTCCTGCAAAAACCTCAGCATGACGCTGGGGCCTCTCAAGCGGACTCGGGGACAGTGGGGGGCCGTCTCAAAAATTACAGCGCGCAGTGGGCTCACTCGCAGGTAGACCCCTGGATCCTGCAGATAATATCTCAGGGGTACAGGTTGGAATTAGAGACGGATCCTCCTCATCGTTTCCTGAAGTCTGCCTTACCAACCGTCTCTTCCGAAAGGGAGAGGGTGTTGGAAGCCATTCACAAGCTGTACGCTCAGCAGGTGATAGTCAAAGTACCCCTATTACAACAAGGAAAGGGGTATTATTCCACTCTATTTGTGGTACCGAAGCCGGATGGCTCGGTAAGGCCTATTCTAAATCTGAAGTCCTTGAACCTCTACATAAAAAAGTTCAAGTTCAAGATGGAGTCACTCAGAGCAGTGATAGCGAACCTGGAAGAAGGGGACTTTATGGTATCCTTGGACATCAAGGATGCGTATCTACACGTTCCGATTTACCCCGCACACCAGGGGTACCTCAGGTTCATTGTTCAAAACTGTCACTATCAGTTTCAGACGCTGCCGTTCGGATTGTCCACGGCGCCTCGGGTCTTTACCAAGGTAATGGCCGAGATGATGATTCTTCTTCGAAGAAAAGGCGTATTAGTTATCCCATACTTGGACGATCTCCTAATAAGGGCAAGGTCCAGAGAACAGCTGGAGACAGCTTTAGCACTATCTCAAGAGGTGCTAAGACAACACGGGTGGATTCTGAATATTCCAAAATCCCATTTAATCCCGACAACTCGTCTGCTGTTCCTAGGAATGATTCTGGACACGGTTCAGAAAAAGGTTTTCCTTCCAGAGGAAAAAGCCAAGGAGTTATCCGATCTGGTCAGGAACCTCCTAAAACCAGGAAAAGTGTCAGTACATCAATGCACAAGAGTCCTGGGAAAAATGGTGGCTTCTTACGAAGCAATTCCATTCGGCAGATTCCATGCAAGAATATTCCAAAGGGATCTGTTGGACAAATGGTCAGGGTCGCATCTGCAGATGCACCTGCAAATAACCCTGTCACCAAAGACAAGGGTGTCACTTCTGTGGTGGTTGCAGAAGGCTCACCTATTAGAAGGCCGCAGATTCGGCATTCAGGATTGGATCCTGGTGACCACGGACGCCAGCCTGAGAGGCTGGGGAGCAGTCACACAAGGAAGAAACTTCCAGGGAGTATGGACGAGTCTGGAAAAGTCTCTTCACATAAACATTCTGGAACTAAGAGCAATCTACAATGCTCTAAGCCAGGCGGAACTTCTCCTGCAAGGAAAGCCGGTGTTGATTCAGTCGGACAACATCACGGCGGTCGCCCATGTAAACAGGCAGGGCGGCACAAGAAGCAGGAGTGCAATGGCAGAAGCTGCCAAGATTCTTCGCTGGGCGGAGAATCACGTGATAGCACTGTCAGCAGTGTTCATCCCGGGCGTGGACAACTGGGAAGCAGACTTCCTCAGCAGACACGATCTTCATCCGGGAGAGTGGGGTCTACATCCAGAAGTCTTCAACATGTTAATAGACCGTTGGGAAAGACCAATTGTAGACATGATGGCGTCTCGCCTCAACAAGAAACTGGACAAATATTGCGCCAGGTCAAGAGATCCACAGGCAATAGCTGTGGACGCACTGGTAACTCCTTGGGTGTACCAGTCAGTGTATGTGTTTCCTCCTCTGCCGCTCATACCAAAGGTATTGAAGATCATACGGCAAAGAAGAGTAAGAACAATACTAGTGGTTCCGGATTGGCCGAGAAGGACTTGGTATCCGGAACTTCAAGAGATGCTCACGGACGAACCGTGGCCTCTACCTCTGAGAAGGGACCTGCTACAGCAGGGTCCCTGTCTTTTTCAAGACTTACCGCGGCTGCGTTTGACGGCATGGCGGTTGAACGCCAGATCCTAAAAGGGAAAGGCATTCCAGAAGAAGTCATTCCTACCTTGATTAAGGCACGGAAGGAAGTCACCGTGAAACATTATCACCGCATTTGGCGAAAATATGTAGCGTGGTGCGAGGATCGGAGGGTTCCGACGGAGGAATTCCAACTGGGTCGTTTCCTACATTTCCTGCAATCAGGATTATCTATGGGTCTCAAATTGGGATCCATTAAGGTTCAAATTTCGGCCCTGTCAATATTCTTCCAAAAAGAATTGGCCTCTGTCCCTGAGGTCCAGACTTTTGTCAAGGGAGTACTGCATATACAGCCTCCTGTGGTGCCTCCGGTGGCACCGTGGGATCTAAATGTAGTTTTAGATTTCCTCAAATCCCATTGGTTTGAACCATTGAAAAAGGTGGATTTGAAATATCTCACATTGAAAGTGACTATGTTACTAGCCCTGGCCTCTGCCAGGAGAGTATCTGAATTGGCGGCTTTATCTTATAAAAGTCCTTATCTAATCTTCCATTCGGATAGGGCAGAACTGCGGACTCGTCCGCATTTTCTCCCTAAAGTGGTATCAGCATTTCATCTGAACCAACCTATTGTGGTGCCTGCGGCCACTAGCGACTTGGAGGACTCCAAGTTGTTGGACGTTGTCAGAGCCTTAAAAATATACATTGCAAGGACGGCTGGAGTCAGAAAATCTGACTCGCTGTTTATATTGTATGCACCCAACAAGTTGGGCGCACCTGCTTCTAAGCAGTCGATTGCTCGTTGGATTTGTAACACAATTCAACTTGCACATTCTGTGGCAGGCCTGCCACAGCCTAAAACTGTAAAAGCCCACTCCACAAGGAAGGTGGGCTCATCTTGGGCGGCTGCCCGAGGGGTCTCGGCATTACAACTCTGCCGAGCAGCTACGTGGTCGGGGGAGAACACGTTTGTAAAATTTTACAAATTTGATACCCTGGCAAAGGAGGACCTGGAGTTCTCTCATTCGGTGCTGCAGAGTCATCCGCACTCTCCCGCCCGTTTGGGAGCTTTGGTATAATCCCCATGGTCCTTTCAGGAACCCCAGCATCCACTTAGGACGATAGAGAAAATAAGAATTTACTTACCGATAATTCTATTTCTCGGAGTCCGTAGTGGATGCTGGGCGCCCATCCCAAGTGCGGATTATCTGCAATACTTGTACATAGTTATTGTTAACTAATTCGGGTTATTGTTAAGGAGCCATCTTTAAGAGGCCCTTTCTGTTGTCATACTGTTAACTGGGTTTAGATCACAAGTTGTACGGTGTGATTGGTGTGGCTGGTATGAGTCTTACCCGGGATTCAAAATGCCTCCCTTATTGTGTATGCTCGTCCGGGCACAGTACCTAACTGGAGTCTGGAGGAGGGTCATAGGGGGAGGAGCCAGTGCACACCACCTGACCTAGTAAAGCTTTACTTTTTTGTGCCCTGTCTCCTGCGGAGCCGCTATTCCCCATGGTCCTTTCAGGAACCCCAGCATCCACTACGGACTCCGAGAAATAGAATTATCGGTAAGTAAATTCTTATTATAAGCTATATAAATGTTGGGGTATCAAGGTTTACTTAATAGAAGCTAACCAAAACAGAATGATTTGTGCTCCTAGTTGGGATGTCGGCGCCAGCATTCTGAGCAGTGTCGGGATTCCAATCTCTACTGCCGAGAACTTGACCAGAACCCCCCCTTTTTTTCTTTTCTTTTTTTTTGGTTGAAAATTTTTTTTTCTTTTAAATATAGTATATACGTAATTGGGTAAGGGTCTTGGGCTCAACTCCTGAAACAAGTTTCTTTGGAACTGTAGGCCCACAGTCGAGCAAATTATTTAGATGAGCGCTGGTCAAGCCGGTCTTCGAGATCTACCAACAGTTCATGTTTTCCAGGCCTCCTGGGGATCTGTAGCATTGTCAGTTAGGAATGAATGCAGCACATCTTTATTAGTAATGACTACACCTGTACACCAGCTAGGTGGTCTGGAAAATGTGAACTGTTGGTAGATCTCGAGGACTGCTTTGGCCAGCTCTGATATAGATTCAGTAGTATTGGTGCTGCAGAAACATTACAGAAATCCAATACTATGTAGCCATTCACTTTTTTAAAAAGGAACAAACCTTTTAAAAATAATAAACATCTCTCCAAATAATACATTTGCAGGAGTCAAGCATCATGTAATCAATCAAGTCTGTTTTCAGTAAGTCTGCTTTCAAACTTAGTGATAAAGTCATATGGGACAGTAAACCAATCATGGGAGCATTTAAACTAATTTTGGGGAGTGGGTGATCCATTTTTTTGTTTTAAGCGACTTTCCTTTAGCATTAACGAAATTATTCAATTCTTAACATGGGAATTTAGCTCCTGACCAAAGTGCCTAGGAGCTATTTAATTACTTCCTGTGACTGCTGCTATTTCCTGCCCAGTTCCTGCATTATGCTGCAACTAAACTGTCAGGTTTCTGCTGGTGCCTTTTTGGGGGTGCGAGTAGAAATCTGCAATAAGTACAGCCTCTCTATTCGTGGGAAGTAATTGAATAGATCACAGGCACTTAATTCCTGCAAATTAATTGAATTGCTCCATTCAATACAGTGCAACTTGAACAGCGATGAGAAGGAGCTCCCGGCGCTATTCAATTCAGCTGTTTTATTGGAGAATGCTGGTTCTTGCACCTTAGACAGTGTTTTCTGACTTAAGTACCTTAAACATTCTCTGAGTTAAGTGGCAGGCGTGGTGCTGTTTCTGGCATGCTAAGGGGCAGAAAACTGTATCGTGCCAGTAATTTTGTCAGATTTCTGGTCGCACCCCAGGAGGGGTGCGAGAAGAAATCCTTCAGGCCGGCAAACCTTGCACGGAATTGAATAGCTCCAGGATATCCTTCCTGGCGCTGTTCAATTTGTGCTGGATTGAATTGATGCCTGTGAGTGAGATTTACTAAAGTACTAAACTGAATCCCCCCCCCCCCCCCCCCCCCCCATAAAGATCTAACAAAGTTATTTTGATGTACTTCTAGCAATACAGGAAACCAAAACAAACCACATGTGCATAAAGCAAAAGACCGCAATAAATAATGCAGGCCAAAAAAAAACCGGCTCGAAAAACCTTTTCAACATAATTATTGTGGTTATTTCTACAAAATATAAATATGAAACATTCAAAGACACTCGACAAAAAAATGCACAACAAAAAATTAAGGTTTCATAACCTTTAGAGTAGAACTGATGGGTATTTAGTAAAAGTTATGCACTCCTATAGTTTGTTTTTTTTAAAAGGTGCACTTAGATTTGCTGTGGAGTAGCATGATGCCTAATAATACTAATACAGATTTGGTTACAGCAGGTGACCAGCTTTGCCAATTATTGGGGGGAAAAGTAGCCACTTTCAATTTATATGCATATTTTTTGTGATCAGTGTGTATTTAAAAAAAAAAAAAAAGTACAATTGAATTGTATCCCCGATCTCCTGTCACTTTAGACGGAAGATTGGGTGTGCAAAAACAACTGAGTTGCTCCCATTGCATTTTATGTACAATGTGTTTACTGTATCTGCTGTCTAGATCAGGTGTGGGGAACCTTTTTTTTTTTTTTTTTCTACCAAGGACCATTTGGATATTTATAAAATCCTGCGGGGGCCATACAAAAATTATCAACTTAAAAATTAGCCTGCCTCCAGTAGTGCACTGCCAGATACAGACATGTCACGCTGCACTCTCCTCCCCTGCCACACACAGCAGTGGCTGGCCAGGCTGGATCAATTGGCTTATACGGCCCGCGGGCCGGAGGTTCCCCACCCCTGGTCTAGATGATCACTTTACTTACGTTCCAACAGCAATACTTTACATTGCTAAGGTTTTTTTTTTTTACTACTTCAATGCTTGGACCTGTTATCAAGAATCCAAATTACTCTGGATAGCTTCTTAAAATATCAAGCATTTTGACACATGGGCCTGTTGGATTAGTTGGTGCCATAAATATAAATCTTCTGAGCATATATTTTTTTTTTTTACCTTTTCAGCAATAAGAGTAAATGTAGAAGTTAAAGATTTTTATGGCCTTTAATTTTTGTTTACAGAACAAATCCTTCACAACATAAAACAAGAATATAAACGCATGCAAAAGAGAAGGCATTTAGAAAGCAGCTTTCAGCAGACAGAACCCTGCTCCGGTGAAGGCCAGCCACATAATTTTCTGCCTGCTGGGCCATCTCTGTCTGGTGAGTAAATTTGTCATATGCCTTTTTGTTTGTTACTGGTGACAGCTAGACGTACAGGCATGAGATTGCTATCTTTGCCACAACTATGGTGAGGATGGATTAGGCTGATAACTGCTTATTTGTGTTTTGTCAGTCACTGTTCTGGCACTGGCAAATATATATAACTAATGCAAGACTTCCATGCCCATTTAATTGTCAAATGTATCTGTTACGGACTAGAAGATAATAGCCACATTTAATCCTAAACATCCCCTGCATAGCAGATCTATAGATCCAGGTTACAGCAGCACATAAACAGAACATTCTTCTAGAAGTTATTTTATAGAAACTACAGCTCTATTCATAAATCAGTGAAAAGCCCTTTATTGCCTGTGAAAACAGAGCTTTTCTTTCTCTGACGTCCTAGTGGATGCTGGGACTCCGTCAGGACCATGGGGAATAGCGGCTCCGCAGGAGACAGGGCACAAAATGTAAAAGTTTGACCACTAGGTGGTGTGTACTGGCTCCTCCCCCCTATGACCCTCCTCCAAGCCTCAGTTAGGTTTTTGTGCCCGTCCGAGCAGGGTGCAATCTAGGTGGCTCTCATAAAGAGCTGCTTAGAGTAAAAGTTTTGATAGGTTTCTTATTTTCAGTGAGTCCTGCTGGCAACAGGCTCACTGCAACGAGGGACCTAGGGGAGAAGGAGTGAACTCACCTGCGTGCAGGATGGATTTGCTTCTTAGGCTACTGGACACTAGCTCCAGAGGGACGATCACAGGTACAGCCTGGATGGGTCACCGGAGCCGCGCCGCCGACCCCCTTGCAGATGCCGAAGTAAGAAGAGGTCCAGAAACCGGCGGCTGAAGGCTTTTCAGTCTTCATGAGGTAGCGCACAGTACTGCAGCTGTGCGCCATTGCGCTCAGGCACACTTCACACCAGCGGTCACTGAGGGTGCAGGGCGCTGGGGGGGGCGCCATGGGCAGCAATGAGATTACCTTTCTGGCTAAAAAGAATACATCACATATAGTCCCTGAGGCTATATGGATGTATTTCACCCCTGCCAGGTCTCGGAAAAACCGGGAGAAGAGCCCGCCGGAATAGGGGGCGGGGCCTATCTCCTCAGCACACAGCGCCATTTTCCTACACAGCTCCGCTGCTAGGAAGGCTCCCAGGCTCTCCCCTGCACTGCACTACAGAAACAGGGTAAAAAACAGAGAGGGGGGGCATTTTTTGGCGATATTATATATATTTAAGCAGCTATAAGGAAACAACACTTATATAAGGTTGTTCCTATATAATTATAGCGCTTTGGTGTGTGCTGGCAAACTCTCCCTCTGTCTCCCCAAAGGGCTAGTGGGGTCCTGTCTTCTATCAGAGCATTCCCTGTGTGTCGGTACGTGTGTGTCGACATGTATGAGGACGATGTTGGTGTGGAGGCGGAGCAATTGCCGGTAATGGTGATGTCACCCCCTAGGGAGTCGACACCGGAATGGATGGCTTTGTTTATGGAATTACGTGATAATTTCAGCACGCTGCAAAAGTCGGTTGACGACATGAGACGGCCGACAAACCAATTAGCACCTGTACAGGCGTCTCAAACACCGTCAGGGGCTGTAAAACGCCCTTTGCCTCAGTCTGTCGACACAGACCCAGACACGGACACCGAATCTAGTGTCGACGGTGAAGAAACGAACGTATTTTCCAGTAGGGCCACACGTTATATGATCACGGCAATGAAGGAGGCTTTGCATATCTCTGATACTGCAAGTACCACAAAAAGGGGTATTATGTGGGGTCTGAAAAAACTACCTGTAGTTTTTCCTGAATCAGAGGAATTGAATGACGTGTGTGATGAAGCGTGGGTTACCCCTGATAAAAAAAACTGCTAATTTCAAAGAAGTTATTGGCATTATACCCTTTCCCGCCAGAGGTTAGGGCGCGCTGGGAAACACCCCCTAGGGTGGACAAGGCGCTCACACGTTTATCCAAACAAGATACGGCCGCCCTCAAGGATCCAGCTGATAGGAGGCTGGAAAATACTCTAAAAAGTATATACACACATACTGGTGTTATACTGCGACCAGCAATCGCCTCAGCCTGGATGTGCAGTGCTGGGGTGGCTTGGTCGGAGTCCCTGACTGAAAATATTGATACCCTGGATAGGGACAGTATTTTATTGACTATAGAGCAATTAAAGGATGCATTCCTTTATATGCGAGATGCACAGAGAGATATCTGCACTCTGGCATCAAGAGTAAGTGCGATGTCCATATCTGCCAGAAGAAGTCTATGGACACGACAGTGGTCAGGCGATGCGGATTCCAAACGGCATATGGAAGTATTACCGTATAAAGGGAAGGAATTATTTGGGGTCGGTCTATCGGATTTGGTAGCCACGGCAACAGCCGGGAAGTCCACCTTTTTACCTCAAGTCCCCTCCCAACAGAAAAAGACGCAGTCTTTTCAGCCGCAGTCCTTTCGTTCCTATAAGAACAAGCGAGCAAAAGGACATTCATATTTGCCCCGAGGCAAAGGAAAGGGTAAGAGACTGCACCAAGCAGCCCCTTCCCAGGAGCAGAAGTCCTCCCCGGCTTCTGCAAAGGCCTCAGCATGACGCTGGGACCTTACAAGCGGACTCAGGGGCGGTGGGGGGTCGCCTCAAGAATTTCAGCGCACAGTGGGCTCACTCGCAGGTGGACCCCTGGATCCTGCAGGTAGTATCTCAGGGTTACAGGTTGGAATTCGAGAAGTCTCCCCCTCGCCGGTTCCTAAAGTCTGCTTTGCCAACGTCTCCCTCCGACAGGGCGACGGTATTGGAAGCCATTCACAAGCTGTATTCTCAGCAGGTGATAGTCAAGGTACCCCTTCTACAACCAAGGGTTCCTCAGGTTCGTGGTACAAAACTGTCATCAGTTTCAGACGCTGCCGTTTGGATTGTCCACGGCACCCAGGGTCTTTACCAAGGTGATGGCCGAAATGATGATCCTTCTTCGAAGAGAAGGCGTATTAATTATCCCTTACTTGGACGATCTCCTGATAAGGGCAAGATCCAGAGAACAGCTGGAGGTCGGAGTAGCACTAACTCAAGTAGTGCTCCAACAGCACGGGTGGATTCTGAATTTTCCAAAATCCCAACTGATCCCGACGACACGTCTGCTGTTCCTAGGGATGATTCTGGACACTGTTCAGAAAAAGGTATTTCTTCCAGAGGAAAAAGCCAGGGAGTTATCCGAACTAGTCAGGAACCTCCTAAAACCAGGGACAGTGTCTGTGCATCAATGCACAAGAGTCCTGGGAAAAATGGTGGCTTCTTACGAAGCGATTCCATTCGGCAGATTCCATGCACGAATTTTTCAGTGGGATCTGCTAGACAAATGGTCCGGATCGCATCTGCAGATGCATCAGCGGATAAAATTGTCTCTGCTATGGTGGTTGCAGAGTGCTCATCTGTTGGAGGGCCGCAGATTCGGCATACAGAACTGGGTCCTAGTGACCACGGATGCCAGCCTGAGAGGCTGGGGAGCGGTCACACAAGGAAGAAACTTCCAGGGCGTGTGGTCAAGCCTGGAAACGTCTCTTCACATAAATATACTGGAACTAAGAGCAATCTACAATGCTCTAAGCCTGGCAAAACCTCTGCTTCAGGGTCAGCCGGTGTTGATCCAGTCGGACAACATCACGGCAGTCGCCCACGTAAACAGACAGGGCGGCATAAGAAGCAGGAGGGCAATGGCAGAAGCTGCAAGGATTCTTCGCTGGGCGGAAAATCATGTGATAGCACTGTCGGCAGTGTTCATTCCGGGAGTGGACAACTGGGAAGCAGACTTCCTCAGCAGACACGATCTTCACCCGGGAGAGTGGGGACTTCATCCAGAAGTCTTCCACATGATTGTGGTCCAATGGGAAAGACCAATGGTGGACATGATGGCGTCCCGCCTCAACAAAAAACTGGACAGGTATTGCGCCAGGTCAAGAGATCCTCAGGCAATAGCTGTGGACGCTCTGGTAACACCATGGGTGTACCAGTCAGTGTATGTGTTCCCTCCTCTGCCTCTCATACCCAAGGTACTGAGAATTATATGGCAAAGGGGAGTAAGAACGATACTAGTGGCTCCGGACTGGCCAAGAAGGACTTGGTACCCGGAACTTCAGGAGATGCTCACGGAGGATCCGTGGCCTCTACCTCTAAGAAGGGATCTGCTTCAGCAGGGACCGTGTCTATTCCAAGACTTACCGCGGCTGCGTTTGACGGCATGGCGGTGGAACGCCGGATCCTAAAGGAAAAAGGCATTCCGGAAGAGGTCATCCCTACCCTGGTCAAAGCCAGGAAGGAGGTGACTGCACAACATTATCACCGCATTTGGAGAAAATATGTTGCATGGTGTGAGGCCAGGAAGGCCCCGACAGAGGAATTTCAACTGGGTCGATTCCTACATTTCCTGCAAACAGGATTATCTATGGGCCTCAAATTAGGGTCCATTAAGGTTCAAATTTCGGCCCTGTCGATTTTCTTCCAGAAAGAATTGGCTTCAGTTCCTGAAGTCCAGACTTTTGTAAAAGGAGTACTACATATACAGCCCCCGGTTGTGCCCCCAGTGGCACCGTGGGATCTTAATGTAGTTTTGGATTTTCTCAAATCCCATTGGTTTGAGCCACTCAAATCGGTAGATTTGAAATATCTTACATGGAAAGTAACCATGCTACTGGCTCTGGCTTCAGCCAGGAGAGTGTCAGAATTGGCGGCTTTGTCGTATAAAAGCCCATATCTGATTTTCCATTCGGACAGGGCAGAATTGAGGACGCGTCCTCATTTTCTGCCTAAGGTGGTATCAGCGTTTCACCTGAACCAGCCTATTGTGGTGCCTGCGGCTACTGGCGATTTGGAGGATTCCAAGTTGCTGGACGTTGTCAGAGCATTGAAAATATATATTTCAAGGACGGCTGGAGTCAGAAAATCTGACTCGCTGTTTATACTATATGCACCCAACAAGATGGGTGCTCCTGCTTCTAAGCAGACGATTGCTCGTTGGATTTGTAGCACAATTCAACTGGCACATTCTGTGGCAGGCCTGCCACAGCCTAAATCTGTCAATGCCCACTCCACAAGGAAGGTGGGCTCATCTTGGGCGGCTGCCCGAGGGGTCTCGGCATTACAACTCTGCCGAGCAGCTACGTGGTCAGGGGAGAACACGTTTGTAAAATTCTACAAATTTGATACCCTGGCTAAGGAGGACCTGGAGTTCTCTCATTCGGTGCTGCAGAGTCATCCGCACTCTCCCGCCCGTTTGGGAGCTTTGGTATAATCCCCATGGTCCTGACGGAGTCCCAGCATCCACTAGGACGTCAGAGAAAATAAGATTTTACTTACCGATAAATCTATTTCTCATAGTCCGTAGTGGATGCTGGGCGCCCATCCCAAGTGCGGATTGTCTGCAATACTTGTACATAGTTATTGTTACAAAAAAATCGGGTTGTTTATTGTTGTGAGCCATCTTTTCAGAGGCTCCTACGTTATCATACTGTTAACTGGGTTCAGATCACAAGTTGTACGGTGTGATTGGTGTGGCTGGTATGAGTCTTACCCGGGATTCAAAATCCTTCCTTATTGTGTACGCTCGTCCGGGCACCGTATCCTGAGGCTTGGAGGAGGGTCATAGGGGGAGGAGCCAGTACACACCACCTAGTGGTCAAACTTTTAAATTTTGTGCCCTGTCTCCTGCGGAGCCGCTATTCCCCATGGTCCTGACGGAGTCCCAGCATCCACTACGGACTATGAGAAATAGATTTATCGGTAAGTAAAATCTTATTTTTTCATCCACTAGGGGTCACTGGAGTACTCTTGGGATATGGACGGCTTTAGCAAGAACAGGGCACTGAATATTTAAATTTAGAACACTCCACCCCTCCATATCCCAGAGTACCTCAGTGTTTTTTCTGTGCTCATTTCTGAGGCCACGGGAGGGAAGTCTGTTTTCCTACCATTGCCTCCAACGGTGCCTAGACGGAAATACTCTGTCCCGGCGTTCAAATCTTTCTGACCTCAGCCCTTTCGAGGCCGTGGTAGAGGAACAGCCACGCCTGGCAGACGAGGACGTGGTTTCCAACAAACCAACACCAGTCGTCAGGACGCAAAGGTCACTGACAAGCCAGTGGCATGACTGGCTCCCAGCCCTTCTCGGATCTCCTGTTGTGGGGGCACGCCTTCAGACGTTCCATTTGGCGTGGTTCCAGACATCCAGAGATGGGTGGCTCCGCAGTTTAGTGTTAAAATGTTACAAAATAGAGTTAGACTGTATCCCGCCACTGCGGTTTTTCAAGACGGGACTTCCTGTGTCGGACGACAAGAGGGCGGTTCTGCAAATTGCCATTCAGTCTCTGCTGGATTCAGCAGTTTTGATTCCGGTCCCTGTACACCAACAAGGTCAGGGTTATTCCAGTCTGTTTGTGGTTACGAAGCCGAATGGCTCGGTCAGGCCAGTATTGAACTGAAAGGGTCTCAATCTATACGTCACTTACTACAGATTCAAGATGGAATCTCTGCGGTCAGTAATTGCAGGTTTGGAGCCACAGGAATTCATGATTGCGCTGGATCTCTAGGATGCATACTTACACATTCCGATTTGGCCACCTCATCAGAGGTTCTTGCATTTTGCGATACGGCAGAACCATTACCAGTTTCAGACTCTACCGTTTGGCCTCTCGTCAGCGTCTCGGGTATTCACCAAAGTGATGTCTGTGATGATAGCTCGTCTCCGATCCCTGGGAGTGATAATAGTTCCGTACTTGGACGATCTGCTCATCAAAGCTCCGTCTCAACAGATGCTCCTCCAACATGCGTTGCTAATGTACAATGTACTAGTTCAGCACGGTTGGATTGTCAACTTCAAGAAATCGCATATAATTCCGTCTCAATTACTTCATTTCCTAGGTATGATTCTCGATACGGTTAATCAAAGAATTTACCTACCAGAACAGAAAGTACAGATTATTCGTCATCTGGTACAATTAGTGCTCAAGCCACGCACAGTCTCTGTACATTTGTACATTCGCCTCTTAGGTACAATGGTGGCGGCTTTCGAAGCGCGTCAGTTCGGAAGATTTCACTCACATCCTTTTCAACTGGATGTGCTCGCACAGTGGTCGGGCTCGCATCTGCAGATTCTCACCACAGGGTGAGGTTGTCGCCACGGGCCAGGGTATCTCTACTCTGGTGACTCAAAGTACACAATCTAACCGCAGGGAAACGGTTCGGTGCCTGGAATTGGATAATTCTAACTACGGACGCGAGTCTCAGAGGTTGGGGAGCTGTAGTTCAAAATTGTCAGCTCCAGGATCTCTGGGTGGATTACGAAAGATTGCTGTCTATAAATGTCCTGGAACTCCGGGCAATTTACGATGCGCTACGACAAGCAGTGCACATGCTTCGGTCTCAGCCTGTCCAGGTGCAGTCAGACAACGCGACGGCGGTCGCGTACATCAACAAACACGGAGGAACGAGAAGCCGCATGCAATGCGGGAAGTAGCTCGAATCCTCAATTGGTCCGAGCATCACCAAGTAATATTGTCGGCAGTGTTCATTCCGGGACTGGACAACTGGGAGGCGGATTATCTCAGCCGTCGGGATTTTCAGCCGGGAGAATGGGCATTAAATCCAGAAGTGTTTCACATGTTGGTCCAGAGATGGGGTTACCCTCAAGTGGACCTGATGGCATATCGCCACAATCGCCAAACACCCCAGTATGTGTCCAGAACGAGAGATCCAAAGGCAGTGGCGGTGGATGCTCTCACAATCGCATGGCCGTACAGACTCGTGTATCTGTTTCCACCGTTGCCGCTGCTCCCTCTGTTGCTAAAACGGATCAAAAGAGAGTCTGCCACAGTCATACAAGTGGCGCCTCATTGGCCTCGGAGAGCTTGGTTCTCGGATCTCCGCGGACTACTCGCAGACTATCCTTGGCCGCTCCCACGACGTCCGGACCTGTTACCACAGGGTCCGTTCCTTTACCCCAATTTAGCGCGGCTGCGTTTAACGGGGTGGCTGAGACCGCCCTCTTAAGAAGAGAGGGCATTCCAGAATCGGTTATTCCAACCATGTTACGAGATAGGAAGCCAGTTACGGCAGCTCATTATTACACAATTTGGCGTGCCTATATAGGTTGGTGTGAAGCTCGGAAGTTTCCGACTTCATCTTTCAGTTATCCCGTCTTTTGTCATTTCTACAGAAGGGGTTAAATGGAGGTCTGCGTTTATGTACACTTGAGGTGCAGGTATCTGATTTGTCAAATTACTTTCAAAGACGATTGGCTCTATTGCCGTCGGTACACACTTTTCTACAAGGTGTCCTCAGCGTACAGCCTCCATTCATTCCACCTACAGCGCCATGGGACTTGAATCTGGTTTTAGATTTCTTACAGTCTTCATATTTTGAACCCTTACAGCAACTGGATATAAAGTTTCTCACTTGGAAAGCAAAACAATTTTCTTCTAGCCTTAGCTTCGGCAAGGCGTGTTTCAGATTTGGGTGCCTTGTCATGTAAGCCACCGTATTTGGTGGTTCATGATGACAGAGCGGAACTTCGGACGAATCCCGCTTTCTTACCAAAGGTAGTGTCATCTTTTCACATTAATCAACCAATAGTAGTTCCTGTGTTAACAGGACATTCTGGAACTCTGGATGTGGTACGCTCATTATGCGTTTCTGTATCCCGAACGTCTACAGTTCATAAGACGGATACGTTGTTTGTTCTCTATGATGCTGCTAAGATGGGTTGGCCAGCGTCTAAGCAGACCTTATCCAGATGGATAAAACTGACCATACGTCAGGCTTACCTTCATGCTAGGTTACAGCCGCCTACATCAGTTACAGCTCATTCCACACGTTCTGTGGGAACTGCATGGGCCGCTGGTCGTGGAGCCGTGCGACTACATGGTCATCAGTGCACACGTCTGTGCGCTTTTACAAGTTTGATACGTTTGCGGCATCGGCTTCTAGCTTTGGCCGCCTAGTGTTACAGGTGCCAAACAGCTCTCCCGCCCAAGGGGGAAGCTTTGGTACGTCCCAAGAGTACTCCAGTGACCCCTAGTGGATGAAAAAGAAAATAGGATTTTGGTACTTACCAGGTAAATCCTTTTCTTTGAATCCATAGGGGGCACTGGACGCCCACCCAGAGCAGTTTTACCTGGTTTCTGGTAAGTTCAGGGGATCTTATGGTAACACACTCTCACCGACTGGTTCAAATGATCAAGTGCTGGTTATGGTGTTGTCAGTAACGTTATGTGTCAACTTCATTGTTGTCCGTTATGTTATATGTAATACTCCATTGTCAACCTCTCTATAGCTCCTGTTCGGCTCAGTAAAAAACACTGAGGTACTCTGGGATATGGAGGGGTGGAGTGTTCTAAATTTAAATATTCAGTGCCCTGTTCTTGCTAAAGCCGTCCATATCCCAAGAGTACTCCAGTGCCCCCTATGGATTCAAAGAAAAGGATTTACCTGGTAAGTACCAAAATCCTATTTCTCTGCTTCACTGTTGACAATGCTAAATTCCTTTGTCGTATAATCAACCCTTATGAAGCTAAGAACACTGTACGCTGCTTACTTAAGAAATACCGTAATGATACGCTATTTGCGTAACGATCGCTCAGCCGTAGGCGAGACGCTCAAGCGTCACGTTCGCTCACGGCCCAGTGATCACAGGACACGTTATTGGTTATGTCTAGGGGAAAGATTCGCTGTAACGTAGCATACGCTAGAGACCACGAGGAGGTCACCAGCGGTGCAGACGCTCACAACACTATACCTTTATGTTAAACCTTATACCGACGAAACACACAGAATACCTTAATGTGAATACAGGGTGTAAATGCAACCTTGTGTAACCTGACTATCTACAAAAGCTATTTGAGCGTCACCGACGCTCAAGTGAACACTTATCACTATAGGAAATACACAGATACTGGTTTAGGTTTCCAAGGCCTATTAACTGTATTATATCTAGAATACTTGTAAAAGGGGATAACAGTACATATGATACACTACAATATAACAGACTTCCTAACCACAGAACTAAACAATAAATACAAAAAAGACAATACTACACTGACCTAAATGCAATACGATACAATACTATAATACTATAAGGTATTTAAGAGAAAAAGAGGAGAGAGAGAGATAGAGAGAGAGAGAGAGAGAGATTGGCTCGCAGAAAGACAATGATTATGGAGAGAACTTACGCACAAAGGGTATGATCGCCAGCGCCTCGATATCCAGCTCCCGATTATCAGCAGATAACCGTTGATGAGAGAGTGAGAGCTGGATGTGGTCGGCCTGCCTATTTATGCTCCACACACAATGCAATCTCCTGGTCCTACAATCCCATTGTCCATTGGCCGAAGGAATTCGGCCCTGCATCATAACAAAAGGTCATAGGGTGATTCATACAGGTGGGCTGTGACGATTTCCAACAGCTCAGGTGGGTGGGAAACTGGGGTTTCCCGCCGCATACCTGAGTATGTGCAAATCATAGAAATGGACATAAACTTCTTATGTCCATAACTATTCGCACGAGCGATTAATACGCTCCAAACCAACACCGGAATATTGCTAATTAAATACTCTTCCGATGGGTACCAAACACTGCTGTATGATTCCTGTTAAACCCTTCGTACGATGCAAAGAGGGATTCCTCAGCTCTGGGACATTATACTTTAACCAAACTTACAGAAACTATCAAAGGGATCATGATCTATAAACTACATTAATTGTGAACATTTGTAACTAATGAGTCGCACGCTACGATCACATAAACTCTACCGTAAATGCGCATACTGCGCGTGCGAGTGCACGCTATTGCGGGTATGCGCTTCCACGGGAGAGCGTACGCATGCGCAGCACGGACCAGTGTGCGGTGCAAATATGGCAACGTGCATTGAGACATTTTTCTGACTTTGACAGTCCACCCTTTGGCAGTCAATAATAACTGCCACAAAATATTTAAGGAGAAAAATGTAAGTCAGGGGTTAATTGATTTCCATGGTTGGGTAGGGGAGGAGAGAGGAGAAGGTGTGAAGAGGGTATGACCTAGTGAGAAAGCAGGAGCATGTGTGTATGAGTCCATGTTTGGAGGGTCATGTATCATCGTGCCGTACGTGTGGTAAATCAAGCTTCGAGGTATTGCGAAGTATACATTTGAATTCCTTCTTATCCTGTGGTACAGGTCTGTGGATGGGCTGTCAAACTTTACCGAGCTCATTTCGGCTTTCAGTTGTAACAAAATGGGGATGCACATTTTAGTTGATGATACATGAATGGGGGAGGTATGTGGTTGCTGATATCTGTGCCTGTATTCCCTATCGTCTATGTGTGTCGTTACCTGAGGGTTGTAGAGATGAAGATAAAGAACACTTACGAAAAATGCAATAATATTCTATGTCAGGGAAATGTACATTCGTCGATTGAGGTCTTGATTGGTGTCAGTTGATTGGAGTCTTCTTCTTTGTGCTTTTGCTCATAAATCGTGAGTAAAGCATACAACGTCCATGGATTTACAAAAAATGTTGGGCTATCGTGATTTTAAGGTTCCTAGGGAAACTGGGGTACCCATGGCATTGTCCATCAAAATCTTGTTTATCAGGTCGTCTGCTCTTCTTCTTTCCATCTTTCCGTTGTCGGCCCCTTGGCTCATCAAATCCTTCGTCTACGTGGGTCTTTGTACCTCGGAGGAAAACATAGAAATGGGTGAAAGACGGACCGTATACTTATTACATCATTACGTCATGGTTTCTAGCATTGGGTCATAAATCAAATCCAGGTTAATTACAGTTTCCTCACTCCTCAAGCTCATCACTTTTGTACTTTGTTTGCACCTTATTAAAGCCTGCCCGCATCTAAATATCAATCCAAACGATATAACGACACCCAAAATACATAGGAGAAACTTTCCAACATCCATTATGACTCCTTGAGCCCACTCTCCCAAACCGGAGAACCAATTTCGCGGGTTCAACCATGACACCCAACCAGTCAGCTCATTACCTACAGCAGCAAGGGTGAGATTGTGTTTTCGACGAAATTCCCACTTTAATTGCAGAATATCGTCCATCTTTTGGTCTATGACCTCTACCGGATCCTCGGTGCTATTTGTGATATACGTGCAACACTTTATGCCGTACTGTGTTGCCAATGTAACACAATATCCGCCTGTTACTGCTGTAAGATAATTAAGAACCATCCTATGCTGAACTAGTTCTGTTTTGTAAGCTTGAAGTTCCCTTCCAGTGTATCTAAACGTGTCATCATACATTTCAGTGATATTATCTAACAAATTGGCGAGTGCGGAAATGTATCTATAATTCATCACACCTCGAGCGGTGCGAGTGAAATCTAACGCTACCAGAACCTGAATCCCGGTGGATTCATGGATAAGATCAGAGGCCGGATGCTCTAACCTTTCTGACAGTTGTCTTTTAACAAGGTGCTCGTAGTGAGTGTGAGTATAAGGAGTTTGGGCACCACGGTGTATGTCCTTCATTTTGTCATGTGTAACAGTCATTACTTCAGGCAATACTTTTCCAATATAACACAATCCTTCAGAGTTTGGGGCAAGCCACTTGTACGCCTTTCTCCCGCATATGAAATATGCATCATCGGGGAGAACATAAGGGACGGAGAAGGACATGACCATGTTACAAACCTTCCAGGTGAAATCTCCTGACCCTAATTCTTCCATCTGTCTAATGCACGTATCAGTTTGTACGATATGTGCACAGTATCCTGGTGATACCTCTCCAACTTTAGTAATCCTATTTCCTAAGGTATATCGATACCGGAATGATTTTCCTCTACTGGCTATGTGGCGTACGAGTTCTGTATCTGTAGGCATTCTATCTGCTCTGTGTGAAAAGGTCATGGTAAGGTTGCTCCATGACACTTCCCAATTTCCCGGTTTTCTGGGATTGGAGATGTTAAAACATATGAGGGACCTATCCACATGGTATTGGTGGAGCTTCAAACTAGGAGGGCTGGAGATGTTAAACCTCCGGTCCACCGGTCTCCCACCACTTAGCTCAAGTACCTCCCCTAACGTTAAAGGAAATGGTACTAGCCCTGATTTACTGTGACCCTGAGGTACTTGAGAGCATACCCAACAATCTGTTTGGTTTAACACGTTACCCACTAAGGAGTGATAGTCACTCAATGGATGCCGGTCTATATGGATATTAAAACTAGATTGACATTTCTTTATGCATCCATCTTCAACCAGATTATCACAGAGCCTACAGATACAATTTTCCTCAGCTAACAATCCATCACAATTTCTTCTATCGGATCGTTTTCTGATACTCGCCTTTGCTTGTTGGCTTGGTTGATCTTGGAAAACTACACCTCCATCATCATAATCGGAACCCATTCCAGAACCTCTTTCGACCTCTATGGTACTCTCGCCGGAACAGACTGCTCTGGTCAACATCATGGTTAACATCAAAATCCGGATCACAGTCTCTTGGGGCAAGTCCATCTTTGAGGAGGAAATAGAGAAGAATGAGAAGGGGGAAAAAGAAATTTTAAAGGAGAGGGGATGGGAAGTGGAGAAAACAATAAAAGGGAGAGGGGAGTCGACAGCTGCTTTCGGTCTTCAAGGCTCAGGTGCCGCCTCAGTCCTCCTGGAACAGACACTCTAGTGATACAACCTCTACCGTCTGTTCCTTATCACGGGACTTCTCTGGATCAGCAACCTTCTTGCAGTGGGATGAATGGACCCAAGTCTCTCTCTCAGCAACCTTCAATGCTGTGGTGCTAGTCAATAAGACCTGGTATGGTCCTTCCCATCTATCAATAAGACAACCTGAGCGTAGAAAATTTCGTATCATTACATAATCCCCAGGTTCAATGTCATGACAATTACTATCTGGTAAATCAGGAATCACCAACTTCAGATTATCATTTTGATTCCTCAACTGCTTACTCATATTAATTAAGTACTTTACAGTTACTTCATTGTTACATTTCAAATCATCCTGAGGGTTAATCATGACATGCGGTTGTCGACCAAACAAGATTTCAAAAGGGGACAGATTAAGAGGGGACCTGGGAGTGGTTCTGATACTATACAAAACAATGGGTAAAGCTTCTGGCCACGTCAATCCTGTCTCTGCCATTACTTTACTCAATTTATTTTTAATAGTGCTGTTCACTCTTTCGACCTTCGCGCTCGCCTGTGGACGGTACGGAGTGTGCAGCTTACTATCAATTCCCATCAACTTACACATTCCTTGAAAGACATCACCTGTAAAATGGGTACCCCTATCACTTTCAATGATTCTAGGGATACCATATCTACATACAAATTCCTGCACAATTTTCTTAGCTGTAAACATAGCGGTATTTGTAGCTGTTGGAAAAGCTTCGACCCAATTCGAGAAAACATCTATACAAACAAGTACATATTTCAAATTTCTACATGGGGGTAGTTGAATGAAGTCAATTTGTATTACTTGGAAAGGGCCGCCGGCAGGTGGGATATGGGATGGTTCTGTTGGTATTGCTTTTCCAATATTCTTTCTCAGACAGGTAAGGCATGACATTGCTCTTTTACTAGCATGAGAGGAGAATCCTGGGGCGCACCAGTATGCTCTTACCAATTTGCACATCCCCTCCTTGCCTAGATGAGTCAGCCCGTGAGCTGCTTCAGCCAGACACGGAAGGTATGCCCTGGGGGCCACTGGTTTACCATGTCCATCCGTCCAGAGCCCTGAGGACTCCTGGCCATATCCCTTTGCCTTCCAGACTGCTCTCTCCTGAGTGGAACACAAATTCTGCATTTCACACAACTTTCGTGTGTTGATGGTATTAAATACCATCAGTTGTGTGGTGTCTGTCCGTATGGGGATAGCAGCTGCAAGCTTTGCAGCTTCGTCTGCTCGGCTGTTACCAAGGGATACTGGGTCTTGGCTATATGTATGTGCTTTACATTTGATAACAGCCACTCTGTCGGGTTCCTGTATCGCTGTTAGAAGCCTTTTTATGTGAGCTGCATGCGCTATCGGTGTACCAGCTGCCGTCATGAAATTTCTGAGACGCCATAGCGCTCCGAAATCATGGACTACCCCGAACGCGTATCTAGAATCGGTGTAGATATTGGCAGACTTACCCTTAGCCAATTCACATGCTCTGGTTAGGGCGACCAGTTCAGCAACCTGGGCTGAGTGAGGTGGGCCTAGCGGTTCCGCTTCTATGGTGTCTTGGTCATCTACGACTGCGTATCCAGTACACAAGTCTCCCGAGTCTGACTGTCTGTGACAACTACCGTCCGTGTAGAACGTGAGTTCTGCATCTTCTAGTGGATTGTCACTGATGTCAGGCCTTGCGGTAAAATTTTGGGTCAAATATTCCATACAATCATGTGTATCTTCCTTTGCATTAAATCCTCCTTCCCCATCACTCTCACCTCCCACCCTTTGTGCCTGTCCAGGCACACCTGGGAGAAATGTTGCAGGGTTTAATGCGCTGCATCTCCTTATGGTGATGTTTACTGGGGCCATTAATGCCAATTCCCATCTCGTAAACCTTGCTGATGAGACATGTCTGGTTTGGGCAGAATTCAATAAGGCCGATACCGCATGTGGTGTATGGATTGTGAGGTTGTGGCCTAGCACGACATCTTCGCTTTTCGTCACTAGCAATGCTATTGCCGCAACGCTACGCAAGCATGTGGGGAGGGATCGCGCTACCGTGTCTAGCTGAGCGCTGTAGTATGCAATTGGCCTGCTGGCATCACCGTGTTTTTGTGTTAGTACACCTGCTGCGCACCCAGCACTTTCTGTTCCGTATAGTTCAAAGGGTTTCCCATAGTCTGGCATACCTAGTGCTGGTGCCTGCGTTAGGCACTGTTTGAGTCTCTCAAATGCTGTTTCAGATTCGTCTGTATGCGAAATCCGATCAGGTTTGTTTGAAGAGACCATTTCCTGCAAAGGTAGCGCCAATATGGAAAACCCTGGGATCCAATTACGGCAATACCCACACATTCCTAAAAACGTCCTGATCTGTTGCTGGGTTTGTGGCAGTGTCATGTCTCTAATGGCTTGGATTCTATCAGCGGTCAGGTGTCTCAGTCCTTGTGTTAGACAGTGTCCCAAGTATTTTACCTTAGCTTGGCATAATTGCAACTTGTCTTTGGAGACCTTGTGACCTGTGTCTGAAAGATGAAACAGGAGCTGTTTCGTATCCTTCAGGGATGCCTCCAATGAATCCGAACACAGTAGTAGATCATCCACGTACTGTATCAACACTGATCCACTTTCCGGTTGGAAAGACTGTAAACAATCATGCAAAGCCTGAGAAAATATACTTGGACTATCTATGAAACCTTGGGGTAACCGAGTCCACGTGTATTGGACTCCTCTGTATGTGAATGCAAACAAATATTGGCTGTCAGGGTGCAGAGGTACCGAAAAGAAAGCGGAGCAGAGGTCAATAACAGTGAAAAATTTGGCAGTGGGAGGAATTTGCATTAGGATGACAGCTGGATTAGGCACTACGGGGAACTGACTTTCAACTATTTTGTTAATCCCCCTTAGATCCTGCACTAGCCTGTAACCCCTCCCCCCACTCTTTTTAACAGGGAAGATGGGACTATTTGCTGTGCTGGACGTTCTTACTAGAATGCCCTGTTGTAGCAAGCGCTCTATTACCGGGAAAACTCCTAACTCCACCTCTGGCTTCAGAGGATACTGTGGGATTTTTGGAGCTATCCTACCATCTTTTACTTGTACTACTACTACTGGGGCTACATTTGCCATTAATCCAGTGTCCTGTCCATCTTTTGTCCAAAGCGACTCTGGTATCTGAGATGTCATCTCTTCTACTTGGGATGGATTCCTATTTGTCATAATGGAATGTGACATTAATTTTGATGGGGAGTCTAACATGTCTCGTACTTCCTGAGCGTGATTCTCAGGGATGTCCAAGAATACACCTTCAGGAGTACAATAAATGACGCAACCCATTTTACATAGTAAGTCTCTTCCCAGGAGATTGGTCGGTGCCGATGCAGCCAGCAAAAAGGAATGCTTGGTATGCAAAGGCCCTATTGTAATCTCGGCTGGTTTGCTAACAGGGTAGTGCTGGACTACTCCTGTTACTCCTATGGCTGGAACTGTCCTACCAGTGGTTCTCATGCCCACTGTCGAATTGATCACTGACTTGGCCGCCCCTGTGTCTACAAGAAAGTTTAAAGTTTTACCGGCTACATTGATTGCAATCTCTGGTTCGCTTCCAAGACTGGCAATCAATTTAACTGGTTGCAGATTACAGGTATGGCCACACCCCTATTGGGTATGCTGACCTCCCTGAATCCCGCTGGCAGCAACTACTTGTGAGGGAGTTAGCTGGGAACTACCAGAGGCATGCCAGTCTCTGTTTGGGGGATATCTTTTTGTTTCCCCTGTATGTGGCTCAAAACTCCGCCTCTGTGGACCCTGCTCCCAATGTCGTGTGTGGTGTTGTTGTCTAGGGGGTTGAAAAGATCTTTGTACATTTCTTACTCTACAGTCTCGTGCAAAATGTCCTGGTTTGTTACAAGAAAAACATGTTATTACACTTGCCTTACCCACAGGATTCGGTGGTACATACGCAGGCTGCCTTGTGGTCAGCGCCTGTATACTTACGGACATCAACTTATCACTTTGCGACTCCCTGTGCCTAGTGATATTTCTGTCGTGATCAATAGCAGCCTCTCTCAAGGTGGACACTGACAGACCTCGCCAACATGGCTGCGTGGTCTGTACCCTAGCTTTTAATGTTTCTTTCAAACCATCCATCAGTACAGATACTGCTACTTCTCGATGGTTTGGGTTGGTCTTTATGTCTTCTATACCAGTGTACTTTGCCATTTCTAATAGTGCCCGGTGAAAATATTCTATTGCCGTTTCGGACTCCTTTTGCTTAATGGAAAATATTTTATTCCATTTAACAACGGCTGGGAAATACTCTTTTAGCTGTAAATTTATCCTTTTTACATTATCCTTATTGTACACGTCTGTAAGCGGTACATCTTTATCCAATGCACAATCAGCTAAAAACTGAGTTGCATCAACATTGGAAGGTAAACAAGCTCTTAGCAGTATCTGCCAATCCTTGTTGTTGGGTTCTACCGTGTTACCTAAATCCCTGATGTATTTTTGGCTAGCAACTAAATCCTTCCTGGGGTCAGGAAATTCGGACACTATTGTTCTTAATTCCATTCTGGAAAATGGAGTGTACATGGCAATGTTCCTTATGGGAGTGGCTCCAGACACATCTGTTTTTCCATTGGGAACTGCTATTACCCTTACAGGAGCAATTCTAACAGCCTCTTCCTGTGTAGATTCTACAGCTTGTTGTGGTACAATTGTTTCAGTGTAGTGCATGGTGCCGTACTTACCCGTTGACACGACCTCACCTATCCCTCCGCTAGGGGCTTTCACTAATCTCGTGGGTGTCGCTGTGCCTACTGTGGTCTCTGCTATGGTGGCTGCAAGAGAGAGAGCTGAAATTGTTGCTGAATCGTCTTCTTGATCACACTCCTGAGGAAGGTTCAAAACAGGGTACATCTTGCACGGGTTAATACTTGCATGAGTTATTTGGTTAACATCATTAACATTTACAGTGTTACTAAGAGTTTGTGTTTTACAACCCAGTGCGTTTCTCTCCGCAATCAACTTCTCTCCTGCAATGTATGGTGGAGGAGGAGCTGTGGCAATCAACTTCCTGACTGCCCCAGATCCCGCCGCCAGAGCCAAACCTCTCTGTATCTCACCTTCCTGGTGCCATAACTGTAAATAATCATGATGCTGAATTCGTCTCTTTGCTGATTTTACGAGACATATCCTCCTCCTTAAATTTTGTAACACCTCTGGACTGAAGCTACCTATTCTTGGGAACTTGTCCCTGTCTTGTACAGTCATTCTCTCCCATTCATCACATAAAGATTCGGTGTGAATTCCATATTTTTCACACATTACATATCGTGCCGACCCAACTGGTCGGTTCACAGAATCAACCTGAACCAGGGTTGATCGCCCCCTACCTGAGCAACTGGCCCCCATAGTCTGTAGGTG
Organism: Pseudophryne corroboree; assembly: GCF_028390025.1. NCBI lineage: Eukaryota > Metazoa > Chordata > Amphibia > Anura > Myobatrachidae > Pseudophryne > Pseudophryne corroboree. The sequence continues at coordinate 445,367,361 of NC_086447.1, forward strand.
TTGCTTAGTCCTCCTTGGATTTCTGTATCAAGGTTTTCAGCAAGCCTTTACAGACAACCAAATTACTCCACAGTAGGCCGGCGGTGGCGGTTTACCGAGTACCCCACTCACTCGCCCACCTCGACCAATACGACCTGTAAACACCGTTATGATGCCAGCGTACTCGATACAGGGCCCCTATGGAACCTTCAGTTTACTGGAACATATGAGGGTTACCCGCAGGACACTTACTCTTTCCAGTAAAGTTGGGGTTGTTAGATAGTTCCTGAGTGACCAGCGAACTTCCCTTCCAAAAATAAAAAATTACACAAATCACGTCAGAATGTACAAATAGCGTTTGTGACCACTTTACTCTTATGGTATTTAGGTCAGATTACTAACTACTGCACACAATTACGTGTGGTCCAATCGTTCGGTACACGAGCACTACTTGTCATGTACTGAAAGATCAATGGAATCGATGTTTCCGGCCGCGATTCCTTCAGCAAGAGCTTATGGCCTATATGGGTTCTGCACCAACACCCCAGGCGTTGTGCCACTGGACTTTTATAGCGGACCTTTTACCTTACGACCTCCTGGTCTTGTTCCTTATGACCTCCTGGTCTTGTTACCTTATGGTCCGCTATACTCTAATGCTCAAATATTATTTAACCAGAGATGCCTCCCTGGCCACCGTATATGTCACTTACACGTATGTTCCTTAACGAGTACCCGACTTTCCTTTTGGTTCCACCTTTAAAATTGTATAAACTTTTGTATACAAAACACACTCACTCAACACATGTACACTTTGTTTCTATATCTATTTCTGCGCAGAAATTGTCTTCAGGCCAAAAGTGTTACCAATTAGGAGCAGGATCTGTTAAACTAAATTTCAGATTTTCCAAAAAATAGATTTGCGTTATTTACCGCGTCGCGTTATCTACCGCTGTGCGTTACTTATCGCTTTTCGTGACTTGGGCTACGTGGGCGTAACCAGACGCTACGTTGCGTAATGAACGCTGCGTGCGTCTGCCTTTTGGATTGCGTACGCTAGTCTTTGTTAGCGACACGTGTACGCAATGCAAAGGATCCACCGTAACACAATATATTTATTTATCAATGTAGATGATCCCTGATCGTCTACCGCAATCCACACTGACTGCCTTGTATCTCAGACAAACCGTGTGTTTGTTCTATACTTTAACTATTACCTCTACTTTTAAATAACAGCAAATCTCTTTTTAGCACTTTCTATCAACTATAAAAAAAAAATTGGCAAACAGGAATAGTGATATACGAAATTTGAAAAAGAAATGCAGATAAATGTATGCGTACGCAAGACAAAAGAAAAATAAACAGTTTTAAAAGACACAAGCGTTTTGTTCTTACTTCCGGTTACCGGGTTCCTTCAGCACTCTTTGTCTAAGCGAAGCAGACGCTTATCCCGTCAGCAACTGCGAGATAACCTCCCACCCTTTTGCTGGGGGATAATGTCTGCTGATCTACCTAGTGCAGATGTGAAAAGGACCGGACGAGCCCGCAATTGACAATGCTAAATTCCTTTGTCGTATAATCAACCCTTATGAAGCTAAGAACACTGTACGCTGCTTACTTAAGAAATACCGTAATGATACGCTATTTGCGTAACGATCGCTCAGCCGTAGGCGAGACGCTCAAGCGTCACGTTCGCTCACGGCCCAGTGATCACAGGACACGTTATTGGTTATGTCTAGGGGAAAGATTCGCTGTAACGTAGCATACGCTAGAGACCACGAGGAGGTCACCAGCGGTGCAGACGCTCACAACACTATACCTTTATGTTAAACCTTATACCGACGAAACACACAGAATACCTTAATGTGAATACAGGGTGTAAATGCAACCTTGTGTAACCTGACTATCTACAAAAGCTATTTGAGCGTCACCGACGCTCAAGTGAACACTTATCACTATAGGAAATACACAGATACTGGTTTAGGTTTCCAAGGCCTATTAACTGTATTATATCTAGAATACTTGTAAAAGGGGATAACAGTACATATGATACACTACAATATAACAGAGACTTCCTAACCACAGAACTAAACAATAAATACAAAAAAGACAATACTACACTGACCTAAATGCAATACGATACAATACTATAATACTATAAGGTATTTAAGAGAAAAAGAGGAGAGAGAGAGATAGAGAGAGAGAGAGAGATTGGCTCGCAGAAAGACAATGATTATGGAGAGAACTTACGCACAAAGGGTATGATCGCCAGCGCCTCGATATCCAGCTCCCGATTATCAGCAGATAACCGTTGATGAGAGAGTGAGAGCTGGATGTGGTCGGCCTGCCTATTTATGCTCCACACACAATGCAATCTCCTGGTCCTACAATCCCATTGTCCATTGGCCGAAGGAATTCGGCCCTGCATCATAACAAAAGGTCATAGGGTGATTCATACAGGTGGGCTGTGACGATTTCCAACAGCTCAGGTGGGTGGGAAACTGGGGTTTCCCGCCGCATACCTGAGTATGTGCAAATCATAGAAATGGACATAAACTTCTTATGTCCATAACTATTCGCACGAGCGATTAATACGCTCCAAACCAACACCGGAATATTGCTAATTAAATACTCTTCCGATGGGTACCAAACACTGCTGTATGATTCCTGTTAAACCCTTCGTACGATGCAAAGAGGGATTCCTCAGCTCTGGGACATTATACTTTAACCAAACTTACAGAAACTATCAAAGGGATCATGATCTATAAACTACATTAATTGTGAACATTTGTAACTAATGAGTCGCACGCTACGATCACATAAACTCTACCGTAAATGCGCATACTGCGCGTGCACGCTATTGCGGGTATGCGCTTCCACGGGAGAGCGTACGCATGCGCAGCACGGACCAGTGTGCGGTGCAAATATGGCAACGTGCATTGAGACATTTTTCTGACTTTGACACTGTATTCACAGATCGGGTTACCGCAGAGAGGTATAAAGTTCTCCAATAATTAGTGTAAATAGTGCTCCCCTATACATTTGTATGGGGTTGGCGGTTTAGTGAAGAATGGAAAGATAGGCTTTCCATTTCTCTTCTACAGATCCTTATGCCATCTGTAGATGGCATATTGAGCCTCAGAGGAGAAAACAGTGAACATGTAAGATCTTCCTCCTCTTAGTTACCCTGTCAGTGTGTTCATTGCCTTGCTTACATGCTTATCTCTATCATCATTCCACAGGCTATGGGGTAGCTGCTTTTTTAATAAGGGCTCAGGAGTATCTGCTTTCTGCAAGTTGATTGCTACACAAATCATTGGCACTATTCACAATAAGGACAGACTGCTACAGTTGTGCACATTTATATTTAATGATCGTGACCAATCACAATAGAATAGTACAGTCTTCCTACTCCTGGATTGATGCATCGCTGGGGGGACCGGAGACATCTGGAGGGGCAGGTCTTTCTGGATGGCATGAAAGAAAATCCGCTTACTGCCATGAGATGCAAGAGATTTGAAATGTTTCCACATCACTATATCGAATTTTTAGGAATATGGTTATCGCAGGAATTTTCAAGTAATCACAGCAGGTCATGTATTGATTTCTGTGTGGGCTGAGAAATAAGTGGTAATTACCGACTAAGCAAAATAGTTTGGCTCCCTTGTGCATTTTTCTTTTGCAGCAAGGCTGGGGAACACTGGACCATGGAATGCAGGTTAGCTGGAGGAGCTGGCACGTAAAACTAAACTGTAGCTTTAAATTCTAAGCTCCTCCTCCCCCAGTTCGGTCTTGGCAAGAGACTGCTTGGACCCGGTGACAGAGCAAGCTCTCAACCATTTAGAGGGTTCAGGTGCGGTAGTGCTGTCCTGGATTGTGGATGCCATTTTGCAGGGTTTTTGCTACTACCTTCCAGTTCATGAAGTCTCGGTGCGGAACGTCCAACACTTCTCTTTCCCTCATGCAGTTGTGCAGTCCAGGAGTTCTGCTAACAGCAGCAGGAGACTTGACAATGCTATTGCTCTGCATGGACTGCTGCATTTTATTGCACTTCTACAGATTGGCTACAGCTTCTCAAGGGTGGAGTGTCATTGTTTGTGTGCAACGGTCTTAATGTACTGCCTGCTTTTTGGCCTTTCAGTGCTATTTATACTCCTGTGCACAAGTATTTCCTGTGATATGGCCAAACAATATCCACTACGGCTAAGGGAATACCATAGTGCTGTTTATCTTGTGCACTATGTAAAGTTACATTGCCTTGTGGACAGCTGGACTTGCTTGTGGGCAGGAGGTGTGCTTCAGCCAAAGTAGAAAGCGAGATGACTGAAGCCATTACACACTAGCTGATGTCTACCCGGCGATATTGGCTGCATCGGGGTGACGGCGGGGGGCCATACGACAGCTGCTGCAGCAGCATGGCCCTCGTTTACGGAGGTCTTTCCTCGGCTGGACTATTCGGATGAGGGAAGGGGTGGTCAATGATGTGCAGGAGCGCATGCCGTTAACAATATTGAGTGTGCACTAGACGAGATAGTAAAAGATATTGCTCAGAATGTCCCTTTTGAGTGATATCTTTAACTTTCTAGTCTAGTGTGTATGGGCCTTTAGTCTCTCCGGCAGGTTGGTTTCCAACCCGGTAAGGCTGGTTGCCCGTTGGAGGGGAGGATCAAGTAAATGTTTTGGTGGTTCCCTCATCTCAGGCGCAGAATTCTTTCCCTATATAGGGATAGGTTCCTAATAATGACAGGTCCCAACCTGGCTCCATACCAGAAAATGTATGGCGACGGTGTTTTGGGACATCTTTTCCACCTCCGCTGTGTGAGGCGCATATGCGTCTTCTCCTTGCATGGCTCAGTTACAAGTTTTGGATTCAAAGAAAAAGGATGATTGCCTTTCAAAGACTGCTGTCGTCCCAAAGGGTGAGCACCTACAATTTTCTTCGAGTCACGAAGTGGAGACCCTCATTGCGGCAGGGCAACGCTTTCTACACTGTTTAGGTATCCTCTCCCGAGCGGTGACTGTCCGTTCAAGCTTCGGGCACAAGTAAGTCACTACTTTCCTTTTTGCTTTGGTTTTCTCCATCCTCATTGGGGAGAACTAGGTGTCGAGTAAGTCGTTTTCTGTTCATCACACATTTTATTTGTTTTATCCACTTTAAGTAGCTTATGTGTCCTAGTGGAACGGTGTCCCAAGGTTGACGCTGCAGTGGCGTGTTTATCCGAATACACTGCTCTTTTCAAGCATGGGCTCCTTTAGGGATCTGTGAGATAAAGTGGAAGTTTGTCTCAAGTCCATTTTCATATATCGGTAGATGCCCAATTTTGTCTGATCTTGGAAACTAAGCAGTGTTGGGCCTAGTTAATACTTTTATGGTAGACCACATGGGAATACTAGATGCTGTAGTTGTCCGGGGTCATTATCTGACCTTTACCATGCCTCCCAACATGACCCTCTCCAGGAGGGACAGAATGCTCTGCTCCTGGACTTCCCTCTTAATGTATAATTACATCACCTGTGGTGAAACACCTTTCTTATCCAAAAACCTGTTCAAAACAGGTTCCAGCAATCATACATGAAGAGAAAAGTCCAGGAGCAGATAATTTTGTCCCTCCTGGAGAGGGTCATGTTGGGAGGTATGCCTTTACTAGCCTAGACAAGCTATGGTAATTTAAGCTGACATGTTTGTTGTGGGGCCTCACATAGCTTCATCCAGGGCTTCCCTACTGGAATTGGTACATCAGCTTCTCAAGTTAATTGCATATATGAGCATCGGTGCTCATGGAGTTTCCAAGATTTAAGTTGTTGACAGCTTGGCTCATAGGGCCCTTTGGCTCTGCACTTCATAGAAAAGCACTTTTCTGCTGTTGGCTAAACCTACTAGCGGGGTCTGTGTTCTTCCAAGTGTTTAATTCCAGGTGAAGCGTCAATTAGAAGTTAGTCTACCATTGGCCGATTCTTTCCCAGTCGTCGTTGGATTCCTGGCTACTGGGCATCATTTCCAAAACAGTGGCTTGCATCTACCTCTGGTCCACAACTACAGAGATTTTGTCTTTCACCACTGCTCTTCCCTGAAATGTGGAGACTAAAGGGGACTCATGACGATATCGCTCCTGTTTCGCTGCTAAAATGGAGTTCTGTTCCACTTTGTTACTACTTCAGAGATCATTCCTGCCGATCTCAAATATTTGAGCCTTGAACACCAGGTTGTGGGTAGTTCATTTTACACTGAAATCTGTGATCAGGGACCCGCAGCATGGAGGCCAACAAATGTTTGATCCCATTAGATGCCGGGAATGCTGTACCAATACTGGTAGATCTTTTTTTGCGCCTCCATTTTGCACGGATGCGCTCACTATCCGTTCCTGCCTATACCATTCTCTATAGCCACTGTTGCACGTTTTTCAGATGTGGTTTGTATGGCCGGCTTACTAGCTCAAACAAGGTATCACAATTACACCTTACTTAGACATTCTGTTTGTGAAAGTCATCACCTTCAGTTACGAAAGTGCCTAGATTGCATGGTTCAAATACTTCAGTATCCCATCTGTATCCTGACTTTTCAGAAATATTCCTATTCCTTGTTGGTACCTTCAGTTCGGAGGGTGGGTTTCGACACCCCTCACCATTAGTGTGTTCTAGTCTGCATTTACAGCTCACACCTCAGACCTTGGTCACAACTGTACTGTAAGTGCCTCCTTTGTCAAACTGGTTATGCATGATGGTCTACATATTCGAGACCATTCAGTAGGCAAAGTTTCATTCCAGTAAGTTCCACTGGGTAATTATCCAGACTTAACAGAGTTGCTTGACATCCGTTTCGTCTCCGTTCCTTATTCTGTCCTACAGCACTTATTAATCTCTCCATTGGGGCATGGACCCTCCAATTATGATCCTGTGTCTATATGATCGACACAGGATCTATTGCGCTGGCCAATAGACACTAGACCACATGCAGCATCACGGAAAGAAATTGTAATTGAGTGAATGTCACTAACATTAGCTAGCAGTGTCTGATAGCTTTGAGAAAGTATGACCCAGCTGTTTCTGTAGCGTGATGACATCCTAGGATCATCAGAGCAAAGCAACACTGAAAGTTGTCTATGATCTGGAAAACGGGCTGTGTTAGTGAATGTGATATCACCATGTGATTCCCCATTTTCCCCTAGAGGGAGCAGCGTCTCCCCTGGCCGTTGCTAAACTAAGTTTGAATGGCACATAACAATTGACTTCTGTTCTACTAGTGTACCGGCAGCCAGATTTAGTACATTAGGCAACTGATGTAGGGTACCATGTTATTGGAGGCTTTGCCAAGTTAATGTGAATTTTAATGGACTTTTGCACTTGACAATATCCGACAGACTATGGGTATGCATGTGCTATCATCCTGGTAACCCTAGGAGAGATGAATTATAGCGGCACGTAGTAAAATAGGGTCTGATTCATAGCTGTAAGCTAAAGAATTCATAGCTGCGATACCGTATGGAGATACTGTGAGATAATATGCTAATGTCCCAGCCAACAAGATTTGTATTGAGATGCCACGGTGGAAATTGCGCACAAAGACTCGCAATTGCAGATCATTTGATAATTTGTCCATTAATAAGTAACCATATGGTCATGCGGAATGGCCGCGTATATTAGGATGCCGGAGCCATCTTTTAATGTGTACGGGATAACAGACTCGGGCAGCGACATGCCCCAAAAAACAACCGCGACACCTGCATTTTTGCTTCCACTCCCCCGTAACCTCCCATAAGTGGTCACTTACTATCAGTCACTTTGCAGCTGAATCCTCACTGGGAGTGACTTTCTACTTTAGATTTACACAAAGGCATAAATTATGAAGTGACCCAAAAACCTTGCTTTATAACTATGGTACTTCATTTTGGAGGAGGTCTGTTGTAGGCGCATTCAGATGTGCTGTATTCTTGCTTTATTATGGAGTTTGAGAAATACCAGCTTTGAAATCCTTTCATATCCTTCCTCTGGTGCTTTTCAGTACTGTGCAATTAATTTTGTCATTTTGAATACGACTAATTGTGCCATGGTTTCTGTGCAAAAGGGTCATTGTTATAAAATAGATCAGTAATTAAAACTACAGTAGACATTAGTGTTTGTGTTAATCTTGGATAAGAATTTTTAAGCACATTCAGTTTGGTTCCATGACTTCAGAGAATGTAACAATGGTGAAGAGTTTATGCTTTATATCCACTGGAAGCAACACTGGCTGCAAGAATTATTTGCACCCAAATCAATTTCAGTGGGTAATTCACATGTTTTGTGGCACTTCATGTAAAGCGTTCAGCGTGTTAACTAAAGTTTTTTCCTATCAAAGGAACATCATCAACATCTCCATTGCGGAAGGAACAGCCACTGTTTACTCTGAGACAAGTTGGAATGATATGTGAACGTCTTCTAAAAGAGCGAGAAGATAAAGTTCGTGAAGAATATGAAGAAATTTTGACCACAAAACTCGCAGGTATGTGATGTAATTCCTCCTTTTATACATGTGACATGAGTTTGGTTCAAATAGTGGTATGCACTCGGGTTGATTACTGCTGCCTGCATGAGTACTGTATGTGGGATCTATGTATAATATATATAATTTATGTTATGATTATTAGGGCGAGATTTAAATGTGATCGCCCCCTATCTCCCTTCTAAAGTGACGGGAGTTTGCAGGGGGTGATATACAATTGCCCCCCATTTTCGTGTTGATCACGCCAAGAGCAGGCTAAACCCCGTTGAGCGCGACGCGAAAAGTCCCATTTGGGTGCCCAAATGGGTCACTTTGCGCATTTTAGCTCGCCACTCCCGGTGCGGTAGCGAGCTGAAATGCTGACGTCACGCCCGTCGGCAGTAACATTTCATTATCTGCCAGCGGTAGGGGGGCGGCAAGATTTGAATCTCGCCCTTGGTGTCCCCCATTTTTGCATTGAGCGCGACGCGAAAAGTCCCGTTTGGGCGCTCAAATGGGTCACCTTTGCGCATTTCAGCTCACCACTCCTGGGGAGGGGGGGGAAGGGGAGTAGCGAGCTGAAATGCTGACGTCACGCCCATCAGCAGTAACATTTCATTATCTGCCAGCAGTAGGGGGCGGCAAGATGTGAATCTCGCCCTTAGTGTTAAGGAAATATATGAACATGTGAATTATTGGCATATACTAGTCAATAGATTCTTTACCTATGGCTTGAAACTTAACTTGACAATGGTTTGATATGTCATTTAGACTACAACCCTATGGTCTGAAAGACTTAATTGGAGGACAAAGCAGTGTAGTCCTGTGTGGTTGTTTTTTTTTTTTTTTTTTTTTCTCTTCCTTATTGGAATAATCATTCCTTGTAGTGGAAATTTAGTAACTGAGATCACACAACTCCTGGCCACTCTGGTCGTACTGTATAATTGACACCCAAAAACAGTGTTCATTCATATAGACTGTGAAGATTCTATCCTGCTGATCTCAATGGCCAGAGCACTGTGAACACGGCAGGCATATCAACTCTTTTCCACTGCCATAAATATATTGTGTTATTACATGTGAACGCACAACAACACCGGATATTGTGTAGTGTGAAAGCACCAGGTTGAAATAAGCCGGCTCGCTGTACTGTGTGAACGGGTAAGCCGGGTCGATGCGACCCGCATCCATTCACTGTATAGGAAGAGGCGATGCTTGGAGATCCTCATCTGCAAGTACTGCCACTGGTGACCTCATCAACCAGGCATATTGCTGGGGCTAAAAGGTGTCATACCGGGTCGCACCTGGGAAGGACCCATGTACAGGTCCCGTGTGCAACCCGGTATTGCAGCGGAATAGTGGTATTAAATAGTGCTGACCATTCTGAAAATAAAAGCTTACTACAGTCAAGACCCGTCCCCTTGCCTTACTGCCTACTGCAACAATATTAAACTGCATAATGATTTGACTGTGAAACGTCCGTTCTCTTGTCCTGCCTCTGGTTACATCTGCTGGTAAACACGTGAATTGCTCTGACAGGGCTGGTAAAGAAACATGAACAGTTGCTTCAACAATTGGTGATGAGAGAATTGAATGCTCCTCACATACTTTTGGTAATCCAACTTTGTAGGAAATGTGGAAATATGTCTCATTTTGAATGGTCTACAAACATACAGGTTGAGTATCCCTTATCCAAAATGCTTGGGACCAGAGGTATTTTGGATATGGGATTTTTCCGTATTTTGGAATAATTGCATACCATAATGAGATATCATGGTGATGGGACCTAAGTCTAAGCACAGAATGCTTTTATGTTTCATATACACCTTATACACACAGCCTGAAGGTCATTTTAGCTAATATTTTTAATAACTTTGTGCATAAAACAAAGTGTGTGTACATTCACACAATTCATTGTTTCCTATACACCTTATACACACAGCCTGAAGGTCATTTAATACAATATTTTTAATAACTTTGTGTACTGGTTGCGACACTAGTGGTTTCATAGGCTGCATTCCATTTGGGGGGGGGGGGGGGGGGGGTGTGTCTTATTAGCGGCAGAAATACTTCAGTTTATCGCAGGTTAACTTTTCGTTCCTATCACAAGAAAGTTGCTGCGAAAATGGCTTATCGGGGATATGCGCTCCCGTTTTATATATGTAACAATTTTCACACATTTTTCACCCCTGTAACACGAACACATGCAGTATCTGCTCTTATTTTTCCAACTTCTTCACACACTTCACTTTCCTCACTAGTGTGACGCCTGGGGGTAGTTCTGGCTGGGCTTGTTTTTGGTGTGTTCCACACCCTACACTTATAACCTTAGAATGTTAGGGACTTACCTGACTATAAGGTTACAGTGAAGTGGTGGGTAAGCCTGTAATCTTGGCCAACATTATGCGAAAAGTCTTATTTTGCAAAATGTAATCAAATTAGTAATGTTTGAATAGTGCACCTGCACTCGTTCTTTGTGTGTAGCACTACAAGTCTCAGCAAGGTAGAACCTCTCATTACTAGCAGTTAGTGTGTGCAGTCTAGGGCCCCTTCCCAATATATTCTCCATACTTAATCTATGCGGTGGTGATTGCTTATTCCACCCACTCAGTGGGGTCATCTTGGGCAACTCAGCGTGGTGCTTCTGCGAAACAACTCTGCAAAGCAGCTACGTTGTTGTCTGCTCACGTGTGTTTTTACGCATGTGATACGGTCACTGACTCAACTTTCGGATGTACTGTTCTCAGTGCATCTCGGGAGCGTCCCCGCCCATGAAGAGGGCACTTTAGGACATCCCAGTGTTCACTGTTCTCCCTAGTGGATGGAGGAAGAGAATGGAATTTATGGTCTTACCGTTGTTAAACTTTTCACATTCATCGGGGGCACAGGACACCCACCCTCACGCCCCTGGCTTGTGGGGGTAGTTCCTATGTGCTGGTATCCGGGTCACTTTCTTGTGATTGTCTGTGAGCCTTCTCCTTGCTCCTGGCATGGGCTTGCTACTTGACTGATGGCTGGAGGTGGGGAAAGCTGGAGGGGGAGCCTGAGCATGCTGGGAAAGAAAGTTGTAAGTATTTGGTGGCCAGACTCTCCTCTCCAGGCTATACCAGGTGATCCCTACATCCCCTATGAACATGAAGAGAAAACCATAAATACAATGTTTATCACAAAACCATGTTTTTGTTGCCAATATAATACCCCCATGAGTAACTTCAGTAAGTGAGGTAAGCACCTTTTTGCTTTGACGAAGTTTTATTAACGCCATACTTTAGTTGATGCATTGGATTGTTAGGAGCGAATAAGGTCCATTCTCACTGCAGATTTCATTTGTAATTCAGTGATCCAGTTTCACGGAACCCTGCTGAGCAGGTGAAAAGATAGGAAAAGATCTGTATTTTAAGGTAACAATGTGAGGAGACAGTGCAGAACCTCTGGTACACGCCAAATGAATAATCATGCAGCTGGAGGGTTTTAAATGGTAGACTCTGGCCAACATTTGTTTTTATTTTATTTATTTTATTTTAGCTCTCTGCAAGGTCACTTTCACAAACTCAATCTGAATTGATCCCTTAAGCTGCTACAGCTAGGATGTCTTTATATACGTAATACAATATATCTGTGTATCTCCTGTCCATTAAGAACTTTTTTTTTTTTTTTTCTCCCCTTAAGAACAATATGATGCTTTTGTGAAGTTCACGCATGATCAGATCATGCGACGATATGGAGAACAGCCTGCTAGCTGTAAGTATATTTACCACTATTTCTTTATACAATATTTCTCTGACGTCCTAGTGGATGCTGGGGACTCCGTCAGGACCATGGGGAATAGCGGCTCCGCAGGAGACAGGGCACAAAAGTAAAAGCTTTAGGATCAGGTGGTGTGCACTGGCTCCTCCCCCTATGACCCCCCTCCAAGCCTCAGTTAGATTTTTGTGCCCGGCCGAGAAGGGTGCAATCTAGGTGGCTCTCCTAAAGAGCTGCTTAGAGTAAAAGTTTTGTTAGGTTTTTTTATTTTCAGTGAGTCCTGCTGGCAACAGGCTCACTGCATCAAGGGACTTAGGGGAGAGAAGTGAACTCACCTGCGTGCAGGATGGATTGGCTTCTTAGGCTACTGGACACCATTAGCTCCAGAGGGAGTCGGAACACAGGTCTCACCCTGGGGTTCGTCCCGGAGCCGCGCCGCCGACCCCCTTGCAGATGCCGAAAAGTGAAGAGGTCCAGAAACCGGCGGCAGAAGACTTTTCAGTCTTCATAAGGTAGCGCACAGCACTGCAGCTGTGCGCCATTGTTGTCAGCACACTTCATAGCAGCGGTCACTGAGGGTGCAGGGCGCTGGGGGGGGCGCCCTGGGCAGCAATGATAGTACCTTATTCTGGCTAAAAATACATCACATATAGCCCCTGGGGGCTATATGGATGTATTTAACCCCTGCCAGGTCTCAGAAAAACGGGAGAAGAAGCCCGCCGAAAAGGGGGCGGGGCCTATTCTCCTCAGCACACAGCGCCATTTTCCCTCACAGAAATGCTGGTGGGAAGGCTCCCAGGCTCTCCCCTGCACTGCACTACAGAAACAGGGTTAAAATAGAGAGGGGGGGCACTTATTTGGCGATATGACTATATATATTAAAATGCTATAAGGGAAAAACACTTATATAAAGGTTGTCCCTGTATAATTATAGCGTTTTTGGTGTGTGCTGGCAAACTCTCCCTCTGTCTCCCCAAAGGGCTAGTGGGGTCCTGTCCTCTATCAGAGCATTCCCTGTGTGTGTGCTGTGTGTCGGTACGTGTGTGTCGACATGTATGAGGACGATGTTGGTGAGGAGGCGGAGCAATTGCCTGTAATGGTGATGTCACTCTCTAGGGAGTCGACACCGGAATGGATGGCTTATTTAAGGAATTACGTGATAATGTCAACACGCTGCAAGGTCGGTTGACGACATGAGACGGCCGGCAAACCAATTAGTACCTGTCCAGGCGTCTCAAACACCGTCAGGGGCGTTAAAACGTCCTTTTACCTCAGTCGGTCGACACAGACACGGACACTGACTCCAGTGTCGACGGTGAAGAAACAAACGTATTTTCCTTTAGGGCCACACGTTACTTGTTAAGGGCAATGAAGGAGGTGTTACATATTTCTGATACTACAAGTACCACAAAAAAGGGTATTATGTGGAGTGTGAAAAAACTACCTGTAGTTTTTCCTGAATCAGATAAATTAAATGAAGTGTGTGATGATGCGTGGGTTTCCCCCGATAGAAAATATTGGCGGTATACCCTTTCCTGCCAGAAGTTAGGGCGCGTTGGGAAACGCCCCTTAGGGTGGATAAGGCGCTCACACGCTTATCAAAACAAGTGGCGGTACCGTCTCCAGATAGGGCCGCCCTCAAGGAGCCAGCTGATAGGAGGCTGGAAAATATCCTAAAGTATATACACACATACTGGTGTTATACTGCGACCAGCGATCGCCTCAGCCTGGATGTGCAGCGCTGGGGTGGCTTGGTCGGATTCCCTGACTGAAAATATTGATACCCTTGACAGGGACAGTATTTTATTGACTATAGAGCATTTAAAGGATGCATTTCTATATATGCGAGATGCACAGAGGGATATTTGCACTCTGGCATCAAGAGTAAGTGCGATGTCCATATCTGCCAGAAGTTGTTTATGGACACGACAGTGGTCAGGTGATGCAGATTCCAAATGGCACATGGAAGTATTGCCGTATAAAGGAGAAAAAGACAACGTCTTTTCAGCCTCAGTCCTTTCGTCCCCATAAGGGCAAGCGGGCAAAAGGCCAGTCATATCTGCCATGGGATAGAGGAAAGGGAAGAAGACTGCAGCAGGCAGCCCATTCCCAGAAACAGAAGCCCTCCACCGCTTCTGCCAAGTCCTCAGCATGACGCTGGGGCCGTACAAGCGGACTCAGGTGCGGTGGGGGGGGTCGTCTCAAGAGTTTCAGCACGCAGTGGGCTCACTCGCAAGTGGACCCCTGGATCCTACAAGTAGTATCCCAGGGGTACAGATTGGAAATTCGAGACGTCTCCCCCTCGCAGGTTCCTGAAGTCTGCTTTACCAACGTCTCCCTCCGACAGGGAGGCAGTAGTGGAAACAATTCACAAGCTGTATTCCCAGCAGGTGATAATCAAAGTACCCCTCCTACAACAAGGAAAGGGGTATTATTCCACACTATATTGTGGTACTGAAGCCAGACGGCTCGGTGAGACCTATTCTAAATCTGAAATCTTTGAACACTTACATACAAAGGTTCAAATCAAGATGGAGTCACTCAGAGCAGTGATAGCGAACCAGGAAGAAGGGGACTATATGGTGTCCCGGGACATCAGGGATGCTTACCTCCATGTCCCAATTTGCCCTTCTCACCAAGGGTACCTCAGGTTCGTGGTACAGAACTGTCACTATCAGTTTCAGACGCTGCCGGTTGGATTGTCCACGGCACCCCGGGTCCTTACCAAGGTAATGGCCGAAATGATGATTCTTCTTCAAAGAAAATGGACGATCTCCTGATAGGGGCAAGGTCCAGAGAACAGTTGGAGGTCGGAGTAGCACTATCTCAAGTAGTTCTACGACAGCACGGGTGGATTCTAAATATTCCAAAACCGCAGCTGTTTCCGACGACACGTCTGCTGTTCCTAGGGATGATTCTGGACACAGTCCAGAAAAAGGTATTTCTCCCGGAGAAGAAAGCCAGGGAGTTATCCGAGCTAGTCAGGAACCTCCTAAAACCAGGAAAAGTGTCAGTGCATCATTGCACAAGGGTCCTGGGAAAAATGGTGGCTTCTTACGAAGCGATTCCATTCGGTAGATTTCACGCAAGAACTTTTCAGTGGGATCTGCTGGAAAAATGGTCCGGATCGCATCTTCAGATGCATCAGCGGATAACCCTGTCTCCAAGGACAAGGGTGTTTCTTCTGCGGTGGCTGCAGAGTGCTCATCTACTAAAGGGCCGCAGATTCGGCATTCAGGACTGGGTCCTGGTGACCACGGATGCCAGCCTGAGAGGCTGGGGAGCAGTCACACAAGAAAAGAAAAAAAAAGAAAAAATTTCCAGGGAGTGTGATCAAGTCTGGAGACTTCTCTCCACATAAATATACTGGAGCTAATGGCAATTTACAATGTTCTAAGCTTAGCAAGACCTCTGCTTCAAGGTCAGCCGGTATTGATCCAGTGGGACAACATCACGGCAGTCGCCCACGTAAACAGACAGGGCGGCACAAGAAGCAGGAGGGAAATGGCAGAAACTGCAAGGATTCTTCGCTGGGCGAAAAATCATGTGATAGCACTGTCAGCAGTGTTCATTCCGGGAGTGGACAACTGGGAAGCAGACTTCCTCAGCAGGCACGACCTCCACCCGGGAGAGTGGGGACTTCATCGGGAAGTATTCCACATGATTGTGAACCGTTGGGAAAGACCAAAGGTGGACATGATGGCGTCCCGCCTGAACAAAAAACTGGACAGGTATTGCGCCAGGTCAAGAGACCCTCAAGCAATATCTGTGGACGTTCTGGTAACACCGTGGGTGTACCAGTCGGTGTATGTGTTCCCTCCTCTGCTTCTCATAACCAAGGTACTGAGAATTATAAGACGTAGAGGAGTAAGAACTATACTCGTGGCTCCGGATTGGCCAAGAAGGACGTGGCACCCGGAACTTCAAGAAATGCTCACAGAGGACTCATGGCCTCTGCCGCTAAGAAGGGACTTGCTTCAGCAAGTACCAGGTCTGTTCCAAGACTTACCGCGGCTGCGTTTGACGGCATGGCGGTGGAACGCCAGATCCTAAGGGAAAAAGGCATTCCGGAAGAGGTCATTCCTACCCTGGTCAAAGCCAGGAAGGAGGTGACCGCACAACATTATCACCACATGTGGCGAAAATATGTTGCGTGGTGTGAGGCCAGGAAGGCCCCACGAAGAAATTTCAACTCGGTCGATTCCTGCATTTCCTGCAAACAGGAGTGTCTATGGGCCTCAAATTGGGGTCCATTAAGGTTCAAATTTCGGCCCTGTCAATTTTCTTCCAGAAAGAATTGGCTTCAGTTCCTGAAGTCCAGAAGTTTGTCAAGGGAGTATTGCATATACAACCCCCTTTTTGTGCCTCCAGTGGCACTGTGGGATCTCAACGTAGTTCTGGGATTCCTCAAATCACATTTTAAACCGCTCAAATCTGTGGATTTGAAATCTCACATGAAAAGTGACCATGCTGTTGGCCCTGGCCTCGGCCAGGCGAGTGTCAGAATTGGCGGCTTTGTCTCACAAAAGCCATATCTGATTGTCCATTCGGACAGGGCAGAGCTGCGGACTCGTCCCCAGTTTCTTCCTAAGGTGGTGTCAGCGTTTCACCTGAACCAGCTTATTGTGGTACCTGCGGCTACTAGGGACTTGGAGGACTCCAAGTTGCTAGATGTTGTCAGGGCCCTGAAAATATAGGTTTCCAGGACGGCTGGAGTCAGGAAAACTGACTCGCTGTTATCCTGTATGCACCCAACAAACTGGGTGCTCTTGCTTCTAAGCAGACGATTGCTCGTTGGATTTGTAGCACATTTCAACTTGCACATTCTGTGGCAGGCATGCCACAGCCTAAATCTGTCAAGGCCCATTCCACAAGGAAGGTGGGCTCATCCTGGGCGGCTGCCCGAGGGGTCTCTGCATTACAACTCTGCCGAGCAGCTACGTGGTCGGGGGAGAACACGTTTGTAAAATTCTACAAATTTGATACCCTGGCTAAAGAGGACCTGGAGTTCTCTCATTCGGTGCTGCAGAGTCATCCGCACTCTCCCGCCCGTTTGGGAGCTTTGGTATAATCCCCATGGTCCTGACGGAGTCCCCAGCATCCACTAGGACGTCAGGGAAAATAAGATTTTACTTACCGATAAATCTATTTCTCGTAGTCCGTAGTGGATGCTGGGCGCCCATCCCAAGTGCGGATTGTCTGCAATACTTGTACATAGTTATTGTTACAAAAATCGGGTTATTATTGTTGTGAGCCATCTTTTCAGAGGCTCCTACGTTGTCATACTGTTAACTGGGTTCAGATCACAAGTTGTACGGTGTGATTGGTGTGGCTGGTATGAGTCTTACCCGGGATTCAAAATCCTTCCTTATTGTGTACGCTCGTCCGGGCACAGTATCCTAACTGAGGCTTGGAGGAGGGTCATAGGGGGAGGAGCCAGTGCACACCACCTGATCCTAAAGCTTTTACTTTTGTGCCCTGTCTCCTGCGGAGCCGCTATTCCCCATGGTCCTGACGGAGTCCCCAGCATCCACTACGGACTACGAGAAATAGATTTATCGGTAAGTAAAATCTTATTTTCTAAAGCATTTGTGTACCATACATACTTACTGCTCACTTAAAAATACACACATGCTTTGTATTAGCTGCATTTGTGCTTTGTTTCAGCACAAAAGAATAGGCTATAGATGACCATTGAGTAAAAGTGGCCAACTAGAATTGAGTGGAGTTTGTGTTTTCTCCCCATACTTGTTTTCTCTGGGTACTCAAGCTGGCGCCCAATATCGAAATACAGGTTGAGTATCCCTTATCCAAAATGCTTGGGATCAGAAGTATTTTGGATATCGGATTTTTCCGTATTTTGGAATAATTGCATACCATAATGAGATATCATGGCGATGGGACCCAAGTCTAAGCACAGAATGCATTTGTTTCATATACACCTTATACACACAGCCTGAAGGTAATTCTAGCCAATATTTTTATTAACTTTGTGCATTAAACAAAGTGTGTGTAAATTCACATAATTCATTTTTTTCATATACACCTTATACATACGGGATCCGGTCTGAAGATCGACACTGTAGGTCAACAGTCACTATAGGTCAACAGTCACTAGGTCCAAAGGGTCTGAAGGTCGACATGTGCTAGGTTGACAGGTCAAAAGGTCGACATGAGTTTTTCACTTTTTTTGTTATTTTACTTTTTCATACTTAACGATCCACGTGGACTATGATTAAAACGGTAATCTGTGCCGAGCGCAGCGGTAACGGAGCGAGGCACCTTGCCCGAAGCTGCGAGGGGACACTGTGCACTAATTGGGCTTCCCGGTCACTGTATCTGTATCTGGGGAATAGCGGCTCCGCAGGAGACTGGGCACAACTAAAGAAAGCTTTAGGACTACCTGGTGTGCACTGGCTCCTCCCACTATGACCCTCCTCCAGACCTCAGTTAGAATCTTGTGCCCGGCTGAGCTGGATGCACACTAGGGGCTCTCCTGAGCTCCTAGAAAAGAAAGTATATTTTAGGTTTTTTATTGTCAGTGAGATCTGCTGGCAACAGACTCACTGCTACGAGGGACTAAGGGGAGAAGAAGCGAACCTACCTGCTTGCAGCTAGTTTGGGCTTCTTAGGCTACTGGACACCATTAGCTCCAGAGGGATCGAACACAGGACCCGACCTCGATCGTCTGGTCCCGGAGCCGCGCCGCCGTCCTCCTTACAGAGCCAGAAGCATGAAGATGGTCCTGAAAATCGGCGGCAGTAGACTTCGGTCTTCAACAAGGTAGCGCACAGCACTGCAGCTGTGCGCCATTGCTCCTCATGCACACCTCACACTCCGGTCACTGAGGGTGCAGGGCGCTGGGGGGGGGGGGGGGCGCGGCACCCTGAGCAGCAATGTTAACACCTTGGCTGGCAAAATAATCACAATATATAGTCCTAGAGGCTATATATGTGAAAAATACCCCTGCCAGGATCCATAAAAAAGCGGGAGAAAGTCAGCCGAAAAAGGGGCGGGGCTATCTCCCTCAGCACACTGGCGCCATTTTTCCCTCACAGCTCCGCTGGAAGGATCGCTCCCAGGCTCTCCCCTGCTGTTTCAAGACTACAAAGGGTAAAAAAGAGAGGGGGGGCACTAAATTTAGGCGCAGCAGTATATATATAAGCAGCTATAAGGGAAAATCACTCAGTTATAGTGTTCATCCCTGTGTTATATAGCGCTGTGGTGTGTGCTGGCATACTCTCTCTCTGTCTCCCCAAAGGGCTTTGTGGGGTCCTGTCCTCTGTCAGAGCATTCCCTGTGTGTGTGCGGTGTGTTGGTACGGCTGTGTCGACATGTTTGAGGAGGAGGCTTATGTGGAGGCGGAGCAGATGCCGATAAATGTGATGTCACCCCCTGCGGGGTCGACACCTGAGTGGATGGTTATGTGGAAGGAATTACGCGACAGTGTCGACTCCTTACATAAAAGGTTTGACGACATACCAAATATGGGACAGCCGGCTTCTCAGCCTGTGCCTGTCCAGGCGTCTCAAAAGCCATCAGGGGCTCTAAAACGCCCGCTACCTCAGATGGCAGACACAGATGTCGACACGGATACTGACTCCAGTGTCGACGACGATGAGACTAATGTAACTTCCAATAGGGCCACACGTTACATGATTGAGGCAATGAAAAATGTGTTACACATTTCTGATGTTACCCCAGGAACCACAAAAAAGGGTATTATGTTTGGAGAGAGAAAACTACCAGTAGTTTTTCCTCCATCTGAGGAATTAAATGAAGTGTGTGAAGAAGCGTGGGCTTCCCCCGATAAGAAACTGGTAATTTCTAAAAGGTTACTAATGACGTACCCTTTCCCGCCAGAGGATAGGTCACGTTGGGAAACATCCCCTAGGGTGGATAAAGCGCTCACATGCTTGTCAAAAAAGGTGGCACTACCGTCTCCGGATACGGCCGCCCTAAAGGAGCCTGCTGATACGAAGCAGGAGGCTATCCTGAAGTCTGTATATACACACACAGGTATTATACTGAGACCAGCTATTGCTTCAGCATGGATGTGCAGTGCTGCAGCTGCGTGGGCAGATTCCCTGTCTGAAAATATTGATACCCTAGACAGGGACACTATATTGCTAACCGTGGAGCATATTAAAGACGCAGTCTTATACATGAGAGATGCACAGAGGGATATTTGCCGGCTGGCATCTAAAATAAGTGCAATGTCCATTTCTGCCAGGAGAGGGTTATGGACTCGGCAGTGGACAGGTGATGCAGATTCTAAAAGGCACATGGAAGTTTTGCCTTATAAGGGTGAGGAGTTGTTCGGGGATGGTCTCTCGGACCTCGTTTCCACAGCAACAGCTGGGAAGTCAGCATTTTTACCCCATGTTCCCTCACAGCCAAAGAAAGCACCGTATTATCAGGTACAGTCCTTTCGGCCCCATAAGGGCAAGCGGGTTAAAGGCGCGTCCTTTCTGCCCAGAGGCAGAGGTAGAGGGAAAAAGCTGCAGCATACAGCCAGTTCCCAGGAGCAAAAGTCCTCCCCCGCTTCCTCCAAGTCCACCGCATGACGCTGGGGCTCCACAGGCGGAGCCAGGTACGGTGGGGGCCCGTCTCAAAAACTTCAGCAATCAGTGGGCTCGCTCACGGGTGGATCCCTGGATCCTTCAAGTAGTATCTCAGGGGTACAAGCTGGAATTCGAGACGTCTCCCCCCCGCCGTTTCCTCAAATCTGCCTTGCCAACAACTCCCTCAGGCAGGGAGGCAGTGTTAGAGGCAATTCACAAGCTGTATTCTCAGCAGGTGATAGTCAAGGTGCTCCTCCTTCAACAAGGACGGGGTTACTATTCCACAATGTTTGTGGTACCGAAACCGGACGGTTTGGTGAGACCCATTTTAAATTTGAAATCCTTGAACACATATATAAAAAAATTCAAGTTCAAGATGGAATCGCTCAGGGCGGTTATTGCAAGCCTGGACGAGGGGGATTACATGGTATCACTGGACATCAAGGATGCTTACCTGCATGGTCCCCATTTACCATCCTCACCAGGAGTACCTCAGATTTGTGGTACAAGATTGTCATTACCAATTCCAGACGTTGCCGTTTGGTCTGTCCACGGCACCGAGGGTATTTACCAAGGTAATGGCCGAAATGATGATACTCCTTCGAAAAAAGGGAGTTTTAATTATCCCGTACTTGGACGATCTCCTGATAAAGGCGAGGTCCAGGGAGCAGTTGTTGGTCGGGGTAGCACTATCTCGGGAGGTGCTACAACAGCACGGTTGGATTCTAAATATTCCAAAGTCACAGCTGGTCCCTACGACACGTCTACTGTTCCTGGGGATGGTTCTGGACACAGAACAGAAAAAAGTTTCTCCCGGAGGAGAAGGCCAAGGAGCTGTCATCTCTAGTCAGAGGCCTCCTAAAACCAAAACAGGTGTCTGTGCATCACTGCACGCGAGTCCTGGGAAAAATGGTAGCTTCCTACGAAGCAATTCCATTCGGCAGGTTCCATGCAAGGACTTTTCAGTGGGACCTGTTGGACAAGTGGTCCGGATCGCATCTTCAGATGCATCGGCTGATAACCCTGTCTCCAAGGACCAGGGTGTCTCTGCTGTGGTGGCTGCAAAGTGCTCATCTTCAAGAGGGCCGCAGATTCGGCATACAGGACTGGGTCCTGGTGACCACGGATGCCAGCCTTCGAGGCTGGGGGGCAGTCACACAGGGAAGAAACTTCCAAGGACTATGGTCAAGTCAGGAGACTTCCCTACACACAAATATTCTGGAACTGAGGGCCATTTTCAATGCCCTAAGTCAGGCAAAACCCCTGCTTCAAAACCAGCCGGTACTGATCCAGTCAGACAACATCACGGCAGTCGCCCATGTAAACCGACAGGGCGGCACAAGAAGCAGGACGGCGATGGCAGAAGCCACAAGGATTCTCCGATGGGCGGAAAATCACGTGTTAGCACTGTCAGCAGTGTTCATTCCGGGAGTGGACAACTGGGAAGCAGACTTCCTCAGCAGGCACGATCTCCACCCGGGAGAGTGGGGACTTCATCCAGAAGTCTTCCAACTGATTGTAAACCGTTGGGAAAAGCCACAGGTGGACATGATGGCGTCCCGCCTAAACAAAAAGCTAGAAAGATATTGCGCCAGGTCAAGAGACCCTCAGGCGATAGCTGTGGACGCTCTAGTGACACCGTGGGTGTACCGGTCGGTTTGTGTTCCCTCCTCTTCCTCTCATACCCAAGGTACTGAGGATAATAAGGAGAAGAGGAGTAAGAACTATACTCATTGTTCCGGATTGGCCAAGAAGAGCTTGGTACCCGGAACTTCAAGAAATGATCTCAGAGGACCCATGGCCTCTGCCGCTCAGACAGGACCTGCTGCAGCAGGGGCCCTGTCTGTTCCAAGACTTACCGCGGCTGCGTTTGACGGCATGGCGGTTGAACACCGGATCCTGAAGGAAAAGGGCTTTCCGGAGGAAGTCATTCCTACGCTGATTAAAGCTAGGAAAGAAGTGACCGCAAACCATTATCACCGCATTTGCCGAAAATATGTTGCGTGGTGTGAGGCCAGGAAGGCCCCAACGGAGGAATTTCAGCTGGGCCGTTTTCTGCACTTCCTACAGTCAGGGGTGACTATGGGCCTAAAATTGGGTTCCATTAAGGTCCAGATTTCGGCTCTATCGATTTTCTTCCAGAGAGAACTGGCTTCACTACCTGAAGTTCAGACTTTTGTTAAGGGAGTGCTGCATATTCAGCCCCCTTTTGTGCCTCCAGTGGCACCTTGGGATCTCAACGTGGTGTTGGATTTCTTAAAGTCACATTGGTTTGAGCCACTTAAAACAGTGGAATTAAAATATCTCACGTGGAAAGTGGTCATGCTGTTGGCCTTGGCTTCGGCCAGGCGTGTGTCAGAATTGGCGGCTTTGTCATGTAAAAGCCCTTATCTAATTTTCCATATGGATAGGGCAGAATTGAGGACTCGTCCCCAGTTTCTCCCTAAGGTGGTATCAGCCTTTCATTTGAACCAACCTATCATGGTGCCTGCAGCTACTAAAGACTTGGAGGCTTCCAAGTTGTTGGACGTTGTCAGGGCCCTGAAAATGTATGTTTCCAGGACGGCTAGTGTCAGGAAAACTGACTCGCTATTTATCCTGTATGCACCCAACAAACTGGGTGCTCCTGCTTCAAAGCAGACTATTGCTCGCTGGATCTGTAGTACGATTCAGCTTGCACATTCTGCGGCTGGACTTCCGCATCCTAAATCAGTGAAAGCCCATTCCACAAGGAAGGTGGGCTCTTCTTGGGCGGCTGCCCGAGGGGTCTCGGCTTTACAACTTTGCCGAGCAGCTACTTGGTCGGGGTCAAACACATTTGCTAAATTCTACAAGTTTGACACCCTGGCTGAGGAGGACCTAGAGTTTGCCCTCTCGGTGCTGCAGAGTCATCCGCACTCTCCCGCCCGTTTGGGAGCTTTGGTATAATCCCCATGGTCCTTACGGAGTCCCAGCATCCACTTAGGACGTCAGAGAAAATAAGATTTTACTCACCGGTAAATCTATTTCTCGTAGTCCGTAGTGGATGCTGGGCGCCCATCCCAAGTGCGGATTGTCTGCAATACTTGTATATAGTTATTGTTTAACTAAAGGGTTATTGTTGAGCCATCTGTTGAGAGGCTCAGTTATATTTCATACTGTTAACTGGGTATAGTATCACGAGTTATACGGTGTGGCTGGTATGAGTCTTACCCGGGATTCAAAATCCTTCCTTATTATGTCAGCTCTTCCGGGCACAGTATCCTAACGGAGGTCTGGAGGAGGGTCATAGTGGGAGGAGCCAGTGCACACCAGGTAGTCCTAAAGCTTTCTTTAGTTGTGCCCAGTCTCCTGCGGAGCCGCTATTCCCCATGGTCCTTACGGAGTCCCAGCATCCACTACAGACTACGAGAAATAGATTTACCGGTGAGTAAAATCTTATTTTTTGTTATTTTACTTTTTCATACTTAACGATCCACGTGGACTATGATTAAAACGGTAATCTGTGCCGAGCGCAGCGGTAACGGAGCGAGGCACCTTGCCCGAAGCTGCGAGGGGACACTGTGCACTAATTGGGCTTCCCGGTCACTGTACAGAGAAAGACACCAAAAAAACATGAAAAACTCATTTTGACCTGTAGACCTAGCACATGTTGACCTTCAGACCCTGTCGACCTAGTGACTGTCGACCTATAGTGGTCGACCTAGACACTGTCGATTTGATGATCCACACCCATACACACAGCCCGCAGGTCATTTAATACAATATTTTTAGTAACTGTATTAAACAAAGTTTGTGTACATTGAGCCATCAGAAAACAAAGGTTTCACTATCTCACTCTCGCTCAAAAAATTCTGTATTTCGGAATATTTGGATATGGGATTCTCAACCTGTATATGCTGGTTGATTGGTTTCGGGGAAAACAATAATCTAGTGTGTGTACGATCCACTGGGGCAGGGACTGATGTAAATGGGCAAATATTCTCTCTAAAGTGCTGTGGAATATGTGTGCGCTTCATAAATAAGTAGTAAAAAAATCAGGTGCTGGAAAATAGGTTGGGGTCTCCTTTTAGTGGTCCTTTTTCTGCCAAAAACAATGTGTCACAGGTATGCAGTCACTACTGAAATACTAATATTTAAGTAGATTCCCTTTTTAACTGCAAATCGTATCCTAGATATTGACTGGGTTAAATGGTATTGAGCTTTATTCCATGTTTCAACCAACCTTTACTTATATATATTTTTGTTTCTCCTGCAGATGTCTCATGAATTGTTCCTTGCCTTCCTTTTGGCTGTTCTCCCCCTATTGCTGCAAGATGTCCTAGTTAAAATTGTGGCAATGCCATATTCCCCTTCCTTGTGAACACAGCTTATTTCAAGCCTTTGTCAGTGGTAACCACTCTTATGCAGCAACTGATTTTGGAGTGCTCCCTGGTGTCAGTGCCACCTGGACGTGGATCTATGCTACCTGTATTACTATACCAGTGGCCTCATTTGCTGTATCATTGAAATCTGGCTGCTTTTGTTAATGTTTTAAAATGGATTAAAGCTGGTGTTTAAGAACATGCCCTGTACTAGTTGTGTTATAAAAATCCAGTTGGTCATCTTTTTGACAGATTTCCAATGATTTAACAATGCACTACGAAACAGTACTCACCGTCAGTATGGTGAAAACTCCATGGGACAATTTTCAAGTGACATTCAACAGATCTGAGGGAAAAATAGGGCATGTGTATTTTAAAGGACTTTTGTGGGGAAGGTAAAAATGGATTTATGATTACTTGTTTTGTAGTTTTTATTTATTCTATCAGTCTAACAAATGTTTAATGCAATTTTTTTTTCCCGTCTATCATTGTTTAACTGCCTTGTAGTACTGGAATTTAGTTGGAAAATAAAAATGTTCAAAACTTCATTTTTGGGCCTATATATATATATATTATTATATTTTCCCCATAACTTTGTGGGATTGCCTGCCATTGTCTAGTATTTTCTTCCAAAATAACCACATTTTATAAGCCTGTTTTTTTGTTTTTTTTTTGTTTTTTTTTTATGAATATTAAGAAAACTGGTGGCATGGTGCAAAAATGAAACCTGTACAAGTCTTTGGAAATGTATGAAGACACTTACTTTGTGAGCCATGGTTATGGGACTGTAGTCACTGGACATAATATAAACGTTTTACTTGTGGAGCTATGAGGATGCCAGTTCATATAGAAACATAAATGGAAAAGACAAAAAAAAGGGAGTGGAATTCCTAGTCTGTACATTCCTTCTACAGTTATATATAAAAAAAAAAAATTATGGCATCCTCATAGCTCCACAAGTAAAACGTTTATAATTTCTTTTATGTAAGCTTCGCACAAACAAATTTTTTTTTTTTTTTTTTAGTGGTAAAATATCCTTCATCATTCTGTTGTATGTTTCTTTAGTTGGAAATTTATTGTGTAGACAGCTTTACAATCATTTTGTATCTTTATCTGAAACTGAAATGTTCAGCTAATGGTGAAAGCTGGCCCATGCTTACTATGCTTCTCCCAGAGCATATACTCTAGCCACTGGCATATTTCCTATAGGTTTGGAAATGCAGTAAATGTCTTCTAGCTAGAATCCTGGTGGGTGAACTGAAAACGTATATGCACAGTCCAAAATATGCTCAATAAAGGTATGCATAAGGCATTTCAGATTTAGATATGAAGCACAAGCACAGACTTCTGTATCTGTTGTAGCCAGAATAAAAACCTTGTACCTGTCTTGGGAGAAAACATTGGCCTGAATGCTCTATATAGTGTACCTGTAAGAGCAACTGAAAGCAATCTGGAAGGTTGCAGTGGGGAGATAGGACTAGAACTTGAGCCCGGTTAAATGCCTTAAAGGTATAATAACTACCGATTATGCATTATGTACAGCAGTGGTTTCCAAACTATGTTCAAGGCACCCTCATAGTTCAGATAGATTAAGGACAGAGGGTCATATCAAAATGATAAAGGTTCCAATTAAGTCTGGGCTCAAGCATGGGTAGCCTGTTAGGATGCCTTGAGTTTGGGAACAACCACTGCTCAGGATTGTTACTAACATACTAAACAAAATACTTGTTGCTCTAAACGCAAATATGTACCTAGACACAGTGACTACGCAGAAATGTTAGTACATTGTGACTAAAAGGCTATCATTTAACCTGAACCACAAGCAAATGCCAATTTTCTCATCCCTACATTGGCACGTAGAAGGCCAAACAATGTGTTCAGTATGCCAATATATTCCACGTCTGCTTCTCACTACTGTAGATCACAAGGTTGGATTAGGGAGAGGACAGTGGCTGTGAGTAGTATGCTAGCCAACATGAATAGAATGCTAACTATTGGGGCCCTAGGGCTTCTCCAGTAAATGGATTGATTTGCTACAGGCTGCTCAAAGCCTCTACTTAACAGAAGAGCTGGTGTCTGCTTTCTTAGAACATACTGTAATTAGAATTTGAAAATAAATGCTGAACCGCTTTGATACGCACTTTTGTTAGCTGATATTGTAATTGAACTTCATAAACAAGTGAATTATTCCACTATTTTTATTGTGCATCTGCAGTTATTAAATGTGCCTCCTGATTTGATCCTTAAAACCAGACCATGGTAGCCTTGATGAATGGGGTAACTCCCTTGTTAGTGGAGTAGGTACAAGGAGGGGACCCGGGGACACCCCCACCCCCTTTCTGTATAGTGTCAACTCTTATAATGTAGTAGTCTGTTTGGGTTTTCCATTTTATAGGTGTGACTTTTTTTTTTTTTTTTTTTTTTCCTGAAGATGTTCCACATGACACCTAGGAGTGTGCTCTCTGTTGATGCTAGTTGGCACTTAAGCCACATTGCTCAGTGTGGACCCACAATTATGCGCTCCTGTGGGTTGTTCCCAGGGAAAGAGAGCATGCATTTTAAATGTCTCGGCAACACGCTGCATATAAAAAAATCTGCGAGATTGTTATGTAATGTGGGGCGAGTTGATCTGCCAATACTGTGTTTCTCTAACGTCCTAGTGGATACTGGGGAATGTACTTGAGTACCGTGGGGTATAGACCGGGTCCACTGGAGCCTGGCACTTTAAGAAACCTTTAGTGTGCTGGCTCCTGCCCTCTATGCCCCTCCTACCACTCTGTTTTGAAAAATGTGCCCAAGGAGTCTGGTACATTCCTCTGGAGCTCCAGAGAGTTTTATTCAAATCTTTTAGTTTATTTTCAGGTAGTACTGGTTGACAACCAGTCTACCTGCATCTTGGAACTTAGGGGGTGGGGAGCAAACCAACCTCCTGAGGGTGGATAGTTTGTAACCCCATCTGACAGGACATTAAGCTCCTGAGGCGCTGTATCACACACAACACTGTGCGCACACGCTGGCAGCTAGCCGCCACCTTCTAACAGATGCTGAAGAGATGCAGGTGTGGTGAGTGTTAACACCGGGTCCCGATTAGCAGGTCCCTGGTGACTATTGGCGGCATGACAGACTTGACTATCACGGGCCACGAGCTGCGGTGCCTGCCGCAGACTACACTGGAAGAAAGGGGGTGTTATACTTCCACTAGGGGTGCACAGCATCTAATATTGCGCTCCTTCACTAATAATGCCAATATAATTTTAGAAGGGACTGTGCACCATTACGAGGGCTGGGCTTCCTGGAGAGCGGGACTAGAGACGGGAAAGGCACCATTTCCTGCTGCTGCGGATCAACAAGACTGTATACACGCTGCTCCTCCACACAGACCTGGCTGCACAGACTACTGTACTGGTACCAGGGGGCTCATAGGAAAGAGGGGATCATATCAGCGTTAGCGCCCCTGCTCCAAAGCAAAAGTAATCAGAGTTTACACAGCAGAGTACTGCTTTGCTGTGTATGGTGTGCTGGTCTCCAGTCTGTGTCCCTCCAGGGGCTGTCTGGGTGTGTGTATTTTTTTTTTTTGTTTTTTTTTTCACTGTTTATCACTGCACTGTGTGTTTTCACTCTATGTGCAAAATGTCTGCAGATAAGGCTATGTGTACTACTTGTACCTTTACACCTTCCTCTGAGGGATCTCTCCTGTGTGAGCAGTGTTCCTTATCCTCTCAGGGTAAATAGTACACAGGCATCTGACTGGTTGGAATCATTTAAAGGCATGATTCATAATATAAATACAGAACTAGCTGCAGCTAGGCAAGAATGACCGGTACTAGAACAATTTAACGATAATATGGCTAAGGCTGCAGTTCAGACAGGCTCCTCAGCATCCTCTGTTGGTGTCACGTAAATGTTCACTTCCACAGGCGCTCCAGTCTGATTCTGAACTTCCAGACTTAGATGAAACAGCTGTCCTCCTCCATATCAACTTCTATCTGTCCTGGGGGGTGGAAGCCCTAATTTATACTATTATGGAGGTTCTTAACATACCCGATAAGGAAGCAGAAGAGGAGTTGTATTTTCATGTAAAACCTAAATCCTCAGCCACTTTTCCTATATCTAAGGAATTAAACTCCCTGGCCCAAGAGGAGTGGGTCAATCCTGATAAGAAATTCAGAACTCCTCAGATTATCATCCTTTCCCTTCCCTGCTGAAGATAGGAAGGTATGGGAACCTCCCCCCATTAAGTCGATACGTATGTGTCCAGGCTGTCGCATAAGCTGGTTCTACCGTTACCTGGGGCTATATCTAGCTGACCAAAGATTGAGACCACTCTCAAAGCACACTGGGGGTCATTCCGACTCGTTCGCAGACATCGGTTCTTTGCTGCGGTGCGAACAGGTCGGAACTGTGGCTGCGTGGCGCTCGCATTGTGCATGCGCGTCATTGCCCAGCGACACCCGTCGCCGGGTAACGGTGCCAGGACCGATGAAAGTGATCGCAGGTGCGATCGCAAGAAGATTGAAGGAGGAGGAGGATCTGGGCCGTTTCCTGGGTAAGTCGAACGCAGGCGTTTGGAGGGCGGATGTCTGACGTCACAGCCTGGACCTTCATCGCTGGATCCGTCGCACTGGTAAGTAGCTGCAGGGCTAGTCTTGTTTTGCTTGAAACTTTTTTAGCATAGCAGGGCTGCACATGCGATCGCTGCCCTGCTATGCTAAAATACACTCCCCCATAGGCAGCGTCAGGTTGATCGCAGGAGCAGCAAAAAGTTGCTACGTGCGATCAACTCGAAATGACCCCCTATATACGTCGGTGGGCGTGGCTCAGAATCCTACTATAGTTTTGTGGTTGGATTTCAAGGGCATTGGTCAAATGGTCTGAATATAATAAATAGATTGAACTCCCTGCCTCAGGAGGAAATCATTACGCTGCTGCAGCATATCCAGGATGCTGCAAACTTTATGAGCGAGGGTGTTAAGGATGGGGGTAATTCCAAGTTGATCGCAGCAGGAAATTTTTTAGCAGTTGGGCAAAACCATGTGCAGTGCAGGGGGGGCAGATATAACATGTGCAGAGAGAGATAGATTTGGGTGTGGTGAGTTCAATCTGCAATCTAAATTGCAGTGTAAAAATAAAGCAGCCAGTATTTACCCTGCACAGAAATAAAATAACCCACCCAAATCTAACGCTCTCTGCACATGTTATATCCGTCTCCCCTGCAGTGCACATGGTTTTGCCCAACTGCTAAAAAATTTCCTGCTGCAATCAACTTGGAATTACCCCCTATGTCAGATTAATGGACGTACCACTGCTATGGCGGTCTCTGCCCCCAGAGCCCTGTGGCTGCGTCAATGGTCAGCGGATACTAATTCCAAAAAGGGTGTGGAGAATCTTCCTTTACAGGAGATGTACTGTTTGGCGAACAGTTGGAACAAGTGGATCTCTCAGGCGATGGCAGGTAAGTCTACCTATCTGCCGTCGGCTGCTCCACCTGCTAGACGCCCCTACTTGGGGCCTTCTTTACAGGCCTTTCGTGTGGCAAGATGCAGAGGCTGAGGGCCCTCCAATGCTGTTAGAGGATCTTGCGGTAAGTCCCGGAAACCAGCAGCTCCTGCATCCCTGGACCAGTCCTCTGCGTGTCGAGTGACCT
The DNA here is from genome assembly GCF_028390025.1 of Pseudophryne corroboree. Classification (NCBI taxonomy): domain Eukaryota; kingdom Metazoa; phylum Chordata; class Amphibia; order Anura; family Myobatrachidae; genus Pseudophryne; species Pseudophryne corroboree. The sequence continues at coordinate 445,398,090 of NC_086447.1, forward strand.
TGCTGGAGGCCATTCAAAAGCTTTTACAAACAGGAATTGTGGTTCCAGTGCCTCCTTCGTTACACAATGGGGGGTTTTACTCCAGTCTTCTTGTCATACCAAAAGCGGATGGTTCGGTGCTGCCCATCTTGAATCTGAAGGCTTTAAACCCTTATCTGCGGTATTCAAATTCAAGATGGAGTCCCTGCGGGCAGTGGTATCCGGTCTGGAGGAGGAAGAATTTCTAGTGTCCCTAGATGTCAGGGATGCTTACTTGCACATCCCTATTTGACCCACTTATCCGGCTTACCTCAGGTTCGCCATCTTGTACAGCCACTTCCAATTTCAGGTCTTACCCTTTGGTCTCTCCACAGTTCCAAAGGTGTTCACAAAGGTCATGGCGAAGATGATGCTGCAACTGAGTCAACATAGTCCCCGATTTGGACGATCTCCTGACAAAAGCAATGTCCAGGGAACGTCTGCTACAAAGCATCGACCTGACGACTCACCTGCTTACGGATAATGGGTGGATCCTGAATTGTCGGAAATCTCACCTGGAACCATCCCAACGACTTCAGTTCCTTGGAATAATACTAGACAGTGTCTCAGAAGGTGTTTCTTCTAATGGACAAGGCCTTGACTATCCAGGCTATGGCCCGCTCAGTACTTTGGCCCCGCAAGGTCTCAATGCATCTTTGCATTCGCTTGCTGGGCAAGATGGTTGTCTCATACGAGGCAGTCCAGTACGGGAGATTTCATGGCCATCCGTTTCAGCTAGATTTGCTGGACAAGTGTTCGGGGTCTCATCTGCACATGCATCAGAGTGTAACCCTAGAGCTCGGATTTTCCTGTTGTGGGGGCTACAAATTCATCAACTAGTGGTAGGCCGGTGTTTCAGTACCCAGTCTTGGATTCTACTGACAACAGATGCCAGCCTCCGGGGTTGGGGGCTGTGACCCAAGGGGACCAGTTCCAGGGGAAATAGTCAAGTCAGGAATCTGCACTACTGATAATTGTCCTGGAACTCTATTTACAATGCCCTTCTACAAGCTTCCTCTCTTCTCCAGGATCAAGCTATCCAAGTTCAGTCGGACAACACCACAGCAGTGGCGGACATAAACCGACAGGAAGGAATAAGAAGCAGAGCAGCAATGCGAGAAGTGTCAAAAATACTCCTCTGGGCTGAGGCCAACTCAAGGTCCATCTCGGCCGTATTCATTCCAGTAGTGGACAACTGGGAGGCGGACTTCCTCAGCAGGCACGACCACCATCCGGGGGAATAGGGCCTTCATCATCAGGTGTTTCAACAATTGATTCACCGGTAGCAGTATCCGCAGATAGACCTGATGGCTTCTCGTCTCAACAAGAAGCTATGCCGTTACTGGTCCAGAACGAGGGATCCGCAGGCTGTAGGTATGGACGCGCCGACGACGCCATGGACGTACCAGTTTGTTTACCTGTTTCCTTCAATCCCGCTAATTCCAAGAGTCCTAAAAAGACTCAAAAGGGAAAGCGTTCAGGCATTTCTAATTGCCCCGGATTGGCCTCAGCGGGTCTCTTATGCAGACCTCCTGACCATGTCTCTGGAAGAACCCTGGCCTCTGCCGCTTCTAAAGGACCACCTTCAGCAAGGACCATTTTGTCTATCAAGACTTACAGCGGCTATGTTTGATGGCTTAGAAGTTGAGATGGAGATTCTAGCCAGAAAAGGTCTTCCCTCAAGGGTTATTTCCACTATGGTACAGGCCCGGAAAGTGGTTACGTGGAAATATTACCACAGGATCTGGAAAAAAATGTTTTTGTTTGTTTGAAGGTAGAAAGGTTTCTCCCGTGGAATTTCGACTTGGTCGTTTTCTCCCATTCCTACAAGTGTGAGTGGAAATGGGCCTACGGTTAGGCTCCGTCAGAGTACAGATTTTGGCACTTTCTATCTTCCAGAAACAACTTGCAATGTCGCCGGAAGTACAGACTTTCCTAAAAGGAGTTCTTAACATGCAACCGCCCTTCATACGTCTCACAGCTCCATGGGATCTCAATGTGGTTTTGTCCTTTTTTCAGTCGGACAGGTTTGAACCCTTACAAAGTATGGAATTGAAGATTCTCACTTGGAAGACTGTCATGTTGCTGGCATTGTCATCTGCAAGATGCGTCTCTGAATTGGGGGCCTTATCCTGTAAGAGCCCGTACTTGATATTTCATGAGGATAAGGTGGAACTTCGGACCCAGCCTCAGTTTTTGCCGAAAGTGGTTCTGGTGTTGGCTGACGCTTCAGTCGCCCCAGAGTCCTTGGATGTGGTGAGTGCTCTGAAGATTTATGTCAAGAGGACTGCTCATCATCTGAAATCTGACTCGCTGTTTGTCCTTTATGATGCCACCAAGATTGGTCGTCCGGCTTCTAAGCAGTCCATTGCTCATTAGCTCATGCCTATACTTCTGCGGCTCTGCCTTTGCAGACGTCTATTCAGGCCCATGCCACAAGATCAGTGGGTTCTTCCTCGGCGGCTGCCCGGGGTGTCTCGGCCTTACAATTGTGCTAAGCAGCTACTTGGTCTGGTTCGAACACGTTTGTAAAGTTCTATAAGTTTGGCCAAGGATGACCTTCAGTTTGGTCAGGTGGTTTTGCAGTGGTCTCAGCACTCTCCCACCCGTTCTGGGAGCTTTGGGACTTCCCCTCGGTACTAAAGTACATTCCCCAGTATGCACTAGGACGCTGGAGAAAATAGGAATTTAATACCTAATGGTAATTCCTTTTCTCGTAGTCCGTAGTGGATACTGAGTGCCTGCCTCAGTGCTTCGAATTCTGCTTACCTGGTGTAAATGTTTCAGGTTGGTCCGCTGTTGTGGTCCCTTTTCCAGGTTGGGTTAGCTTTGCTATCCTTTGTTGTAGTTGGTGTTACTATCTTCTGTTGCGGTTAGCACTCCTATTCTGGTTGTGTGTTGGCTCGTTGCCTCTAAGCTGTTTCTATGTGTGTATATGTTTCCTTCTCTCATGGTATGTCTGTCTCCTCAGGCACAGTTTTCCAAGACTGAGTCTGGTAGAAGGAAAATAGAGGGGAGGAGCCAGCACTCACTAAAGGTTTCTTAAAGGATCAGGCTCCAGTGGACCCGCTCTATAACCCACAGTACTAAAGTACATCCCCCAGTCAAGGTTAGGGAAGCTCCTGAAAAGTTTTCTGCATTTATTTTCTGTTTGTTTTCTGGCAGGTCTGATTGGCAACAGACTGCCTACGTCGTGGGACTTAGGGGGGAGAACAGCCCAACTTCCTAAGGAGTTAATGGTCATGTTTCTCAGCTGACAGAACACTGAGCTCCTGATGGAGTCATTCGGAAGTCCCACCATGGTGAGCGTACCTTCCCGCAACACGCCGCCACCCCTAACAGAGGCAGAAGATAAAGTGGCGAGTACAGCGCTGGTGTCCCGGTTAGAGGGTTGCCGTCAGGAAAGGCTCTGAGTGCAAGCTGCGCTCCAGGGGGCTCGGAGGACATACACAGCAGTCTGTGTCCCGCTGTGAGGGGTGCGCTGAGTCACCAATGCATACCCACACTGGCGAACATACCTAACAAGGGTTTTACCTCAGGCCAGTATAAAAAAGCGGGAAGCTGAGCGCCATTAAGGGGGTAGGGCTTCACTATGAGCGGATCCAGCAGCTCACCAGTGCCATTTTTTTCTCTGCAGCTCACACTAAAAATGCTGGCAGGGAAGCACAACTCCTCCACAAAGGGGAGAGTAGTATTATAAGTACAAATACCCTGTTAAGGGTACTTAATCTGCACCCAGCTGAAATTATTATTAGCTAAAGAGGCACTGTGGGGCTGGTTTCCTTATAACTCTGTGTCTCCCTAGGGGGCTCTGTGGGTTAGTTGTGCTTAACCTGTATTCTTCTGTGTGTGTACTCTTCCACATTAAAATGTTTAAGGAGGGTGTTTCCTACACAGCAGAATGCTTCTCTTCCCCTGGGGGATCATTACACTGTACTCCGTGCACATTCTCATAGTGGGTCTGACGCAGCATGGTTGCATTCCATAAGGGGATAATTAAATATATTCAAATAAATTATCCCATACTGAGAAGGAGATTCAGCTCCCACACCAGCGCCTCAATCCCCTACCATTGGTCCACAAAAGCGTACACTGGCCCAGATCTTGCAGGTTGACATTGATGACGTTGCCTCAGATGCAGGGTACGGTGGGGTGGATATGAGAGGGGGATGTCAAAGTCAGAAAAATATCACGCTACACACTGCCATATATGCACCTCATGCGAGTGCCTGCTGCGTGTGCATGAGCCCTCCCGTGCGTGCGCATACTCTCAGTTGCGTGCACCCGCAGGCGCGCGGTATGCGCATTTACGGTAGAGTTTATGTTAGTCTAGCGGGCGACTCAATCATAACATATTTTATTCATATAATGTATTTTGTAGATTATGGTCCCTTTGATAGAATCTGAAAGTTTAGTTAATGTAGTATGTTCAGAGACAAAGAGATCCCTCTTTGTTTGATACGAAGGGTCAGACAGGGGTTACACAGTGGTGTTTAGTATCCATCGGAAGAGAATATAATTAGCAATATTCCGGTGTTGGTTTGAAGCGGATTAATCGCTCGTGCGTATAGTTATGGACATAAGAAGTTTATGGACATTTTACTATATTTGCACTTTATTACCCATGCGGCGGGAAACCCAGTTTCCCACCCACCTGAGCAGTTAGGAATAGTCACAGCCCACCTGTATGAACCAACCTATGACCTTTTGTTATAATGCGAGGACGAATTCCTGTGTCCAATGAACAATAAGAATGTAGGGACCATTGTACTGTACTGGGTGTAAGTGTATATAAAGACAAGCCGATCTGGGCCAGCTCTCTACTCTCTTCAACGGTTCTCATTGCTGATAGTCGGGAGCTGGATATCCAGAAAAGGCGCTTGCGATTGTTTCCCCTGGTGCGTAAGTTCTCTGCAACCATATCGTCTCTTATTTAATGTTATAAGCCATTCTCTCTCTCCTTCCCCCCCCCTTTTTAAATGTAATTGTATCTGTATTGTATTTTATGTGTAGTTATCCGGTTAGGTATTTTATGTTATCTTGGTAGTGTATAACTTGTATTGTATTATTCTTTTGCAATTGAATGTTCATTCATTTCCTTAAAAAGGCGTTAGACCCTTAGACCGGTATTTGACTGTTTATTATATTGCTAAGGGGTTCTCTGAGCGTCACATACGCTCATACAGCTTTTAAACTAACAAGGTTACACTGTGTTGCATTTACACCTTATCACTGCACAAGGGTTTACAGTATAAGTACATTGTTTATGGTATAGTTATAAAGGTTTAACACTGTGAGCGTCAGCGCCGCTTGTGATCTCCTCGTGGTCCCGAGCGTCCGCTACGCTGAGAGCGTATCATTACGTTAGTCGGCAGCCCATAGCGTGCTTGCCTGTACGCACTAAGCCGTGAGCGAACGTGCCGCTTGTGCGTCTCACCCACGGCTAAGCGTTCGTTACGCTACGTGCGTACTCTTACGGTATTCCATATGCCAATTGCGTACTGTGTTCTTTAACCTTTTAGCGTGTTTTATACAAGGTATAGAATAGGCATTGTCAATTGGGGACTCGCCCGCTCTTCACATATCTGCACTAGGTAATTTTAGCAGACATTATCGATCAGCAAAAGGCGGGAGGTAATATTCCTCCGTAGTGCTGACCAGATAAGCGTCTGCTTCACTTAGTAAGGAGTGCTGAAGGAATCCAGAACCGAAAGGTAGGAACAGTACGTTATTGTCTTTTTAAAACCTGTTTAGTTTCTGTTTTGCGAACATACGCATAAATACACACACCTGTATTCCTGAGTTAGTAGTATTTGTCCGTATTTCACTCTCCTGATTGCCACACATTAGTGATAAAGTGTTGAGACATTTGTTGTTATTAATAGTTAAAAGTAATATTTAAGGAAATAATTGTAAAAAGCACGCACACAGTCTCGCCTAAGAATATAAGGGAGATTTGGGTGGTGTATAGTGAATGATTACTGTTAAAGATCATTCACATTGATAAACGTGTAGTGTGTAACTGTGGACGTACTTGGTCTGTGTACACGTGTCCCTACAAGGGCAGGGCGTACGCAGCAAGGGTCGACGCACGGAGCGTGTATCACGCAACGGAGCGTACGGATATGCCCACATGATACAAACCGCACGATAGTTTAGTAAGCGATAAGGAAATAACGCGAAAATAACACAAATCTATCTCAAATCCAAAAGTTTAAAAGTTAAAAGAAAAAGACTCTCTGTTGCAATTCTTCTGGGTTAAGCTAATACCGAATGAAAGGATTTCTGCGCAGAAATAAAAATTAAAGTGTACATGTGGTAAGAGTGTGTGTGTATATATATAAGATTTCTCTTTTATTACGGAAGTGGGAACCATAGGCCAGTAGAAAGAGAGACACCAGCGAGAGTGATATCGTGGGGTGGCTTGGGAGGTGTCCCTTGTTAGACTCGACACATTTATGAGCAGTAGAGTCTGCTGTACATAAAAGACCAGGAGGTCACGGACCAGGAGGTCACAGAACAAGAGGTTCAGGTACAGCAGACTAGAAGTAGAGAGCACAACCGAAGAGGGGTTGGTGCGAAACCCATATAGGCCAAAGAAGCTCAAGGCTGAAGGAATTCGCAGCAGAAATTTTCGATTCCACTGATCGTTCCGCACATAAGATTAGTTGCTTGTGTGCAGATACGATTGTACCGCATGTGATTGTGTGCATTAGCGTGTCTTGAATTCAAAAGAACGCTACTTGCACATTGTTAACGTGATTTGTGTAATTTTTTTTATTTTAAGGGAAGTAGCCTGATCACTCAGGGACATTCCAGCGACTGACACTTGCTGGGGAGGGTAAGACACTCCCACACGCCCGAGCAAGTAGACGTACTTAGGTGCCCTAGGCTGGGTACGGAACCTCTGGGAACTTTGGTCGCCGTATTGGCCAGCGTGGACGGGAGTTAAGTGGGCGGACTTCGGAGCAAAACCCCCACCGCAGCCTTACCCCGAGCATCTTGGTTTTTGTAAGGGTTGCCGGAGACCCTGATTTGAAGTCAGAGGTAGTGAAAGCAGCACCTGCAGAGATGGGGGCCAGTTGTTCAGGTAAGGGGCGATCAACCCAGGTTCAGGTTGATTTGGTAAACCGACCAATCGGGTCGGCAAGGTATATCATGTGTGAGAAATATGGTCATCACACAGAAATGTTGTGCAATGAATGGGAAAGGATGACTGTGCATGACGGGGAAAAGTTTCCCCGGGTAGGTAGTTTTAACCCAGAAGTGTTACAGAATTTAAGGAGAAGAGTTTGTCTGATTAAGTCTTCAAAAAGGCGTATTAGACATTATGATTATTTAACATTGTGGCAACAGGAAGGTGAAATACAAAGGGGGTTGGCGCAAGCCACTGGATCTAACCCTATCAGGAAACTGATAGCCACTGCTCCCCCACCACCATACATACCTGGAGAGAAATTGGTTGCAGAGAATGGCACTCAGGGTCATGTTAAATGTGTAGAAGTTAAGGATAATGTAACCAAAGTAATTAATGCTAACACTAATCCGTGCAAGTTGTACCCTGTTTTGAACTTTCCCCAGGATTGTGACCAAGAGGATGAGCCCACAACAATATCAGCACTCTCCCTAGCAGCCACCATATCAGAAACAGCAGTAGGCACGACTCAACCCGTAAGATTAGCATCAAAGGCCCCTAGCGGAGGGACAGGTGAGGTCGTATCGACTGGTAAGTACGGCACCATGCACTACGCTGAAACCATTTCACCAAGTATTGTAGAATCTACACAGACAGATGTTATTAGGCTTAATCCCGTTAGGGTAATAGCAGTGCCACATGGGAAGACTGATACTTCAGGGGCAACCCCGATCAGAAACATCGCCATGCACTGTCCCTTTTCCCGAACGGAATTAAGGTCAATGATGTCTGAATTCCCTGATCCTAGAAAAGATTTAGCTGCATGTCAAAAATATATTAGAGAGCTAGGAAATTCTGCAGAGCCAAATAATAAAGATTGGAGGACAGTTTTGAGGGCATGTTTACCCCCCAGTGTTGATCCGTTAAAGTTTATCGCTGATTGCAAGTTAGATGAGGAAGTACCGCTAACAGATGAGTATAATCAGGATAATGTAAAGAGAATCAATTTACAGTTAGGAGTATATTTTCCTGCAGTTGTAAAGTGGAATAAAATCTTTACAATAAAACAAAAAGAAGGTGAATCCACATCAGAGTATTTTCACCGGGCTCTGCAGGATATGGCTAGGTACACTGGTATAGATGACATTAAAACAAATGTACACCACAGGAAAGTAGCTGTTTCAGTATTGATGGACGGTCTAAAAGAGGTTTTAAGGAATAGAATACAAACCACTAGGCCTGATTGGAGAGGTATGTCGGTGGATGCATTGGGAGAGGCTGCTGCTGGGCATGATCGGAATATCATCAGACACAGGGAGTCACAGAGTGATAAGTTAATGGCTGTGAGCATACAGGCCCTCACTACCCGGCCACCTCAGCCCAGAACTGTGACCCCTGTGGGTAAGTCAAGAGGTATAAAATGTTATAGTTGTCACAGAGAGGGACACATAGCACGTGATTGTAAAGTAAGACCAATACAAAATTCATATCAACCCTATAGACAACGACCTGATACGAGACACTGGGATCAAGGACCGAAGGGGCGGAGTTATGAGCCACATGCAGGGGAAACAAAAAGGTATCCCCCAAGAAGAGACTGGCAAATCTCTGATAGTTCCCATCTACCCCCACCACAAGTAATTGCTGCCAGCGCGATTCAGGGAGGTCACCATACCCAATAGGGGTGTGGCCACACCTGTAATCTGCAGCTAGTGAAATTGATTGCAAGTCTTGGAAGTGAACCCGAGATCACAATTGATGTAGCTGGTAAATCATTAAATTTCCTTGTAGATACGGGGGCGGCCAAATCAGTGATAAATTCGACAGTGGGCATGAGAACCACTGGTAAAACAATTCCAGCCATGGGGGTAACGGGAGTAGTACAACACTTTCCTGTTAGCAAACCAGCAGAGATTACAATAGGGCCCTTGCATACCAAGCATTCCTTTTTGCTGGCTGCATCGGCACCGACTAATCTCCTGGGAAGAGATTTATTGTGTAAAATGGGGTGCGTCATTTATTGTACTCCTGAAGGTGTATTCTTAGACATACCTGAGAATCACGCTCAGGAAGTACGAGACATGCTAGACTCCCCATCAAAATTAATGTCACAGACCGTTATGATAAATAGGAGTTCATCCCAGGTAGAAGAAATGACATCCCAAATACCAGAGTCACTTTGGACTAAAGATGGACAAGACACTGGATTAATGGCAAACGTAGCTCCAGTAGTTGTGCAAGTAAAAGATGGTAGGATAGCTCCAAAAATCCCACAATACCCTCTGAAGCCAGAGGTGGAGTTAGGAGTATACCCCGTAATAGAGCGCTTGCTACAACAGGGCATTCTGGTAAGAACATCCAGCACTGCCAATAGTCCCATCTTCCCTATGAAAAAGAGTGGGGGGAGGGGTTACAGGCTAGTGCAGGATCTAAGGGGGATTAACAAAATAGTTGAGAGTCAGTTCCCCGTAGTGCCAAATCCAGCTGTCATCCTTATGCAAATCCCTCCCACTGCGAAATTTTTCACTGTTATTGACCTCTGCTCCGCCTTCTTCTCGGTACCTCTGCACCCTGACAGCCAATATTTGTTAGCATTCACATACAGAGGAGTCCAATACACATGGACTCGATTACCACAAGGTTTCATAGACAGCCCAAGTATATTTTCACAGGCTTTGCATGATTGTTTACAGTCTTTCCAACCAGAGTGGATCAGTATTGATACAGTATGTGGATGATCTACTACTATGTTCAGATTCACTGGAAGCGTCCCTGAAAGATACGAAACAGCTCCTGTTTCATCTTTCAGACACAGGACACAAGGTTTCCAAAGACAAGTTGCAATTATAATCACAATAAACAAGAAAAAGCGCTAGGAAACTGGATAGAAATACGCTTAACAATTTTAATAAAATATTATATTTAAACATTCATTTATACTGTTGCAACAGATTATAAAACAATAATGTGTGTATTTAAAATTTAGGGCAAAAATATAGCACTGCAATAAGTTTTGAAAAAGTCCCATATATTTAGTATGGATTGTATATTGTTGGCCGGTGCTCATAAGAGCCAGTTCATCCCCAAAATAAGTGCCACAGTCCAGGAACAACTCTATGCGAATAGTATATTACCAACTGCAGTTAGATTGACCTCGCTGACTTGGTTCAAGATGTTTACTTGGTCCAATTAGTCGCTTGGATCCAATAGGTGGATTGGCTGGACGTCGTTATATCATCCCCCTACAAACGCCTAGAAGTCAGATATAGGAACCTGCCATCAGCGATTTGAACATCTGCAAAATCTGGACCCAAGCGACTAATTGGACCAAGTAAACATCTTGAACCAAGTCAGCGAGGTCAATCTAACTGCAGTTGGTAATATACTATTCGCATAGAGTTGTTCCTGGACTGTGGCACTTATTTTGGGGATGAACTGGCTCTTATGAGCACCGGCCAACAATATACAATCCATACTAAATATATGGGACTTTTTCAAAACTTATTGCAGTGCTATATTTTTGCCCTAAATTTTAAATACACACATTATTGTTTTATAATCTGTTGCAACAGTATAAATGAATGTTTAAATATAATATTTTATTAAAATTGTTAAGCGTATTTCTATCCAGTTTCCTAGCGCTTTTTCTTGTAATTTGTGATTTTGGTTGTGGGGTCTAACTAACCCCGTTATATTAGCTGCTAAGGAAAAGCAACTCACCACAAGCGCCAAAGGTAATTACTTAGTAATTTCCATTATTTGCAATCAAACAAGTTGCAATTATGCCAGACTAAAGTAAAATATCTGGGACACTGTCTGACACAAGGACTGAGACACCTGACCGCTGATAGAATTCAAGCAATTCGAGATAGGACTCTGCCACAAACCCAGCAACAGATCAGAACATTTCTAGGAATGTGTGGGTATTGCCGTAACTGGATCCCAGGTTTTTCCATTCTGGCATTACCTTTGCAGGAGATGGTCTCATCAAACAAACCTGATCGGATTTCGCATACAGACGAATCCGAGATGGCATTTGAGAGACTTAAACAGTGCCTAACGCAGGCACCAGCATTAGGTATGCCAGATTATGGGAAACCCTTTGAGCTGTACGGAACAGAAAGTGCTGGTTGCGCGGCAGGCGTCCTAACCCAAAAGCACGGTGATGCCAGCAGGCCGGTAGCATACTACAGCGCTCAGCTAGATACGGTAGCGCGATCCCTCCCCACATGCTTGCGAAGTGTTGCAGCGATAGCATTGCTAGTTACAAAAAGCGAAGATGTAGTGCTAGGACACAACCTCACAATCCATACACCGCATGCAGTGTCAGCCTTGCTAAATTCTGCCCAAACCAGGCACGTCTCATCAGCGCGGTATACAAGATGGGAATTGGCATTAATGGCCCCCGTAAACATCACCATAAAGAGATGCAGTGCATTAAATCCTGCAACATATCTCCCAGGTGTGCCTGCACAGGCACAAAGGGTGGAGGATGAGAGTGATGGGGAAGGAGGATTTAATACAGGAGATGACATGCATGATTGTATGGAGTATTTGACCCAAAATTTCACGGCAAGGCCTGACATCAGTGACAACCCACTGGAAGATGTAGATCTTACTTTCTACACTGACGGTAGTTGTCACAGACAGACGGACTTGGGAGACTTGTGTACTGGATACGCAGTCGTAGATGACCAAGGCACCATAGAAGCAGAACCGCTAGGCCCACCTCACTCAGCCCAGGTTGCTGAACTGGTTGCCCTGACCAGAGCATGTGAATTGGCTAAGGGCAAGTCAGCCAATATCTACACCGATTCTAGATACGCCTTCGGGGTAGTCCATGATTTCGGAGCCCTATGGCGCCTCAGAAATTTCATGACGGCAGCTGGTACACCGGTAGCGCATGCAGCTCACATCAAAAGGCTTCTAACAGCGATACAGGAACCCGACAGAGTGGCTGTTATCAAGTGTAAAGCACATACATATAGCCAAGACCCAGTATCACTTGGTAACAGCCGAGCAGACGAAGCTGCTAAGTTAGCAGCTGGTACCCCCAGACAGACAGACACCACACAACTGATGGTATTTAATACCGTCAACACACAGAAATTGTGTGACATGCAAAATTTGTGTTCCACACAGGAAAAGGCAGTTTGGAGGGCAAAGGGATATGGCCAGGAGTCCTCAGGACTCTGGACAGATGGACAGGGTAAACCAGTGGCACCCAGAGCATACCTTCCAGGTTTGGCTGAAGCAGCACATGGGCTGACTCATCTAGGCAAGGAAGGGATGTGCAAGTTGGTAAGAGCATATTGGTGCGCCCCAGGATTTTCTTCCCATGCGGGAAAGAGAGCAATGTCATGCCTCACCTGCTTGAGGAAGAATATCGGAAAGGCAATACCAACAGAACCATCTCATATCCCACCTACAGGCGGCCCTTTTCAGGTAATACAAATTGATTTTATACAATTACCCCCTTGTCGAAATTTGAAGTATGTACTAGTTTCTATAGATGTGTTTTCAAATTGGGTCGAAGCATTTCCTGCGGCCACAAATACCGCAATGTTTACTGCTAAGAAAATTGTACAGGAATTTGTGTGTAGATATGGTATCCCTAGAATAATTGAAAGTGATAGGGGTACCCATTTTACAGGTGATGTCTTCCAAGGAATGTGTAAGTTGATGGGAATTGATAGTAAGCTGCACACTCCGTACCGCCCCCAGGCGAGTGCGAAGGTAGAAAGAGTGAACAGCACTATTAAAAATAAATTGAGCAAAGTTATGGCAGAAACAGGATTGACATGGCCAGAATCTTTGCCCCTTGTATTATACAGCATCAGAACCACTCCCAGGTCCCCTCTTAATCTGTCCCCTTTTGAAATTCTGTTTGGTCGACAACCGCATGTCATGATTAACCCTCAGGATGATTTGAAGTGTAACAATGAAGTGACTGTAAAGTATTTGGTTAAGATGAGTAAATAGCTAAAGAATCAGAATGATAATTTGAAGTTAGTGATTCCTGATCTGCCAGATAGTAATTGTCATGACATTGAACCTGGGGATTATGTAATGATACGGAATTTTCTACGCTCAGGTTGCCTTATTGACAGATGGGAAGGACCATACCAAGTCTTACTGATTAGCACGACAGCATTGAAGGTTGCCGAGAGAGAGTTTTGGGTTTATTCGTCCCATTGTAAGAAGGTTGCTAATCCAGAGAGGTCCCGTGATAAAGAACAGACGGTAGAGGAAGTTGTATTACTGGAGTGTCTGTTTCAGGAGGACTGAGATGGCACCTGAGCATTGAGAATAATAAGATCGGAGGCAGTTGTCGATTCCCTGTTCCCTTTTATTGTTTTTCTCCACTTCCCATCTCCCTCAATTGTTTCTTTCCCCCTTCTCATTCTTCTCCATTTCCTCCAATAAGATGGACTTGCCCCAAGAGACTGTGATCCGGATTTTCCTGTTGACCATGATGTTGACCAGAGCAGTCTGTTCCGGCGAGAGTACCATGGAGGTCGAGAGAGGTTCTGGAATGGGTTCTGATGACAGAGATGGAGGCGTAGATTTCCAAGAACAACATAATCACCGAGTAAAGGCGAGTATCAGAAAACGATCTGGTAGCATTGACAATAGAAGAATTTGTGAAGGATTGTTAGCTGAAGAGAACTGTATCTGTAGACTCTGTGACAGTGTAGTTGAGGATGGGTGTATCAAGAAATGTCAGTCCAGTTTTAATATCCACATGGACCGGCATCCATTGAGTGACTATCACTCCTTAGTGGGTAAAGTGTTAAATCAGACAGATTGTTGGGTATGCTCTCAAGTACCTCAAGGCCATAGCAAATCAGGATTAGTGCCCTTCCCTTTAACTATAGGGGAGGTACTTGAGCTAAGTGGTGGGAGGCCGGTGGACAGGAGGTTTAATATCTCCAGTCCTCCTAGTTTGAAGCTCCACCAATATCATGTGGATAGATCCCTAGTATGTTTTAACATTTCCAATCCCCGAAAGCCGGGAAATTGGGAAGTGTCATGGAATAACCAAACCATGACCTTTTCATACAGAGCCGATAGAATGCCTACAGATACAGAACTTATACGCCACATAGCCGGTAGTGGAAAATATTTCCGATATAGGTATACCCTAGGAAGTAGGACCATGAGAGTTGGAGAGGTATCACCAGGATACTGTGCACATATCGTACAAACTGATACGTGTACTAAACAGATGGGAGAATTAGGGTTAGGAGATTTCATATGGAAAATGTGTAATATGGTAATGTCCTACTCCGTCCCATATGTTCTCCCCGATGATGCAGATTTCATATGCGGGAGGAAGGCGTATAAGTGGCTTGCCCCAAACTCAGAAGGGTTATGTTATATTGGAAAAGTACTGCCTGAGGTAATGACCGTATCCCACACTAAAATGAAGGCTATTCACCGCAGTGCCCAAGCTCCTTATACTCACACTCATTACGAACACATCGTTAAACGGCACCTAATAGAAAGAACAGAGCATCCGGCCTCTGACCTGATCAATGAATCCACCGGGATTCAATTCCTAATCGCGTTAGATATCACTCGTACCGCCAGAGGAGTGATAAATTATAAATACATATCTGCGCTTGCAAATTTATTAGACAATATCACTGAAATGTATGATGACACATTCAGGTATACCGGAAGGGAGCTCCAAGCTTATAAAACAGAACTGGTTCAGCATAGGATGATTCTCAATTATCTCACAGCTGTGACAGGCGGGTATTGTGTTACCCTAGCGACTCAGTATGGAATAAAGTGCTGCACATATATTACCAACAGCACCGAGGACCCGGTCGAGGTCATAGACAAAAAGATGGATGACATTTTGCAATTAAAATGGGAGTTCCGAAGGAAACACAATCTCACCCTTGCCGCTGTGGGTAATGAGCTGACCAGTTGGGTGTCATGGTTGAACCCACGAAATTGGTTCTCTGGTTTAGGAGAATGGACTCAAGGAATTATCATGGATATAGGGAAATTTCTTTTGTGTACATTGGGCGTCATCATATTGGTCGGTCTGATATTTAGATGCGTTCGGGTTTTAACAAAGTGTAAACGTAGCGCCCGAGTGATGAGTTTAAGAAGTGAAGATACTGTAATAACAACGACTGATTTGATTTATGACCCAACGATAGAGACAATGTTGTGATGAAAATGTGATTCCACGGTCCGTTTCTTTCACCCGTTTCTCCTTTGTTTTCCTCCAAGGTAAAAAGACATCCGCTTGGAAGAAGAATTTGACAACCTTTTACACAGACAACTGATGGACTATGCCATAGACCCCCATATCCCTAGTACTTTAAATTTTACGCTAGCCCAACACTTTTTGTAAGTCTATGGACATTGAAAAAGCTTTTTGCACACCGTTAATAGCAAAAGCATCGGGAGACTACAGTCAACATGTACATCGAGACAAGACAAGACCTCAATCGGCAAATGTATATTAAACTCACATAGTTTATCACTGCATTTACCATAATTGTTCTTTATCTTCATCTCTACAACCTTCAGGTAATAACACACATAGTCGATAGGGAATATAGGCACAGATATCAGCACTCACATATTCCCCCAGTCATGTATCATCAACTAAAATGTGTTCCCCCATTTTGTTGCAACCAAAAGCCGAAGAGAGCTCGGTAAAGTTTGACAGCCCATCCACAGACCCGTACCACGGGATAAGAAGGAATTCAAATGTATACGTCGCAATACCTCGAAGCTTGATTTAAAACACGTACGGCACGATGATACATGACCCCCCAAACATGGATTCATACACACATGCTTCTGCTATCTCACTAGGTCATACCCTTTTCCTACCTTCTCCTCTCCTCCCCTACCCAATCATAGAAATGTATTATACATGACACATATTTTTCTCTTTTTGAAATGTTTTAGGAAGTGGCAGTTATTGGTGACTGCCAAAGGGTGGACTGTCAAAGTCAGAAAAATATCACGCTACACGCTGCCATATATGCACCTCATGCGAGTGCCTGCTGCGTGTGCATGAGCCCTCCCGTGCGTGCGCATACTCTCAGTTGCGTGCACCCGCAGGCGCGCGGTATGCGCATTTACGGTAGAGTTTATGTTCGTCTAGCGGGCGACTCAATCGTAACATATTTTCTCTAATGTCCTAGTGGATGCTGGGGACTCCATCAGGACCATGGGGAATAGCGGCTCCGCAGGAGACAGGGCACAAAAGTAAAAGCTTTAGGATCAGGTGGTGTGCACTGGCTCCTCCCCCTATGACCCTCCTCCAAGCCTCAGTTAGATTTTTGTGCCCGGCCGAGAAGGGTGCAATCTAGGTGGCTCTCCTAAAGAGCTGCTTAGAGTAAAAGTTTTGTTAGGTTTTTTATTTTCAGTGAGTCCTGCTGGCAACAGGCTCACTGCATCGAGGGACTTAGGGGAGAGAAGTGAACTCACCTGCGTGCAGGATGGATTGGCTTCTTAGGCTACTGGACACCATTAGCTCCAGAGGGAGTCGGAACACAAGTCTCACCCTGGGGTTCGTCCCGGAGCCGCGCCGCCGACCCCCTTGCAGATGCCGAAAAGTGAAGAGGTCCAGAAACCGGCGGCAGCAGACTTTTCAGTCTTCATAAGGTAGCGCACAGCACTGCAGCTGTGCGCCATTGTTGTCAGCACACTTCATAACAGCGGTCACTGAGGGTGCTGGGGGGGGCGCCCTGGGCAGCAATGATAGTACCTTATTCTGGCTAAAAATACATCACATATAGCCCCTGGGGGCTATATGGATGTATTTAACCCCTGCCAGGTCTCAGAAAAACGGGAGAAGAAGCCCGCCGAAAAGGGGGCGGGGCCTATTCTCCTCAGCACACAGCGCCATTTTCCCTCACAGAAATGCTGGTGGGAAGGCTCCCAGGCTCTCCCCTGCACTGCACTACAGAAACAGGGTTAAAACAGAGAGGGGGGGCACTGATTTGGCGATATGACTACATATATTAAAATGCTATAAGGGAAAAGCACTTATATAAAGGTTGTCCCTGTATAATTATAGCGTTTTTGGTGTGTGCTGGCAAACTCTCCCTCTGTCTCCCCAAAGGGCTAGTGGGTCCTGTCCTCTATCAGAGCATTCCCTGTGTGTGTGCTGTGTGTCGGTACGTGTGTGTCGACATGTATGAGGACGATGTTGGGAGGCGGAGCAAATTGCCTGTAATGGTGATGTCACTCTAGGGAGTCGGCACCGGAATAGATGGTTTATTTAAGGAATTACGTGATAATGTCAACACGCTGCAAGTCGGTTGACGACATGAGACGGCCGGCAAACATATTAGTATCTGTCCAGGCGTCTAAAACACCGTCAGGGACGTTATAATGCCCATTTTACCTCAGTCAGTCGGTCGACACGGACACGGACACTGACTCCAGTGTCGACGGTGAAGAAACAAACGTATTTTCCTTTAGGGCCACACGTTACTTGTTAAGGGCAATGAAGGAGGTGTTACATATTTCTGATACTACAAGTACCACAAAAAAGGGTATTATGTGGGGTGTGGAAAAACTACCTATAGTTTTTCCTGAATCAGATAAATTAAATGAAGTGTGTGATGAGGCGCGGGGTTCCCCCGATAGAAAATTATTGGCGGTATACCCTTTCCCACCAGAAGTTAGGGCGCGTTGGGAAACACCCCTTAGGGTGGATAAGGCGCTCACACGCTTATCAAAACAAGTGGCGGTACCGTCTCCAGATACGGCCGCCCTCAAGGAGCCAGCTGATAGGAGGCTGGAAAATATCCTAAAAAGTATATACACACATACTGGTGTTATACTGCGACCAGCGATCGCCTCAGCCTGGATGTGCAGCGCGGGGGTGGCTTGGTCGGATTCCCTGACTGAAAATATTGATACCCTTGACAGGGACAGTATTTTATTTAATATAGAGCATTTAAAGAATGCATTTCTATATATGCGAGATGCACAGAGGGATATTTGCACTCTGGCATCAAGAGTAAGTGCGATGTCCATATCTGCCAAAAGATGTTTATGGACACGACAGTGGTCAGGTGATGCAGATTCCAAACGGCACAAAGATGTATTGCCGTATAAAGGGGAGGAGTTATTTGGGGTCGGTCCATCGGACCTGGTGGCCACGGCAACTGCTGGGAAATCCACCGTTTTTACCCTAAGTCACATCTATGCAGAAAAAGACACCGTCTTTTCAGCCTCAGTCCTTTCGTCCCCATAAGCATATCTGCCCAGGGATAGAGGAAAGGGAAGAAGACTGCAGCAGGCAGCCCATTCCCAGGAACAGAAGCCTTCCACCGCTTCTGCCAAGTTCTCAGCATGACGCTGGAGCCGTACAGGACCCCTGGATCCTACAAGTAGTATCCCAGGGGTACAGATTGGAAAGTCGAGATGTTTCCCCTCGCAGGTTCCTGAAGTCTGCTTTACCAACGTCTCCCTCCGACAGGGAGGCAGTATTGGAAACAATTCACAAGCTGTATTCCCAGCAGGTGATAATCAAAGTAACCCTCCTACAACAAGGAAAGGGGTATTATTCCACACTATATTGTGGTACTGAAACCAGAAGGCTCGGTGAGACCTATTCTAAATCTGAAATATTTGAACACTTACAAAGGTTCAAATCAAGATGGAGTCACTCAGAGCAGTGATAGCGAACCAGGAAGAAGGGGACTATATGGTGTCCCGGGACATCAGGGATGCTTACCTCCATGTCCCAATTTGCCCTTCTCACCAAGGGTATCTCAGGTTCGTGGTACAGAACTGTCACTATCAGTTTCAGACGTTTGGATTGTCCACGGCACTCCGGGTCTTTACCAAGGTAATGCCCGAAATGATGATTCTTCTTCGAAGAAAATGGACGACCTCCTGATAAGAGCAAGGTCCAGAGAACAGTTGGAGGTCGGAGTAGCACTATCTCAAGTAGTTCTACGACAGCACGGGTGGATTCTAAATATTCCAAAACCGCAGTTGTTTCCGACGACACGTCTGCTGTTCCTAGGGATGATTCTGGACACAGTCCAGAAAAAGGTGTTTCTCCCGGAGGAGAAAGCCAGGGAGTTATCCGAGCTAGTCAGGAACCTCCTAAAACCAGGAAAAGTGTCAGTGCATCATTGCACAAGAGTCCTGGGAAAAATGGTGGCTTATTACGAAGCGATTCCATTCGGCAGATTCCACGCAAGAACTTTTCAGTGGGATCTGCTGGACAAATGGTCCAGATCGCATCTTCAGATGCATCAGCGGATAACCCTATCTCCAAGGACAAGGGTGTCTCTCCTGTGGTGGTTACAGAGTGCTCATCTTCTAGAGGGCCGCAGATTCGGCATTCAGGATTGGATGCTGGTGACCACGGAGGCCAGCCTGAGAGGCTGGGGAGCAGTCACACAGGGAAAAAATTTCCAGGGAGTGTGATCAAGTCTGGAGACTTTTCTCCACATAAATATACTGGAGCTAAGGGCAATTTATAATGCTCTAAGCTTAGCAAGACCTCTGCTTCAAGGTCAGCCGGTATTGATCCAGTGGGACAACATCACGGCAGTCGCCCACGTAAACAGACAGGGCGGCACAAGAAGCAGGAGGGCAATGGCAAAAACTGCAAGGATTTTTCGCTGGGCGGAAAATCATGTGATAGCACTGTCAGCAGTGTTCATTCCGGGAGTGGACAACTGGGAAGCAGACTTCCTCAGCAGGCACGACCTCCACCCGGGAGAGTGGGGACTTCATCGGGAAGTTTTCCACATGATTGTGAACCGTTGGGAAAGACCAAAGGTGTACATGATGGCGTCCCGCCTGAACAAAAAACTGGACAGGTATTGCGCCAGGTCAAGAGACTTTCAGGCAATAGCTGTGGACGTTCTGGTAACACCGTGGGCGTACCAGTCGGTGTATGTGTTTCCTCCTCTGCTTCTCATACCCAAGGTATTGAGAATTATAAGACGTAGAGGAGTAAGAACTATACTCGTGGCTACGGATTGGCCAAGAAGGACTTGGTACCCGGAACTTCAAGAGATACTCACAGAGGACTCATGACCTCTGCCGCTAAGAAGGGACTTGCTTCAGCACGTACCATGTCTGTTCCAAGACTTACCGCGGCTGCGTTTGACTGCATGGCGGTTGAACGCCGGATCCTAAGGGAAAAAGGCATTCCGGAAGAGGTCATTCCTACCCTGGTCAAAGCCAGGAAGGACGTGACCGCACAACATTATCACCACATGTGGCGAAAATACGTTGCGTGGTGTGAGGCCAGGAAGGCTCCACAAAGAAATTTCAACTCGGTCGATTCCTGCATTTCCTGCAAACAGGAGTGTCTATGGGCCTCAGATTGGGGTCCATTAAGGTTCAAATTTCGGCCCTGTCGATTTTCTTCCAGAAAGAATTGGCTTCAGTTCCTGAAGTCCAGAAGTTTGTCAAGGGAGTACTGCATATACAACCCCCTTTTGTGCCTCCAGTGGCACTGTGGGATCTCAACGTAGTGCTGGGATTCCTCAAATCACATTGGTTTAAACCGCTCAAATCTGTGGATTTGAAATATCTCACATGGAAAGTGACCATGATTTGGCCCTGGCCTCGGCCAGGCGAGTGTCAGAATTGGCGGCTTTGTCTCACAAAAGCCCATATCTGATTGTCCATTCGGACAGGGCAGAGCTGCGGACTCGTCCCCAGTTTCTCCCTAAGGTGGTGTCAGCGTTTCACCTGAACCAGCTTATTGTGGTACCTGCGGCTACTAGGGACTTGGAGGACTCCAAGTTGCTAGATGTTGTCAGGGCCCTGAAAATATCGGTTTCCAGGACGGCTGGAGTCAGGAAAACTGACTTGCTGTTATCCTGTATGCACCCAACAAACTGGGTGCTCTTGCTTCTAAGCAGACGATTGCTAGTTGGATGTGTAGTACAATTCAGCTTGCACATTCTGTGGCAGGCCTGCCACAGCCAAAATATGTAAATGCCCATTCCACAAGGAAGGTGGGCTCATCCTGAGCGGCTGCCCGAGGGGTCTCGGCATTACAACTCTGCCGAGCAGCTACGTGGTCGGGGGGAGAACACGTTTGTAAAATTCTACAAATTTGATACCCTGGCTAAAGAGGACCTGGAGTTCTCTCATTCGGTGCTGCAGAGTCATCCGCACTCTCCCGCCCGTTTGGGAGCTTTGGTATAATCCCCATGGTCCTGACGGAGTCCCCAGCATCCACTAGGACGTTAGAGAAAATAAGATTTTACTTACCGATAAATCTATTTCTCGTAGTCCGTAGTGGATGCTGGGCGCCCATCCCAAGTGCGGATTGTCTGCAATACTTGTACATAGTTATTGGTACAAAAATCGGGTTATTATTGTTGTGAGCCATCTTTTCAGAGGCTCCGCTGTTATCATGCGGTTAACTGGGTTCAGATCACAGGTTGTACAGTGTGATTGGTGTGGCTGGTATGAGTCTTACCCGGGATTCAAAATCCTTCCTTATTGTGCACGCTCGTCCGGGCACAGTATCCTAACTGAGGCTTGGAGGAGGGTCATAGGGGGAGGAGCCAGTGCACACCACCTGATCCTAAAGCTTTTACTTTTGTGCCCTGTCTCCTGCGGAGCCGCTATTCCCCATGGTCCTGACGGAGTCCCCAGCATCCACTACGGACTACGAGAAATAGATTTATCGGTAAGTAAAATCTTATTTTATTCATATAATGTATTTTGTAGATTATGGTCCCTTTGATAGAATCTGAAAGTTTAGTTAATGTAGTATGTTCAGAGACAAAGAGATCCCTCTTTGTTTGATACGAAGGGTCAGACAGGGGTTACACAGTGGTGTTTAGTATCCATCGGAAGAGAATATAATTAGCAATATTCCGGTGTTGGTTTGAAGCGGATTAATCGCTCGTGCGTATAGTTATGGACATAAGAAGTTTATGGACATTTACTATATTTGCACTTTATTACCCATGCGGCGGGAAACCCAGTTTCCCACCCACCTGAGCAGTTAGGAATAGTCACAGCCCACCTGTATGAACCAACCTATGACCTTTTGTTATAATGCGAGGACGAATTCCTGTGTCCAATGACCAATAAGAATGTAGGGACCATTGTACTGTACTGTGTGTAAGTGTATATAAAGACAAGCCGATCTGGGCCAGCTCTCTACTCTCTTCAACGGTTCTCATTGCTGATAGTCGGGAGCTGGATATCCAGAAAAGGCGCTTGCGATTGTTTCCCCTGGTGCGTAAGTTCTCTGCAACCATATTGTCTCTTATTTAATGTTATAAGCCATTCTCTCTCTCCTTCCCCCCCCTTTTTAAATGTAATTGTATCTGTATTGTATTTTATGTGTAGTTATCCGGTTAGGTATTTTATGTTATCTTGGTAGTGTATAACTTGAATGAACATTCAATTGCAAAAGAATAATACAATACATTTCCTTAAAAAGGCGTTAGACCCTTAGACCGGTATTTGACTTTATTATATTGCTAAGGGGTTCTCTGAGCGTCACATACGCTCATACAGCTTTTAAACTAACAAGGTTACACTGTGTTGCATTTACACCTTATCACTGCACAAGGGTTTACAGTATAAGTATATTGTTTATGGTATAGTTATAAAGGTTTAACACTGTGAGCGTCAGCGCCGCTTGTGATCTCCTCGTGGTCCCGAGCGTCCGCTACGCTGAGAGCGTATCATTACGTTAGTCGGCAGCCCATAGCGTGCTTGCCTGTACGCACTAAGCCGTGAGCGAACGTGCCGCTTGTGCGTCTCACCCACGGCTAAGCGTTCGTTACGCTACGTGCGTACTCTTACGGTATTCCATACGCCAATTGCGTACTGTGTTCTTTAACCTTTTAGCGTGTTTTATACAAGGTATAGAATAGGCATTGTCAGGGAGCTGCAGCTCTGACTCGGGGTGCAAACTCCGATAGAAGCTATTAGAGATGTATTGCAGATTCCTGATAAGGTGACAGTAGACAAGGAGGAATCTTATTTTAATGTAAAGAAGAAAGCCTCAGCTACTTTTCCTGCATCAAGAGAGTAAATTCTCTGTTTGAAGTGACTTGGGTAAACCCAAAAGGCAAAAAGTTTCAGATCCCTCAGAGGTTGCTCATTCCTTCCCTTTCCCTCAGGAGGATAGGAAGAAATGGGAAGAACCCACTGATCGTGGACGCATCTGTATCTAGATTGTCACGTGAAGTTTTTTTTTTTTTTTAACCTGTCCTAGGCACAGCCTCCTTAAAGGACACGACTGATCACAAGATTGAGACCTGTCTCACATCCCTGTACACAGCTGCAGGGGTGGCCCAGAGACCCAGTATTGCTTGTGCATGGATCACTAGGGCCATTGCAAAGGGGTCAGGTTCCCTAATTGATGATTTGAATTCTCTCATATGCAGGACTCTGCAAATTTTATGATGGAGGCCAGGAAAGAAAAGGCCTGTTCAATGCACGCGTTGCTGCCATGGCAGTGTCAGCACGCAGAGGCTTATAGCTACGCCAGGGGACTGCGGATTCCAGGAACGGCGTGAAGAGCCTACCTTTTGCAGGTGAGGCCTTTTTGGAGATGAACTGGATAAGTGGATATATACGGCGGGTAAGTCTACATACCTTCCTTCCACAGCACCCCCAACTAGGAAAACCTACTTTGCAGTCCTTTTGGACGCAGCGAAATTTAAAAGCAAACCCAAAGGTTCTTCTACAGCCTTCAAAGGCAATAAAAGTAAACCCAGAAAACCAGCAGCGGCAGGTTCTCAGGAACAGACCTCCGGGTCTGCTTCCTCAAAGCCTTCAGCATGACGGTGGAACGCACTGCCTAAAAGACAGGCCGGTGGGAGCCCGGTTACGTTCTTTCAGTCACATTTAGTCAACATCTTGCCAGGATCCCTGGATGAAAAACTGATCACCCAGGGATAAAGACTGGAGTTTCAGGAACTCCCACCTCACAGATTCTTCAAATCAGGCTTACCAGATTCACCAGAAACAAGTATGACTTTACAGGCAGCCATTCAAAAACTGGTACAGACTCAGGTCATTGTCCCGGTTCCACCTCAACTAGAAACAAGGGTTATTACTCTAACCTGTTTGTGGTTTCGAAACTGGACGGTTCGGTAAGGCCCATTTTAAACCTCAAATCTCTGAACCCGTACTTGCGGGTGTTCAGGTTCAAGATGGTGTCTCTGAGAGTGGTGATCTCGGGTCTGGAAAAACAGGAATTTCTGGCATCTCTGGCCATCAAGGATACGTACCTTCATATTCCGATTTGGCCGATTTGCACTACAGGACTGTCACTACCAGTTCCAGGCTCTGCCATTTAGCCTCTCCACGGCACCGAGGGTATTTACCAAGGTAATGGCAGAGATGATGTTTCTCCTCCGCAAGCAGGAAGTGAACATAATACCATGCCTGTTCAACCTGCTGATAACAGCACCATCCAGGGAGAGGTTGTTGGACAACTTTGTCCTCTCAACCTGACTACTTCAGGATCACGGGTGGATTCTGAACCTACCAAAATCCCACCTGGAACCAACACTGAGGCTTCCGTTCATGGGGATGATACTGGATACGGAGGAACAGAAGGTGTTTCTTCCGTTGGAAAAGGCATTGGTAATCCAGTTGATGGTTCGGGGTGTCCTGAAGCCAACCTGGATATCTATGCATTCGCCTTGTCAAAGTCAGAAAAATGTCTCTATGCACGTTGCCATATTTGCACCGCACACTGGTCCGTGCTGCGCGTGCGTACGCTCTCCCGTGAAGGCGCATACCCGCAATAGCGTGCACTCGCAGGCGCGGTATGCGTATTTACGGTAGAGTTTATGTAGTCGTAGCGTGCGACTCATTCGTTACATATTTTCACAATTAATGTAGTTTATAGATCATGGTCCCTTTGATAGTTTCTGATAGTTTGGTTAATATAGAAGGTCCCTGAGCTAAGGAATCCCTCTTTGTATCGTACGAAGGGTCTAACAGGAATCATACAGCAGTGTTTGGTACCCATCGGAAGAGTATTTAATTAGCAATATTCCGGTGTTGGTTTGGAGCGTATTAATCGCTCGTGCGAATAGTTATGGACATAAGAAGTTTATGTCCATTTCTATTATTTACTCATACTCAGGTATGCGGCGGGAAACCTAGTTCCCCACCCACCTGAGCTGTTTGAAATCGTCACAGCCCACCTGTATGAATCAACCTATGACCTTTTGTTATGATGCAGGGCCGAATTCCGACGTCCAATGGACAATGGGATTGTAGGGACTGTAGGATTGCATTGTGTGTGGGGCATAAATAGGCAGGCCGACCACATCCAGCTCTCACTCTCTCATCAACGGTTATCTGCTGAAAATCGGGTGCTGGATGTCCAGGCGCATGCGATCGTTTACCCTTGTGCGTAAGTTTCTCTCCGTTATCATTGTCTTTCTGTGAGCCAATTTCTCTCATCTCTCTCCGTCTCTCTCTCTCTCTTTCCCTTCTCTCTCTCTCTCGTATCTCCCCTAGACTAGTATTGTATTGTATTAGATAGTATTGTTTAGTTCTGTGGTTAGGAAGTCTCTGTTATATTGTAGTGTATCATTTGTACTGTTATCCCCTTTTTACAAGTATATTAGATATAATACAGTTAATAGGCTTTGGAACCTAAACCAGTATCTGTGTATTTTCTATAGTGTTAAGTGTTCACTTGAGCGTCGGTGACGCTCAAGCAGCTTTGTAGTTAGTCAGGTTACACAAGGTTGCACTTACACCCTGTACTCACATTAAGGTATTCTGTGTATTTCTTTGGTATAAGGTTTAGACATAAAGGTATAGCATTGTGAGCGTCTGCACCGCTGGTGACCTCCTCGTGGTCTCGAGCGTAAGCTACGCCATAGCGAATCATTACTCTAGTCATAGCCAATAACGTGTCCTGTGATTGCTGGGCCGTGAGCGAACGTGACGCTTGAGCGTCTCGCCTACGGCTGAGCGATCGTTACGCAACTAGCGTACCATTACGGTACTTCTTAAGTAAACAGCGTACAGTGTTCTTAGCTTCATAAAGGGTTGTTTATACGACAAGGGAATTTAGCATTGTCAATTGGGGACTCGTCCTATCCTTCTCATATCTGCACTAGGTAGATCAGCAGACATTATCCATCAGCAAAGGGCGGGATCATATTCCTTGCAGTGCTGATTGGATAAGCGTCTGCTTCGCTTAGATAAAGAGTGCTGAAGGAATCCGGGAACCGGAAGTAAGAACAAAACGCTTGTGTCTTTTAAAACTGTTTTATTTTTCTTCTGTCTTGCGTATACACGCACGCATACATTTATCTGTATTTCTTTTTCAAATTTCGTATATCACTATTCCTGTTTGCCAAGTTTTATAGTTGATAGAAAGTGCAAAAAGAGATTTGCTGTTATTTCATAGTAGAGGTAATAGTTAAAGTATAGACCAACACACGGCTTGTCTGGGAGATAAGACAGTCAGTGTGGTGTGCGGTAGATGATCAGGGATCATCTACATTGATAAAGGTAGAAATTGTGTTACGGTGGATCTTTGTTTTGCGTACACGTGTCCCTAACAAAAGACTTGCGTACGCAATCCAAACGGCAGACGCACGCAGCGTACATTACGCAACGTAGCGTCTGGTTACGCAACGTAGCTCAAGTCACGAAAAGTTGAATTAGCGCAAAGCGATAATTAGCGCAAAGGCGATAAGTAACGCACAGCGGTAAATAACGCGACGCGGTAAATAACGCAAATCTATTTTTTTGAAAAATCTGAAATTTAGCTTAACAGATCCTGCTCCTAATTAGTAACACTGTTGGACTGAAGACAATTTCTGCGCAGAAATAGATATAGAAACAAAAGTGTACATGTGTTGAGTGAGTGTGGTTTTGTATACAAAAGTTTATATAACTTTAAGGTGGAACCAAAAGGAAAGTCGGGTACTCGTCAAGGGACACACGTGTAAGTGACATATACGGTGGCTAGGGAGGCATCCCTGGTTAAATAATATTTGAGCATTAGAGTATAGCGGACCATAAGGTAACAGACCAGGAGGTCATTAACAGAAGGTAACAAGACCAGGAGGTCGTAAGGTACTAAAGAGGTCCGCTATAAAAGTCCAGTGGCACAACGCCTGGGGTGTTGGTGCAGAACCCATATAGGCCATAAGCTCTTGCTGAAGGAATCGCGGCCGGAAACATCGATTCCATTGATCTTTCAGTACATGACAAGTAGTGCTTGTGTACTGAACGATTGGACCACACGTAATTGTGTGCAGTAGTTAGTAATCTGACCTAATACCATTAGAGTAAAGTGGTCACAAACGCTATCTGTACATTCTGACGTGATTTGTGTAATTTTTTATTTTTGGAAGGGAAGTTCGCTGGTCACTCAGGAACTATCTAACAACCCCACCTTTACTGGAAAGAGTAAGTGTCCTGCGGGTAACCCTCATATGTTCCAGTAAACTGAAGGTTCCATAGGGGCCCTGTATCGAGTACGCCAGCACCATATCGGTGTGATCAGGTCGAGGTGGGCGAGTGAGTGGGGTACTCGGTAAACCGCCACCGCCGGCCTACTGTGGAGTAATTTGGTTGTCTGTAAAGGCTTGCTGAAAACCTTGATACAGAAATCCAAGGAGGACTAAGCAACACCTGCAGACTATGGGGGCCAGTTGCTCAGGTAGGGGGCGATCAACCCTGGTTCAGGTTGATTCTGTGAACCGACCAGTTGGGTCGGCACGATATGTAATGTGTGAAAAATACGGAAGTCACACAGAATCTTTATGTGATGAATGGGAGAGAATGACTGTACAAGACAGGGACAAATTCCCAAGAATAGGTAGCTTCAGTCCAGACGTGTTACAAAATTTAAGGAGGAGGATATGTCTCGTAAAATCAGGAAAGAGACGAATTCAACATCATGATTATTTACAGTTATGGCACCAGGAAGGTGAGATACAGAGAGGTTTGGCTCTGGCGGCAGGATCTGGGGCAGTCAGGAAGCTGATAGCCACAGCTCCTCCTCCACCATACATTGCAGGAGAGAAGTTGATTGCGGAGAGAAACGCACTGGGTTGTAAAACACAAACTCTTAGTAACCCTGTAAATGTTAATGATGTTAACCAAATAACTCATGCAAGTATTAACCCGTGCAAGATGTACCCTGTTTTGAACCTTCCTCAGGAGTGTGATCAAGAAGACGATTCAGCAACAATTTCAGCTCTCTCTCTTGCAGCCACCATAGCAGAGACCACAGTAGGCACAGCGACACCCACGAGATTAGTGAAAGCCCCTAGCGGAGGGATAGGTGAGGTCGTGTCAACGGGTAAGTACGGCACCATGCACTACACTGAAACAATTGTACCACAACAAGCTGTAGAATCTACACAGGAAGAGGCTGTTAGAATTGCTCCTGTAAGGGTAATAGCAGTTCCCAATGGAAAAACAGATGTGTCTGGAGCCACTCCCATAAGGAACATTGCCATGTACACTCCATTTTCCAGAATGGAATTAAGAACAATAGTGTCCGAATTTCCTGACCCCAGAAAGGACTTAGTTGCTAGCCAAAAATACATCAGGGATCTAGGTAACACTGTAGAACCCAACAACAAGGATTGGCAGATACTGCTAAGAGCTTGTTTACCTTCCAATGTTGACGCAACTCAATTTTTAGCTGACTGTGCATTGGATAAAGATGTACCGCTTACAGACGTGTACAACAAGGATAATGTAAAAAGGATAAATTTACAGCTAAAGGAGTATTTCCCAGCCGTTGTTAAATGGAATAAAATATTTTCCATTAAGCAAAAGGAGTCCGAAACGGCAGCAGAATATTTCCACCGGGCACTATCAGAAATGGCAAAATACACTGGTATAGAAGACATTAAGACCAACCCAAACCATCGAGAAGTAGCAGTATCTGTACTGATGGATGGTTTGAAAGAAACATTAAAAGCTAGGGTACAGACCACACAACCATGTTGGCGAGGTCTGTCAGTGTCCACCTTGAGAGAGGCTGCTGTTGATCACGACAAAAACATCACTAGACACAGGGAGTCGCAAAGTGATAAGTTGATGTCCGTAAGTATACAGGCGCTGACCACAAGGCAGCCTGCGTATGTACCACCGAATCCTGTGGGTAAGGCAAGTGTAATAACATGTTTTTCTTGTAACAGACCGGGACACTTTGCACGAGAATGTAGAACAAGGAATGTACAAAGATCTTTTCAACCCCCTAGACAACAACACAACACACGACATTGGGAGCAGGGTCCACAGAGGCGGAGTTTTGAGCCACATACAGGGGAAACAAAAAGATATCCCCCGAACAGAGATTGGCATGCCTCTGGTAGTTCCCAGCTAACTCCCTCACAAGTAGTCGCTGCCAGCAGGATTCAGGGAGGTCAGCATACCCAATAGGGGTGTGGCCATACCTGTAATCTGCACCCAGTTAGGTTGATTGCTAGTCTTGGAAGCGAACCAGAGATTGCAATCAATGTAGCTGGTAAAACTTTAAACTTTCTTGTAGACACAGGGGCGGCCAAGTCAGTGATAAATTCGACAGTGGGCATGAGAACCACTGGTAGGACAATTCCAGCCATGGGAGTAACAGGAGTAGTCCAGCACTACCCTGTTAGCAAACCAGCCGAGATTACAATAGGGCCTTTGCATACCAAGCATTCCTTTTTGCTGGCTGCATCGGCACCAACTAATCTCCTGGGGAGAGACTTACTATGTAAAATGGGTTGCGTCATTTATTGTACTCCTGAAGGTGTATTCTTGGACATTCCTGAGAATCACGCTCAGGAGGTACGAGACATGTTAGACTCCCCATCAAAATTAATGTCACATTCCATTATGACAAATAGGAACCCATCCCAAGTAGAAGAGATGACCTCTCAGATACCAGAGTCACTTTGGACAAAAGATGGACAGGACACTGGATTAATGGCAAACGTAGCTCCAGTAGTTGTACAAGTAAAAGATGGTAGGATAGCTCCAAAAATCCCACAGTATCCTCTGAAGCCAGAGGTGGAGTTAGGAGTTTTCCCAGTAATAGAACGCTTGCTGCAACAGGGCATTCTGGTAAGAACGTCCAGCACAGCCAATAGTCCCATCTTCCCTGTTAAAAAGAGTGGGGGGAGGGGTTACAGGCTAGTGCAGGATCTAAGGGGGATTAACAAAATAGTTGAAAGTCAGTTCCCCGTAGTGCCTAATCCAGCTGTCATCCTAATGCAAATTCCTCCCACTGCCAAATTTTTCACTGTTATTGACCTCTGCTCCGCTTTCTTTTCGGTACCTCTGCACCCTGACAGCCAATATTTGTTTGCATTCACATACAGAGGAGTCCAATACACGTGGACTCGGTTACCCCAAGGTTTCATAGATAGTCCAAGTATATTTTCTCAGGCTTTGCATGATTGTTTACAGTCTTTCCAACCAGACAGTGGATCAGTATTGATACAGTATGTGGACGATTTATTACTGTGTTCAGATTCACTGGAAGCATCTCTGAAGGATACGAAACAGCTCCTGTTTCATCTTTCAGACACAGGTCACAAGGTTTCCAAAGACAAGTTGCAATTATGCCAAGCTAAGGTAAAATATTTGGGACACTGTCTAACACAAGGACTGAGACATCTGACCGCTGATAGAATCCAAGCCATTAGAGACATGACACTGCCACAAACCCAGCAACAGATCAGGACGTTTTTAGGAATGTGTGGGTATTGCCGTAACTGGATCCCAGGGTTTTCCATATTGGCGTTACCTTTGCAGGAAATGGTCTCTTCAAACAAACCTGATCGGATTTCGCATACAGACGAATCCGAAACAGCATTTGAGAGACTCAAACAGTGCCTAACGCAGGCACCAGCACTAGGTATGCCAGACTATGGGAAACCCTTTGAACTATACGGAACAGAAAGTGCTGGGTGCGCAGCAGGTGTACTAACCCAAAAACACGGTGACGCCAGCAGGCCAGTCGCATACTACAGCGCCCAGCTAGACACGGTAGCGCGATCCCTCCCCACATGCTTGCGTAGCGTTGCGGCGATAGCATTGCTAGTGACGAAAAGCGAAGATGTCGTGCTAGGCCACAACCTCACAATCCATACACCGCATGCGGTATCTGCCTTATTGAATTCTGCCCAAACCAGACACGTCTCATCTGCAAGGTTTACAAGATGGGAATTGGCATTAATGGCCCCAGTAAACATCACCATAAGGAGATGCAGCGCATTAAATCCTGCAACATTTCTCCCAGGTGTGCCTGGTCAGGCACAAAGGGTGGAAGGTGAGAGTGATGGGGAAGGAGGATTTAATGCAAAGGGAGATACACATGATTGTATGGAATATTTGACCCAAAATTTTACCGCAAGGCCTGACATCAGTGACAATCCACTGGAAGATGCAGAACTAACGTTCTACACGGACGGTAGTTGTCATAGACAGTCAGACTCGGGAGACTTGTGTACTGGATACGCAGTCGTAGATGACCAAGACACCATAGAAGCGGAACCGCTAGGCCCACCTCACTCAGCCCAGGTTGCTGAACTGGTCGCCCTAACCAGAGCATGTGAATTGGCTAAGGGTAAGTCAGCCAATATCTACACCGATTCTAGATACGCCTTCGGGGTAGTACATGATTTCGGAGCCCTATGGCGGCTCAGAAATTTCATGACGGCGGCTGGTACACCGATAGCGCATGCAGCTTATATAAAAAGGCTTCTAACAGCGATACAGGAACCCGACAGAGTGGCTGTTATCAAATGTAAAGCACATACATATAGCCAAGACCCAGTATCCCTTGGTAACAGCCGAGCAGACGAAGCCGCAAAGCTTGCAGCTGCTACCCCCATACAGACAGACACCACACAACTGATGGTATTTAATACCATCAACACACAGAAGTTGTGTGAGATGCAGAATTTGTGTTCCACACAGGAAAGAGCAGTCTGGAAGGCAAAGGGATATGGCCAGGAGTCCTCAGGGCTCTGGACGGATGGACATGGTAAACCGGTGGCCCCCAGGGCATACCTTCCATGTCTGGCTGAAGCAGCTCACGGGCTGACTCATCTAGGCAAGGAGGGGATGTGCAAATTGGTAAGAGCATACTGGTGCGCCCCAGGATTCTCCTCTCATGCGAGTAAAAGAGCAATGTCATGCCTTACCTGTCTGAGAAAGAATATTGGAAAAGCAATACCTACAGAACCATCCCATATCCCACCTGCCGGCGGCCCTTTCCAGGTAATACAAATTGACTTCATTCAATTACCCCCATGTCGAAATTTGAAATATGTACTTGTTTGTATAGATGTTTTCTCGAATTGGGTCGAAGCTTTCCCAGCAGCTACAAATACCTCTATGTTTACCGCTAAGAAAATTGTGCAGGAATTTGTATGTAGATATGGTATCCCTAGAATCATTGAAAGTGATAGGGGTACCCATTTTACAGGTGATGTCTTTCAAGGAATGTGTAAGTTGATGGGAATTGATAGCAAGCTGCACACTCCGTACCGTCCACAGGCGAGTGCGAAGGTCGAAAGAGTGAACAGCACTATTAAAAATAAATTGAGTAAAGTAATGGCAGAGACAGGATTGACGTGGCCAGAAGCTTTACCCATTGTTTTGTATAGCATCAGAACCACTCCCAGGTCCCCTCTTAATCTGTCTCCTTTTGAAATCTTGTTTGGTCGACAACCGCATGTCATGATTAACCCTCAGGATGATTTGAAATGTAACAATGAAGTAACTGTAAAGTACTTGATTAACATGAGTAAGCAGTTGAGGAATCAAAATGATAATCTGAAGTTGGTGATTCCTGATTTACCAGATAGTAATTGTCATGACATTGAACCTGGGGATTATGTAATGATACGAAATTTTCTACGCTCAGGTTGTCTTATTGATAGATGGGAAGGACCATACCAGGTCTTATTGACTAGCACCACAGCATTGAAGGTGGCTGAGAGAGAGACTTGGGTCCATTCATCCCACTGCAAAAAGGTTGCTGATCCAGAGAAGTCCCGTGATAAGGAACAGACGGTAGAGGTTGTATCACTGGAGTGTCTGTTCCAGGAGGACTGAGGCGGCACCTGAGCCTTGAAGACCGAAAGCAGTTGTCGACTCCCTTCTCCCTTTTATTGTTTTTCTCCACTTCCCATCCCCTCTTCCTTGAAATTTCTTTTTCCCCCTTCTCATTCTTCACTATTTCCTCCTCAAAGATGGACTTGCCCCAAGAGACTGTGATCCGGATTTTGATGTTAACCATGATGTTGACCAGAGCAGTCTGTTCCGGCGAGAGTACCATAGAGGTCGAGAGAGGTTCTGGAATGGGTTCCGATTATGATGATGGAGGCGTAGTTTTCCAAGATCAACCAAACCAACAAGCAAAGGCGAGTATCAGAAAACGATCCGATAGAAGAAATTGTGATGGATTGTTAGCTGAAGAAAATTGTATCTGTAGGCTCTGTGATAATCTGGTTGAAGATGGATGCATAAAGAAATGCCAA
Organism: Pseudophryne corroboree; assembly: GCF_028390025.1. Taxonomy (NCBI): domain Eukaryota; kingdom Metazoa; phylum Chordata; class Amphibia; order Anura; family Myobatrachidae; genus Pseudophryne; species Pseudophryne corroboree. The sequence goes on from NC_086447.1 coordinate 445,431,723, forward strand.
TCTAGTTTTAATATCCATATAGACCGGCATCCATTGAGTGACTATCACTCCTTAGTGGGTAACGTGTTAAACCAAACAGATTGTTGGGTATGCTCTCAAGTACCTCAGGGTCACAGCAAATCAGGGCTAGTACCATTTCCTTTAACGTTAGGGGAGGTACTTGAGCTAAGTGGTGGGAGACCGGTGGATCGGAGGTTTAACATCTCCAGCCCTCCTAGTTTGAAGCTCCACCAATACCATGTGGATAGGTCCCTCATATGTTTTAACATCTCCAATCCCAGAAAACCGGGAAATTGGGAAGTGTCATGGAGCAACCTTACCATGACCTTTTCACACAGAGCAGATAGAATGCCTACAGATACAGAGCTCGTACGCCATATAGCCAGTAGAGGAAAATCTTTTCGGTATCGATATACCTTAGGAAATAGGATTACTAGAGTTGGAGAGGTATCACCAGGATACTGTGCACATATCGTACAAACTGATACGTGCATTAAGCAGTTGGAAGAATTAGGGTCAGGAGATTTCACCTGGAAGGTTTGTAACATGGTCATGTCCTTCTCCGTCCCTTATGTTCTCCCCGATGATGCATATTTCATATGCGGGAGAAAGGCGTACAAGTGGCTTGCCCCAAACTCTGAAGGATTGTGTTATATTGGAAAAGTATTGCCTGAAGTGATGACTGTAACACATGACAAAATGAAGGACATACACCGTGGTGCCCAAGCTCCTTATACTCACACTCATTACGAGCACCGAGTTAAAAGACAACTGTCAGAAAGGTTAGAGCATCCGGCCTCTGATCTTATCCATGAATCCACCGGGATTCAGGTTCTGGTAGCGTTAGATTTCACTCGCACCGCTCAAGGTGTGATGAATTATAGATACATTTCCGCACTCGCCAATTTGTTAGATAATATCACTGAAATGTATGATGACACGTTTAGATACACTGGAAGAGAACTTCAAGCTTACAAAACAGAACTAGTTCAGCATAGGATGGTTCTTAATTATCTTACAGCAGTAACAGGCGGATATTGTGTTACATTGGCAACACAGTACGGCATAAAGTGTTGCACGTATATCACAAATAGCACCGAGGACCCGGTAGAGGTCATAGACCAAAAGATGGACGATATTCTCCAATTGAAGTGGGAATTTCGTCGAAAACACAATCTCACCCTTGCTGCTGTAGGTAATGAGCTGACTGGTTGGGTGTCATGGTTGAACCCGCGAAATTGGTTCTCCGGTTTAGGAGACTGGGCTCAAGGAGTCATAATGGATGTTGGAAAGTTTCTACTATGTATCTTGGGTGTCGTTATATCGATTGGATTGATATTTAGATGCGGGCAGGCTTTAATGAGGTGCAAACAAAGTACAAGAGTGATGAGCTTGAGGAGCGAGGAAACCGTAATTAACCTGGATTTGATTTATGACCCAATGATAGAAACCAGGATGTGATGAAAATGCGATTATACGGTCCGTTTCTTTCACCTGTTTTTCTGCTTTTCTCCAAGATACAAAGACCCCCTTGGACGAGGAAGCTGACGAGACGAGATGTATACAGACAACGGATTGACCAAAGAAGAAGATTTGACAACTTTAAATATGGACACTTGATGAACTTTGCCATGGATCCCCAGTTTCCCTAGTACTTTTAAACTCACGCTAGCCCAACATTTTTTTGTAAATCTGATGGCTCAGACAAAGCTATTTGCTCATGCCCAAGGAGCAATACAGCGCAAAGAAGACGACTCTCAACAGATACCGAACACAACTTCGACGACAGATGTACATTTCCCTGACATAGAATATCATTGCATTTTCCATAAGTGTTCTTTATCTTCATCTCTACAACCCTCAGGTAATGACACACATAGACGATAGGGAATACAGGCACAGATATCAGCAACCACATACCTCCCCCATTCATGTATCATCAGCTAAAATGTGCTCCCCATTTTGTTCAAAATCCGAAAAGAGCTCGGTAAAGTTTGACAGCCCATCCACAGACCTGTACCACAGGATAAGAAGGAATTCAAATGTATACTTCGCAATACCTCGAAGCTTGATTTACCACACGTACGGCACGATGATACATGACCCTCCAAACATGGATTCATACACACATGCTTCTGCTATCTCACTAGGTCATACCCTCTTCACACCTTCTCCTCTCTCCTCCCTTACCCAACCATGGAAATCAATTAACCCCTGACTTGCATTTTTCTCCTTAAATGTTTTGTGGCAGTTATTATTGACTGCCAAAGGGTGGACTGTCAAAGTCAGAAAAATGTCTCTATGCACGTTGCCATATTTGCACCGCACACTGGTCCGTGCTGCGCGTGCGTACGCTCTCCCGTGAAGGCGCATACCCGCAATAGCGTGCACTCGCAGGCGCGGTATGCGTATTTACGGTAGAGTTTATGTAGTCGTAGCGTGCGACTCATTCGTTACATATTTTCACAATTAATGTAGTTTATAGATCATGGTCCCTTTGATAGTTTCTGATAGTTTGGTTAATATAGAAGGTCCCTGAGCTAAGGAATCCCTCTTTGTATCGTACGAAGGGTCTAACAGGAATCATACAGCAGTGTTTGGTACCCATCGGAAGAGTATTTAATTAGCAATATTCCGGTGTTGGTTTGGAGCGTATTAATCGCTCGTGCGAATAGTTATGGACATAAGAAGTTTATGTCCATTTCTATTATTTACTCATACTCAGGTATGCGGCGGGAAACCTAGTTCCCCACCCACCTGAGCTGTTTGAAATCGTCACAGCCCACCTGTATGAATCAACCTATGACCTTTTGTTATGATGCAGGGCCGAATTCCGACGTCCAATGGACAATGGGATTGTAGGGACTGTAGGATTGCATTGTGTGTGGGGCATAAATAGGCAGGCCGACCACATCCAGCTCTCACTCTCTCCAACGGTTATCTGCTGAAAATCGGGTGCTGGATGTCCAGGCGCATGCGATCGTTTACCCTTGTGCGTAAGTTTCTCTCCGTTATCATTGTCTTTCTGTGAGCCAATTTCTCTCATCTCTCTCCGTCTCTCTCTCTCTCTTTCCCTTCTCTCTCTCTCTCTCTCGTATCTCCCCTAGACTAGTATTGTATTGTATTAGATAGTATTGTTTAGTTCTGTGGTTAGGAAGTCTCTGTTATATTGTAGTGTATCATTTGTACTGTTATCCCCTTTTTACAAGTATATTAGATATAATACAGTTAATAGGCTTTGGAACCTAAACCAGTATCTGTGTATTTTCTATAGTGTTAAGTGTTCACTTGAGCGTCGGTGACGCTCAAGCAGCTTTGTAGTTAGTCAGGTTACACAAGGTTGCACTTACACCCTGTACTCACATTAAGGTATTCTGTGTATTTCTTTGGTATAAGGTTTAGACATAAAGGTATAGCATTGTGAGCGTCTGCACCGCTGGTGACCTCCTCGTGGTCTCGAGCGTAAGCTACGCCATAGCGAATCATTACTCTAGTCATAGCCAATAACGTGTCCTGTGATTGCTGGGCCGTGAGCGAACGTGACGCTTGAGCGTCTCGCCTACGGCTGAGCGATCGTTACGCAACTAGCGTACCATTACGGTACTTCTTAAGTAAACAGCGTACAGTGTTCTTAGCTTCATAAAGGGTTGTTTATACGACAAGGGAATTTAGCATTGTCAGCCTTCTGGGGAAGATGGTCGCCTCTTACAAGGCTCTGCAGTACGGAGGGTTTAACGCGAGGCTCTTCCAGCTGGATCTGTTGGACAAATGGTCCGGATCGCATCTTCACATGCACCAGAGGATACGTCTGTCACCAAGAGTCAGGATTTCTCTTCTGTGGTGGCTTCAGACTTCTCACCTGACCGAGGGTTGAAGGTTCGGGATTCAAACTTGGGGGTATATTTACTAAGGTCCCGATTTTGACCGAGTTTTTTTTTTCCCCAAAGAGTCATCTCGGGAATTACTAAACCCAAATATCAGCAGTGATGAGGACATTCGTATTTGTTTTAACGGCAGAGTACACAAATACGAATGAATACACCATCGGTCAAACATGCCTGTTATTTTATACAACTCAGTAATTTACTAAGAATTCGTATTCACAAACACTGCCGGTAAATCATAGAATTCGTAAAAAAAAAAAAAAAAAAAGCAGTTTTAAAATAGACCTGCTTTTTAAAAAAAAATATCCGTATTCTGATAGGCATGCATGGATCAGTGAGATTCGTGCATGCTTATCTGTTGGTAGGGGTGTGAAATTGTGTTCAATTAAAGAAAAAAATTGCATGGGGTCCCCCCTCCTGAGCATAACCAGCCTCAGACTCTTTGAGCCGGTCCTGGTTGTAAAAATACAGGGGGGAAAAAGACTGGGGTCCCCCCATATTTAAACAACCAGCACCGGGCTCTGCGTTCGGTCCTGGTTCAAAAAAAATACGGGGGACAAAAGACGTAGGGGGTCCCCCGTATTTTTTAAACCAGCACCGGGCTCCACTAGCCAGAGATAATGCCACAGCCGGGGGACACTTTTATATAGGTCCCTGCGGCCGTGGCATTACCCCCCCCAACTAGTCACCCCTGGCCAGGGTACCCTGGAGTAGTGGGGACCCCTTAAATCAAGGAACCCTCCTCCAGCCACCCAAGGGCCAGGGGTGAAGCCCAAGGCTGTCCTCCCCATCCGTGGGCAGTGGATGGGAGGCTGATAGCCATTGTGTAAAAAATAAAATATAGTTTTTTTTATAAAACTACAAGTCCCAGCAAGCCTCCCCCGCAAGATGGTACTTGGAGAACCACAAGTACCAGCATGCGGGGAAAGAATGGGCCCGCTGGTACCTGTGGTTCTACTACAAAAAAATAACCCCCCCAAAAAACATACACAGACACCTTGACAGTATAATTTTAATTACACACACTTACACACTCACATACTTACCTACATCCAACGCTGCGATTCACGTCCAGTAGAATCCACGGATTACCTGTAAAAATAAAATTTTACTTACACACAATCCAGTGTAGATCAGTCCTCTTCTTTCTCGTCGTAATCCACGTACTTGTTTAAAATAAAAAAACGAAAATCCGATCCTCGCAAATAAAGGGGTTCCATGTTTACACATGGAACCCCTTTCCCGAATGGCGGGACTCCCCGTGACTTCTGTCAGTGAAGGTCCCGCCAGCCAATCAGGGAGCGCCACGTCATGGCGCTCTCCTGATTGACAGTGCAGGAGCGCACAGCCAATCAGGAGGAGCGCACTGGTTACAATGTAGCTTAGCGCAGCTCCATTGTAACCAATGATGGGAACTTTGCGGTCTACGGTTAACCGCAAAGTTAATTGGGGTCACTCTTGTGGCTGGTTATGCACAGGAGGGGGGACCCCACACAATTTTTTTTTTAGTTTTTAACCCTTTAAACACTTCTCATAATGCACACAATGAAGCCCTGCACGGATCTCACTGATCCGGCCGGGATTCATTGTGTTATGTCCGGCAGTGTTTTACTAATCACTCCCGTAAAACACTGCCCGACAATACGAATCATGACGACATCGAAAAATACGAAAGAAGACAACTCGGCAGCTTAGTAAATTACATGCAGTTTATTCAAAAAGTTGCAAAAAAAATGACCGATACAATTCGAGATGAAACTCCCACCAAATTGACACACATACGATTCTTAGTAAATATACCCCTTGGATTCTGCTGACCACAGATGCAAGCCTCAGAGGTTGGGGAGCGGTCACCTAGGCGGCGTGTTGGCTGCCAATGTGTCTTTTACGTCCATTCTGGCATGCTGTATTCTGTGGATAAAGCCTTGGAAGGTAGACCTAGTTTCCAAGAAACCCTAGAAATTCTCCCCCTCACAGGGGATATTCTTTTTGGGGAGGAATTAAATAAGATTGTGTCTTCTTTGACAGTAGCCAAGACAGCCTTTCTTCCACCAATTAACCCGGCTCAGAAGGCCAGAAGTACTACATTTCTGCTTCTTTCGGCCTCAGGGAAAGGCAAAGGGTCAGTCATTCCCTAGACAATCTTACCATTCCAAATCTTCCAAGGTCAAACCGTCCTGGGTGGCATGTCAACCGGCCGCAAAAACTGATAATCCTGCAGCCTGACAGAGCGATCCTCCCCCTGGGTGGGAGGCCGACTTCTGCACTTTGCTGAGGTTTGGCACATGACCACTTCAGACGCTTGGGTGCTATAAGTTGTCTCTCACGGGTTTGCAGTCTCGTTAAAGGGACGTACCCCTTACCAGTACTTCACCTCGGGTCTACCATCGGACCCAATAAAAGCGCAAACCTTGCAAACTGTGATCCGTTCTCTTCTGCACTCGGGAGTGATTGTGCTGGTTCCTCAGTCCCAGAGGGGCAGAGGCTACTACTCGACCCTCTTTTTGGTCCCAAAGCCCAATGGCTCACACCAGCCTATTTTCAACCTCAAATCTTTGAACAAGTTTGTCAGTATCCAAGTTTCGTATGGAAACTGCATTCAATAGTTCTGTCCTCGGAACCAGGGGACTACATGGTTTCCCTGGATATCCAGGATGCGTATCTGCATATTCCTATTGCCACTTCACACCAGCAGTTCCTGCTCTTTGCTATTGGCAACCTACACTACCAATTTCAGGCTTTGCCATTTGGTCTGGCCATGGCTCCTCGCATCTTTACCAAGGTTATGGCCCTCATGATGGCCCGTCTCCGTCTTCAGGGAATGCGAATCCTTCCGTACCTGGATGACTTGCTGATTATGGCAAACTCACGGGAAGTCCTCCTCCGTCATCTCCAACTGACTGTAACCTTCCTACAGTCCCACGGTTGGCTGGTAAATTGGAAGAAGTCTTCCTTGGTTCTGTCTCTGAGCATTGTACACCTACCTGGGTGCGCTTCTGGACACTCACAGACTATCTATCACCAAAGTCTCGAAAATGCAGACCAAAATACCTCACTTCCTTCACCATCCTCTAGTGTCTATACACTTGGCGATGCCAATTCTTGGTCTGATGGCGTCATCTTTCGACATGGTCAAGTACGCTCCGTTTCATTCCCGCCCTCTACAACACGTGATCCTCTGTGGAATGTGGAATGGCCTGCCTCATCGGATCAGATCTCAAATGATCTTCTCGACTTCGAAAGTTCGCCTAATGCTGATCTGGTGGCTACAGAACCAGTGATTGAGCAAGGGCCATCCTTTCTGGATCCCCAACTGGGTCCTGCAGACAACGGACACCAGTCTTCGTGGCTGGGGAGCGGTGACAAAGCAACACTTGTTTCAGGGACATTGGACCAGGGTAGAATCTCTGCTTCCAATCAATATACTGGAGTTGAGAGCAGTGTTCAGTGCACTGGCTTATCCTATCCTGCAGAACAGACCAGTTCAAGAACAGTCAGACCATGCCACCACGGTGGCCTATATCAACCATCAGGGCGGCACTCGAAGCCGCATGGCAATGATGGAAGTGTCCAAGATCCTGCAATGGGCGGAACGTTATCTTCCAGCCATATCAGCGGTGTTCAACCCAGGTGTACTCAACTGGGAAGCAGACTTTCTCAGGCATCAGGATGTTCACGCCGGACAGCGGGCTCTTCATCCCGCAGTCTTTCAACTCTTGGTAGACAGATGGGGTCTACCCAACGTGTAGCTCTCGGCCTTTTGACACAATTGCAAGGTTCCAGTCTTCAGCTCTCATACCAGGGATCCTCAGGCTGCGTTCGTGGATACACCACTGGCGGTCCTGTGGACCTTTCACCTGCCTTACATCTTCCCTCAGGTGTCACTTCTACCCTGCGTTCTTTGGAAGTTCAAACAAGAAGGAGGAAAGCTCATTCTCATCGCTCCAGCGTGGCCTAGACGTCAGTGGCTCTAAGCTCTCCAGGGACTCGCAGCAGAGCAATCCCTTCTACTTCCTCAGCAACAGGATCTTCTACGTCAGGGTTCTTGCCTTGATCCGGACCTATCCGGTTGTCTTTGACGGCGTGGCTCTTGAAGCTTCGCTTCTGAGGTCAAAAAGTTATTCTGAGACAGTCGAACAGACTATGCTGAAGGCCCACAAACCGGCCTCTGCCCGTATATATTATAGGGTATGGCATGCTTACTTCACTTGGTGCGCTGCTAAGCGTTATGATGCCACTAAGTTCAGGACTTCCAGAATTCTATTCTGGCTTTCCTTCAAAGAGGCTTAGACCAAGGCCTTCGTCTTGCCTCTTTCAAGGTACACATTTCTGCCTTGTCTATATGGTTCCAGCGCAAGGTTGCCTCCATTATTGATATACACACACGTTTCTTCAGGGTGTTATTCACATTTAGCCTCCCTATGTCCCCTCCGGTGGCACCATGGGATCTGTCTGTTGTGTTGGAGTCTCTTCAGGAAGCCCCTTTCGAACCTCTTTAATCTGTGGACCTCAAATGGCTGATGGCCAAGGTTCTCTTCCTGGCTATTGCCGCCGCAAGAAGGGTTTCGGACTTGGGTGCATTATCCTGTCATCTTCCCTTTTTGATTTCCACCAAGACAGCAGTTCTCCAAACTAGACCTGGTTACCTCCTTAAAGGTGGTTTCCTCTTTTCATCTTAACCAAGAGATTGCGGTTCCAGCCTTCATCTCGCCGGATTTGTCAGCTAAAGAGCGTTCTTTAGATATGGTTAGGGCTCTACGTGTCTGTGGACCGTACTGCCTCCTTTAGAAGTTCTGATGCCTTTTGGTTTTCACAAATGTGGCTGGCCTAACAAGCAGACGCTGGCCAGATGGATTGGAATGGTAATTGCACAAGCTTACACTCTGGGTGGTCTTCCAGCTCCAGCTTCGATCTCTACCCATTCTACTTGGTCTGTAGGACCTTCTTGGGCGGCACACTGTGGTTCATCCGCTGAACAATTGTGCAAGGTGGCTACATGGTCTTCGGCACACACGTTTCTTAGGTTTTATGCCTTTGATACCTTTGCCTCCCAGGATGCTTCCTTTGAACGCCAGATTCTCTTATCTGCTCAGGTGTGTCCCCTCCCTTGAAACACTGCTTTGGGACATCCCCGATGCTTCCCTGTGGAAACCCTATGTACCCTGCTGCAGAAAATAAGAGAGTTATGGTAGACTTAAGCACCCTACACACTGGGCGACAGGCGATATAAACGATATCGCTCAGAAAATAGGATTTTAAATACCTACCGGTAAATCCTTTTCTCATAGTCCATAAGGGATATTGGAGACAGATTAGGACGATGGGGTATAGATGGGTCCAAAGGAGCCAGTGCACTTTAAATTTCTTCAACTGGGTGTGCTGGCTCCTCCCCTGTATGCCTCCTTCTACAGCTCAGTTATAAGTAAACAGTGCCCGAAGGAGAATGACATACTTGAGAGAAGGAATATAACAACAAAAAGTGTGGTGAGAATTTCACACCAGCAAATCAATATATAACTTAGCCAGCAACAGCTGGCAACATTAACAGCAACAGCTGAACAGGAACACATACAGAGAACCCGCAGAAAGTCACCGCACAGAGGCGGGCACCTAATATCCTATTTAAAATCCTATTTTCTCTAGCATCCATTAGGGATATTGGGGACAGATTAGTATGATGGGGATGTCCCAAAGCTTCCAGAACGGGCAAAGACATCTGCAGGACCGCCTGCCCAAACTGGGTATCCTCTTTGGTCAGGGTATCAAACTTTTAGAACTTCACAAAGGTGTTCTTCCCCAACCAGGTAGCAGCTCGGCATAGTTGCAGGGCCGAGACGCCACGTGTAGCCACCCAGGAAGAGCCCACCGATCTTGTAGAGTGGGCCTTCAGAGACTGTGGAACCGGTAAGGCTGCCGATACATAGGCCTGTTGGATAGTAAGGCTAATCCAAGGAGCAATGGACTGCTTGGAAGCAGGGCAACCCTTTTTTTGCGCACCATAGAGCACGAACAAGGAATCCATCTTTCTGATCCAAGCCATCCTTTTGATATAAATTTTCAAGGCTCGCACAGCATCCAATGCCTCCGGAGGAGCAGAATTGTCAGAACTGGACGGAACCACGATAGGTTGATTTAAATGAAATGCGGAGACCACTTTCGGCAGGAACTGCTGTCTAGTCCTAAGCTCCGCTCTCTTCTCGTAAAAGACCAAGTACGGACTTTTGCATGACAAGGCCCCCAATTCTGAGACACGCGTAGCAGAAGCCAGGGCCAGTAACATCACCGTTTTCCACGTGAGGTACTTATCTTCTACTGTCGTCAGAGGTTCAAACCAGGAGGACTGTAGAAAACATAACACTACATCCAGATCCCAAGGTGCCGTAGGCGGCACGAATGGAGGTTGTATGTGAAGCACCCCTTGCAAGAAGGTCTGAACTTCTGGCAAGAGAGCCAACTCCTTCTGGAAGAAGATGGGAAGAGCTGAAATCTGGAGCTTAATGGATCCCAGACATAAGCCTTTATCCACTCCAGCCTGCAAGGATCGTAGGAACCTTCCCAAGTTGAATTATGCAGAAGGATATATGCGTTCCTTGCACCAAGAGACATATCTCCGCCAGATATGATGATAGTGTTTCGACGTCACAGGTTTTCTGGCTTGCACCATAGTGGCAATGACCTTTTCAAAGCCCTTTGTGAGCTAGGATGTTCCGCTCAACTTCCATGCCGTCAAACAAAGACGCCGTAAGTCCGGGTAGACGAACGATCCTTGTTGAAGAAGATCCCTTCTTAGTGGTAGAGGCCAAGGGTTCTCTACGGACATGTCCAGAAGAGCCACTTACCATGTTCTTCGGGGCCAATCCGGGGCAATCAAGATTGCTTCCACTCTTTGATGTCTGATCCGCTTGAGCACCCTTGGGATCAACGAAATCGGGGGAAAGAGGTAGACCAGCTGGTAAGGCCAAGGCGATGTCATCGCATCCACTGCGCTCGCCTGAGGGTCCCTAGTTCGTGAGCAATAGCAGTGAAGCTTCGGGAGTGATTGTGCTGGTTCCTCAATCCCAGAGGGGCAGAGGCTACTACTCGACCCTCTTTTTGGTCCCAAAGCCCAATGGCTCACACCAGCCTATTTTCAACCTCAAATCTTTGAACAAGTTTGTCAGTATCCAAGTTTCGTATGGAAACTACATTCAGTAGTTCTGTCCTCGGAACCAGGGGACTACATGGTTTCCATGGATATCCAGGATGCGTATCTGCATATGCCTATTGCCACTTCACACCAGCAGTTCCTGCTCTTTGCTATTGGCAACCTACACTACCAATTTCAGGCTTTGCCGTTTGGTCTGGCCATGGCTCCTCGCATCTTTACCAAGGTTATGGTCCTCATGATGGCCCGTCTCCGTCTTCAGGGAATGCGAATCCTTCCGTACCTGGATGACTTGCTGATTATGGCAAACTCACGGGAAGTCCTCCTCCGTCATCTCCAACTGACTGTAACCTTCCTACAGTCCCACGGTTGGCTGGTAAATTGGAAGAAGTCTTCCTTGGTTCTGTCTCTGAGCATTGTACACCTGGGTGCGCTTCTGGACACTCAGCCAAAGACTATCTATCACCAAAGTTTTGAAAATGCAGACCAAAATACCTCACTTCCTTCACCATCCTCTAGTGTCTATACACTTGGCGATGCCAATTCTTGGTCTGATGGCGTCATCTTTCGACATGGTCAAGTACGCTTCATTTCATTCCCGCCCTCTACAACACGTGATCCTCTGTGGAATGTGGAATGGCCTGCCTCATCGGATCAGATCTCAAATGATCTTCTCGACTTCGAAAGTTCGCCTAATGCTGATCTGGTGGCTACAGAACCAGTGATTGAGCAAGGGCCATCCTTTCTGGATCCCCAACTGGGTCCTGCAGACAACGGACACCAGTCTTCGTGGCTGGGGAGAGGTGACAAAGCAACACTTGTTTCAGGGACATTGGACCAGGGTAGAATCTCTGCTTCCAATCAATATACTGGAGTTGAGAGCAGTGTTCAGTGCACTGGCTTATCCTATCCTGCAGAACAGACCAGTTCAAGAACAGTCAGACCATGCCACCACGGTGGCCTATATCAACCATCAGGGCGGCACTCGAAGCCGCATGGCAATGATGGAAGTGTCCAAGATCCTGCAATGGGCGGAACGTTATCTTCCAGCCATATCAGCGGTGTTCAACCCAGGTGTACTCAACTGGGAAGCGGACTTTCTCAGGCATCAGGATGTTCACGCCGGAGAGCGGGCTCTTCATCCCGCAGTCTTTCAACTCTTGGTAGACAGATGGGGTCTACCCAACGTGTAGCTCTCGGCCTTTTGACACAATTGCAAGGTTCCAGTCTTCAGCTCTCATACCAGGGATCCTCAGGCTGCGTTCGTGGATACACTGGCGGTCCTGTGGACCTTTCACCTGCCTTACATCTTCCCTCAGGTGTCACTTCTACCCTGCGTTATTTGGAAGTTCAAACAAGAAGGAGGAAAGCTCATTCTCATCGCTCCAGCGTGGCCTAGACGTCAGTGGCTCTAAGCTCTCCAGGGACTCGCGGCAGAGAAAACCCTTCTACTTCCTCAGCAACAGGATCTTCTACGTCAGGGTTCTTGCCTTGATCCGGACCTATCCGGTTGTCTTTGACGGCGTGGCTCTTGAAGCTTCGCTTCTGAGGTCAAAAAGTTATTCTGAGACAGTCGAACAGACTATGCTGAAGGCCCACAAACCGGCCTCTGCCCGTATATATTATAGGGTATGGCATGCTTTCTTCACTTGGTGCGCTGCTAAGCGTTATGATGCCACTAAGTTCAGGACTTCCAGAATTCTATTCTGGCTTTCCTTCAAAGAGGCTTAGACCAAGGCCTTCGTCTTGCCTCTTTCAAGGTACACATTTCTGCCTTGTCTATATGGTTCCAGCGCAAGGTTGCCTCCATTATTGATATACACACACGTTTCTTCAGGGTGTTATTCACATTTAGCCTCCCTATGTCCCCTCCGGTGGCACCATGGGATCTGTCTGTTGTGTTGGAGTCTCTTCAGGAAGCCCCTTTCGAACCTCTTTAATCTGTGGACCTCAAATGGCTGATGGCCAAGGTTCTCTTCCTGGCTATTGCCGCCGCAAGAAAGGTTTCGGACTTGGGTGCATTATCCTGTCATCTTTCCTTTTTGATTTCCACCAAGACAGCAGTTCTCCAAACTAGACCTGGTTACCTCCTTAAGGTGGTTTCCTCTTTTCATCTTAACCAAGAGATTGCGGTTCCAGCCTTCATCTCGCCGGACTTGTCAGCTAAAGAGCGTTCTTTAGATATGGTTAGGGCTCTACGTGTCTGTGGACCGTACTGCCTTCTTTAGAAGTTCTGATGCCCTTTTTGGTTTTCACAAATGTGGCTGGCCTAACAAGCAGACGCTGGCCAGATGGATTGGAATGGTAATTGCACAAGCTTACACTCTGGGTGGTCTTCCAGCTCCAGCTTCGATCTCTACCCATTCTACTTGGTCTGTAGGACCTTCTTGGGCGGCACACTGTGGTTCATCCGCTGAACAATTGTGCAAGGTGGCTACATGGTCTTCGGCACACACGTTTCTTAGGTTTTATGCCTTTGATACCTTTGCCTCCCAGGATGCTTCCTTTGAACGCCAGATTCTCTTATCTGCTCAGGTGTGTCCGCTCCCTTGAAACACTGCTTTGGGACATCCCCGATGCCTCCCTGTGGAAACCCTATGTACCCTGCTGCAGAAAATAAGAGAGTTATGGTAGACTTAAGCACCCTACACACTGGGCGACAGGCGATATAAATAATATCGCTCAGAAAATAGGATTTTAAATACCTATCGGTAAATCCTTTTCTCATAGTCCATAAGGGATATTGGGGACAGATTAGAACGATGGGGTATAGATGGGTCCAAAGGAGCCAGTGCACTTTAAATTTCTTCAACTGGGTGTGCTGGCTCCTCCCCTGTATGCCTCCTTCTACAGCTCAGTTATAAGTAAACAGTGCCCGAAGGAGAATGACATACTTGAGAGAAGGAATATAACAACAAAAAGTGTGGTGAGAATTTCACACCAGCACATCAATATATAACTTAGCCAGCAACAGCTGGCAACATTAACAGCAACAGCTGAACAGGAACACATACAGAGAACCCGCAGAAAGTCACCGCACAGAGGCGGGCGCCTAATATCCTATTTAAAATCCTATTTTCTCTAGCATCCATAAGGGATATTGGGGACAGATTAGTATGATGGGGATGTCCCAAAGCTTCCAGAACGGGCAAAGACATCTGCAGGACCGCCTGCCCAAACTGGGTATCCTCTTTGGTCAGGGTATCTAACTTGTAGAACTTCACAAAGGTGTTCTTCCCCAACCAGGTAGCAGCTCGGCATAGTTGCAGGGCCGAGACGCCACGTGTAGCCACCCGGGAAGAGCCCACCGATCTTGTAGAGTGGGCCTTCAGAGACTGTGGAACCGGTAAGGCTGCCGACACATAGGCCTGTTGGATAGTAAGGCTAATCCAACGAGCAATGGACTGCTTGGAAGCAGGGCAACCCTTTTTTTGGGCACCATAGAGCACGAACAAGGAATCCATCTTTCTGATCCAAGCCGTCCTTTTGATATAAATTTTCAAGGCTTGCACAGCATCCAATGCCTCCGGAGGAGCAGAATTGTCAGAACTGGACGGAATCACGATAGGTTGATTTAAATGAAATGTGGAGACCACTTTCGGCAGGAACTGCTGTCTAGTCCTAAGCTCTGCTCTGTTCTCGTAAAAGACCAAGTACGGACTTTTGCATGACAAGGCCCCCAATTCTGAGACACGCGTAGCAGAAGCCAGGGCCAGTAACATCACCGTTTTCCACGTGAGGTACTTATCTTCTACTGTCGTCAGAGGTTCAAACCAGGAGGACTGTAGAAAACATAACACTACATCCAGATCCCAAGGTGCCGTAGGCGGCACGAATGGAGGTTGTATGTGAAGCACCCCTTGCAAGAAGGTCTGAACTTCTGGCAAGAGAGCCAACTCCTTCTGGAAGAAGATGGGAAGAGCTGAAATCTGGACTTTAATGGATCCCAGACATAAGCCTTTATCCACTCGAGCCTGCAAGGATCGTAGGAACCTTCCCAAGTTGAATTCTGCAGAAGGATATATGCGTTCCTTGCACCAAGAGACAGATATGATGATAGTGTTTCGACGTCACAGGTTTTCTGGCTTGCACCATAGTGGCAATGTCCTTTTTGGAAAGCCCTTTGTGAGCTAGGATGTTCCGCTCAACTTCCATGCCGTCAAACAAAGACGCCGTAAGTCCGGGTAGACGAACGGTCCTTGTTGAAGAAGATCCCTTCTTAGTGGTAGAGGCCAAGGGTTCTCTACGGACATGTCCAGAAGAGCCACTTACCATGTTCTTCGGGGCCAATCCGGGGCAATCAAGATTGCTTCCACTCTTTGATGTCTGATCCGCTTGAGCACCCTTGGGATCAACGGAATCGGGGGAAAGAGGTAGACCAGCTGGTAAGGCCAAGGTGATGTCAGCGCATCCACTGCGCTCGCCTGAGGGTCCCTAGTTCGTGAGCAATAGCAGTGAAGCTTCTTGTTGAGACGAGAGGCCATCAAGTCGATCCATGGGCATCCCCACCTGTCGATGATCAGCTGAAACACCAGAGGGTGTAGTCCCCACTCCCCCGGATGGAGGTCATGGTGACTTAGAAAGTCCGCTTCCCAGTTGTCCACTCCCGGAATGAAGATCGTGGACACTGCTCTTGCATTTCTTTCTGTCCAGAGAAGTATTCTTCACACTCTCGCATGCAGCTTTTGCTTTTTGTCCCTCCTTGTCAATTGATGTACGCCACCGCCGTGGCGTTGTCCGACTGCACCTGGATCGCCTGACCCCGGAGTAGAGGGGATGCCTGAATCAAACCATTGTAGATAGCCCGAAGTCCCAGAATGTTGATTGGAAGTAGGGCCTCTTGGGCAGACCACCTGCCCTGGAACTGCGCCCCCTGTGTGACAGCTCCCCATCCTCTCAGACTTGTATCCGTCATGAGGAGGATCCAATCCTGAATCCCAAAGCGTCGACCTTCCAGCAGGTTGGAAGACTGTAGCCACCACAGGAGAGAGATTCTGGACTGGGGTGACAGCCGAATCATCCAGTGCATCTGAAGATGGGAACCGGACCACTTGTTCAGGATGTCCAATTGGAACGGTCTAGCATGAAACCTTCCGAATAGAATTGCCTCGTACGAGGCCACCATCTTTCCCAACAATTTATTCTAAAGATGACTGGAGACTCGAGCAGGTCGGAGCACCATGCGAACCATTTCTTGAAGTGTTCTTTTTCCTCTGGGAGGAACACTTTCTGAGCTACAGTATCCAGTAGCATCCCCAGAAATAGGAGCCGTTGAGACGGTTCCAGGTGGGACTTCTGCAGATTGAGGATCCACCCGTGGTGTGACAGAAGTTGGATAGTGCGTTCTATATGGAGCAATAGAAGCTCCCTGGAGCTCGCTTTTATCAGAAGATTGTCCAGGTATGGAATTATATTGACCCCCCTGGACCCCGAGTTGAAACATCATTTCCACCATCACCTTCGTGAACACCTTTGGAGTGGTAGACAGGCCGAAGGACAACGCCTGAAACTGGTAGTGATCTTCAGCAGGGCAAACTTCAGATAAGCCTGATGAGGAGGCCAGATTGGGATATGTAGGTAAGCGTCCTTGATATCCAGGGACACTAGGAATTCGTTGTCCCAGGCCTGCGATCACCGATCTCAAACATTCCATCCTTAATTTGAAAACCTTCAGGTAAGGATTCAAGGACTTCAGATTCAGAATGGGTCTCACAGACCCATATGGTTTTGGTACTACGAACAGACTGGAGTAGTAACCTTGTCCTTGTTGTAGAATGGGTACTGGAACAATGACCTGGGACTGGACCAACTTGTTTATGGCCAGCAGTAGCGTACCACGCATATTTTCTAAACCTGGTAAGCTGGATTTGAAAAATCATTCGGGAGGAATACCGTCGAACTCCAGCTTGTAACCCTGAGACATAAGGCTCCCTTATCCAAGCATCTTGGCAGGAACAGTCCTAGATGTGGCTGTAGTGACGTAACTGAGCTCCCACCTCGAGATCCCCTTGGGGTGGGTGGCACAGTCATGCTGAAATCTTTGTGGAAGCAGAACTGGTGTTCTGGTCCTGAGATCCGGAAACGGCTGGTTTGTTAGGTTTACCTCTGGAGCCTCTAGCTGCGTTGGAGGACCCTCTGGACCTAGATCAAATCTGGAGGACCGAAAGGACTTAGTAGACGGTCCCGGGTAGGTAAGTCTAGCAGGCGGAGCCCCCGAAGGGAGAAACGTGGATTTTCCAGTAGTAGCTATGGAAATCCATGCGTCCAATTCACCTCCAAAGAGCCATTCACCTGTGAAGGGAAGAGAGTCCACATTATGTTTGGAGTCAGCATCAGCAATCCACTGACGCAACCATATGGCTCTGCGCGCAGACACAGCCATAGCCATGGTCCTACCATTAATATTGCCAATCTCTTTAAGGAAGTCACAGAGGACTCTTGCCGTGTCCTGAATGTGATTCAGGAAAGTAACAGTATTAACTAAGGTCATATCACCCGAAAGACCTTTCTTAATTTGATTAGCCCAGGAATGAATTGCATGCGTCATCCAGCAACCTGCAATGACCGGCCTTTGAGCAACACCTGCAGCAATGTAAATAGATTTTCGGAGCAGAGAGTACCGCCTTTTTCTGCTGCGGGGTACACTGGGCTCCACAAGGATTGGACAATGGGGTGTAGAGTAGGATCTTGATCCGAGGAACCAACAGGCTCAAAGCTTTGACTGTTCCCCGAATGCACAGCACCGCCTCCTATATCACCCCGCCTCCCAGCACAGGAGCTCAGTTTTGTAAGTTGGTGCTGCAGTAAGCAGGCACTTAACAGAGGGGCTGCTCCAAGCAGCCCTCAGAAAAGCATTTTATGAGGTAAAAAATGAAGACTTCAAGGGCAGCAGCGGTGGTAAATGTCAGGAGACATTCACTGCTGCAGCTCCAGCTCTCCCCAGCGGCGCTGTACACTCCCGAGCCCTGGTTGCCGGGTACCTACAGCGGAGGCTCCGGTTTTCTTCACTTTAGACACACACGGCTGGGGCTCTCCAGGATCGCGTGGCCGCGCTTCGGGAGGTGGTAAGTGGGTCCCGCTTGCGGGACCCGGTCTTTATTGCGATCCGGCGCGGTCAGTGGGAGGCGGGCCGTGCGCGCTGGACACTGTGGATACAGGCGATCCCACTAGATCACCAGGGCATGGGCGCAGGTCAGGTTTTCTCTTTAAACCAATTCTTATATCGCCCACAGTACCCGGTGGTTTTGCCAGCAGAGGGGGATAAGGCTTAGACCTGAAGCCCCTCCCCCAGCCCCAGGGCGCCATTTCTAGCAAGTGTTCCCGCCCTGGAGCTGCATATCTGTCTTTTCCTCACTCCCAGTCAGTGTCTGCGGCGCCATTATCCCTCAGCTCACTGTTCCTGGGACTGCTTGGGCAAATCCTCCTATGTAAAGCCGCCTGGTTGTCAGCGCTGTGCCTTTACATGTAACTTAAGTATTCTACCTGCCTTTTTAGACAGTGATCGTTAAGAAAGAGTGCAATTAGTCAGAGTTTTATAGTACAATTACCCTGTGATATACATCCAGTTCTTACTGTGTACTGTTATATCTATTGTTATATAGCTGTGTAAGCTAGTCCAGTGCAGTATTATTGTCAGTAATAACCTCTGCATTGTACAAACTGTGACTATTTGTGTGTGCATTTGATAGCTGAGTGGTGTCCATTTCGTGTCTTTCACTCAACCTGCTATCCCTATATTCCATAACCTGAGGGGGCTTGGTGCGTCAGGTGTTATCTAATATAGGATTTTCACAAAGATATACTGTATTAAGTATTTTTCTCTGTGATTTAGTCACCATATCTCTCCTTTATCTCTGCTGCGCAGGGGTTTGGGTTAAGAGGTATAGTGCTGCTGATAATTGTACTGTGTTAACCTCATACTGCAAGTTATATCATGTCTGCTTCTGAGGGTAACGGTTCTGGGGCTGAACACACTAGCGGTGTTGCTGACGCCACGGGGCCATATGAGGGGAATATAGCAGCTGTGGGCTCTGGTTCTGGGGGCTCCTTGCCCCCCAGTGGGACTGTGGCAACGGAGGCACATACTGACCCACCGTGGGCCGCTTTTTCCATGCTTCTGCATACGCTAGTTCATAAACTAACTCCCCCTATGGGACCCCCAATGCCGGTACAACCGTATGTGGTCCCTGCAGCTAACCCGCTGTGGGCGGACGATTTATCTGCTCAATTAAAGAAGTTGAACCAGTCCTTGACTACTAAAAAGTCTAACCAACGCTCGCCTAAGTCCAAGAGGTCCTCTAAGCGAGCGCTTATCTCCTCACAATCCACTGCTGTCACTGACACCTCGTCTGATGAAGACGGCACATTTACTGACCCCTCAGGTTCTGACTCAGATACGGCTGATGGAGAGGGTAGTTCACATGTGGATGTTCCTGACCTTTTGGAGGCTATTAAGTTAATTCTGCAGATTACGGATGATCCCGAGCCATCCATCCCTCCTAAGAAACGAGATAGGTTCAAGTGTCAGAAGGTGGTTAAGCAAGTTTTACCTCACTCGGACCACCTAGTGGATATACGTCAGGAACCCTGGGAAAACCCGGGTACGAAGTTTGTGCCTCAAAAGATGATGCTGGCTCGCTATCCCCTCGCGCCAGAGCTGGCCAAAAATTGGGAAACGCCTCCCTCAGTAGACTCACATGTGGCTAGGATGGTGGTTTTCTCAGCTCTACCTGTCACTAACGTCACGTCTCTAAAAGAGCCTACGGATAAACGTGTGGAGGGTTGTCTGAAAGCGATTTACACCCTCACGGGTGCTGCACAAAGGCCCACTATTGCAGCTACATGGGCTGCAGAGGCTATTGAAGCATGGGCCTTGGAGTTAGAAGCTGAAATCTCTTCTGACCATGCTAGACAATGCTTGTCATATATTGTCACAGCTTCTCGATATATTAAAGAGGCGGCTTCTGATGCCGGTATCCTAGCAGCCAAGGCCTCTACTACGTCAGTCCTGGCTCGCCGGATAATGTGGCTGAGATCCTGGTCTGTGGATCTAGACTCTAGAAAAACCCTGGAGGTACTCCCTTTCAAGGGAGATATTCTGTTTGGGGAGGACTTAAATAAGATTGTGGCTGACTTGGCTACTGCCAAAACTGCCTGTCTGCCTAATACCGCGCCTTCTGTGTCGAAGGCTAAAGGTACGTCCTTTCGCTCCTTCAGGTAAAGCAAAAGGTCAGGCGTACCAGAA
The DNA here is from genome assembly GCF_028390025.1 of Pseudophryne corroboree. Classification (NCBI taxonomy): domain Eukaryota; kingdom Metazoa; phylum Chordata; class Amphibia; order Anura; family Myobatrachidae; genus Pseudophryne; species Pseudophryne corroboree. The sequence goes on from NC_086447.1 coordinate 445,451,995, forward strand.
GCAGGCCCGCACTTCCAAACCTGGTAAGCCGAAGCCCAAAAGAGCCCGTAAGCCTGCTGCCAAGACCATTAAGCCTGCCACATGACGGGGTGGGCCTCCCCCTGGGGGATCCCAGGGTGGGGGGCTGGCTTCTAGGGTATACCCAGGAATGGTTGAAGACCACTTCAGATGCCTGGGTAAGGGAAGACATCACTCGAGGTTACGCCATAGCCTTCAAATACCGACCCCCTCATCGATTTTTCCAGACGTCCCTTTGTACCAGACAAAGGCAAAAACTCGACACTCGGTGGTACAGACCCTCCTGGATACAGGAGTCGTCGTACAGGTGCCTCTTGCTCAGAGGGGCCGGGGCTACTATTTTCCGCAGTTTCTAGTCCCGAAACCGAATGGGTCCTCCCGGCCCATTCTCAACCTCAAGGCATTGAACAGGTTTGTGAAGGTTTCCAAGTTCCGTATGGAAACCCTTCGCTCTATAGTTCTGGCCTTGGAACCTGGGGACTACATGGTCTCCCTGGACATACAGGATGCTTACCTGCATATTCCTATAGCAGTGTCACATCAACAATACCTGAGGTTCGCTATTGGCAACCTACATTACCAGTTTCGGGCGTTACCTTTTGGTTTAACAACGGCTCTGCGAGTCTTCACCAAAGTTATGGCGGTGATGACGGGGGTACTCCGCCGTCAAGAGGTCAGGATACTGCCGTATCTGGACGACTTGTTAATCCTGGCAAATTCCCCAGATCTTCTCCTGCGTCATCTGGATATTACGGTCCGGATTTTACAAGCCCACGGGTGGCTCATCAACTGGAAGAAATCCTCCCTGGTCCCTGCTCAGAGCATGGAGCACCTGGGAGCGTTGTTGGACACTCACAACCAGAGGTTGTTCTTGTCTCAGGAGAAAGTCCTGAAGATTCAGGACAGGATTCGTTGCTTCCTTTCTCGTCCGCAAGTGTCGATACATTCGGCAATGCAGGTGCTGGGCCTCATGGTATCAGCATTCGACATGGTGGAGTATGCTCAATTCCATTCTTGCCCCCTCCAGAGGCTGATTCTAGCCTATTGGGACGGCCTGCCTCACCGGATCAGATCTCAAATTATCTTCTTGACTCCGGAGGTCCGTCTGTCGCTACACTGGTGGCTTCGGGACCAACAATTGTGCAGGGGTCGTCCCTTCTGGATATCCAACTGGGTCCTGTTGACGACAGATGCCAGTCTAAGAGGTTGGGGCGCGGTGCTGGAGCAACACTACCTTCAGGGTCGGTGGACCAAGGAGGAATATCCTCTCGATCAACATTCTGGAATTGCGGGCGGTCTTCAATGCGTTGAACCTGGCCCAGCATTTAATTCAGAACCGTGCTGTTCAAGTACAGTCGGACAACGCCACCACAAGCCGTTTGGCAATGAAGGAAGTCTCACGGATTCTACGTTGGGCGGAACGCCATCTACCGGCCATATCTGGGAGACCTGAATTGGGAAGCGGGCTTTCTCAGTCGTCAGGACGTGCATGCCGGCGAGTGGGGCTTCCATCCAGAAGTGTTTCAACTCCTAGTGGAAAAGTGGGGCCTTCCAGACGTGGATCTGATGGCGTCTCGACACAATCACAAGGTTCCGGTCTTCGGAGCAAGGGATCCTCAAGCAGCATTCGTGGATGCTCTGGCGGTGCCGTGGAGGTTTCGGCTGCAGTATGTGTTCCCTCCGGTGTCACTCCTGCCCAGGGTAATTCGGAAGTTCAAGCAAGAAAAAGGAAATCTGCTTCTCATAGCTCCAGCGTGGCCCAGACGGCACTGGTTCTCAGACCTGCACGGCCTATCGTCAGAGCGTCCAATTCTACTTCCACAACGCCCAGACCTTCTCGTTCAGGGCCCCTGTGTCTACCAGGACCTTGCCCGGCTATCTTTGACGGCGTGGCTCTTGAAGCTTCTGTCTTGAGGGCTAAGAGGTTTTCTGAAGGGGTCATTAAAACTATGTTGCGGGCCCGGAAACCGGCTTCTGCTCGGATTTATCATAGGGTCTGGCATTCCTACTTTGTTTGGTGCGCATCTAACAATTATGACGCTTCCAAGTTTAGTACAGCCAAACTTTTGGCTTTTCTGCAGCAAGGCCTAGATTTAGGCCTGCGTCTGGCCTCCCCCTTAAGGTTCATATTTCTGCCTTGTTGGTGTGGTTTCAGAGAAAAATTGCGACTTTACCTGATGATCATACTTTCACTCAGGGTGTGTTGCGTATTCAACCTCCCTATGTCCCGCCTGTGGCTCCTTGGGATTTGTCGGTGGTTTTGGAGGCGTTGCAGGAGCCTCCATTAGAACCTCTTGGTTCAGCTGACCTTAAGTGGCTTTCCCTTAAGGTGGTGTTCTTGCTGGCTATTGCCTCTGCTAGAAGAGTGTCGGATTTGGGTGTCTTGTCTTGTAGTTCCCCATATCTGATTTTTCACCGAGACAGGGCGGTTCTTAGGACTCGTCCCGGATATTTACCTAAGGTGGTTTCTTCGTTCCACCTTAACCAGGAGATTGTGGTTCCGCCCTTTGTTTCTCCTGATTTGTCTCCCAAAGAGCGGTCTTTGGATGTGGTACGGGCTCTCCGTATCTATGTGAAGAGAACTGCTTCTATTAGGAAATCTGATTCTCTCTTTGTTTTGTTTGGATTTCACAAACGTGGCTGGCCTGCTCACAAGCAAACTCTGGCCAGATGGATTAGAATGGTGATTGCACATGCTTATGTGAAGGCTGGCCTCTCGGCTCCTGATTACATTAAGGCCCATTCTACTCGGTCTGTTGGACCTTCTTGGGCGGCCCAACGTGGTGCGACCCTTGATCAATTGTGCAAGGCGGCTACGTGGTCCTCAGGGAACACGTTCATAAGGTTCTATGCCTTCGATACTGCCGCTTCCCAGGATGCTTCCTTTGGACGCCGAGTTCTTGTGCCCGCTACAGTGCGTCCCCTCCCATAAGGAACTGCTTTAGGACATCCCCCATTGTCCAATCCTTGTGGAGCCCAGTGTACCCCGCAGCAGAAAACGAGTTTTATGGTAAGAACTTACCTTTGTTAAAACTCTTTCTGCGAGGTACACTGGGCTCCACAAGACGCCCACCCTGACGCACTTAGCCTCTTTGGGTTGGTATGGCATTAGCCGCTGACACTTCTCCTGTCGTGAGAGTGTGGTGTATGTGGCTACTAACCATTGTCGTCTCTTTTCCTGCTACTGCATTGGGCTGGTTAACTAAAAACTGAGCTCCTGTGCTGGGAGGCGGGGTGATATAGGAGGCGGCGCTGTGCATTCTGGGAACAGTCAAAGCTTTGAGCCTGTTTGTGCCTCGGATCAAGATCCTACTCTACACCCCATTGTCCAATCCTTGTGTAGCCCAGTGTACCTCGCAGACAGAGTTTTAACAAAGGGAAGTTCTTACCATGAAACTCGTTTTAGAAAGGCGAGAGACTGAGACGTCTACTGCTGGAGACTATTCCCAGAATTTCCTGCCTTCAGGGGCAAAGGGGAATGTATGCAAAAACAGTTTTGACACCTGATATTTCTTATCTGGATTCTTCCAGGCTATTTTAAATAAGTCATCCAATTCCTTGTAATCTGGAAATGTGACTGTCAGTTTGTCTTGTGGGAGGAAAAATGACTGCTGAGTAGTAGCATCCTCCAGGGGGAGCTTTAACACATCCCTAATAGCCAATATGAGGGGTTCAACACCCTGGGTAGGGGTGGAATCCCCACTTATGGGGTCCACATCATCCTGTATATCATCATCAGTATCTGATAGTGCAGGTAGAGCATGATTTTGTGCACCTGTAGTAGACAGAGGGAGATGTTTAGCAGCTAGACTTGCCACTGCTTGTTGCAGTTCCTGAGTCTTATTGGCATTTGCAGTGAGCTGACATATCAGACATCATACTTTAAATAGCCCCCAACCAGGATGGCTCTGGACTCTCCCCCACATTGATATCAGCATTCTGAGATGGCTGACTACACTGCTCACATGATATGGTGCTAGATGAACTAGGAGAGAATATAGCATTACATACACTGCATAACTTCTGTTTTACCATATTGAAGCAGAAAATAGTAAGAATACACACAAAACTGTCATATATATATATATATATATATATAAAAATATATATACACACACACACAAGCCTGCCCTATTGCATGTGAAAGGAGACACAGGAGAGGGGACCCTAGCGCACCCAGCGCTGTGCAGCCCAAATGAGGCAGTCAGCGTTTTTTGTGTAAACAACAGTGAGACTGTAATATGAGAAACCCCTCAGAGGGATGTTACTTCTGCACAGATATAGCGGCTCTCCCCTTCTACACCCGGTACCAGCGATCCAGGGACTGATATGGAGGAGCTGTGAGGCTGCTGCTATGCAGGGGAAGGCGCCAAAATGCCGCTGAGCCCGCTCTTGTGTTGCTCCGCCAGAGCTACTTTTGAATATTTATACTGGCTATGTCTCCTAATGTATGTAGCCTCACATAAATGCTTGGTACAACGTTTTTATTAGCCAGTCTCACGTAGGGGCTACAGCGGGTCCCCCCCAGGAGCGGGGCCCCCGGTTGGTACTCACCACCGATGATCACCTTCAAGCAGCGTTAGGGGTGTGCAACATGCTGCGGCAGCCAAGGCACCATACCCCGCTGAACTAACAGCCCCTCGGGACGGTGGTCCTACAGCGGAGAAGCGGCTCTGCACCTCAAGAGGTCGGTGACCACGGTGCAGGTATGTTGTTGCCCAAACAGCATACCGAAAGAAATAAAACTTGAAAAGAAATTGAAGAAAAACTCTGGAGCTTGCATAGTGTGCATCCTCTCCTGAGGGCACTTTTTTTCTAAACTGACCTGTAGGAGGGGACATAGAGGGGAGGAGCCAGCACACCCAGTTGAAGAAATTTAAAGTGCACTGGCTCCTTTAAACCCGTCTATACCCCATCGTACTAATCTGTCCCCAATATCCCTTATGGATGCTAGAGAAATGAAAGCTATAATCGGTCAGTGTGTAGGCACAAACGATGAGCGTCCCTGCGGTTGTTCATCGTTGGTTTCCTGTAGTTTTTCAATGTAAAACAATTTGGACGATAACGATCATCATTCAGATCGTTCATCGTCCAAATTGCTGCTGTCTCCCAGTGTGTAGGGCACTTTACCTTTGTTAACTCTCTTTCTGCAAAGTACATAGGGTCCACAGAGCGCCCACCCTGACGCACCTGGACTCTTTGGGTTTGTATGGCATTGGCCTCTGGTTCTTTCTCCTGTCAGTGAGAATGTGTTATGTGCCTACCATCTTTTTTCTCTCCTTCCGGCTTTCTGCATTGTACTAGTTAACAAAACTGAGGTACAGATGACCCACACTCATCTAGTGCACTCCTGGCCACGAGAGTGCAGAGACGCTCTGATTCTAGTGAATGGACACGTGCACTCTCCAGACGCAGCGATAACTATTAGCGTGGCTCCATCTGTACCAGTGCCTGGAGGTGGGGTTATAGAGGAGTGAAGCTATGCATCCTGGGACAGCTAAAGAATTAACTGTTTGGTGCCCGGGTGCCTCATCCACCACTACACCCCGATGTTTCCCTGTGGAGCCTATGTACTTAGCAGAAAGAATTAGCTGGGTGAAGTGAGCGGCCCCCCGTCTCCCAACGCACGCTCAGCACAGATCGCGCTGTGCTGAGCGGCGGGAGTGATGTGTGCTGAGCGGTTCGCTCAGCACACATCTCTCATGCATCGGCCCGTGGGTACTGGGCTTTAGATTTGGGTAGGTTATTGTGTTTCTGTGCAGGGTAAATACTGGCTGCTTTATTTTTACACTGCAATTTATATTTCAGTTTGAACACACCCCACCCAAATGTAACTCTCTCTGCACATTTTATATCTGCCTCCCCTGCACTGCACACGGTTTTGCCCAACTGCTAACAAATTTGCTGCTGCAATCAACTCTGAATTACCCCCAAAAGGTAAGTTTACCATAACTCTTATTTCACAAGTGGGGGATTACAGGCCCTGTGGTGTGAGGAGCCATTTAAAAAAATATCTGCATGAACAAGATGCTTTTACAAACAAATACTTTCCTGGCTAAAGTGGCATTCACTTTTCATATAAATCAGGAGATCATACTTCTGTCTAACCAACAGACAAGAATTATCTACAATAATATCCTTTGACCATCTTGCAAGGGTACGTTTGTACGGTCCATGGCTTTCTTGAGGTCCTACGGGAAGGACAAATACAGTAGTTGATCTGGTTTTCTGAATTCCTTTGTACTGAGAACTAAAGAAAAATTGCTCTGACCAGATCTAGTGTATGTAATGTTTCTTTCTGCCACCTTTAATGATAAATTCCTGAAGAACTTAACAGATATATAACGGTATAAGTTTAATTTGCTGATCGTCAGGATACTGATGCCGGAATCCTGACAGTTGGCAATGCCAGCAGCACAGGACTATTCCCACTCGTGGTTGTTCACGACACCCATAGAGTAGGAATAGAACCTGTGGTGTGGCAAGCGCACACTTTGCCCTCACCCGGCTGCTGGTAGGGATGCCGCTGTCTGTATATTGACGGCAGGCATCCTGACGGCTGATAAATCATACTGAACCCGATATAACAATGTTTGCACTTAGTGCTGATTATACTTGAGCCCAACCTCTTTATGTATTGCTTGGGAACATTCCATTCACTATGCCATAAAGTTGATAAGGAAATTAATATTTTATTGCGGTTTCCTTTAAATAATAATACTTAGTAGCCAAATCTTCTCAGCTCTCAGCTGCCATGGAGTATTTTAAGGAAACCGCATTTACCATGACCCTCCCATTCAATCTGCCTATATGCATGCATCTCTCCTAAACTTGGCTTCCATAAATCCAGGGATACTCACATTTGGGCCCAAAGTTGGTAATGTCTGGTTATTACCAGATATTTTCACTCTGTGTTTAAATAGAAAAATGCAATTTTCTCCCCACATGTGGGGATGTGGAAGTATACACCTTACACCTAGATTGCTTTTATGCAAAGATAAGAAACATGGAACAATTTTATTAGGCAATTTTCAACCCAAGTTGCCCAGACCTACTCCGTGTATAAGTCCAAAACAACAAAAAATTCCTGATATAAATCCAAGGCTTAATTACATAGGAAAGCACAACTGGCCAGAGTGCCTGCTCGTGACTAAAGTCTAGCATTGACTAAGACTAGGAATCTGGACGAAAAATACGTCATTTACTGGTTTGCCAACCACTTAATTAAAATAGCTTGCTATTGCTGTTACATTCATCTATGTTTGCTCATATGTACAAAATAGCAAAGGAATACTTAATCCAGGGATAGCAATGTTGTGTTTGTTTCACAGTATGTCAAATAAAATCATCACAATTAATAAAAATATTTTATTTATTTATTTAGTTTAACTTTCATCGAATATTTGAGGGCTGTTTCTCCATCATCAGCATCCACCCCATGTCAGTCTAGCCACATGATCAGTCTTCTGCTTTGTGGGCTTCACAAAGCCTAAGAGCTCCAACTCAGAAACTGCCCTAATGAAGCGTGCACTGAGAAATCTGGTTAAGGATTCTGGATGATCTGTGATCATTTAAAAAAGAAAAAAAAATTGTAAAACAATATCAATTTGAATATGGTCAGTACCAGCAAGCAATGCATAATTCTAATGTCCGTTGTTGGGATGCCAAAATGTATACTTTCCCTTCAAGAAAGAGGGGCACAGTCTAGAATCTATGTTATGCGTATGCTTCTAGACCTGATGTATTAGTAAGGAAAAATGCATTGTGACGTCCAGGAAAAGGGTCCCATAAGCATTTGAGGTGGGGGGTAACTTTAATAACCAGCAATGAAGGAGGCAATTCTGCCAACTAAGCAACACAGACATGGTATTGTTGTAAATCAGAAATTTGCAGCTGGGTAGAATTTCTATACATGTACATTTCTACACCTACTTCAATTACTCCTGCATCCAAAAAAGTAAGGTGTATCATATATGCAAAAAGTACACTTTTCACATTACTTTGAGTTTTAAGGTGCTAGATGGGTGTGGTATAAAAGATACAGTGTCTAGTTAGACAGTCAATAGATAGACACCATATGTTAGACAGACATTAGGTCGACAGGGTCAAAAGGTCGACATGAAAAAGGTAGACAGTACAAAAGGTCAACAGGGTCAACATGAAAATAGTCGACATAAAAAAGGTAGACACCATGTTTATTGCATTTTTGTGTGGATAGTTTTGTCATCTGGGAGCCCCAATTGTAGAAAGCCATACGCTCGCCACAAGGTTTATAACCAACTCTATGCCGACATGCATAGAGAAGGTATGCAATAGTCCAAAAACATGTTAAATGAAAAAAAATTGTCTATCTTTTTTATGTCGACCATTTTCATGTCGACCTTTTGACCCTGTCAACCTTATGTCTGTCTAACATATGGTGTCTATCTATTGACCATCTAACTAGACACTGTCTATCTATCAACCGGATACCGTGCTAGATACCCATGAAATATTGATGGGTGCAAAAATGAATCTAAAGTACAGATATCTATGCATAGAATAGATCTTCAAAATAGCAATCGCACAGAATTCCAGCTGTAAAGGATACTGAATGAAATTAATTAACAAAACTAACGGCTGCGCAATCCAATAAAAAAAAATTCTATCTACAATATTGCTGTTAAATAATATAAAACTGGTAGATTGGGAATCACAGACTATGTAACCAAATGTAAGCTACTGCAGCCACCTCTGTACCGTATGTGTGGTGAGGTATTGGCTAGCACAATTCTCTCCATAGGCAGCCCACATAATTAAGGGTTTTCATATCCACATGCTTATGAAGTCATACACAAATGGAAAGGAGAAGCAACGCTGACTCCAGAATGAAATAACAGAATCTATGTCCCAATCTCTCAGCATTATGAATCATACAACACTTGTCCCTAGGTCTGATCCGTTTTGGGGGGGGGGGGGGGGGGGGGGGGGGACGACTCACAGTTCATCTCCTCTCATTGGGGTCAATTCAAAATCAGCCTCGCGCCAGCACTTTAGTCAGATTTCTGCTCGCACCCCCGGGGGTGTCACATGGTGCTGTGTTGAATAGCGCCGGGAGCTAATTCCCAGCGCTATTCAACTGTCAGCAAATTGAATTGACCCCATTGTTGTGCCAAGAATTGGACTTAATCCTGAATGTGTAAACAAACATGTTAGATCTTTATCCAGTTATTTTGCCTTAGATACAGGCTGTACAGTATAAACGCCACAGCAGAAAGGGCCACGGGGGTTACATAGCACTGAACAGGGGAATACAACTAGAATAAAGTATTTCAGATTTTGAACAATTTTCTATAAGACAATTAAGAGACCTTTATATTGCAAAATAAATTATTTTGAAAATATCATGTTTTGCCTTACGAGGCTTGTACCATAGATGCACATCATGTAGAATTAGTTACTTATGGTGTAAAGGGCTGATTCAGTTCTGAGTGATATGCTGTTGGAACAGCATTGGAATGCTGGAAATGAAGGTACATTGCAGGTGTATTAGGAAAATGAGCAATGTTTCCCTCCTATAAGTCTCAGCAATGCTCATAGCTGCACATCACTTGGAATTGATTTGGTTCTAAGGATGATATTTACACAGTCACAAAGCAATTACTCTAAACTCCAACTCATAAATAAATGTATTACGATGCAAAATAATTACAGTGCACACGTCTACCACCTACTTCACTGAACATTTAAAGATAATTGTATATTACAGGTTTAAACTGCTGGACAGATTAAATCCCAACGTTAGGCTCCAGCAATACATTTTGGCTACCTTGCCCCTGGGATCTCTCCAGCATTGTGTAAATCCTCTTTTTGTTTCACCCATATCAATTAAACTTTGAAAAATATATGCTGCTTGTACAGCCAAGGCTATTCTTGATCTATCAGAAGCGAAAGCTGATCTGGGAGAAAAAGGATTTAAAGATTGAGCATGTTCATATTATTAATGAGCTGACACACAATCACAGCCAAGTTCTGAGCAGAGGACAAGCCTTTGCATGTGCTGCATTTCTAAATGTTTAGCTGCTGCTCCACATTCTACTTATAGACAAATGAAAGGATAAATAAGAGGATACTGAGTCATTTCATCCACTTGCTTCAGGGAATCTGCATCACTCTCATCACTAGCACTGACAACTGTAGCAAATGCCTGCAAATACATGAAAAATCAAAATGGCATGACATTGGTTACTGCCACAACTACACCGTAACAAAAGCTTTTAGCAATAAAAAAATAATGGGGCATATGCAATTGCGGTCGAATTTCAGAAAAAGTCGAATTCCGGAACGTTTTCGCCTCAAAAAATCAATTCGCCTATGCAGTACAGTACTTTTTCGCAAAAAAACGGACATTCAGAATTCGACTTTTGTCAATTCGACTTTTTTCGCATTCGACTTTTCTGCAATGGTACAGATGCTGCAATTCGCCCCAAGCATATTCAATTCAAGTTTGGAAATTCGCCTGCAGTACTTTTCGACCGCAAATTCGCCTATTTCAGTCCGCCTCAGTTGACTGGCGGGTTCTCAAAAAAATTTTTTAGAACATCATTTTTTGGGATATTTGAGGATTGCTAGTAGCATATCTATTTATATTTGAAAGGATTATCTACTTGGTTTGTCTTTTTTTGCTTCACAAGTATTATTTAATTGATTTTTTAAAGGAATATTTTTTTCTTCAATCTCCTGAGGGAATTTTACCCATGATTCCACAGTTTTACCCAGGATACACTTCTGCAAAGCCCCTCCTATCTCCTCACTCCTGGGTTTGAGACTACAGGGAGAAGGAGCCATTTTACAGTCAGCTCTGTGGAATCGTTTTTTTAGGAAAATCCCTGCGTTTTAAAACACATTCCTATTTTTGTACTGACTACAATGATGGAGCCTTTTTCTGACCAGATTGTGTTGTTCATGCTGGCTGCAAGTATGATGGAGGAAGAAAGTGCTGATGAACATCAGGATCCAGGTCAGCAAATGTCTGCATTGGGTGAGCCAGTATTGCGGGTTTCATTTCCACGTCCACGCCAGTATCGCACTAGGCGTGAACTGGAGGATCTCAGCGAGTTCGAGGTGATACAAAATTATCGCTTATCGACTCGCGACATATATTCGCTGTACGCTCTGTTGGAGGCCGACTTGGAACCTCGGGCACGGTCAAATCGTGCAATCAGCGGTTTTCAGAAACTGCTGGGGACGTTACATTTTTTGGCGTCAGGCACATTCCAGCCTACACTGTCTCAAACATGCGGTTTTTCTCAGTCGACACTGTCGCGCTGTATAACCCAAGTCATTAGGGCTTTCCGCAAATTGACGATCCAGTACATCACATTTCCAGAGACGGACAGCGAATGTCGTGAGATCAAATTAGGCTTTTTCAACAAATACAAATTTCCCAATGTGCTGGGCGCGATTGACTGTACCCACGTGCAGATCAGACCGCCACGGAATTCAGAGGAATGTTTTCGGAACCGAAAACAGTTCCATTCCCTGAACGTGCAGGCGGTCTGTGATGTAAACATGAGATTTTTGAACATTTTTGTGGGATTTCCTGGATCATCTCACGACTCCTTCATCCTAAGCCAGTCATCGCTGTTTGACAAGTTCGAAACAGGAAACATGCCTGGTGGCTGGCTGTTAGGTATGTATTTTCATTTTTTTATTATTTTATTATTATTTTTTTTATTATTTTTTACAAGTACCTAACATTTTTTTTATATTTTCTATAGGCGATGCGGGTTATCCAAACAAACCGTGGCTGTTGACCCCATTGTCTAATCCTGTTGGTAGAGCAGAAAAACGTTACCAAGAGACACACATTGCATCGAGGGGAGTAATGGAGCGTGCCTTCGGTGTACTTAAAAGCCGGTTTCGATGTTTAGACACTTCCGGCGGTGCTCTTTTGTACTCACCGTCGAAGGTTTGCGGCATGGTAAATGCATGTTGTATTTTACACAACATATGTGTCGCAAACCGTTTGCCGGTGACTCTTCGTCGTAGTGCTTTCCTACGCGGGAACCGGTCTTCTGCTCTACCGGTGGGTATGGGCGAAGGAGAGGATTCCCGGCGGACAGTGATACAAAATTTTTTTGCAGTTACCTGTGAGTATACTGACAACATTTGTATTATCGTGTAAACTGACATTGGATTTTTTTTTAAAAAAACCTCTTCATTTATCTATTACAGAGTTTTACATCCTGTTGATGTGTATCCCCAGGCTGTGTTTATACAGTTTGTTCCCCCCTGTTTTATCCTGTTTGGTTACCGCAAATATTTGACCCTTTTATCCAACTCTACCATGGGCGACCTACTGGTGATGTGGACCTGACCCTCCGCCATGTAGCAGACAACCCCCTCAGGTGAGATGGATTGCCCAGAACTCCCTTTGTCCAAAATCACCCCGGCATGTCCAAAGTGCAGCACTCCGGCATTTGCAAGACTGCACATCCAAACATTCCCTCCTGATACACCAATGCTGGTCAGGGAATGTTTGGATGTGTAGTGACGCAAGTGCCGGAGGGTTGCATTTGGACCCACTGTTCCCCGCTTGTGTTGTGTGGACTGTATGTACCTCTTCTTTCCAGTCCCAGGGTGACACTATTACCCACATCTGGAAGCTCATACTGTTCTCTTCCACAGGTCCTGCGGTGTATCTTCCCAAGTGGCGTGGATGTGAGGAGACACGCCATTTCACCCGATGTTCCATGGGCGACCTAATGGTGATGTGGACCTGACCCTCCGCCATGTAGCAGACAACCACCTCAGGTGAGATGCATTGACCAACAAGACTCCCTTGTCCAAAATCACCCCGAAATGTCCAAAGTGCAGCACTCCGGCATTTGCAAGACTGCACATCCAAACATTCCCTCCTGATACACCAATGCTGGTCAGGGAATGTTTGGATGTGTAGTGACGCAAGTGCCGGAGGGTTGCATTTGGACCCACTGTTCCCCCGCTTGTGTTGTGTGGACTGTATGTACCTCTTCTTTCCAGTCCCAGGGTGACACTATTACCCACATCTGGAAGCTCATACTGTTCTCTTCCACAGGTCCTGCGGTGTATCTTCCCAAGTGGCGTGGATGTGAGGAGACACGCCATTTCACCCGATGTTCCATGGGCGACCTACTGGTGATGTGGACCTGAACCTCCGCCATGTAGCAGACAACCCCCTCAGGTGAGATGGATTGCCCAGAACTCCCTTTGTCCAAAATCACCCCGGCATGTCCAAAGTGCAGCACTCCGGCACTTGCGTCACTACACATCCAAACATTCCCTGAAACACCAATGCTGGTCAGGGAATGTTTGGATGTGTAGTGACGCAAGTGCCGGAGGGTTGCATTTGGACCCACTGTTCCCCGCTTGTGTTGTGTGGACTGTATGTACCTCTTCTTTCCAGTCCCAGGGTGACACTATTACCCACATCTGGTAGCTCATACTGTTCTCTTCCACAGGTCTTCCGGTGTATCCTTCCTAAGTGGCGTGGATTTGAAGAGACAGTTCCCCGGGCAATCTACTTACGTACAATTCTACTGCATTACAAATTTTAATAAAAACCACAGGAAACTTCTATTTTTAAAAGTTTATTGAAGAAAAAATTTTTTTAATAAAGTTTGAAAGTTAATTAAAACAAAAAAGTAGTTTGTTCTTCTTTACATTCTTTTCTTGTGTATATAGATATCTGTGGGGAAAAGAAAAAAAGTATATTAAAGTAAAGACACACTAAATTCATGTTCATTTCTTTTCAATGAAAATTTGGGGAACAACACAGCCCAGCATGACCCATTGCTGGACGGTGTTGTTCTACAAAGGCATGCGGTTCAAAGTGAAAGAGTGGCGTCAGTGGTCAGCACTTTGACACGCTAACATTTGTGGAACAACACAGCCCAGCATGACCCATTGCTGGACGGTGTTGTTCTACAAAGGCATGCGGTTCAAAGTGAAAGAGTGGCGTCAGTGGTCAGCACTTTGACACGCTAACATTTGTGGAACAACACAGCCCAGCATGACCCATTGCTGGACGGTGTTGTTCTACAAAGGCATGCGGTTCAAAGTGAAAGAGTGGCGTCAGTGGTCAGCACTTTGACACGCTAACATTTGTGGAACAACACAGCCCAGCATGACCCATTGCTGGACGGTGTTGTTCTACAAAGGCATGCGGTTCAAAGTTTCTTGAATTAAACATGGTTCTACTCACCTTGGTACGCACAACACAAACTTATGCCGTCCACTTCATTTCTCCTCACCAATCCTATGAATAAGTCAAAAACACAGACTAGTGAATAGTAAATTCACACAATTAAAGCCTACTGTACATCATTACAAAAAAGGATTTTTGGAAGAAAAAGGGGGTATCAGAATAGCTCTTTGGCCCATCATACATGTAGCCGCAAGGAGCTTTCATCCGTTACCACACGCGCCCGCATACATGCCCGCGCATGTATGCCTACACAAAGCTCCTTGGTAGTACCCGGTCACGGGTGGGGAAGGCCAACAAAGAAAAAACAATAGTAAGAAAAACAACAAACTAATGGGAGGGGAAGACAGGGATACATGAAAAACATTTAAAAGAAAATAAAATAATACGACCGGGTTTATGGTGGAAGTCTGTCCGGATCCTCTTCTTCTCCCTGATAGGGCGTGGATGTCCTGGGAGGCTGGGGAGTATGTTGACTGGCCCTCTGTGCCCATGCTGCTGAAGATTGTGCGGCCGGTGGTGGAGGCATCTGGGGGGTGGGGTACATCCCTGTATATCCCTGGTACATCTGTGACTGTCTGTACTGGGATGGGACTTGAGGAAGGGTACGATGCGTCCTTGTGGCTTGCGACGGCGGATATGGTGGATCACCAGCGTGTTGATGAGCTGGTACTGGGAGCTTTTCATAGATCATCTGCAGTGTGGTTGCGATGACCTGTTGGCTGGAAGAGGAGTGTCGATGACTCTCCGACATGTTCTTATTGCTTTCTGCCAGACATGAGGTGTTTTCCACAAGCTTGACCATGGAATCGGACAGAATGTTAAGTACGTTCATATTCTCCCTATGATCTTGAATTATGATCTGTAGTATTGTGGCCGTGCTGTCGGAAAGAGTCTTCTGCAGTTCATGCAGACTGTTGGACATTTTCTCCATTGTCCTCTCAATGTTGTCCAGTCTGCTTCCCACAACATTTGTGTATGTATCCTGGCGTGTCCCAATCTCTGATGCCAGGGTGTGAACCCTCTGAACAGTTGAGGGATTCTGCCCTTCCTGGATGTCTGCCACAACTTGGATTTGGGCAGCTGAAAAGAAAATTAGACAATATTATACACATTCATCATACATTTTTTTGAAGGCTCACAATTCAATTTACTCACGCAGGGATGTAGTAACTGGAGCCTCCTGCACTTCCACCTCGTCATCCTCTGACGACTCCTGTAGGAGATCCGGCCTGAAGTAGGAACCAATCCCCGAAGCTAGTCCGCTGCTGGTTTCTGGCACCACTGTTTGCAAAATAATTTTTTTGGGAAAGTTAATCAACTTTACACAACTGCTGCCCCCCCCCCCCTCCCACACACACACAAAATAAATACAAACCTTCTCCATCCTGTGATGCCGCTGCTCCAGGAGCTCCACTTGTCCTCGTTTCGGAAGACTTTTCAAGGGTCTGGCTGGATACGTCTGCACGGCTGTCCTCAAACCCAAGAAAAGTTTCGTCTGTTAACCCTGTGGACTCAAACAGATCGGGTGATGGGTCCACAAGGGTTGTGTCTTGAGGCTCTTCAGTCACAGTCCCAGAGCTCCTGGAGAGACGACGATCTGGTGATGACCTGCGCGCAGGAGCTGTAGTTTGGCGCCCATCTTGTGGTGTGGTCGCCGACGGTGTCTGGCGCACAGGTGATAGTCTGTGCGCTGACGTCGTCTGGTGCACAGGTGACCAACTGCGCGATGACGAACTGTGGCGCACAGGTGACGATCTGTGTGCTCGCGATGCTTGCGGCGCAGTTGATGGTCCGCGCGCTGCTGCCGATGCCTGCTGCACAGGTGACGGTCCGTGCGCTGGCGATGTCCTGTGCGCAGGTGATGTCCTCTGGGCAGGTCTGTCTGGGAAAAAAAAAAAAGCACATTAGCACATACAAAAATTTTAAAGGGAACTACAGCTCATGTGAAAGTATTCTTACCATCAGACCTCCTTTTGGACGGCTGGTCTCCCGCCTTCCTCCGTCTTCTGGGCGGTTCTTCCTCCTGGGGAAAGCCAGCAGGACGGCTGGAGTCCACACCTCCGCGAACTCCTTCGACCATGGCAGGGTTCATGCGCCTTCTAATAACGTCCTCCCAGGGTAGCCACTTCAGATTGAGAGCCGGGCCACCTCCCGTAGCTGTCTCATGTCGGCGCTGAATCCCCATCTTCTTCTTGGTCTGTCTGCGGCAATCACTGTACCGCTTCAAGCAATTTTTGGTGCTCCGGCGGTTTCCAGATATTGCAGTGACTTGACTGGCGATGGATTCCCAGATGTTCCGCTTTACCTTAGCTGCTGTGGTCTGTGCCCTTAGTCCATACAAAATGTCGTAGGACCTGTCGACGCAATCTACTAGGGTACAGTTTTCCGCCTCAGTGTATCTGGGTCCACGCGGCTTTTTCTGTCCTGCATCTTCACCAGAGGCTTCCTCCTCCGACTGCTCCTCTGGCTGGCTTCTTGCCTTTAGGGATTAAAAAAAAAAAAAAAATTTTTTAAAAAGATCGGTATGTACCTGTGAGTGTCAGTATCCCTGGCATTGCGCACCTATTACAGTAGGTGTGCATGGCATTGCACAAACTACACTGGGTAAAGTTTGATGCTATTTGTGTCTGCAGGTGTGGTTAAGTACCTTTTTACTAGGCTTTTTCTTGGACTTCTCATGGGCCCTTGACGACCGCGGCTGGTCACTAGATGCCTGGTCGGTCGCATCCGCCTCCTGGGTTGGCTCCCACTCCTCATTGCTATGCAGGGATAGATCCGAGGGGGTGGGGGAAGGGGCGGATCGGGTCTGATTGTCCCTTGACATCTCTGTTATAAAAAAAAAAATACATACATGTATAAATGGCTGCCCCTCACAAAATGGCTGCCCCTCACAAAATGTTGACCAGGCTGTCGACTCAACTTGCTCCAAATCACCCCAAAATGGCAAGAAAGCATCCCAACACACTCAGGAGGTACACCACATCAAAATTAGGCGGGAAAACACATGTTTGAAAAACAATCAGCAGCACATGTCAACCAGGCTGTCGACTAAAATTGCTCCAAATCACCCCAAAATGGCAAGAAAGCATCCCAGCACACTCAGGAGGCACACCACAGCAAAATTAGGCGGGAAAACACATGTTTGAAAAACAATCAGCAGCACATGTCAACCAGGCTGTCGACTAAAATTGCTCCAAATCACCCCAAAATGGCCAGAAAGCATCCCAACACACTCAGGAGGTACACCATATCAAAATTAGGCGGGAAAACACATGTTTGAAAAACAATCAGCAGCACATGTCAACCAGGCTGTCGACTAAAATTGCTCCAAATCACCCCAAAATGGCCAGAAAGCATCCCAAAACACTCAGGAGGTACCCCACAGCAAAATTAGGCGGGAAAACACATGTTTGAAAAACAATCAGCAGCACATGTCAACCAGGCTGTCGACTAAAATTGCTCCAAATCACCCCAAAATGGCCAGAAAGCATCCCAGCACACTCAGGAGGCACACCACAGCAAAATTAGGCGGGAAAACACATGTTTGAAAAACAATCAGCAGCACATGTCAACCAGGCTGTCGACTAAAATTGCTCCAAATCACCCCAAAATGGCCAGAAAGCATCCCAGCACACTCAGGAGGCACACCACAGCAAAATTAGGCGGGAAAACACATGTTTGAAAAACAATCAGCAGCACATGTCAACCAGGCTGTCGACTAAAATTGCTCCAAATCACCCCAAAATGGCCAGAAAGCATCCAAACACACTCAGGAGGTACACCAATGCTAATAGAAGACCCAAAAAAGTCAATTAAAGAATAAAAAAAAACGTGAAAAACTACCCCAAAACACAAGTCTCCCCCTAAAAATGCAGCAACACAAGCAAGGGGCTATACACATACCTGCACACATGCACAAACACCCCATGTACACCTCATGGCAACCCCCACTACACAAACACATACATGCAACACCAGACACACATGTGGTACTTACCTACAAATGTAGTAAAAGCTCCTAAAATGGCTCTGCTCCGGGGTAACAGGAATCCTCCTGACTGTCCTGGAATAAAGCCTGCTGG
The DNA here is from genome assembly GCF_028390025.1 of Pseudophryne corroboree. Classification (NCBI taxonomy): domain Eukaryota; kingdom Metazoa; phylum Chordata; class Amphibia; order Anura; family Myobatrachidae; genus Pseudophryne; species Pseudophryne corroboree. Next base: position 445,470,322 of record NC_086447.1, read on the forward strand.
GGTGTCCAAACGATATCCACAGCAAACAACCAAATTGCTAGCTCTGCACCTCCACACACCTCTCTGCAGGTTCACAAAATGGCTGCAGAGCACGTGCAGCAAACAAGCCCTAATAAAGGGCTGCTTTCGGCGGGAAGGCGAATTCAGTACGCCCACTACTCGCCGATTGGCCGTAATCCGCCTGCGGGAGGGGCGAATCAGTTATACATTGAATATAGTGAATTCAGGGTCCCGGCGATAGGGCTGCGGCTGGCGATAGCGGGCGAATTATACAGGGGCGGATCTAATGACGCGATTCGCCCGCTATTGCATATAGCTAAATGTGTATTAAGCATTAGATATATACCTTCTGAGAGAGCGACAGATCAGATACTATGGTAATAAAGTTCAATCATTTTTGGGGGATTCCAGAGATACCAAGGAAGTCTAATGTGGGGTACACATGTGGCTGATAGACAACGATCGTGGGACTGATTTCGGTAAGCATACACACTTACTAATCAGCCGCACAATATGCCTGGACAGACATCAGAACGGGATGGGCATTTAAATACGGCTGCCCAGTTGTGAGGTCATGGTAGCTGGTTCCTGTTGCAGCATATTGGTCAGTCAGTCATGTGTACACACACGCAGACAGGAAAGCTATGTCTTTCAAATATATTGCATCTACTCTGCAGCAAAGCCAATGCGATATATCTGCGATAGATTTAGCTTATAGATGTAGCATGTGTACACACGAGCCAATGCGCTTAATGATATATCGTTTCAAGGCTGTACGAACAATGTATCACATAGTGTGCACCAGTATAATAATGCTACTTTCTATACGTAACCGGCAATGCTTGACCAAAATAATGAGCAAAATGTCTATTGTACTATGGCTGTGATTCATTTTCGTAAGTAAAGCAAAAAAGCATGTAACTTTGTGTCTGGAACAAACCATGCTGCTATGCAAGGGGAGCAAATACAAAGACAGCTTTATTTTTACACTGCTATGTAGATTTGTTTGAACTCACCTCAACCCCACCCAAATCTAAATCTCTCTGCACATGTTACATCTGTCCCACCTACAGTGCAACATGGTTTTGCCCAGTTGCTATCTTTTTGCTTTACTTACAAACATGAATAAGGTCCTATGTGTCATATTCCTCACTTACCTCTAACCAGTCGTAAAGGTTAATCAGTCTTCCACATTCAAGATGTAGTTTGTATGCAATGCAAATATCAGGTGCTGCACTAGACAAGGTTCCGTCATTGTCCAATGACTAAGTATTAAGAGGAGATCAATGAAAAATTATTAAATAACTAATGCACTGTGTTAATAAATATGTACATAATTACCTTTGTCTTATAAAACACATCCTCCCGTACAGTATAAAATAAATGCACCTCATGACTTTAAAATGACAAAGTCTCACTACCTTTAAGTAAGATGAAGGGCTGTTCAGAGCAGTGTGCAGTGCAACACGGGGCACAGCATTCAGATGCTTGCGTAGGATGTTGGCAGAACCAAAATATACGACCTCATACAACAGCTGCATTTCTGGAGGTGTCAAGTAATCTCTGAAACAAAAGCAAATCTAAGTACCCAAACCTTTATGCAGAGTTACTGAATTATTGTAAATGTGTAGGACAGTGGTTCTCAAACTCGGTCCTCAGGACCCCACACAGTGCATGTTTTGCAGGTAACCCAGCAAGTGCACAGGTGTATTAATTACTCACTGACACATTTTAAAAGGTCCACAGGTGTCACTTGTGATTCTGTGAGGAGACCTGCAAAACATGCACCGTGTGGGGTCCAGAGGACCGAGTTTGAGAACCTGTGGTGTAGGAGAATGAATTAACATTTGTTAAAAGAAACCTTGAACACACATGCAGAAACATAATTCCCTAAACAGAAGACATCTTGTTTATTGTTAAGCTTATGATATAGTTTATGATATAGCCCCAGGCCAGGGCATGGACTAAAGTAGCAGAAAGTAGTACATGCACAAAGAAGGATTGCAGGATATACAGTGCATCCGGAAAGTATTCACAGCGCTTCACTTTTTCCACATTTTGTTATGTTAGAGCCTTATTCCACACTGGAATATATATTCATTTTTCCCCCTCAAAATTCTACACACAATACCCCATAATGACAACGTGAAAAAAGTTTTTTGGAGATTTTTGCAAATTTATAAAAAAAACTAAGAAATCACATGTACATACTGTAAGTATTCACAGTCTTTGCTCAATACTTTGTTGATGCACCTTTGGCAGCAATTACAGCCTCAAGTCTTTTTGAATATGATGCCACAAGCTTGGCACACCTAGCTGTGGGCAGTTTCGCCCATTCCTCTTTGCAGCACCTCTCAAGCTCCATCAGGTTGGATGGGAAGCGTCTGTGCACAGCCATTTTCAGATCTCTCCAGAGATGTTCAATCGGATTCATGTCTGGGCTCCTGCTGGGTCACTCAAGGACATTCACAGAGTTGTCCTGAAGCCACTCCTTTGATATCTTGGCTGTGTGCTTAGGGTCGTTGTCCTGCTGAAAGATGAACCGTCACTCCAGTCTGAGGTCAAGAGAGCTCTGGAGCAGGTGTTAGTCCAGGATGTCTCTGTATATTGCTGTATTCATCTTTCCCTCTATCCTGACTAGTCTCCCAGTTCCTGCCGCTGAAAAACATCGCCACAGCATGATGCTGCCACCACCATGCTTCACTGTAGGGATAGTATTGGCCTGGTGATGAGCGGTGCCTGGTTTCCTCCAAACATGACGTCTGGCATTCACGCCAAAGAGTTCAATCTTTGTCTCATCAGACCAGAAAATTTTGTTTCTCATGGTCTGAGAGTCTTTCAGGTGCATTATTGCAAACTCCAAGCGGGCAGCCATGTGCTTTTTACTAAGGAGTGTCTTACGTCTGGCTACTCTACCATACAGCTAAGAAATTGGTAAATCTGCACAGAATACTGTATAAATAATATCTATAATAATTTAGTAATCAGTTAAACCAACATTATGCTTACTAAACAAATAAATTCAGCAATGGGTTGGTGGTGCTCCCGGAGAATAGTTCGGTAAACTATGTGGAAAAGGGTGGTCTTAAGAAAGAACAAAAGCAGCTATATGCCTTTTCCAGGGCACGCTTTGAAAAATTATATATATATATATAAGAAAGTGATGAAATTATGAAAATATGAGTAAATTAATACTTAACTTTTATTAAGATATACTCGATAAAAAGGGAGAAGGCGAATGCAAATAATTGCTTCAAATTTTGGGGCGATAAAAATGTAGAGAGGCGAAAATATGTTTACTCCCTTAATGATACAAAAATTACTCCAATATTGGATTGAAAAGATCTTTGTGGGAGTATACCTGCTCCAATAGGTTCAGCTATCCCATGTCAGAATATCAGAACTAAATAATAAAGAAAATTCAATGTCTGGGACCGCACAGAAAGCTGGAAAGACTTAAATGGTAGGAGAATAAAATACCTACGGTACCTAGTATTCCCTGGTGGTCTCCCAACCGGGTACTGACCAGGCCCTGCAGTGTATGGCTTCCAAGATCAGACGAGATTGGGCATACTCAGTGCGGTTTGACCGTAGGTGAGTAAATCTCCAGCATGTATAATCAATTCCAGTGTGCGGTTACCCCCGGCAGATCTTATGAGTATGATAGTCTGACAGGGAATAATACCCTGAATAAAATAGGAATGATTCAGTTTGTTGGAAAAAACCCCCACCGTATTCTGATGGGTGCTTGATCACCTGATCAAGCTCCCAGAGCGAAACGTACGTTCACTTCCGGTCCCGGTGTCCGAACTTCCGGTCGCTCGGACCTCGACGCCACAGCTCCGGATTCAGCACACCCTCTCCCTGGCTGGAACACCTCCACCCACAATTGCGGGACATCTCAGACCTCACACTGCCCACCAATGCTTGCAGACAATAAGGTTTGAGCCGCACACTGTGAGGCATCTTATTATTAAGCTCCACCAAGGGGGAATCTTTCAGAAGCACAAGATAACTTTTCTCCACTGTGTCCAAACATTTCAAGGGCACAGTGGGAGGCAGCATTTATCCTTTATGTAGAGTAATTAACTGCATTCAGTTGTGAACATTTGAGGTGCCTAACTTATAGGGTGTCTGTTCTCCCCTCTCTTTATTATTTATTATTTTTTCATTTTTTTCATTAATTTATCTTACTATATGATTTTCAGTGCAACAAGCATTATTTGTTTATTGTTTAAAAAAAGGCCTCCCCCCTATGCATTTTTTTGAATGTCCAGTACTTATACTATGTGATATCTGACCATAGGAACATTACCATATTTATATGATTGGTTCCAGTATAAAGATACAACTGTCTGATATCCAATCATAGGAACATCTAATATATGCTCCAAAAGAATTATCCCTTTACTTTTTGCTCTCTGCACAAATATGATACAACAGTAAAGAAAATAATATATTTTTTTCTTTTTTGGGGGGGCAACTAAACACCCATCAAAATACGGTGGTTTTTTTTTTCCAACACACTGAATCATTCCTATTTTATTCAGGGGATTATTCCCTGTCAGACTATCATACTTATAAGATCTGCCGGGGGTAACCGCACACTGGAATTGATTATACATGCTGGAGAGTTACTCACCTACGGTCAAACCGCACTGAGTATGCCCAATCTCGTCTGATCTTGGAAGCCATACACTGCAGGGCCTGGTCAGTACCCGGTTGGGAGACCACCAGGGAATACTAGGTACCATAGGTATTTTATTCTCCTACCATTTGAGTCTTTCCAGCTTTCTGTGCGGTCCCAGACTTTGAATTTTCTTTATTATTTAGTTCTGATATTCTGACATGGGATAGCTGAACCTATTGGAGCAGGTATACTCCCACAAAGATCTTTTCAATCCAATATTGGAGTAATTTATGTATCATTAAGGGAGTAAACATATTTTCGCCTCTCTACATTTTTATCGCCCCAAAATTTGAAGCAATTATTTACATTCGCCTTCTCCCTTTTTATCGAGTATATCTTAATAAAAGTTAAGTATTAATTTACTCATATTTTCATAATTTCATCACTTTCTTATATATATAATTTTTCAAAGCGTGCCCTGGAAAAGGCATATAGCTGCTTTTGTCTTTTGTTCTTTCTTAAGACCACCCTTTTCCACATACTCTACCATACAGGCCTGTTTGGTGGATTGCTGCAGAGATGGTTGTCCTTCTGGAAGGTTCTCCTCTCTCCATAGAGGAATGCTATAGCTCTGACAGAGTGACCATCGGGTTTTTGGTCACCTCCATGACTAGGGCCCTTCTCCCCCGATCGCTCAGTTTAGACGGCCGGCCAGTTCTAGGAAGAGTCCTGGTGGTTCCAAACTTCTTCCATTTATGGCTAATGGAGGCCACAGTGCTCATTGGGACATTCAAAGCAACAGATATTTTTCTGTACCCTTCCCCAGATTTGTGCCTCGAGACAATCCTGTCTCGGAGGTCTACAGACAATTCCTTTGACTTCATGCTTGGTTTGTACTCAGACATACACTGTCAAGTGTGGGACCTTTTATAAACAGGACTGTGCCTTTCCACATCATGTCCAATCAACTGAATTTACCACATGTGGACTCCAATTAAGCTGTAGGAACGTCACAAGGATGATCAGTGAAAACAGGATGCACCCGAGCTCAATTTTGAGCTTCATGGCAAAGGCTGTGAATACTTATTTACATGTGATTTCTTAGTTTTTTATTTTTAATAAATTTTCAACCCCCCCCCCCCCCAAAAAAAAAAAAAAACAACAACACGTTTTTCATGTTGTCATTATGGGGTATTGAGTGTAAAATTTTGAGGGGAAAAAGGAATTTATTCCATTTTAGAATAAGGCTGTAACATCACAAAATATGGAAAAAGTGAAGTGCTGTGAATACTTTTAGAATGCACTGTATATCTGAGAAGGGCCTTATTCTACAGAGTGAAATATATTGTATTTGAGTTGTCATTTTGCCTCTTCATGTCGCCAGTTTCAGGCACTGACAGGACTCAAGGAACAGTTCTGAGCATCGAAACAGCATTGGGAAGGCTGTGGGTGTGGATTATTAGATCTAAACTAAAAAGGTCTACCGTCCATATGTCTACCATTAATGGTAAACATGCATTAGGTCAACAGGGTCAAAAGATCGACAAGGAAATGGTTAACACATAAAAGGTAGACATAATTATTTTTTAGTCTTTTTGGAGTGTTTTGTCACTTTTCGGTCACAAACAAGACCCATTAGTGTACTGCTTCGCTCGCCATGCTTCAGGCAAGGTGCCTATTCCCAATCGCAGTCCATGTGAATGGTAAAGTACAAAAAACTTTTTTGGGGGAAAAAGTGTCGACCATTATCCTGTCGACCTTTTGACCTGTCTACCTTTACATGTCGACTTTTTGATCCGGTCGACCTTATGCATGTCTACCATTAGGGATCGACCTATTGACTGTAGACCTGTTAGTGTAGATCTATAGAAAGGATGCCGTGTCTGTCAGGTAGCCATTTGAGAGCTGTGAGGGAAGGGGGCTGGAGAGACACAGAGGACAGCATGAGGCTGAAGAGACACGGGGGGGGGGGGGGGGGGGGCACAAGGCTGGAGTTGGGAATGAAGTTATATGGCAGCCACACTTCTGTCATTATAGGCCACTTGCAATCATGTCACGGTATAACAAAAAGTAACTGAAACCTAAAAATATGCAGCTTCATTTCCAGTCCCTGGAACTTTATCATATATTTTTTTCGCAATCTCAATTTTTATCAAGCAGCAAAGAGAGACACACAAAAAAAGGACAATCTTTTTTTTTCTCTCGCAATCTCAATTTTTATTAAGCAGAATTTTTTATAATAAGCGAGAAAGTCTGTTTTTCTTTTATGCATGGCCAGAGTTTTGTACCTAACTTCGCCAAATTTGGCATGGTGATATAGTTTGACCAGGATTAGGTTTTTGCCTAGGATTGAACTTTGTCAGGTCCATGGAGGTCTACACGGTGGCCACCAACTAGGCTGTGGAGTGTCTAAATTAAAATTTGAATTTAAGCAACTTTGCTCAGGATGTCTCCCAGTGCCAAAAACAGCACTGATCTGAAGGTACAAGCTGATATGTACCAGTGGGGGGTCAGGCAGAGCGCAAACAGTAGAACAGCGAGCCGGAGGATCAACTGTCATCCTGCACTGACACTTACTAGCCTTGGCCTCAAATATTGGTCTTCAAGGATATCTTCTCAGCATTGATTTCTGTTCTGCAGTGATTTCTGAAACCGCAGTGATTTTTGAAGCTATACTGATTTCTGTTCTGTAAGTCAGTCTGCTCCTGATATACCCCATTCCAAACAGTCAGAGAATATGCCTGCCTGCACTGTCATTTACTCCTAATTTGTACGGTTATCCAGGTGTGAATGACTTCTGTGTTCCTTCTTAAAGCTTTCCCCCTTTAGTATACCACATTCAAACTAAGTTTATTCTTTTCACATATCAGTCTTCAAAAGTGTGGCCCTTTTGAGGATCATTCACTGTTAAAGCACAACCACAGACTAAGTTTCAGAAAAGCCATGCCACCAAACAAAAAAATCGATCCAGTCTGGGTCACAGCTCCACAGCTGCCAGAAGTGTAAGAGTTGCAAGATGTGAGGAGACTTCAGGGGAAGGACAAGCATGCTTGGTAGCTAAACAAGAGAGACAAGCAGCCACGAGAGAGAGAGAGAGAGAGAGAGAGAGAGAGAGAGAGGGAGAGAGAAAATAACTCAATGCAAGGCTAGCTCATCAATCGGCTAATGCTGCTAGACATGCAGCATCCAGGGCTATGGAGTACCCAGCTGCAAGACAAACATCAGTTAGCCGATGCTGCTAGATATGAAGCCTCAAAAGGACATGGAGTCAGCAGCTGCAAGACAAACACATCAGTCAGCCGATGCTGCTAGACATGGAGCCTCAAAAGGACATGGAGTCACCAGCTGCAAGACAAACACATCAGTCAGCCGATGCTGCTAGACATGAAGCCTCAAAAGAACATGAAGTCGGCAGCTGCAAGACAAACACATCAGTCAATTAAGGCTGCACAAACTGCTACATCTGGGGCCATGGAGTCCCCAGCTGCAAGAGAAACCCGCCAGTTAGCCAATGCTGTACAAACTGTAGCCTCGAAAGCCATGGAGTCTCCAGCAGAAACACAAATTCAACAATTTGCTAATGCTGCATGAACTGCAGATCTCCGAGTAAAACCATAGCAAAACTTTAAACATGCTGCATTTCACTAGGATGCAAATATGCAGCATGAGATGCACCCTAAGGTAAATATTGGGAACATGTCCAGGCAATGCGTGCATTGCAGTGCTAAGACATGGGACAGAGAAGCACCTGGTATGTGTTGCTGTGGGAACAAGATGAAACTCCCACCACTCTTGGACACACTTGAGCCACTTAAGACTCTGGTTGCTGAAACACACAATAAATCAAAAGTGTTTTGCTCAGACATTCAAAAATATAACTCTGATCTCCAAATGACATCCATTCTCCAACACGAACAAAGCCAGGGTTTCCCAGCTAATTTTGAGTAAAGCAACACAATACATAATAGGACATATTTATGCAGTATCTCTAGTTCTTCAAAACTTATTATTGGTGATTTCCAGGGGAAAATATACTTTTATACTTTTTACACTTATCTAATATAAACAAAATAAAAGTCTACTTATGAACACATGTTGCTATAAGAAAGCTCTTTAGCCCCCCCAAGAAAATGTCAAGAAACAGAAATTTTTAAATAAAAAAAAAAAAACAATTTAACAATCATAGGGGGAGACTTATCAAAGATGGAGAGAGATAAAGTGTTGAGGGAAAGTATTAATCAACTTCCGTCATTTATCAAATACAGCCTGTAAAATGACAGTTTGGAGCTTATTGGTTGATACTTTATCTCCCTCCAAGCTTTGATAAATATCCCACATAGTGTGAAAACCTGAAATCTGGCCTGGCCAGAAAGAAGGGGACGAGAGTCAGCGTCTTTCCATGTCAACCCATAGGTGTTCAATGGAATAAAGCTTATAATTATTGCACACTGTCTCACTTTAACCTATATCTTTGGATTCCATGTTGATCACAATGAAAAATATGTAAAAGCTAACTAGCTGGATCAAATTATATATTTTTTATATTATTTAAAGTGATTTTACTCAATATATTTGAAATACGTAGTTATGGTAGACTTACCGTCAATAACTCTATTTCTCCTAATTCCACAGTATCCATAGGATAAACATTGGGATATGAGGGAGCGTCAGCGGATTGGCACCAGCAATCAAAAGCTTTCAGCCTCCCAGAATGCAACGGGCTAGTCCTCTATATCCCCGCCTCCTGGCTCAGGCAATTCTGTTTTCCAAAGCTCAAGGCAGAAGCATTATAGAGAGCCCTAATCAGGCGAGAAGAACACACATGCACCCCCTTCCGTACATGAAGGAAAAGGTTAGTAGGTGAAAGGATCCGCAAATCAGGTGTGTCAGGATAGGATCCCTGTGGACTTAGGAGAAATAGAGTTATCGACGGTAAGTCTACCATAACTACGTATTTCTCCTGCAGGGTCCACAGATTATCCACAGGATAAACATTGGGATGCCCCAAAGCAAATTTAGTGGAGGGGACGCTCCTGACTGGATAGGAGAATCCTTTGCCCGAATTCAGCGTCCTGAGAGGCAAAGGTATCAAAGGCATAATGTCTAATGAATGTGTTAATGGAAGACCATGTGGATGCCTTACATATCTGTTCAGCTGAAGCACCACGTTGTGCTGCCCATGAAGGCCCTACCTTACGAGTAGAGTGAGCAGAGACATTAGCCGGAATAGGGAGATCAGCTTGAGAATATGCTTCTGAATACTCAACCGAAGCCACCTCGCCAGTGTCTGCTTGTCAGCAGGCCATCTTCTCTTGTGAAATCCGTAGCGAACGTAGAGAGATTCTGTCTTTCTGATGGCACTGGTATGATCCACGTAGATCCTTAAAGCACGGACTATGTCCTAGGATGCATCTCCCGCAGAAAGATCCGGCCCTTGCAAGGCCGGTAGTACAATTTCTTCGTTGAGGTGGAATTAAACACCACCCGTAGACATTTGTCCATTCCTGCCTCAAGGAATGCTAGGACCCTGGAAACTCTGAAAGAACTAGCGTCAAATTTCCTGTCACTGCACCACTGAATATAGGCTTGCCATATTTGATAATAAATGCGAGCCGAGGATGATTTCCTTGCTCTGAGCATTGTTTGAATTACCTGTTGTGAAAATCCTCTTGCTTTCATGATGGAAGTCTCAAGAGCCACGCCGTCAAAGACAGCCGATCCAGGTGCTTGTAATAGCAAGGACCCGGAGACAGTAGATCTGGATGTTGAGGGAGTAGGAATGGAGCATCCATCAACAGCCTCTGCAGATCTGTGTACTAATGTCTTCTGGGCCCAGCCGGAGTTATTAGTATCACGGCATCCTTTCCCTGTTTTAGCTTTCGCATCACCCTGGGTAACAGGGCGATCGGTGGAAACACATAAGCCAGACGAAAGTCCCATCTTACTGACAGGGCATCCACAAATGTCACTTTGGGATCCTTTGTCCTTAACCCGTATGCGGGAACTTTGTTGTTCTGACGGGAAGCCATGAGATCTACTGTATCTCTGGTAACCCCCACTTGTCTACCAGAGTCTGGAAGACCTCGAGGTGTAAAGCCCATTTGTTTGCATGAATGGCGTGTCGACTGAGAAAATCCGCTTCCCAGTTTTGGACTCCCAGAATGAACACTGGGGACAAGGATGGATGATGAAGGTCTGCCCACCTTAACTTGCGGCTTACCTCCTTCATTGGTGTTTGGCTACGAGTTCCCCCCTAATGATTGAGGTACGCTACTGCCGTTGCATTGACTAAGCAAATTTGAACTGGTTTCCCCTGGAGAATGTCCTTTGCCTGAATTAGTGCCATATATATGGCCCGGAGTTCGAATATATTTATTGGCAGGCAACTTTCTTCCTTGGACCACTGCCCTTTGGAAGCAACTTTTTTCTGACACTGCACCCCAGCCTTGCAGACTGGCATCCGTTAGCAGAACCTCCCAATCTGAGATCCAAAAGGGTCTCCCTTTGTCCAGATGGGACGTCTGTAGCCACCAGTCTAATGACCTCCTTACTTCCAGAGGATGGATCATAGTCTGAGTTTTTATTGTCTAATGGAACCCATTCCATTTGGAAATGATCAGACGTTGTAGAGGCCTCGAGTGGAACTGCGCATACTCCATGTCGAATGTCGACACCATAGATCCCATCACACGCATTGCTGCGTGAATGGATACCCTTTGACTGTGTAGCAGCTCCTGAATCCTCGACTATATTGTGGATATCTTGTTCAGAGGTAAAATGACTCTCTAAAGACCCAAATCTAATAGATCCCCCAAGTGCGTCAACCGTTGTGATGGAACCAGGCACGACTTTGTCCAATTTAAATAACAAGCTTATAGCTGCCAAAATCAGCAGCCCAAAGATCATGGTACGACTCCTGCCATACCAACATAAAAACTGAATTTCCTGAGCCAGGAGGCGGGGATATAGTGGACTGGCCTGTTGCATTCTGGGAGGCCGAAAGCTTTTGATTGTTGGTGCCAATGCACTGACGCTACCTCACATCCCAATGTTTATCCCGTGGATAATCTGTGGACCCTGCAGGAGAAAGTTTAAAATAAATGTTGCGTCAATATTAATTTTGTATAAAAATGCTTACAATTTTAAAACCATGTGGTAAATTACAATAAAACAAATAAAAGTATAATTCCTTAAAACTTGTACTATCTTTTGTTTTTGCTTACTGCTTAAAACATTACCATCATCTTTGCCCCAAACAGGACACCCTCCTCTCCCCATGTTCGCTGTCTAAGTGTAACCCTCAATTCTTTCCTCTCAATCTCACCTCTGCATTCAGTCCCTCTCCTAATTTTCCCATTTCTACCTACATTTCCAATATAAGGCCCTATCTAGCTCAGAAAGCTATCAAAACTCTCAACTCTTTTCTTGCCTTACACTCAGCCAGTGACGGCACCACTAGCCCCCCATGCGCGTCTTCGGACAAATAGGGTTATGGCTTCATGGAAAGTGGGTGTGGCCTTGGAGAAGTCCCTTGTTTACATCACCATGGCGGCGTGGCCTTGTATTGAAGCTTCCTGGTTACATCACTCTGGGGTCATGCTGCACTGCTGGCTCCTACTCTGTGACTAAGGAAGTTTTAACTCCTCTCACTCACCAACAAAGCCCTATCAAACCTATGCAAATTCCCACCTCCAGCATTTCTAAAGGGCAGCTCCCAATCCCTGACATGCCCTACCAAACTATCAGACCTTCATGCAGTCTCCAGGCCTTCAACTGTAACATTAAAACTAATTTCTTCATTTAAGCCTACCACCATTGATCCTAAATCTGCAGCCTCTGCACTACCTAACTCGGCTTCCCTTTCCTTCTGTGTGTCCTCCATAGCTCTTGTTAACATGACCTACTATCCTTTTGTGGTCTCTATGTAATTATGTAATGCTTGGGTTGTAATTATGAAGCATTGTGAAGTTGTCTTTTACGGTCCTGTTTGATCACCCTCGTGTTATGTACTGTGGCTGTATGTTCTATCCTAGCTAAGGCACTGCGGAACAATTGTGATGCGGTATAAATAAAACCTAATAGTAACTTCTATAAACAAAAACATATAACAAACAAGATATTTTGTTTCCATTAAGATGCTGCATATATCAGGCCATAAGTTGAGTATATTGTATGCCTCTGTATCAGAGAAGCACATGGCAGGCTAAACACATGCATAAAATAAATGGAACGTTGATCAAAGGTTACAGTAAAATATGAAACCATGCTGCTGACACGCACCTAACAAAGCTATCGAGAAAGTCCACCACTTCAAGGCGAAGGGATTCAAACTTATTCAGTTTCTTTGTTCTTCTTGTTTCTTTCATTTCTAATAGAGTCTAGAAAAGGGAAAGCCAATGTATTAAATACGAGATACAAGCTGCCTAAACAAATCATCTTAACATCAGGTTCTAATAAAACGCTCTTCTGACCCATTGGCGAACTCAAATTTAAATCTGTAAAGTTTTAAATGTGATCATATAGCAGAATATGAAAGAAAAACCACCGAGTCCACCTTTGTCTTCAGTGCAAATGTATGACAGAGCACTTATCCAGCTTCAGACATTTTATGAGTCCCTTGTTGCTATCTTTGAGAGTGCACAAAGTATATTACATAGCTTTACTCGTCATATTAAGTCTGAGGAGGAGGTAGGAGGAAGACAAACGTCTTTTCCGGTGGCTTACTCAAGGCAATGCACGACTGATATACTCAAGAGAGTTTGAGGTGTGTCTGCCGAAGTTTCTAAGGATATGAACGTTAAGGTCATATATTACCCTGCACATTTTTATTAAACTAATAAGTGTAAGCTCTATTATACAATATAATGTAACACAAACAGTTCACCAAGTGCCACATCTCCTAATTATATGTTCTAAATTGCCTGATGAATCTATTGTAAAACAAAACTGTAAGTACTTTTGTGGGATGAAATAACCTCAAAAATGCTGTCAAGAAAAAGTTGCCTTTTTTGGACATTTTGCGCAATCCCTAAATGCATAGAAGTGGTTTGCAGCAGATATGTACTGCGGATCTCTGGCACTGCAGCCCCCATAGAATGCTATGGGGCTATGAAGTCCAGTATGCATCAAGTATTTCCCGCAACTTTTTACCAATAGACAATGCCATCTTTAGATAGTGTGGCCTATAGAAACCTATGTGCTTCTTAACGCAGAGTTTAACTTTCTTCAGGTTCCTCTCTGACCGTTAAAATCCCCCCGACCATGGCTTGCAAATGCACAGGTCAACGGCTACACATGCACAGTAGAACTCCCGAAAGTCCTCACTACGTAAAGGACAGCTCTTGTCGGAAGAACTTTCCTTTGTGGCTTTAATCGCATTTATTGATACATCTGATGTTAATAAACGCTGCAATGCATGCGATAGGTGGCAGGATGTATCACATGCAATATGTGATGCATGATACATCCCGTCCTCAGCGAGAGCATTTAGGGATACATTTAAAGATGGACTTTTATTTTCATACTGCTCATGCCCACCATAAAGCAGATACATCATTATATTACTTTTGTAGGTATTCATAGTTTTAATGTATTAATTTACATGATTAAAGATACTGTGGATTGTCTGATGACAATCTATAATCACAGAATGCATGTGTTTTTTTTACAGAACAAGTAACCTGGCATTTTTCATACAAAGTAATGGAAGGATCAAGAGATGTGAATTGCAACTTACTGTACTTTTATTAAATTATATGCCCCTTTTAAGGCATGTTTTCCTTTTTTGCTTAACAGGTTGTACTGGGAGCATATTACCCGTGTCTCTCTCTGGGCTGATCTGGGGAGGTGATAATCATGAAATGGTGGGTTATGGGTTAATTATTTAATAGTGGGTGAGAGATCATTTATTTGTGAGGATTTTCCATTTATTAGTGGGGTCATAATGGTGTTCATTTAGTTTTGGTGGCGTGGTTTGGGGTTATTAATTTTATGCGGGCTGATTTACAAGAGGAGGGCTATTAATTAAATGTGAATACCAATTATTTAATGTTTAGGCTGTTTGGGAGCAAATATGTTTATTTAATGTGAAAATGATTAAATGTAATGTCTGGACTGATTGGGGGGAATTGCTGTTTATATCAAATGTTATCATTAGTTGGTTGCAGGGGTGCGCCTAGTTATTCAAGTTGTGGGTGCTATTGATTCAATGGCAGGGCTGATCGCAGTAGGAGGGAAGCTTAATGTGTTGACTTAATCTATGCTTCCATATTTCATGTACCTATGTCTTTTTGCACACAGGGCCCCAACATTGCAAGATTCAGAGTAGCAGCAATTAAGCTTAATCCACAAGAATTAGGTAAAACCCCTTTCACATCACCAATACCGGATCCCACTCGGGAATTGGAAACGGGTCCTTCCCGGGTGGGATCTGGCATGGACGCTACTGCTGGCTTCCCCCACCCGGCAATATGCCGGGTGGGTTGCCATAGCAGTGTGGGGCGGAGCCGGCAGCAGAGGCGGTGCTGGGTTATCATCTCCGCACCGCCTCTCCCTGTTGTAGTGAACGGGTCCCATTGACTCGGGAGCCCGTTTACGCTGCCACTGACCCGGTATTCAACCTGGGAATAACAGGACAGGCGACCCGGGATTTCGACAATGGCGCTTTCACACCGCACGCCGAGCCGGAAATATGCTAGGTCGATACCGTGTTATTTGTGTGGTGTGAAAGGGATATTATTGGCAGACTGTGCCGCTCTCTCCTACTTGTTCTCGCAGCTTTCACTGTCCGGATTCCAGTGCGACTGTCAAAACTTTTAAGAGTTGAAATGAGTCACATTAAAACATGCAAATATTTATATTTTTTACTACAAACATACAGAGAATAAAATCTACAAAATGGATTTCTTAGACTCGCACTGGTGTATTTAGCTAGCAGCTTACAGCAGGATTTTCCAAACATTTTCTGACCAAGTACCTTTAATTTATAAATGATAATCAAGTGCTATCACTTCATCAAGGAGAACTACCTTCGTCTCATGACAACTATAAAATACTGGGCTGTATTTTAACTCCTTAAAGTAATTAAGTGAAAGAAAATGGATAATCAATATGCATATCATAAATACAAACACTTTACGTTATTATAAATGTAATACTGACCTTCTGAAGTTGGTAAAGATCTGTTTTTTTGTGCAGGTCTTTCTGTGGTAAACTCTCCTCATCATCCACATTTTCTAAATGATCTCCTGGAATAAATTAATTGGAATCAATAAAACGTACGTGTGTGTGTGTGTGTGTGTGTGTGTGTGTGTGTGTGTGTGTGTGCGCGCGCAGAGAGTTCAAAAAGTTCTGTGCTTATCTATAGTAAGTGTTGCCCTCAGAGGAGATGTACTGCCAGACACGGCTCTTATATATATATATATATATATATATATATACATACATACATACATACATACATACATACAAACAAACAAACAAACATACATACATACACACACACACACACTTGATGGTTTGGCACACCCAAAGCAACCAGATAGCTGCAGCCGGTGCCCTCATGTAATACAAATACCAACGTGAAGATGCGACACTCACAGCTTCAAATAAGAAATCACAAACACATACATGTACACACACACTTTTTGTTGTGGTACGTTGTAACTGATCCTTTTATGGGGGTATCGGCACAATTTTTTTAATAAAGTATAGCCTATTATTTTTGGGGGAGTTTTAACATTTGTTTTATATTAACATTTGGAGGATGAGGCGCAACATAAATAAGTAGATGGAGTGCTTTGGGACAGGTGGTCAGAACCTCTGGGTTGTGATCCAAAAATATCTCTGGTGTCAAATTGTCAAATCTGGTGTCAAATTATACAAATATTACAATGAATTTATTGTAAATACATATTTATGTAACAGTATAGCGTGTATCCTAAAATTTACTCCAAGACCTAAATAGTATGGTGCCATAATTCCTTTTAGTTCAAAATGTAAATGTGTAAAAGTCTTTTATTATTTAGCATGATTAACACACTGCAAGTTATCGGTTTGCTTCTTTGATGTGAATGTATCTGAACAGTAACAGTTCTGTGAGCAAAGCACTGATGCCAGTTCAAAATGGCATCTCCAAGAGATCTGATTTATATAGTTTAGTGTTTAATGCTGCCTTATGCTGATGTAGCGTTCCTATACTCCTGTGCTGTGGAACTGGGATGCAATTAACATTTAGTGCAAGATGCAAGAGCTGATGCCATTATAGAATAAAAAGACATATTCATGCCCCACTCTGGAATGGAGGATTTTGCTTTAAATAATTAACTGGGGTCCTCCTTGCAGAACCTCTGCTCAACTTTATAGAAACAATTAGGCTACTTACACATTAAATATTAGAACATGAGGACACAAGCTGAAACTGGAAGGTGGTAGGTTCAAAGGAAATTTGAGGAAAATGTACTTTGCAGAAAGGGTAGTTTATAGGTGGAATAGCATTCCATCAAAGGTGGTAGAAGCTAAGACAGTAGAGAAACTGTTTAAACATGCTTGGGATAGACATAAGAATATGCTTACAAAGAACTGAGGATCAAATAGGGTTGAGGTTACCATAAGGTAAAAAGGGGAATACTAGATGAGCCAAGTGGTTCTTATCTACCATCAACTTCTATGTTAAATATAAAGCTAATTTACAAAGTGCAATAAAAGCGGATGCACACTGACTTTGTATTTACACAAAGCTGCCTCTTTGTTCCCCATGTGTATTTCAAGGTGCGTGTCCACTAGTCTTGGAACTATCTCATAATAGAGGGATCCATCTGAAAATTAAGGATCCTTCTATTACCACGTTTTGACAAGCCCTTCAATTTCCTTATTTTATTTTTTGGTCCACAAATATAGCTTGTTTCAGCTTGACTTATGCATTAAATGAGTCTAAAAAGTGAGAAGACATGGCAATAGTTTTTTCTGTGTACTTGAATGCGTTTATTAAACAGGCAAAAATCCACCTAGTAATGCAATTTTCCATAGAAATTAAGCTAAAACTTGCAAAAAACCTGTTCCATTAAAAAAGAAATAAAAAAAAAGACAACACCTGAGTTTGATCACTCAGTTGATGTGGAAAAGTCAAGTCCTTCTGTCGCGAGGAAAATGCTAGTTATCCCCTGTAAAAATAGGATTTTAGTACCTACCGGTAAATCCTTTTCTCTTAGTCCGTAGAGGATGCTGGGGACTCCAAAAGGACCATGGGGTATAGACGGATCCGCAGGAGATTGGGCACACTATAAAGACTTAAACTGTGTGTGAACTGGCTCCTCCCTATATGCCCCTCCTCCAGACCTCAGTTAGAAAACTGTGCCCAGGAGAGATGGACATTTCGAGGAAAGAATTTATTGTGATAAACACAGTGAGTGTCCTACCAGCTCACACCTCAAACACACCGTAGAACGTGGCATTCAGTAGAATACCAGCCAATGGCATGAACAAAACACAGCCACATGCTGAGAGAATATGTAACACAAACCGTGTGTCCACATAAGCAAAAATAAGACCCCGCATGCCATGGCATGAACGGTAGCAACCGCCTGACAGAGAAGACACACCACCAGGGTGTAACCAAAAGCAATAACTGCAGACACCGTACGCACTGGGACGGGCGCCCAGCATCCTCTACGGACTAAGAGAAAAGGATTTACCGGTAGGTACTAAAATCCTTTTTTCTCATACGTCCTAGAGGATGCTGGGGACTCCAAAAGGACCATGGGGTTTATACCAAAGCTCCAAAACGGGCAGGAGAGTGCGGACTACTCTGCATCACCGAATGAGCAAACAAAAGGTCCCCAAAAATCAGGGTATCAAACTTGTAGAGCATAGCAAAAGCGTTTGATCCCGACCAATAATCCGCTCTGCAAAGTTGAACCGCCGAGACTCCTCGGGCATCCGCCCAAGAAAAGCCCATCTTCCTAAAGAATGGACCTCCAGCGACTTCGGTGACGGCAATCCAGCCGTATAACGAACATGCCAAACCGCATCACAGATTCAGCGTGTAACAGACTGCATAACGCAGTCTCCCAAACCATGCTGGGAACATACCAGACAAACAGAGCCGCTGTTTCTCCAAACTGAGCCAAATTGGCGACCTACATACTCAAACCCCTGGCTAGACCGAGGGAATTTGAATCAGCTAATGCCTAAGTAACCATCGGCATCAAAATAGGCCGATTTCTGCGAAACCCAGACCTACCAACCGAGTACTCAATTCCTCTCTATCCACCTGAAAGATCAAACAAGGCTCTTGTGAGACAAAACCACCACTTCCAACACCCGCCTTGCGGACGTCAAAGCCTATAGCATGACCACTTTCCAACAGAGAAATTTTGTAAAGAAACTTATTAGGCTTGCATCCACACCGGCTTGTAAAGTATGGATAAGCACGACCTAGCTGAAAGTCTTCCATAGGAGCCTTCCTGGATACACACTGAGACACATAGTTACGCCAACTACGGTGGTAACGCTTTGCCGTTAGTTCTTTCCTAGCCTGAAGAATTGAGGAAACTACTTCACTGGGAACACCCGTTCGAATTAGGATATAGCATTCAACCGCCCCGCCGTCAGACGCAGCCGCGGTAAGACATGATACACGCCCTGATCTTGTTGTAACAGTTCCTCACGTAAAGGAAGAGGGCAGAAATCTTCTATGAGTAAACCATGAAAAAATTGGATAGCCAACCCTCCTTGGCTAGCCCGGATCCAAGGGGATCACCGGAACCTTTGTTCATCTTACGCTTAGCACTTTCAGAAACGTGAAAATGGAGAGGCCACATAGACCGACTAAAAACACTCACGGTGTCACGAGGGTGTCCACTGCTATAGCTTGAGTGTCCCTTGACCTGGAACAATATCACTGAGGCCTCTCGTTGAGGCAAGACGTCCACCTGACCAATAGCGACATTCCTCAAAAACTTGTCACTTCTGTGAAAACTTCTTGACGCTGACTGAATTTCTCCCGGATGGAGAATGCGCCAGCAGAGGAAATCAATTTTTCAGTCGTTCACCCCCGGTACGAAGACCGCTAATATAGCGATTACCAGACTTTCCACCCAACAGCAAAACTGTGCATCTTCTGGCATTGCCACTTTTCTCCTTGTTCCGCCATAGCGGCTTATTAACGCCACTGCCGACAAGTCGTCTGGCAGAACGAACACGGGCAGACCACGAAGAATACGTTCGTCAGAAGTAACCCTTAATTCAAGAAAGGCTATTGCAGACAAGCTTTCCAACTTGACCTCATCCCTGGAAATACGTCCCTTACAAGGACTGCTCCCCAGCCTCAGAGATCTGTATGCACGGACACCAGGATCTACACCTGGAACCCGAACCTTCATCCCTCTAGAAGAAGAGAACCGAGCAGACACCACAGGAGCGACGTCCTGGCCGTAAGGATTATATTCTGGTGCATGTGCAGGTGAGACCTGGACCACAATCCCAAATGGTCTCTTGAAAGCCACTCTGGCATTAGACCTGCCCACCAAAAAAAAACCTCGTAGGCCGCACCCAACTGTTTTAGTAACGGAACACAGTGATGAAGTGGCACAGCAAAGCTGATCCAACTCTGGATCTTCAGACCTCTTTTCACCGGAAAACACCGAACCTTAACCGGTCATTATCTACTCTGACACCCACCTCCGACATCTGTGCCGTTGGAAACAACAGCCAATCCCTGTGTTGAAGAACAGTCAGAGAGAAACAACGATTTGCACCTTTATACAGGGACAACCAGACAATGTCCTGATGCTGACGCACCTCTGTATGGCGTCGCGTACTATCACCGCTTCCAGAGTGGAACGGCAAGATCTATTAGAAAACAGTAAGGGGAAACAACCGTAACTCAGAATGTTCCCCTTTGGATTCTATAAAAACCCACAGGTCTTAGTCTATTCCTGGACCAAATGAAAATTAGTAGACTAGTGCACACCGGACCAGCCCGATAGACTCAGCGACAAGTGGTGGATGTGTAGGAAACAGAAAACGACATCCACTTCTGAGAACCTAACAAGGCTGCAGAACTCTTACCTTTTCACCTTCCACTGTCTGCACAGAAAAGGAAAAAAGAACGGCATCGAACCGGTTAAAACGACTGCATCCCACAAAAGAATGCATCACCAACCGTTGTGAAGGAGGCTAACTCCCGAAGTTAGACTTACCAGTGGTATCCGCCGAAGTTGACTGAACAGAGGCCTCACCAAATAGCTGAATACCTCCCCCCAGTATCTCTCGGAGATCCTGCTGTCACGTTGCAGCCTGCTGCAATGTTAAAAGGTAGAATCAACATAGGCAAGCTTACCCACTCTGGGTAGGGTAATTATATCGGATGTCTACCCGAATACAACACTCCCTCAAGTGCATACAGTGCAAATAAGGTCAAAGTATAGAAATAAAATATCACTTAGCTTCCTGTGTATGATCCTTTTCGACCGGGCTCTGCGTCGACCAGGAGTTGACTGTCATAATGTTCCCTCCACGTCTGGAAGAGAATAATATTCGGACCCCTTGAGAGGATCGAAACCCAACTCGTCACGGCCAATCTAGAGCTTAATCAACAGAGCGACCAGCACATGATAAGAATACCATTATTTCAGCATTCCTGGATATACATCATATAATACACAATAAAACACATATACCCTAACCCTGCATATATAAACCTATATCTACATATATATACACATATAGATATAACCTATACGCAAGTGGATTGTCCAGACCTGTCAGGTCCCTAGAGACAGTAATGTGTTGTGAATGTGTACGACCATGTACTGACATGCCCCCGAAGTGGATCTACCAGGAACGTTATGGTCGACAGAAACTAAGTAAATGTCGACAGCCAGGAACAGTAATCGGGTAAAAAATAATAATAATCTTGGAACCCCGAGGGGTCTGAGGGAAGCATACAAATACAATTTAGATAATACTCCCCCCACATATACCTAGAAATATATATATACAGGTACAAGGCAATAACAGCCTGTTAATGTTTTTACCCAGGAGGTTACCGTTGATGCCGACAGGGCATCCACCAACAACTGTGTCTCCCCTAGCGTGTTTACTGTTTTAAGCACACAAACACCAACGTGCTAATACTTAATTTTCCGAATCAAGTACCGCCATGCGCCGGCGAAGCCGACAGTTATCCCCACAGCAGCTTGTGACAAAGCCCTCACACCTGTCGACATATGTCGACTAACCGATAGTGGGTAAACAAACAGGGAAACAGTGAATTTATGTATTGCAACAAGGATTATGCGTCCATTATCAATCATAATGCTATATGACACCCATATAGCATTAAAAACACTGTGCCCCCCTCCATCTTACTACACAGCAAGTCCTGCTGGGGATCTGAGGAAAATGGCGCTGACTCCTCTGTGAGGGCTAAGCTCCGCCCCTTCCCGGCGCGCTTAAGCCCGCTCAAATATAAATATATATAACCCTATATTGAGCCGGGGGACCCCATATACAGGGAGTTTTACATCTGAGAGGGGCAACATAACACCCAAACACTATGCCCCCCCCCCTTTGTTTGTGCTTTACAAACTTCTTGGCGGGGACAGCAGGGAAAATGGCGCTGACTCTATGTGTGAGGCTATAGTGTAAAAACACTATACCCACACAGACACCAATGCTGCTCAGGGCGCGCCCCCCCCCCCCCCGCGCTCCCTGCACCCCAGGCAACCGACGGCATGCGGGAGCCCCGGCGCGCCGCGCACCCGCAGCTCTAATGGCGGGTTATCGTATGCGGCGCCCGGGACCCCCAAAACACAAAATACCTATGCTGCCCAGGGCGCCACCCCCCCCCCGGCGCCCTGCACCCATGGAGGCCGACGGGGGAGAATGGCGCGTAGTGCGCCATAACACGCCGGTGGGGGTCTGTATATGGAGCCCCGGCAGCGCAAACAGTCAGCTGGAAAACAAACTAACTCGCTGCCTAGGGCGCTCCCCCCCCC
Source organism: Pseudophryne corroboree (assembly GCF_028390025.1). Lineage (NCBI taxonomy): Eukaryota > Metazoa > Chordata > Amphibia > Anura > Myobatrachidae > Pseudophryne > Pseudophryne corroboree. The sequence goes on from NC_086447.1 coordinate 445,492,951, forward strand.
CCCGTATAAGCGGCGGCGGGGAAACAAAGGCGCGTAACGCTAAACCATGCTGGCGGGGAATGAACCACGGTGCCTCAGCACCGAAATGCTTTTATATGCCAGATCACATTAAGAAGACTAGTAACTTGCTGCCCAGGGCGCTCCCCCCCCAGCGCCCTGCACCCTGTGAGTGCGTTGGTGTGTGGGAGCATGGAGCACAGCGCTACCGCTGTGCTGTACCTCCGTTACTGAAGTCTTCTGCCGTCTGAAGTCTTCTTTCCTTCCAATACTCACCCGGCTTCTTTCTTCTGGCTTTTGTGAGGGGGGTGACGGTGCGGCTCCGGGAACAAGCAGCTAGGTGCACCAAGTGATCGAACCCTCTGGAGCTAATGGTGTCCACTAGCCGAGAAGCAGAGCCTTTAAACTAAGAAGAAGTAGGCCCTGCTTCTCTCCCCTTAGTCCCTCGCTGCAGGAAGCTTGTAGCCAGCATGTCTGCCTGAAAATAAAAAACCTAACAAAGCCTTTCAGAGAAACTCAGGAGAGCTCCCCTAGTGTGTGACCCATCACTCTTGGGCACAAAGTCTAACTGAGGTCTGGAGGAGGGGCATAGAGGGAGGAGCCAGTTCACACCCAGTTTAAGTCTTTATAGTGTGCCCAAGCTCCTGCGGATCCGTCTAAACCCCATGGTCCTTTTGGAGTCCCCAGCATCCTCTAGGACGTATGAGAAATAGGGGATACCCCCTAAATGTACCTTCTCCACACTTTTTTAATAACAGAAGATATCTTACACTACTTCCCGTGCCCACAAGTCAATACACATTCCATGTACTAACCTTGCTTCAGAACATTTTGGGTGATATTCAATTGCTATATCGCACCCGATCTCACGTCTAAAGTGACGGGAGATCACAGGGAGATATTCAATTGATCTATTTTTTCACCCCTATTGTGCCCATAGCAATTTGATTTAGCCTCATAAAACTGATGGTCACACCCAAAAAGTTCAGTTTGGGTGGCCAAACAGGTCACTTTTCCTGCATTTCAGCTCTCCACCCCCGAGGGTAGTGAGCTGCAATTATGATATTGTGTCCATCAACAGAAACAATAGAATAGCTGCCACCGGGAGCTAACGAGAGCGGGAAGAATTGAATACCGCCCTCATAGCCATAAATGTGCTAAGTGAAGGCGAGGGGCCATGACTACAGCTTTGATGGCAATAACTGGTACTGAATGTCATAACAGCTCTGTACTCCGGCAGCAATCATTATGAAGTAATACATAAGACATTTTTTATTAGATCCCTGGAAGGTGCTGCATACAATCATTGTTTGCATTTCTTACTTATGTTCTTTACTGTGCCAGCCCTTTCCCTGCACTACAGGATGCATGAGGCACATTGACACATAGTCTACACTACTAAGTCTACAACAGTCTACTGAATCAGGGATGAACCTGGAAGCTGCTGTGCAGGTATATGCAGTCTCTTTTACTGTAGTTCATTAAACATATGGCAAAAGAAGATCTGTGAGCCAATGAAAGAAACAGGAGACTGGAGCTGTAAAATCATCAACTATACCATACAATGCACTGCGCAGATACTTCATTACACACACACACACTTTCATCTATCACACGTCTGTGGGGCAATCCACTGAAATGTGATGTCCGCGATGTGCTGTTCTTTGTGGTGATTTTGTGGTACATTGTGGTGATGTTTACCATAATTGAATCGGGTTAGCTTCGGGTGACCGACGTTTTGGATCCCGGCAGTCACCATACCGACCCGGGGATTCCTGGTCCCCAGATTGCCCAGGGAAGGGGGGGGGGGGAGGTGGCGAACACAACGAAGCCCCTTGCCCCTAGCGCTCGCAACAGGTTCTATTCCAACTCTTTGGGTGTCGTGGACCCCCATGAATGTTGGGCTGTCCAACGCTCACCATTCCGGCGTCGGTATAGTGATTGGCAGTCACATGACTACATCCCACTGAATCAGCCACTTACAGTATGCTTTTGCACTTGCAAGCAGCATCACTTTGCAATGGTTGCTGCAGGGACTAATATAATCCTGACATGCATAAAATTAGGAATACAGTAGGTACATAATATTTAGAAGCTTCTCTCCAGATAATCAGAATAGAAATTAGGTCATAAAGTGGATCATGAAGAGTTGGATGCGTCAAAAACAAAGATGTCATATTTGCACAAAAAAGGGTGCATTTTCTGCAGGTTGCATAGCTGGCGCAGCTTCACAGGATATACTGTATATGCACCAATTTTATGTCAGGAGACAACAGGTTGACACAATAACCAGTGTTATTAATAAATACTAAATAACATTTACAATGTAAAATAGATTTAAAATAAGGATTCAAATACAATATTAAATGAATCATTAAGCACAATTTCTCACAAATATCTTTTCTATTCCCCTTTAAAAAAACTCAAACTGGAATTTGTGCAGCCCAACTGCAAATATCATATACGTAATGAAACAGATCGGAGATCAAGACGCAGTCAGCAGTAGTTGCCAACAGTCATCGTCATCAGGGGTCAGAGCACCCGCAAGAGACACATATGGGTCTTTGTTTGTGGTCCGTATTTGTTTGAGCAGTATTCAGGCCAATGGGGGTAATTCAGATCTGATCGTAGGTGTGCTAAATGTAGCACATCTACGATCATTTACTCTGACATGCGGAGGGACACCCAGCACAGGGCTAGTCCGCCCCGCATGTCAGGCCCTACCCCCCGCACAGGTCCAAAAGCATCACACGGTGGCGATGCTTTTGCACCTGGCGAGTAGCTCCCTGCCAGCGCAGCTCCTGCGTGCTGGCATGCAGCTACCCGCCGTGTCCCGGGTTGCAGTGGCTGCATGTGATGTCACGCAGCTGCCGCGGCCTGCTCCCCAACAATCCGGACACTCCTACGTTTTCTGGACCGCACCACACCAACGACGTTCTAATGCCGTTGGCACACGCCCTCCCGCCCCGAAACCGCCTATGCCTATCAATCAGGCAGAGGAAATTGCAGCCCAGAAATGCTTTTAGCATCACGCTGGGCTCCTGGGGTGCGCACACGCAGTGCGGCCGCTGCGCGTGCGCACTCCACAAAAGGATTCAGACGCCTGTGTGCAACCTTCATCCATTGTTCCACATGTAAAATGCACTTATGCCCAAATGAGAATTAGCCCTAAAATTATAGGGCTTTCAGATTTATTATATGGTACCTCAGAAACAGGAATTTTATACACTTAGAAATAGAACAAACATCTAGGTATGACACCTTAAGCAAGGGGAGAAAAAACATTCCAATTTGGGAAAGGATCAGAAACACATGTAACTTATCACACATCTGCCTTAAGGTGCATACACACTGTGCATGGCTGACTTCGCTGGGGTGAAAATTGCTGAGTGCACACACACTGAGCGCTTTCCCCCCCTGCCCAGCGATGTCAGCGGGGGTGAATGGCTTTCCATATCAGGACGCTATGGAAAGCTGCTCACGCCGCCATTCATCTACTGGTAATACCAGCAGATGAACGGCGTCTGCCAGCGATGAAGCGCTCATCGCCGGGGCATATACACCAAAAGTGAGCTGCTTTCAGCTCAAAATCGTCCAGTGTGTGTGGGCCTTAAGATACTGTATGCTTTGAACTGCTTCTCCTGTGCTGATGCACTGAATATACATTTCTTTGTGATCAGTGCTGTTAATAAATGGTTAAGGTGAGCTCTGGAGACTTCTCCGGAAACTCTTCCAATACAGCTGTGTAAACACAGTTCATTCAGAAGTTACTGCTGGAACACATTTAAATATAACTGCCTTCTAGGTAAAGGCATTAACTGAGGGCAAAGGCCAAACAGTACTAGAATCAGACATAGGGACCGATTTGAATATGCTGATCGTAACTGCACTTGCGCTGTCTGCATAGAACTAACTATGGCCCAAAAGTATTTGATTTGAATATGCTGATCGTAACTGCACTTGCGCTGTCTGCATAGAACTAACTATGGCCCAAATGCATTAAGCCTTAAAGAGTGATAAAGAATCAGCCAATCAGCTTAATACCTGGCATGTTACAGTCTGTGTTTGAAAAATGGCAGATAGGAAGCTGATTGGCTGGTACTTTATCACTTTCCACTTTATCACTTTTTAAGGCTTAATACATTCCATACAGAGTTGTACACACCTTGCAGATGGACTATCCCTGTCCGTACACTTACTTTGATACTGGTCCTCATCATCAGGATGCACCTGTACCAAACCCTAGCCTAGGTGCAAAAGAAATGCCTGAATACACGGGGTATTTATGCATCCAGACAACTCTGCATAGCATGCAATTCTGTCAACATGCGAAAGCTGAAAATTCTGTCTCTTCCAGCATGAAAGCAGATGCGACTAAATTGCCCACATCAATACATTGCCCCTATTTGCATACGCTTGGTTCTGGAGAATGTTGTATGAGAACACACAAAATACGCTCCAGAATGGACGTATGTTCAACAGCCCTATAGTTCATTAGTCTCACTCCCTGTATTATTTTCCTTCACACAAAAGAGAAGTCAGTGATTGGGTTTTAGAGAATTTATTTGAAATGATAATTTAATTTTATATATTTTGGGCACTATTATAAGGAATGTATAACTAGATTGTATGCATATTGGTGCAACAGTTTTCAACCCTCTTTCCCCATAGGGTCTGTAAGAAGTGAAACTTCTGAAAAATGAATGGTCACTCATTTCAGGTCTCTAATAATATATTTTCTATGATAGATAGATAAGATAGATAAGATAAGATAGATAAGATAGATAGATAGATAGATAGATAGATAGATAGATAGATAGATAGATAGATAGATAGATAGATAGATAGATAGATATAGGTAATGGTAGAGAACATGTAATTACTTGTAACTCAGAAAGCAAGAATCTACAGAGATTGGCAGTTATTCAGAACACTGTGTGATTATGGGAACAGCACGGGTAAGACGTTTTGACAGCTAAGAATGATATATTTCTTCCTCCCATTTTTATAAGGCAAACTGTGGAATTGCTACAGCATGGCTGTTTATTCTGTATTAAAGGATTGAGTTAGTATAAGGCCATACAGTAACATCTGCCTGGAATGTGGAACAGAGATTCAAGGCTGACAAGGTGAAATGTTATGGAACAGTAGTCCTACACCAAAATATGCCAGGCATCTCTAAATGTTAATTATATTTCCTACACTTCATTTTACTCTAATCTGAGCTGAGAACTGGGTTAGTGAACAAGCCTGGGACCTCTAGGGTGGCAAATCTGCAACTCCACAGTTCCCAGTTTTATCCAATACACATGGCCCTACAGCCCAGCGGTGCCAAGAAAAGCCTAAGCACTTTTCAGTCCCCTCCTACTGCTCCCACACAGGCACTAGCTGGCCACTCCATTATTGCTAAAACCAGCCCAGGCTGTTGAGCACACTGGCTGGTTGTAGATTTGGGGGTGCGTGTCATGCTGCCTATTTAATTATTACTTTAAACAGACCCAGAACAGATATTTTGCAATTAATTTTAATGGACCCATTTATTCCAGTGGTGCATACAACTTGGAAACACTATTGAAACAAATGTGCTATTAAAATGAATGTGAGCAATGCGGTAACTAGTCTTGGAGGCCCCTGGCAAACTCTCAGGATGGGCTTTCTATTTGATTTCTACAAACACTTAGGTCTACATGTTTTATGATATTAGAATCATTTCTGTATCGTGCATATTAGAAATAAGTGAGGAGGTGCGTCAAGTATCGGTTCCACTTACCTAGCTGCTAGTCATTATCAGTGGCACATAGTATGGAAGGGGGGGGGGGGGGGGAGTTAAGCGAGTTTAAAACATTTGGAGCATAATGTTACATGTAATATGTGTGATAGTTGCCGGTCTCCTGGTATCGGCAGTGCTGTGTTTGCACTTGGAATGCAACACTCCGCTTCAGTTCTTCCAGTATAAGCAAGACTCCCTAAACTCCCATTGGATAGTAACTCAGGAGTCTGGGGGCGGGCTTATAAAGGAAGTAGAAGCTGAGTGCTGCTGCGGCTGTGAAACACACAGTGCTGCCGATCCCTGGGGTCATCGTTTTATTAGAAGTCACACTCTAATTGAAGTGAACAGTAACTTAATAGTACTATGTAAACAGAAATGAATAGCTAAATCATGTATTTAGTCTACAGTATTTAGTGACTGATGTCAGGGTGGGTCCCCTTCACCTTGTGGGCCCCTGAACATTTGTCAGTCTAGGCAAATGGCAGTTACGTCACTGAATGTGACGAGCTCAAAGGGTGGAATTCAATTGTTTGAAAAGTCGGTTGGGTGTCTTTTTTCCTGTCTATTAGATAGAATCAAGGCACCTACCAATTTAACAGGTTACATAGTTAAGACAATGAATTACTATTTCAACTTCAACGATTTTTAGCTATTTTGATTAATTTTTTAAAATAAATTATACAATTGACATTTCGTAGATGACCCCAGGTCTGCTAAACACAAGGAAATCTGTTATAGACCATTCTGTGATGTGCAGGCTGTTGGATCATTGTATAATGCAATACTGTATACTTTATTATAGGTTTTTAGTAATTGTAGCACCAACTTTATCGGTTTTACTTCAATCAATCAATAGTTCATGTGTTTTCCATTATAATCCATGCTTTTAAATAAACAAAGTGACTTTCTACCAATGAGGAATTATTCTTCTAGTACATGTTGTACATTTTTGCTACATGTTTAATCATTTTATAAGAGAAAGACATAGATGTAGTGCTGCATTGCCTAGGTTCCGTCCCTCCTTTAATCCAGCCCTGGTGTCAGAAGACAACAGCGGGCATACCAGGCCCTAGAAATGGCCCTGTACATATACATGGAGGAGTCAATGAGATTGCTGAATTCATTAAAGCCTCATTACTAATGATTTGTCTTTAATAATTTTTGCAGTGTGGCAGGGGCGCATTATGCTGCTGAAAGAGATGACTGCCATCTGCGAATACCGTTGCCATGCAGGGGAGTACTTGGTATACAATGATAGGTAGGTATTATGTGTCAAAGTAACATCCACATGAATGGCAGGAACCAAGGTTTCCCAGCAGAACATTACCCAGAGTATCAGACTGCCTCTGCCAGCTTTACTTTTTCCCATAGTGCATCCTGGTGCCATCTCTTTCCCAGGTAAATGATGCACATGCATCCGGCCACCCACATGATGTAAAAGAAAACATGCTTCATCAGACCAGACCACCTTCTTATATTACTCCATGATCCAGTTCTGATGCTCATGTGCCCATGGTAGGCTCTTCAGGCGGTAAACAGGGGCCAGCATGGGCATAGTGACCAGTCTGCAGCTACGCAGCAAGGTGCGATGCACTGTGTGTTCTGACACCTTTCTAGTTCTAATTTTTCTGCAGTTTCTATAGTTTCTCTTGTTGGATAGGGCCAGATGGGCAAGCCTTCACTTCCCACGCGCATCAATGAGTCTTGACAACCAATGACCCTTTCGCATATTCACCGGTTGTCCATCTTTGGACCACTTTTGCTATGTACTAACCACTGCATACTGGGAACATTGTTATTCACTCCCCCGTTTTAATTTTATCGCTGATTACAGCAAAAAATGTAGATTAAAACATTTTAAATGTTTGAGATATGTTGCTGATCATTTATGAGAAATCCGTGGAGGTGGAGTGCTGCCCGCTTGAGCATATTATTATTAATATATAAACAATGATCTCAGCATGCGGCGGCACTCAGAGACTTTCAACACACTTGAAGTAGCAAAAACGGGTGTGTTTAATCCATCATTTCAAATACATAGCCAACGTTTCGGGGCTGTGGCGCCCCTTTGTCAAGGTGATACAAAGAAACAGTGTCAAATAAACCATACCTTTATACTGAATGAAGGAAGCCGTCGGACCAATCAGTGGCGAGGCACTATGCGGAGATGAAGCACTCACGTAATGATTTAACTTTCCAAATCATAGATCACGGTACAAAAACACTTAGGGACGGGGACCGCGGTGGTAAACTGTTACGCATGGAAGCCAGATGGAAATATACCTTGAAAACCATCAGACCTAGCGGTCTGAATGACAAGCTACAATGGAGCATATTTAGTTGAAGAACTCATAGTAATAATCTAATCCATCTTGTTTTCCATTCGATTTACAGTCCTGATACCTGGTAGTACATGTCAGCTCAACATTATCAACTAGGGGTACAATATTTGTAGCAATGTCGAAATTTTTACCAAACTGGATTAATGCTATGAGGCACCATCTAGTATTGGGGTAGTATATAATAAGATGCCTCATTAATAGCACCCATGATTTTTTAAGCAATAATATTATAACATTACAGCCATGACTTGGCTTTAGTTTGCTTGTAATACTATGCATTAACTCCCCATAACTTAGGGATGATGGTACTCATTAGCCGAGAGCTTTCTCTGTATTAAGTATTTTCAAGTATGTTTAAATGTTTTATTCATTTTTTTCTAAAAATATTTAAATGTTTTATGTTTTTTGGTATGCATGTACATACCAAGGTTTCTGAATGATATGGCTATAGTATTCTTATGCCTTGCATCTTACTCACTGGTTTACACTGTTTGAATTTACCAATTGCTTAGACACGTAACTCCGGTGTCTGACAGCATGGCGTCTGGTTGCCAGGAAGTGCTGGTTGTCATGACCGCAGCGCCGCCCTGGTAAACCAGGAAGACCGCGTTGTCACGACTACCGGATCTACACAGTGCATGGCATTGTAATCAATGCCCTGCCTGAGGCGGAAGCAGTTCCCAACCCCACACGGAGATGCACGTTCCGCTCGCGGATCTTCATTCAGTATAAAAGGTATGGTTTGTTTGTATCACCTTGACAAAGGGGCGCCACAGCCCCGAAACGTATTAAACGTAAATGTATTTGAAGTGATGGATTAAACACACCCGTTTCTGCTACTTCAAGTGTGTTGAAAGTCTCTGAGTGCCGCCGCATGCTGGGATCAATATATACATATATATATATATATATATATATATATATATATATATACACACACACACACACACACACACACACACACACACACACACAGGTTGAGTATCCCATATCCAAATATTCCGAAATACGGAATATTCTGAAATACGGACTTTTTGGAGTGAGAGTGAGATAGTGAAACCTTTGTTTTTTGATGGCTCAATGTACACAAACTTTGTTTAATATACAAAGTTATTAAAAATATTGTATTAAATGACCTTCAGGCTGTGTGTATAAGGTGTATATGAAACATAAATGAATTGTGTGAATGTACACACACACATTGTTCAATGCACAAAGTTACAAAAAATATTCGCTAAAATTACCTTCCGCTGTGTGTATAAGGTGTATATGTAACATAAATGCATTCTGTGCTTAGACTTAGGTCCCATCACCATGATATCTCATTATGGTATGCAATTATTCCAAAATACGGAAAAATCCGATATCCAAAATACCTCTGGCTCCCAAGCATTTTGGATAAGGGATACTCAACCTGTATATATATATATATATATATATATATATATATATATATATTTCCAAATAACGAAGGAATCTTGGCCTATTGTCAGTTCGGATAGTGATTTAAAGGTTTTCAAGCATACTTCATTGTTACCGAGTTATTCCAATAACAGGAATTTACATAACTGGCTGGTCCATAACAATATTTCTAACTTTAAACCACCTACCACACAAAACTTTTTAAGTAGAAAACCTGGCTGCTATAAGTTCACGGGCTGCACTACGTGTAGTTATATGGAAGCTGGGAGCTCCTTTTCCCACCCACATACAGGCAAACGATATTTAATCAATCAGATCTTGACATGTTCCAGTACATATGTTGTATACTTTATAAGGTGCCCATGCAGGTTATACTATATTGGAAAAACTACCAGGCAGTCCAAGGAACGCATGTCTATGCATAGATCTTCTATACGTTTTGCTTTAGAAGGTAGGGAACAGGAGCAACCAGTAGCACTTCACTTTAAAGCGTGTAAACATAATCTCTCCTCCTTGCGTTATAAAATAATTGACCAGGTACCCTATAATATTAGGGGTGGTGATAGAGCAAAACTGTTGCTGCAACGAGAGGCACAGTGGATTCACCGTCTTAATACTTTAGCACCTGATGGACTCAATAAACTCAACTGTTTCTTGTAATTTTTTATTGTGAACTATTTATTATTCATTTTCTATTTGTATTCTCCTGTATACTGAATGGTTAGTATGCTGTGATTTTTTTTTTATACTGAATTGCTAATATATTCTTCATATTATTGTTATTTTGTCCAGCATAACAGCAATACCATGATGATCCATATGTCTATAGCCGCTGTAGTGAGAAACAGGGTGTGTACAATGGTTTGTTGTTTTGTTGCTAGGTAACCAATGGTATGGTCGGGGAGCGCTGAGTGCGTGCGTCGCCGATGGCGATGTCATTGGGCCCCAACCCGACACCGGAACAGGTATTCACATGCATGAAGGTGGAGGGAATAAAGGCATTTTTTTTTTTATATTTGTATGTAATGCTGACGAAAGTAGTAATACTGAAACGTTAAATCAGCATCTGAGACCTTGTCTCTTTATTTACGCCGCTGTCATAAGTCCTGTGAGTGCCTCCCATCATTCTCTACACATATATACTGTATATATATATATATATATATATATATATACACAAAAAAACACTATCTATCTATCTATCTATCTAATCACTTTAAATTGCCTCAGTCAAAAAGTCCTAGTAATCCAATATCTAAATTCCAGATGGCTAAGAGGAGAAGGGACTATTAGTGTATATACAGGTGGGTGGACACTGGCTAAACCTTCCCTTTTGCCATGTGTTTGTCTCTATCTCCTGCCAGCAGCGTGGGCCACATTGCTACACAATTACCTTTAAGACACTGGAAAAGAACCAGGAACTCCTCCAGCTTTTTCAATGCTTTGCCAAGCGGTCTTCCAGAATATGGTTTTAAAACTTCCACACATTTCTTAAGTGTGGCCACAAGCTCATCCTTTGCCAACATCCTGCAAACACAAATGAGAAAGTAATCAATCATGTGAGACTTACAAAAGCAGATCTGCTGCAAACCAAAAATTTTAAATACCTGCACTGTAATGTAGGAAGCGAACTGTGGGATATATATATATATATATTATATATATATATAGCACAGAGACATGTTGTGGTATAGAAATGAATGTAGTAATGCAAGCTGGTTTGGACTGTCTTCTTTTGCTTGTCCCTATCTATAACAAGAATGTATATATTTTTATTTCACATACTATGCATAGAACCAATGATGTGAACTGCTTCAGAACCCCTGGTAATCATCTGATATGCTATTTCTGTGTAACATTATTTGGGCAACATGGCCCAAAAAAAGCACAGTAAACAGCAATAATAATAAAGCTCTAAATGTATAAGAGGACAAAAAGGGAAAGTGGATTCCTAGGTAAAAAGACTTCATAAAAAGCTGATCGAGGTATACACCTTTTGAGTAGTCACATACTGTACATCCACTTAATAAGAAAATAGGAAACCAAAAGAGCAATCCACAGAGTAATCATTTAAGTGTTAGAAATTTACATAGCCGATACTGTAAATAAAACATAAAACCAAACTGGGTCCTTGGTTCAGAATTAAGAGCTTTTGAAATGGAGGAACATTTGAAATGACCTTTTCTGTCCTCTCCTAGAAGGTCCATCTTTCATTCTAACCTCCTGGAATGTCAGACAATGCCAGTGGCAAACAGAAAAATAAGCAAACAAGGTGACATGTCAACTCTCTGTCATTTTAGCTGTGTGTTACTTTGGAGGATGTTATTTTCACTTCAGTATGCACAATGACACAACGAGAGTATATTATTTGAGTTTCTGTTATTTCAAAAAAAAATTAATAGAATTAATTTTTATATAATCTCCTGACACAGTGTAATATTAAAAAAGGTAACCCTGCAGCCAACACTAAAATGAAATGAGTTTGTAGAATTTACATCAACACTAACATTTTGAAAAGGTTAAACTAGGTGTGTTTTTCAGTGTTAAACACAGCGAGACCATATCCTGACTGGTGTCAGGATGTTCACAAAAACATTATGATGAAAATGATATGATTACAACAGATAACCATAGCGAGTACATTTTCGGAAACAAAAACAAATTAACAGAAAACCGTTACAACATAGAGATTCCGGGGTAACTCTGGACATATTCTGACAACAATGCAACAGATATGAAGTGTGGCAATATAACAGAAAAGGATATTTCACAAAATTCTAAGACGTCATGTAATTACTTCCCTAAAAGACAGGGCCAGTTTCAGGATATGGCGCAGTTAGTCAACAAAGAATTGGGCACAGCTTCAATCTGCTTTTTGAATCCAGACTGATCCTCCAACAAAGCATATTCTGCCAGCTAGCACTTTAGACAGTATACGCCAATGCGTAAACTGTACATATTAGGTGCATCACCGGGATGTGTCGCGTTGGGTACGGGATGCCGGCAGCTGGAATCTCGGTGGTCAGCATACAGACGCCGGGATACCATACGGTAGAATGCAGGCTGGGGGGGAGGCGCAACGAAGCTCATTGCAGACTCGCTGCACTCGCCACAGGTTCTGTTCCCACTCTATGGGTGTCGTGGACAGCCACGTGTGGGAATACCCCGTTAGCCGGGATTCTGGTTGGCGGCATTGTCAGTGGTCGGGATTCCGGCGTCAGTATCCTGACCACCGGGATTCCAGCGGAGGTATTTCACCGCTAGTCGGGATTCCGGCGTTGGCATTGTGACATCCGTTATCCTGACTAGCAGTATTGTACCGCTTCCCGTATCACCTTGGGGGCGAAATTCATCATACATGCCAAAAAACTTAATTATTGTTCAATTAGCTATAACATGTAAACATCCTTGTATTTATTCCTGCCCGTAATTTAGTGGTCATGAAAATGTAAGTAACTGTTGGTATATTGGACCACACTCACAACTGCTAAGCTGTGATGGTTTACAAATGTACCGGTCAGGTTGTTACACTCTCCTCCTTCATGCTGTTACAGCAGCATGAGTACAAGCAAGCTAATTCCGCTGGGTAGCAATCTGCATATTTGTGTCGCACAGTATGCACTGCTTACAACCTGCAGGGCCTCCATGTAAGCCCTTGTCTGATATATGTACACTCCCTGGTGTAGCTAAACCTGAGTACCGGTATACTGCGGCTTCTGACATTGCCGGGATTTTCATGTATTGTACCCACCAATTACTTGTTATTCACCACTTTATCAGGTAATTCTTTTCCACACTGTATCTGAGCCAATTGAAATAATCAATTTGCACACTCACTATCGCACATTTGGAGACGCATGTTTAAAGTTTAGGGTTATTCTAACCTAAAAATTTACCACTAAAGGGTAGGAGTTTGGGGCTAGAGTTTATGTTGTTCCCACAGAAGCAACCATGATCCATATGTGACAGAAGATCTGAGCAAGGAGAACACAGACCCTTTTCCAGAACACTTAAAAACAACAAGAACATTGGGGGTCATTCTGAGTTGATCGCACGCTAGGATTTTTCGCTGTGCTGCGATCAGGTCAGAACTGCGCATGCACGGCAATGCACAGGCGCGTTGTACGGGTACAAAGCGGATCGTTGCTGAGCGATGGATTTTACGAAGAATCCATTCACACAGCCGATCGCAAGGAGAGTGACAGGAAGAAGGCATTTGTGGGGGTCAACTGACCGTTTTCTGGGAGTGTTTGGAAAAACGCAGGCGTGTACAAGCGTTTGCAAGGCGGGTGTCTGACGTCAATTCCGGCCCCGGACAGGCTGAAGTGATCGCAAGGGCTGAGTAAATTCAGAGCTACTCAGAAACTGCACAAAATGTTTTTGTACAGCTCGGCTGCACATGCGATCGCCCACTTGAAAGGCTAAAATACACTCCCCTATAGGCGGCGACTATCTGTTCGCAGCGCTGCAAAAAATAGCTAGCAAGCAATCAACTCAGAATGACCCCCATTAACCAATACTGAATGCATATCATATACCTGTGCACTCAAAGAGCAAGTAAACATTCCAGGATGCACCAGAGCACAATCCCTCAGCTGGCAGTTGCCACATGGTTAGAAACTTGCTACCATGCATCACTGTCAGGTGGTTGAGGGGTTGAGGGACATACTTACAGTCTTCAAGGGAACAGCAAATAGTATACAGGTTGGAGTTGGTTATTAACAAAGGTTATAAAATTGATCACGTTACCTAAAAAGTTGTAATGCTGAATTGTACTCTTCTGTATCCCACACATTCTTTTCCAAACAAGTACAGTAAAGTTCTCTAATCTGCAGACAAAACAGAACATTCAGCAATATGTAGCTGCTCCTCCTCCAAAAGTATGTACAGAGTTAGTATACCACTTATTTACATTAGAGGATTGCAAAATAATTGAGTATTTTAAGGTTGTGCAGAAAATATGTATACCTTTATGGGCACAGGAGCATAGTCTGTTAACAGGGCACTCATTTGCTAATGGCAATGTTCAAGTAATAATGCCAGAGGTAACATTCTACCTGTAGTACACACCAATACCAGGCAATGAGGAGCTGCATCTCACTGCTTATTATGCTGGCTGTTTGTTCTTCAGAAGGTTTAGGATTTTATATTTAAGGTGCATATGACTAGGATCAGAATATATACAGGTATATGTTTTCCTTCTTCCCCTCCTAATCATGTGAATGGTCCCAGGCTTTATGTGTTACGAGAAAGAACACCCTAATCATCAGAATGCTCACAGCAGCATACAGTATTTTAACAGATAGGTCACTGTTTACCACAAAATCCGTAAACCATCTGTATAGCAATGCATGGATCAATGACACGATGTTCAGAGGCAAAATGCAGCAGAATAAAAAGATGTTTGCATATCCATCACCTGCCTATATATATATATATATATATATATATATATATATATATATATATAGCAAGCAGATGGGCGGCACTCAGAAATAATGTCAGGCGACAAGCAGGGTAAGGCCTGACATTATTTCTGAGTGCCACCCATCTGCTTGCTATTTTGGACCTTAAGCTATTGAGGTACCTAGGAGGGCACCAGGCAAGTAACCGTTGTTATTATGGAGTGCTGCCACAATTGCTATTTTTATATATATATATATATATATATATATATATATATATATATATATATATACACACAAACAGAGAACCCAGCACTCACCAAAGTAAACTCACTTATCCTCAACAATTCAATAAATAAATGATGGGGGTTTAGTTGGTGGATTGGCCAATGCACGGAAGCCTGTATACCGATTCAAGGTACCCCACCTTCATACAGGTCCTACACTATCACAGAGTCTTAGAACCTGACTACCACACTGCTGCATCATCTGCCTGCTAGATGTAATGTGTACCTGCCACAGACTTTATGGCTTTTAAAGGCACACTAGTCACCTATTGCACTGGCTCAAAGATGATTGCTAAAAAACAGCTGAGACAGGTTCAGGATAATAAAGTCCACACAGGGGTGCATGAGAAAGCTAGTGGCCACGGTTAATAAGAGCTAACCATAGATTAACCCCTTCATATACACACAGAGTAAAAACCACAGCACTCACCGCACCAGAAGCGGGGCACAGCTATGCACTTACCACTCACAGGGTGGGGTGCATGTAACACTGCACTCTCCACCACAGAAGCGGGGTACACAGCTGTACTTACCACTCACAGGGCGGGGTGCATGAAGCCCATGACCACATCGCTCTAATAAATACAAACAGAGAACCCAGCACTCACCAAAGTAAACTCACTTATCCTCAACAATTCAATAAATAAATGATGGGGGTTTAGTTGGTGGATTGGCCAATGCACGGAAGCCTGTATACCGATTCAAGGTACCCCACCTTCATACAGGTCCTACACTATCACAGAGTCTTAAAACCTTAAAAATCAGGTTTTAAGACTCTGTGATAGTGTAGGACCTGTATGAAGGTGGGGTACCTTGAATCGGTATACAGGCTTCCGTGCATTGGCCAATCCACCAACTAAACCCCCATCATTTATTTATTGAATTGTTGAGGATAAGTGAGTTTACTTTGGTGAGTGCTGGGTTCTCTGTTTGTATTTATTAGAGCGATGTGGTCAAGGGCTTCATGCACCCCGCCCTGTGAGTGGTAAGTACAGCTGTGTACCCCGCTTCTGTGGTGGAGAGTGCAGTGTTACATGCACCCCACCCTGTGAGTGGTAAGTGCATAGCTGTGCCCCGCTTCTGGTGCGGTGAGTGCTGTGGTTTTTACTCTGTGTGTATATGAAGGGGTTAATCTATGGTTAGCTCTTATTAACCGTGGCCACTAGCTTTCTCATGCACCCCTGTGTGGACTTTATTATCCTGAACCTGTCTCAGCTGTTTTTTAGCAATCATCTTTGAGCCAGTGCAATAGGTGACTAGTGTGCCTTTAAAAGCCATAAAGTCTGTGGCAGGTACACATTACATCTAGCAGGCAGATGATGCAGCAGTGTGGTAGTCAGGTTTTAAGACTCTGTGATAGTGTAGGACCTGTATGAAGGTGGGGTACCTTGAATCGGTATACAGGCTTCCGTGCATTGGCCAATCCACCAACTAAACCCCCATCATTTATTTATTGAATTGTTGAGGATAAGTGAGTTTACTTTGGTGAGTGCTGGGTTCTCTGTTTGTATTTATTAGAGCGATGTGGTCATGGGCTTCATGCACCCCGCCCTGTGAGTGGTAAGTACAGCTGTGTACCCCGTTTCTGTGGTGGAGAGTGCAGTGTTACATGCACCCCACCCTGTGAGTGGTAAGTGCATAGCTGTGCCCCGCTTCTGGTGCGGTGAGTGCTGTGGTTTTTACTCTGTGTGTATATGAAGGGGTTAATCTATGGTTAGCTCTTATTAACCGTGGCCACTAGCTTTCTCATGCACCCCTGTGTGGACTTTATTATCCTGAACCTGTCTCAGCTGTTTTTTAGCAATCATCTTTGAGCCAGTGCAATAGGTGACTAGTGTGCCTTTAAAAGCCATAAAGTCTGTGGCAGGTACACATTACATCTAGCAGGCAGATGATGCAGCAGTGTGGTAGTCAGGTTTTAAGACTCTGTGATAGTGTAGGACCTGTATGAAGGTGGGGTACCTTGAATCGGTATACAGGCTTCCGTGCATTGGCCAATCCACCAACTAAACCCCCATCATTTATTTATTGAATTGTTGAGGATAAGTGAGTTTACTTTGGTGAGTGCTGGGTTCTCTGTTTGTATTTATTAGAGCGATGTGGTCAAGGGCTTCATGCACCCCGCCCTGTGAGTGGTAAGTACAGCTGTGTACCCCGCTTCTGTGGTGGAGAGTGCAGTGTTACATGCACCCCACCCTGTGAGTGGTAAGTGCATAGCTGTGCCCCGCTTCTGGTGCGGTGAGTGCTGTGGTTTTTACTCTGTGTATATATGTGTATATATATATATATATATATATATATATATATATATATAAAAAACATTGGCTTTACTGTGATATGGAGTAAACCCATTTATCCACGTTATTGAAGTGGTCTGTCTCCGTGTGCCGCTGCCTGTTGGATTGCTTCTTTATAATATTAATAAACCAGATAGATATATATATATACACATACATATACACACACATGCATTTATACGCATATATATATATTCGTGCTCATCTTGTGGGGTTTGTCCACTCGTAAGGTGTCATAACGTGGACATGGAGGCAAGGGGGATGCTACAGACCATGAGTTGAAGGAACAGAGTCCACCAACAACAGAGTTATAATGTAAGATTTCTGTTAAGACTACGGCAAATGATCTGATTCCAAATACTCCTGTATATCAAATAGACTTCACACATCAAACTTGTGTTAAATTACGCTTGATGCAAGTGGCTTCAATGTGCAATGAGTGTAAGCCATCACATTTACATATAAAAAAAAAGACACACATATCTAAGCCATTTAGGTTGTTAAAGTATAATTCGAACCAAGATTGAAACTGCACTGTTATGAGCATAATACAGCAGAAGGTATGAACTGTGTGCCCTCAACTAACTTTATTCTACAAAAACAGCATTTAATTAGACGCACGTAAGTGCAGTTATGGTAAGCCGAATCCTGTTTGCACGTCTATAGGCTAAGTATGTATATATAGTAGAAGCTACATGTTCAAGCAGTACATTTTAACTGAAGGTCAACTTACTTAATTTACAAAACAACTGTCATGTATATGTTATACATAAGACATACAGATGATCTTACCATATTGTAGCTGGAGTTGAGAAAAACATCTTACAGTGTTTTCTCTACTATTAGTGCCATCTTATGGTTACAGAGAGATCCACAGTTATTTCATCAACTAGTATTAAAAATCCATAAGATAAATGTATTTTGTAAATGTTACTGTTATTTTAGAGAAATCACAGAAAGGAAAACTATTTAAATTTCTTTCACTGTCAGTTTAGGCTCCGGAGACTATAAATGCTGTTCTGTATTACATGTTTGTATATTATACCATCACCTAGCTCACACGTGCTCTTTTCTTCAGAGTGTAGCCATAACGCATTCCTCAAATAGTTACAGGTTCTCATTAATAACCACCCAACCAGACACTTTTTCCAACTATCCACTGACAGATCTATATTTCCAGGTATCTCACATTTAGGAACCAGGAACAATACCAATCCTGGAATTACAATACAGTGCCGAAAAAAAAGCAAACTTCTAGCAGCTAAATGACGAGAAATGGGCCTTAATTTGGTCTATGTCAGACAGAGGGATAATCAATGTAATTGGATTGGAATGAAGGTGTAATAAGGTGTAGTACTGCTAGTACCTGCTACCTTCTAGAATTCCACAACTTATCCTGGTTACTTTCATGTATTCTGCTAAAGAGATCGGTCAGACACTGGGGATGGGGAATGTGGCTATGTCCTGTGCTATCCACAGTAGTTGCTGTTGGCGGAGGGAACACGATATTTTAGGAACTTGGTTAGACCTTATTCGCAAGCCTGTTTACAGACTGGCATGGGTACTTTGTATATAACCCACCTTAACCTTTCAGTGCTTCCAGTTGTCAGTTGCCCTTCCCTCCTTATTATTAATGCATATTAAAAATAATAACATTAAAAAAAAAAAACAGACTTCGGTACAACTTTATAGGATATTTAAACAAAACGGGTCTCATGACATGATAATCCTTTATGCTCACCTGTTTTCCTAGAGGATACTTAGGAAGAATACAGGTAAAATGATGAAGACACTTCAAGACTGGAATAAAATTCTCATGATAAGAGTTCAAGTCTTCTAGGAACTTTTGGGCCATTTCCTGAAAAACAAAGCACAGTTGGAGACATTTATGAGAACTAGAGAAAACAAGTTCCCAGATTTGTAAAAATTTATAAAATATACCTTTATCATTCTGTTTTAGTAAATCCCAATTTTAGTTAATGTAAATAGCAAAGGAAACAGATTAATCTAACATCACATGGTCATCCCATAGAACGCTATGTACTGGCTCATTAGGTAGACTTGAAATTGAGAAGGAGAGTGGTAGAATCAATTCAAGAAAGACCCCAGTAGAACACTCTTGGTTACCACACATAGCTCATCGTTGTTGTACACTATGGGCCTAATTCAAATCTGATCGTAGCAGCAAATTTGTTAGCTAATGGGCAAAACCATGTGCACTGCAGGGGGACAGATATAACATGTGCAGAGAGTGTGGAGTGTTCAAACTGAAATCTAAATTGCAGTGTAAATATAAAGCAGCCAGTATTTACCCTGCACAGAAACAAAATAACCCACCCAAAGCTATCTCTCTTTGCACATGTTATATCTGCCCCACCTGCAGTGCACATGGTTTTGCCCATTATATAACAAATTTGCTGTTGCGATCTTTTCTGAATTAGACCCTAAATCCTTTCAGGCAGAAATTCCCATTCAGCCAATCACCAGCAGCCAAATATATACACTTATTATGGGACTTCCATGATGTGCCAAAAAGGCATTTAATAATAAACCACCTATTTCGATTTCATTTTTAGGGAAATTCTTCCATATGTATTTAGAAAGTGAGTGCTATATACTTCTATTACAAACATTTGCAAACTTGAACACCCTAGCATAATCCAATACAAAAATCTAGCAGTAACAAAATGCAACACATCTAAGCAAATATTAATAAAAAGAATTTAAAAATAAAAAGGAAAAAGGAAACACTCAAGGATACGAAGGATAATAAAGTGTGAGCAGAAGCAGAGGAAAAAGTACAGGGAGGGCAGCAGTTCATTACACAAAAAAAGATGGAGCCAAAACAAAAACACACTGGAGTCAAATGGAACTCAGCAAGGGGGGGAATTAAAATGTTTGAAAAGTCAGTTGGGTGTCTGTTTTTTCCAATCTAACAGACAGGAAAAAACAGACACCCAACCAACTTTTCAAACATTTGAATTCCCCCCCAAATGTATCTTTTACCTTAAGTATCAGAGTAGTGGGGACTGCTATTAGGCCTCAAGTGTGGGATATCTGAGAGCATAACTTTATCTTCCCATCTAGAAGGTATCACTAAATTAGAAAATGTCTCAATTTCACTAAAAACATTGGTCCGCCAATAAACCTGCCATGTACAGAACGGTTCGTATATACTAGTAAAGAAAAAAAAAAAAATTCTTCGTTTTTTGCTGTGCTGGTAAATACAGCTTTATTATACAGTACATATCAATACTTTTGCCATTAAGCTCATCCACAGGTACACACCGAAGCACAGCTTTCCAGCATGTTATCTGTCCACCAGTTTATACTGCTGCTCAAACTGTACTTACAGCAGTAGCGGATCTTGCCACGGGCAAGCAGGACTTTTGCCCGGGGTGCAGCCTTCCGGAGGGCGCCATACCATGGCAAGATCCGCTACTGCTGTGCCCCCCTCTGCGTCCCGCTGTGAAGGGAACTAGACGCGTAGTGTCTAGTTTCCCTTCGTGGAGAGGACCTTTACTGTGCGGTGCGCGATGACATCATCGCGCCCCGCACAGCAAAGGTCCTCTCCACGAAGGGAACTAGACGCTATGCGTCTAGTTTCCCTTCGTGGAGAGGACCTTTGCTGTGCGGTGCGCAATGACGTCATTTCAGCGGCGCTACTACAGTACAGGGGGCGTAACTGACCATGCCCCCTATATGAAGCCACGCCCATACTACCCGCCTGGGGCGCAAAAAGGCCTAGAACCGTCCCTGACTTACAGTATGACCATGAAGCCTGCAGTAATTATGCCTGAGAATAACAACATAAAATCGTTGTATGTTTCCTCGTGATTAGGTAAAAAAACAAACATTTTTTAAACACTCACTGCCTTGTATGACTGTTTACACTTACTCACTAAGTAGTCTATTCATGAAGCAGTGAAAAGTGTGGAGAAGTGAGCCTGTGGAGAAGTTGCCCATGGCAACCAATCAGCAAGTAACATTTATAATTTGCATACTATACAATTGTATGGAGCAGCTGATTGGTTGCCACAGGCAACTTCTCCACTCTTTTCACTGCTTCATGAATAGACCCCTAAATGTCCACATCCACATGCATGATATCACCGACTGTAAAAAAAAGTATACTGAAATCAATGGATGCAAAACACACTTAAATCGGATGATCGCCTCATACTTCAATTTATGGTTTCATTGTAGTCAAAAGATACTAAGATTTAAAAAAAAAAAAATCCACTTTCCAGACTCTACAACATGCCCATCTGAAATATAGCAGTAACAATCTGCAGAAAGCAAATCACTGCCAAACCTGGTGTTGGAAGAGTTAAAGAGTGATACATGTTTAAAAAAAAAAAAAAATCAATAGACTGTCAATTACTTCCAAAGAACAAGACAAACGGGGCTGAGTGAAGCGCCCCCATGGGAGCCCAGAAAAGCAATTGTGAAATGATAAAAACTAGCAGCAGCTGAAAGGCAGAAAAAGCAGCATCAAGCAAGAATGATGGAAGAAAAGAAATCCATACTTTCTGATATGCCACCAGAGGCTCTGAAACATGTAATTAGTCATTTTCTCTTTTGTGAGCACAACCGAAGCGTACAGAGAAAAGATATGTATCTATTAATAAGCAGCGGTCTGTCTTTCATCAGCTGTATTATCTGCTCTATCTGGGCCTAAACCTGCAACAGCACAGACCAGTGCTCACCTGCATTTACATTTCTTATCTGTTAACCAGTGACGATAATGGAGAAACAAGCCCTACACTGTTTAAGGCAAGTGGCACTTACAGCACCAGAACAAAAAAATGCAGGAGTCATAATAATAGGTTGAGATGTTATTAACTGTTTAAAAAGAGATTTGTAGCTTATTTATTTTTTATCCCTTTACTTATACTTCCCATCTGTGAGGACCTCAACTAGTCAGCTTCTGGTATAGCATCTATACAAAAGAGGAGGGAGGAAGTGCTCTAACATCCTAGCAGAAAATATCAACTCCTAGAGGGCCATATGTACAGTACATACACTGGAGGCTGTCATTTGTAGTCAGATTTCCTCTTCCTTCTGTAATGTTAACATAAGCCAAAGGTCTTGCTGATGGCAAATATGGGGGCTATGGGGGTAATTCAGAGTTGATCGCAGCAGGATTTTTGTTAGCAGTTGGGCAAAACCATGTGCACTGCAGGGGAGGCAGATATAACATGTGCAGAGAGAGTTAAGGGGGGTACTCACGGGAGAGATGTGTGCTGAACGATCTTAACACAGACCGCTCAGCACACATCTCTCACCCCGCTCAGCACAGCGCGATGTGCTGAGCGAGGGGGAAAGCCGACGGGGGGCCGCTCACTTCACACAACGGTGAAGTGAGCGACCCGCTAGATTGAGCCTGCATGCAGCTCAATCTAGCATCGGCGATAGCGATGCGCGGGGCCGCGCATCGCTATCGCTGGAGGGCATACACACGGCAGATCCGTGCTTAAAATCTAAGCAATCTAGCAAGATTGCTTAGATTTTAAGCACGGATCTCTCCGTGTGTACCCCCCTTTAGATTTGGGTGGGGTGTGTTCAATCTGCAATCTAAATTGCAGTGTAGAGATAAAGCAGCCAGTATTTACCCTGCACAGAAACAAAATAACCCACCCAAATCTAACTCTATCTACACATGTTATATCTGGCTCCCCTGCAGTGCACATGGTTTTGCCCAACTGCTAACAAAGTTCCTGCTGCAATCAACTCAGAATTACCCCCTATGTTGTATTGAGAAACACCAGAGGTTCCAGGGCAATAAGACCACCGAATTATCAGTGCAAGGTGCAGTTTGCTCAATCCTTATGCTAAAGCAATAGTCATTCTAACCAGGGTGTTACTCACAATCTGAAAGTGGGGGTGGGTACTCGGGCTTAAGGGAGATGCCTGCACATTTCATTCTTTTAATATGGTGTATGTGGTGGGGTGAATTTCTTGCAACGTAAACAAACATCCTAGCTTGGTTTTGATTAAATATGGGAACCCCAGCTCTGGTCAACTAAGAAACATTTGATATAAACACCTATAACCAGGACTGGGGCCTGATTCAGAGTTGTACGCGAACGCATTCACAATTCCATACGCAGTGCATATGAAAAAATATGATACAGATGCCATGATTTATTGATACGTTCACCAGTGGCTTCGTAGATCCCAGCAACTGTGTACAGCTTTGCAGCGGCAAGGGCAGATCCTTTCATAACTGACTACCTGAGTGCCCCTATGGTCGCACAGAATGGCTGCGGAATTGGAAATGCTGGCCTGGCACCATGTTTTGTGCATATGGAATCGCAATTGTAGGCTGAGATGCGCCCTGAAAATGGTCGCAACGGGCCTGTGTTTTTTACGCCACTCCTCATTACCTACCCCAAATGATGGTCACTGAGTCTCAGTCACTTTGCAAATAAATCCTCACTGTGAGCAGCATCGCCAAGATACCTTGTCGCTTGTGCAGTGCGACAGTGACGCATGTAGTTGGCCGATAATCATTATACTACATAAATATTGGCATTGCTTACTTCTCTGAATAAGGCCCTGGGGGCATAAGTCCAACAATGTACTCACAAAATATTGTTATTCATGCAGTAAATTTTGATCAGCTCAACTTTAGACAACCTTTGTCCGCTCTAATACTTCATTATGCAAAATCACAATTCATCTTTCTGAAAATCAACCTCTGTGGTTTTTCCAAACTAAAACATTTTTCGTTAGAAATATATTAATATAATAATAGTAAAACAAACAATCTTATATGAGAAAGTACCTAAAAAATAGATAATTTAATACACAAAGACCAGATGCATCCTTTAACATAAGTACCTTTACATAATTGTCACTGGTAAGAAGCTTCACTTGTGTCTCGGGCGTCTGACTTTCAACGTACCTGACATGAAATAAACAAACAAAATGGCAAAAAAAAAGATCTAAAATACTGGTTGTTCACAGATATCGTGGGCCACTGCTTTTAGGGAAACTCGCAGTATGATAAATGAGAGAACTATTAATTAAGGCGTCACGTGTTAGATTTTTATCTTACATAGATTCCAAATGAACTAGAGCACTTTTCCCAGAGTTTTAGAAGGTTGTTGCCCAAATTAAGACTTTAATTAAGGATGGTGTCAAGAAGCTTCTGAACTAATACCAAAATCATGAAAATGCTGTTTAAAATCATATGAATCTGCATTTGTTGGATGTACTGTATAATGTGATGAACGTTATAGTCACAAGAAAACAATATAATGGTCTTTTAAATTCATAAGAATCTTGTATCACTTCAAGATCAGCTGCTTCAAAGATACAACATACAACCGAAGTCTTTCTAAAACCTAGAAGTGTAGCCTACTGTAACTAAAGGTAGTGATTACAATCTAGAGGTGTCCCTGCAAAATAACATATATTACCCTAATTACCCTATTTAGTTGTTCTAATTTCTCACATATAGTACATAACTAAATGGTGTACAGAGCAGCATACTAACCTCATAAAGGATGCCAAATGCCGAATGTTTTCACACTGATTATGAGATAAGTTCTTTACTCGATTCCTCATCTCTGGTAGACCACAACACAAAACACTAAGGGGCTGATAATAAAAATGTTCCACCACAGAAAGCTGGAAATAAATGTGCAAAATGTATAAAATGTCATAGAAACACATGCCATAATGTACGCATACCGTAATGTACTACACGTGGTAAATCGTAAAAGGAGGAGCTTGTTCACCTTCATAAAATAAAGAGAACAGAATGTCTCAGAGTCTGGAACAATATTTTTAACAAAAAATATTTCATTTATGACCTACGCTACTGCTAATTTTTCCAGTTTTTGTTGAAATTTAAGCAATTCAAGTTCGGTGAATAACCTGAAATGGTACAAAGGTCAGCGTAAACTGCTAGAGGTTAAAACAAAAGTTTAGGTTAGTAAAAATTTTAAAATAATGTACATTGCAGAGTTTTTCAGGGGATAAGTAACGAGACAAGAAATTCTGCAACAATGAAAAAGAGGCTTGTCTGGGCTATAAAGCGCCATCAGTGGACTACTAAAGACTGGAAAAAATAAGATTTTACTTACCGATAAATCTATTTCTCATAGTCCGTAGTGGATGCTGGGACTCCGTAAGGACCATGGGGATATAGCGGCTCCGCAGGAGACAGGGCACAAAATAAAAGCTTAAGGATCAGGTGGTGTGCACTGGCTCCTCCCCCTATGACCCTCCTCCAAGCCTCAGTTAGGATACTGTGCCCGGACGAGCGTACATAATAAGGAAGGATATTGAATCCCGGGTAAGACTCATACCAGCCACACCAATCACACCGTACAACTTGTGATCTGAACCCAGTTAACAGTATGATAAACGCAAAGGAGCCTCTGAAAAGATGGCTCACAACAATAATAACCCGAATTTTTGTAACAATAACTATATACAAGTATTGCAGACAATCCGCACTAGGGATGGGCGCCCAGCATCCACTACGGACTACGAGAAATAGATTTATCGGTAAGTAAAATCTTATTTTCTCTGACGTCCTAGTGGATGCTGGGACTCCGTAAGGACCATGGGGATTATACCAAAGCTCCCAAACGGGCGGGAGAGTGCGGATGACTCTGCAGCACCGAATGAGAGAACTCCAGGTCCTCCTCAGCCAGGGTATCAAATTTGTAGAATTTAGCAAACGTGTTTGCCCCTGACCAAGTAGCTGCTCGGCAAAGTTGTAAAGCCGAGACCCCTTGTGGAATGGGCTTTTACTGATTTTGGCTGTGGCAATCCTGCCACAGAATGTGCAAGCTGAATTGTACTACAAATCCAACGAGCAATCGTCTGCTTAGAAGCAGGAGCACCCAGCTTGTTGGGTGCATACAGGATAAACAGCGAGTCAGATTTTCTGACTCCAGCCGTCCTGGAAACATATATTTTCAAGGCCCTGACAACGTCAAGCAACTTAGAGTCCTCTAAGTCCCTGGTAGCCGCAGGTACCACAATAGGTTGGTTCATGTGAAATGCAGAAACCACCTTAGGTAGAAATTGAGGACGAGTCCTCAATTCCGCCCTGTCAGAATGAAATATCAAGTAAGGGCTTTTATATGATAAAGCCGCCAATTCTGACACACGCCTGGCTGAAGCCAAGGCTAACAGCATCGACACCTTCCATGTGAGATATTTTAAGTCCACAGTGGAAAGTGGTTCAAACCAATGTGACTTTAGAAAACTCAACACCACATTGAGATCCCAAGGTGCCACTGGAGGCACAAAAGGAGGCTGTATGTGCAGCACCCCTTTTACAAATGTCTGAACTTCAGGTACTGAAGCCAGTTCTTTCTGGAAGAAAATCGACAGGGCCGAAATTTGAACCTTAATGGACCCTAATTTTAGGCCCATAGACAGTCCTGTTTGCAGGAAATGAAGGAAACGACCCAGTTGAAATTCCTCTGTAGGGGCCTTCTTGGCCTCACACCACGCAACATATTTACGCCAAATGCGGTGATAATGTTTTGCGGTTACGTCCTTCCTGGCTTTGACCAGAGTAGGGATGACTTCTTCTGGAATGCCTTTTTCCCTCAGGATTCGGCGTTCAACCGCCATGCCGTCAAACGCAGCCGCGGTAAGTCTTGGAACAGACAAGGCCCCTGCAGTAGCAGGTCCTTTCTTAGAGGTAGAGGCCACGGTTCGTCCGTGAGCATCTCTTGAAGTTCCGGGTACCAAGTCCGTCTTGGCCAATCCGGAACCACGAGTATAGTTCTTACTCCTCTCCTTCTTACGATTCTCAGTACTTTTGGTATGAGAGGCAGAGGAGGGAACACATACACTGACTGGTACACCCACGGCGTTACCAGAGCGTCCACTGCTATTGCCTGAGGGTCCCTTGACCTGGCGCAATATCTGTCCAGTTTTTTGTTTAGACGTGACGCCATCATGTCCACCTTTGGTTTTTCCCAACGGTTTACAATCAGGTGGAAGACTTCTGGGTGAAGTCCCCACTCTCCCGGGTGAAGGTCGTGTCTGCTGAGGAAGTCTGCTTCCCAGTTGTCCACTCCCGGAATGAATACTGCTGACAGTGCTATCACATGATTTTCCGCCCAGCGAAGAATCCTTGCAGCTTCTGCCATTGCCCTCCTGCTTCTCGTGCCGCCCTGTCTGTTTACGTGGGCGACTGACGTGATGTTGTCCGATTGGATCAACACCGCCTGACCCTGAAGCAGAGGTTTTGCTTGACTTAGGGCATTGTAAATGGCCCTTAGTTCCAGAATGTTTATATGAAGAGACGTTTCCAAGCTTGACCACAGGCCCTGGAAATTCCTTCCCTGTGTGACTGCTCCCCAGCCTCTCAGGCTGGCATCCGTGGTTACCAGGATCCAATCCTGAATGCCAAATCTGCGGCCCTCTAGTAGATGAGCACTCTGCAGCCACCACAGGAGAGACACCCTTGTCCTTGGCGACAGGGTTATCCGCTGATGCATCTGCAGATGCGATCCGGACCATTTGTCCAGTAGATCCCACTGAAATGTTCTTGCATGGAATCTTCCGAATGGAATCGCTTCGTAAGAAGCCACCATTTTCCCCAGGACCCTCGTGCACTGATGCACTGAGACCTGTCCTGGTTTTAGGAGGTTCCTGACTAGCTCGGATAACTCCCTGGCCTTCTCCTCCGGGAGAAACACCTTCTTCTGGACTGTGTCCAGAATCATTCCTAGGAACAGTAGACGTGTCGTTGGAATCAGCTGCGATTTTGGAATATTTAGAATCCACCCGTGCTGACGTAACACTACCTGAGATAGTGCTACTCCGACTTCTAACTGTTCCCTGGATCTTGCCCTTATCAGGAGATCGTCCAAGTAAGGGATAATTGAAATGCCTTTTCTTCGTAGAAGAATCATCATTTCGGCCATTACCTTGGTAAAGACCCGAGGTGCCGTGGACAATCCAAACGGCAGCGTCTGAAACTGATAATGACAGTTTTGTACTACAAACCTGAGGTACCCTTGGTGAGAAGGGTATATCGGGACGTGGAGATAAGCATCTTTGATGTCCAGAGACACCATATAGTCCCCTTCTTCCAGGTTCGCTATCACTGCTCTGAGTGATTCCATCTTGAATTTGAACCTTTTTATGTAAGTGTTCAAGGATTTCAGATTTAAAATTGGTCTCACCGAGCCGTCCGGCTTCGGTACCACAAACAGCGTGGAATAATACCCCTTTCCTTGTTGCAGGAGGGGTACCTTGATTATCACCTGCTGGGAATACAGCTTGTGAATGGCTTCTAGAACTGCCTCCCTGTCGGAGGGAGACTTTGGTAAAGCAGACTTCAGGAAACGATGAGGGGGAAACGCCTCGAATTCCAGTTTGTACCCCTGCGATACTACCTGTAGAATCCAGGGATCCACTTGCGAGTGAGCCCACTGCGCGTTGAAATTTTTGAGACGGGCCCCCACCATATCTGAGTCTGCTTGTAAAGCCCCAGCGTCATGCTGAAAACTTGGCAGAAGCAGGGGAGGGCTTCTGCTCTTGGGAAGCGGCTGCATGGTGCAGTCTTTTTCCTCTTCCTCTGCCCCGGGGCAGAAAGGAGTGGCCTTTTGCTCGCTTGTACTTATGGGAACGAAAGGACTGAGATTGAAAAGACGGTGTCTTTTTCTGCTGATGTGGAGTGACCTGGGGTAAAAAGGTGGATTTTCCAGCCGTTGCCGTGGCCACCAGGTCCGATAGACCAGCCCCAAATAACTCCTCCCCTTTATACGGCAATACTTCCATGTGCCGTTTGGAATCCGCATCCCCTGACCACTGTCGCGTCCACAACGCTCTTCTGGCAGAGATGGACATAGCACTTACTCTTGATGCCAGGGTGCAAATATCCCTCTGTGCATCACGCATATATAATAATGCATCCTTTAAATGTTCTATAGTTAACAAAATATTGTCCCTATCCAGGGTATCAATATTCTCAGTCAGGGAATCCGACCATGCGACTCCAGCACTGCACATCCAGGCTGAGGCGATTGCTGGTCGCAGTATAACACCAGTATGTGTGTATATACTTTTTAGGATATTTTCCAGCCTTCTATCGGCTGGTTCTTTGAGGGTAGCCGTATCAGGAGACGGTAACGCTACTTGTTTAGATAAACGTGTGAGCGCCTTATCTACCCTAGGGGGTGTTTCCCAACGCGCCCTAACCTCTGGCGGGAAAGGA
Organism: Pseudophryne corroboree; assembly: GCF_028390025.1. Lineage (NCBI taxonomy): Eukaryota > Metazoa > Chordata > Amphibia > Anura > Myobatrachidae > Pseudophryne > Pseudophryne corroboree. The sequence goes on from NC_086447.1 coordinate 445,522,676, forward strand.
TATAATGCTAATAATTTTTTAGAAATTAGCTTTTTCACACACCTCATTTATTTCCTCTGACTCAGGAAAAAATATTGGTAGTTTTTTCTCACCCCACATAATACCCTTCTTTGTGGTACTTGTAGTGTCAGAAAGGTTCAATGCCTCTTTCATTGCCGTGATCATGTAACGTGTGGCCCTACTGGACATTACGTTTGTCTCGTCACCGTCGACACTAGACTCAGTATCTGTGTCAGGGTCTGTGTCGACCCACTGAGGTAACGGGCGTTTTAGCGCCCCTGACGGTGTCTGAGACGCCTGGACAGGCACTAACTGATTTGCCGGCTGTCTCATGTCGTCAACAGTTTTTTGCAAATTGCTGACATTATCACTTAATTGTTTAAATACAATCATCCAGTCAGGTGTCGACTCCCTAGGGGGTGACATCACCAACGCAGGCAACTGCTCCGCCTCCACATAATTTTCCTCCTCATACATGTCGACACACGCGTACCGACACACAGCACACACACACCGGGAATGCTCTGATAGAGGACAGGACCCCACTTAGCCCTTTGGAGAGACAGAGGGAGAGTCTGCCAGCACACACCCAGCGCTATATATATATACAGGGATAACCTTATATAAGTGTTATTCCCTTATAGCTGCTGTTAATTATTGTTATTTGCTGCCAACAATGCCCCCCCTTCTCTTTTTTACCCTGATTCTGAAGCAGGACTGCAGGGGAGAGTCAGGGAGCCGTCCTTCCAGCGGAGCTGTGAGGGAAAATGGCGCTTGTGTGCTGAGGAGATAGGCTCCGCCCCTTCACGACGTCCTTATCTCCCGCTTTTTTGTGTAAAATGGCAGGGGATTAAAATACATCCATATAGCCCAGGAGCTATATGTGATGTATTCTGTTTTGCCACCTAAGGTATTCTGTTATATTGCGTCTCAGGGCGCTCCCCCCCCAGCGCCCTGCACCCTCAGTGACCGGAGTGTGAAGTGTGCTGAGAGCAATGGCGCACAGCTGCGGTGCTGTGCGCTACCTTAGTCTGAAGACAGGATGTCTTCTGCCGCCGATTTCACCGGACCTCTTCGTCTCTTCTGGCTCTGTAAGGGGGACGGCGGCGCGGCTCCGGTGACCCATCCAGGCTGAACCTGTGATCGTCCCTCTGGAGCTAGTGTCCAGTAGCCTAAGAAACCCGATCCACTCTGCACTCAGGTGAGTCCGTTTCTTCTCCCCTTAGTCCCACGATGCAGTGAGCCTGTTGCCAGCAGGACTCACTGAAAATAAAAAAAACCTAACTAAACTTTTATTCTAAGCAGCTCAGGAGAGCCACCTAGATTGCACCCTTCTCGGCCGGGCACAAAAATCTAACTGAGGCTTGGAGGAGGGTCATAGGGGGAGGAGCCAGTGCACACCACCTGATCCTTAAGCTTTTATTTTGTGCCCTGTCTCCTGCGGAGCCGCTATATCCCCATGGTCCTTACGGAGTCCCAGCATCCACTAGGACGTCAGAGAAAGGACCAATTAATCAAGTTTTAATCTTTGGTTCATCACACATGTTTCGTACACCGTCAAGCAGGCTAAAGTATGGTTCCTCAGTGTCTGATGGTATTTTATTAAACAAGCTGGCGCTTCCCGGTGTTGCTTTTTAATAGCAAAACTCCATGTTAACCCCATTGAGTTGGTTTAGAATGAACTGGACAGAATGGTGTAAGCAGCACAATCTACAAGTGCAATACATTTGTGTAGAGAAGAACTTGCCCAACAATGGGGGTAATTCTAAGTTGATCGCAGCAGGATGTTTGATAGCAATTGGGCAAAACCTTGGCCCTCATTCCGAGTTGTTCGCTCGCAAGCTGCTTTTAGCAGCTTTACACACGCTAAGCCGCCGCCTACTGGGAGTGAATCTTAGCTTCTTAAAATTGCGAGCGAAAGATTCTCAAAATTGCGAATACACACCTCTTAGCAGTTTCTGAGTAGCTTCAAACTTACTCGGCATCTGCGATCAGTTCAGTGCTTGTCGTTCCTGGTTTGACGTCACAAACACACCCAGCGTTCGCCCAGACACTCCTCCATTTCTCCAGCCACTCCCGCGTTTTTCCCAGAAACGATAGCGTTTTTTTCTCACACACCCATAAAACGGTCAGTTTCCGTCCAGAAACACCCACTTCCTGTCAATCACATTACGATCACCAGAACGAAGAAAAAACCGTGAGTAAAATTCCTAACTGCATAGCAAATTTACTTGGCGCAGTCGCACTGCGGACATTGCGCATGCGCACTAAGCGGAAAATCGCTGCGATGCGAAAAAATTTACCGAGCGAACAACTCGGAATGAGGGCCCATGTGCACTGCAGGGGAGGCAGATATAACATGTGCAGAAAGAATTAGATTTGGGTGGGTTATTTTATTTCTGTGCAGGGTAAATACTGGCTGCTTTATTTTTACACTGCAAATTAGATTGCAGATTGAACACACCCCACCCAAATCTTACTCTCTCTGCACATGTTATATCTGCCTCCAGAGCCGGATTAAGGCCCCGGGAGGCCTGGGGCACTAAAGAGCAGGGGGCCCCCATGGACTAAAATAAATAAATAAAATATATATATATATATATATATATATATATCCACATCGCTCTAAGAATCCCTCCTCCTTCAGTTCAGCGTGCGGCGCGCCAATGACTGAGTCGCAGGCTTGCTGAGCCGGACAGCAATTGGACAGCTGAGCCGTCGCTCAGCTGCCCTGACTACAGCTGTTAGAGCACTCTTCTTAGAGCTGTAGTCAGCGCAGCTGAGCGACGGCTCAGCTGTCTAATTGCTGTCCGGCTCAGCAAGCCTGCGGCTCAGTCATTGGCGTGCCGCACGCTGAACTGAAGGAGGAGGAGGGACAGGGCAGCCAGAGGTGGATTTAGATCTCAGGGGGCCCTAAGCAAGACACCTATTTGGGGCCCTTTTCCTCAATCCATAGCACTATAGTTACGTTTCTGATTTATGCCCCTTACATTACTTGTCAGCGGTGTGTGTGTCGATCTCTTCAGCTATTACTATGTAATAATATAGTGCAGTTGTAAAGCACAATATAATATGCTGGCGCTGTATAAGAATGGGATGCGGGACCTCCTAACAGGTGACGGGGTACATTTTCAAGATGTTTTATTTTTTTATTAAGGTTTAAGATTATCATCTCTTAATTAATTTAGTCTATTTTTTTTAACCTTTTTCACATTGTTGCAACTGAATGCCCAAATCTGTGTCACACATCTGCAAAACTAACCAGCAAAATGTATCCTTTTCTGTGTCACTGGGGCAGCTGAATAGCACCTAGAGGTATTTGAATATGCAGAGCTGGGCTGTTATCTCACTAACAGGCTTCATTCTCTCTGTTATCAGCCCTGTTTAGCCCTAGCTAACTCTTAAAGTGACGGTAGCCTTTTATCCCCCCCCCCCTGCTCAAATGTAGCAGGCAGGCCCCTGTCCAGTCAGTGTATGCTGCCATACCACCTGTCACACATTCCCACTCACCCCTCACTGTCACACATTCCTACTCAACGCTACATGTACTCACTCACTGCCACACATGCCCACTTGCCGCTCACCGTCAAATATACACACTCACCGCTCACCATCACACGTACCCACTAATCACTGTCACACATACCCACTCACTGTAAACACATACCCACTCACCGCCACACGTACCCACTCGCCGCTCACTGTCACACATACCCACTTCACCTCTCACTGTCACACATACCCACTCACTGTAGCATATTCCTATTCACACCTCATTGTAACACATTCCCACTCACTCCCAGACCCCAGGATAACCAGTCACACATTAGTATCCTCCCTCCAATGCCACAAATGCCCCCTCTGCCCATCTATACTGCATCAGGGCATCTCTCCACCTCCCTCTCACCTTTAACAAGTAGGACAGTGCGGCACCTTCACTACTGTATGTCAAAAGCGCTCTTTCTGCTACAGTCTGCTTCCGGACACAAAGCCATCAGGTCCCACTCCCAGGCTCCCGCCTCCCAGCAGTGGCAGTTGCAGCGTGCCCCGACCAGCTCCTCTCTGACTGCGTGTGACGTCACATTAAACAGGAAGGAGTCAGGACAGGACACAAGCGAGTGCTGGAGGAGCAGGTCACTGGCAGCTGTCTAAACATCCACTTTGGATGCCTTGCGGTAAATCCGCCTCTGAGGGCAGCGGGGAGCCGGGGCTCGTGAGCGCAGCACCGCAGATCGGATTGAAGAGAGATCCGATCTGTGGTGTGGCAGGGGGCCCTTTTGGAAAGGGGGGCCCGGGATACGTATCCCCGGGACCCCCCCCCCCCCCCCCTTAATCCGGCTCTGTCTGCCTCCCCTGCAGTGCACATGGTTTTGCTCAACTGCTAAAAAATTTCCTGCTGCGATCAACTTGGAATTACCCCCAATATTTGATTTCCCTTGTAGAAAGAATGTCATGAGTGTGTTCGGATATTAAATCTGCAAAATGTGACTAATTCGCAGAGTCAAAAATGTAGATGACATTTTGTTAAACATATTGATTCTATCATGTCTTTATCTCCAGTAGTTTATTTGTTCTATGGTTTACTTTCAGAGTACATTGAGACATTAAACTGTATACATTGCAATGAAAAAAATTGGGAAAATAGTGGTGTTATAAAACAGTACACTGACAGCGGCATCCCATCTATTATAATCCCGACAGCCCCCCCCCCATTTAGCCCCCCAACCCTCATCTTTCCCCTACCCTAACCATCCCTTGTGTGTGCCTAACCCGACCCCTCCCCGGTGGTACCTAACCCTAACCCCCCCCCCCCTTCCCTGGTCCCTAACTCTAAGCCTAACCCCCCTTCTGCTGCCTCAACCTAACCCCCTCCTCCCGCGGCATGACTGCAGCGTATCCCGATGTCACGACGTTCAGGATGCCGGCTGTCTGTATTTTGACATTTCGCGTCTGTATACGGACGCCGGGATTGTGTCCTCCCTCCGGATCCCGGTGTCGGTATATCGACCGCCATGATCCTGTTCGTCGGTAAGCTAACTGCTTCCCATTATTATCTATTGTTTATTAAACTATATTATACTTTGGGAACCAGAAGCGCTTTAAGAGAGGAGGGGGCCCATGTGCAGTCTCCAATTGGCCCCCCTCAACTCCAGCCGTGCAGTAGACTCTGGCATTGTCTGCATGCGCATGTCTCCGTGAATATGGCACCTGCACTGCGCTCCTGGGGACATCTACATTGCGCAAGCAAGAATCACCGGAAAATAGCCACTGAAGCCAATTTTCGAATGATATTCGCCGCTCTGCAGCCAGCACCGAGCCGACAGAGATGTGAGTATAATGAAATGGGTGCAAGGTGTGCGGTATGTGGGCCCCCCCTGAACCCAGGGGCCCGTGTGCACTGAAAACCTTGCTCTCATTATAGCTACACCAGTGTTGGGAACACTATGGGCCTAATTCAGATCTGATCGCAGCAGCAAATTTTTTAGCAAATGGACAAAACCATGTGCCCTGCAGGTGAGGCAGATATAACATGTGCAGAGAGAGTTAGATTTGGGTGGGTTATTTTGTTTCTGTGCAGGGTATATACTGGCTGCTTTATTTTTACACTGCAATTTAGATTTCAGTTTGAACACACCCCATCCAAATCTAACTCTCTCTGCACATGTTATATCTGCCCCCCTGCAGTGCACATGATTTTGCCCATTTGCTAACAAAATTCCTGCTGCGATCAGTTCTAAATTAGGCCCTATGGGGGTCATTCAGAGTTGATTGCAGCAGCAAATTTGTTAGCAGTTGGGCAAAACCATGGCCCTCTTTCCGAGTTGATCGCTCGCTAGCTACTTTTAGCAGCCGTGCAAATGCGTAGTCGACACCCACGGGGGAGTGCATTTTTGCTTTGCAAGAGTGCGAACACCTGTTCAGCCGAGCGGTACAAAAACATTTTGTGCAAAACAAGACCAGCCCTGTAGTTATTTATTCTGTGTGATGTTTGCTGCGACGAAGGTCCCGAAATTGACGTCAGATACCTGCCCTGCAAACGCCTGGACACACCTGCGTTTTACCAAACACTCCCAGAAAACGGTCAGTTGACACCCATAAACTCCCACTTCCTGTCACTCTCCTTGTGATCAGCTGTGCGAATGGAATCGTCACTAGAAGCAGTGCAAAACAACAATGCTCTTTGTCCCCCCGTACGCCGCGCGTGCGCATTGCTGCCCATACGCATGCGTAGTTTTGCAGTTTTTTTAAAATGATCGCTATGCAGCAGATATAACATATCAAAGTATATATATATATATATATATATATATATAGGCTTCTTATCTATGAAATGTGCCTCCACCCAGACTAAGTGTTTAATTAGGGCCTGCCTGGGTAAACCCTACCTATGTAGTGTACCTTTACTGTAAAGTGTTTGTATTGCGGAAACCTTAGCAATTTACCTTTTACCTGTTCTTCTTTTCTCTTTCAGGACTTCAGGAAGTTTCAACCAACATCAACCACGGTAAGTACATTAGTTGTAGTTTTAATATACTAACTCTATACATTTAATGTCAAAACATTTGGAATAGCTTTACATGAGTGAGCCATTAATTTCTTTACTACACTCTAATATGTTCTCTAAATTTCTATACATACAATTGTGCATGCAAGTACAAAAAACTTTTATAATGAGTCACCTGGGTACTCTTTAATCTAAAAATATGTGCAGTTGGGGCCCAATACAATAGTTGTAATCCAATTCATATGAGTGATGATGCTTTTCCTTTACTTTAGATCTGAAATCAGTCTCTCCAGCTAAGCATTAGTGCCGATACATTTCTCCTTCCTCTGTCTGAAGTAGTAGTGTATATTACTTTGTATCCAGTGCTGTGCAAAAATGATACTTCCCTCTGAATTGTATCTTTTAGTGGACACAGTGTAAGCCTCCTAACTGCCAGCAACCCTCCAGTAGGAATGTGAAAGTTTCTGCTATCTCCTTTGATATTAAGTATATATATATTAAGATATATTAAGATATAAATAAATATATAGTCTTTAAGTGTGTCCAAGTATTATTCCTTTACGGTAACTCATTTTTATTAATTAGTATTACTCTTAAGCTGGTGCAGTTTCATCACCCTTATGTATATAAATATACATAATTACTATCTCCATCTCCTTAGCGAAAAAAGTGTCTTACTCAGCTCCTGCTAATTGGTCTATTGTTTTTTGTGGTCTCTTTGTTGATCTATCTATCCAGTGCGGGATGGAATATAACTGTATATGTTACAGAAGTTGTGCAAGCTGTAAATATATTATTTATTTTACTTGTAGTATTAACCGCCACTATACTTTAGTAATGCGTCTATGATATACCCCTCGTATATATCTCAGTTCATAGTCTCTAGTCTCTTAGGGGTACTATTAGAGCCATGTTAATCATCTCAGGCTTTTCTATTGGCTCTTGCAGTGGTGCTTTTAAATATTAAGGCTTCCTACTTATAACAGCTGCCTGCACAGGATTTCCATCATGTAATGTATACCGCATATAATAATATACCCCTTATAAATATCTCAGTTCATAGTCCGTAGTCTTTTAGGGGTTAAATTAGAGCCCTTTTAATCATCTCAGGCTTTTCTATTGGTGCTTGCGGTGCTGCTTTTAAATATTAAGGCAGTACTTTTCTACTTATAACAGCTGCCTGCATAAGATTTCCATCATATAATGTTCTTCAGTTATATGTATAACAATACAGGCTTGACTACTCTAGACTTGGTACTGGCTATTGCCACCTTGAGTTATTATTGGCTAACCTCAGGTTAATTAAGGCAAAGTGCCTATTTCAGCTTGTGGTGTGGTGTGTAGTGTAAATAATTTAGTTGTCCCTTACACCTCTCTTGCTGCGTTGCAGTAGCTGTGGAGTGCTCCCTCGACTCCTCCCCTGGCTCTCTGATAAGGTTGTAGTAGATGGCTGCGCTTCTGCTGCTGACAGCTCCGCTATACTACTTTGTCCGGCCACTGGCCACACCGGACCAGCTCAGCTTCTACTAGCTCCCGCTTCAGCTGCTTCCCGTCGCTCTACCCCACTGGCCGCTCTGGTGGGCTGCAGGCTCAAAGCTCCCAATTCATCTTGCCTCAGCAAGCATCTATCAAGGGAGCGGCACCTCTCACTCCGCCAGCCATCCCGTCTCAGGTATGCCTAGCAGAGGCGTCGAAACTGGGAGGGCAAGGGGGCAGATCACCTCCCCCCCTCCCCAAACATAGAGAGGCGCCGATGGTGTACAGGAAGAGCGATGTGCGGTCAGGTGAAAGACCGCACATTACATCCTCCGCTCCATGCAGTCAATGCCCCAAGCCCGGCGCTAACCCCTCAGCAAGGTCTGCAAAGCAGGGAGGCGCCGGGTCAGAGATACGCTCTCCCCGCTCTGCGACATTGCTGATATGTGCTGCCGGCTGCCTCTGACAGGCAGCAGCGGCGCCGGCAGCATGAAAAGCGGCTCCCCCCTCCTTACTGAGTGAGCCGCACAGTCTCTGTCTCCGCTCCAGCCCCAGGCGCACTGCAGCGAGCTGTCTGGCTGCCTGTTCCGCTGTCAGTGCTCCACGTCAGGTGGTATGGCTATGAAAGCCACCTGACGCGGAGCACTGACAGCTGAAACGGCAGTGGCCCGCCGATCATAGCTCCAAGCACTGGAAGCTGCTGCGGGTGACATCCGGGACTTAGCCGTGCTCATACAAACAGGCATACACACGGCCGGCCAGAGATATAAGTGGTATGGGATTTGAAGTTTATGTTTTACTGCTCAGAGCAGTAAAATATAAACTACAAATCCCATGATGCATTGCTCCCCTTACAACGGACTGCACATGGATTATCCCTGGAGGCTTCTCAGTAAGGACGCTACCCATCCAGCCCAGGGAGCCAGATATGGGGACTACTGCCTGAACCCTCAAAACGCCGGCAAAGTGAGTAACCACAGGTGGCAGTTAGGAGAACACCAGCTGGAATATCCTTCAATCCCCTTTGCTTTATTGGCTCCTCCCCATTCCTGTGCCTTGGACAACATTAAACATATTGGTTTAAATCTAAATTCAAGTAGACTAAAGTATCCTGCCCCTCCACTTACCCTAACCCTTTCCTCCCACAGCCTAACCCTAACTATCCCCCTACAGACTAACCTTAACTGCCCCCTACACAGCCTAACCCTAACCATCCCTCCACAGCCTAACCCTAACTGCCCCCCCTCCGCATCCTAACCTTAACTATCCTGCCCCCCAGCTTAACCCTGAACGCCCCTCCCCGCCACAGCCTGACCCTGACCATCCCGCTCCTAATAAAGCAATTTTTATAGACCCCTTCCCTCACTCTCCCTGTAAGTCCACCCTCAGTGCCCCTGTCCTCACTCTCCCTGTAACTCCCCCCTAAGTGCCCCTGCCTTCACCCTCCATTTAACACCCCATCAGCGTCCATGCCCTCACCCTCCCTGTAACTCTCCGTCAGCGTCCTTGCCCTCACCCTCCATGTAACTTCCCGTCAGCGTCCCTGCCCTCACCTCCATGTAGCTCCCACCTCAGTGCCCCTGCCCTCACCCTCCATGTAGCTTCTACCTCCCCCCTCAGCATCCCTACTATCACCCTCCCTGTAACCCCCACTCAGGGTCCCAGCCCTTACCCTCCCTGTAACTCCCTCCTCAGCGTCCATGCCCTCACCCTCCATGTAACTTCCCGTCAGCGTCCCTGTCCTCACCCTCCATGTAACTACCCATCAGCGTCCCTGTCCTCACCCTCCATGTAACTTCCCGTCAGCGTCCCTGCCCTCACCCTCCATGTAGCTCCCACCTCAGTGCCCCTGCCCTCACCCTCCATGTAGCTTCTACCTCCCCCCTCAGCATCCCTACTCTCACCCTCCCTGTAACCCCCACTCAGGGTCCCAGCCCTTACCCTCCCTGTAACTCCCCTGTCAGCGCCAGTGCCCTCACCCTCCCTCTAACTCCACCCTCAGGGCCCCTGCCCTCACCCTCCCTGTACTCCCCCCCCCCCCCCCCCCCCCCAGTGCCCCTTCCCTCAACCTCCCTGTAACTCCCCCCTCAGTGTTCCTCACACTCCTTCTAACTCCCTGTCAGCATCCATGCCCTCCCTCACCCTCCCTGTAACTCCCGCGGCCACTAATATCAGTCACCTCGACGCCAGCACTGCACTGGTCACTGCTAGTGCTTGATCTACTCTCCCTGCTACATGGGGTACGTGGAGGGAAACTAGAGGTACATGGGAGAGCTGAAGTGCTAATTTTGCTGTTCTGTGTTCAGATAGTCGCCACCTCCAGGGGTATATTTGCCGTGCAAGTGTGCGATAGCATACTGCGATTGTGTACGTCGAGCTGCTCAAATCCACTAAAATCCACTTTGTGCAGTCTGTGCGCAGCCCAGGACTTACTCCTCCAGTGCGATCATATCAGGCTGATCGGGGCCAGAGCTGACATCACCCTGAAAATGCTTGGACACGCCTGCGTTTTTCCAAACATTCCCAGTAAACGGTCAGTTACCACCCACAAACGGCTTCCTCCTGTCAATGACCTTGTGAACGCCCATGCGAACTGATTTTTTGCACCATCCCTTCGCTGACCAGCGATGGCCTTTGTTGATGTCCGATGCGCGTGCGCATTGCGGTGCATGCGCAGTTAGTACCTAATCGCCTGCTGTGCAAAAACGTACAGCAGCGATCAGATCTGACCCCCTATGGGGTATATTCAATAAGAGTCTGGTCCATTCCGATATGCAGTTGTCTGATTTACCTGACAACCCCTATTCAAAGAGCGGCCAAATCCGACTGTCGGATTTGGCCGCTCCCGGTGTCTTGTCCTGCCGCTGCCGGGTGCGCTGACAGCAGTGGCGGTGGGAGCTGTCAGCGGCGTCGGAAAGGGAGGGGGGGGGGGGGAGAGCTGTCAGCGGCTGCCGTGATAGAGAAATCTGCGGCGGTGGGGGCAGCAGCGGGAGAGCAGCGGAGGAGAGGAGATAGAGAGAAGGAGACGGGGCGAGCAGCGGCTGCATCAGCGGAGGCTCACGGCGGCGTCCACCTGGCTCCAGCAAGCGGGACCTCGCTTGCTGGAGCCAGGTGGACACTGACGCTGGGTTCCTGCTCTCCCCGCTGCAGCGCTGCTCCGACCTTCTCCTGCTCTCAGATCCCTCATCTCAATCCGACTTTTTTTAAAGTCGGATTGAGATTGTCGGAAACGGGGCTAAAACCTGTCGGGTTTGGCCCCGCTTCCGACAATGCACGCTGATCGGCAGCTGAAGCCACCAATCAGCATGCATTCTGACAGCATTTCGACAAGTCGGTTTTCCCGATTTGTCGGAATAAACGGGGCCCTAATGAATAGGTCGGAACACCTTCCAACCTAAAGCTGTCGGAAGCTGCCGTATTTCCGACAAGACGCCAGCTTCCGACAGTTATTGAATATACCCCTTAGTGTGTATCTGGCCTTCTCAATGTATTTCATGTGGATCTGGCTTTTAGCGATTCAGCAATTTAGGGGCGCCAAAAAGAGATTATATCTTGCCCCCCCCCAACCTAAAAACGTTCTGATGCCCCTGATGCCTAGTGTCGGTATGCTACCCGTCCCAGCCGCGCCGCTGTATGTTTACAGCATACAGTTCTTGTCAGCGGCGCACTGGAGACCGAGGGCATACACTAACTAGGGGAACAGCAGACTACCTGTCTGCCGGCTGGGAGCGTCTTTTATACGCTCTCCTTACCGGCGGGCGGGTCCCCTTCTGCACACGGCACCACTTACCACCGGCCGCGCGGATCCTCTCCGCTACACACAGCCTCCAACTCTTACCGGCGCGCGGGTCCCTCTCCTCTGCACACGACCCCAACCACGGGGACCCCCCTTCTCAGAACGGCGGCAGCAGCAGCATTAATATTAACTTTCAGCACTCTCCCTTTCTTATTTTCTAATGTGTACAAAAAACGCACCTCCCCTCCATTGTACCATCACAACCCCTCTTTCTATTCCACAACAACTCGCTTCTACACCCACAAATAAATTTATACACATATATATTATTTCATATATATATATATATACACAGTTCATTATCATATATACATTACTATATACATAAATAGATGCATTTTATCCGTATATATACTTTTTAACAAAGAAATATATAAACTAATCATATTAATTGATTCTCCCATATTTGCCTTTACATATTCATAGGCTTAAATTAATATTAGGCTACAACATGTGCACAGAGAGTTAGATTTGGGTGGCTTATTTTGTTTCTGTGCAGGGTAAATACTGGCTGCTTTATTTTTACACTGCAAATTAGATTGCAGATTGAACACACCCCACCCAAATCTAACTCTCTCTGCACATGTTATATCTGCCCCCCTTCCTGCAGTGCACATGGTTTTGCCCAACTGCTAATAAATTTGCTGCTGCGATCAACTCTGAATTACCCCCTATATACTATTCTGCGCCATGGGTCTGAAGTATTGTCGATACTATTATTTATTGTATACATTATTTTAAAGCTGTGCTAGATGAGAAGTACTTATACTCTTCAGAGACAATGTGATCCCAGTGTCAGAATACGCGGCAATTTGTCTCTACTTCAATGTTTACACACTGGGAGGCAGTTTGTTTGTAAACTACCCTGTTTCCACTTTCTATACTAAAATCACAGAATACACTGTGGTCTGGTGATACCGATCTTGAGCATACAGTATGTGCACACAAAAAAGGGGAAGAAGTTATATCCAGATTTGTCCTGACACTATTACTGCAGTCGTGTCAACATTCCTACTGGGTGTGCCAGGCCCTGAGTGACACTACACTACTTGAGCCAAGCGTCTTTTTTATCATAATGCTTTACAACAAAACCTATATATCTGTGTATGACGGAGTCTGAATCTGTATACAAAGCAGTGACGGCTTCTTACCTGTATGACCAGGCATATTATCTGCCACTGACCTCCTTTCCAGCCTACTGCTGGATTGATCACTGTGATTGATCACTGGGAGACGTGTCTTAACTCTGCCAGCAGCAGGGCGGAGCTTAAGTCCAAGGGTGGGGATTAAGTCTGGCGCAACTAGGAAATGGCCTGGCTTCTACAAACTGCATCGGCTGCAGCCCGTAAAGGCCAGAAAGAGCTACCATATTAGCAGGGGAGTGGCTTCCCATGGGAAGTGCCCTCTCTGCTACTGCAGTCCAGACTGACAGTGCCAGGGGGAGAAAATGCCTCCTCCTGGGACTGCCAGTCTGGCTGTGATTAGCAGGGAGTGCTTTCTGTGGGAAGTCACTGCAACAGGTTCGGTATGACTTACTGGCGGCCAGTTTGCGAGCACAAAAGAGTCCCTTTGTGGGCTAGGTGGCTTGCGTCCTGGCCAAACAGTTTTCGTGTCCTGTATGGCAAGTATTCCGGCTGCTGGCATTGCCAGCTGTCGGGATTCCGGCATCGGTATCCTGAACGCCGGGATCCCGACAGCCAGTAAATTAAACGTGTACCACTGCAACTTTTAGGAAGTCCCTACTGGTGGCAGATTTTACCGGGGTGGACCAATGATGCTACTATGATGCAGCAGTCACAGCTTTTTTTCACACCAAGTTCCATTGTGCTTTGTACAGAGATTCAGACTTCGTCGCACAAAGATATAAATGCGTTGTATATCAAATTAATCAGTGCAGTCTCGTGAAGCAGTTTTGTCGCATCACACTGCAATTAAGATGCACGTCATTTGAAAAAAAATACAAAAAAAGATATTCTGCGTGGCTCGCTCACGCCAGGCATCATAAGCTGTATGGCGTATTGAGTCTAGATGTATGAGGACACATCTGTGTAATCATTTCTTATGCAAACTGTTAACAATTAGCTTCTGATTTTCTTATAAAATTCATAAAAATCGGGATCTCATTACCATATATTCTAGGCTAAAAGCCTTTAGTCTCATTGTCCGATCCTTTCACACACCCGACCCCTCCACCCAAAATAACCTATACACCATGCTGGGAGTGGAAAAAATGCACAAATGACTGTATAACCTCTATAACAAATTCGCCTTACCTGAAGACCTTTGATGAAGTTCTGCACAGAAAAATCATGGTACAAAAATATAGTGATGAGGACCTGCAGTACTTTACCACTGAGCTTAATTGGAAACTGGTTGGAGAGAAGCAGCTGGAATGGAAATTGTGGTTAGGTATATTTAAATATACAGTAGTAGGTTTAGCCATCTGACTATGATGTGTTGCTCCCTGTTCCTTGCATGCACTTGTCTTTGATAAATAAAACAGAGCAAACCAATACACTTTGATGATTTACACCTGGAAAGTACATTGCATCATTAGGGCTCTATTCATATGAATAAGTCAAAATGCTTTTCGTTAGCACATATTCAGGCAGGGTCATCTCACTGACAGATGAAACGTTATTCTGCCCAATTCCTGCTTATATATAATGGGGGGGGAGACAGATTTATTATGGGGGTTATAGGAGACAGCGAGATATATATGGGGACAAGAGAAACATATTTGGGTTTAGAAAGGTGTATAAGTCAAGTATCATTATAATAAGATTTTACTTACCGATAAATCTATTTCTCGGAGTCCGTAGTGGATGCTGGGGTTCCTGAAAGGACCATGGGGAATAGCGGCTCCGCAGGAGACAGGGCACAAAAAGTAAAGCTTTTCCAGATCAGGTGGTGTGCACTGGCTCCTCCCCCTATGACCCTCCTCCAGACTCCAGTTAGGTACTGTGCCCGGACGAGCGTACACAATAAGGGAGGATTTTGAATCCCGGGTAAGACTCATACCAGCCACACCAATCACACCGTACAACTTGTGATCTAAACCCAGTTAACAGTATGATAACAGCGGAGCCTCTGAAAGATGGCTTCCTTCAACAATAACCCGAATTAGTTAACAATAACTATGTACAATTACTGCAGATAATCCGCACTTGGGATGGGCGCCCAGCATCCACTACGGACTCCGAGAAATAGATTTATCGGTAAGTAAAATCTTATTTTCTCTATCGTCCTAGTGGATGCTGGGGTTCCTGAAAGGACCATGGGGATTATACCAAAGCTCCCAAACGGGCGGGAGAGTGCGGATGACTCTGCAGCACCGAATGAGAGAACTCCAGGTCCTCCTTAGCCAGAGTATCAAATTTGTAAAATTTTACAAACGTGTTCTCCCCTGACCACGTAGCTGCTCGGCAAAGTTGTAATGCCGAGACCCCTCGGGCAGCCGCCCAAGATGAGCCCACCTTCCCTGTGGAGTGGGCCTTTACAGATTTAGGCTGTGGCAGGCCTGCCACAGAATGTGCAAGTTGGATTGTGCTACAGATCCAACAAGCAATCGTCTGCTTAGACGCAGGAGCACCCATCTTGTTGGGTGCATACAATATAAACAACGAGTCAGATTTTCTGACTCCAGCTGTCCTTGCAATATATATTTTTAATGCTCTGACAACGTCCAGTAACTTGGAGTCCTCCAAGTCACTTGTAGCCGCAGGCACTACAATAGGCTGGTTCAGATGAAATGCTGACACCACCTTAGGGAGAAAATGCGGACGAGTCCGCAGTTCTGCCCTGTCCGAATGGAAAATCAGATATGGGCTTTTGTAAGATAAAGCTGCCAGTTCTGACACTCTCCTGGCCGAAGCCAGGGCTAGAAGCATGGTCACTTTCCATGTGAGATATTTCAAATCCACCTTCTTTAGTGGTTCAAACCAATGAGATTTTAGAAAGTCCAAAACCACATTGAGATCCCACGGTGCCACTGGAGGCACCACAGGAGGCTGTATATGTAGCACTCCCTTAACAAAGGTCTGGACTTCAGGGACTGAAGCCAATTCTTTTTGAAAGAAAATCGACAGGGCCGAAATTTGAACCTTAATAGATCCCAATTTGAGACCCATAGACAATCCTGATTGCAGGAAATGTAGGAATCGACCCAGTTGAAATTCCTCCGTCGGAGCACTCCGATCTTCGCACCACGCAACATATTTTCGCCAAATTCGGTGATAATGTTGCACGGTTACTTCCGTCCTTGCTTTAATCAAAGTAGGAATGACTTCTTCCGGCATGCCTTTTTCCTTTAGGATCCGGCGTTCAACCGCCATGCCGTCAAACGCAGCCGCGGTAAGTCTTGAAACAGACAGGGACCCTGCTGAAGCAAGTCCCTCCTTAGAGGTAGAGGCCACGGATCTTCCGTGATCATCTCTTGAAGTTCCGGGTACCAAGTCCTTCTTGGCCTATCCGGAACCACTAGTATCGTCCTTACGCCTCTTTGCCGTATAATTCTCAATACTTTTGGTATGAGAGGCAGAGGAGGAAACACATACACCGACTGGTACACCCAAGGCGTTACCAGCGCGTCCACAGCTATTGCCTGCGGATCTCTTGACCTGGCGCAATACCTGTCCAGTTTTTTGTTGAGGCGAGACGCCATCATGTCCACCATTGGTCTTTCCCAACGGGTTACCAGCAAGTGGAAGACTTCTGGATGAAGTCCCCACTCTCCCGGGTGAAGATCGTGTCTGCTGAGGAAGTCTGCTTCCCAGTTGTCCACTCCCGGGATGAACACTGCTGACAGTGCTATCACATGATTCTCTGCCCAGCGAAGAATCCTTGCAGCTTCTGCCATTGCACTCCTGCTTCTTGTGCCGCCCTGTCTGTTCACATGGGCGACTGCCGTGATGTTGTCCGACTGGATCAACACCGGTTTTCCCTGAAGCAGAGGTTCTGCCTGGCTTAGAGCATTGTATATTGCTCTTAGTTCCAGAATGTTTATGTGAAGAGACGTTTCCAGGCTCGTCCATACTCCCTGGAAGTTTCTTCCTTGTGTGACTGCTCCCCAGCCTCTCAGGCTGGCGTCCGTGGTCACCAGGATCCAATCCTGTATGCCGAATCTGCGGCCCTCCAATAGATGAGCACTCTGCAACCACCACAGAAGAGACACCCTTGTCCTTTGCGTGGAATCTGCCGAATGGAATTGCTTCGTAAGAAGCCACCATTTTTCCCAGGACTCTTGTGCATTGATGTACAGACACCTTTCCTGGTTTTAGGAGGTTCCTGACAAGCTCGGATAACTCCTTGGCTTTTTCCTCCGGGAGAAAAACCTTTTTCTGAACCGTGTCCAGAATCATCCCTAGGAACAGCAGACGAGTTGTCGGCATTAACTGGGATTTTGGAATATTCAGAATCCACCCGTGCTGTTTTAGCACTTCTTGCGACAGTGCTAATCCCATCTCTAGCTGTTCTCTGGACCTTGCCCTTATTAGGAGATCGTCCAAGTATGGGATAATTAATATGCCTTTTCTTCGAAGAAGAATCATCATCTCGGCCATTACCTTTGTAAAGACCCGAGGTGCCGTGGACAATCCGAACGGCAGCGTCTGAAACTGATAGTGACAGTTTTGTACAATGAACCTGAGGTACCCCTGGTGTGAGGGGTAAATTGGAACGTGGAGATACGCATCCTTGATGTCCAAGGATACCATAAAGTCCCCCTCTTCCAGGTTCGCTATCACTGCTCTGAGTGACTCCATCTTGAACTTGAACTTCTTTATGTACAGGTTCAAGGACTTCAGATTTAGAATAGGCCTTACCGAGCCATCCGGCTTCGGTACCACAAAAAGAGTGGAATAATACCCCTTCCCTTGTTGTAGAAGAGGTACCTTGACTATCACCTGCTGAGAGTACAGCTTGTGAATGGCTTCCAAAACCGTCTCCCTTTCGGAGGGGGACGTTGGTAAAGCAGACTTCAGGAAACGGCGAGGTGGATCTGTCTCTAATTCCAACCTGTACCCCTGAGATATTATCTGCAGGATCCAGGGATCTACCTGCGAGTGAGCCCACTGCGCGCTGTAATTTTTTGAGACGACCACCCACCGTCCCCGAGTCCGCTTGAGAAGCCCCAGCGTCATGCTGAGGCTTTTGTAGAAGCCGGGGAAGGCTTCTGTTCCTGGGAAGGAGCTGCCTGTTGCTGTCTCTTCCCTCGACCTCTGCCTCGTGGCAGATATGAATAGCCCTTTGCTCTCTTATTTTTAAAGGAACGAAAGGGCTGCGGTTGAAAAGTCGGTGCCTTTTTCTGTTGGGGAGTGACTTGAGGTAGAAAGGTGGATTTCCCGGCTGTAGCCGTGGCCACCAAATCTGATAGACCGACTCCAAATAACTCCTCCCCTTTATACGGCAAAACTTCCATATGTCGTTTTGAATCCGCATCGCCTGTCCACTGTCGCGTCCATAAAGCTCTTCTGGCCGAAATGGACATAGCACTTACCCGTGATGCCAGTGTGCAGATATCCCTCTGTGCATCACGCATATAAAGAAATGCATCCTTTATTTGTTCTAACGACAGTAAAATATTGTCCCTGTCCAGGGTATCAATATTTTCAATCAGGGACTCTGACCAAACTACCCCAGCACTGCACATCCAGGCAGTCGCTATAGCTGGTCGTAGTATAACACCTGCATGTGTGTATATACTTTTTTGGATATTTTCCATCCTCCTATCTGATGGATCTTTAAGTGCGGCCGTCTCAGGAGAGGGTAACGCCACTTGCTTAGATAAGCGTGTTAGCGCCTTGTCCACCCTAGGAGGTGTTTCCCAGCGCTCCCTAACCTCTGGCGGGAAAGGGTATAATGCCAATAATTTCTTTGAAATTATCAGCTTTTTATCAGGGGCAACCCACGCTTCATTACACACGTCATTTAATTCTTCTGATTCAGGAAAAACTATAGGTAGTTTTTTCACACCCCACATAATACCCTGTTTAGTGGTACCTGTAGTATCAGCTAAATGTAACGCCTCCTTCATTGCCAAAATCATATAACGTGTGGCCCTACTAGAAAATACGGTTGATTCGTCACCGTCACCACTGGAGTCAGTGCCTGTGTCTGGGTCTGTGTCGACCGACTGAGGCAAAGGGCGTTTCACAGCCCCTGACGGTGTTTGAGTCGCCTGGACAGGCACTAATTGATTGTCCGGCCGTCTCATGTCGTCAAACGACTGCTTTAGCGTGTTGACACTATCCCGTAGTTCCATAAATAAAGGCATCCATTCTGGTGTCGACTCCCTAGGGGGTGACATCCTCATATTTGGCAATTGCTCCGCCTCCACACCAATATCGTCCTCATACATGTCGACACACACGTACCGACACACAGCAGACACACAGGGAATGCTCCTAACGAAGACAGGACCCACTAGCCCTTTGGGGAGACAGAGGGAGAGTTTGCCAGCACACACCAAAAGCGCTATATATAACAGGGATAGCCTTATAATAAGTGCTCCCTTATAGCTGCTTTATATATATCAAAATATCGCCATAAATTTGCCCCCCCTCTCTGTTTTACCCTGTTTCTGTAGTGCAGTGCAGGGGAGAGACCTGGGAGCCGTCCTGACCAGCGGAGCTGTGAGAGGAAATGGCGCCGTGTGCTGAGGAGATAGGCCCCGCCCCTTTTCCGGCGGGCTCGTCTCCCGCTATTTAGTGAATCCAGGCAGGGGTTAAATATCTCCATATAGCCTCTGGGGGCTATATGTGAGGTATTTTTAGCCTTTATATAGGTTACATTTGCCTCCCAGGGCGCCCCCCCCCCCAGCGCCCTGCACCCTCAGTGACTGCGTGTGAAGTGTGCTGAGAGGAAAATGGCGCACAGCTGCAGTGCTGTGCGCTACCTTTAGAAGACTGCAGGAGTCTTCAGCCGCCGATTCTGGACCTCTTCTGACTTCAGCATCTGCAAGGGGGCCGGCGGCGCGGCTCCGGTGACCATCCAGGCTGTACCTGTGATCGTCCCTCTGGAGCTGATGTCCAGTAGCCAAGAAGCCAATCCATCCTGCACGCAGGTGAGTTCACTTCTTCTCCCCTCAGTCCCTCGTTGCAGTGATCCTGTTGCCAGCAGGACTCACTGTAAAATAAAAAACCTAAGCTAAACTTTTTCTAAGCAGCTCTTTAGGAGAGCCACCTAGATTGCACCCTTCTCGGCCGGGCACAAAAATCTAACAGGAGTCTGGAGGAGGGTCATAGGGGGAGGAGCCAGTGCACACCACCTGATCTGGAAAAGCTTTACTTTTTGTGCCCTGTCTCCTGCGGAGCCGCTATTCCCCATGGTCCTTTCAGGAACCCCAGCATCCACTAGGACGATAGAGAAAATATATTACATCTGGACACTGAACAGGGGGAGGAGGCAGGAAGAGATTAATCTGCACTGCTCTTCTTCCACAATGGGGCCTGTTTCACCTAATTCTGCCATCTACAGTGAAGATATATCTATATGTCTATTCACACCAATACATTGCTGGGATAACTTATGCAGAGGATTTACAGGAGGCTTTTTTCTATGGGACTCAGATCATATTCTTGAAGGGTGAACTATTATTCTTGCACTCTCGGGTGTTTGAGAGTGCACCTTGAGTGTTTTGGGGCGTTTCCACTTATTGGTGTATACGTGTACATGTAAAAAACAAAAGGAGCGCTGGTATTTTGCATTTATCTGTATACATTGTTTTAGAGTATTGGACAGAAGCTCTATATATAAAAAATGCTCACATTTTTGGAGAAAATAATTTATCTACAGAGAAACGCAAAGCACTAGTTTAGCTGTGCACATTTAGGTTTCAGCACTGAGAAATAGCCAGACAATTAAATTTCCCATCTACTCAGGATTTTTTCCATTTGTTCCTATACTTTTATGACCACAAGTCTTGGAAAAAGAACATCAGATGATCTGCTTTTTAAAATTTGAATATTCTACTGAAAATGACTGGTTTTAAGAATTGAAATTGCTGCACTCCACCTTTTCATACTGCCACACTAGCTTCCCACTTATGTAACTTAACTTGGTCTGTACTGCTTAATTTTCTTTTAGATGTGTCAAGGCTTTTTAAAAACCACATCTCCACTATTTATTATGCACTTCCTGTGCATATGCATGCTAACTCTGTCTCCCTACCTGCACAATACCTACTGTATATCCTACTACACGGTCACCTTTACTATTAACAGCCCCGGACCGCTGAACAACATGGACTAATACAGTTTAGAAGTGCTGCCAACAAAATCCTTGTAACTAAACGTTGGTGTAGGGTTGTTTGAAAAAGGGCTGCACACACTTTTTATGGACACAGATGGTGACCGCCGCTGTGGATCCCAGCGGTCAGCATACCGACTGCAGGAACCCGGCGGCGAAATGCTGGCGGGGAGGGAGCGAGCGCAACAAGCCTCTTGCTTGCGCGCTGCCCTCGCCACAGGTTCTATTTCCACTCTTTGGATGTTGTGGACATGACTACACCCTGCACAGATACATCCATTTTGATTTCAATATCGGGGTTTTTTTTTAAGCTAAACAGAGTTTTTTTACTTTTGAGATAATAGAGCCTTTCACGCCAGAGCTCACTTCAGAGCGAATCATTCTGCATAAAGAACACCCAAATCATTATGCATAAGGAACACCCACCAAATGAACTAGAGCAATGTGTCGCTCCTTTTGCAAATGTGATCATTGCCTACACAAAGCTAGATGCAGGTGGCTTCTACATTTTAGGAAATAGTCCAGCTGAACACAAAGACTGCAGACCAGTGCACATGCTGTAGACCAATAAAATGCTAGCATTAATATACTCCAGAATTGCTATTCTTTTTGTTCAAAGGGGAGCATAACAACATACAGTAATCCCACTACTAGAATGAAAATATATGTACTGAATATAATAAGAGAAAAACAAGTAAAGCATAAAATCACAATGAAAATATTAAATAATAATAGTAATTTATTTAAAAACAATAAAATTCTAAATATTAAACCATCTTTAATTTAGAGGCTTCTACATATTATTGTGGAACTATTAAATACATTGTTTTCAGTAGCGAGCTTCCTTCTGTGCTTAGCAGCAATACCTTTATTGAAGGCAGACTTGTTTACTTGCGTCTCTTTGGGATACAACACAGAACTTGCTGTAAGGCTACAGCAAGTCAAGAGAGCTCAAGCAGAGCTGTGATAAATCCCAGGGAAAGGAATATAAGCAAATCTGCCTAATGATATAAACTACTGAAGAGTATGAAAGTTAAAACAATACCATAAACTGCAGGAAGGAATATACAGGCCAGTAAAAGTAAAAAAAATATCTCTGATGGAAAAAAAAACCCTTCAATCCTACATATTGGAATGTAATTATCATTTTATATATATATATATATATATATATATATATATATATATATATATATATATATATATATGTATGAACATTATGGTAAGAACTTACCGTTGATAACGTGATTTCTCTTATGTCCACAGGTATCCACAGGATAACATTGGGATATTGTCGAGCGACAGCGAAAATGGCACCAACACGGTCACGAGCTTTCTGGCCTCCCAGGATGCATTGGGGCCTCCACTATATAGTCCCGCCCACTGACTCAGTCAGATCAGTTCTTTCCACAGTGATTTTAGACAGGAACATTAAACATTAGGTAGAGACATGTACAGGCGATAAGAACACACATGCACACCCTTCCATACAAGAAGGAAGAGGTTTTAGTGATTGTCTAGATCCTCAAATCAGATGCGTCAGGGTGGGATCCCTGTGGATACCTGTGGACATGAGAGAAATCACGTTATCAACGGTAAGTTCTTACCATAACGTTCATTTCTCTGGCTGGGTCCACAGGATTTTCCACAGGATAACATTGGGAATCCCAAAGCCATTTTAGTGGTGGGGACGCTCCTGATTGCACAGGAGGACCTTTCGCCCGAAGTCTGCGCCATGAGAGGCAAAAGTATCCAAGGCATAATGTCTGATGAATGTGTTTATGGAAGACCATGTGGCTGCCCTACATATCTGTTCTGCTGATGCACCCTGTTGTGCTGCCCAAGAAGGACCTACCTTACGTGTAGAGTGTGCAGAGACATTAGCCGGAATAGGGAGATCTGCATGAGAATAAGCTTCAGATATTACCATACGGAGCCATCTCGCCAGCGTCTGTTTACTAGCAGGCCATCCTCTTCTATGGAATCCGTAGAGGATGAAGAGGGAATCTGTTTTCCTGATGGCACTAGTACGATCTATGTAGATTTTTAAAGCCTGGACCACGTCCAGTGACGCTTCTCCCGCAGATAGTCCCGATACCTGAAAGGCTGGGACTACAATCTCTTCATTCAGGTGAAACTTTGACACCACCTTTGGAAGATAACTAGATCTCGTTCTGACAACTGCTCTGTCTGGAAAAAAACTTAGGAAAGGAGACTTACAAGATAATGCTCCTAAATCTGACACTCTTCTGGCTGACGCCATTGCCAGTAAAAAAAGAACTTTAACCGTTAACCACTTAAAATCTGCTCTCTCAAGTGGTTCAAACAGAGGACCCTGGAGAAATTTAAGAACTAAATTCAAATCCTAGGGAGCTGCCGGAGGAACAAATGGAGGTTGAATATGTACTACTCTTTGGAAAAACGTACGTACATCCTGTAGGTCAGCAATCGTCTGCTGGAACCATACAGTCGACGCTGAGACTTGTACCCTCAAGGAAGCAACTTTCAACCCTTTATCCAATCCTGCCTGCAGGAAATCCAAAATCCTAGCTACTTTAAAAGATCTCGGATTGTAATTTTTTCCAGTACACCAATGAATATAGGCTTGCCATATTCTATGATACACAGGCCGAAGAAGGCTTTCTTGCTATAAGCATGGTTTGGATTACTTGCTTTGAAAATCCTTTAGCCTCTAAGATAGAGGTTTCAACAGCCACGTCAAAGACAGGCGATCCAGATGACTGTGACAACAAGGACCCTGCATTAATAGATCTGGACGTTGAGGGTGCAGTATCGGTGCTTCCACGGACATTCTCAACAGATCTGTGTACCAATGCCTTCTTGGCCAAGCTGGAGCTATTAGAATGATTGCTCCTTTTGCCTGTTTTATCTTTCTCTCTACTCTGGGTAACAGAGATATTGGAGGGAACAGATATGCCAGCTGAAACCTCCATTCTACTGACAGTGCGTCTACCAGGACCGCTCCTGGCTCCCTTGTTCTTGATCCGTACATCGGAACATTGTTGTTTAGATGAGACGCCATAAGGTCCATCTCCGGTAGACCCCATCTGTTCACCAGTGTCTGAAACACTTCTGGGTGTAGTGCCCATTCGGTTTCCTGAATGGTGTGCCGACTGAGAAAATCCGCTTCCCAATTTAGTACACCCGGGACAAATACTGCCGACAATGCCGGGAGATGGAGTTCTGCCCATTTTAGAATGGGGGTTACTTCCTCCATCAGACTCTTGCTGTGAGTTCCTCCTTGATGATTGAGGTATGCTATTGCCGTCGCATTGTCTGAACGGATCTGGACTGGTCTTCCTTGTAGATTGTCCTTTGCCTGAACCAGAGCCAAGTAAATGGCTCTTATTTCTAACAGATTTATGGGCAGGCGACTTTCCCTTGCGGTCCATTTTCCTTGGAACCATAGGCTTCCGAGTACCGCCCCCCAGCCTTGCAGGCTGGCATCTGTCGTCAGGACTTGCCACTCTTTTATCCAAAAGGGTCTCCCCTTGTTTAAATGGCCTGTCTGTAGCCACCACGCTAGAGACCTTTTTACATTTACTGGAATCTTTATCATCTGTTTCTTTATCGTTTGATGATTTCCGTTCCATTTGGTCAAAATGAGATGCTGCAACGGTCTGGAGTGGAATTGCGCATATTCCACCATGTCGAACGTTGATACCATCAGACCCAACAGTCGCATTGCTGCATGGACTGACATTGTCTGGGCTTGCAACGCTTCCTGAGCCATGACCTGCACCTTGACTATTTTTTTCTCTGGTAAGAGAACTCTCTGTAGGTCTGAATCCAATATGGCTCCCAAATGAACCATCCGCTGTGATGGATTCAGGGACGACTTCTCCCAATTTATGAGCCACCCGTGTCTCTGTAAACAAACTATCGTCTGTTGAAGATGGCTCAACAGTAAATCTTGCGACTGTGCTAAGATTAACAGGTCGTCGAGGTATGGGAATATTCTTATCCCCTGCTTGCGCAGACAAGCTGCCATAACCACCATGATCTTGGTAAACACTCTGGGTGCTGTAGCTAGCCCGAAAGGCAGAGCTTGGAACTGGAAATGTTCCTGGAGGATGGCAAACCTGAGGTAACACTGATGTGACAGTGCTATAGGCACATGTAGGTAAGCATCCCGTACATCCAGAGATACCATTTAATCTCCCGGTTCCATAGCCAACATTATGGAGCGTAACGTCTCCATGTGGAACTTCGGGATCCATATGTATCTGTTCAACATTTTCAGATTTAGAATTGGTCGATATGACCCATTTGGTTTCTGGATTAGAAATAGATTGGAGTAATACCCCTGTCCCTTTTGTGATGGAGGTACTGCGACAATCACACCTGACTGCAGTAATTTTTGGACTGCTTCTTGCAGGGCATTGGCCTTCGACTCTATACGAGACGGGCTGGTGCAAAAAAATCTTTGAGGAGGCTGCCTCCTGAATGGGAATCCATACCCCTGAGATACCACCTTCTGCAGCCAGGCATCTGTTGTTGACTGTTGCCATATGTGTGCAAATTGAAGGAGTCGGCCCCCAACCCTGGAATCCTCCAGGCGGAGGCCCGTCTCTTCAGGCTGAGGGTTTCTGTTCAGGTTTGGAAGCTGGCTTTTTGCTAGCCCACTGCTTCCTACCCCTGGCTTTAAACTGGGGTTGCTTAGGCTCCTCTTTAGCTTTCGCTTTGCTTTGCCAACGAAAGGAGCGAAATTTTAAACCCTTGGACTTAGGGTTATAGGTAGCCGGAAATCTGACCTTTTTCGATTCAGCCTCTGATTCTAGGATATCCGATAACGGTTTTCCAAATAATATATTACCTACAAAAGGCAATGCTTCCAATTCCTTCTTGGATTCCGCATCTGCCTTCCAGGTCCGTAGCCAAACTGCTCTGCGAGCGACTACTGACAAGGCTGAAGCTTTAGAAGCAACTGTACCTATATCAATTGCTGCTTCTTCCAAACACTGGGCAGATTGTCTTAAACGGCAAAAACGATCCACTTGCTCCCTAGTAGGAGAAGGGATGTCATTCTCTAGTTCCTCTATCCATTCGCCCATTGCCTTTGCTACCCAGGCCGAAGCCATAGCAGGTCTTACCACTGCTCCTACTAGAGAAAATAAATTTTTCAAGAGGCTCTCTACCCTTCTGTCTGTGACATCATTTAGTGAGGTAGATGACAGTGGTAAAGCAGATTTATGCACGAGTCGCAGAACATGTGCATCTACTTTCGGAGGAACTTCTCTTTTTGAACAATCCACAGCTGGAAATGGATAATAAGAATCCCATCTTTTACGAATCTTATACTTTTTACTGGGCGCCGCCCAAGACTCATCCATCATTTCCGTCAGCTCATCTGACGCTGGGAATACAGCTTTCACTGCCTTTGTTCGTTTAAATACAGGTGCTTTAGTATTTAACACTGTCTTGGCTGGCTCTTCTAACGAGATAACAGCCTTTACAGCATTAATAAGTTCAGCAACATCATCTGAACTAAAACTCTGCGACTGATCATCATACGGAGTCGAGTCTACTGTATCATCATCCGTTGTATCATCTTGTGTAGTCTGCCACATAGATGTATCTGTCTTAGTCTTATCTGTCTCTTGGTTGCTAGTAGAGGCTACAGGAACCAGGCCATAGGAAGGGAGCTGCATGTATGGGTTCATAGTGTAACCTAACCCCTGAGGTGGTGCTACTGGTGCCAACTTGTCCACAATAGAGGACAGAGTCTTTGCAAACATATTCCATGGTGGCTCTGTTGGTGGTTGAACCAACTCCTGTCTTTTACTTCGCTGAAAAGCGAAACAGTTTGCACACAAACCCTCATAAGTGACCAATTGATTCATATCAATTACCCCTGACTTACAAGATAAACATGTTAGGGCTATGGGAGTGCTTGACAAATTCTCCTCATCACTTTTGCCGCTCACAGACATTTTATCTGATATTGACTACACAATTTTGTGACTGAAAAACACCCTATAATCAGTATATAGAGGTGAAATCAATCTGACCACAGTGCACCTGATTTGAGGGTCAGAACAGGACTGACATTACACAGAAAAGTCAGCACGCATACTAGCAGTCAGTCACATGTTAAAGCATTAGACATTGTCATATGAGAATACAACCTCCATAACAACTTATACATAAGTAGGAAAAATAAGAATTTACTTACCGATAATTCTATTTCTCGTAGTCCGTAGTGGATGCTGGGGACTCCGTAAGGACCATGGGGGAATAGCGGCTCCGCAGGAGACAGGGCACAAAAGTAAAAGCTTTAGGATCAGGTGGTGTGCACTGGCTCCTCTCCCTATGACCCTCCTCCAAGCCTCAGTTAGGATACTGTGCCCGGACGAGCGTACACAATAAGGAAGGATTTTGAATCCCGGGTAAGACTCATACCAGCCACACCAATCACACTGTACAACCTGTGATCTGAACCCAGTTAACAGCATGATAACAGCGGAGCCTCTGAAAAGATGGCTCACAACAATAATAACCCGATTTTTGTAACAATAACTATGTACAAGTATTGCAGACAATCCGCACTTGGGATGGGCGCCCAGCATCCACTACGGACTACGAGAAATAGAATTATCGGTAAGTAAATTCTTATTTTCTCTGACGTCCTAAGTGGATGCTGGGGACTCCGTAAGGACCATGGGGATTATACCAAAGCTCCCAAACGGGCGGGAGAGTGCGGATGACTCTGCAGCACCGAATGAGAGAACTCCAGGTCCTCCTCAGCCAGGGTATCAAATTTGTAGAATTTTTCAAACGTGTTTGCCCCTGACCAAGTAGCAGCTCGGCAAAGTTGTAAAGCCGAGACCCCTCGGGCAGCCGCCCAAGATGAGCCCACCTTCCTTGTGGAATGGGCATTTACATATTTTGGCTGTGGCAGGCCTGCCACAGAATGTGCAAGCTGAATTGTACTACACATCCAACTAGCAATCGTCTGCTTAGAAGCAAGAGCACCCAGTTTGTTGGGTGCATACAGGATAACAGCAAGTCAGTTTTCCTGACTCCAGCCGTCCTGGAAATCTATATTTTCAGGGCCCTGACAACATCTAGCAACTTGGAGTCCTCCAAGTCCCTAGTAGCCGCAGGTACCACAATAAGCTGGTTCAGGTGAAACGCTGACACCACCTTAGGGAGAAACTGGGGACGAGTCCGCAGCTCTGCCCTGTCCGAATGGACAAACAGATATGGGCTTTTGTGAGACAAAACCGCCAATTCTGACACTCGCCTGGCCGAGGCCAGGGCCAACAGCATGGTCACTTTCCATGTGAGATATTTCAAATCCACAGATTTGAGCGGTTTAAACCAATGTGATTTGAGGAATCCCAGAACTACGTTGAGAACCCACAGTGCCACTGGAGGCACAAAAGGGGGTTGTATATGCAGTACTCCCTTGACAAACTTCTGGACTTCAGGAACTGAAGCCAATTCTTTCTGGAAGAAAATCGACAGGGCCGAAATTTGAACCTTAATGGACCCCAATTTGAGGCCCATAGACACTCCTGTTTGTAGGAAATGCAGGAATCGACCGAGTTGAAATTCCTCCGTGGGGGCCTTCCTGGCCTCACACCATGCAACATATTTTCGCCAAATGCGGTGATAATGTTGTGCGGTCACCTCCTTCCTGGCTCTGACCAGGGTAGGGATGACCTCTTCCGGAATGCCTTTTTCCCTTAGGATCCGGCGTTCAACCGCCATGCCGTCAAACGCAGCCGCGGTAAGTCTTGGAACAGACATGATCCTTGCTGAAGCAAGTCCCTTCTTAGTATCTCTTGAAGTTCCGGGTACCAAGTCCTTCTTGGCCAATCCGGAGCCACGAGTATAGTTCTTACTCCTCTCCATCTTATAATTCTCAGTACCTTGGGTATGAGAGGCAGAGGAGGGAACACATACACCGACTGGTACACCCACGGTGTTACCAGAGCGTCCCAGCTATTGCCTGAGGGTCTCTTGACCTGGCGCAATACCTGTCCAGTTTTTTGTTCATACGGGACGCCATCATGTCCACCTTTGGTCTTTCCCAACGGTTCACAATCATGTGGAAGACTTCCAGATGAAGTCCCCACTCTCCCGGGTGGAGGTCGTTCCTGCTGAGGAAGTCTGCTTCCCAGTTGTCCACTCCCGGAATGAACACCGCTGACAGTGTTATCACATGATTTTTCGCCCAGCGAAGAATCCTTGCTGCCATTGCCCTCCTGCTTCTTGTGCCACCCTGTCTGTTTACGTGGGCGACTGCCGTGATGTTGTCCGACTGGATCAGCACCGGTTGACTTTGAAGCAGAGGTCTTCCTAGGCTCAGAGCATTGTAAATTGCCCTTAGCTCCAGTATATTTATGTGGAGAGAAGTCTCCAGACTTGACCACACTCCTTGGAATTTTCTTCCCTGTGTGACTGCTCCCCAGCCTCTCAGGCTGGCATCCGTGGTCACCAGAACCCAGTCCTGAATGCCGAATGTGCTGCCCTCTAGTAGATGAGCACTCTGCAGCCACCACAGAAGAGACACCCTTGTCCTTGGAGACAGGATTATCAGCTGATGCATCTGAAGATGCGATCCGGACCATTCGTCCAGCAGATCCCACTGAAAAATTCTTGCGTGAAATCTGCCGAATGGAATCGCTTCGTAAGAAGCCACCATTTTTCCCAGGACTCTTGTGCATTGATGCACTGACACTTGGCCTGGTTTTAGGAGGTTTCTGACTAGCTCGGATAACTCCCTGGCTTTCTCCTCCGGGAGAAACACCTTTTTCTGGACTGTGTCCAGAATCATCCCTAGGAACAGCAGACGTGTCGTCGGAATCAGCTGCGATTTTGGAATATTTAGAATCCACCCGTGCTGTCGTAGAACTACTTGAGATAGTGCTACTCCGACCTCCAACTGTTCTCTGGACCTTGCCCTTATCAGGAGATCGTCCAAGTAAGGGATAATTAAGACGCCTTTTCTTTGAAGAAGAATCATCATTTCGGTCATTACCTTGGTAAAGACCCGGGGTGCCGTGGACAATCCAAACGGCAGCGTCTGAAACTGATAGTGACAGTTCTGTACCACGAACCTGAGGTACCCTTGGTGAGAAGGGCAAATTGGGACATGGAGGTAAGCATCCTTGATGTCCAGGGACACCATATAGTCCCCTTCTTCCTGGTTCGCTATCACTGCTCTGAGTGACTCCATCTTGATTTGAACCTTTGTATGTAAGTGTTCAAAGATTTCAGATTTAGAATAGGTCTCACCGAGCCGTCTGGCTTCAGTACCACAAATAGTGTGGAATAATACCCCTTTCCTTGTTGTAGGAGGGGTACTTTGATTATCACCTGCTGGGAATACAGCTTGTGAATTGTTTCCAATACTGCCTCCCTGTCGGAGGGAGACGTTGGTAAAGCAGACTTCAGGAACCTGCGAGGGGGAGACGTCTCGAATTTCCAATCTGTACCCCTGGGATACTACTTGTAGGATCCAGGGGTCCACTTGCGAGTGAGCCCACTGCGCGCTGAAACTCTTGAGACGACCCCCCACCGCACCTGAGTCCGCTTGTACGGCCCCAGCGTCATGCTGAGGACTTGGCAGAAGCGGTGGAGGGCTTCTGTTCCTAGGAAGGGGCTGCCTGCTGTAGTCTTCTTCCCTTTCCTCTACCCCTGGGCAGATATGACTGGCCTTTTGCCCGCTTGCCCTTATGGGGACGAAAGGACTGAGGCTGAAAAGACGGTGTCTTTTTCTGCTGAGATGTGACTTGGGGTAAAAAAGGTGGATTTTCCAGCTGTTGCCGTGGCCACCAGGTCCGATGGACCGACCCCAAATAACTCCTCCCCTTTATACGGCAATACTTCCATGTGCCGTTTGGAATCTGCATCACCTGACCACTGTCGTGTCCATAAACATCTTCTGGCAGATATGGACATCGCACTTACTCTTGATGCCAGAGTGCAAATATCCCTCTGTGCATCTCGCATATATAGAAATGCATCCTTTAAATGCTCTATAGTCAATAAAATACTGTCCCTGTCAAGGGTATCAATATTTTCAGTCAGGGAATCCGACCAAGCCACCCCAGCGCTGCACATCCAGGCTGAGGCGATCGCTGGTCGCAGTATAACACCAGTATGTGTGTATATACTTTTTAGGATATTTTCCAGCCTCCTATCAGCTGGCTCCTTGAGGGCGGCCGTATCTGGAGACGGTAACGCCACTTGTTTTGATAAGCGTGTGAGCGCCTTATCCACCCTAAGGGGTGTTTCCCAACGCGCCCTAACTTCTGGCGGGAAAGGGTATAACGCCAATAATTTTCTATCGGGGGAAACCCACGCATCATCACACACTTTATTTAATTTATCTGATTCAGGAAAAACTACAGGTAGTTTTTTCACACCCCACATAATACCCTTTTTTGTGGTACTTGTAGTATCAGACATATGTAACACCTCCTTCATTGCCCTTAACATGTAACGTGTGGCCCTAATGGAAAATACGTTTGTTTCTTCACCGTCGACACTGGAGTCAGTGTCCGTGTCTGTGTCGACCGACTGAGGTAAATGGGCGTTTTAAAGCCCCTGACGGTGTTTGAGACGCCTGGACAGGTACTAATTGGTTTGCCGGCCGTCTCATGTCGTCAACCGACCTTGCAGCGTGTTGACATTATCACGTAATTCCCTAAATAAGCCATCCATTCCGGTGTCGACTCCCTAGAGAGTGACATCACCATTACAGGCAATTGCTCCGCCTCCTCACCAACATCGTCCTCATACATGTCGACACACACGTACCGACACACAGCACACACACAGGGAATGCTCTGATAGAGGACAGGACCCCACTAGCCCTTTGGGGAGACAGAGGGAGAGTTTGCCAGCACACACCAAAACGCTATAATTATACAGGGACAACCTTATATAAGTGTTTTCCCTTATAGCATCTTAATATATAATAATATCGCCAAATAAGTGCCCCCCCTCTCTGTTTTAACCCTGTTTCTGTAGTGCAGTGCAGGGGAGAGCCTGGGAGCCTTCCTAGCAGCGGAGCTGTGTAGGAAAATGGCGCTGTGTGCTGAGGAGAATAGGCACCGCCCCCTTTTCGGCGGGCTTCTTCTCCCGTTTTTCTGACAACCTGGCAGGGGTTAAATACATCCATATAGCCCCAGAGGCTATATGTGATGTATTTTTAGCCAGCATAGGTACTTTCATTGCTGCCCAGGGCGCCCCCCCCCAGCGCCCTGCACCCTCAGTGACCGTTGGTGTGAAGTGTGCTGAGAGCAATGGCGCACAGCTGCCGTGCTGTGCGCTACCTTAAGAAGACTGGGAAGTCTTCAGCCGCCGATTTCTGGACCTCTTCTCTCTTCAGCATCTGCAAGGGGGTCGGCGGCGCGGCTCCGGTGACCCATCCAGGCTGTACCTGTGATCGTCCCTCTGGAGCTAGTGTCCAGTAGCCTAAGAAGCCAATCCATCCTGCACGCAGGTGAGTTCACTTCTTCTCCCCTAAGTCCCTCGTTGCAGTGAGCCTGTTGCCAGCAGGACTCACTGAAAATAAAAAACCTAACAAAACTTTTACTCTAAGCAGCTCTTTAGGAGAGCCACCTAGATTGCACCCTTCTCGGCCGGGCACAAAAACCTAACTGAGGCTTGGAGGAGGGTCATAGGGGGAGGAGCCAGTGCACACCACCTGATCCTAAAGCTTTTACTTTTGTGCCCTGTCTCCTGCGGAGCCGCTATTCCCCATGGTCCTTACGGAGTCCCCAGCATCCACTTAGGACGTCAGAGAAATTGTACTTCTGTTTAACTGGTTCTTTTTTCAACATAACATGCAGAAAACACAGTAATATACAGGTCTCATATGCAATAGGTACTAAAAATTAACAATGCATACTAAGAATTAGAAGGAATTTTTAGTACTGTATACCCTGCCTCCAGAGAGCGGGATACAGGGAGACTCACCACACTTCCATATCCAAGCAAAGACGCTCGTAAGACGCTGAGTGGATTCAGACGCTACTGATGTACACTGCCACTCTTGATAACTGATAACGGACACTGAGCGATTTCCACGTGTATGCAGACGCTAAGGCCTGCGACTCGGTCTGGCGGGCTTTATCTCCTGTGTACACAACCGCAGCGTCTAAGCTGCGACCGAGTACCCTCATGGTAGCGTCTGAGCCGGAAGTGAGGTCATTCAGTTCATGAAACGAGAGACACGTGGAAACTGGCCATGAACTCGGAGGAGGGGCGGCCAGGAGAGCGTCTGAAACCCCCTGTTGACTTAAACTCCCAGGATCGCGGCCTCACCTAGTCCTGGCGCCTATGATCCCCAGAGCGTAGCGCTATCACACCGGGATGTTCGGCGCATCAACACACTGTTTGTAGTCTCCACCAAATCAGTGTAGCTGTGTCCTGACCCCTCTAGTAAGAGGAAGTCCATAGACTCACCATCTCCCCATGCTCCGGCCACAGCCTGGTTACGTTTGCTGGACCTGCTAGAACATCCGACACAGACGCCCGTCGAGACAGCACTAATACCCGAAGGTAAGCGTTGTTGCGACCCGGTGGGGAGTTGTTGGAGCGACTCTAATATGCGTTTAAGACGCTGTTAAGAGAAGTCGCTCAAAAAACCAAAACAGTAAGTCTATAAAAATAAATTAATGAAAACTTAAGGCTGCTTTTACAGCAGCCCTGTGACCATGCGGGTTCCTGCCGCACCAAGCAAAAAACTGATCTGACTGAGTCAGTGGGCGGGACTATATAATGGAGGCCCCAATGCATCCTGGGAGGCCAGAAAGCTCGTGACCGTGTTGGTGCCATTTTCGCTGTCGCTCGACAATATCCCAATGTTATCCTGTGGATAATCCTGTGGACCCAGCCAGAGAAAATAAGAATTTACTCACCGGTAATTCTATTTCTCGTAGTCCGTAGTGGATGCTGGGAACTCCGAAAGGACCATGGGGAATAGCGGGCTCCGAAGGAGGCTGGGCACTCTAGAAAGATTTAGGACTACCTGGTGTGCACTGGCTCCTCCCACTATGACCCTCCTCCAAGCCTCAGTTAGGACACTGTGCCCGGACGAGCGTACACAATAAGGAAGGATTTTGAATCCCGGGTAAGACTCATACCAGCCACACCAATCACACCGTACAACTCGTGATATGAATCCCAGTTAACAGTATGAAACAACTGAGCCTCTCAACAGATGGCTCAACAATAACCCGATTTAGTTAACAATAACTATGTACAAGTATTGCAGATAAACCGCACTTGGGATGGGCGCCCAGCATCCACTACGGACTACGAGAAATAGAATTACCGGTGAGTAAATTCTTATTTTCTCTAACGTCCTAGTGGATGCTGGGAACTCCGAAAGGACCATGGGGATTATACCAAAGCTCCCAAACGGGCGGGAGAGTGCGGATGACTCTACAGCACCGAATGAGAGACTCCAGGTCCTCCTCAGCCAGGGTATCAAATTTGTAGAATTTAGCAAACGTGTTTGCCCCTGAAGTAGCTGCTCGGCAAAGTTGTAAAGCCGAGACCCCTCGGGCAGCCGCCCAAGATGAGCCCACCTTCCTAGTGGAATGGGCATTTACAGATTTTGGCTGTGGCAGGCCTGCCACAGAATGAGCAAGCTGAATTGTACTAGAAATCCAGCGAGCAATAGTCTGCTTAGAAGCAGGAGCACCCAGCTTGTTGGGTGCATACAGGATAAACAGCGAGTCAGATTTTCTGACTCCAGCCGTCCTGGAAACATATATT
Organism: Pseudophryne corroboree; assembly: GCF_028390025.1. Lineage (NCBI taxonomy): Eukaryota > Metazoa > Chordata > Amphibia > Anura > Myobatrachidae > Pseudophryne > Pseudophryne corroboree. Next base: position 445,557,463 of record NC_086447.1, read on the forward strand.
TTCAGGGCCCTGACAACGTCTAGCAACTTGGAGTCCTCCAAGTCCCTAGTAGCCGCAGGCACCACAATAGGCTGGTTCAGGTGAAACGCTGACACCACCTTTGGGAGAAATTGGGGACGATTCCTCAATTCTGCCCTATCCATATGGAAAATCAGATAAGGGCTTTTACATGATAAAGCCGCCAATTCTGACACACGCCTGGCTGAAGCCAAAGCCAATAACATGACCACTTTCCACGTGAGATATTTCAGATCCACGGTTTTTAGTGGCTCAAACCAATGTGATTTTAAGAAACTCAACATCACGTTGAGATCCCAAGGTGCCAGATCATCTCTTGAAGTTCCGGGTACCACGCTCTTCTTAGCCAATCCGGAACCACGAGAATTGTGTTTACACCTCGCTTTCTTATTATTCTCAATACCTTTGGTATGAGAGGTAGAGGAGGGAACACATAAACTGACTGGTACACCCACGGTGTCACTAGAGCGTCCACAGCTATCGCCTGAGGGTCTCTTGACCTGGCGCAATACCTCTCTAGTTTTTTGTTTAGGCGGGACGCCATCATGTCCACCTGTGGACGACCCCACTGATTTACAATCATTTGGAAGACTTCTGGATGAAGTCCCCACTCTCCCGGGTGGAGGTCGTGCCTGCTGAGAAAGTCTGCTTCCCAGTTGTCCACTCCCGGGATGAACACTGCTGACAGTGCTAGTACATGATTTTCCGCCCATCGGAGAATCCTTGTGGCTTCTGCCATTGCCATCCTGCTTCTTGTGCCGCCCTGTCGATTCACATGGGCGACTGCCGTGATGTTGTCTGACTGGATCAGCACCGGCTGGTGTAGGAGCAGGGATTTTGCTTGACTTAGGGCATTGTAAATGGCCTTTAGTTCCAGAATATTTATGTGAAGGGAAGTCTCCTGACTTGACCATAGTCCTTGGAAGTTTCTTCCCTTTGTGACTGCCCCCCAGCCTCGTAGGCTGGCATCCGTGGTCACCAGGACCCAGTCCTGTATGCCGAATCTGCGGCCCTCCAAAAGATGAGCACTCTGCAGCCACCACAGAAGAGACACCCTGGTTCTTGGGGACAGGGTTATCAAGCGATGCATCTGAAGATGCGATCCGGACCACTTGTCCAACAGGTCCCACTGAAAAATCCTGGCATGGAACCTGCCGAATGGAATTGCTTCGTAAGAAGCCACCATCTTTCCCAGGACCCGCGTGCAGTGATGCACCGATACCTGTTTTGGTTTTAGGAGGTCTCTGACTAGAGAAGACAACTCCCTGGCTTTCTCCTCCGGGAGAAACACTTTTTTCTGGACTGTGTCCAGAATCATTCCCAGGAACATTAGACGTGTCGTCGGGACCAGCTGTGACTTTGGGATATTCAGAATCCAGCCGTGCTGGCGCAGCACTTCCTGAGATAGTGCTACTCCCACTAACAACTGTTCCTTGGATCGTGCCTTTATTAGGAGATCGTCCAAGTATGGGATAATTAAAACTCCCTTTTTTCGAAGGAGTATCATCATTTCCGCCATAACCTTGGTAAATACCCTCGGTGCCGTGGAGAGTCCAAACGGCAGCGTCTGGAATTGGTAATGGCAATCATGTACCACAAATCTGAGGTACTCCTGGTGAGGATGGTAAATGGGGACATGCAGGTAAGAATCCTTGATGTCCAGGGATACCATGTAATCCCCCTCCTCCAGGCTTGCAATAACCGCCCTGAGCGATTCCATCTTGAACTTGAATTTTTTTATGTATGTGTTCAAGGATTTCAAATTTAAAATGGGTCTCACCGAACCGTCCGGTTTCGGCACCACAAATAGTGTGGAATAGTAACCCCGGCCTTGTTGAAGTAGGGGTACCTTGATTATCACCTGCTGGGAATACAGCTTGTGAATCGCTGCTAGCACCGCCTCCCTGTCTGAGGGAGCAATCGGCAAGGCAGATTTTAGGAACCGGTGGGGTGGAGCCGCCTCGAATTCCAGCTTGTACCCCTGAGATACTATTTGAAGGATCCAGGGATCCACCTGTGAGCGAGCCCACTGATCGCTGAATTTCAGGAGGCGGGCCCCCACCGTACCTGGCTCCGCCTGTGGAGCCCCACCGTCATGCGGCGGACTTGGAAGAGGAAGCGGGGGAGGACTTTTGCTCCTGGGAACCTGCTGTTTGTTGCAGCCTTTTTCCCCTACCTCTGCCTCTAGAGAGAAAAGACCCTCCTTTTCCCCGCTTGTTTTTCTGGGTCCGAAAGGACTGAACCTGATAAAATGGCGCCTTCTTAGGCTGTGAGGGGACATGGGGTAAAAATGCTGACTTCCCAGACGTTGCTGTGGAAACTAGGTCGGAGAGACCATCCCCAAATAATTCCTCCCCCTTATAAGGCAAAACTTCCATGTGCCTTTTGGAATCTGCATCTCCAGTCCACTGGCGAGTCCATAAGCATCTCCAGGCAGAGATGGACAATGCACTTATTTTAGATGCCAGCCGGCAGACTTCCCTCTGTGCATCTCTCATATATAAGACTGAGTCTTTGATATGGTCAATTGTTAGCAGAATCGTGTCTCTGTCTAGTGTGTCAATATTTTCTGACAGTTTATCTGACCACGCAGCGGCAGCACTGCACATCCATGCTGACGCAATAGCTGGTCTAAGTATAATGCCTGAGTGTGTATATACAGACTTCAGGATCGCCTCCTGCTTTCTATCAGCAGGTTCCTTAAGGGCGGCCGTATCCTGAGACGGTAGTGCCACCTTTTTAGACAAACGTGTGAGCGCTTTATCCACTCTAGGAGGTGTTTCCCAACGTAACCTATCCTCTGGCGGGAAAGGGAACGCCATTAGTACCTTCTTAGGAATTACCAATTTCTTATCAGGGGAAGCCCACGCTTCTTCACACACTTCATTTAATTCATCTGACGGGGGAAAAACTACAGGTAGTTTTTTCTCCCCAAACATAATACCCTTTTTTGTGGTACCTGGATGTAAATCAGAGATATTTAACACCTCTTTCATTGCCTCAATCATGCAGTGAATGGCCTTCATGGGCATTAAATTTGACTCCTCGTCGTCGACACTGGTGTCAGTATCCGTGTCGACATCTACTTGTGCCATCTGAGATAGCGGGCGTTTCAGAGCCCCTGATGACTTTTGAGACACCTGGACAGGCACGAGCTGAGAACTCGGCTGTCCCGCAGTCGGCATGTCGTCAAATTTCTTATGTAATGAGTCTATACGTGCACTCATTTCTTTCCATAAGCACATCCACTCAGGTGTCTGCCCCCCAGGGGGTGACATCCCTTCTAAAGGCATCTGCTCCGCCTCCACCTCATTATCCTCATCAAACATGTCGACACAGCCGTACCGACACTCCACACACACAGGGAATGCTCAATATAGAGGACAGGACCCACAAAAGCCCTTTGGGGGGACAGAGTGAGAGTATGCCAGCACACACCAGAGCGCTATTTAAGGCAGGGACTAACTGAGTTATGTCCCTTATAGCTGCTTTTTAATATAAACTATATACTGCGCCAAATTAAATGCCCCCCCTCTCTCTTTTTTACCCTTTTCTGTAGAGTAGTCTGCAGGGGAGAGCCAGGGAGCTTCCTTCCAGCGGAACGGTGAGGGAAAAATGGCGCCCAGTGTGCTGAGGGAGATAGCTCCGCCCCTTTTCCGCGGCCTATTCTCCCGCTTTTTTCTGGATTCTGGCAGGGGTATTTACCTCATATATAGCCCCTGGGGCTATATATTGAGGTATTTTTGCCAGCCAAGGTGTTTTTATTGCTGCCTCAGGGCGCCCCCCCCAGCGCCCTGCACCCTCAGTGACCGGAGTGTGAAGTGTGAGAGGAGCAATGGCGCACAGCTGCAGTGCTGTGCGCTACCTTGGTGAAGACTGATGTCTTCATGCCGCCGATTTTCCGGACCATCTTCTTGCTTCTGGCTCTGTAAGGGGGACGGCGGCGCGGCTCCGGGACCGAACATCAAGGCTGGGCCTGCGGTCGATCCCTCTGGAGCTAATGGTGTCCAGTAGCCTAAGAAGCCCAATCCGGCTGCAAGCAGGCGAGTTCGCTTCTTCTCCCCTTAGTCCCTCGCTGCAGTGAGCCTATTGCCAGCAGGTCTCACTGAAAATAAAAAACCTAAACTATACTTTCTTTCTAAGGGCTCAGGAGAGCCCCTAGTGTGCATCCAACCTCGGCCGGGCACAAAATCTAACTGAGGCTTGGAGGAGGGTCATAGTGGGAGGAGCCAGTGCACACCAGGTAGTCCTAAATCTTTCTAGAGTGCCCAGCCTCCTTCGGAGCCCGCTATTCCCCATGGTCCTTTCGGAGTTCCCAGCATCCACTAGGACGTTAAATATATATATATATATATATATATATATAATTCTAAATAATAAAGAGCCAAACTATAATTAAGCATATTAGTACATAGAAGCAATCAAAAATATTCCCATATTGGGCATACTGATGTTCCCTATAGATATAACATAGCAAGTTTCAGTAATATCAAATATTTAGCATCAATAATGAATTATTAATACCCATCATAAATATTGAAAGATAAAGATATCCTCTAAATATTGCAATAATAAATAAGATGATCTAAGAAACAATAAAAATGATTACAATATAAAGAAATACCTTATCCACAATGGTCGCCAAATGCTCTGTGCATGATAAGGACTGGAAGAGTTCTATGCACAGCAGGGATGAGACGGAGTGAGACAGCAGTCTGTGAATTATCATTGGAGATGTGGCAATACCAAATACCAGGACCAGGGGCAAGTCATCGGTGTACTGACTGAAAGAGAAACATAATATAAAAATAGGATTTTAATTACCTACCGGTAAATCCTTTTCTCGTAGTCCATAAGAGATATTGGGGAATCTAGTACAATGGGGTATAGATGGGGTCCAAAGGAGCCTGTGCACTGAAAATTTCTTCAGCTGGGTGTGCTGGCTCCTCCCCTCTATGCCCCCTCCCACAGGCAGTTATAGGTAAAAACGTGCCCGAAGGAGAAAGGACATACATGAGAGAAGGAAACATGACAACAAAGAGTGGTGAGATTTATAAACCAGCACTACACTAACATACAACAACCAGCAACGGCTGGAAACAACAACAGCAACAGCTGAACAGGTAACCACATAAAAGAGAACCTGCAGAAAAGTCAACGCACTGAGGCGGGCGCCCAATATCCCTTATGGACTATGAGAAAAGGATTTACCTGTAGGTAATTAAAATCCTATTTTCTCTAGCTTCCATAAGGGATATTGGGGAATCTAGTACGACGGGGACGTCCCAAAGCTTCCAGAACATGCGGAGACTGCTGCAGCACTGCCTGCCCAAACAGGGTATCCTCTTTGGCCAGGATATCCAATCTGTAAAACTTCACAAAAGGTGTTACCCCCCGACCAGGTAGCAGCTCGGCACAGTTGCAAAGCCGAGACTCCACAGTCAGCCACCCAGGAAGAATGCTAATAATAACAGAAAAGTACCTCGGCGCCAAAAGAGAGATAAGCTGCACACAGATAGGTCAAGCGGTATCCCCAATACCAAAGTATTAACGTGACAAGTAAAAGTTAGACCAAATGTAGTGCGCTAGTCAAATATAGTAGAATGATACTTCCCTCACAATTCCTTTAACATGTGGTATCCCATGTATTTCAGACAAATGGAATCCATATATAGGGAAGAAAAAATTCCAAATATAGTGTAGTATGTTACAGACAATAACAATTTTAATACAATCAGATATAAACTGTCCATATAACCATTGTAGCAAATGATATGGCAATCAAATGGTAATGGGTGGAAAATTACCAGAATATGGTGCAAAAAAAGCCTTAAATAATGCCTTTAGCAATGTGGTTTGCTGCTGTGTTATCCACATATAACTTGAAAACAGAAAAGTGAAGATGGAGGTTTACCAGAATTAAACAGGGTATGTGCCTTAAAGATGCCAATTTGGGGAGACAATGGCTCCGGAACCTGTCTCCAGAGATCACGCTACTCCGTCCGTCTGGTGAATCTCCCTTCAGCAGTGGTTTCTCCTGTCAAACAGAGCCAACACATTTCGGGAAATCTCCCTTCCTCAGGACTGCATGACAGGAGCTATAAACATGTGCTATTTAAACCCTGTGTAGGGATCACATCCGGGTCATGAGGTCACATCCATAAATTGATAAAACAACATTTAAAACACGCAATATGTATCTAAAATAAAAAGACATCCGAAATAATCCTAGTTGAATGATAACATGGTCACTAACTTAAATAAAGCTTAAAGGAATTTTTAGATAAAACATGTCCCCCGGAAGTAAAACCTCCGTACTTCCGGTCCGGCTATGCCGCTTACTGGAATCCGCCTTTAATTTGTCTCTCAGTTCACCGATTGCTCTCTTGAAGCTTCCACTATGCACACTGTGGTGAATACAGCGGAGTGTATACGCTGATTTGTGCTCGGCGGTTCTCAGCCTAGCACTTCCGGAATTGTGGAACGCGCTGTGAGCCGCATCCTGGCTTCCGGTGACGCACTTCCTGTTCGCGTCACTGGACCGCATTTGAAACGCAGCACTGCGGTATTATTAAATTATAGAAGATTCTTTAGTTGACTGTTGTCCTATAAAGTGAAAAACATACTTGTCTGGGTACCCCATATAAAATACTTTAAAATCGTATGTTTGTAAACAATAAATATGATGAAATTTATAAAAAATATATATAATTATGAGATCATTGAAGGCACATTTAACAGAGATAATTTGTTAAGCATGAACACCCTGTGAATGGTTGTATTTTCTATGAGAGTAATAAGTGGCAATCAGAGGTGTTTAGTAGACAAAATGTGAATAAATGGAATGTAACAGAAATAATCTAAGTAGGCTTTATGACAGAAAGAAAGTGAAAGGGGGCGAAAAGGGGGGGGGGGGGTGGCGGGTTTCACAAAAAACACTTTAATACAAAGTCTGCATTCAAGCAGTTAGGGGTAAGGCTTTTTAAATTATAAATCCATTTCATCTCAGTCTTGGCCAATCTTGTTGTTTCGTCTCTGTATCTCCAGGTGTTTTTTACATTTTCAATGGCTAAAAATTGTAGGATATGTTTGGTTGAAGAGTCATGTTTCTCTTTGAAGTGGCTAGATAAAGGATGGGTCATGACTCCTTTCTTAATATTTCTAATGTGTTCACCCAGACGTGTTTTAAGTGACCTGCTTGTTTTCCCCACATATATCTTGTGGCAACTGCACTCTATGAGGTAAATTACGTTGGTGGTGTGGCAGGTCATAAAATTATGAAGTTTGTATGAGGTACCGTTCACATTGAAATCTTCATATTTGGATTTGGTTGTTTGTACCTCGCGACACGCCTGGCATGTCCCACATCTGTAGAAGCCCTTACTTCTAATTGGATGGTGGTCATGTGATGTTAATGCGCTTTTGGTAAGTTTGCTTTTTAGGTTTGGTGCTCTGCGGTATATGAATTTGGGCTTTGCTGGTAAAGAATCCTTAAGTAATTGGTCTCTCTGTAATAGATGCCAGTGTTTCTTCACTATGGTCTCAATCCGTTTATGTTGGTGAGAAAATTGTGTGATAAAAGCAAATTTGTATGCATTGTCCCCTGGATTTCTTTTATCTTGTGCTTTCAGAAGTTCTTCTCTGTCTTTACTCATCACCTCTTCTTTTAGTCTGATTAATTGTTCTTTGTTATAACCCTTATCCTCAAAGCCTTTTCTCATTTGGTCGATTTGTTCTTCACACGTATTTCTCTTGCTGCAATTCCTTCTTAGTCTGAGGAATTGGCTTTTGGGTACACTCTTCAGCCAATCGGTATGATGTTCACTAGATATGTCTATATAATTGTTGGCGTCTGTGGGTTTTTTGTAACATTTGGTCTCCAATCTCCCTTCTTCAATATAGATGTTGAGATCCAAAAAATTTAATTCTTTTTGGCTTTTTGTGAAGCTGAGTGTCAGATTGAAGTCGTTACAGTTTAGTGATTGACAGTAATGTTCTAGCTCCTCCATTGGTCCCTCCCAAAAGAAGATGATATCATCAATATATCGATACCATAGTATTAGATTTTTCTTGTAGTTGGGATTTGTTTTCACTTGTTTCTCTTCCCAATATGACATATATAAATTTGCGAAACTAGGCGCAAATTTAGTGCCCATGGCTGTGCCGACCAATTAGGTTGTAGTATGATCCATTAAAGTAAAAATAGTTGTTTTTCAGTATAAATGAAATCCCTTGCAGAAGTAGTTCTTTCTTGTTCTCGGTAAGGTCCGTCTTATCCAAATAATACTTGATTGCTTCTATCCCTTTTTCATGTGGGATATTCGTATATAGGGCTTCCACATCTGCCGTAGCCATGTACATGTTGTTGTTCCAATCTATATTCTTAATTTTTTGTAAAGTATCTGTTGTATCTTTTAAATGGAATTCTGTTTTGCTGACCAGTGGTTGTAAATGGGCATCGATATATTCCGATAAATTGGCAGTAAGACTCCCTATGCCTGCAAATATCGGTCTTCCTGGGGGATTTGTCACACTTTTATGGATTTTAGGCAGGACGTATATTGTGGGTATTGATGGTTCTGAAACATTTATATAATCAAATTCTTTTTTTGTGAGGGTATTTTTGTCGAGATGAGATTGTAATAGTTTGTGTAGATTGGTTTTAATTTTAGCTGTTGGATCGTTTTTCAGTTTTGTGTACGTCTTCCCATCTTCCAGTTGTCGGTAAATCTCTTTTATATAGTCCTCTTTGTTCAGGATGACAACACCTCCTCCCTTATCGCTTGGTTTAATGATGATGCTTTCATCACTCTGTAATGCTTTCAGTGCCAGGCGTTCTTTTTTACTTAAATTCCATTTGTTATTTCTTGTATTTCCCATTTTTCCTAAATCATCCATGACTGCTTTTTGGAAGCTGTCCACCAGACTTCCTTTGAGATGCTTTGGGTAGAAAGTCGATTTGTTTTTGAAATTTCCTTCACTTGTTATTTCACCAATGTCTCCTTCTAGTTCTTTCTTCGTGAAAAAATTTTTAATTGTCAATTTTCTTATAAATTTTTCTACATCCAAGAATAAACCGAATTGGTCAATATTGTTGGTGGGCGCGAATTTCAGACCCTTCATGAGAAGTTTTTCTTCTATTTTTGTTAAAACTCTATCACTCAGATTGTAAATTTTACCTTGATTGGATTCGTTTTGTGGTTTTTCTCCCTCTTTTAATGGTGGATTGGTCTCTGGTTTGGACTTCTTTTTCTTGTGTTTGACTCCCCCTCTTTTTCCCCTTTTCCTTCTGTTTAGTAATGACGGTACCTGGGGTATGTTCTCCCTAAAAAAGGGGTCCTTTCAGTTTCTGTTTCATTTACGTGGGGTGGGAGATCGAACGAAGGTCTCCTATCATGGAATCTTACGGGGTAATTATCCGACCTTTTCTTGTATCTTTCCTGGTGTAATTCTCTTCTTTCTCTCCTTTCTGTTGGTCTATCAGTACTGGGGTATCTTTGATACTGCATATTTCTGTACCGTTGATTTCCTTTGTGCCATCTTTGGTTTGTTTGTTGATAGAGTCTTCTTCTATATTGTTCTGTTGGTCGGGTTGTGAATCTATCGTGTTCTCTTCTATTTTCATATCTACGTGATGACCCATAGAATCTTTCTTGGGAGTAGGTGGTGGATCTTCCTCTTCTTTTTTGTGTGGTGTCGATTTTGCTCATCCTGGATGTGGTGGCATGTGGTGACCCCTTTTTATATTTGGGGCAATCTTCCTTGTGTTGTACTTGGATTGGATATTCTTGGACTTGTGTATCCGATATGCACTGGTCTTCTTCCTCTAGGAATGAGCACACAGGGTTTAAATAGCACATGTTTATAGCTCCTGTCATGCAGTCCTGAGGAAGGGAGATTTCCCGAAACGCGTTGGATCTGTTTGACAGAAGAAACCACTGCTGAAGGGAGATTCACCAGACGGACGGAGTAGCGTGATCTCTGGAGACAGGTTCCGGAGCCATTGTCTCCCCAAATAGGCATCTTTAAGGCACATACCCTGTTTAATTCTGGTAAACCTCCATCTTCACTTTTCTGTTTTCAAGTTATATGTGGATAACACAGCAGCAAACCACATTGCTAAAGGCATTATTTAAGGCTTTTTTTGCACCATATTCTGGTAATTTTCCACCCATTACCATTTGATTGCCATATCATTTGCTACAATGGTTATATGGACAGTTTATATCTGATTGTATTAAAATTGTTATTGTCTGTAACATACTACACTATATTTGGAATTTTTTCTTCCCTATATATGGATTCCATTTGTCTGAAATACATGGGATACCACATGTTAAAGGAATTGTGAGGGAAGTATCATTCTACTATATTTGACTAGCGCACTACATTTGGTCTAACTTTTACTAGCCACCCAGGAAGAGCCCACTGATCTTGTAGAGTGGGCCTTCAGAAACTTAGGAACAGGTAAGGATGCCGACATGTAGGCCTGTTGGATAGTAAGCCTGATCTAACAAGCAATGGACTGCTTCAAAGCAGGACAACCTTTTTTCTGCGCATCATAGCGCACGAACAAGGAATTCATCTTTCTGATCCGAGCTGTTTGCTTGACATAGATCTTCATGGCACGCACAGCATCCAATGCCTCCAGAGGAGCAGAAATATCAGAACTGGACGGAACCACAATATGTTAATTCAGGTGAAACGTGGAGACAACCTTCGGCAGGTACTGCTGTCTAGTCCGGAGCGCCGCTCTGTCCTCGTAAAAGACCAAGTATGGACTTTTTTCACGATAAGGCCCCCAATTCTGAGACACAACGAGCAGAAGCCAGGGGCAGGAACATCACCTTCTTCCACGTGAGGTACTTGTCTTCTACCGTCAGCAGAGGTTCAAACCAGGAGGACTGTAGAAATTCCAACACTACATCCAAATCCCAGGGTGCCGCAGGTGGCACAAAAGAAGGTTGTATGTGGAGTACCCCCTGCAAGAAGGTCTGAACTTCTGGCAACACTGCCAATTTCTTCTGGAAGAAAATGGAGAGAGCTGAAATCTGGACCTTAATGGAACCCAGACATAAACCCTTATCCACACCAGCCTGCAGGAAACGTAAGAAACGTCCCAAGTGGAACTCCGCAGGCGGATACGTGCATTCCTCGCACCAAGTGACATAACTTCTCCAGATATGATGATAGTTTTTTGACGTCACAGGTTTCCTGGCCTGAACCATGGTAGCAATAAGCTATTTGGAAAGGCCCTTGTGAGCTAGGATGTTCCGCTCAAGCCTGCCCTACTGTATGTGTGAGGAGACACAGAGAGAAGGACACCAGCACACCACTAGCTGTACAGTCCCAGTGAGGCTGTCAGCTAACTTTATCACAGTAAACACTAATAAATTCTGTCCTGTAGGGGACCCAGATAGTGTACAAAAGCGTCTCTCCCCCTTTGCTACACCCTGTATCAGATATCCAGTGTGTCTGAGGAGTGAGGAAGCGCGGTGTGTGCTGTTCATGGCTGCAGTATACAGAGGAAGGTGCCAAAATGCCTCTGGTCCCACTCTGAGTTAGCTCCGCCCCCTCCAATGGTGCCGGAGCTATAGTTATTATTTATACTGGCAATGTCTCCTTTCAGCTTAAAAACATCACAACAAGTGCTAGTCTAAGCGATTGTGAGCCAGTCTACACAGGGGATCTTAGCGGGACCCCCCAGGAGGGTCCCGTACACCGTGTTCAGTCGCACAGTGAACCGGGGGACCCCCTAGCGTGGCCCCCGGTTTGTACTCACCACAGATGTCAGCTTCAGGCAGTGTTAGGGGTGTGCGACGTGCTGCGGCTGTGACAGCCAAGGCGCAGTGCCCCGCAGAACAACCACCCCTCAGGACAGTGGTCCTGCAGCGGGGAAGCGGCTCTGCACCTCGTAAGGTCGGTGACAGTCTCCCCCTAACTCCCACAGTGCAGGTATGCTGTTGCCCAAACAGCATACCGAAAATAACAAACATTAAAAAGAAATTGAAGAAAACTCTCTGGAGCATCCTCTCCTTTTTTCTAAACTGCCTGTGGGAGAGGGCATAGATGGGAGGAGCCAGCACACCCAGCAAAGAAATTTAAAGTGCACCAGCTCCATTGGAACCCAGCTATACCCCATTGTACTAGATTCCCCAATATCCCTTATGGATGCTAGATAATAGGATTTTGGTACTTACCAGGTAAATCCTTTTCTTTGAATCCATAGGGGGCACTGGAGTACTCTTGGGATATGGACGGCGTAGCAGAACAAAGGCACTGAATATTTAAATTTAGAACTCTCCACCCCTCCATATCCCAGAGTACCTCAGTGTACGAACCCAGTGTTTTTACTGAGCGAACTGCTATAGAGAGGTTGACAATGGAGAATTCCTATAACATACCGGACAACAACAAAGTTGACCCATAAAGTTAATGTCAACTAAACAGTTGACAGCATAACCGATAGACCTTGATAGTTTGAACCAAAAAGGTGAAAATGTGTTACCATAAGCTCCTTTGAGCGTAATACAAACAAGGTAAAACCTGTTACCCTAAGCTCCTCTGAGCTTAAACAACCCAGGTAAACTGCTCTGGGTGGGCGTCCAGTGCCCCCTATGGATTCAAAGAAAAGGATTTACCTGGTAAGTACCAAAATCCTATTTTCTTCTTCATCCACTAGGGGTCACTGGAGTACTCTTGGGACGTACCAAAGCTTCCCTCGTGGGCGGGAGAGCTGTTTGACACTTGTAACAGTAGGCAGCCAAAGCTAGATGCTGATGCCGCAACCATTCATAACGTGTAAACGTGCACAAACGTGGTGCACTGAAGGCTATGTAGCCGCGTAGTAGACGCTCCACGACCCGCTGGAGCTGACATTCCCACAGAACCTGTGGGATGAGCTGTTACTGACGTAGGCGACTGTAACTTAGCCTTAAAGTAAGCCTGACTTGTAGTCATTGTTATCCAACTGGATAATGTCTGCTGAGAAAACTGGCTAACCCCAGTTGGCAGCATCATAGAGAACAAACAACGTATCCGTATTACGTACTGTAGACGGTCGGGACATATAGACGCGTAATGCGTGTACCACATTCAGAATTCTAGAATGTGCTGTCAACACAGGAACCACTATTGGTATACTGATTGCTTTGTCATGAGAAAACGTAAATACGGTGGCTTGGAATACAAGGCACCCAAATATGAAAACAAAACCCTTGCCGAAGCTAAGGCTAGAAGAAAAATGTTTTCCCAAGTGAGAAACTTAATCCCCATTTGTTGTAAGGGTTCAAAATATGAAAACTGTAAGAAATGTGAACCCAACCTCAAGTCGCCTGGCGCTGTAGGTGGGATAAATGGAGGCTGCACTTTGATGACACCTTGTATAAAGGTGTGTACCGACGCAATAGAGTCAAACGTCTTTGAAAATAAGTTGACCACACAGATACCTGCACCCTCAGTGCAGATAAACGCAGTTCTCCATCCCACCCTGTTTGTAAAATAACAGAATACGGGTAACTTGAAAGATGATGTCGGAAACTTCCGAGCTTTACCACCTATATATGCACACCAAATTTGTAATAATGAATTTGTAATAATGAGCTGCCTTAAGCAGCTTACTAGCTCGTAACATGATAAGTATAACCGATACTGTAATGACCTATTTCTTTTCTTAAGAGGGCGGTCTGAACCCCCCACCCCGTCAACCGCAGCCGCGGTATATAGGTAATAGGTACTTAGGTAACTAGGGGTAAAAGAACGTTCCCTGTTGTAACAGGTTGGACGTATTATGAGCGGACCAAGATCGTGTGCCAGTATTCCTTGGAGATTCGAGAAGCAAGCTCTCCGAAACCCATGAGATATCACTAGTATGACTGTGACGAACTGTCTTATGATCCGTTTTCGCAACGGAGAGAGCAGCGGAAAATGGTGGAGCCAGATACACGATGCTGTATGACCACACGAATGTGAGAGACTCCACCGCCACTGCCCTTGTGATCTGTCGTTCTGTACACATACTGAGCGTTTGTAATTGTGGCGAGATGCCATCATGTATACCTGAGGGTAACTCCTTTTGTGTACTCACATATGAAACACCTCTGGATTTACTGTCCAGTTTTCAGGATATAAATCCTGACGGGCGAGATCATCTGTCTAACAGATGTCCACTCGCGGAATGAACCCCATTGACATCCTCCCATAATGGTGTTGTGGGCAATAGAGGATTCGAGTTACCTGCTGCATTGCCATGCGGCTACTTGGTTCTTGTGTATGCAACTCCCGTTGCGTTGTCTGACCGCACTTGGTCAGACTGAAAGCGAAGCATGTAGTGCATTGAAAATTGCACGGAGTTCCAGGACATTTATCGACAGCAATCTGTCGTGATCCGTTTTAGAACTCTGTCGCTGATCTTTTTTAACTACAACTCCTGAACCTCTGAGACTCTTGTCCAGAGTATATACACCCTCGCCCCTCTGTGGGAAACGCGAATGAAGGCCGGCGAACTAAAGCGCTTTGAAAACACATCATTATTGTTAACAGGCGAATACACCAATGTACCGCTAGTGTGCGTGGCTTTTACACCAATTACTAGATGTACATTTGTTCTTGCTGGTGTAGTAGGTAAATGTCTTTGATTTACCGTATTTATAATCTTACCTAGGAATTGACGTCGTTTAGACGGAATTAGATGCGATTGTTTTTAAAACTTGACCTGCCACCGCAGTATACATTAGTAGCGCAAGTTAGAGGAACTCTGTTGAGACAGAGTTCTTATGAGCAGATCGTCTAAGTATGGACGATTGTCACTGGCAGGACTCTGAGATGAGCTATCATCACCAACATCACTTTGGTAAATACCCGAGGCGTTGACACGATGCCAAATGGTAGTGAAATGGTTAATGGTTGTGGCGTTTTGCAAACGCTAGAACCTGTGATGACCAAACCGGAATGGGTAAATACGCATTGTGAAGATCAAGTGCAATTATGCAATTTTGTGGCTCCATATGCAAATAGTAACCGCAGAAAATCCATTTTCAAACTGCATTAAGTGACTTGCTGATTGAGACTGCGACGGAGCTGTCTGGTTTTGTTACCCCAAACAGAGGGGAATAAATAACCCTGACTCTGTTGGTGTACTACTGCCTGGATATAAAAACAGCTGAAAACCAGCAGAGACTAAATGGCAACCTGCCAAACCGTTCGACAGAGGCAGTCTTGTCCTTTAATCTGTAAATATCTGAGACATCCATGAGTTGATGTCTGGAAACCCCGCAAATGTAACGTGTAAAGACGCGCTTCCAGAATTGGAACATGGAGATGCCTAAGAGGTCATCAAGCCACTGGCTTGCTGACTGTAGCGTCGTGTCGTTACAAGGCGTGACTGTTTTGTCTTTGAAAAAACTGAAGTCTAAAGAGATTAAACGCCGGCACCAGTATTTCCGTTTTGATACTGGCTGCGGTAATGGCTGAATATCAAATTTAGGACCAACAAGTTCTGGCCTTGTCGCACTTAAACTAGCGACGATGAAAGTAACCGGCGTTAGCAGAAGCTTTACAGATATACTCTGCAGCTTCTTTTTCATTGTTTCCATACATAGAGTCTAGTGACCCAAATGTATTCTGGGTTTTTATAATGTTTTACACAGACGCATTTACCAATGGCGGATCGCGTCATTTTGGAAACGATAAAATAGTGGTTAGAGTCTACTCAGTCTCTGTAAAAATGGAGACATTGACTCACTGGGATTTAGCAATGTATGGTTGTCAAAAACCCCGCCCTATCTGAGTGCTGGTCTAATGTACCCTTCTCACTGGTAGTTATCGGTGTGAGATTTGACATAGAATTGTGCATTAAATTATAAGACCAGTCAACAACTGTCTTTTGTTAGAGCTGGCGGAGTAACTTCCGAGACTCCGATGTTACCGCTCTTGTAATTTGAATTGCCAATGCTTAACATAGGATTTTTAAAAATTATTTGTAGTCTGCGCTAGAGCCTTACTCGCTATGCAGACAGACCCCACAATAGGCAACGGACAGACACTTGCACGACTTATTGTTATGTGTCATATATATATTTTATTGCTGAACAGCATATTTATATGAAACTCATGGTTGTTTCTCTCTACGGAAATCTATAGTAAAAGCGAAAGATTTATTTGATGTGAAGAGAAACTAGAGTATTCTTTATGTGAAAAACAGTTCACATGGGCATGTGAAACCCGAACCAAATTCCCACTAACACCCCTGCGCCTCTGGTGGCTTAGAGATGTAGGGCAGGAATGTTCCAGAATTACACCCTGGAAAACAACAGGAAGCATGGTTAAAATGGCCCCTTTGCCATGCTGACCGTGATAATCACAGAACAAGTGACAAATGTTTCCGTGTTAATCTAGCCTATTATACAGTATAATCACAGGCTGGGTACAACACATGCTCTATTAATAAATATATATATATATATATATATATATATATATATATATATAGGCTCAATAGCCTATGATAATTACAGACATTAATATATTTATACAGCATTTACATAAGCTGAATAGCCTATTATACAGTGATAATCACAGACTTAATATAGGCTCAATAGCCTATTATACAGTGATAACCACCAACATTAATATATAGGCTGAATAATAAGAATTTACTTACCGATAATTCTATTTCTCGGAGTCCGTAGTGGATGCTGGGGTTCCTGAAAGGACCATGGGGAATAGCGGCTCCGCAGGAGACAGGGCACAAAAGTAAAGCTTTTACAGGTCAGGTGGTGTGTACTGGCTCCTCCCCCTATGACCCTCCTCCAGACTCCAGTTAGGTACTGTGCCCGGACGAGCGTACACAATAAGGGAGGATTTTGAATCCCGGGTAAGACTCATACCAGCCACACCAATCACACCGTACAACTTGTGATCTAAACCCAGTTAACAGTATGATAACAGAGGAGCCTCTGAAAGATGGCTTCCTAAACAATAACCCGAATTAGTTAACAATAACTATGTACAAGTATTGCAGATAATCCGCACTTGGGATGGGCGCCCAGCATCCACTACGGACTCCGAGAAATAGAATTATCGGTAAGTAAATTCTTATTTTCTCTATCGTCCTAAGTGGATGCTGGGGTTCCTGAAAGGACCATGGGGATTATACCAAAGCTCCCAAACGGGCGGGAGAGTGCGGATGACTCTGCAGCACCGAATGAGAGAACTCCAGGTCCTCCTTTGCCAGGGTATCAAATTTGTAAAAATTTACAAACGTGTTCTCCCCTGACCACGTAGCTGCTCGGCAGAGTTGTAATGCCGAGATCCCTCGGGCAGCCGCCCAAGATGAGCCCACCTTCCTTGCGGAATGGGCCTTAACAGATTTAGGCTGTGGCAGGCCTGCCACAGAATGTACAAGTTGAATTTTGTTACAAATCCAACGAGCAATCGACTGCTTAGAAGCAGGTGCACCCAACTTGTTGGGTGCATACAGTATAAACAGCGAGTCAGATTTTCTGACTCCAGCCGTCCTTTAAATGTATATTTTTAAGGCTCTGACAACGTCCAACAACTTGGAGTCCTTCAAGTCGTCTGTAGCCGCAGGCACTACAATAGGCTGGTTCAGGTGAAACGCTGATACCACCTTAGGGAGAAAATGCGGACGCGTCCGCAGCTCTGCCCTATGTCGAATGGAAAATTAAATAAGGGCTTTTATAAAACAAAGCCGCCAGTTCAGATACTCTCCCGGCTGAAGCCAGGGCCAGTAACATAGTCACTTTCCATGTGAGATATTTCAAATCCACATACTTTAGTGGTTCAAACCAATTGGATTTGAGGAAATCTAAAACTACATTTAGATCCCACGGTGCCACCTTAGGCACCACAGGAGGCTGTATATGCAGTACTCCTTTGATAAAAATCTGGACCTCAGGGACTGAGGCCAATTCTTTTTGGAAGAATATTGATAGGGCCGAAATTTGAACCTTAATAGATCCCAATTTGAGACCCATAGACAATCCTGATTGCAGGAAATGTAGGAAAACGACCCAGTTGAAATTCCTCCATCGGAGCACTCCGCTGCTCGCACCACGCAACATATTTTCGCCAAATACGGCGATAATGCTTCGCGGTGACTTCCTTCCTTGCCTTTATCAAGGTAGGAATGACTTCTTCTGGAATGCCTTTTCCTTTTAGGATCTGGCATTCAAACGCCATGCCGTCAAACGCAGCCGCGGTAAGTCTTGAAAAAGACAAGTACCCTGCTGAAGCAGGTCCCTTCTCAGAAGTAGAGGCCACGGATCGTCCGTGACCATCTCTTGAAGTTCCGGGTACCAAGTCCTTCTTGGCCAATCCGGAGCCACTAGTCTTACTCCTCTTTGCCGTATAATCCTCAATACCTTTGGTATGAGAGGCAGAGGAGGAAACACATATACCGACTGGTACACCCAAGATGTTACCAGCGCGTCCACAGCTATTGCCTGCGGATCTCTTGACCTGGCGCAATACCTGTCCAGTGTTTTGTTGAGGCGAGACGCCATCATGTCCACCATTGGTTTTACCCAACGGTTTAATAGCATGTGGAAAACTTCTGGATGAAGTCCCCACTCTCCCGGGTGAAGGTCGTGTCTGCTGAGGAAGTCTGCTTCCCAGTTGTCCACGCCCGGGATGAATACTGCTGACAGTGCTATCACGTGATTCTCCGCCCAGCGAAGGATCCTGGCAGCTTCTGCCATTGCCCTCCTGCTTCTTGTGCCGCCCTGTCTGTTTACATGGGCGACTGCCGTGATGTTGTCCGACTGGATCAACACCGGTCTTCCTTGAAGCAGAGGTTCCGCCTGGCTTAGAGCATTGTAGATTGCTCTTAGTTCCAGAATGCTTATGTGAAGAGACTTTTTCAGGCTCGACCACACTCCCTGGAAATTTCTTCCCTGTGTGACTGCTCCCCAGCCTCTCAGGCTGGCATCCGTGGTCACCAGGATCCAATCCTGCATGCCGAATCTGCGGCCCTCCAATAGATGAGCCTCCTGCAACCACCACAGAAGGGATACCCTTGTCCTCGGCGACAGGGTTATCCGCAGGTGCATCTGAAGATGCGACCCTGACCAATTGTCCAACAGATCCCTTTGCATGGAATCTGCCGAAAGGGATTGCTTCGTAAGAAGCTACCATTTTTTCCCAGGACTCTTGTGCATTGATGTACAGACACCTTTCCTGGTTTTAGGAGGTTCCTGACCAGGTCAGATAACTCCTTGGCTTTTCTTCGGGAAGAAAAACCTTTTTCTGAACTGTGTCCAGAATCATCCCCAGGAACAGCAGACGAGTTGTCGGCATTAATTGGGATTTTGGAATATTCAGAATCCATCCGTGCTGCTTTAGCACCTCTTGAGATAGTGCTAAACCCATCTCTAGCTGTTCTCTGGACCTTGCCCTTATTAGGAGATCGTCCAAGTATGGGATAATTAATACGCCCTTTCTTCGAAGAAGAAATATTATCTCGGCCATTACCTTTGTAAAGACCCGAGGTGCCGTGGACAAACCAAACGGCAGCGTCTGAAACTGATAGTGACAGTTTTGTACAACGAACCTGAGGTACCCCTGGTGTGAGGGGTAATTGGAACGTGGAGATACGCATCCTTGATGTCCAAGGATACCATAAAGTCCCCTTCTTCCAGGTTCGCTATCACTGCTCTGAGTGACTCGATCTTGAACTTGAACTTCTTTATGTACAGGTTCAAGGACTTCAGATTTAGAATAGGCCTTACCGAGCCATCCGGCTTCGGTACCACAAAAAGAGTGGAATAATACCCCTTCCCTTGTTGTAGAAGAGGTACCTTGACTATCACCTGCTGAGAATACAGCTTGTGAATGGCTTCCAAAACCGTCTCCCTTTCTGAGGGGGACGTTGGTAACACAGACTTCAGGAAACGGCGAGGTGGCTCTGTCTCTAATTTCAACCTGTACCCCTGAGATATTATCTGCAGGATCCAGGGATTTACCTGCGAGTGAGCCCACTGCGCGCTGTAATTCTTGAGACGACCGCCTACCGCCCCCGAGTCCGCTTGCGAAGCCCCAGCGTCATGCTGAGGCTTTTGTAGAAGCCGGGGAGGGCTTCTGTTCCAGGGAAGGAGCTGCCTGTTGCTGTCTCTTCCCTCGTCCTCTGCCTCGTGGCAGATATGAATAGCCCTTTGCTCTCTTATTTTTAAAGGA
Organism: Pseudophryne corroboree; assembly: GCF_028390025.1. Lineage (NCBI taxonomy): Eukaryota > Metazoa > Chordata > Amphibia > Anura > Myobatrachidae > Pseudophryne > Pseudophryne corroboree. The sequence goes on from NC_086447.1 coordinate 445,577,674, forward strand.
ACGAAAGGGCTGCGGTTGAAAGGTCGGTGCCTTTTTCTGTTGGGGAGTGACTTGAGGTAGAAAGGTGGATTTCCCGGCCGTAGCCGTGGCCACCAAATCCGATAGACCGACCCCAAATAACTCCTCTACGCATCGCCTGTCCACTGTCGTGTCCATAAAGCTCTTCTGGCCGAAATGGACATAGCACTTACCCGTGATGCCAGTGTGCAGATATCTCTCTGTGCATCACGCATATAAAGAAATGCATCCTTTATTTGTTCTAACGACAGTAAAATATTGTCCCTGTCCAGGGTATCAATATTTTCGATCAGGGACTCTGACCAAACTACCCCAGCACTGCACATCCAGGCAGTCGCAATAGCTGGTCGTAGTATAACACCTGCATGTGTGTATATACCTTTTTGGATCTTTTCCATCCTCCTATCTGATGGATCTTTAAGTGCGGCCGTCTCAGGAGAGGGTAACGCCACTTGTTTTGATAAGCGTGTTAGCGCTTTGTCCACCCTAGGAGGTGTTTCCCAGCGCTCCCTAACCTCTGGCGGGAAAGGGTATAAAGCCAATAACTTCTTTGAAATTAGCAGTTTTTTTATCGGGGCACCCCACGCTTCATCACACACGTCATTTAATTCTTCTGATTCGGTAAAAACTACTGGTAGTTTTTTCACACCCCACATAATACCCTGTTTAGTGGTACCTGTAGTATCAGCTAAATGTAACATCTCCTTTATTGCCAAAATCATATAACGTGTGGCCCTACTGGAAAATACGGTTGATTCGTCACCTTCACCACCGGAATCAGTGCCCGTGTCTGGGTCTGTGTCGACCGACTGAGGCAAGGGGCGTTTTACAGCCCCTGACGGTGTTTGAGGCGCCTGGACAGGCACTAATTGAGTGTCCGGCCGCCTCATGTCGGCAAACGACTGCTTAAGCGAGTTGACGCTATCCCGTAATTCCACAAATAAAGGCATCCATTCTGGTGTCGACCCCCTAGAAGGTGACATCCTCATATTTGGCAATTGCTCCGCCTCCACACCAATAACGTCCTCATACATGTCGACACACACGTACCGACACACAGCAGACACACAGGGAATGCTCTATACGAAGACAGGACCCACTAGCCCTTTGGGGAGACAGAGGGAGAGTCTGCCAGCACACACCAAAAAACGCTATATATGACAGGGATAGCCTTATGATTAAGTGCTCCCTTATAGCTGCTTTTATATTAATATATTGCCATTTATTTTGCCCCCCCTCTCTGTTATACCCTGTTTCTGTAGTGCAGTGCAGGGGAGAGACCTGGGAGCCTTCCTGACCAGCGGAGCTGTGACAGAAAATGGCGCCGTGTGCTGAGGAGATAGGCCCCGCCCCTTTTCCGGCGGGCTCGTCTCCCGCTATTTAGTACATTTAGGCAGGGGTAAATATCTCCATATAGCCTCTGGGGCTATATGTGAGGTATTTTTAGCCTTTTTAAAGGTTTACATTTGCCTCCCAGGGCGCCCCCCCCCCAGCGCCCTGCACCCTCAGTGACTGCCGTGTGAAGTGTGCTGAGAGGAAAATGGCGCACAGCTGCAGTGCTGTGCGCTACCTTAAGAAGACTGCAGGAGTCTTCAGCCGCCGATTCTGGACCTCTTCTTGCTTCAGCATCTGTGAGGGGGCCGGCGGCGTGGCTCCGGTGACCATCCAGGCTGTACCTGTGATCGTCCCTCTGGAGCTTCATGTCCAGTAGCCAAGAAGCCAATCCATCCTGCACGCAGGTGAGTTCACTTCTTCTCCCCTCTGTCCCTCGTTGCAGTGATCCTGTTGCCAGCAGGAATCACTGTAAAATAAAAAACCTAAGCTAAACTCTCTAAGCAGCTCTTTATGAGAGCCACCTAGAATTGCACCCTTCTCGGCCGGGCACAAAAATCTAACTGGAGTCTGGAGGAGGGTCATAGGGGGAGGAGCCAGTACACACCACCTGACCTGTAAAAGCTTTACTTTTGTGCCCTGTCTCCTGCGGAGCCGCTATTCCCCATGGTCCTTTCAGGAACCCCAGCATCCACTTAGGACGATAGAGAAAACCTATTATACAGTGATAATAACAGCCATTAATATAGGCTCAATAGCCTATTATACTGTGAAACTCACAGACAGTAATATATGCTCAATAGCCTATTACTCCCAGGACAGGTAACAATACATTATAAATACCTGTCACCTATATATAGCTGCCTATACACTGTGCTGCTGTATATTTAATCCGCCAGAATTCCACCGTGCCTTGTAACGCTGTGTCCTGCGGGAAGCCTGCAGCCTCATAGCGCTGGCACATGTGGGTGGATGGCTGCTGGGCGGCCGGACGGAGCGGCGGTCCCCGTCTCTGTACTGAGACTGAGGGAGCGTCTGCGGCCGTATGGCGCTGGCGGCCGGACGGAGCTGGGCGGCCGGACGGAGCGCTGGGACGGGCGGCCTGCAGACATAGCGGCTGGGGCTTGCGGGCGGAAGCAGGTATTAACCCAAACATAGCGGGGCGGCAGCCTGCGCTGACCGCCCCGTTCCCCAGCCTACCTTGTCTCCTGATCATGGCTGCGACGGGCTTCTTATGTGTAAGCTCGTCCAGCTGTTGTAAATTATGGCTGTGACGGGCTTCTTCTGTAAGCTCCGTCCAGCTCTGTAGTCCTGGCTGCGCTGGAGTAGATCATGGCTGCGACGGGGCTTCTTCCTGTAAGCTCCGTCCAGCTCAGGCAGCAGTTCATGGCTGTGACGGGGCTTCTATCTGCAAGCTCCGTTTACAGCAGGTAGTGAACTGCGTGTGGCTGTGAGGGTGCTCTTTGTGAGGACCGACACGCCATGCGCTGCCCGTGCAGCGGCACTATCCCGGACCCATGTTTTTCTTGAAACTGGGAAGGGATGTGCTATTAAAAAAAAATGAAAAATAAAAATGAAAAATTAATAAAAATCTTCCAACAAGTGTGGGAATCCCACAAGCCGATGTTAGTGCTTTGAGCACAGAAAAAACACTGGGTTCGTACACTGAGGTACTCTGGGATATGGAGGGGTGGAGAGTTCTAAATTTAAATATTCAGTGCCTTTGTTCTGCTACGCCGTCCATATCCCAAGAGTACTCCAGTGACCCCTAGTGGATGAAGAAGAAAAACCTAGAATATTGTATTAGAAGTGTAATATTTATGCAGAATACACACACAGGAAAATAGTGAAGAGCATCATTATTCCTTTATATAAGCACCCATTTATTAATAATTGTAACTATATTTAGTAAACAAAAAAAAGTTGTTAGTGAATAATACCTAAATAATTGGATGTGCCCCTTAGTAAACACAGGACTGCGTATGGTCTGGCCACAAGCGAGATATGGCGCTCTCCCAATAATTAATCAATTTCATAGTAAAAGGCAAATAATTGAAACTGGATATGGATATGAAATGTACACCTTGAAGCACACCATCTCCCCTCATTTGCTAACAAATAGAATAGACAGGACCACACTCTTGGGACTCATACCAATACCAAATGCTGTATAATGTATGTACTGTATAGGGGTATTAATGTTTCTTATAAAACAAACAATATATATTTGTAATAGTAATTGCACCATCAGGCCAAGTTCTCTAACACAGAAGAGGATACTATTTAAATTGGGATTAGAAAAATTGAAGAAAATAGGTAGCCAATGCTTCCCCTTTGAGCTTTCTTGCCACTTCAACTTCATTTTCATGGAAAAAGAGTGTAATGGAAAGCTGGGATACAAGGGGGTAAATTTACTAAGATGGGAGTTCTATTTAACATAGGATGTTGCCCATAGCAACCATCAGATTCTACTTCTCATTTATTTAGCACCTTCTAGAACATAATACCTAGAATCTGATTGGTTGCTATGGGCAACATCCCATCTTAAATAGAACTCCCATCTTAGTAAATTTACACCAAGAACTGGGAATATTTTACGGGACGACAGAACTGAGAAAATGGTATAGGACTGAAAACTGAAAAAATGCTGCTATATCAGAGGTTCCCAAACGCAGTCCTCAAAGCACCCCAGCGGTCCAGTTTTTAAGTATATCCATGGCTCAGCACAAATGGTTAAATAAAATTGTCTGAGAAATATACTTAAAACCTAGACTGTTAGGGTGCCTTGAGGAATGCATATGGGAACCTCTGTGCTATATAGCTATGATGTGATGCTCTTCCTCAGCCAGTAACCTACTCAATTCCCTACCTGAACTCTCTGGCACCCTCTCTTCATTTCATCCCACAAATGAAGATGAAGTGTCAACCTGCTACTCTACTACTTCTCCTCTTATGCCTATACTCCTCACAAGAAAGTAACTACCTAATATCTGTAAGCTCTCTCTCTCTACTGGTATCTTTCCTTCACTGTTCACTGTTCAAGCATGCAGTGATTACTCCCATTCTGAAAAAACATCGGACCCTAACTCTCTCTCAAGCTACAATCCCATCTCTCAGCTCCCATGCCTCTCCAAGCTACTTGAGAGCCTTGCTTACACTTGCCTCACACAACTTATTGGACCCACTTCAGTCAGGCTTTCGTTCTTAACACTCAACAGAGACAGCACTGACTAAAGTAGTGAATGATCTGGTCACTGCGAAGTCTAAAGGCATTTACGCACTTCTTATTCTTCTAGATCAATCTGCTGCTTTTGACAACTCTCTTCTCATACAAACACTACAATCCCTACGTCTTCAAGATACAGCCCTCACATGGTTCCTATCCTACCTTTCTAATTGCTCCTTCAGCGTCCACTTCTCTGAATCCACCTCCTCGGCACTACCTCTTTCAGTTGGAGTACCAAAAGGCTCGGTCTTAGGTCCTCTGCTTTTCTCAATCTATACCTCATCTCTTGGTAAACTAATCAGCTCTTTTGGATTTCAGTATCATCTGTACGCAGATGATACTCAAATCTACCTATTCTCCCCAGATTTGTCACCATCTGTATTGGTCCATGTCACTGAATGTGTTTCTGCCGTTTCCTCTTGGATGTCATCACGCCACCTCAAACGTAATATTTCTAAAACAGAGTTAATTATATTTCCACCGGCCAATAGTAGTTACCAACCTGATATCTCTATCACTGTGGAGAACTCTGCAATCAATCCTACCCCACAAGCTCCTGCCTAGGTGTCATACTTGACTCTGAACTGTCCTTTGTTCCCCACATTCAATCTGTTTCAAAAACATGTTACATGTATCTAAAAAACATATCCAAAATACAACAATACTTCACACAAGACATTGCAAAAACTCTAATCAATGCTCTCATTATCTCCCGCATTGATTATTACAATAGTCTTCTTACTGGTGTTACCAAAAATAGATTCTCACCACTACAATCCATTCTGAATGCAGCTACGAGGCTAATCTTCCTCGCTAGACATTCATCAGCTGCAGATCCACTGTGTAAGTCCCTCCATTGGTTACCTGTATTTTGCAACATTCAATATAAAATACTTTTACTCACACAAGGACATTAACCAAACTGCACCAATGAACATCTCTTTGCTTATCTCAAAATATCTCCGATCCCGACCTCTCCACTCTTCATAAGATCTACGTCTCTCATCCACACTCATTATTTGCTCTCATTCACAATTGCAGGACTTTCTTCAGGCAGCACCCACTCTGTGGAATGCCCTACCACGCACAATTAGACTCTCCCCTAGTCTCCAAACCTTCAAGCGTTACCTGAAAACTCACCTCTTCAGGTTCACTTATCACATTCCAGAACCACTCACTTACCTTCAAAAGCTTTCCTATCCAATTACATCCTCTCTGTACAGTCCACACATATCATCACATATTTTCTCTTTCTTCACTTTCCCATCCTGCTGACCCCAGGCCAACATCATTGTGTGACCATATTATACAGCCCACCAAGAACCCTTGCAATCTGGTGGACATTTATGCAATAGATAGCACCTATCCTTGTGTATCAATGCCTATTTCCTAATAGATTGTAAGCTTGCAAGCAGGGCCTTTCTACTTCTATTACCCAGTTTTGTTTTATCATCGTATGCTGTGCTATATAAGAAACTGTTAATATATAATAAAATAATGTGATAAGCAATGTTAATATGTTTTAGGATGTGCTACATGGGAATACCACACTGTTATTAGATCACTATGATATTATAAAGGGTTATTTATATGGATATAGGACTGAAAAAGATACTTTGAAACATGGGATAGGTAATGGAACCAGTAAAACTCATTCACACAAACATATGGAGGAAATAACCTACACACATAGGGGGTCATTCCGAGTTGTTCGCTCTGTATTTTTTTCTCGCAACGGAGCGATTAGTCGCTAATGCGCATGCGCAATGTCCGCAGTGCGACTGCGCCAAGTAAATTTGCTATGCAGTTAGGTATTTTACTCACGGCATTACGAGGTTTTTTCTTCGTTCTGGTGATCGTAATGTGATTGACAGGAAGTGGGTGTTTCTGGGCGGAAACAGGCCGTTTTATGGGTGTGTGCGAACAAACGCTACAGTTTCTGGGAAAAACGCGGGAGTGGCTGGAGAAACGGAGGAGTGTCTGGGCGAACGCTGGGTGTGTTTGTGACGTCAAACCAGGAACGACAAGCACTGAACTGATCGCAGATGCCGAGTAAGTGTGGAGCTACTCAGAAACTGCTAAGAGGTGTCTATTCGCTATTTTGCTAATCTTTCGTTCGCAATTTTGATAAGCTAAGATTCACTCCCAGTAGGCGGCGGCTTAGCGTGTGCAAAGCTGCTAAAAGGAGCTTGCGAGCGAACAACTCGGAATGACCCCCATACTTATAAAACAGGCAACAAATTCAGAGAATGGTATCGTCTATGCCAAACTACGTACTGCATTATATGCAGGGGCTAAAGTGAAGGGGAACGAGGTGGAATTGAGTTCCACCACCTGTAATGGTAGGGGGAACTCAGTTCCACCACCTCCATTGCCCTGCACAGTAATCCCCATCATCTACAGCAATAGATGATACAAGCAACGCTAGTGTTACTGATAAGCTGCAGCTGCCTCCTTCTTATGCAGGTCCTGGTGGCTCCATGGTCCTCCTCCATTTACAGCCCACCCCTCCTGGTACTCACACATGCTGTGTCTGTTGGACAGCATTCATCTGCTTCTCAGATCCAAATGGCTTCATTTCTAGCACAGCGTATGTTATGTCATGCTGTCACTACTGCTGGAGTGAAGAGGAGCAGGCTCCGTGCATCTTGAAGACAAGATGAGAGGGAACTGGAGGGACAAGACAGTGAGAAAGCTGTGTATAAGGGGTACTACTGTGGGCAATATATATATATAAGCAGCACTACTGTGGTCATTATGTGTAAGGGGCACTACTATTGTGGGCATTATGTGTAAGGGGAACTTCTACTGTGGGAATTGTGTATAAAGGGCACTACTGTGGGCATTGTACAATAGGGACACTACTGTGTGGCATAACATGTATAGAGGCTACCGTGGTGTAGTGCAATGTGAATAAAGGGCACTACTAAGTGACATAACGTGAATAAAGGGCATTACTATGTGATTTAATATGAATCATGGGCACTAAATGCGGTGTAATGTGAATAAGATTGTGCCCCTATGTGGTGTAATTTGAATTGGAGGTACTATTATGTGACCACGCTACGTCTTTGTGAGATCAATGCCCTGATAAAGTATGGTATTTAGGGTACTAATTTACAGTTTTATGGGGGAGTGCCGAAAACACTAGCACTGGCCCTGACTCTGCTCAATGTGTGTGTGTGTGTGTGTGGGTGGGGAGTTTGGTGTCTGGGTAAATTAGTTACACCACCTCTCCAGGACCAACTTTAAGCCCTGATTACATGAACTGTGTGTCCAGTTATTTTACTAAAGATTATGGGTCTGATGCACAAACAAATTCAGGCGGATGTACTCCAGCATTGCATTGATGGAAAAAATGTGCATCTCTGCCCTTGTAGTGCATCCGCCCTTTCTATCTGTACACTTGGTTTTCTACCAGTCTGCAGGTGCACCAGTAATGTACTTGGCACAAAAGATATGCCTGGTAATAGGTGTATTTACACTAACGTACAATATTGGTCAGCCCACAGTTCTGGTGACATGCCCTTACTTAACTTTGCCTACAGATGTGTCCTCTTACATCTTTGCTCCGTGCGCTACAAGTCGCCTTACACAACACGTGAGTAGCGCCTGGCATCTTTTTTTGCATTTTTTTTCAGTAAAAATGCGTCTTAGACGCAAACTAATGCAATAGGATGCACGCACAGCTTCTGATTAAAATGATATGCAGAATGTGTGACTGCAAATGTATTTACAATCAAAATGCTATGCTACAATGTTTTCCTGGAAAACACTGTAACGTGGCATTTCAGATGCAGATACTGCTGCAATTACACACAGAATACAGGCATACTGCATGTCATTTTAATCAGCAGGATTTGCTTGTGCGTACTACTGCATTAATTTGCGCAAAAAAGACTATCATCGCTACCGGCGCAACTTGAAGAGCTGTTTACCGTGACTGCAGCAAGGATGAAGAGAACACATCTATACGTCAGAATGCTACAATATGTTTTGAAGGAATTAAACTATTCCACGCTGAACTATTTTAAGGACTACTTCTGTTCAAAGAAGAGTAAAAATAATCTATGCCATTATAATTATATCACTTTGTTGCCATCACTAGACTGCAATAATTATCGCATGCTGACGTAACCCACTACACTGAGTTAGTTACCAGTTACAACATGCAACTGTCAGACATTGCATTGGGATATAATTAAACCATACTGTTGTCATAGTTTATATGAACTTTAATGAAATTATGTTTTGTGCGCTCGTATTTAACTACCCTAATGTTCGAACTTCAGTCTAGATAGAATGCATGTAAAATATACATTTGCCATTTATTAAGGAGTCTGACTGTAGTAAAATAGTTGGAGTTGAAGGTTGACATACCGAGTCCACAGCCCTGACTGTTTATTAAAACAAGTGTTATTTCGGTGGAATGGAATGGGAGCAACAGCAGGTTGTTTTTTGTGAATATCAAAAAATTCTGGTAAATTAAATAAGACAGCGCTGCAAAGGGGTCTGGGAGGCGAAGGCGGGTGGTTAGGGGTTTGCTAGATGAAGATGGGAAGGTGGAATCCCAAATAAATTGAGAGATGGTAAGTAATGCACAAATGTACCTACAGAAAAAAAATATTTTTAACTTAAAAGCACTGCAAACCCATGAAATGTAACTGATCTAAAATACCTTCAGCTTAACAGGTCAAAACTACAAATGTAAAGTTATTCATTTTAGTGTTTCCAGTTACATATAATCCCTAGGAGAGTTAAATCAACTACCGTCCATTTCCATGTATTAATTAACCGATGACAGACTTGTATTCAGAAAACAAAAACAAAAAAGTGTCACATGAATATACAGGAGAATGCAGTGGTTTCCATAAACCACATTTTTGGGAAATCTTTTCTCAGCCACAGCTGTATAATATTTACAGATCTGAAAAGCTCCCATTCAACCCTGCTCCAAACCTTGAGGCAATATTAGCTTATGTACCCTGGTTCTTATACCTATCCAAACAGCTTTGATATAACTTTTGCTAAAAGAGTTCGGAATTTCATCAGAAACCATATGTGAAATAGTGAGGAATATAGTATGTTGGTATAGTTTAAGTATTTTTATTACAACCCATGAGAGATTTGGTTTAAAGTATTATTGAAGATCCATACTTACATTTTTAATGAGTTACATTTTGACAAAAATATTTTCTATAGAATAAAGAAACTTTGGGGCATTTGTATTAAGCCTGGAGAAGTGATAAAGCAGTGAAAAAGAAGTGATAATTGGAAGGCGATAACACACCAGCCAATCAGCTCCTGTCACTTTTCAAACTCGTAATGATTGGCTGGTACATTATCACCTTCCACTTATCACTGCTTTATCACTTCTCCAGGCTTAATACATCTGCCCCTTTATCCCTGAAGAATGTTCATATAAGAGTTTTTTGATCTTTTATTTGCTGCAGGTACCAGTTGTATGCACTGACCTTGCACGGAAGACTTCTAGGTACACCATAACACGTTCTGACACATCGCTGTCATTTCTTTCTAAATAATACTCTATCCACTAATACACCCCAGTTTCATAAGAAACGTTGTGAATAAGCCAGGAGAAAAGAGCGGTATCATCAAAAGCGTCATAAATAAACATCTGAATAAAGGCATAATCCCTCCGTGCCATTCTCACAATGCTTGCAGCTTAAAGTATTTTAGCTTTACCTGCGAGAAACCAATCTATTCATGACCATGAAGATGAATAAAAGATATACTGTAACTACATCTACCAAGGTAATGATATCTACCAGTATCATGAAGATCTTCACAAAGTAAAATATCTGCAAAGGCAGGTGAAGTATGCTTAGTCCCCCAAGGAAGTATACAAGAATGAGAGGTTTTAGTAAAATAACAACGAATGATAAATGAACCAAGCTTGACTTAGTTAACTTCCTACCAAACTGACAAAAATAAACTTGATATTCATATAAAATGAACTAGATCACATTACAAGTTATTGGCTGGATTTTGTAACACGTTGCATCCTTGTATAATTTTGTACCTGTGTTTTAAAACTTAATATGCATTAAACTAGCATAACAATTATAAAACTTAAATCTGTGAGTGTAGCGAGGGGAAATTACAGCAAGATATAAAACCAATCAGGCACTACTCTGGGTGTTTCTTCCAGGCAGCTAAAATAATGGAGAGAGCCAATCTCCGCAATAGGAACACAATAATAAAAACAAAGCTAAACAGCACACCAGTGGCCTCAAGGCCTGTAATGAATTACTAAAGCAAATGAAATAAAAGAATGACGTTTATTAAAAGACAATAGGTAAGATAAAAGAGCTATAAAACAATTCATTACGTAGCAGTATGCATTTGTAAGACCTTAGAAATAAGTCAGCAGATAAAGCGGTCTATTCATTAAGCAGTGAGAAGCGAGCCAGTGGAGAAGTTGCCCATGGCAACCAATCAGCTGCTCTATATAATTTTGTAGTATGAAAATTGTAAATGTTACGTCAGTGCTGATTGTTGCTTCTCCACTGGCTCACTTCTCCACACTGTTCACTGCTTCATGAATAGACCCCAAAGTCAGATAAACTGTGGAAATAAGTTCCTTATCCTCCAATTGTCCTGTTAGTTGATAATATGAATAGGCCTGAAAATAGGTGTATGGCCCTTTGAATATTCCAAGTTATCCAGCATGGAGCAATTTATTAACAGTTCCGTGACGATAGTTTTGGGGTCCTGATTAGTGATGAGGATCAACGCACAGTGGATGGCTCACTTGGACACAGTAATACCCCTTTTCCACTTGCTAGCACGGGTCGCAGCCGGGAGCCTGACACGGCTGCGACCCATGCAAGAGCCCCCTTCTACACTGAGCTCACCAACCCGGCATATTGCCGGGTTGGTGACACTGCTGCTAAGGCGGCAGGGGCGGTGCTGGGAGATCACATGATCTCCCAGCGCCGCACTTCCATACACTGTGAACGGGAGCCGTGTCCCATCGACACGGCTTCCGTTTACACTACACAGCTTACCGGGTTGAACACGTGTTCAACCCGGAAAGCTACCTGGGTAGGATTCCCGGATCACTTGATCCGGGAATTTGCAGGGGGGGCCATATCCACTAGAAAAAATCAAGGGTAAATGCGCGCCCCCGCGCATTTACCCTTGTTTTTAGAGCTAGTGGAAAAGGGGTATCCATTAGCTGCTGGTTCCAGGAGGTAGGTCCAGTTGCAAACACCACAGAAGTTTTTATCATGCAAGCTGTGACAAAGCTGCTAGTAGGAGCAGCGAAACACGTCAACCAACCTACCATGCCAACAGTACATGCACCATAAAGACTTCTGTGGTACAGCATCTGCAGTAACAATGGAATAGAGCGGTAAAAGCTTTCCACAGGGAAATTCCTGCATTTTGACCTAACGACCAATATAAATATAGAAGCTGGACAAAGAGTAAAGCCAACAAATAACACCATTTTACAATGAGCCCCTAAGCAATATGCAAGGTTTAACCAAGTAATGAACACAGACAGCGAGTCTGATCATGTGTCTTTAGAATGTTCAATTTTCACCATCTTCCATTCATCATCCAGATACCATAATCTCTTTATTGGCTGCTTTCTTTACTCACTGCGCCAATTTCTAAATTGTAACTGGATAATATCAATACCTTTCACTAGGAAACACCTATCATGGGTAATTGATTGAGTTATCAGTAATGCCTCCAAATGTGCTTTGTCTTGCAATAGCACCCAGTGATAAAGATAAAGATGTTGGAATGGATTTAGAGATTCTTTGATTTCTGTCTATTACCAGATCCATTCAGTTGAACTTAGACATGAATGAAGCAACTAACGGGGGTATTCAATTAGCTCTAGTAATCTGAGCTATTGAATTCACCCCCCTGCCTATTCAGTTGCAGCTTGTTCTTGCCCGTTTTAAGACCTTTTCACCTTTTTTTTTTTTTTTTTTTTTATTGCGAAAAGGCAGTGGCGAAAAATTCCTCAAAATTGGCGCAGGTAAGAAAACGTGAAATCGCTGATTCACATGTTTTTCGCTCCTGATGAATTTTTTGCCCAGGCGAAAAAACGTCCTTGATATTGAATAGGGCAAATTCACATTCGTCCTAAAAAGAGCGAAAACGCCTGTTTTTCCACCTAGGCAATAAGTGGACCTAACTGAACCTCCCTCCCCCTAAATTTTACAAATAATCTGCCAGCTTCCCTGTGTGATGTTCTCCATAATGTCCTGCTGGCATATTCAGTGAGACTTGTCTACCAGGTTTGCCATTTGTGTTGCGCACTTATTAACATCATATTCCATATCTCCACCAACAAACTCTACCATTTATTTTAAATGCTTGAAGTGCCTTCCCTATTTGTGCTATGCCTATTTTTCTCTTGGAAATAAAATGTTTGCTGATGCCTTTTTGAAGGGAAGATATCAGTATGGATAGTAGGGTTTTCACTGATCACCCAATTATAATTGTTTTTTTAGATTAAATACATGTTTAAACGCTAGCCTGCACTACACTAAATATGAAGAATAACACCTTATGTTACTATACACATATTACCCTAAAAGGACATTTATATTTAACCAGGGTTACATAGTAATGGATGAAAGATGGTTAAGTGCTCTCATCTGTGGATGAACCTAAATATGGATGATAGAGACCACAAACCCAACATTATTAGGCCACTATCATTTTGGGATTTTAATGTGGCCTGTTCAGCTGGATGACTGTTCGTTATGTTGAGCTCAGGTGTGTTCATTTTAGATTAGATATCTGGCCCTTACAGCATTGTCCAGACGAGACATAACAGTTTGCTGCAAATTAAGCTACTAAAGTACATACCTGCTCTTACCTATGCAGCCCCCTACCTACACTTTCCATATTAAACAGAGCTACAGTGGAATGTCAGATTTAATGTGACCATCATGGACATTGCGTGTATATATGAACGTCAATTGTGGAATTTACCAGCCTTGAAGCAAGTAAAGTGTGGCAGCAAATTTCCTTTACATGACATACCTGCATATGACAATGAATTCCTGCAGGACAGTAGCTGTGAAACTTTCCAGATCCTTGAAGGCCACAACTACAGGAGGTGCTTGCCAATGTGCAGAAGAAGATAATCTCTTTTTCTTTGGAGAACTTGATTTCTTTTCCTGTAAAACATAAAGCAAGAAAATACCACATTATCATATAGACAAATCTGGAACATTTGAGAACATATAAAGAGCACAAGAAACTATGAAATAGAGCTGGCTTTGTTATGTATAGTTACGGAATTGTTAATAATGGATGGTTCTCCTTTGTCTGAGAAAGGAATCGTTAAAGATCACTGCTCTTGTAAATCGTTCCAGATTTCATTAAAACTTGTCATTTTGTCTGTTATTTTACTGAAGTTCTTCAGCAAAACAACCAATGTTTAAGCTCCATGCAGAACTCAAGAAATATTGCCAAATATAAAATCTAAATAAAGTAAACTAAAATAAAACTGAACTACCATTTCTTACCAGCAGGTGGTAATGCAGATCCTCTCACTAATGCATTGTATTATGACAACCATGTCAGTAGGTTAGATGTTTGCTTACCATAAAATCACAATTGTAAATCAGCATTTGACAGCAGGTAAGGGTTTTCAGCATGCACCTATTCTTCACGCTAAAGAACAGACACAATAGCGCCAAGATTTTCTACCTGTGCACGTGTCTAATTGTTCAGTCAGCAGTGTCACGTTGGTATTTGCAATTGCCCCAAAGTTAATCAGCACCTAATTTTTGTGGGTTTATGTTAGAACATAGTAGAAACAGTAAAAATGGGATTTTGGCTACCTATCGGTAAATCCTTTTCTCGTAGTCCGTAGAGGATGCTGGGGTCCATATTAGTACCATGGGGTATAGACAGGTCCACCAGGAGCCATTGGCACTTTAAGAGTTTAATAGTGTGTGCTGGCTCCTCCCTCTATGCCCCTCCTACCAGACTCAGTCTAGAAATTGTGCCCGAGGAGAAGACATACTTCGAGAGAAGGAATTACACAGATAGTGGCGAGATTCATACCAGTTTACACAAACATGCAAATCCGGCCAACATGCTGGAACAACTGAGCAACAGCTGAAACAGTAAATAACGCAGAACTTACCTAGGAACCAGGTAACACTGAACCATAAAAAACAACGCAGGAAAACGAAGCGCTGGGCGGGCGCCCAGCATCCTCTACGGACTACGAGAAAAGGATTTACCGGTAGGTAACCAAAATCCTATTTTCTCTTACGTCCTAGAGGATGCTGGGGTCCATATTAGTACCATGGGGATGTACCAAAGCTCCCAGTACGGGAGGGAGAGCGCGGAGGCTCCTGCAACACTGCTTGACCAAACATGAGGTCATCAGAGGCCAAAGTATCGAACTTTTAAAACTTGGCAAACGTGTTCGACCCAGACCAAGTAGTTGCTCGGCAGAGTTGTACCGCCGAGACACCCCGGGCAGCCGCCCAGGAAGAGCCCACTTTACAAGTAGAGTGGGCCTTTACAGATCTCGGACACGGCAATCCTGCCATGGAATAAGCATGCTGGATAGTGAACCTGATCCAGTGGGAAATCAGCTGCTTAGAAGCAGGACATCCAATTTTCTTTGGATCATATAGGACAAACAGAGAGTCACTTTTCCTATGACGAGCCGTCCTCTTCACGTAAATCTTCAAAGTCCTCACTACATCCAAGGACTTTGAAGTAATTGAGGAGTCAGTAGCCACTGGCACCACAATAGGTTGGTTGATGTGGAAAGGCGACACAACCTTAGGCAGGAACTGTGGACGAGCCCTAAGTTCCGCCCTGTCTTCATGGAAGATCAGATAGGGGCTTTTACAAGATAAAGCCCCCAATTCCGGCACGCGTCGTGCAGAAGCCAAGGCCAACAAGGTGACCGCCTTCCACGTTAGAAACTTGAGATCAGCCTCCTGTAGAGGCTCAAACCAAGCAGATTGCAGGAACTGCAACACTGTAACAATGAAGTATTTAAAACTTAACTTTTAATAATATGTCTATATAAGAAATGGGGTACACAATTTAGAATTGAAAAAAAACTTGCATAAATAATAAATGGATGGCTCTAACTTTTATGAGCCACACTTAAAGAATGAGTCTGCGAACATATTGATGGATTACTACTATGGTAATTCAGTGTCTGGCAAGCATAAGCCCATCTTCCCGTGGAGTCAGCACAAGCCCCAATTAAGTGCCATCAGTAACCTACAACACCTGGTATTCCTAACTGGTCTCCCACTAAAGTACTGACCAGGCCCAACGCTGTATTGCCTCCAAGATCAGACGGGGTTGGGCATATCCAGTGTGGTATGGTAGTAGGTTGCGTATGGAAAAGAGTAGCAAGTGCGGCTGTTCAGAATGGGAAATGTTTGTTATTGTGCCAGTTTTATAAAATACATTTGTCTAACCCGTTGGGGATATTTAGTTGACCCTCATTGCACCGATTGGCAGCCCAAACACATGGGTATGCGGAGGTTAAATCATATGGTCAACAGGGGTTAGTGACAACAGGCCTCTGTTTACCTGTGCATAGCGTAAAGCCGAACAAGGAAAGTAGCCTATTATGATTTAAGGCATATATAACAAACAAACACAAAATCTGAAAAAAGAATACCTGTTATTGCAGACTGAGTATATCTGTCATAAGGACATTAATTGAATAATACTTTTTAATACATAGACATTTGATAAGGATATTATCTGTGCTAGATTTCAAATAAGATGTTAGTTTGTATCAGTGGAAAAGATATGAAAAGGCTAGCAACAATAACAGAAAAAAGAGTAATTGAGTGTGTTTTTATAACATCCAATGTCCCTGATATAATTATCACCACCTCCAAAGTATATATCAAGAAGAAAACAAAACAACAGGGGAATTTTGGGGACATAGAATACCTGCTGCAAAAGTAAACAGTCAAATACTGGCAGCCAGTATATTAGATACAGTTATTGCCATGAACTTTGCATAGGTTAATACAAAGAGGCCTATAGCATCCAATGTCCCAGATACAATTATAACCACCTTTGAAATATATATCAAGAAAAAAAGAAGAGAGAGAGGTGGCGGATTTTTTTTAGGGACACCGAATACTTGCTGCAATAGTAAGCAGTCAAATACTGGCAGCCAGTGCATTGGATACAATTGTTGCCATGAACTCTGCGTAGGTTGATACAAAGAGGCCTATAACATCCAAAATCCCAGATACAATTGTAACCACCTTCTAAGTATATATGAAGAAAAGAAGGGGGGGGGGAAAGAATCATAGGGACAGAGAATCCTTGCTGCAATAATAAACAGTCAAATTACTGGCAGCCAGAGTGTTAGATAATAAGAATTTACTCACCGGTAATTCTATTTCTCGTAGTCCGTAGTGGATGCTGGGAACTCCGTAAGGACCATGGGGAATAGCGGGCTCCGAAGGAGGCTGGGAACTCTAGAAAGATTTATGACTACCTGGTGTGCACTGGCTCCTCCACTATGACCCTCCTCCAAGCCTCAGTTAGGACACCGTGCCCGGACGAGCAGACATAATAAGGAAGGATTTAGAATCCCGGGTAAGACTCTTACCAGCCACACCAATCACACCGTACAACTCGTGATACTAGATCCAGTTTGACAGTATGAAAACAACTGAGCCTCTCAACAGATGGCTCAACAATAACCCTTTAGTTAACAATAACTATGTACAAGTATTGCAGACAATCCGCACTTGGGATGGGCGCCCAGCATCCACTACGGACTACGAGAAATAGAATTACCGGTGAGTAAATTCTTATTTTCTCTAACGTCCTAGTGGATGCTGGGAAATCCGTAAGGACCATGGGGATTATACCAAAGCTCCCAAACGGGCGGGAGAGTGCGGATGACTCTGTAGCACCGAATGAGAGAACTCCAGGTCCTCCTCAGCCAGGGTATCAAATTTGTAGAATTTTGCAAATGTGTTTGCCCCTGACCAAGTAGCTGCTCGGCAAAGTTGTAAAGCCGAGACCCCTCGGGCAGCCGCCCAAGATGAGCCCACCTTCCTTGTGGAATGGGCATTTACAGATTTTGGCTGTGGTATGCCTGCCACAGAATGTGCAAGCTGAATTGTACTACAAATCCAGCGAGCAATAGACTGCTTAGAAGCAGGAGCACCCAGCTTGTTGGGTGCATACAGGATAAACAGCGAGTCAGATTTTCTGACTCCAGCCGTCCTGGAAACATATATTTTCAGGGCCCTGACAACGTCTAGCAACTTGGAGTCCTCCAATTCACTAGTAGCCGCCGGCACCACAATAGGCTGGTTCAGGTGAAACGCTGACACCACCTTAGGGAGAAATTGGGGACGAGTCCTCAACTCTGCCCTATCCATATGGAAAATCAGATAAGGGCTTTTACATGATAAAGCAGCCAATTCTGACACTCGCCTGGCTGAAGCCAAGGCTAATAACATGACCACTTTCCACGTGAGATATTTCAGATCCACGGTTTTTAGTGGCTCAAACCAATGTGATTTTAAGAAACTCAACATCACGTTGAGATCCCAAGGTGCCACAGGAGGCACAAACGGGGGCTGAATATGCAGCACTCCTTTTACAAAAGTCTGAACTTCAGGTACTGAAGCTAGTTCTTTTTGAAAGAAAATCGACAGAGCCGAGATCTGTACTTTAATGGAGCCTAGTTTTAGGCCCATATCCACTCCTGCTTGCAGGAAATGCAGAAATCGACCTAGTTGAAATTCCTCTGTTGGGGCCTTATTGGCTTCGCACCATGCAACATATTTTCGCCATATGCGGTGATAATGCGTTGCCGTAACATCTTTCCTGGCCTTAATAAGCGTAGGAATGACTTCTTCCGGAATACCCTTTTCTTTTAGGATCCGGTGTTCAACCGCCATGCCGTCAAACGCAGCCGCGGTAAGTCTTGGAACAGACAGGGCCCCTGCTGTATCAGGTCCTGTCTGAGCGGTAGAGGCCACGGGTCCTCTGAGAGCATCTCTTGAAGTTCCGGGTACCACGCTCGTCTTGGCCAATCCGGAACCACGAGAATTGTGTTTACTCCTCGCTTTCTTATTATTCTCAATACCTTTGGAATGAGAGGCAGAGGAGGGAACACATAAACCGACTGGTACACCCACGGTGTCACTAGAGCGTCCACAGCTATCGCCTGAGGGTCCCTTGACCTGGCGCAATATCTTTTTAACTTTTTTTTTGAGACGGGACGCCATCATGTCCACCTGTGGTTTTTCCCAACGGTTTACCAGCATCTGGAAGACTTCTGGGTGAAGTCCCCACTCTCCCGGGTGGAGGTCGTGTCTGCTGAGGAAGTCTGCTTCCCAGTTGTCCACTCCCGGAATGAACACTGCTGACAGTGCTAGTACATGATTCTCCGCCCATCTGAGAATTTTTGTGGCTTCTGCCATCGCCATCCTGCTTCTTGTGCCGCCCTGTCGATTTACATGGGCGACTGCCGTGATGTTGTCTGACTGGATCAGCACCGGCTGGTGTAGGAGCAGGGCTTTTGCTCGACTTAGGGCATTGTAGATGGCCCTTAGTTCCAGAATATTTATGTGAAGGGAAGTCTCCTGACTCGACCATAGTCCTTGGAAGTTTCTTCCCTGTATGACTGCCCCCCAGCCTCGAAGGCTGGCATCCGTGGTCACCAGGACCCAGTCCTGTATTCCGAACCTGCGGCCCTCTAGAAGATGGGCACTCTGCAGCCACCACAGTAGAGACACCCTGGTTCTTGGAGACAGGGTTATTAAGCGATGCATCTGAAGATGCGATCCGGACCACTGGTCCAACAGGTCCCACTGAAATATTCTGGCATGGAACCTGCCGAAGGGAACTGCTTCGTAAGAAGCTACCATCTTTCCCAGGACCCGTGTGCAGCGATGCACTGATACCTGTTTTGGTTTCAGGAGGTCTCTGACTAGAGATGACAACTCCCTGGCTTTCTCCTCCGGGAGAAACACTTTCTTCTGGACTGTATCCAGAATCATACCCAGGAACAGTAGTCGTGTCGTCGGAACCAGCTGTGACTTTGGGATATTCAGAATCCAGCCGTGCTGGTGCAGCACCTCCTGAGATAGTGCTACTCCCACCAACAACTGTTCCTTGGACCTCGCTTTTATTAGGAGATCGTCCAAGTACGGGATAATTAAAACTCCCTTTCTTCGAAGGAGTATCATCATTTCCGCCATAACCTTGGTAAATACCCTCGGTGCCGTGGACAGTCCAAACGGCAGCGTCTGGAATTGGTAATGGCAATCCTGTACCACAAATATGAGGTACTCCTGGTGAGGATGGTAAATGGGGACATGCAAGTAAGCATCCTTGATGTCCAGGGATACCATGTAATCCCCCTCGTCCAGGCTTGCAATAACCGCCCTGAGCGATTCCATCTTGAACTTGAATTTCTTTATGTACGTGTTCAAGGATTTCAAATTTAGAATGGGTCTCACCGAACCGTCCGGTTTCGGTACCACAAATAGTGTGGAATAATAACCCCGGCCTTGTTGAAGTAGGGGTACCTTGATTATCACCTGCTGGGAATACAGCTTGTGAATTGCCGCTAGCACCGCCTCCCTGTCTGAGGGAGCAATCGGCAAGGCAGATTTTAGGAACCGGTGGGGTGGGGACGCCTCGAATTCCAGCTTGTACCCCTGAGATACTATTTGCAGGATCCAGGGATCCACCTGTGAGCGAACCCACTGATCGCTGAAATTTTTGAGGCGACCCCCCACCGTACCTGGCTCCGCCTGTGGAGCCCCACCGTCATGCGGCGGACTTGGAAGAAGAAGCGGGGGAGGACTTTTGCTCCTGGGAACCTGCTGTTTGTTGCAGCCTTTTTCCCCTACCTCTGCCTCTGGACAGAAAAGACCCGCCTTTTCCACGCCTGTTTTTCTGGGTCCGAAAGGACTGAATCTGATAAAACGGCGCCTTCTTAGGCTGTGAGGGGACATGGGGTAAAAATGCTGACTTCCCAGACGTTGCTGTGGAAACTAGGTCCGAGAGACCATCCCCAAATAATTCCTCACCCTTAAATGGTAACACTTCCATGTGCTTTTTTGAATCTGCATCTCCTGTCCACTGGCGAGTCCATAAGCCTCTCCTAGCAGAAATGGACAATGCACTTACTTTAGATGCCAGTCGGCAGATTTCCCTTTGTGCATCTCTCATATATAAGACTGAGTCTTTTATATGGTCTATGGTTAACAGGATCGTGTCTCTGTCTAATGTGTCAATATTTTCTGACAGTTTATCTGACCACGCAGCGGCAGCACTGCACATCCAAGCTGACGCAATAGCTGGCCTAAGTATAATGCCTGTGTGTGTATATACATACTTCAGGATCGCCTCCTGCTTTCTATCAGCAGGTTCCTTGAGGGCGGCCGTATCCGGAGACGGTAGTGCCACCTTTTTAGACAAACGTGTGAGCGCTTTATCCACTCTAGGGGGTGTTTCCCAACGTGACCTATCCTCTGGCGGGAAAGGGAACGCCATTAGTACCTTCTTAGGAATTACCAATTTTTTATCAGGGAAAGCCCACGCTTCTTCACACACTTCATTTAATTCATCTGATGGGAGAAAAACTACGGCTAGTTTTTTCTCTCCAAACATAATACCCTTTTTAGTGGTACCTGTAGTCATATCAGAAATGTGTAACACCTCTTTCATTGCCTCAATCATGCAGTGAATGGCCTTAGTGGGCATCAGGTTAGACTCATCGTCGTCGACACTGGTGTCAGTATCAGTGTCGACATCTGGGTCTGCTTGAGGTAGCGGGCGTTTTAGAGCCCCTGACGACCCATGCGACGCCTGGGCAGGCACGAGCTGAGAAGTCGGCTGTCCCACATTTGGCATGTCGTCGATTTTCTTATATAAGGAGTCTATACGTGCACTCATTACTTTCCATAAGCCCATCCACTCAGGTGTCTGCCCCGCAGGGGGTGACATCCCTTCTAAAGGCATCTGCTCCGCCTCCACATCATTATCCTCATCAAACATGTCGACACAGCCGTACCGACACACCGCACACACACAAGGAATGCTCCGAATGAGGACAGGACCCACAAAAGCCCTTTGGGGGGACAGAGTGAGAGTATGCCAGCACACACCAGAGTGCTATATAATGCAGGGACTAACTGAGTTATGTCCCCTATAGCTGCTTTTTATACTATATATATATATTGCGCCTAAATTTAGTGCCCCCCCTCTCTGTTTTTACCCTGTTCTGTAGTGTAGACTGCAGGGGAGAGCCAGGGAGCTTCCGTCCAGCGGATCTGTGAAGGAGAAATGGCGCCAGTGTGCTGCAGGAGATAGCTCCGCCCCTTTTCCGCGTACTATTCTCCCGCTTTTTTCCATATTCTGGCAGGGGTATTTTCCACATATATAGCCTCTGGGACTATATATTGTGGAGTTTTTGCCAGCCAAGGTGTTATTATTGCTTCTCAGGGCGCCCCCCCCAGCGCCCTGCACCCTCAGTGACCGGAGTATGAAGTGTGTATGAGGAGCAATGGCGCACAGCTGCAATGCTGTGCGCTACCTTGGAGAAGACTGATGTCTTCTGCCGCCGTTTTTCCGGACCTCTTCTTGCTTCTGGCTCTGTAAGGGGGACGGCGGCGCGGCTCCGGGACCGAACACCAAGGACTGGGCCTGCGGTCGATCCCTCTGGAGCTAATGGTGTCCAGTAGCCTAAGAAGCCCAATCCGGCTGCAAGCAGGCGAGTTCGCTTCTTCTCCCCTTAGTCCCTCGCTGCAGTGAGCCTGTTGCCAGCAGGTCTCACTGAAAATAAAAAACCTAAACTATACTTTCTTTCTAAGGGCTCAGGAGAGCCCCTAGTGTGCATCCAACCTCGGCCGGGCACGAAATCTAACTGAGGCTTGGAGGAGGGTCATAGTGGGAGGAGCCAGTGCACACCAGGTAGTCATAAATCTTTCTAGAGTGCCCAGCCTCCTTCGGAGCCCGCTAATCCCCATGGTCCTTACGGAGTTCCCAGCATCCACTAGGACGTTAGAGAAATAATTGTTGCCATACACTCTGTATAGGTTGATACAAAGAGTTCACGCAAATTTAAGAAAAAAGCACACAACATACAATGCTGCAACTTGAGGTGCCCTGCGATGTACTATATGTATGTTCTCAATTAATCAATTAATTAATGCAATTTAGACATAATACAGAGCCTAGATAATTTTATAACAGAATTGCGGTTAATTACCACAGGTAAGAATGCAGCCGATCATATGGTTAATTACCACGAGTAAGAATGCAGCCGATCATATAAAACACCTATAATGAATGGTGCCTATATACATGCAGCCGATCATATAAAACACCTATAATAAATGGTGCCTATATACTTGCTGCTCACAACCAGCATCATAAATAGTCCAATTCGACATTGGCTTTAACATTTGAGGTGAGGACAAACTGGACAGGGAAGGAAGGGGGGATACTTATTTTACTGTGCGCCTCCCCGTCCCATCAGGTGCCGCTAGACCGCTTGAGTCCGTGCGGTATGCAGGCTGAGCGTCTCGTCCGGTTTCCTCTCCTCTGCCGCTGGTCTGAGCCTGGTCACGTGAGAGCGCTCTCCGTGACCCTAATCACGTACCCAACGTACGTTTCGCAGCAGGCTTGTTCACGGGTAGCGCTGGATGTTATAGACCTCTTTGTATCAACCTACGCAGAGTTCATGGCAACAATTGTATCCAATGCACTGGCTGCCAGTATTTGACTGCTTACTATTGCAGCAAGTATTCGGTGTCCCTAAAAAATTCCGCCACCTCTCTCTCTTCTTTTTTTCCTTGATATATATTTCAAAGGTGGTTATAATTGTATCTGGGACATTGGATGCTATAGGCCTCTTTGTATTAACCTATGCAAAGTTCATGGCAATAACTGTATCTAATATACTGGCTGCCAGTATTTGACTGTTTACTCTTGCAGCAGGTATTCTATGTCCCCAAAATTCCCCTGTTGTTTTGTTTTCTTCTTGATATATACTTTGGAGGTGGTGATAATTATATCAGGGACATTGGATGTTATAAAAACACACTCAATTACTCTTTTTTCTGTTATTGTTGCTAGCCTTTTCATATCTTTTCCACTGATACAAACTAACATCTTATTTGAAATCTAGCACAGATAATATCCTTATCAAATGTCTATGTATTAAAAAGTATTATTCAATTAATGTCCTTATGACAGATATACTCAGTCTGCAATAACAGGTATTCTTTTTTCAGATTTTGTGTTTGTTTGTTATATATGCCTTAAAATAAGAATTTACTTACCGATAATTCTATTTCTCGGAGTCCGTAGTGGATGCTGGGGTTCCTGAAAGGACCATGGGGAATAGCGGCTCCGCAGGAGACAGGGCACAAAAAGTAAAGCTTTACGATCAGGTGGTGTGTACTGGCTCCTCCCCCTATGACCCTCCTCCAAGCCTCAGTTAGGTACTGTGCCCGGACGAGCGTACACAATAAGGAAGGATTTATGAATCCCGGGTAAGACTCATACCAGCCACACCAATCACACCGTACAACCTGTGATCTAAACCCAGTTAACAGTATGATAACAGCGGAGCCTCTGAAAAGATGGCTCACAACAATAATAACCCGATTTTTGTAACTATGTACAAGTAATGCAGATAATCCGCACTTGGGATGGGCGCCCAGCATCCACTACGGACTCCGAGAAATAGAATTATCGGTAAGTAAATTCTTATTTTCTCTATCGTCCTAGTGGATGCTGGGGTTCCTGAAAGGACCATGGGGATTATACCAAAGCTCCCAAACGGGCGGGAGAGTGCGGATGACTCTGCAGCACCGAATGAGAGAACTCCAGGTCCTCCTTAGCCAGGGTATCAAATTTGTAGAATTTTACAAACGTGTTCTCCCCCGACCACGTAGCCGCTCGGCAGAGTTGTAATGCCGGGACCCCTCGGGCAGCCGCCCAAGAAGAACCCACCTTCCTTGTGGAGTGGGCTTTTACCGATTTTGGCTGTGGCAGGCCTGCCACAGAATGTGCAAGCTGAATCGTACTACAAATCCAGCGAGCAATAGTCTGCTTAGACGCAGGAGCGCCCAACTTGTTGGGAGCATATAGTATAAACAGCGAGTCAGATTTCCTGACTCCAGCTGTCCTTGAAATGTATATTTTTAAAGCTCTGACAACGTCCAACAACTTGGAGTCCTCCAAGTCGCTTGTAGCCGCAGGCACTACAATAGGTTGGTTCAGATGAAATGCTGACACCACCTTAGGGAGAAAATGCGGACGAGTCCGCAGTTCTGCCCTGTCCGAATGGAAAATCAGATATGGGCTTTTGTAAGATAAAGCTGCCAGTTCTGACACTCTCCTGGCCGAAGCCAGGGCTAGTAGCATGGTCACTTTCCATGTGAGATATTTCAAATCCACAGTTTTTAGTGGTTCAAACCAATGAGATTTGAGAAAGTCCAAAACAACATTGAGATCCCACGGTGCCACTGGAGGCACCACAGGGGGCTGTATATGCAGCACTCCCTTAACAAAAGTCTGGACTTCAGGAACTGAAGCCAATTCTTTTTGGAAGAAAATCGACAGGGCCGAAATTTGAACCTTAATAGATCCCAATTTGAGACCCATAGACAATCCTGATTGCAGGAAATGTAGGAATTGACCCAGTTGAAATTCCTCCGTCGGAGCACTCCGATCCTCGCACCACGCAACATATTTTCGCCAAATGCGGTGATAATGTTGCGCGGTTACTTCCTTCCTTGCTTTAATCAAAGTAGGAATGACTTCTTCCGGCATGCCTTTTTCCTTTAGGATCCGGCGTTCAACCGCCATGCCGTCAAACGCAGCCGCGGTAAGTCTTGAAACAGACAGGGACCCTGCTGAAGCAAGTCCCTTCTCAGAGGTAGAGGCCACGGATCTTCCGTGATCATCTCTTGAAGTTCCGGGTACCAAGTCCTTCTTGGCCAATCCGGAACCACTAGTATCGTTCTTACGCCTCTTTGCCGTATAATTCTCAATACTTTTGGTATGAGAGGCAGAGGAGGAAACACATACACCGACTGGTACACCCAAGGCGTTACCAGCGCGTCCACAGCTATTGCCTGCGGATCTCTTGACCTGGCGCAATACCTGTCCAGTTTTTTGTTGAGGCGAGACGCCATCATGTCCACCATTGGTCTTTCCCAACGGGTTACCAGCATGTGGAAAACTTCTGGATGAAGTCCCCACTCTCCCGGGTGAAGGTCGTGTCTGCTGAGGAAGTCTGCTTCCCAGTTGTCCACTCCCGGGATGAACACTGCTGACAGTGCTATCACATGATTCTCTGCCCAGCGAAGAATCCTTGCAGCTTCTGCCATTGCACTCCTGCTTCTTGTGCCGCCCTGTCTGTTCACATGGGCGACTGCCGTGATGTTGTCCGACTGGATCAACACCGGTTTTCCTTGAAGCAGAGGTTCTGCCTGGCTTAGAGCATTGTAGATTGCTCTTAGTTCCAGAATGTTTATGTGAAGAGACGTTTCCAGGCTCGACCACACGCCCTGGAAGTTTCTTCCTTGTGTGACTGCTCCCCAGCCTCTCAGGCTGGCGTCCGTGGTCACCAGGATCCAATCCTGTATGCCGAATATGCGGCCCTCCAATAGATGAGCACTCTGCAACCACCACAGAAGAGATACCCTTGTCCTTGGAGACAGGGTTATCCGCTGGTGCATCTGAAGATGCGACCCTGACCATTTGTCCAACAGATCCCTCTGGAAAATTCTTGCGTGGAATCTGCCGAATGGAATTGCTTCGTAAGAAGCCACCATTTTTCCCAGGACTCTTGTGCATTGATGTACAGACACCTTTCCTGGTTTTAGGAGGTTCCTGACAAGCTCGGATAACTCCTTGGCTTTTTCCTCCGGGAGAAAAACCTTTTTCTGAACCGTGTCCAGAATCATCCCTAGGAACAGCAGACGTGTTGTCGGAATTAACTGGGATTTTGGAATATTCAGAATCCACCCGTGCTGTTTTAGCACTTCTTGAGACAGTGCTAATCCCATCTCTAGCTGTTCTCTGGACCTTGCCCTTATTAGGAGATCGTCCAAGTATGGGATAATTAATACGCCTTTTCTTCGAAGAAGAATCATCATCTCGGCCATTACCTTGGTAAAGACCCGAGGTGCCGTGGACAATCCGAACGGCAGCGTCTGAAACTGATAGTGACAGTTCTGTACGACGAACCTGAGGTATCCCTGGTGTGAGGGGTAAATTGGAACGTGGAGATACGCATCCTTGATGTCCAAGGATACCATAAAGTCCCCTTCTTCCAGGTTCGCTATCACTGCTCTGAGTGACTCCATCTTGAACTTGAACTTCTTTATGTACAGGTTCAAGGATTTCAGATTTAGAATAGGTCTTACCGAGCCATCCGGCTTCGGTACCACAAATAGAGTGGAATAATACCCCTTTCCTTGTTGTAAAAGGGGTACCTTGACTATCACCTGCTGAGAGTACAGCTTGTGAATGGCTTCCAAGACCGTCACCCTGTCGGAGGGGGACGTTGGTAAAGCAGACTTCAGGAAACGGCGAGGTGGATCCGTCTCTAGTTCCAACCTGTACCCCTGAGATATTATCTGCAGGATCCAGGGATCTACCTGCGAGTGAGCCCACTGCGCGCTGAAATTCTTGAGACGACCCCCCACCGCCCCCGAGTCCGCTTGAGAAGCCCCAGCGTCATGCTGAGGCTTTTGTAGAAGCGGGGGAGGGCTTCTGTTCCTGGGAAGGAGCTGCCTGTTGCTGTCTCTTCCCCCTTCCTCTGCCTCGTGGCAGATATGAATATCCCTTTGCTCTCTTGTTTTTAAAGGAACGAAAGGGCTGCGGTTGAAAAGTCGGTGTCTTTTTCTGTTGGGGAGTGACTTGAGGTAAAAAGGTGGATTTCCCGGCTGTAGCCGTGGCCACCAAATCCGATAGACCGACACCAAATAACTCCTCCCCTTTATACGGCAAAACTTCCATATGCCGTTTTGAGTCCGCATCGCCTGACCACTGTCGCGTCCATAAACTTCTTCTGGCCGAAATGGACATAGCACTTACCCGTGATGCCAGTGTGCAGATATCCCTCTGTGCATCACGCATATAAAGAAATGCATCCTTTATTTGCTCTAAAGACAGTAAAACATTGTCCCTATCCAGGGTATCAATATTTTCAATCAGGGACTCTGACCAAGCTACCCCAGCACTGCACATCCAGGCTGTCGCTATAGCTGGTCGTAGTATAACACCTGTATGTGTGTATATACTTTTTTGGATATTTTCCATCCTCCTATCTGCTGGATCTTTAAGTGCGGCCGTCTCAGGAGAGGGTAACGCCACTTGTTTTGATAAGCGTGTGAGCGCCTTGTCCACCCTAGGAGGTGTTTCCCAGCGCGCCCTAACCTCTGGCGGGAAAGGGTATAAAGCCAATAACTTCTTTGAAATTAGCATTTTTTTATCGGGGGCAACCCACGCTTCATCACACACCTCATTTAATTCATCTGATTCAGGAAAAACTATAGGTAGTTTTTTCACACCCCACATGATACCCTGTTTTGTGGTACCTGTAGTATCAGCAATATGTAACGCCTCCTTCATTGCCAAAATCATATAACGTGTGGCCCTACTAGAAAATACGGTTGATTCGTCACCGTCGCCACTGGAATCAGTGCCTGTGTCTGGGTCTGTGTCGACCGACTGAGGCAAAGGGCGTTTTACAGCCCCTGACGGTGTTTGAGGCGCCTGGACAGGCACTAATTGATTGTCCGGCCGTCTCATGTCGTCAAACGACTGCTTTAGCGTGTTGACACTATCCCGTAATTCCATAAATAAAGGCATCCATTCTGGTGTCGACCCCCTAGGAGGTGACATCCCCATATTTGGCAATTGCTCCGCCTCCACACCAATATCGTCCTCATACATGTCGACACACACGTACCGACACAGCAGACACACAGGGAATGCTCTTAACGAAGACAGGACCCCACTAGCCCTTTGGGGAGACAGAGGGAGAGTTTGCCAGCACACACCAAAAGCGCTATATATGACAGGGATAGCCTTATAATAAGTGCTCCCTGTATAGCTGCTTTAATAATATAGTTTTGCCACAATTTTGCCCCCCCTCTCTTGTTTTACCCTGTTTCTGTAGTGCAGTGCAGGGGAGAGCCTGGGAGCCTTCCTGACCAGCGGAGCTGTGTGAGGAAAATGGCGCTGTGTGCTGAGGAGATAGGCCCCGCCCCTTTTTCGGCGGGCTCGTCTCCCGCTCTTTAGTGGATTCTGGCAGGGGTTAAATATCTCCATATAGCCCCCGGAGGCTATATGTGAGGTATTTTTAGCCAAAAAAGGTTTTCATTTGCCTCCCAGGGCGCCCCCCTCCCAGCGCCCTGCACCCTCAGTGACTGCCGTGTGAAGTGTGCTGAGAGGAAAATGGCGCACAGCTGCAGTGCTGTGCGCTACCTTAAGAAGACTGAGGAGTCTTCTGCCGCCGATTCTGGACCTCTTCTCGTTTCAGCATCTGCAAGGGGGCCGGCGGCGAGGCTCCGGTGACCATCCAGGCTGTACCTGTGATCGTCCCTCTGGAGCTAATGTCCAGTAGCCAAGAAGCCAATCCATCCTGCACGCAGGTGAGTTCACTTCTTCTCCCCTAAGTCCCTCGTTGCAGTGATCCTGTTGCCAGCAGGACTCACTGTAAAATAAAAAACCTAAGCTAAACTTTTCTAAGCAGCTCTTTAGGAGAGCCACCTAGATTGCACCCTTCTCGGCCGGGCACAAAAATCTAACTGAGGCTTGGAGGAGGGTCATAGGGGGAGGAGCCAGTACACACCACCTGATCGTAAAGCTTTACTTTTTGTGCCCTGTCTCCTGCGGAGCCGCTATTCCCCATGGTCCTTTCAGGAACCCCAGCATCCACTAGGACGATAGAGAAATCATAATAGGCTACTTTCCTTGTTCGGCTTTACGCTATGCACAGGTAAACAGAGGCCTGTTGTCACTAACCCCTGTTGACCATATGATTTAACCTCCGCATACCCATGTGTTTGGGCTGCCAATCGGTGCAATGAGGGTCAACTAAATATCCCCAACGGGTTAGACAAATGTATTTTATAAAACTGGCACAATAACAAACATTTCCCATTCTGTTACATAACAGCCGCACTTGCTACTCTTTTCCATACGCAACCTACTACCATACCACACTGGATATGCCCAACCCCGTCTGATCTTGGAGGCAATACAGCGTTGGGCCTGGTCAGTACTTTAGTGGGAGACCATTTAGGAATACCAGGTGTTGTAGGTTACTGATGGCACTTAATTGGGGCTTGTGCTGACTCCACGGGAAGATGGGCTTATGCTTGCCAGACACTGAATTACCATAGTAGTAATCCATCAATATGTTCGCAGACTCATTCTTTAAGTGTGGCTCATAAAAGTTAGAGCCATCCATTTATTATTTATGCAAGTTTTTTTTCAATTCTAAATTGTGTACCCCATTTCTTATATAGACATATTATTAAAAGTTAAGTTTTAAATACTTCATTGTTACATTATTACTCATATATACATCAAGAATTTCAAGTTACTCTTCGGGAGTGAGTGCTCCCAACCAAGGTCACTTTTTTCTAGCTTTCTCTTTCTATTTCAAATACGTTTGGACCTTTGGGAGCACCGCTGACAGTCACCATTTGTCTACCCATAGTTATTAAACTCATGGTAGAAGGTGATAAATTTTAGACTACTGTCTAAATTGTCGGCTTTTCTCGGAGACAATATTTTATTTATTATTATTTTTTATAACTCAGTTAACCCTGTGCGGTATTCCCAACCCAACCCTTTTCTTAGGAACTGCAACACCACATCAAGATCCCATGGAGCCGTAGGCGCCACAAAGGGAGGCTGGATGTGCAGTAGCCCTTTCAAAAAGGTCTGAACCTCAGGAAGAATAGCCAATTGTTTTTGGAAGAAGATGGACAAAGCAGAGATCTGGACCTTGATGGAGCCCCATATCCACCCCTGCTTGCAGGAAAAGGAGAAAACGTCCAAGTTGAAACTCCACCGCCGGAAACTTCTCGGCCTCACACCAAGAAACATATTTCTTCCAAATGCGATGATAATGTTTAGACGTTACCCCTTTCCTGGCCTGTATCAGGGTAGGAATGACCTCACTCGGAATACCTTTCCGAGCTAAGATCTGGCGTTCAACCGCCATGCCATCAAACGTAGCCGCGGTAAGTCTTGATAAGCGAACGGCCCCTGCAGAAGCAGATCCTCCCGAAGAGGTAAAGGCTGTGGATCTTCCAGCAGAAGATCCAGCAGATCCGCGTAGCAAGCCCTCCTTGGCCAGTCCGGAGCAATGAGGATTGCCAGAACCTTTGTTCTTCTTACCAGCTGAAGAACCCTTGGTATAAGAGGAAGTTGAGGGAACACATACACTGACTTGAACACCCACGACTGCCTGTGGGTCTCTTGACCTGGAACAGTACCTCCGTAGCTTCTTGTTGAGGCGTGAGGCCATCATGTCTATGTGAGGAACCCCTCACCAACCGGTTACCTCCTCGAACACCTCCGGATGGAGGCCCCACTCCGCTGGATGGAGATCGTGTCTGCTGAGGAAGTCTGCTTCCCAGTTGTCAACGCCCGGAATGAAGATTGCCAACATCGCCACCACGTGCCTTTCTGCCCACCTCTGCCATGGCAGCCCTGCTCTTTGTTCCGCCTTGACGATTTATGTAGGCCACTGTAGTCACATTGTCCGACTGCACCTGAACAGCCTGATGCTGTAGAAGGTGTGCTGCCTGCAGAAGGCCGTTGTACATGGCCATGAGTTCCAGGATGTTTATTGGGAGGAGTGACTCTTGATCCGACCATCGTCCCTGGAAGGTTTCTCTCCCAGAGCGACTGCTCCCCAACCTCTTGGACTTGCATCTGTGGTTAAAAGGATCCAGTCCTGAATGCCGAACCTTCGCCGTTCCAGAAGGTGTGGAGGCCACCAGAGGAGTGAAATCCTGGCTTTCGGAGACTGGTGAATCCTCTTGTGCATGTGTAGGTGAGAGCCCGACCACTGGTCCAAGAGGTCCAGTTGAAAAGGTCAAGCATGAAACCTGCCGTACTGCAGAGCCTCGTAGGCGGCAACCATCTTCCCCAGAAGGCGGATGCATTTATGACCGACACCCGGGTAGGCTTTAAGACATCCCGGACCATTGTTTGAATCACCAATGCTTTCTCCACCGGGAGAAATACCCTCTGCACTTCCGTGTCGAGGATCATTCCCAGGAAAGACAGCCTCCTTGTCGGCTCCAGATGAGACTTTGGAAGGTTCAGGATCCAACCGTGCTTCCTGAGCAGCTGTGTTGTGAGCGCGCTGGACCGCAACAACCTCTCCCTGGACGACGCCTTGATCAGGAGATCGTCCAGATATGAAATTATGTTCACCCCCTGTTTGCGGAGGAGAACCATCATCTCCGCCATTACCTTGGTGAAGATCCTCGGTGCCGTAGAGAGGCCAAACGGCAGCGCCTGGAACCGATAGTGATTGTACATCAGTGCAAATCTGAGATATGCTTGATGCGGCGCCCAAATGGGAATGTGGAGGTAAGCATCCTTGATGTCCAGAGACACCAGGAACTTGCCCTCCGTCAGTCCTGAGATGACAGCTCTCAGAGATTCCATCTTGAATTTGAATTCCCTGTGATAAGGGTTCAAAGACTTTAATTTAGAATAGGCTGTACCGAACCATCCGGTTTTGGTACCACAAAAAGGTTCGAACAATAACCCTTGTTCCACTGTTGAGGTGGGACCGGAACAATGACCTGACACCACCAATTTCTTGATGGCCTCCAGAAGAATTGTCCTGTCTGCCAGCAGGGCTGGCAAGCCTGACTTGAAGAAACGGTGATGCGGGGGATCTTGAAACTCCAGTCTGTATCCTCTGGACACTATATCCAAAACCCAGGGGTCCAGACCCGACGACACCCAGACGTGGCTGAACTGCCAGATGCTTGCCCCCACCTGACCTTCCTCCAGGCCTAGCTGTCCACCGTCATGCGGAGAAATTAGGGGTATCAGAAGCGGGCTTCTGGGTCTGGGAACCTGCGGGAGAAGGTTTCTTTCCCTTGGCACGACCACCTCTGAAGAAGGTGTTCGAAGGCTTATTCTTTCTAGGCCTTGCGGGCCGAAAGGACTGTGATGTGGAAGATGAAAAAGGCTTCTTTGTAGCCGGTGCAGCTGAGGGTAGAAAAGGAGACTTACCCGCGGTAGCCGTGGCAATCCACGCATCCAGCGCCTCCCCAAAGAGAGCCTGACCTTTGTATGGTAGGCCCTCCACACACTTCCTGGATTCCGCTTCTGCAGACCAGTTGCGCAGCCAGAGACCACTGCGAGCCGAGACAGACATGGAGGAGATCCCCGCAGCCATAGAACCCAGGTCTTTCATGGAATCCACCAGGAACCCTGCAGAATCCTGAATATTACGTAAAAATAAATCAACGTCACCTTTGTCCAGCGTAGATGACTCCTCCTGTAGAGTGATTGACCACCTGGCAATAGCTTAAGCAATCCAAGCACAGGCTACAGTAGGCCGCAATATAGCCCCTGAAGCAGTGTAAATGGATTTCAACGTAGCATCCACCTCCACGATCTTGTTCCGGCGCTGTGTCCGAAATGTGTAAAACATCCCTAACAGCCTCAATCATTAACTGCACCCCCTTAGCAAGGAATGCTGTCCCCCTCAATACATCCCCGTCACCGTCTGCAGAGTCGGTGTCCGTGTCATCCTGCATAATTGCAAGTGCACGTTAGGTGAGAATGTACCGCAGGGGACCCCGAGGAGGCAGTATCAGACCATAAAACCATAGAGGATTGTAGGACCTGTGTGGCATGCTCAGTCCTAGCAACCCTATCAGAAATCTGAGAAATAGTCCCCCTCAGAGAGACTAACCATTCTGGCTCTCTAGCTGGGATCTGCGCTAAAACAGTGCAATCCTGATTACAAGGTATGGAGTCTTCCTGGGAAGACAAATCTTCTGCAGCATATGTAACAGTATCCCTAGACATGTTTTCACACACCCCCAAACACACAGGGTATTATGTAGACAGAGTTTCCCCCCCAAGAATGTCAGAGAGACACAGAGATTGGAGCCAACCCACACACAGCGCTATTTGAGTATAGGGAGACCCTAAACCCGCGCTGGCTGTGCCCCTTAATAGGGGACACAGCCTATAATACAGCCCCCCACCCCCCTTCTACAACCCCCTGGTACCGTACAGATCGCTGGAGATTGCTCAGGAGGGACCTGGATCCACTTGGCAGTGAGTGCAGGCAGGTAAAATGGCGCTGAACGCTGCTGGGTCCGCTCTGAGGAGTAGCTCGTCCCCTCAATGGCGCTGTCTTCCCGCTCTCTGAATGATTATACTGGCCGGAGGAGTTGTGCTGGCCTGGATCCGCAGACCCCGACAGGCTTGATGTAACCAGTGTAGGGTCCGGGGCTGGCCCAGGGCACCCCCCTCCCCAGCGCTGCACCGCAGTACCGCTGAGCCTTCCAGGAGCGCGGTTAAGACCGCGCTCTTGCCCTCTAGCCGCCCTCTTCACACTGTCCCCCCGCTTGCAAGGGGGGACAGTGACTCACTCGCCACTTCTTCAGCACCTGAGGGGGTGGCGGCTGGCTGCCGGGGCGAGCGTTCCCCTGTGGCGGGGCGCGATCAGACCCCTCTGGAGCTCACGTCCAGTCAGCGGTAGCAGTGGCTCAAGACCCCACAGGGCAGGCACTACTCTCCTCCTCCTTCCCCCCCCCCCCCCCCCAAGTCCCTCGCTGCAGGGAGGCCGTCGCCAGCAGCCTCCCTGTAAAATAACAAAGCTGAAAATAAATAAAAAACTCTTTTTAAGAGAACTCTGTAGAGCTCCCCTAGCTGTGACCGGCTCCTCCGGGCACATTTTCTAAACTGAGTCTGGTAGGAGGGGTATAGAGGGAGGAGCCAGCCCACACTATTAAACTCTTAAAGTGCCAATGGCTCCTGGTGGACCCGTCTATACCCCATGGTACTAATATGGACCCCAGCATCCTCTAGGACGTAAGAGAAATATATCACTTCAATGCCCATTCACACATTTAGGGTGGTATTTATCAAAGCATTGAGAGAGATAAAGTGGAGAGAAATAAAGCATTAACCAACCAGCTCTTAACTAACATTTTTCAAACATAGTCTGTACAATAAGTTAGAAGCTGATTGGTTAGTGCTTTATAGCTCTCCACTTTATCTCCCTCCATGCTTTGATAAACACCAACCTTAAGGGGGTACACACGGAGAGATCAGTGTTTAAAATCTAAGCAATCTGACTAGATATATCAGAGGCTATATATGTGATAAATACCCCTGCCAGAATCCCTAAAAAAGCGGGAGAAAAGTCCGCAAAAAAGGGGCGGAGCTATCTCCCTCAGCACACTGGCGCCATTTTCTCTTCACAGTGCAGCTGGAAGACAGCTCCCCAGGCTCTCCCCTGTAGTTTTCAGGCTCAAAGGGTTAAAAAGAGAGGGGGGGGGGGCACTAAATTTAGGCGCAATATTGTTTATACAAGCAGCTATTGGGGGAAAAATCACTCAGTTATAGTGTTAATCCCTGCATTATATAGCGCTCTGGTGTGTGCTGGCATACTCTCTCTCTGTCTCCCCAAAGGACTTTGTGGGGTCCTGTCCTCAGTCAGAGCATTCCCTGTGTGTGTGCTGTGTGTCGGTACGGCTGTGTCGACATGTGGGATGAGGAAGGTTACGTGGAGGTGGAGCAGAGGCCGATAAATGGGATGTCGCCCCCTGTGGGGCCGACACCAGAGTGGATGGATAGGTGGAAGGTATTAACCGACAATGTCAACTCCTTACATAGAAGGCTGGATGACGTAAAACAGCTGTGGGACAGCCGGCTTCTCAGCCCGCGCGTCTCAAAGGCCATCAGGGGCTCAAAAAAGCGTCAGTTACCTCAGATGGCAGACACAGATGTCGACACGGAGTCTGACTCCAGTGTCGACGAGGTTGAGACATATACACAATCCACTAGGAACATCCGTTACATGATCTCGGCAATGAAAAATGTGTTACGCATTTCTGACATGAACCCAAGTACCACATAAAAGGGGTTTTATTTTTGGGGAGAAAAAGCAGCCAGTGTTTTGTTCCCCCATCAGATGAATGAATGAAGTGTGTAAAGTAGCGTGGGTTCCCCCGATAAGAAACTGGTCATTTCTAAAAAGTTACTGATGGCGTACCCTTTCCCGCCAGAGGATAGGTCATGTGGGGAGATATCCCTTAGGGTGGATAAGGCGCTCACACGTTTGTCAAAAAAGGTGGCACTGCCGTCTTAGGATACGGCCACCTTGAAGGAGCCTGCTGATAAAAAGCAGGAGGCTATCCTGAAGTCTGTATATACACACTCAGGTTATATACTGAGACCTGCAATTGCCTCAGCATAAATAGTGCTGCTGCAGCGTGGTCTGATACCCAGTCAGATAATATTAATACTCTAAGACAGGGATAATAGTTTGCTAACATAGAGCATATTAAAGACGTCGTCTTAGATATAAAGGATGCACAGAGGGATATTTGCCGGCTGGCATCCAGAATTAATGCAATGTCCATTCTGCCAGGAGGGTATTAGAAACCCGGCAGTGGACAGGTGATGCTGCCT
The DNA here is from genome assembly GCF_028390025.1 of Pseudophryne corroboree. Classification (NCBI taxonomy): domain Eukaryota; kingdom Metazoa; phylum Chordata; class Amphibia; order Anura; family Myobatrachidae; genus Pseudophryne; species Pseudophryne corroboree. The sequence continues at coordinate 445,613,954 of NC_086447.1, forward strand.
ATAAAAGGCACATGGAGATTCTGCCTTATAAGGGTGAGGAATTGTTTGGGGATGGTCTCTGGGACCTCGTATCCACAGCAACAGCTGGGAAGAAAATTTTTTACCTCAGGTTTCCTCACAGCCTAAGAAAGCACTGTATTTTCAGGTACAGTCCTTTCGGCTTCAGAAAAGCAAGCGGGTCAAAGGCGCTTCCTTTCTGCACAGAGACAAGGGAAGAAGGAAAAAACTGCACCAGCAGCCAGTTCCCAGGATCAAAAATCTTCCCCCGCTTCCTCTGAGTCCACCGCATGACGTTGGGGCTCCACAGGTGGAGACAGGTGCGGTAGGGGCGCGTCTCGGGAACTTCAGGGACCAGTGGGCTTGCCCACAGGTGGATCCCTAGGTTCTGCAAATAGTATCACAGGGATACAGGCTGGAGTTCGAGGCGACTCCCCCTCGCCGTTACCTCGCATCAGCCTTGCCTGCTGCCCTAGGAGAAAGGTAGTACTGGCGGCAATTCACAAGCTGTACTTCCAGCAGGTGAAATCAGGGTACCCCTCCTTCAACAAGGCCGGGGTTACTATTCCAAAATGTTGTGGTACCGAAACCAGACGGTTCGGTGAGACCCATTCTAAAATTGAAAGCCTTGAACACTTATATACGAAGGTTCAAGTTCAAAATGGAATCGCTCAGGGCGATTATTGCAAGCCTGGAGAATTTCATGGTATCACTGGACATCAAGGATGCTTACCTGCATGTCCCTATTTACCCTCTTCACCAGGAGTACCTCAAAATTGTGGTACAGGATTGTCATTACCAATTCCAGACGTTGCCGTTGGTCTGTCCCCGGCACAGAGGTATTTACCAAGGTAATTGCCGAAATAATTATCCCGTACTTGGACGATCTCCTTATAAAGGCGAGGTCCAGGGAGCAGTTGTTCGGCGGAGTAGCACTATCTCGGGAAGTGCTACAACAGCACGGCTGGATTCTGAATATTCCAAAGTCGCAGCTGGTTCCTACGACGCGTCTACTGTTCCTGGGTATGGTTCTGGACACAGAACAGGATAAAAAGGGTTTCTCCCGGAGGAGAAGTCCAAGGAGTTGTCGTCTCTAGACAGAGACCTCCTAATACGTATACAGGTGTCGGTGCATCAATGCACGCGAGCCCTGGGAAGGATGGTAGCTTCTTACGAAGAAATTCCATTCGCCAGGTCCCATGCAAGGATTTTCCAGTGGGATCTGTTGGACAAGTGGGCCGGGTCGCATCTTCAGATGCATCGTCTGATAACCCTGTCTCCAAGGGCCAGGGTGTCGCTGTTGTGGTGGCTGCAGAGTGCTCATCTTCTAGGGGGCCGCAGATTCGGCATACAGGACTGGGTCCTGGTGACCACGGATGCCAGCTTTCGAGGCTGGGGGGCAGTCACACAGGGAAGACACTTCCAAGGCTATGGAAAAGTCAGGAGACTTCCCTACACATAAATATTCTGGAACTAAGGGCCATTTACAATGCCCTAAGTCAGGCTAGACCCCTGCTTCAACACCGGCCGGTGCTGATCCAGTCAGACAACATCACGGCGGTCGCTCATGTAAACCGACAGGGCGGCACAAGAAGCAGGATGGCGATGGCAGAAGCCACAAGGATTCTCCGATGGGCGGAAAATCATGTGTTAGCACTGTCAGCAGTGTTCATTCCCGGAGTGGACAACTGAGAAGCAGACTTTCTCAGAAGACACGACCTCCACCCGGGAGAGTGGGGACTTCATCCAGAAGTTTTCCAAATGATTGTACACAGTTGGGAAAGGCCACAGATGGACATGATGGCGTCCCGCCTCAACAAAAAGCTACAAAGATATTGCGCCAGGTCAGGGGACCCTCAGGCGATAGCTGTGGATGCTCTGGTAACACCGTGGGTGTACCAGTCGGTGTATGTGTTCCCTTCTCTGCCTCTCTTACCCAGGGTAATGAGAATAATAAGAAGGAGAGGAGTAAGAACTATACTCATTGTTCCGGGTTGGCCAAGAAGAGCTTGGTAACCAGAACCCCAGTCAAACGCAGCCGCGCTAAATCGGGGTAAAGGAACGGACCCTGTTGTAACAAGTCCGGACGTAGTGGGAGCGGCCAAGGATCGTCTGCGAGTAGACCGTGGAGATCCGAGAACCAAGCTCTCCGAGGCCAATGAGGCGCCACTAGTATGACTGTGACAGACTCTCTTTTGATCCGTTTTAGCACCAGAGGGAGCAGCGGAAACGGTGGAAACAGATACACTAGGCTGTACGGCCAAGCGATTGTGAGAGCGTCCACCGCCACTGCCTTTGGATCTCTCGTTCTGGACACATACTGAAGCGTTTGGTGATTGTGGCGAGACGCCATTAGGTCCACCTGAGGGTAACCCCACCGCTGAACCAACATGTGAAACACTTCTGGATTTAATGCCCATTCTCCTGGATGAAAATCCCGACGGCTGAGATAATCTGCCTCCCAGTTGTCCACTCCCGGAATGAACACTGCCGACAATATCACCTGGTGGTATTCTGCCCAATTGAGGATTCGAGCTACTTCCCGCATTGCCATGCGGCTTCTCGTTCCTCCTTGTTTGTTGATGTATGCGACTGCCGTTGCGTTGTCTGACTGCACTTGGACAGTCTGAGAGCGAAGCATGTGTACTGCTTGTCGTAGTGCATTGAAAATTGCGCAGAGTTCCAGGACATTTATAGACAGCAATCTTTCGTGATCCGCCCAGAGACCTTGGAGCTGACAATTTTGAACTACAGCTCCCCAACCTCTGAGACTCGCGTCCGTCGTTAGAATTATCCAATTCCAGCCGCCGAACAGTTTCCCTGCGGTTAAATTGTGTACCTTGAGCCACCAGAGTAGAGACACCCTTGCCCTTGGCGACAACCTCACCCTGTGGTGAATCTGCAGATGCGAGCCCGACCACTGTGCGAGCACATCCAGTTGAAATGGACGTGAGTGGAATCTTCCGAACTGAAGCGCTTCGAAAGTCGCCACCATTGTTCCTAAGAGGCGAATGCACAAATGTACTGAAACTGTGCGTGGCTTGAGCACTAATTGTACCAGATGGCGAATAATCTGTACTTTCTGTTGTGGTAGGTAAATTCTTTGATTTACCGTATCGAGAATCATACCTAGGAATTGAAGGCGTTGAGACGGAATTAGATGTGATTTCTTGAAGTTGACAATCCAACCGTGGTAAACCAGTACATTGTACGTTAGCAGCGCATGTTGGAGAAGCATCTGTTGAGACGGGGCTTTGATGAGCAGATCGTCTAAATACGGAACTATTGTCACTCCCAGGGATCTGAGATGAGCTATCATCACAGATATCACTTTGGTGAATACCCGAGGCGCTGACGAAAGGCCAAACGGTAGAGCCTGAAACTGGTAATGGTTCTGGGGTATTGCAAACCGCAAGAATCTCTGATGAGGCTGCCAAATCAGAATGTGTAAGTACGCATCCTTGAGATCTAGCGCAATCATGATTTCCTTTGGCTCTAAACCCGCAATCGCTGAGCGCAGAGATTCCATCTTGAATCTGTAGTAAGTTACGTACCGATTGAGACCCTTTAAGTTCAATATTGGCCTGACTGAGCCATCCGGCTTCGGTACCACAAACAGACTGGAATAATAACCCTGACCCTGTTGGTGTACAGGGACCGGAATCAAAACTGCTGAATCCAGTAACGACTGAATGGCAATTTGCAGAACCGCCCTCTTGTCGTCCGACAGAGGCAGTCCTGTCTTGAAAAACCGCAGTGGCGGAAGACAGTCGAACTCTATTTTGTAACCTCTTAACACTAAATTGCGGATCCACCCATCCGCGGATGTCTGGAACCACGCCAAATGGAACGTCTGAAGGCGTGCTCCCACAATCGGAGAACCGAGATGGGCTGATAGCCCGTCATGCCACTGGCTTGTCGGTGACCTTAGCGTCCTGACGACTTGTGTTGGTTTGCTGGAAACCACGTCCACGTCTACCAGGCGTGGCTGTTCCTCTGCCACGTCCGCGAAAGGACTGAGGTCTAAAGGAATTGAACGCAGGTCCAGAGTACCTCCGTCTTGGTACCGGTGGAGGCAATGGTAAGAAAACCGACTTTCCTCCCGTAGCCTCAGAAATCCATGTGTCCAATTCAGGGGTTCACTACGATCTGCCGGCGGCCGGCCTCCCGGCGACCAGCATACCGGCGCCGGGAGGCCGGCCGCCGGCTTACAGACAGTGTGGCGAGCGCAAATGAGCCCCTTGCGGGCTCGCCAAGCTACGGGCACGGTGGCGCGCTACACTATTTTATTCTCCCTCCAGGGGGGTCGTGGACACCCCCACGAGGGAGAATAAGTGTCGGTATGCCGGCTGTCGGGCTCCCGGCGCCGGTATGCTGGTCGCCGGGAGCCCGACCGCCGGCATACTGAAGACCACCCCAATTCAGGACCAAACAACTTCTTGCCACCGTAAGGTAACGCCTCTATACCTCGTTTGACCTCTGCCTCCGCTTGCCAAGAATGCAGCCAGAGTGCCCGTCGTGCCGTAACTAGCGACGATGAAAAGAGGATTTTGGTACTTACCGATAAATCCATTTCTCTGAATCCTCTAGGGGACACTGGAGCTTTCTTAGACAGTAGGGGTGTGAAGCTTGCAACCGGAGGTGTGGCACAATCTAAAATTAGCATTGTCTGCACAGCCGGCTCCTCCCCCTTCACATCCCTCCTCCCTCAGTTTGGAAAATTTGACTGAGAGAATAGGACATGACACTATAGCACATGGCGAGGAACCGAACCGTAGAACCTACCCAACAGCATCCAAGAAACTCTTAACAGAATAACTAATGCTGTTTGTCCGAAAAGTTTGAACAAGAACAATGAACACAGCAGGTTTGACAGAACCGAGGCGGGCGTCCAGTGTCCCCTAGAGGATTCAGAAAAATGGATTTATCGGTAAGTACCAAAATCCTCTTTTCTCTTTCATCCACTAGGGGACACTGGAGCTTTCTTAGACAGTAGGGGACGTCCCAAAGTTATCCCCCAGGGAGGGAGTGCTGTCAGGGGCCTGCAAAACTAAACGTCCGAACTTAGGGTATCCGGACGCAAAGGTATCAAACTAGTAATATTTTGCGAACGTGTGGGCTGAGGACCACGTAGCCGCTCTGCAAATTTGAGTAACGGAAGTACCTCTGGCAGCCCATGAGGCACCCACTGATCGGGTGGTAAGAGCCCCCGTCTGAACTGGAACCTGTTTGCCACAGGAAACATAAGCTTGCCGAATGGCATGTCTAATCTATCCAGTCAAAGACTGGTTAGAGGCTGGCCAACCCTTCTTAGGCCCATCATAAAGACCAAAAAAAAAAATGGTCCGACCGCCTGAATGACGACGTAACTTGTACGTATACCAGTAAAGCTCGGACAACAACCAAGGACACGTCCCCATCTGCGAGAGCCTGGAAAGACGGGACCCCAATCGGCTGGTTTACATGAAACCCAGAAACAACCTTAGGAAGGAAATCTGCTCTTGTCCGGAGTTCTGCACCTATTCTCATGAAAAATATTGAAAAAGGACTTTTACATGATAAGGCACCAAACTCCGAAACTAGTCTGTCCAAAGCCAAGGCAATCCATAACGTGACCTTCTAAGAGATAGTTCAGGTCTGTGCCTGCTAACGGCTCAAAAGATGTTGATCTCAAAACTTCCCACACCAAATTTAAGTCCCATGGTGCAGTAGGAGGACGAAAAGGGGTTTGTATCCTCAGAACCCCCTGTAAAAGGGTTTGAACCTCTGGCAAAGATGCTAACCGCTGTTGAAATAGGATGGAGAGAGACGAAATTTGAATTTTCTGAGATCCCAGCCTCAGTCCTACGTAGACCGCCCGACGGAAGAGTAGAACCCTGGATAAGTGGAAGTTCGTCGAATTCCACCCACGTTCTTGACACTAGTCCATGTACCTCTTCCAAATCCTGTAGTAGTGCATGGCTGTGACCGGCTTCCTAGCGGCAATCATCGTAGAAACGGCCGTACTTGGTATCCCTCTGATTCTTAAGATCCGGGATTCAATAGCCACGCCGTTAAACGCAGCCTGTTCAGGTCTGGGTGATTGAACGGTCCCTGAGATAACAGGTCCTCTCTCTGAGGTAACCCCCAAGGATCTTCCGCTAGTAACCCTCGCAGGACTGAGTACCAACTCCTGCGGGGCCTTGTTGCGATTAGAGTCACCCACACGCGTTTTCGTTTCAACCTCTTCAGAACCCTGGGTATGAGTGGGACAGGTGGGAAGATGTAAACCTTCGTGTAATACCAAGGAAGTGTTAATGCGTCCACTCCTTCCGCAGCTGGATCTCGTGTCCTGGACACATATCTGGGCAGCTGATGGTTTGGCCGAGACGCCATTAGGTCGACCGGAGGTAGACCCCATCTCCTCACCAGCATGTTGAAAATCCGTGGATGTAGGCTCCACTCTCCTGGATGCATGTCCTGGCGACTGAGATAATCTGCTTCTTAGTTCTCCACACCTGGAATGAACACTGCTGAGAGGATGATGTTTCGCCTTTCTGCCCACAAGATCTTTGTGGCTTCTTGTAATGGCATCCTGCTTTTTGTTCCTCCTTGACGGTTTATGTAAGCTGTCGTTGTGACATTGTCCAACTGTATGTTTAAGTGCTGACCCCTGACTAGGTCTACGGCTACGAGAAGCGCGTTGTAAACCGCTCTTAGCCCGAAAATGTCTATGGGTAGTCTTGCTCTCCTGTAACGTTCACCTGTCCTGAAACGGACGTCCCTCCAGGACAGCACCCCAGCCTCTGAAACTGGCATCTGTTGTTAGCATTCTCCAATCCCAAATGCCGAATCTCTTGCCTGCTGCGAGATTCCTGTGCAACGACCACCAAATTAAGGAGGTTCGTATGCGCGGTGGAAGTCAGATTCTTTGATATAGAAGCCAATGCGAACCTGCACCCTGAGCGATGAGGTTCATCTGGAATGGTCGGGAATGAAGTCTGCCGTACTGAAAAGCTTCGAACGAAGCCCCCATCTTTCTGAGAAGTTGCACCCAGAGTTGTAGAGTAACCATGTGTCCTCAGTACCTGAGCCACTAATCTCTGTAGGTCATGGACCTTGTTTTCTGGTAGGAATACTCTCAATTGTACCGTGTGCAAGAGGTGACCGAGGAATGGAATCCGTTGAGTCGGCATGAGGTTGGATTTCTGGAAACACACAATCTACCCATGTCGAATGAGGAATTGATAGGATGTCCGGACATCCTTAATCAACTGTTCCGGAGATGATGCCTTGATCAGTAGACAGTTTAGATAAGGTATAATCGTAATCCTCAATGGTCTCAAACCTGCAACCATGATTGCCCTGAACCTTGTAAGGATTCTTGGGGCTGATGACAGGCCGAACGGCAAGGCCCTGAATTGGTAGTGATCCGTCACCAGTGCGAACCTTAAGTAAGCCTGGTGAGGAGTCCAGATAGGGATAAGCAGATATAAATGGTAATGTGTGGGTTTTGAACCCGGGGCGGGGGAACTGCAAGGCAGTAGCCCTATTCATTAGGCTATGCCTGCTGTAACTGTATCCTTTATGGCCATGGATACCATGAACTCGCCTTGTTCTAAGCCTGCAATGACCAACTGGATTGATTACATCTTGAATTTGACCGTCCCGTCTGGCTTTGGTACGACAAAAAGATTGGGATAGAAAACCCGTTCCTCTCTAAGAGGTGGGAACTGGAATAATGACCTCTGACTTTAGCAATTTTTTAATTGTTGTCAGTAGTGCTCTCGCTTTCTGAGGGCACCGAGGCATCGGTTATCCAAAGTTCTGGTGAAGCTTTGGCCCCGATGTCCAGACGTGCGCCCACCAAGGGGGACCCTAGGTGAGCCGGTGACCCGTCATGTCACGGTTTTGTCAGCAGGTTAATCCTGCTTTCTGGCTGCTGCCTGTGAGCGGCCTCTACCTCTTCCTCATGCTCGAAAAGACTGCGATCTAAATGATTTAAACGCTGGTCCCGAATAACCTCTCCCAACCTGTGGACCGGTTCTCGTATAAGGAGTAGGTAGAAAGATTTATTTTCCTGCTGTAGCCGGCGAAATCCACTTGTCCAGCTCTGAACTGAAAAGTATCTCCCCTCCAAAGGGGATGGATACTACCTCTTGGTGTCAGAGTCTCCTTGCCATCCTTTGAACCATAGAAGCCGTCTAGTGCTAATATAGTTTGAGGCTTGACCTAAGTATGAAGCAGATTCTCAAATCTGTTCCGCTAGTTGGGTAACTCTTCTAAGCTATTTTCCTTTTCAATAGCCTGTACAATACATCCATACCATGCTCCCATGGCCTTGTTGACCCAAGCACAGACGATCGCCAGTCTCGGTGCTGCACCTTTTACATTAGATATTGGTAAGATTGTCTTCTTCGACAACCTTCCTAGGGAAGCATATACTGAACCACTCATGAACGCGGCTTTTAGAATTCGAATATCTTCTGGCTCCTCTACTGCTTCTACCTTAAAGTTTAGGAACTCTTTGACTGCGTCAATTAAAGAATCCAAACCCGAGATAGCCGTGTCCTCTTCCGGAAACTCGGCGTCCAGGTTAGATTCAATTAACTCACCTTCTGTATCAATGAGAAGACCCTCTTCCTCCTTTCCAGTATAAGAGGAAGAGGTCTTTTAACTGACAGTCGTCTCTGTTTGTGCGGGCGGCATTAACTTGATGATAAATTCCTCCATCGTCTTGGAGAATCCCGCCGCCCATTCTGATTGCTGCGTGATTCTGCCATCACCTTGAAAACTGTATTTGCGAGTTTGTCTTTGACCTAGCCAGAACACTGCTCCCAGGTGGAGCGTCCTTGTTTAAGCAGGAGACGCACACCCCGGAGCTGCCAACCCAAGTGCTCTTCTTGTTACACTTTGTACAAACATAACAGGTCTTGGAGGTCTTACTCCCTCGTCCTGCTTTAGACATGCTGTTTAAACCCCCTATCAGGGTACTTCACGGCGCTTTCACCCTTTAAACTAGGAAGAGAAAGGCTGTGAGAGATGACGGAAGCAAAAGTATCAGATTCGGCTGGAATTACTGTTCCACTCCTTATATCGAAAAAGGAGCAGGATAAAAATATATAAAGTTAAAAAAACAAAAATAAATTAAAAAATATATATATATATAATTAAAACCACCAGCCGACAAGCAACCCTCACACCACAACTTTAACTTAGCTACGATAGTAGAGTTTTGGTCCGCTTGCTTCCTTGTATTTTCAGCAGGATCTTTAGAATAGAAGTCCCTTGAAAATATAAATAAGGCAGAATTATTTTGTTCAGGAGATCCTCACATTTCTAATTATATAATTTTACCAGCAGATGGAGCTATTTCCCTAAACATCCTTCTCTGTTTTATATGAGGGGGAGGGTTTATCCCTTCCCCCTTGATGGTGCCAGTTAGGGATTAATAAAATGGCCGACGTGGACACATTTTTACTATGTGTTCCCACTTAACCATTACGGATTCTTCTAAAGCAGCCAGCATTGGTTATTCATCTGCCCTCACTATGTTAAAAACACTATGGGGGGCGCACTGCTCCTACTCTCACGCTGCTGAAGGATCCCCCCCAGCCGCGTGGGAAAAAACTTGTGTGGGGTTGGCTGGCGCGCGCGCTCCGGGACCGCTTCTATGTCCCGCAGCGGCGCTATGAATGTCTCCCCACACGCGGCTGCAGGATTCCCCCAGCCGCGCGGAAACAACAGTAGGGTGGCTGGCTGGCGCGCGCCCTCCGGGATCGCTTCCCCTTACGTCCCGCAGCGGCGTTAGGAGTGTCTCCCCGCGCGCGGCTGAAGGATCCCCCCAGCCGTGCGGAAACAACAGCAGTGTGGCTGGCTGACGCGTGTCGGGACCGCTTCCCGCAGCGGTGCCATTAATGTCTTCCCTGTAGTAGCTCTGCTGTGGACGGACTGCGCTCTTTTCCCCCCGGTGCGCTGTACACCCTGGTGACCGCTTTGTAGCTGACAGGGGCTATCTGACAGGGGATAAAGAAAGTTTTCCCTCACGTGGCTGAATGCTCTGCTGTGGGCGAACTGCTCTCTCTGTCCCCCGGTGTGCTGTACACCCTGGTGACCGCCTTTCTAGCCGACAGGGAATATCTGACAGGGGAAAAAGAATAAAAATAAGAAACCTAGCATGGCCCCTATTGTAAAAACCAGTACTCACTGTGAGGCTGACTGAGTAGAGGATCTCCTGTGGAGAGATGCAGGTCCCTTCAAAAGGGATCTTTGTCTCTCCAATATAAGCAGCCTTGTCTCCCTTTTATTAGGTGGACGCAGCATACTGTATTAGATTTTTTGTCAGGAGCTCAGTGCTCCACGTGCTGTACCTCCAGCACAATTTTTCAAACTGAGGGAGGAGGGATGTGAAGGGGGAGGAGCCGGCTGTGCAGACAATGCTAATTTTAGATTGTGCCACACCTCCGGTTGCAAGCTTCACACCCCTACTGTCTAAGAAAGCTCCAGTGTCCCCTAGTGGATGAAAGAGACATACGAGAAGTGAGCTGACAGACGTCAGTAGAAGCTGTACATAGATACTCCGCAGCCTCACACATTTGATCAGCAAGAAGTATAAGGTGTTCGTCATGTAGGGCAGACTTGAGTTCTGTAATCCATACTATGAGCGCCTTAGTGACCCAGATGCCAACCAAGCCAGGTCTCAGCAGCACTCCTGCTGCTACATACATGGACTTTAGCATAGTTTCTATTTTGCGATCTGAAGGGTAGTAGCAGCTGGCACTGGTATGGTTAATTTCTTTGTAAGTTTCGACACTGACAAATCAACTATTGGTGGATTCTCCCATGTACATGTCACAGAGTCTGGAAACGGGTAACTAGACTTAAATCTGCGAGGTATAGAAAACAGTTTATCTGGAGTCTGTCGTGTTTCTACTAACATCTTATTAAGAGACTCCGAAACAGGAAAACACATTGGAGTTCTCTGTCGTTTAGTAAATACGACCTGATCATTTGTCAGAGGCTCCTCAGTCTCAGTAAACTTCAGAGACTGACGCACCGCTCTGATGAGATTATCAATACCTGAGCTGTTAAAATCCTCACTATCTGACTCCACTTCGCCCTCCTCACCCTCATCTTGTGCCGTGAGGTCTGGCATGGAATCGTCAGAATGCAACATAGCAGAGACTGGTAAATCATAAGACATATGAAATTTATCCCGTCTACCCAAAATGGATTTGGAACTTTCGCAAGGCTGAGACGCCTCCGGTAGTTCTGGCGGTCTCACCCTAGACTCAGATCTTGCCGCTTCCCGCTCTTGTCGAGCGGCGGTCAATTCTGATTGCAACCCAGCCAGTACATTGGCTAGCATTTCCCATGGAGGGTCCGGGGATGAAACTGGCTTTAAAACCGGAGCAGAAATTGTTCCGGTAACACACTGCTACAGACTTTACAGTGATGCTTTTTAATTTTTGCTGGTGCCTTACACATTATGGAGACAGACAATACAATACACAAAAAACAGACACTTGCACGACTCAGTAAAATAGTACGAAGGTGTCTCTATATATATATCTGGCCAAGTGCAGTACACGTGGCCAGTACTATGAAATGTGATCCCAAATTCCCATTAACACCCCTGCGCCTCCGGTGGAGTAGAAATGTAGTACTGGAACGTTCTGGAATCACAGCAGGAAGACACAGGAAGCATGGTTAAAATGGCCCCCATGCTTACACTTATAGTCACAGTACAGGTTACAAGCCTTTAAACTGACATCTGTATGAAAATCCTGTGTAATTAACCCTGCAGCCTAGCCTACTGCTGTTGCTGCAGGCTATCCCCCCTCGTGCCGCTGATTGTACCTTGCAGCCTGTAATGCCCCCCCCCGTATGTTCCGTTTGCGGAGGCAGCATGTGGGGCGGGCAGCGTTAGTGTGGGGCAGCCAACGGGAGCCGGGTAGTGGGACACGCTGAAGACAGAGAGCGGGGAGCGCCTGAAGCGCTCTGAGCAGCGGCGGCGGGCGGACTGTTTAGCGGCCAGTAGTATGGTGCGCCAGCGGTCTATTAAAGAAACGTTGTCCCCACACAGCGGGGCGGCAGCGTGAGCTGACCGCCCCGACCAACATACCTTGACTCCTGCTTGTGGTGAGGCTCCGACGGGGCTTCTCTGCAAGCGCCGGCCAGCCCGTGTGCAGGATGTCTGTCTGGCTGTGAGGGTGCTCATTTAGTGAGGACCGACACGCCACAGCTGCTAGTAGCAGCTTGCACTATCCCTGACCCTGCCTTTTGGAAGGGGGAAAGGGATGTGTATGAAAAAGAAATATTAACTAAAAAAAATAAAAATATTCAAAAGAATTGTGGACCAAGCCACAGAACCTGTTGCTACGTCGAGCACAGAAAAAACACTGAGGTACTCTGGGATATGGAGGAGTGGAGTGTTCTAAATTTAAATATTCAGTGCCCTGTTTCCTGCGGAAGCCGTCCATATCCCAAGAGTACTCCAGTGACCCCTAGTGGATGAAAAAGAAAAGAAAACCCCTGAACACCATCCTCTGAGGGACTGTCATATGCTAATATGAGAAGGGTCACAGCCCAGCACTACCTCACTAGGCTGAGGCTGTTCCTACCTGACCCAGTGCCTCCTCGAATTCGGTGAGCCGGCAGGGAGAGACCCAGGGACCTCAGCGGTGTAGTGACTCCGCAGAGGCAGTGCAGAGTGAGAAATAGAGCTCACAGAAGCTCTTCTAACCTAACTACTCTCACTCTGGATGTGTTTGTCGCCAACATTAGGGACTAAACACCAAACAAGAAAACAATTAGAAATAAAACCTAACTAAAAGCTAGGAGCAAAGAAAAGTGTACCTTCACTCCAAGGCACAAAACTAAAACTGAGGAGTACTTCCTGTGAACAGGGGGTTGATGGGAGGGGTTAGAGGGGGAGGAGTTCGTTCTTTTCATAGCTTGTGCCAAACTCCATACTCACACACTCTAACTCAAGTGTAAGTGTAAGTGCGCAGCGTCCCCCAGATGGATGATAGAGAAAAGTCCACGATTAACAGCCTCATTTTCAGGGTTCACAGCCGCAAAATCACATAGGTTCATGGCCGCGAAAACACATAGGTTTGGGAACTTTTCCCAGATCCTGCGTTTCCCCACGTAAACTGGACATTTTTCAGGGGAAAAAAATGGGCTACACTTAAATTGCCTCAAGAAAACATCGACCAAAAATTGCAGTAAAAGCCTGTGTTTTTCTCCTGAAAATATTCGGGGCTAATTGAAGTCTGCCCTGTGTTTGAAAAATGACTGTTAGGAGCTGGTTGGTTAGTACTCTTTTTTTATCTCCATCCACATTCTCTCTCTCCAAGGTTTAGTACATAGGCCACTCAAACTGAAAATGTTCTCTTTTACATGAGGAGACGGTCTCATTTACCTTTGTGGCCTTCTGATACCAGGCAGACAGTGAGGCCATGGAGCAGTTCATCTTCCTCTGAGAGATGGTAGCATGGTCATCCTCTTCATCAAGGTCCACACTGCAGCCCATAAGCTGTGAGAAGAGCTTCTGAAGCAGCTGCTTTATCCCTGGCGAGATGAGGACAGGTTGCATCTATTATATGGTGTCACTACATACTCCATTCACAGCATACCAGATTAGTACTTTTAAATCATGGACAATTCAAACTCTACAAATATTGGTTTTATTTTCTGCAGTAGAAATACCTTTTAATTTATGTATTTTATGTGCTTTTGTATTATTGTTAATTTAATGTTAATATATTGTTACATGTGTGACATGTTTGAACAAATAAGAGTTGCTGAATGTTATCCTATCATCTATAGCAAGATCTAAAAAAAAAATTAAAAAAATAGTATTTTAATACCTACCGGTAAATCCTTTTCTCTAAGTCCGTAGAGGATGCTGGGGACTCCAAAAGGACCATGGGGTATAGATGGGATCCGCAGGAGACATGGGCCCACTATAAGACTTTGAATGGGTGTGAACTGGCTCCTCCCTCTATGCCCCTCCTCCAGACCTCAGTTAGAAAACTGTGCCCAGGGAGACGGACATTTTGAGGAAAGAATTTATTGTTTAAACACGGTGAGTGTCATACCAGCTCACACCTCGAACATACCGCAGACCGTTGTAGTCAAAAGAACACCAGCTGACGGCATGGAAAACATACAGCCATATGCTGACCGAAAATGTAACACAACCTGTGTGTAAACACGACCAATAACCACCTATCGCATGCTATGGCATGAATAACAGCAGCAACAGACTTGACTGAAAAGAAACACCACTTGAGTGTAACGACAACCAATAGCTGCAGATACAGTACGGACTAAGAGAAAAGGATTTACCGGTAGGTATTAAAATCCTATTTTCTCATACGTCCTAGAGGATGCTGGGGACTCCAAAAGGACCATGGGGTCTATACCAAAGCTCCAGACCGGGCGGGAGAATGCGGACGACTCTGCAGCACCGATTGAGCAAACATGAGGTCCTCAACAGCCAGGGTATCAAACTTGTAGAACTTAACAAAAATGTTTGAACCCGACCAATTAGCCGCTCGGCAAAGTTGAACCGCCGAGACTCCACGGGCATCTTGCCCCAAGAAGAGCCCACCGACCTGGTAGAATGGGCCTTCACCGACTACGGTACCGGCAATCCATCCGTAAAATGAGCATGCCGAATCGTATCACAGATCCAGCGTGTAACAGACTGCTTAGAAGCAGGGGCCCCACCATTGTTGGGAGCATACAGGATAAACAGAGCGACTGTTTCCTCAATCTGAGCCGTTCTGGCGACATAAATATTCAAAGCTCTGACCACATTGAGAGACTTCGAATCAGCCAAGGCTTAAATAGCCCCAGGCACCACAATAGGCTGGTTTCTGTGAAACGCAGAAACCACTTTTGGCAGAATTGTTGTTGTCGAGTACTCAATTCTGCTCTATCCACATGGAAGATCAAATAGGGCTTTTGTGAGACCACACCGCCAATTCCGACACCCGCCTTGCGAAAGCCAAGATCAATAGTATGGCCACTTACCAAGTGAGAAATGTTTTACCCAACCTTTCGTAAAGGTTCCAACCAGTGTGACATAAGAAACTGCAACACCACGTTAAGGTCCCCGGGTGCCACTGGGGGCACAAATGGAGATTGGATGAGCAGCACTCCTTTCACGAAAGTCTGAACTTCTGGAAAGGTGGCCAATACTTTTTTAAACAAAATTGACAAGGCCGAAATCTGCACTTTAAAGGAGCCTAACTATAGGCCTGCATCCACACCAGCTTGCAAAAAATGTAGAAAACGACCCAGCTGAAATTCTTCCGTAGCAGCCTTCTTGGGTTCACACCAGGACACATACTTCCTCCAAATACGGTGGTAAAGCTTTGTCGTTACTTCTTTGGGAATGACTTCACCAGGAATATCCTTTCGGGCTAGGATATGGCGTTCAACCGCCAAGCCGACAGACGCAGCCCCGGTAAGTCTCGATACACGCCCGGTCCATGCTGTAACAGGTCCTCTTGTAGAGGAAGAGGCCAGGGATCTTCTATGAGTAATTCGTGAAGATCTGGATACCAAGCCCTCCTTGGCTAGACCGGAACAATGAGGATCGCCTGAACCTTTGTTTTTCTTATGTTTATCCCCTTCGGAAAGAGTGAAAGTGGAGGGAACACCGAGACCGACTGACACACCCAAGGTGCCACGAGAGCGTCCACAGCTATAGCTTGAGTGTCCCTTGACCTGGGACAATATCCCTGAAGTTTCATGTTGAGGCGAGACGCCATCATGTCTAATCGAGGAATTCCCCAAAGACTTGTCACTTCTGTGAAAACTTCTTGATGAAGACCCCACTCTCCTGGATGGAGATCGTGTCTGCTGAGGACGTCTATTTCTCTGTTGTCTTCACCCGGAACGACGACCTCTAATTGAGCGTTTACATGCCTTTCCGCTCCTTGGAAACTTTTGCGCTTTGTACCTCGTTCCGCCCTAGCGGCTTACTTACGCCACAGCTGTTTAGTCGTCCGACAGAAATGAGACGGGCAGAACACGAAGAAGATGTTCGTTGTAAATAGCTCTTAATCCAAGAATGCTTATTGCAGACAAGTTTCCCGGCTTGATCCTTTCCCCCTGGACACTCTTCCCCTGGAAAGACTGCTTCCCAGTCTTGGAGACTTGTATCCATGGACCCCAGGATCTAATCCTGGATCCCGAACCTTCGTCCCTTTAGGAGGTGAGAACTGTGAAGCCACCACAGGAGATATATCCTGGCCCTGGAAAATATGATTATTTTCCGATGCATGTGCAGGTAAGACCCGGACCATCTGTCCAACTGGTCCCGCAAAAACAACTCTGGCATTAGACCTGCTCACCGAATGGCCTCGTAGGCCGCAACCATCTTCTGCATCAACAGAACATATTGACGGGTTTACCCTGTTGCAAATCTGATCCGACTCTGGGTCATCAGATCTCTTTCCACAGGAAAGCACAAACTCTTAACAGGTCAGTATCTAATCTTATTTCCAACTCCGACCTCTGCGTCGGAGGGGTCGACAGCGATTCTTTGTGTTGAAGAACTGTCGGAGAGAGACAACGAATTGTACCACTTGTTTCTTGACCTCGCCGTAGTCAGGAGAGCGTCCCAGTACAGGATAATAATGGTTCTTACTATAGAAGGAAAACCATCTTATTGTTATCACTCCGGTGAAATGGCAATGACAATCCCGTATAGCAAAACTAGGTAAGCTTTATGCGGATGATCGCATTTAAACCCTCTTTCATCTTTCACAGGTTGGAGATCCCCGCCTTCAGAGATTCCATCTTGTATTTCATTTTTCTTGAGTAGAAATCCTTTATGGGATTGTTGTGACCGAGCTGTCCTGATTCAGAAGCACTAAAAAGCTTGAATAACAGTTTGGGGTTTTTTTGTGACAGGGACAACAGGACAATGCCCTGATCCTGACCCAACTCTTGTATGGCGTCGCATACTACCTCTTCCTAGGAGAATCGGTAAGATCTTACTGAAAAATCAGTGAGGGGAAACATTTGGACAACTCGAGTATGTCTGGACTCTATTCTTAACTCACTGTGCCAAGTCCCTTCTAGGACTGACTGAAGAGTATTAGACGAGTTTCCACCGGTGTGGGCTCCAGCAAGATAGACCCAGCACCCTGCGGTGGATGTGGTAGACACAGAGGGAGATATCAGGTTCTGTGAAGTTGAACGGCCGTTTACCTTTTCACCTCCCTCTACCTACAAAAAAGGGGAATAACAACTGTATCCAACCGGTCAAAATGACTGCATCCACAACAAATACGTCACCAACCGTTGTGATGGAACATAGCACAAAAAGGTAGACTTACCAGTGGTATCTGCTGAGATCAACTTAACCAAGTCATCCCCAAACCAGGATTATCCCTTCATAGGGAAGATACCCCAGTATTGCTCAGAGTCAGTGCATACCTCTTGTAATCGCACGGAAGCAAGTTGCAATGTACTAGATAAGACCCAAAGAATATCCCATTTCTCCCCAGGGTAATTATATTGGATAACAAGGTACCCGACCATGTCTGAATACAATTACTCCCCCATGCGTATGTAATGCAAATATCATCAAAGCATATAATTAAAAAATCACTTAGCTTCCTGTATACGATCCTTTGTGACAGGGCCCCGTACAGACCAGGGGTTGACAATCCCTTTATTCTATCCACGGCGGGAGAAGAATAAACACTCGGACTCCTCGTGAGGATTCGAGACCATCCTGTCATGGTTGACCTAGAGCTTCATCAACAGAGCCACCAGCACATGAGAAGGAATAACTTTACCTCAGCATTCATAATAAACTGTAATATAAACGTACACATTTAAATACATATATATACACATATATCTATATATACATCTCATGCATATATACATAATCTGTCTGGAACATCAGGGTCCCTAGTGACATTAATGTGTTCTGAATGTGTATGAACATGTACTGAATACCAATGTTGTGGATCTAATCAGGAAACATTATGGCCGACATAGAACACAGTATTCGTGTCGACAACAGGGAGTAGTAACTGGGCAAAATAACATTTTTGTGACCCCGAGGGGTCTGAGGGAAACATATACCTAAGTTCACTAGGACTCCCCCAGAAATACTATCACGTCTGTACCCGAGGTACAGCTCAATGCAAACGTACCATACATACATAAACATACAGGTATAGGTATTTTACATTATTGTACACCCAGTCCTAATAGTTGGTGCCGACAGGATCACCCACATACGTCTGTGTCTCCCACACAGTGTGTACTTTAGAAAAGCTTACACTACTGACCTACTGACACTTAATCACATGAATCAAGTACCATCTAAAGTCGGCAATGCCGACAAAGGGATTCCCATATCTGTTTGTGGTAGAGCACTCACACATGTCGACACACGTGCACTAAACCCCCACCAACATTGTTAAAAAGGGCAGATATTGGACAGGGAAACACAGAAACTTTAACCAACTCACTTTATACACGCCTATATATATATATATATATATATATATATATATATAGTGCTTTATGCCTATTACTGCACTGAATAACTGTGCCCCCCTCATTTCACACTGGCAACTGTTTAGCAGTGTTTTGGCGGGCCCAGCATCTCTGTGAGGAGAAAATGTCGCTGTATCGAGTTGTGAGGGCTAAGCCACGCCCCCTTCTCGGCACGCTTCAGTCCCGATATTTTTGTATCATTTTATACTGGCGGGGGTCATTATACAGTGCCTAGGCACTGTATATTACTTTGCCAGGTCACAATCAAGAGGTATATTGCTGCCCTGCACCCATGTAGCGCTGCCTGTGTATGTGGGAGCAATGGCGCGCTGCACGGTACCTCATAGATCTGATGTCTTCTGCCGTCACTGAAGTCTTCTTGTTCTTCTAATACTCACCCGGCTTCTTTCTTCTGGCTTTGTGATGGGGGTGACGGCGCGGCTCCGGGAACGAGCAGCTAGGCGAACCAAGTGATCAGACCCTCAGGCTACTGGACACCATTAGCTCCAAAGAAGCAGAGCCCTTGAACTCAGAAGAAGTAGGTCTGACTTCTCTCCCCTCACTCCCACGAAGCAGGGAGCCTGTAGCCAGCAGGTCTCCCTGAAAATAAAAAAGCTAACATAAAGTCTTTTCAGAGAAACTCAGGAGAGCTCCCCTAGTGTGTGTCCAGTCTCTCTGGGCACAGAGTCTAACTGAGGTCTGGAGGAGGGGCATAGAGGGAGGAGCCAGTTCACACCCATTCAAAGTCTTATAGTGTGCCCATGTCTCCTGCGGATCCCGTCTATACCCCATGGTCCTTTTGGAGTCCCCAGCATCCTCTAGGAAGTATGAGAAAAAATGATGTTACTTTGGTATGGGATACATACAATGTCTCTCTAGGCCAGAGAGTCATTATCTGAGCAATAGCAGGACACTACTATAGCATACTGTACACTGCTGGTACTGCTCTAACATTAATACCACAATAACATGGCGCGCCATGTGACACGTCACACTTGTCATACATTTTACTATTGCTTGTTTACAAGTCAAACAGAACTTTTATGTCAATAATTAAATTTAGCTGCAAGATGAGTGAATTCAA
This sequence comes from Pseudophryne corroboree, assembly GCF_028390025.1. Lineage (NCBI taxonomy): Eukaryota > Metazoa > Chordata > Amphibia > Anura > Myobatrachidae > Pseudophryne > Pseudophryne corroboree. The sequence goes on from NC_086447.1 coordinate 445,633,557, forward strand.
GAAACTGAATTCATCACCCAGCATATCACTGATGTGCCGTAAATGTAGGTAGAAGTCACATACCAATATTCCACAATGTGTCAGCTACAGAATGGTGATTATTTTTGGTATTATCTTTTTTTTTCTTTTGCCAATAAGTGTTTATCTGGTAATACTGTATAACCAAAGCACTGTCCCACATAAAGGAATGCTTAGCAATCTCAGTTGTATGTAACTCATTTGCACAGTTCTGTGGAGAAACCCTTAAAGCCTTCTAATTAACCACTTGCCTGGCATGGTCGCATCAGATGCGACCATGCCTGCAAGTGCTGTATCTGACCTGGTCGCACAGGATGCGACCAGTCAGATAGAGAGTGTTAGCAGCGGCAGGGAAGATAAACTTCCCTCCGCTGCTGCTGTCAGAGGGACCGGAAGGTCCCTCTGCCTCCCTGCACTTTACCCCACTGATTGCCGTGCTGCCAATCATTGCTGATCAGTCAGCACGGCAGGTTTCCCCCCCTCCAGCGGCAGCAGACAATGGCAGCCGCTGGGGAGTGTAAATGAACCCTCCCAAGCCACCCCCAGATTTCCCCCCTGTATACCTGCAGGCTGTCCCGGCTTTCAAAATGAAAGCCGCGATGTTCCGATGTTCGCGATATTCGTGATCGATGTTTCGATGTTTGGAGATTTAATAAAATATTATATTTTTTCCTTCTTTTTTTTTTTTTTTTTTTTTTTACTAAAATCATTTGGGATAGGGTTAAATTCATGTTCTTCACCCAATTCCCTCATAAAAAAAAAACCCGACAATTTCGGAGCAGTTTTCGGTGAAATAAATAGTCAGTTAAGTGGTTAAAGCATTAGGAGATTTGAACTTTAAAGTCGCACTAGGGAATATTCCTAAAACAGAACAAAATAAAACTTATAGAAAATTCAACATTATTCTTCATGAATTGTAGCAGGATTAATACCGATGAATAATTACCTAAATTAACTAGTTGGTTGAATCTTAGATTCCAGTTTTCAGGACAGAAGTATTTGCCTTCCAAAGATAACAAATGTTCGCTAGCACCACCCATAGGAAATGTGCACTTAGAGAGACACACAAGTTGCTTTTCCCCTTTCCATGCCTACTCAGAAAATCTTCAACTATATCAGAAATATACGCAAGCTCGGGAACTGGTAATAGCTATGACAAATACTGGGGCAAAATACTCCACGAATCACACTGGCTTCAAAGAAAACAAATTAAAAGTATGAAATCCCATTTTTCACTAAACTCTGCAATGATGGTAAATATTTAAGAAGACGCTTATCAATCGATTAGTAAATCTAGTCTGAATATGTATTATCTCCTTGTGATGGGAGGTATATTCCACACATTATAGAATTATAGGCAGTTCTACAATCAGTTTGAGTCTCTAGATGAGAGCTACCTTGTGTGGTCTAAAAATATTTAGCTGTATGAAAACATCTATGCAGTTCATTTATTTAAATATTAATGAAACCAATGGAAGAATAAAAAAACATGGATTTGATGGATAGTAAAGAAGCTGCAAAGTATTATCAGTTAAAACCAGGATCACTGTGGAAATATACCCCTGCTACCACTGCAGCCAACTCAATGGTTTGCATACTAATGTGATGGTGGGTGCACTGTGCATGTGCAAAACCCGTTCTGCGCATGTGACTGGCTTCAGGAGTTTTGGGGGAGTGGCCGGACAGCATTCTACAAAACAGAGTGTGTCACCCCCATTTTGTCAGCTTGCCACGACCAGCGCCTGCGTCTTCTGACACAGACTTACTGGCACCATCAACGTGAACAGCCCCCATGTTACTCAGATGACCGATGTTCACGCAAGTTATCCAATGCTGCAGTCGCGGATGCAGAAGCAAATCGTAGAAGAATGAAAGAGGTGCCTGTTTACACAAGATGCTTTCTGCTGCAACACAGTGTGGTAACTAGAATCAGGCCCACAGTACTGTGCTGTCTGTAAAGGGCGCAGCCCTACACTACTGTGTCCTTTGTTCATTTACTCATATGTGGATAATCGTACTATCATCCAGCACGGATATCATTAGGACAGTCCACATCCCAGCCACGGCTCTTCAAAGAAATGAGGAGTCTGGACTCTTCCCAGAAAACTACACAGACATCCATGCTTCATTATATTGTACTAATGAAGGTAAAAAACATGTTCTTACCTGGGCATTCCTTGGCTTGCAATAAGACTACAAATGGAGTCACATGATTATTAAGAACATCTGTGAGGCTGTTAAAGGTAAGTTCATGGTCAGTAACATTGACACCTAGGAAAGAGGAAATATGGAATTATATTATTATTAACAGTTACCATAGTACAGTATTTAGCGCTAGCATATTCCATTTTACAGTTATATAACATAACAGTATCAGTCTAAGCACAATGAATATTAGCAAGCAACAACAATTATAGCCTAAACTGTGTACACGGCCTGGTAAGGTTTATTACCTAATACCAGCCATAGGGGTATATGCAATTGCGGTCGAATTCCGGCTGGAATTCGACAGTTTTTAAATTCGACACAATTCGACAGTCAGACACCCTCCCGCCGGGACCCGAATTCGACATATTCAATAAAAAACGGATTAGACAGTCCCGCTGTCGAAAAACGGACCAATTGACGATATTGTGTGCGTCCTGGATTCGACTTCATGGACGTCACAAAACCGAGTTAAAAATCGTGAAAAAAAATGCGTGGGGTCCTAAGCATAACCAGCCTCGGGCTCTTTGAGACGGTCCTGGTTGTAAAAATACGGGGGGGGAAAAATTACAGGGGATCCCCCGTATTCAGTGCGTGGATCGGGTTTTCCGGTTTGTTTTTTTGCCAAGCACGTGGATTACAAAAAAGAAGAGGACAGAAGCTACACTGGATTATGGTGAGTATAATTTTATTTTCAGGTACCCCGTGGATTCTACTTGGAGAAGTGGACAGAGTCGGTGTGTGAACATAGGTAAGTATGTGTGTGTCGGCGTGCATGTATGTAATAAAGTTTTACTTTCACGGTGTGCGTGTACTGTTTTTATTTGGATATTTTTTTGCAGTAGAACTACAGGTACCAGCGGGCCCGTTTCCCCCCCGCATGCTGGTACTTGTGGTTCTCCAAGTACCAGCTTGCGGGGGAGGCTTGCTGGGACTTGTAGTTCTGCTACAAAAAACAATATTCTTTATTTTTGTCACTTGGCTATCAGCCCCCCATCCGCAGCCCTTGGATGGGGGGGGGGGGGGGGGGGACGACGACAGCCTCGGGCTTCACCCCTGGCCCTTGGGTGGCTGGAGGGGGGGACCCCTTGATTTAAGGGGTCCCCACTCCTCCAGGGTACCCCGGCCAGGGGTGACTAGTTGGGGATTTAATGCCACGGCCACAGGACCGGTATAAAAGTGTCCCCCGGCTGTGGCATTATCTCTCCAGCTAGTGGAGCCCAGTGCTGGTGTGAAAAATACGGGGGACCCCTACGTCTTTTGTCCCCCGTATTTTTTGCACCAGGACCGGACGCAGAGCCCGGTGCTGGTTGTGAAAATACGGGGGATCCCCTGTCATTATCCCCCCCGTATTTTTACAACCAGGACCGGCTCAAAGAGCCCGAGGCTGGTTATGCTTAGGAGGGGGGACCCCACGCATTTTTTTTCACGATTGTTAACCCATTCCCACCCCTTCCCACTGAAAAACATGCTCTGATCTCTCCATATTATTTTAGTCAGTTAAAAAAAAAATATATTCTTTTAAAAAAATAAGATTTTAAACCTACCGGTAAATCTATTTCTCCTAGTCCGTAGAGGATGCTGGGGACTCCGTAAGGACCATGGGGTATAGACGGGCTCCGCAGGAGACATGGGCACCTAAAAAGTACTTTTCCTATGGGTGTGCACTGGCTCCTCCCTCTATGCCCCTCCTCCAGACCTCAGTTAGAGAACTGTGCCCAGAGGAGATGGACAATACAAGGCAGGATTTAAAAATCCAAGGGCAAGATCCATACCAGCCCACACCAATCATACCATGTAACCTGGAACATACATAACCAGTTAACCGTATGAACAACAAACAGTGACGGTCCAAGACCGACTCCAACTGTAACATAACCCTTATGTAAGCAACAACTATATACAAGTCTTGCAGAGTTTCCGCACTGGGACGGGCGCCCAGCATCCTCTACGGACTAGGAGAAATAGATTTACCGGTAGGTTTAAAATCTTATTTTCTCTAACGTCCTAGAGGATGCTGGGGACTCCGTAAGGACCATGGGGTTTATACCAAAGCTCCCAATCGGGCGGGAGAGTGCGAATGACTCTGCAGCACCGACTGAGCAAAAGCTAGGTCCTCGTCAGCCAGGGTATCAAACTTGTAGAATTTAGCAAAGGTGTTTGACCCCGACCAAGTAGCCGCTCGGCAAAGCTGTAATGCCGAGACGCCTCAGGCAGCCGCCCAAGAAGAGCCCACCTAGTGGAATGGGCCTTAACCGAACTTGGAACCGGCAATTCAGCCAGAGAATGAGCCTGCTGAATCGTGTTACAGCTCCAGCGAGCAATAGTCTGCTTTAAAGCAGGTGCGCCAATCTTATTAGCAGCATACAGGACAAACAGTGCTTCTGTTTTCCTAAGTCTAGCCGTTCTGGCTACATAAATTTTCAAAGCCCTGACTACGTCCAGGCACCTGGAATCCTCCAAGTCACTCGTAGCCACAGGCACTACAATAGGTTGGTTCAAATGGAATGAAGAAACCACCTTAGGCAAAAAGTGAGGGCGTGTCCTCAATTCCGCTCTATCCACATGAAAAATCAAGTAGGGGCTCTTGTGAGACAAGGCCGCCAATTCTGATACTCGCCTTGCTGATGCCAAGGCCAACAACATGACCACCTTCCAGGTAAGACATTTCAACTCAACCTTGTTAAGTGGCTCAAACCAGTGTGATTTTAGGAACTGCAACACAACGTTCAGGTCCCACGGTGCCACTGGAGGCACAAAAGGGGGCTGGATGTGCAGCACTCCCTTTACAAAACGTCTGGACTTCTGGAAGAGAAGCCAATTCCTTCTGAAAGAAAATCGAAAGGGCCGAAATTTGCACCTTAACAGAACCTAATTTCAGTCCCATATCCACTTCTGTTTGCAGAAAGTGGAGAAAACGCCCCAGATGAAAATCTTCCGTAGGCGCGTTCTTGGTTTCACACCAAGACACATACTTTCGCCAGATATGGTGATAATGTTTCACCGTCACCTCCTTCCTAGCCTTTATTAAAGTAGGGATGACCTCCTCCGGAATCCCCTTCTCCGCTAGGATTCGGCGTTCATTCGCCATGCCGTCAAACGTAACCGCGGTAAGTCTTGGAATGTACAGGGCCCCTGTTGCAACAGGTCCTCCCTGAGAGGGAGAGGCCAGGGATCTCCTGTGAGCATCTCTTGAAGATCTAAGTACCATGCCCTTCGAGGCCAGTCTGGAACAACGAGTATCGTCTGTACTCTTCTTCGCCTTATGATCCTCAACACTTTTGTGATGAGAGGAAGAGGAGGAAACACGTAGACAGAGTGGAACACCCATGGCGTTACCAGGGCGTCTACTGCTACTGCCTGAGGGTCCCGAGACCTGGCACAATACCTCCGAAGCTTTTTGTTGAGGCGCGACGCCATCATGTCTATTTGAGGAATTCCCCAAAGACGTGTTATGTCTGCAAAGACTTCTTGATGAAGTCCCCACTCTCCTGGATGGAAATCGTGTCTGCTGAGGAAGTCTGCTTCCCAGTTATCCACTCCAGGAATGAAGACAGCCGACAGAGCGCTTACGTGATATTTATGCCCAGCAAAGAATCCTTGTGGCTTCCGCCATCGCGACTGCTTCTTGTCCCGCCTTGGCGGTTCACATGAGCCACTGCTGTGACATTGTCTGATTGAATCAGAACTGGTAGGTTTCGAAGAAGACTCTCCGCTTGTCGAAGGCCGTTGTATATGGCTCTGAGTTCCAACACATTGATGTGTAGACAGGACTCCTGGTCTGACCACAGTCCCTGAAAACTTCTTCCTTGGGTGACTGCTCCCCACCCTCGGAGGCTCGCGTCCGTGGTTACCAGGATCCAGTCCTGAATTCCGAACCTGCGACCCTCCAGCAGGTGAGCACTTTGCAGCCACCATAGGAGAGACACCCTGGCCCCTGGGGACAGAGTTATTTTATGATGTAAGTGCAGATGCGACCCGGACCATTTGTCCAGAAGGTCCCATTGAAACGTCCTCGCATGGTACCTGCCGAAGGGGATGGCCTCGTAGGCCGCCACTATTTTTCCCAGAACTCGAGTGCATTGATGAACGGACACCCTTATCTGTTTTAGCAGGTCTCTGACCATGTTCTGGATGTCTTGGGCTTTTTCCAACGGGAGAAAAACCTTCATTTGTTCCGTATACAGTATCATACCTAGGAACATTAGTCGAGTTGTCGGAATCAACTGTGACTTCGGTAGATTCAGAATCCAACCGTGTTGCTGGAGCACTCTCAGAGAGCGTTACACTGCTCAGCAATTTCTCTCTTGATCTCGCCTTTATCAGGAGATCGTCCAAGTATGGGATAATTGTGACTCCATGCTTGCGCAGGACCACCATCATTTCCGCCATTTTCTTGGTGAAAATCCTTGGGGCTGTGGAAAGCCCAAACGGCAACGTCTGAAATTGGTAATGACAATCCAGTACAGCGAACCTAAGGTACTCCTGATGGGAGGGATATATGGGGACATGAAGGTACGCATCCTTTATGTCCAGTGACACCATAAACACCCCCTCCTCCATACTGGTTATAATCGCCCTGAGCGATTCCATCTTGAATTTGAATCTTTTCATGTACAGGTTTATGGATTTTAGATTCAAAATAGGTCTTACCGAACCGTCCGGTTTCGGGACCACAAAGAGGGTTGAGTAGTAGCCTCTTCCCTGCTGGTTCAAGGGAACCCTGATAATTACTCGCTGTAGACACAGCGTTTGAATTGCAGCTAACACTACATTCCGTTCTGGTGTAGAAGCTGGTAATGCCGACTTGAAAAATCGGCGCGGGGGCACCTCTTCGAATTCCAGTTTGTAATCCTGGGAGACTATTTCCAACACCCAATGATTCAGGCCTGAGCTGACCTAGGCCTGGCTGAAAAGTCGAAGACGTGCCCCCACCGGTGCGGAGTCCCGCAGGGGAGCCCCAGCGTCATGCTGAGGATTTTGTAGTAGCCGGGGAGGACTTTTGTTCCTGGGCACCGGCCGAAGCGGGTGCTCTTTTCCCTCTAACCTTACCTCTGGCAAGGAAGGAGTACCCCCAACCTCTTCTGGACTTTGTTGACCGAAAGGACTGCATCTGATACGGTGGTATTTTCTTTTGCTGTTAGGGAATAAATGGTAAAAAATTTGATTTACCTGCGGTAGCTGTGGAAACCAGGTCCGTCAGCCCATCCCCAAACAATACGTCTCCCTTATAGGGTAGGACTTCCATATGCTTTTTTGAGTCCGCATCACCCGTCCATTGGCGAGTTCATAAGGATCGTCTCGCTGAGATAGACATGGCATTGGCTCTGGAAGCCAGCAATCCAATATCCCTTTGAGCATCTCTCATAAATAAGACTGCATCTTTAAATATGGGCTAGGATTAACAATACAGTATCTCTATCCATGGTATCAATTTCAGCCGTCAGATTATCTGTCCATGCTGAAATTGCGCTACATACCCATGCCGACACAATTGTTGGTCTTAGCACAGCTCCAGTATGCGAATAAATAGACTTTAAAAGTAGTCTCCTGCCTGCGATCCGCAGGATCCTGGAGACGGAAGAGCCACTTTCTTGGACAGGCGCGTTAAGGCCTTGTCCACAGTGGGAGGTGATTCCCAACGCACCCTGTCCTGTTTAGGGAATGGGTATGCCATATAAATTCTTTTGGAGATCTTGTTCTCATGCAGCTTCTGTGGAGAAAATGGCGCTGGTTAGTGCTGAGGATCAAGCTCCGCCCCCCCCCCCTCCCCAACGGCGGGCTTCGGTCCCAGTGTAATTGTAATAAAATGGCGGGGGATCTGTGATTTACTGCCTCCGCAGCCTAATCATACTCTATTGCCCAAAATTGAGGATTATTGCTGCCCAGGGCGCCCGCCCTGCACCCATCAGTGCTGCCTCTGTGTGTTGTGTCTGGGAGCAATGGCTACCTCACGAAGATCTGAAGTCTTCTGCCGCCTGAGATGTCTTCTATCTTCTCATACTCACCCGGCTTCTATCTTCCGGCATCTGTGAGGAGGACGGCGGCACGGCTCCGGAACGAACCCCAGGGTGAGACCTGTGTTCCGACTCCCTCTGGAGCTAATGGTGTCCAGTAGCCTAAGAAGCAGAGTCTATCAGTTAAGCAGGTCTGCTTCTCTCCCCTCAGTCCCACGATGCAGAGAGCCTGTTGCCAGCAGGACTCCCTGAAAATAAAAAACCTAACAAAATTATTTTTCTACAGAAAACTCAGGAGAGCTCTCTGCAGTGTACCCTTTCTCCTCTGGGCACAGAATCTAACTGAGGTCTGGAGGAGGGGCATAGAGGGAGGAGCCAGTGCACACCCATAGGAAAAGTTCTTTTTAGGTGCCCATGTCTCCTGCGAAGCCCGTCTATACCCAATGGTCCTTACGGAGTCCCCAGCATCCTCTAGGACGTAAGAGAAATATATAAATAATACTTGTGGCTCCTAATAGACAAACCAAGTACATAATCCCTTCTAATATAAATAGATATGCTATTAGCAATAAAAAAAACATGTTTTTAAAAATTTTTATTAGATTCCGCCAGCAAAATGAGGCGGACTGAAATTGACAAAATGACTGTCAAAAAGCACTGTTGTCGAATCAACATTCTTCAATTGAATATACTTTTGTCGAAAAGCCGCATTTTTACCATTGCAGACATGTCGAATTTGAATAAATGTCGAATTGCATAAAGTCGAATCTGAAACAGCTGTTTTTTTGTCGAAAAGTACTGTATTGCATTGTCGAATATTTTTTTTGTGTCCAAAATGCCCCGTTTTTCGACATTTGCGGCAATTCGACCGCAATTGCATATACCCCATAGTGTATATCTGCAGTGTATAGTGGCTATATAGGTTCCATAACTGAAAATTACCACTAGTTGGAGGTCTAGTCTCTTCATAGTTACATAATGAGGAGATAAATACAATTTATGTAGATAATGAAGTAATAAAAAGATAAAAACTAAAAAGATAAAATTAAAAAGTGTCTGCTGAATTAACACCATTTACTGTATATAGACCCAGTATGAGAGTCCTGTTAGCTGGAGAAAGTAAAGGAGGCTGAGTGAGGAACTGTGTCCAGGCAAAATGGTAACCTCATCATGGAAAAGAAGGAAAAAACAAAGTTGAGAAGTAAATAGACCTAAGGATGAGGACCCAGTGAAGCTCCAGCCCGCAGTAGCTGTGTGTGAATCTAGGACTGCAGCTGATGTACAGCAGGAATGCCGAGGTTATCACTGGTCTCCTGGCAGCAGGAGACTGTGGGGCTGCGATCTCTGGCACCGCCAAAACAGGGTCAATGGCGCGGCTGAGCACCAAGTTCACGGACCTGTGGGGTGAAGTGAGAATTCAGAAGGCTGGTTCAATGCCGACAGAGTGGCAGGACTCTTGCAGGTAGACAGCAGTTAAGCTGTGCAAAGTTCCAGTTTCATGCACCCTTAGGGGGGAATGCACTTAGCTGAGGTAATTTACCATGAGCGAATTAGTCCCCCGGGGCTATGCAATTAGCCCCTGCCGGCAGCATTTGTCTGGAATTTTTTTACGCACCTGAACCAGTGGGTTAACGGGTGCCGCAACCCTGTTAACACACAAATTTGTGAACTTTTCAGGCATTCCATTTTAACTCCCGTTAACACGTTAATTTAATGGGCGTTAAACAGGGTTGCCAGTGAAAAAGGGAGTACAATTGAATATCGACATTAAAGCCCAAGATAGCTCCCTTTTTCACCAGCAGTAATTTACAATACCACAGGTAACTGAATTCCCCCCACAGTCTTCAGTGTCCAGGCCATGCTCCCATAAAGTTAAATGATTTAAAGTAGTGAGCGTATAATATAGGTCAAATAGGGTTAATGTAGCTTCTGCTAAACACAGTCATACATACAGCACTAATTTGTAAGAAAAAAAAATGGAAAACATTAAAGTTTTTATTAACAAGCTGTAATTGCAACATAAGGACACTTTGGGGGGAATTAAATTGTTTAATTGCACCCAATCTCCCGTATAAAGTGACGGGAAATCACGGGATGATATTCAATTGTTTCCCGTTATCGTGCTAATCGTGCCCATATCAGACGGGTTTAGCCGTGTAAAGCGGCAAAACCTGACCAAACGAATGGGCGCAACGCAAAACGTCCCACTTGGGCCTAGAATGACTGTGCCTAGGGCCGCCTCTGAGTGAAGCTATATTAAGAAACCAGGAAAAAAATAAGAATTTACTCACCGGTAATTCTATTTCTCGTAGTCCGTAGTGGATGCTGGGGACTCCGTAAGGACCATGGGGAATAGACGGGCTCCGCAGGAGACTGGGCACTCTATAGAAAGATTTAGGACTATCTGGTGTGCACTGGCTCCTCCCCCTATGACCCTCCTCCAAGCCTCAGTTAGGAACTGTGCCCGGAAGAGCTGACACAATAAGGAAGGATTTTTGAATCCCGGGTAAGACTCATACCAGCCACACCAATCACACCATGTAACACGTGATAGGAACCCCGGTTAACAGTATGATAACAAAATGGAGCCTCTGAAGAGATGGCTCACAACAAAACCCGATATTTGTAACAATAACTATGTACAGGTATTGCAGACAATCCGCACTTGGGATGGGCGCCCAGCATCCACTACGAACTACGAGAAATAGAATTACCGGTGAGTAAATTCTTATTTTCTCTGACGTCCTAGTGGATGCTGGGGACTCCGTAAGGACCATGGGGATTATACCAAAGCTCCCAAACGGGCGGGAGAGTGCGGATGACTCTGCAGCACCGAATGAGAGAATTCCAGGTCCTCCTCAGCCAGGGTATCAAATTTGTAGAATTTTGCAAACGTGTTTGCCCCCGACCAAGTAGCTGCTCGGCAAAGTTGTAAAGCCGAGAACCCTCGGGCAGCCGCCCAAGATGAGCCCACCTTCCGTGTGGAATGGGCTTTTACAGATTTAGGCTGCGGTAAGCCTACCGCAGAATGCGCCAGCTGAATAGTGCTACAAATCCAGCGCGCAATAGACTGCTTAGAAGCAGGAGCACCCAGCTTGGTGGGTGCATACAGGATAAACAGCGAGTCAGTCTTTCTGACTCCAGCCGTCCTGGAAATATACATTTTTAGGGCCCTGACTACGTCCAGCAACTCCATATTTATGTGAAGAGAAATCTCCTGATTTGACCACAGTCCTTGGAAATTTCTTCCCTTTGTGACTGCCCCCCAGCTCCGAAGGCTGGCATCCGTGGTCACCAGGACCCAGTCCTGTATTCCGAATCTGCGGCCCTCTAGTAGATGAGCCCTCTGCAGCCACCACAGCAGCGACACCCTGGTTCTGGCCGATAGGGTTATCCGCTGTTGCATCTGGAGATGTGGACCCGGACCATTTGTCCAACAGGTCCCACTGGAACGTCCTTGCGTGGAACCTTCCGAATGGAATTGCTTCGTACGAAGCTACCATTTTTCCCAGGACTCGTGTGCATTGATGTACCGACACTTTTCCTGGTTTTAGGATGTCTCTGACCAGAGATGACAATTCCTCTGCTTTTTCCAGTGGAAGAAACACTCTCTTCTGGTCTGTGTCCAGAATCATTCCCAGGAACAGAAGACGTGTCGTCGGGACCAGCTGTGACTTTGGAATGTTTAGAATCCAGCCGTGCTGTTGTAGCACTTCCTGAGAAAGTGCCACCCCCACTATCAACTGTTCTTTGGACCTCGCCTTTATCAGGAGATCGTCCAAGTACGGGATAATTAAAACTCCCTTCTTGCGAAGGAGTATCATCATTTCGGCCATTACCTTGGTAAAGACCCTCGGTGCCGTGGATAACCCAAACGGCAGCATCTGGAACTGATAGTGACAGTCCTGTACCACAAATCTGAGGTACTCCTGGTGCGGAGGGTAAATGGGGACATGCAGGTACGCATCCTTGATGTCCAGGGATACCATGTAATCCCCCTCCTCCAGGCTCGCAATAACCGCCCTGAGCGATTCCATCTTGAACTTGAACCTTTTGATATAAGTGTTCAAGGCTTTTAAATTTAAGATGGGTCTCACCGAACCGTCCGGTTTCGGTACCACAAACATTGTGGAGTAGTAACCCTTTCCTTGCTGAAGGAGGGGTACCTTGACAATCACTTTCTGTGAATACAGTTTTTGAATAGCCACCAACACTGCCTCCCTGGCAGAGGGAGTTGCCGGCAAGGCAGATTTTAGGAAACGGCAGGGGGGAGACGTCTCGAATTCCAGCCTGTACCCCTGAGATACTACTTGAAGGACCCAGGGATCCACTTGTGAGAGAGCCCACTGTGTGCTGAAAAACCTGAGACGTGCCCCCACCGTTCCCGATTCCGCCTGAGCAGCCCCAGCGTCATGCTGTGGACTTACCGGACGCAGGGGAGGACTTCTGCTCCTGGGAACTAGCTGTGTGCTGCAGCTTTTTCCCCCTTCCTCTGCCCCTCGGCAGAAAGGATGAGCCTCTAGCCCGCTTATTTTTCTGGGGCCGAAAGGACTGTACTTGATAATACGGTGCCTTCTTTTGCTGTGGGGTAGCCTGTGGCAAAAAGGTTGATTTTCCAGCAGTAGCTGTGGAAACGAGGTCTGAAAGACCTTCCCCAAAAAGTTCCACCCCTTTATAGGGTAAAACTTCCATGTGCCGCTTGGAGTCGGCATCACCTGACCATTGCCTAGTCCATAACCCCCGTCTGGCGGCAATGGACATAGCGCTTATTTTTTGATGCCAGCCGGCAAATATCCCTCTGTGCATCACGCATGTATAAGACCGCGTCTTTTATATGGTCAATCGTTAGCAAAATATTGTCCCTATCCATGGTATCAATGTTTTCCGACAGGGAGTCTGACCACGCAGCAGCAGCACTGCACATCCAAGCTGATGCAATAGCGGGTCTCAATATAATGCCAGTGTGTGTGTATATAGCTTTTAGGGTACTTTCCTGCTTTCTATCAGCAGGTTCTTTTAGGGCGGCCGTATCCGGAGACGGTAGTGCCACCTTCTTTGATAAGCGTGTCAGCGCTTTATCTACCCTAGGGGGTGTTTCCCAGCGTGACCTATCCTCTGGCGGGAAAGGGTACGCAGCCATTAACCGTTTTGAAATGATCAATTTCTTATCTGGGGAAGTCCACGCTTCCTCACACACCTCATTTAGTTCGTCAGATGCAGGAAAAACTACTGGTAGTTTTTTCTCACCAAACATAATACCCTTTTTTGTGGTACCTGGGGTATCATCAGAAATGTGTAATACATTTTTCATAGCCTCAATCATATAACGGGTGGATCTATTGGAGGGTACACTCGTCTCATCATCGTCGACACTGGAGTCGGTATCCGTGTCGACATCTGTATCTGTCATCTGAGGTAGCGGGCATTTTACAGCCCCTGATGACATTTGAGACGCTTGGACAGGCACAAGCTGAGTAGCCGGCTGTCCTATGTCGTCAAACCTTTTATGTAAGGAGCTGACACTGTCACGTAATTCCTTCCATAAGTCCATCCACACTGGTGTCGACCCCGCAGGGGGTGACATCACATTCACAGGCATTTGCTCCGCCTCCACGTCATTATCCTCATCATACATGTCGACACAGCAGTACCGACACACAGCAGACACACAGGGAATGCTCTTACAGAGGACAGGACCCCACAAAGCCCTTTGGGGAGACAGAGGGAGAGTATGCCAGCACACACCAGGGCGCTATATAACACAGGGATATCACTATACAGAGTGTTTTCCCCTATAGCTGCCTATATATATACATATACTGCGCCTAATTTGTGCCCCCCCTCTCTTTTTTACCCTTTCTGTAGTGCAGGACTGCAGGGGAGAGCCAGGGAGCTTCCTTCCAGCGGAACTGTGAGGGAATAATGGCGCCAGTGTGCTGAGGGAGTTGGCTCCGCCCCTTTTTCGGCGGGCTTTCTCCCGCTATTTTATCGTTTCTGGCAGGGGTTAATATACACCTATATAGCCTCTGGGGCTATATATGGTGTTAGTTTTGCCAGCCAAGGTGTTATTATTGCTGCTCAGGGCGCCCCCCCCCCAGCGCCCTGCACCCATCAGCGACCGCAGTGTGTGGTGTGCATGAGGAGCAATGGCGCACAGCTGCAGTGCTGTGCGCTACCTTGGAGAAGACAGAAGTCTTCAGCCGCCGATTTTCCGGACCACCTTCTTGTTTCTGGCTCTGTAAAGGGGACGGCGGCGCGGCTCCGGGAACGGACGACGAGGTCGGGTCCTGTGTTCGATCCCTCTGGAGCTAATGGTGTCCAGTAGCCTAAGAAGCCCAAGCTACCACCACTTAGGTAGGTTCGCTTCTTCTCCCCTTAGTCCCTCATTGCAGTGAGCCTGTTGCCAGCAGGTCTCACTGAAAATAAAAAACCTAAACTATACTTTCTGCTAGGCGCTCAGGAGAGCCCCTAGTGTGCATCCAGCTCAGCCGGGCACAGAAATCTAACTGAGGCTTGGAGGAGGGTCATAGGGGGAGGAGCCAGTGCACACCAGATAGTCCTAAATCTTTCTATAGAGTGCCCAGTCTCCTGCGGAGCCCGTCTATTCCCCATGGTCCTTACGGAGTCCCCAGCATCCACTAGGACGTCAGAGAAAAGAAAGGGGAAGACTTCACAAATGCACTCTGTTTGCCTTATGTGTAGACCACATATAAATATTGTATGCCCAGTCATCAGTATAATGGGTCTGATCATCTAGACCTGAGGCTACAAAAGCAAACCGTACTAGCGTGTAAGATGTAAAATAAGAATTTACTTACCGATAATTCTATTTCTCATAGTCCGTAGTGGATGCTGGGACTTCCGTAAGGACCATGGGGAATAGCGGCTCCGCAGGAGACTGGGCACAAAAAGTAAAAGCTTTAGACTAGCTGGTGTGCACTGGCTCCTCCCCCTATGACCCTCCTCCAAGCCTCAGTTAGGATACTGTGCCCGGACGAGCGTACATAATAAGGAAAGATTTTGAATCCCGGGTAAGACTCATACCAGCCACACCAATCACACTGTATAACCTGTGATCTGAACCCAGTTAACAGTATGATAAACGTAGGAGCCTCTGAAAAGATGGCTCACAACAATAAACAACCCGATTTTTTGTAACAATAACTATATACAAGTATTGCAGACAATCCGCACTTGGGATGGGCACCCAGCATCCACTACGGACTACGAGAAATAGAATTATCGGTAAGTAAATTCTTATTTTCTCTGACGTCCTAGTGGATGCTGGGACTTCCGTAAGGACTATGGGGATTATACCAAAGCTCCCAAACGGGCGGGAGAGTGCGGATGACTCTGCAGCACCGAATGAGAGAACTCCAGGTCCTCCTCAGCCAGGGTATCGAATTTGTAAAATTTTGCAAACGTGTTTGCCCCTGACCAAGTAGCTGCTCGGCAAAGTTGTAAAGCCGAGACCCCTCGGGCAGCCGCCCAAGATGAGCCCACTTTTCTTGTGGAATGGGCTTTAACAGATTTTGGCTGTGGCAGTCCTGCCACAGAATGTGCAAGCTGAATTGTACTACAAATCCAACGAGCAATCGTCTGCTTAGAAGCAGGAGCACCCAGCTTGTTGGGTGCATACAGGATAAACAGCGAGTCAGATTTTCTGACTCCAGCCGTCCTGGAAACATATATTTTCAGGGCCCTGACTACGTCCAACAACTTGGAGTCCTCCAAGTCCCTAGTAGCCGCAGGCACCACAATAGGTTGGTTCATGTGAAACGCTGAAACCACCTTAGGGAGAAATTGAGGACGAGTCCTCAATTCTGCCCTGTCTGAATGAAAAATTAGGTAAGGGCTTTTATATGACAAAGCCGCCATTTCTGAGACACGCCTGGCTGACGCCAGAGCTAACAGCATGACCACCTTCCATGTGAGATATTTTAATTCCACAGTGGTGAGTGGTTCAAACCAATGTGATTTTAGGAACCCTAAAACTACATTGAGATCCCAAGGTGCCACTGGTGGCACAAAAGGAGGTTGTATATGCAGTACCCCCTTGACAAACGTCTGAACTTCAGGCAATGAAGCCAGTTCTTTCTGGAAGAAGATCGACAGGGCCGAAATTTGAACCTTAATGGATCCTAATTTTAGGCCCATAGACAGTCCTGCTTGCAGGAAATGCAGGAAACGACCCAGTTAAAATTCCTCTGTGGGGGCCTTCTTAGCCTCACACCAGGAAACATATTTTCGCCAAATGCGGTGATAATGTTTCGCAGTTACATCCTTCCTGGCTTTGATCAGGGTAGGGATGACTTCATCTGGAATGCCTTTTTCCATCAGGATCCGGCGTTCAACCGCCATGCCGTCAAACGCAGCCGCGGTAAGTCTTGGAACAGACAAGGTCCCTGCTGGAGCAGGTCCTTTCTTAGAGGTAGAGGCCACGGGTCCTCCGTGAGCATTTCTTGCAGTTCCGGGTACCAAGTTCTTCTTGGCCAATCCGGAGCCACGAGTATAGTCTTCACTCCTCTCCTTCTTATGATTCTCAGTACTTTTGGAATGAGAGGCAGAGGAGGGAACACATACACCGACTGGTACACCCACGGTGTTACCAGAGCGTCCACCGCTATTGCCTGAGGGTCCCTTGACCTGGCGCAATATCGGTCCAGTTTTTTGTTGAGACGGGACGCCATCATGTCCACCTTTGGTTTTTCCCCAACGGTTTACAATCACTTGAAAGACTTCTGGGTGAAGTCCCCACTCCCCCGGGTGGAGGTCGTGTCTGCTGAGGAAGTCTGCTTCCCAGTTGTCCACTCCCGGAATGAACACTGCTGACAGTGCCACCACATGATTTTCCGCCCAGCGAAGAATCCTTGCAGCTTCTGCCATTGCCCTCCTGCTTCTTGTGCCGCCCTGTCTGTTGACGTGGGCGACTGCCGTGATGTTGTCCGATTGGATCAATACCGACTGACCCTGAAGGAGAGGCCTTGCTTGACTTAGGGCATTGTAAATGGCCCTTAGTTCCAGGATATTTATGTGAAGAGACGTTTCCATGCTTGACCACAAGCCCTGGAAATTTCTTCCCTGTGTGACTGCTCCCCAGCCTCTCAGGCTGGCATCGGTGGTCACCAGCATCCAATCCTGAATGCCGAATCTGCGGCCCTCTAGAAGATGAGCACTCTGTAACCACCACAGGAGAGACACCCTTGTCCTTGGAGATAGGGTTATCCGCTGATGCATCTGAAGATGCGATCCGGACCATTTGTCCAGCAGATCCCACTGAAAAGTTCTTGCATGGAATCTTCCGAATGGAATCGCTTCGTAAGAAGCCACCATTTTTCCAAGGACTCTCGTGCATTGATGCACTGACACTTGGCCTGGTTTTAGGAGTTTCCTGACTAGCTCGGATAACTCCCTGGCCTTCTCCTCCGGGAGAAACACCTTTTTCTGGACTGTGTCCAGAATCATCCCCAGGAACAGTAGACGTGTTGTTGGAATCAGCTGTGATTTTGGGATATTTAGGATCCACCCGTGCTGACGTAGCACTACCTGAGATAGTGCTACTCCGACCTCTAACTGTTCCCTGGACCTTGCCCTTATCAGGAGATCGTCCAAGTAAGGGATAATTAAGACGCCTTTTCTTCGAAGAAGAATCATCATTTCGGCCATTACCTTGGTAAAGACCCGTGGTGCCGTGGACAATCCAAACGGAAGCGTCTGAAACTGATAATGACAGTTTTGTACCACAAACCTGAGGTACCCTTGGTGAGAAGGGTAGATTGGGACATGGAGATAAGCATCTTTGATGTCCAGAGACACCATATAGTCCCCTTCTTCCAGGTTCGCTATCACTGCTCTGAGTGACTCCATCTTGAATTTGAACCTTTTTATGTAAGTGTTCAAGGATTTTAGATTTAAAATTGGTCTCACCGAGCCGTCCGGCTTCGGTACCACAAACAGCGTGGAATAAATACTCCTTTCCCTGTTGTAGGAGGGGTACCTTGATTATCACCTGCTGGGAATACAGCTTGTGAATAGCTTCCACTACCGCCTCCCTGTCGGAGGGAGACGTTGGTAGAGCAGACTTCAGGAACCGGCGAGGGGGAGACGTCTCGAATTCCAATTTGTACCCCTGTGATACTACCTGCAGGATCCAGGGGTCCACTTGCGAGTGAGCCCACTGCGCGCTGAAATTCTTGAGACGGCCCCCCACCGTGCCTGAGTCCGCTTGTAAGGCCCCAGCGTCATGCTGAAGACTTGGCAGAAGCGGGGGAGGGCTTCTGCTCCTGGGAAGAGGCTGCCTGGTGCAGTCTTTTTCCCCTTCCTCTGCCCCGGGGCAGAAATGAGTGGCCTTTTGCCCGCTTGCCCTTATGGGAACGAAAGGACTGAGTTTGAAAAGACGGTGTCTTTTTCTGCTGAGAGGTGACCTGGGGTAAGAAGGTGGATTTTCCAGCCGTTGCTGTGGCCACCAGGTCCGATAGACCGACCCCAAATAACTCCTCCCCTTTATACGGCAATACTTCCATATGTCGTTTGGAATCCGCATCACCTGACCACTGTCGCGTCCATAACGCTCTTCTGGCAGAAATGGACATCGCACTCACTCTAGATGCCAGGGTGCAAATATCCCTCTGTGCATCTCGCATATATAGTAATGCATCCTTTAAATGCTCTATAGTTAATAATATACTGTCCCTATCCAGGGTATCAATATTTTCAGTCAGGGAATCCGACCAAGCCACTCCAGCACTGCACATCCAGGCTGAGGCGATTGCTGGTCGCAGTATAACACCAGTATGTGTGTATATACCTTTTAGGATATTTTCCAGCCTTCTATCAGCTGGTTCCTTAAGGGCGGCCGTATCGGGAGACGGTAACGCCACTTGTTTTGATAAGCGTGTGAGCGCCTTATCTACCCTAGGGGGTGTTTCCCAACGCGCCCTAACCTCTGCGGGAAAGGGTATAGTGCCAATAATTTATTAGAAATCAGCAGTTTTTTATCGGGGGAAAGCCACGCTTTATCACACACCTCATTTAATTCATCTGATTCAGGAAAAACTACTGGTAGTTTTTTCACACCCCACATAATACCCTTTTTTGTGGTACTTGTAGTGTCAGAAATATTCAATGCCTCCTTCATTGCCGTGATCATGTAACGTGTGGCCCTACTGGACATTACGTTTGTCTCCTCACCGTCGACACTGGATTCAGTATCCGTGTCTGGGTCTGTGTCGACCATCTGAGGTAACGGGCGTTTTAGCGCCCCCGACGGTGTCTGAGACGCCTGAACAGGCACTAATTGATTTGCCGGCTGTCTCATGTCGTCAACAGTTTTTTGCAAAGTGCTGACACTGTCACGTAATTCTTTAAATACGACCATCCAGTCAGGTGTCGACTCCCTAGGGGGTGACATCACTAACACAGGCAATTGCTCTGCTTCCACATCATTTTCCTCCTCATACATGTCGACACAATCGTACCGACACCCAGCACACACACAGGGAATGCTCTGAAAGAGGACAGGACCCCACGAGCCCTTTGGGGAGACAGAGGGAGAGTTTGCCAGCACACACCAGAGCGCTATATATATACAGGGATAACCTTATGTAAGTGTTACTCCCTTTATAGCTGCTGTTTTATATTAGCTGCCAATAGTGCCCCCCCTCTCTTATTTTACCCTGATTCTGTAGCAGGACTGCAGGGGAGAGTCTGGGAGCCTTCCTTCCAGCGGAACTGTGAGGGAAAATGGCGCTTGTGTGCTGAGGAGATAGGCTCCGCCCCCTTCACGGCGGCCTTTTCTCCCGCTTTTTTTTTTTTTAGGAAAACTGGCAGGGGTGAAATGCATCCATATAGCCCAGGAGCTATATGTGATGTATTTCTTTAGCCATATAAGGTTTAAACATGTTTTATTGCGTCTCAGGGCGCTCCCCCCCAGCGCCCTGCACCCTCAGTGACCGGAGTGTGAAGTGTGCTGAGAGCAATGGCGCACAGCTGCAGTGCTGTGCGCTACCTTATCTGAAGACAGGAACGTCTTCTGCCGCCGATTTCTCCGGACCTCTTCGCTCTTCTGGCTCTGTAAGGGGGCCGGCGGCGCGGCTCCGGGACCCATCCAGGCTGAACCTGTGATCGTCCCTCTGGAGCTAATGTCCAGTAGCCAAGAAGCCCAATCCACTCTGCACGCAGGTGAGTTCGCTTCTTCTCCCCTTAGTCCCACGATGCAGTGAGCCTGTTGCCAGCAGGACTCACTGAAAATAAAAAACCTATTTAAACTTTTACTTCTAAGCAGCTCAGGAGAGCCACTTAGCATGCACCCTTCTCGTTCGGGCACAAAAATCTAACTGAGGCTTGGAGGAGGGTCATAGGGGGAGGAGCCAGTGCACACCAGCTAGTCTAAAGCTTTTACTTTTTGTGCCCAGTCTCCTGCGGAGCCGCTATTCCCCATGGTCCTTACGGAAGTCCCAGCATCCACTAGGACGTCAGAGAAAAATTAATTTATTTAATATAGTTAAAAAATTATTTTTACAAATATTTAAATATTACATTATGCACATCTGCAGAACGGCTCTCTCATCAAAAACTGGGGGACACAGTGGGTGGCGCAATCGCATGTGATCTGACCATGCCAGTTAAGTGGTTAAAGGAGTAGTCCAGCTAAAGGCATTACTCCAGCAATACTGCACAGGTCCTCCCAGAGTTATTTGACAATCTATTCTGAACCTGTTAAATTTATAGAAACGTTCAGGAAGGTGGAGGACAGGAGAACGATGTTTGTAGCTCAGCAGGAAACACAGGGATATCCAATTAGCCCCGGTAATTGTTTCGCCGGGGGCTAGCTAATTAGCCCCGCTAAGCCGCGGCTTGCGACGGCTAATCGGGGATTTTGTTTCACCTGCCTCCGGCAGGTGAAGCAGAATCCCCAAAGACAGACCCGTTTTCGTCCGAAAACGGGGCTGTTTCACATGAAAACACATAGGTTTCACTAAACCTGTGTGTTTTCGGAAGAAGGTTTCTTTTTTTTTTTTTGGTTTTTTTTTTTACAGGCGATCCATCGGAATACCCTGTAAAAGAAAAAAAAGAAAAGAAAAAAAAACGGTGAAACATCGGAAAAAAGTCAGATTAATCACCTGCTTTAGTTCTGCAGCAACTGTAAGATATACAAAGGACCCTCACCAGATTTCAACTCAGATTAGAAGCTTGTCTAGGGCAAAAAAACGATTTTGAGTACAGTTTTTTTAATGGCAAATTTACCAGGGGCGGATTTAGGGGTCAGGCCACCCCTAAACACAACATTATTGGCCGGTCTTCCACACACACCACTCAGTTGCAAAATAAAAAAATAGATCATAATGACAAAAAAAGAAGAAATCACCTGACTCATTAGGCCAGCAGCCTAGCAGAGTCCTCATGCAGGGGAACCTGCTGTGCCACCCCCCAGCAAGTGGCGCCCCATGGCACGTGGCTAGTGGAAATCCAACACTGGGATTTACGAATGTGCTTTAACTTGTGGAATACATCATTTAAAACATGAGTGTAAGAAATCTGGAACTTACCAAGAAGAAGAGCCGCCGTAGGGATTTCACTAGACCTTACTCTGCAACTCCAGTCATTCTTTTTGTCATGAAAATCTGAGTGAGATTTTTTTAAAAAGCATTCTAGATTGTCAAAAAGCTTTTTGTTCAGCTCTTCTTGAAGTTGCTGAAAGTAAAAAAATAATTCTGTAACGTCATTTAAAATGTATGATCTGCCCAATTAACAATAACATTGGTTAACAAGTATTGTGTGGAAGATATTAAAGCCCATCAGGTGATGCATATGAGCGTCTATGCTGTGCCAGGATGTCAATTACCATTAATCCCACTGTAAGGCTCTGTGTTGGTGTCTGAACATCTTACTATAACTGAGTATTTAGGTGCTCACACACTGTAGGTGTTCACACAGATAACAAACTTAGCAGTAGTACCCAAAGTAGGAATGCAGCAAAAAAAGGCAAACCAGGTATTAGCATGCATAAAGCGGAGAACTGATGCAAGGGATGAGAGTGTTATACTCCCATTATATAAATCATTAGTGAGGCCACATCTCGAATACTGTGCACAATTATGGGCACCATACTATAAAAATAATATCCTGGAACTAGAAAACGTTCAGAGACAGGCTACCAAATTGATTAAGGGGATGGAGACGCTAGAATGAGGAAAGGCTTCCTAGGCTAGGCATGTTTACACTGGAAAAAAGGAGTACCCTTAGTCGCACAGCGATGCAAATAAGATACACTTTCGTAAAAAAAAAAAATGGCAGACGTTAGCAGAGCTGCCCGGGAACTGCCGGCTCACTCATGCCAGGCATCTCGCAGGGTATGGCGTATTGAGGATAGATGTATGAGGACACATCTGTAGTGTAATGGAGCAAGTATTGTAATAATGACAGTCTGATGCAGGGCTGCGTACTATGTCGCAGAACCCATTTACGCACGTGAAGACTGGGTCCTGCGCTTGCACAAAGCACCGATAATCGATAATTTGCCCATGATGTTACACCTCCAAATACATCTGAATAACCCCCTATATGAATACATCCCACTAGAAAAGCTCCGGTGAACTTCGGGAGACCAGTGTCTATACAGCAACATGTGCTCCTGCAGATAAGTCATTTTCTCCTAGATTTTATATTTAGGAATTATAATATTAGATATAAATTATTTCTTTTTTTCGATGGGGGACACTGGAATACGTTGGGTATAGGTGGAGCAGGAGGAGTCCAAACAGCACAGGCTTCTCCTCCCCTATACCCCACCCCCTGTCTGCAGCCTTCAGTTTAATTTTGGTGTCCAATAGAACTGTGCACATTCTTTCAACTGCTTCTGCAGCTGGTTATGTTTTTATTTTATTTAACTTAGGTTTTTCTTTTTTATATTTACTTGGATGGCTTGTGGCTCTGCTGGAGACGCAGTGCACACTCCAGCCGCCCCATTGGGACCCTACTCTGGTGGCCAGTGCACTGGTGACTGAGTTAATGTTACAGGCCAGTCCCCAGAACACACAATGGGGACACATAGTTACATTAATAACATCTAGGAGAACATTAGAAAACCACCATACTTATCTGTAGGAGTGCAGGCTGCTGTAGAGGATGGCCACTCAAAAGTCACCGGAGATCCCCTAGTGTGCTCTCCTCAGGGGACAGAGCAGCAAGGGGTCTGAACGTCAACTCTTTCTCAGTTGCCTCAGTCAGAAATGGCCACATTAGGAAGGATAAAAGCAGCATTGTTTAACTATAATACTCCGTTGGGACGGACACCGCAAATCTTTGTGTAAGGGTGGGTACACACTCATAGATATATCTGCCGATCAATTGATTGGCAGATATATCTATGGACGGACCGGGCAGTGTGCTGTGTATACACACTGCCCGATCCGTCGGGGACTGACGTCATGAACTGGGCGAGCGTGTACACATGCCCGCCTAGTTCAGCTGTCAATCACCGCTGGCTGCCACAGCATGTGTACAGGCAGTCGGCTGACCGCCCGTAGACACAAAGCGGTGCGCTAATATATCGGTAGATATATTGGCCGTCGGCTGTGCTGCGGGGCCGACGCGACATGTCTGTGAATGATATATCAGCCAGTGTGTACGGGCCATTAGACAACACTTAACATCTGAGATATTTGCCCCTGATGCGGTGCTAGAGTGAACGAACAAAAACACAATAAGGTTACTAGAGAGCTATGAACCAATCAGTAGGTTAGCTCTAGGGTTCTGCCCGTTTAACAAACTTCCATCATTAGGACAGAAACCAATAAAGACATGCCCTGGGAAGAACAGTTTGCACTGTCAGTAGCCATAGAGAGTTTCAACCGCTGCTATTAAGGCCATAACAGTAACCTGACCTGTTTGATCATATCAAAATGAACCTAGAGACATGCTGGCAATCATCCTCCACAAGGGAGGTGTATGGATATTGAAGAACTGCAAGATGTCTGCAGTAGCAAGCCAGACACATGAGCTAAACATAGTAATGACTGGGAAAGGCCCTGCAGCCCCAGGTGATGTGCAAACAGAGGCGGTGTAAGGTACCCACACAGCGAATAGATGGAGTGAGGTATATCCAAAGGTAGTGTTAAACAATCTCTAGAGTGGAAGCCCACACTTCTGTCTGGGGCTGAGCCACTGTGGAACTATACTGCAACACAGTAGCAAAGCATGTATTATGCAGAAGAGGGATCTACAAACTAAAGCTTCATACACTGGGAAAGTCCCCTTGAGTAGACATGATAGGAGCCTGTGAGGTGATTCCAGCAGAGGGAACATAAAGTGGCCTGCGAAGAAGACGATGCTCAAGCAATCATATTTGTGCTTCAACACTTTGGGTGAAGGCTACTCACGTGTATACTGTAGTTTCAAACTAACAGGGACCTTTGTGGCCACAACAAAGTAGGTACTTTAGCAGATAGCATGTAGTACCTTTAGTAAACATAATCAAACGGTATGATACTAAGATTATGCTGCTAATCAGAATGCAGAATACGGTTGTGAAATTAAAAATAGAAGATAGCTCTATGTCCGTCTGTTATTACCCAGTTTGTGTTATCATTGTTGTTTCCAATTGTAAAGGGCAACGGAATATGCTGCGCTATATAAATAAATATAATATGCTGCGCTATATATTTAAATAAATAAATAAATAATCCTGTACACAGAGAATTTCAATTTGCACAAGAAAAAAGACAATCAGTCTCCATATACAGCAGCACCATGGTAGGGGAAGTAGGGACAGAGATACTATAACCTGGCGGGATGCGGTCAAGTGCCCGGTGGTCTCACAGTATCGGTGCCGGGATCCCGAACACTCACTAGCCCGCCAGTCAGCATGCCGACCAACAGGGACTATTCCCACTCGTGGGTGTCCACGACACCCATAGAGTGGGAATAGAACCCGTGGCCAGCACAGCGATCCACTGCGCACACTCTGTTAACTAGCAGGGACAGCGGTAGTGATAACTGCTGCCTATGCAAGTTACTTAACTGGCATTTGGAGGAATCGGACACTGCGCATGTGTCATCTTTTTGATCAGAGCGGCCACCACCCTCACAAAACTCCATCTTGGAAATGGAGCGCTGCCGCCCCGCGAACGCCTCTGCCTGTCAATCAGCCAGATGCGTCTGCAAATACTGCGGGGTCCCCGCATTAAATGCGGGCGCATGCACAGGTCCCTGCGCATGCGCCCGCGGGGCAAACTTAATTATTTCGGTTGGATAGCAATTTGCAATCCAACCTCAAATAGGCCCTTAGTGTGCAGTCTTCAATGGGTACACTAGTTCTAATTCCCCATCCTCAGCTATTAGGGACAGGGAATGCAGTCTTCACATTGTGTATAGTAGTTGCCCCATATAACTTATTAGGGACTGGAAGTGCAATCCTCACATGGGTACACTAGTTATAAAGGCCCTAACCTACTATTATTGACTAAGATTGACCAATTAGCAACAGGGAATGCTGGCTTCACAAGAGTGAAGTTATAATTGGCTTCACAAGGGTGAAGTTATAATTAGTTATAATTGGCCAAAGCTAACATAATAGGCACTAGCTGGAACAAGTTAATTGTATTCTGCATACTGTATACTATACTTGGTGCTCATGAAACTGTTCAACTTTCTGATTTTTTTTCATGCTTTTATTTTCTTGATACATTCAATGGGTGCTGCTTTAGAAGTGTTTACATTATTTTAATTATACAGTTACTAAAACTGTAATGCTGTAATTTAGGGTTAGTTTAATAATGACAGAAAGCATGTTGCCTGTCATATTCTCATTAGGAACAGCTTCTACTTTGCATTCAGAAAGGTTGACGGAAATGGAAAGGTTCACCAAGAACACTCTTAATACCCTTTAAGTGATAATGGAACTCACTGACCTCTGTCTGGGATTTCATCTGCTTCCATAGCAACTGGCACCTCTCAAAACGCTCTTTGCCATCTTCTGGGTCCTTAAGACCTTCATTAAAATAGTCAGCTGGAAGAAAAAAAAAAGAGGCAATTATATTTCAGTACTTATGTAAGTGAAAAGTTACATATCAGACGGTGGCACGGTTTGCCAATGTGAAGTTGGGCAAATAATATGTGATATTTTAGAACAACATGTATCCATATACCATATGTGAATAGCATCCACATCTTAAAAATCTATTTAGCTATAAATACTATAAGTGTGAGTATTCATAGGGCCGAATCCAATCAGACTTTCACTTTTATCAAACAGTTACCGTAGTCAGATTCCGCTCGCACTTCCAGAAGCTGGGACCAGAATCTGCCTTACCGTAAAAAATTACATGCAAAGCATCCTGCAATTTCTTCAGCTTGGATCCAGCCCCTAATGTTATTTAACCACTTAACTGGCATGGTCAGATCACATGCGACTGCACCGCCTCACGGTGTCCCCCAATTTTTGTCGAGGAGACCACTTCTGCAGATGTGTATATATAATATTTAAATAGTTAAAAAAAATAAGAATTTACTTACCGATAATTCTATTTCTCGTAGTCCGTAGTGGATGCTGGGAACTCCGTAAGGACCATGGGGAATAGCGGCTCCGCAGGAGACAGGGCACATCTAAAGAAAGCTTTAGGATCACCTGGTGTGCACTGGCTCCTCCCCCTATGACCCTCCTCCAAGCCTCAGTTAGGATACTGTGCCCGGACGAGCGTACACAATAAGGAAGGATTTTGAATCCCGGGTAAGACTCATACCAGCCACACCAATCACACTGTACAACTTGTGATCTGAACCCAGTTAACAGCATGATAATAGAGAAGCCTCTCGAAAAGATGGCTCACTACAACAATAACCCGAATTTTTTTTTTTTTTTTTTTGGTAACAATAATTATGTACCAGTATTGCAGACAATCCGCACTTGGGATGGGCGCCCAGCATCCACTACGGACTACGAGAAATAGAATTATCGGTAAGTAAATTCTTATTTTCTCTGACGTCCTAGTGGATGCTGGGAACTCCGTAAGGACCATGGGGATTATACCAAAGCTCCCAAACGGGCGGGAGAGTGCGGATGACTCTGCAGCCCCCAATGAGAGAACTCCCGGTCCTCCTCAGCCAGGGTATCAAATTTGTAGAATTTTACAAACGTATTTGCTCCTGACCAAGTAACTGCTCGGCAAAGTTGTAAAGCCGAGACCCCTCGGGCAGCTGCCCAAGATGAGCCCACCTTCCTTGTGGAGTGGGCATTTACAGATTTTTGGCTGTGGCAGGCCTGCCACAGAATGTGCAAGTTGAATTGTACTACAAATCCAACGAGCAATAGTCTGCTTAGAAGCAGGAGCACCCAGCTAGTTGGGTGCATAGAGGATAAACAGCGAGTCAGATTTCCTGACTCCAGCCGTCCTGGAAACATATATTTTCCGGGTCCTGACAACGTCTAGCAACTTGGAGTCCTCCAAGTCCCTAGTAGCCGCAGGCACCACAATAGGTTTGGTTCAGGTGAACGCTGAAACCACCTTAGGGAGAAACTGAGGACGAGTCCTCAATTCCGCCCTGTCCGAATGGAAAATCAGATAAGGGCTTTTACAGGATAAAGCCACCAATTCTGACACGCGCCTGGCCCAGGCCAGAGCCAACAGCATGACCACTTTTTCTGTGAGATATTTTAACTCCACAGATTTAAGTGTGTCAAACCAATGTGACTTTTGGAACCCAAAAACCACCTGGAGATCCCAAAAGTGCCACTAAAGGCACAAAAGGAGGCTGTATATGCAGTACCCCTTTAACAAATGTCTGAACTTCAGGGACTGAAGCTAGTTCTTTTTTGGAAGAAAATTGACAGAGCCGAAATTTGAACCTTAATGGACCCCAATTTCAGGCCCATAGATACTCCTGTTTGCAGGAAATGTAGGAATCGACCCAGTTGAATTTCCTCCGTCAAGCCTTACTGGCCTCGCACCACGCAACATATTTTCGCCAAATGCGGTGATAATGTTTTGCGGTTACATCCTTCCTGGCTTTGATCAGGATAGGGATGACTTCATCCGGAATGCCTTTTTCCTTCAGGATCCGGCGTTCAACCGCCATGCCGTCAACGCAGCCGCGGTAAGTCTTGGAACAGACAAGGTCCTTGCTGGAGCAGGTCCCTTCTTAGAGGTAGAGGCTACGGATCCTCCGTGAGCATCTCTTGAAGTTCCGGTTACCAATTCCTTCTTGGCCAATCCGGAGCCACTAATATAGTGCTTACTCCTCTCCATCTTATCAATCTCAGTACCTTGGGTATGAGAGGCAGAGGAGGGAACCCATACACTGATTGGTACACCCACGGTGTTACCAGAGCATCTACAGCTATTGCCTGAGGGTCCCTTGACGTGGCGCAACACCTGTCGAGTTTTTCCCAACGGTTTATAATCATGTGGAAGACTTCTGGGTGAAGTCCTTACTCTCCCGGGTGGAGGTCGTGCTGAGGAAAACTGCTTCCCAGTTGTCCACTCCCGGAATGAAAACTGCTGACAGTGCTATCACATGGTTTTTCGCCCCGCGAAGAATCCTTGCAGCTTCTGCCATTGCCCTCCTGCTTCTTGTGGCACCCTGTCTGTTTACGTGGGTGACTGCCGTAATGTTGTCCGACTGGATCAACACCGGCTGACCTTGAAGCAGAGGTCTTGCTAAGCTTAGAGCATTGAAAATGGCCCTTAGCTTCAGGACATTTATGTGAAGTGATGTCTCCAGGCTTGACCATAAGCCCTGGATATTCCTTCCCTGTGTGACTGCTCCCCAGCCTCGCAGGCTGGCATCCGTGGCCACCAGGACCCAGTCCTGCATGCCGAATCTGCGGCCCTCTAGAAGATGAGCACTCTGCAACCACCACAGGAGGGATACCCTTGTCCCTGGTGACAGGGTTATCCGCTGAAGCATCTGTAGATGCGACCCGGACCATTTGTCCAGTAGGTTCCACTGGAAAGTCTTGCGTGGAATCTGCCGAATGGGATTGCTTCGTAGGAAGCCACCATTTTTACCCAGAATCCTTGTGCATTGATGCACTGAGACTTGGTTCGGTTTTAGGAGGTTCCTGACTAGCTCGGATAACTCCCTGGCTTTCTCCTCCGGGAGAAACACCTTCTTTCTGGACTGTGTCCAGGATCATCCCTAGGAACAGAAGACAAGTCGTCGGAACCAGCTGCGATTTTGGAATATTGAGAATCCAATCGTGCTGCCGCAACACTACCTGAGGTAGTGCTACACCGATCTCCAACTGTTCCCTGGATCTCACCCTTATCAGGGAATCGTCCAAGTAAAGGATAACTAAAATTCCCTTCCTTCGAAGGAATATCATCATTACGGTCATTACTTCAGTAAAGACCCGGGGTGCCGTGGACCATCCCTACAGCAGCGTCTGAACTGATAGTGACAGTTCTGTACCATAACCTGAGATACCCTTGGTGAGAAGGGTAAATTTTGACATGAAGGTAAGCATCCTTGATGTCCCGAGACATCATGTAGTCCCCTTCTTCCAGGTTTGCAATCACTGCTCTGAGTGACTCAATTTTGAATTTGAACCTCTGTATGTAAGTGTTCAAAGATTTTAGATTTTAGATTTTAAAATCGGTCTCACCGAGCCGTCTGGCTTCGGTACCACAATAGTGTGGAATAATACCCCGTTCCCTGTTGCAGGAGGGGTACCTTAATTATCACCTGCTGGGAATACAGCTTGTGAATGGCTTCCAAAACTGCCTCCCTGTTAGCGGGAGACGTCGGTAAAACAGACTTTTGGAAACGGCGAGGGGAATACGTCTCGAATTCCAATTTGTACCCCTGAAATATTACCTGAAGGATCCAGGGGTCTACTTGCGAGTGAGCCCACTGCGCACTGAAATTCATTGAGAACGGGCCCCCACCGTGCCTGAACTTGTAAAGCCCTAGCGTCATACTGAGAGCTTGGCAGAGGCGGAAAAGGGTTTCTGTCCCTGGGAACTGGCTGATCTCTGCAGCCATTTTCCTCTCCCTCTGTCACGAGCAGAAAAGAGGAACCCTTTTGTCCGCTTGCCAACCAGGACTGCGCCTGATAATACGGCGTCTTATTTTGAGAGGCGACCTGGGGTACATCCCCTTTTTTTTTTTTTTTTTTTTTAAGGCAATACTTCCAAATGCCGTTTGGAATCCGCATCACCTGACCACTTTACTGGTATAATTGGACAACGCACTTATACTTGATGCCAGTCGGCAAATATTCCGCTGTGCATCCTGCATATATAGAAATGCATCTTTTAATTGCTCTATAGGCAATAATATACTGTCCTTATCTAGGATATCAAATTTCCAGTCAGGGAATCCGACCACGCCAACCCAGCACTGCACATCCAGGCTGAGGCGATTGCTGGTCGCAGTATAACACCAGTATGTGTGTAAATACATTTTAGGATACCCTCCTGCTTTCTATCAGCAGGATCCCTAAGGGCGGCCATCTCCAGAGAGGGTAGAGCCCTTGTTCTTACAAGCGTGTGAGCGCCTTATCCCCCCTAGGGGGTGTTTCCCAACGCACCCTAACCTCTGGCGGGAAAAGGTATACTGCCAATAACTTTTTAGAAATTATCAATTGTTATCGGGGGGAAACCCACGCATCATCACACACCTCATTTTATTTCTCAGATTCAGGAAAACTACAGGAAGTTTTTCCTCACCAAACATAATACCCCTTTTTTTTTGGTGGTATTTATATTATCAGAAGAGTGTAAACTTTTTCCATTGCCTCAATCATGCAATGTGTGGCCCTATTGGAAATCACGGTTGTCTCTTCACCGTCGACACAGGAGTCAGTATCCGTGTCGGCGTCTGTATCTGAGGTAACGGGCGCTTTAGA
This sequence comes from Pseudophryne corroboree, assembly GCF_028390025.1. Lineage (NCBI taxonomy): Eukaryota > Metazoa > Chordata > Amphibia > Anura > Myobatrachidae > Pseudophryne > Pseudophryne corroboree. The sequence goes on from NC_086447.1 coordinate 445,664,583, forward strand.
GCCCCTGTATGAGACGTCTGGACATGCACAAGCTGAGTAGCCGGCTGTCTCATGTCAACCACTGTCTTTTATACAAAGCTGACACTGTCACGCAATTTCAACAGTACATCCACTCAGGTGTCGACCCCCCAGGGGGTGACAACACTATTACAGACACTCTACTCCGTCTCCTCATCATTTTTCTCCTCATACATGTCGACACAAACGTACCGACACACAGCACACACACAGGGAATGCTCTGATAGAGGACAGGACCCCACTAGCCCTTTGGGGAGACAGAGGGAGAGTTTGCCAGCACACACCAGAGCGCTATATATATACAGGGATAACCTTATATAAGTGTTTTTCCCTTTATAGCTGCTGTATTGTTTATACTGCGCCTAATTTGTGCCCCCCTCTCTTTTTTAACCCCTTTCTGTAGTGTAGTGACTGCAGGGGAGAGCCAGGGAGCTTCCCTCCAACTGAGCTGTGAGGGAAAATGGCGCCAGTGTGCTGAGGAGATAAGGACGCCGAGAAAGGGGCGGAGCCTATCATCCGTTTTCTTGTATGATTTGGCAGGGGTTAAATGCATCCATATAGCCCAGGAGTTATATGTGATGCATTTATTTTAGCCATAAAAGGTTTTCTATCGATTTATTGCGTCTCAGGGCGCTGCCCCCCCAGCGCCCTGCACCCTCAGTGACCGGAGTGTGAAGTGTGCTGAGAGCAATGGCGCACAGCTGCGGTGCTGTGCGCCTACCTTTATCTGAAGACAGGAAAGTCTTCTGCCGCCGATTTTTCCGGACCTCTTCGCTCTTCTGGCTCTGTAAGGGGGCCGGCGGCGCGGCTCCGGTGACCCATCCAGGCTGAACCTGTGATCGTCCCTCTGGAGCTAATGTCCAGTAGCCTAAGAAGCCCAATCCACTCTGCACGCAGGTGAGTTCGCTTCTTCTCCCCTTAGTCCCTCGATGCAGTGAGCCTGTTGCCAGCAGGTCTCACTGAAAATAATAAACCTAAACTAAAACTTTCACAAAGAGCTCAGGAGAGCCCCTAGTGTGCACCCTTCTCGTCGGGCACAGAAAATCTAACTGAGGCTTGGAGGAGGGTCATAAGGGGAGGAGCCAGTGCACACCAGGTGATCCTAAAGCTTTCTTAGATGTGCCCTGTCTCCTGCGGAGCCGCTATTCCCCATGGTCCTTACGGAGTTCCCAGCATCCACTAGGACGTCAGAGAAACAGGATTTTGGTACTCACCGATAAATCCTTTTCTTGGAGTCCATAGGGGATGATGGGATGGCTGTATTACAGTGGGGTATAGACGGGGTCCACAGAGCCGATGCACTTTTAAAAATCTATGAGTGTGTAGGCTCCTCCCCTCTATGTCCCCTCCCATAGCCCAGTCTAGAAAAAAGTCCCCGAAGAGAGAGGATCAGAACTGAATAAGAGGAGGAGGAAGAAAATAAAACTAAAGCAGAAAAACCCCAACAGTAAAAACTGGAACATGAACAACAATTGGGAACCAGAAACGATGTTAAGCCAGCTACAATGTAAGCTAGAACAACAAAAGCAAAAACACACCTCAAGAACTTACTGCGTACAGGGAAAGGAAAAGGCAAACAGCACAGTGGTGGGCGCCCAGCATCCCCTATGGACTCCAAGAAAAGGATCTATCGGTGAGTACCAAAATCCCGTTTTCTTTGTCATCCATAGGGGACGCTGGGATGGCTGTATTACAGTGGAGACATCCCAAAGCTGCCTTCACGGGCGGGAGAGTGCTGTTGACCCTGTAAGACTGAACGGCCGAACTGAGAGTCTGACGCTGCAAAAGTATCAAAACGATAAAACTTGATAAAAGTATGTTTTCCTGACCAAGTAGCCGCCCGACACAATTGTAAAGCCGAGACCCCCAGGCAGCTGCCCAGGAAGAGCCGACCGACCTTGTGGAGTGCGCTGTGATAGAAAGAGTTAATGGTCGTGAGGAAGACAGATAAGCCTGACGAATGACAGACAATCCACCTAGCAAGAGTCTGCTTAGAAGCGGACCAGCCCAATTTATTTGCATCATACAAAACAAAAGGAGTCCGACTTTCGCAGACGAGCCGTCCTCTTGACATAGATGCGAAGAGCTCACACCACATCCAAACTCCTTGTAGAAGGAGAAGCCTCTTGTAAAACTGGTACCACAATCTGTTGATTCACATGGAAAGCGGATACTAACTTTGAAAAAAAAGCTTGGCGGATTCATAAATCCGCCCTGTCCTATGATAAATTAAATATGGAGAACGGCAAGACAAAGCCCCCAATTCGGAAACCCTCCTAGCCGAAGCCAGAGCCAAGAGAAGCACCACCTTCCAGGAGAGAAATTTTAGGTCCGTAATATCCAAAGGTTCAAATAAAGGAGACTGAAGTCTAAAACGAAGGGTAGATCCCATGGAGCCGTAGAAGGAATAAAAGGAGGTTGCAATTACAAGACTCCCTGTAGAAAAGTCTATACCTTTAAAGAGCCCAGACGCAAACCAGCGTCTAAACCTGACTGTAGGAAACTGAAAAGACGGCCTAAATTAAACACTACCGCCGACACCTGACGGCGGTCACACCAAGAAATCTAGGCTTTCCAAATGCGGTAGTAATGTTGTGAAGTGACTTCCTTTCATGCACGCAGCATAGTCGGGATTACCGAAGCTGGGATACCCTTTCTTCTCAATAGTGCCTTCTCAACAGACACACCGTTAAAACGTAGCCGATGTAAGTTCGGATAAACAAAAGGACCCTGCTGAAGCAGATCTTCTCGTAGAGGCAAATGAAATGGCTCGTCGACGATAAGTGCTAGAAGGTTTGTATACCATACCCTGCGTGGCCAATCCGGAGCCACCAGGATTACCGTCACATCTTCTCGTTTCAGTCGTTTGAGAAGACGCGGAAGTAGAGGAAATGGTGGAAACAAGTACGCCATCCGAAACCTCCAAGGAGCTGTCAATGCGTCGACCGCCATCGCGTCCGGATCCCTGGTCCTGGACTAATAGCGCGGCAGCTTCTTGTTGTGTCGAGACGCCATGAGATCTACCTGAGGCCATCCCCAACGGGAGACCAGTTGTAAGAACACCTGGGGGTGAAGAGCCCATTCTCCTGGATGCAGATCCTGTCTGCTTAGAAAATCTGCCTCCCAGTTGTCCACTCCCGGTATGAAGATGGCTGAGAGTGCCATAAGATTTCTCTCTGCCCAAGTAAGGATTCGGGATACCTCCCTCATCGCCGATCTGCTCTTTGTACCTCTCTGTCGGTTTATGTATGCCACCGCCGTGGCGTTGTCCGATTGCACCTGTACAGCCTGTCCCTTTAGGATTGGAAAAGCTTGACAGAGAGCATTGTAGATCACTCGTAATTCCAAGATATTGATGGGCAGGAAGGACTCCTGGTTGGACCAACGACCCTGAAACTGGTGGTCCAAGGTCACTGCACCCCAACCCCGGAGACTTGCATCTATCGTCAAGAGTACCCCATTCTGAGGCTCGAAGGAACGGCCCATCAGCAGATGAGAAGTCTGCAACCATCACAGTAGCGATATTCTCGCCTGTGGGGAGAAGCGAACCAACCTGTGCAAGTGCAGATGCGATCCCGACCACTTGGATAGGGGGTCCAGCTGGAATGTCCTGGAGTGGAATCTGCCGTATTGAATTGCCTCGAAGGAGGCCACCATCTTGCCTAGCAGACGAATACAAAGATGAATGGAGACTCGGCGGGGTTGCAGGACCTGCCAAACTAAATCCTGTATTGTCCTGACCATGTCCAAGGGCAGAAATATTTGCTGTTCTACTGTGTCCAGGATCATTCCCAGGAACAACAATCTTTGCGTAGGTTCCAGATGAGACTTTTGAAAATTTAGAATCCAACCGTGCTGTAATAGGAGGGCTTGCGTCAGGACAATGGGGGTAATTCCAAGTTGATCGCAGCAGGATTTTTTTAGCAGTTGGGCAAAACCATGTGCACTGCAGGGGAGGCAGATTTAACATGTGCAGAGAGAGTTAGATTTGGGTGTGGTGTGTTCAATCTGCAATCTAATTTGCAGTGTAAAAATAAAGCAGACAGTATTTACCCTGCACAGAAATAAAATAACCCACCCAAATCTAACTCTTTCTGCACATGTTATATCTGCCTCCCCTGCAGTGCACATGGTTTTGCCCAACTGCTAAAAAAAATCCTGCTGCGATCAGCTCAGAATTACCCCCAATGTTCTGTAAGAGCGCCTCCCTGGAAGGAGCCTTTATGAGCAGGTCGTCCAGATAAGGAACCACATTCACCCATTAGGTCCTCAGTTGACTCATCATTTTCGACATCACCTTCGTGAACACTTGAGGGGCTGATGATCATCCGAATGGCAAAGCCTGAAATTGCTATTGACAATTTTGAAGGACAAACTGTAGGAAGGCTTGGTGTGGGGTCCAAATTGGAATGTGAAGTGTAGGCATCCCTTATATCTAGGGATACCAAGAACTCCTTAGTTTCCAAACCCGCAATTACTGCTCGCAGAGATTCAATCTTGAACTTGAAAATTTTTAGATAGGGGTTCAGGGACTTCAAATTCAAAATTGTCCTGACCGAGCCGTCCGGCTTCAGGACCACAAAAAAAACCCTTCTTTTGCTGCTGAGGTGGGACCGGAACAATTTCATCTGCTTGTAGTAACATGTGAATGGCTCCTTGCAGAATTACCTGTTTTTTCCTTTGAAACTGGTAAACCTGGAGGTAAAAAAAACCGAGGTGGTGGTTGCATCTCGAACTCTATTTTGAACCCCTGAGTAATGAGATCCCTTACCCCGGCGTTCTGACAAGTCAGTTTCCAAACATGACAGAACTTTTTGAGACGTGCACCCACTCCGGGATACACCAGGTGAGAGGGTAAACCGTCATGCGGCAGGCTTTGCAGGAGGCTTTGGATCCTGCTGGGGGGTGGTCGTGGCACGGCCCCATCCCTTGGCTCCCATTAGCCGTTGAAGCTCCTCTTCCGCGGCCTCTATATTTTGTAGGTGGTCGAAAGGAAGGTCCTGTGTAAGGACGTCTCTGAGGAGCTGCTGAAGGAAGATAGGTAGACTTACCTTCCGTAGCCTTTGAAATCCACATATCAAGCTCTTCTCCAAAAAGGGCCACTCCATCAAAAGGTAAACCCTCAGCACCTCGTTTGGATTCCTTATCAGCCAACCACTGTCGGAGCCAGAGAGCCCTCTGAGCTGACACCGCAATTGCTGAAATCCTAGAGTTTAGCAAGCCTATTTCTCTGGATGCTTCACAAGAGATATATAGCGCTGACTCTTGTATGTGTTGTGCTAGGTACCACTAACTCATCTGTGGGAAGGGCTCCTGAATCCCTGAAACTAATTTCTGAGCCAAGGCTGCAATGGCCCTACTTACCCAGCAACCAACAATGGTCGGTCGAAGGGTTACCCCTGCCACCGTGTAAATTGACTTTAAGGTGTTTTATTGTTTTCGGTCAGATGCTTCCTTAAGGGAGGTAACCCCCGTTACCGGAAGAACAATCTTCTTGGATAACCTCGAAACTGACGGATCCACTGTAGGCGGATTTTCCCACTTCTATTTGTTATCCATTGGAAGCGGATAACAGGTAAAAATTCTCTGAGGAATTTGAAACTTCGTATCCGGATGAGACCAAGCCTCCTCAAATAAAGTGTCTAATTCCTCTGCTACTGAAAACGACACAGAGGGTCTGGTATTTGTAAACATCTCTTACCGCTAGGATAAGTGTCTCAATCCCCCGAGATGCAGAATCGGATTCTTGCTGAGGATACTCCTCTTCTGATTCCTGAATAAAGTCTACTTCCTCCAGTGCTGGTACCTCCTCATCAGATTCTTCTGATTGTAGTACCACAGGTAACTGCCTTTTCTTAGCCACCTGTTTAGAGGGAAGAGAAGATTTCTGTGCAGAACCCATAACCGAAGCTAAACTTTCCACAGATTTACCCAAAGTCTAAGCCTGCGCAGGTTCAGGCGCCTGTCGTAATGATTCACTATCCCGTCTGGCTACCGCCAGTTCCAATGATAAATCTGACATCAGCCCTGTTAAAAGAGATAACCATGCTGGAGCAGTCTCCTGTGCTACAGGAGCCGACTGCGATGTAGACTTCGCTAAACACTGCTCACAGTACAATGAGACCTCAGATGACGTCTGAGTAAATTTATTTCCACAATTCTTGCAAGAAAATAATTTCTGTGAGCCTTTACAGGCTGTTTTGTTAGCCATGTTCCAAACTCACTGCAGAGATAAGGGGCCTAGAGAAAACTGAAAGAGAGAGAGAGCGGGGGGGGGGGGACAGCGAGAGCGCTCAGAGGGGAGGAGTGCACACTAATTTCTCTATACTCACTCATATATAATAGCTCAGATCTGTCACTATGTGAATTCTGTGGACAACGCTGGGCGTGGCTAGGAGCTCTCATTGGGTTAGTGGCAGGTCTATCACACCCAGTCCACAGCTGTTTGGGCAAGAAACGCCCTCCCACACAGGTTACATCCAATCCAGAGCAGGATTAACAATGGGGCTGATGGAGCTTCAGCTACAGGCCCACACCCCAAAATAGGCCCACTGCATCTGCAGCAACATACCCTCCAACAATTTACACATAAAAATCGGTACAATCATGGCCACACCCCTTTTCCTATACTTTCAATAGAAGCTTGGAAAGTCAGAAATTGGTACAGACCATAAAAAAAAGGTACTGTTCCTGCCAAAAAGGTACAGTTGGAGGGTATGAAGCAAGTCTCTGCGCTGTAGATAGGGGAAAAAAATCTTTTTATTGCGGCGTCCTATGTCCTGCTGCCAGTCCGCCTGCCCCCTCCGGCATCAACAATCCCCACTCCCTAGCCATGGCGCAGGTGGAACAAAAGCTGCTGCGGCCACCGGCATAGATGTGTATGAATGCGGCACAGTGGAAGGCTTTCATAGCCCTTCCTGCGCCGCATATTCTCCGAGCCCCGAAGCATCCTCTGCGCATGATGTTACAGAAGTGCCTCCCCGCCACAGACGCACCCAGATCCCCAGAGGCCCTGACTCCGCAACACAGCAACTGGCCTGCTGGCCTGGAACCCCCGAGATGGCTAATGTAATGGATAGAGTGGGTGATATCACTGAGGGTAATGTCTGGACGCTGAATCAATATAAAAGGTGACAGTGCTGTGCAGTGGCACTGACACTACACAGCACTCTCACCTTTTATATTGATTCAGCGAGTCAGTCAGTTCTGCCAGCCAGTCACTGTTGTTAGCGCCGATGTCCCAACGCGCCGCATTAAAAGGGAAGTAGATGCACTAAATAAACTGCAGCTCCCAGCAGCCCTTAGCGCCGGAGCATTCCGGCGCTAAGGGCTGCTGGGAGCTGTAGTTTATTGAGTCCTTCTTCTTCCCTGTAATGCAGCACGTTGGGACACCGGCGCTAACGGGTGGTATTCATGTGACCGCCTGTCAGCTGACCGACAGTCACATGACCTCCTCCACCAGCCCGACGGGTCAGTATCCCGATGGTCGGCATGCCGACCAACACGGACTATTTCCACTCGTGAGTGTCCACGACACCCATAGAGTGGGAATAGAACCCGTGGCGACCGCAGGTCGCCACCGAGCCCGCAGCGTGGCGAGCGCAGCGAGCCCGCAAGGGGCTTGCTGCACTCGCCCCTCCCCGCCGGGATCCCGGCGTCGGTATGCTGCCGGGATCCCGGCGTCGGTAAGCTGACCGGCGGTCTCCTGACCGCCGGTCAGCAGTACTATACCCGCGCTAGCAACAGTGACTGGCTGCTTGGCTGCTGTGCGAATCTCCGGGAGAGGCCCTGTCAAAGGGAGGAGAGCAGCTTAGCTGCTTCCAGGAGGAGAAGCATTACCCGCCCGTCCCCCACTCGCAGTACCTCCGGGAGCCATCCGCGGCACCCCCCCACACCACCCCCACCCCTCCCCCACCTGCAGCACCCCCACAACCGCTCCTCCCCCACCCGCGGTGGCTCCGGACACGCTCCCCCACCCGCGGCACCATCGCATTCGCCACTCCCCCAACCACAGCACCTACTAGGTGATTCATCAGGCCCTGCGTGTGCTGTTCACGACGTTGCAAGGGGCTACGACCCCTTAACCATTGCGCGCTCTTTGTTCATGCAATATTTAACCACTCACACAATTATGATTGGAGGTAATACTCCATATAATTAAAATATTGCACGCCACAAGGGCGTGCAAGGGTTAAGGGGGCGTATCCCCTTATGATGGTGTGAAGAGCGCACATAGTGCGCGATGAATCACCTAGTATACAGTAACAGTGTATGTTAGTCCTGTATTAAACAGGCTAAAGCACCTAATAAACTCCCCCTGCTATCCCCACTGTAAGAAAATAGGATTTTAATACCTACCGGTAAATCCTTTTCTCTTAGTCCGTAGAGGATGCTGGGGTCACCATTAGAACCATCGGGTATAGACAGGATCCGCAGTAGACATGGGCACTTTAAGACTTTGAAGGTGTGAACTGGCTCCTCCCTCTATGCCCCTCCTCCAGACTCCAGTTATAGGAACTGTGCCCAGGGAGACGGACATTTCGAGGAAAGGATTTATTGTTAAACTAAGGTGAGATTCATACCAGCTCACACCTCAAGCATGCCGCCCAACGTGGCATTTAACAGAACACAAACCAACGGCATGAACATTTGCAGCAGCATGCGGACAATAAACGTAACAACATGTGTGTAACCACAACTAATAATTGTAGATACAGTACGCACTGGGACGGGCGCCCAGCATCCTCTACGGACTAACAGAAAAGGATTTACCGGTAGGTATTAAAATCCTATTTTCTCATACGTCCTAGAGGATGCTGGGGTCACCATTAGAACCATGGGGTTATACCAAAGCTCTAGAACGGGCGGGAAAGTGCGGATGACTCTGCAGCACCGATTGACCAAACTTGAGGTCTTCATCGGCCAAGGTGTCAAACTTGTAGAACTTTGCAAAGGTGTTTGACCCCAACCAAGTAGCTGCTCGGCAAAGTTGCAATGCCGAGACCCCCCGGGCAGCCACCCAGGATGAGCCCACCTTCCTAGTAGAATGGGCCTTCACAGATTCCGGTAATGGCAATCCGGCCGTGGAATGAGCATGCTGAATCGTGTTACAGATCCAGGGTGTAATGGTCTGCTTGGAAGCAAGACATCCAACCTTGTTGGGAGCATACAGGACAAACAGAGCCTCTGTTTTCCTAATCTGAGCCGTTCCAGTGACATAAATCTTCAAAGCTCTGACCACATCCAGAGATTTTTACTCAGCGAAGGCGTCAGTAGCCACAGACACCACAATAGGTTGGTTCATGTGGAAAGATGAAACCACCTTCGGTAGAAATTGTTGACGTGTCCTCAATTCAGCTCTATCTTCATGGAAGATCAAATAAGGGCTCTTGTGAGACAAGGTCGCTAACTCAGACACCCGCCTTGCAGATGCCAAGGCCATCAAGATGACCACTTTCCAAATGAGGAATTTCAACTCCACCTTCCGTAAAGGTTCAAACCAATGTGATTGAAGGAACTGCAACACCACATTAAGATCCCATGGTGCCACTGGAGGCACAAATGGGAGGTTGGATGTGCAACACGCCTTTCACGAAAGTCTGAACTTCTGGAAGGGAGGCCAATTGTTTCTGAAAGAAAACCGATAAGGCTGAAATCTGTACCTTAATTGAGCCCAATTTTAGGCCCGCATCCACACCTGCTTGTAGTAAATGGAGAAAACGTCCTAGCCGAAACTCTTCCGTAGGAGTCCCCTTGTATTCACACCAAGAAACATATTTTCTCCAAATACGGTGGTAATGTTTAGACGTTACCCCTTTTCTGGCCTGAATAAGTGTGGGAATGACTTCACTGGGAATACCCTTACGGGCTAGGATTTTGCGCTCAACTGCCATGCCGTCAAACGTAGCCGCGGTAAGTCCTGATACACTCACGGCCCCTGTTGTAACAGGTCCTCGCGCAGAGGAAGAGGCCAGGGATCTCCTATGAGTAATCCCTGATGATCTGGATACCAAGCCCTCCTTGGCCAGTCTGGGACAATGAAGATCGCCCAGATCTTTGTTCTTCTTATGATCTTTAGAACTTTTGGAATGAGAGGAAGTGGAGGGAATACATACACCGACTGAAAAACCCACGGTGTCACCAGAGCATCCACTGCAATTGCTTGAGGGTCCCTTGACCTGGAACAATATCTCTGAAGCTTCTCGTTGAGGCAAGATGCCATCATGTCTACTTGAGGAACTCCCCAAAGACCTGTCACGTCTGCGAAGACTTCTTGGTGGAGGACCCACTCTCCTGGATGGAGATCATGTCTGCTGAGGAAGTCTGCTTCCCAGTTGTCCACTCCTGGAATGAAGATCGCTGACAGAGCGCTTGTATGCTTTTCCGCCCAACGGAAAATTCTTGTGGCTTCTGCCATTGCTGCTCTGCTTTTTGTTCCGCCCTGACAGTTTATGTACGCTACTGCTGTTACATTGTCCGACTGGATCAGTACAGGCAGATCTCGAAGAAGATTGTGACTGCCCCCCAGCCTCTGAGGCTTGCATCCGTGGTCACTAGGATCCAGTCCTGTATCCTGAACCTGCACCCCTCTAGGAGGTGAGAGCTGTGCAGCCACCACAGGAGTGATACCCTGGTCTTGGAAGACAGGATTATCCTCCGGTGCATGTGTAGGTGGGACCCGGGCCACTTGTCCAACAGGTCCCACTGGAACACTCTGCCAAAATGAATAGCCTCGTAGGCCGCAACCATCTTCCCCAGCAACCGAATGCATTGATGAATTGACACTCTTGCTGGTTTCAGAATTTGTTTGACCAGACTCTGAAGTTCCAGAGCCTTTTCCACTGGAAGAAAGACTCTGTAGTTCTGTGTCCAATATCATTCCCAAAAACGACAACCGCGTCATCGGAATCAACTGTGATTTTGGCAAGTTTAGGAGCCAACCACGTTGCTGAAGAACTGTCAGGGAGAGTGCAACGTTTTGCACCAACTGGTCCCTGGATCTCGCCTTTATCAGGAGATCGTCCAAGCACGTGATAATCGTGACTCCTTGCTTGAGAAGGAGAACCATCATCTCCGCCATCACTTTGGTGAAAATCCTCGGAGCCGTGGACAGACCAAATGGCAACGTTTGAAATTGGTAATGACAATCTTGTATTGCAAACTTCAGGTAAGCCTGATGCGGAGGATAAATGGGAAAATGTAGGCATCCTTTATGTCCACCGACACCATAAAATCCCCTTCCTCCAGACTGGAGATCACTGCTCGGAGAGACTCCATCTTGAATTTGAATTTCTTTAGGAAGAAATTTAGGGATTCCAGGTTTAGGATTGGTCTGACCGAGCCGTCCGGCTTCGGGACCACAAACAGGCTTGAATAAAAACCTTCTCCCTGTTGTGACTGGGGAACCCTGACGATAACTTGATTTTGACACAACATTTGTATTGCGTCGCAAACTGCCTCCCTGTCTGGAAGAGAGGCTGGTAAGGTCGGTTTGAAAAAACGGCGAGGGGGAACGTTTTGAAACTCCAGCTTGTACCCTTGGGATACTATTTGTAAAACCCATGGCTCTAGGTCCGAACGAACCCAAAACTGACTGAAGAGTTTGAGACGTGCCCCCACCGGTGCGGACTACCGCATAGGAGCCCCAACGTCATGCGGTGGAATTGGCAGAAGCCTGGGAGGACTTCTGCTCCTTGGAGCCTGACAAGGCTGGCGATCGTTTACCTCTTCCTCTAGTAGCAAGGAAGGAAGAACCTCGGCTCTTTCTGTATTTATTGGGCCGAAAGGACTGCATCTGATAGTGGTGCGTTTTCTTTTGTTGTGGAGGAACATAAGGCAAAAAGGATGACTTACCCGCGGTAGCTGTAGATACCAAATCATCAAGGCCGTCGACAAATAAGGCCTTACCTTTATATGGTAGAGATTCCACACTTTTCTTGGAATCAGCATCAGCATTCCATTGGTGAATCCACAACGCTCGTCTAGCTGAGACTGCCATGGCATTGGCCTTTGATCCCAAAAGACCAATATCTCTTGCAGCTTCCTTAAGGTATGCTGCAGCGTCCTTGATATAACCCAGCGTTAAGAGGATGCTATCCCTATCTAGGGTATCTATTTCAGAAGACAAGTTGTCTGCCCACTTTTCGATAGCACTACTTACCCACGCAGACGCAATGACAGGTCTGAGTAGCGTACCTGTGGTCGCATAAATGGACTTTAACGTAGTTTCTTGTTTACGGTCCGCAGGATCCTTAAGGGCCGCTGTGTCAGGTGACGGGAGCGCCACCTTTTTAGACAAACGTGACAGGGCCTTGTCCACAGTGGGGGGTGACTCCCACTTTTCCCTATCCGCCGAGGGAAACTGATAAGCGACCGTAATTCTTTTGGGAATCTGAAACTTTCTGTCAGGACCTTCCCAGACTTTTTCAAATAGCGTGTTCAGTTCATGAGAGGGAGTAAACATTATCTCAGGTTTCCTTTCCTTATAAATACAGACCCTTTTATCAGGGACAGCCGGGTCCTCAGTGATATGTAATACATCTTTAACTGCCACAATCATGTACTGAATGCTTTTTGACAATTTTGGATCTAATCTGGAATCGCTGTAGTCGACACTGGAATCAGAGTCCGTGTCGGTAGCAGTGTCTGCCAACTGGGCCAACGTACGTTTTTGTGACCCTGAGGGAACCTGACTTTGCAATAACATATCTTCCACAGATTTCTTCCATGCCTGGGTCTGAGACTCAGACTTGTCCAGCCTCTTACTAATAAGAGCCACATTAGCATTCAAGGCGTTCAACACATTTACCCAATCAGGCGTCGGCGGTGCCGACATGGTCACCCCCACTTCCTTTTGTGTCCCTAATACAGCCTCCTCCTGGGAAGAGCCTTCAGCCTCAGACATGTCGACACACGTGCACCAAACACCCACAGACACACCGGGCATATAGAGGACAGACCCACAGTAAAGCCTGTCAGAGAGACACAGAGGGGATTTGCCAGCTCACACCCCAGCGCTAAATCAGCGGTTCTGAAGCGCCCAATAAATGCCCCAGACCTGGAGAACTTTTAATATAAAGTATATTGCACTAAATTAGCCAGTGCCCCCCCCCCCCCCCCATTTTGCACCCTGATACTTGTCAGTGTGAAGGAAGGAACAGCATCTCTGCAGCCTGATGGGGAGGAAATGGCGCCGAGTGAGCTGTGAGGACGAAACTCCGCCTCCTTAATGGCGCACTTCCGTCCCGCTTCTTTTACTATATGATTATACTGGCGGGGGTTTAGGACAGTGCCTCGGCACTAATGTCCCCTCTTGCCAGTGTCCACTGAGGATTTATTAGCTGCCCAGGGCGCCCGCGCGCCCCCCCCCCCCCCCCGCGCGCGCCCTGTAGTGCTGTGTGTATGTGGGAGCTTGGCGTGCAGCGTCCACGCGCTGTGCGGTACCTCAGAGAATGCAGTCACTGAAGTCTTCTTTTCTTCTGCTACTCACCGGTCTTCTGACTTCTGGCTCTGTAAGGGGGTGACGGCCGGCTGCGGGAGTGAGCATCTAGGCGTACCCAGCGATCAGCACCCTCAGGAGCTAATGGTGTCCTGTAGCCAGAAGTAGAGCCCTTGAACTCACTGGAAGTGGGTCATACTCCTCTCCCCTAAGTCCCACGAAGCAGGGAGACTGTTGCCAGCAGCCTCCCTGAACATAAAAAACCTAACAAAAAGTATTTTTCAGAGAAACTCAGTAGAGCTCCCTGTAGTGCGTCCAGTCTCACTGGGCACAATTCTAAAACTGGAGTCTGGAGGAGGGGCATAGAGGGAGGAGCCAGTTCACACCCTTTCCAAGTCTTAAAGTGCCCATGTCTCCTGCGGATCCCGTCTATACCCCATGGTTCTTATGGTGACCCCAGCATCCTCTAGGACGTATGAGAAAGCTATACGACAAAAAATTTAGCTTGAAATGTGCTGAAAACAATGGTTTTTATCCCAGCTATTTATGACTTTTCTGATCCCAGCTATTTATGACTTTTCTGAGCTGAGATACTGCATTTACCCCATATGTCCGCAACAGTAACAAAAATGCCATACACCATGATAAATAAATGGCCGCCATCTTCATATGACGGTAAATAAAAATAAAGTAGTGGTGCTTTTTGACTACCAACTTACAGGGGTCATCATAACATTTAAAAATAAAATGGTCAAGCAACCAGATCTAGACCACTCCACATGGATTGACCCATATATTTGTGCCTTGTCTTTTAAATAATGAAATTCAGTTACAGCTTGTATTATATAATGTGTTAGACAATGCAAATTATACATTTTATTGATTCATTAATTTAGATACTGTAGTGTACCTAAGTAGCCTTGCTTACTTTAACTGAATGAGGAAAATAAGATCAATTTAAAGCTTATTATAATTAGAATACATTTGGAAATATTAACTCCATGTGAACATAAAACCAAAGAATCAGTATTATAGTCTCACCTGCTGTACGAGATGTCTTTTTCTTCTTTGCACTTGGCTTGAACACAAAACATCCCTACAATCACACATACATGAAGAACTGAGAACAACAAAAGGTATATAGAGCAACTGGTGATTGGCTAAAAACTCGGACCTAATCACTGACCTAAACAGAGATGGGCAACATACCAGCAGCAACACTAATGTGAGAGAAACAAGTGTTACCCCTATAAAAAACAAATCTGTCACTTCAATATGACTTTGGGATGAACAGATTTTCCACCAATTTTTGAAAGCTAGGGGTATATTTACTATAGTGCGGATTTATAAAAGTGGATATGTCATCCACCTGTGGCACTGGTTTAGAATGTGCACAATGATAAAACAATGCCTGTTTAGAAGTGGCATTAAAAGCAATGTATCAATCATGAAACAGATTACACAGAATGAGGTGAAACAGAGTAAAGAGGGCCTTGTTGATCTAAACCCCAGTCATCTTTAGCTGTTATTAGATACAGAACAGGGCCTGCATAATAAACCTGACTTACTGTAGTTTTAATAAACCAAATCCAGACAGATTGGGGGTGGGGTGTGGGGGTGTTTTGGGGAGAAAAATTGCTAAACAATAATCTTTATTTTTAGGTCACATATTAGGATTGTTTTTTTTACTATATAAAGAATATATACATTTACTCAGGGATGTAAACAGAAAAAAAAGAAAAGAAATAGGATTTTAATACCTACCGGTAAATCCTTTTCTCCTAGTCCGTAGAGGATGCTGGGGTCCATTTCAGTACCATGGGGTATAGACGGTCCTGCAGGAGCCATGGGCACTTTAAGACTTTTCAAGGGTGTGAACTGGCTCGTCCCTCTATGCCTCTCCTCCAGACATCAGTTATAGGAATTGTGCCCAGGGAGACGGACATTTTGAGGAAAGGATTTACTTTTATACTAATGGTGAGATTCATACCAGCTCACACCTCAACCATGCAGCACAACATGGCATTCAACATGACACACGCCAATAGGCATAAACCATTTACAGCAACATGCTGAAAACAAATGAAACACAACTTGTGTAACTATAAAGAACAAACTTCAGGTAAAGTACGCACTGGGTCGGGTGCACAGCATACTCTACGGACTAGGAGAAAAGGATTTACCGGTAGGTATTAAAATCCTATTTTCTCATATGTCCTAGAGGATGCTGGGGTCCACTTCAGTACCATGGGGTTATACCAAAGCTCCAGTACGGGCGGGAGAGTGCGGATGAGCCTGCAGTACCGATTGACCAAACTTGAGGTCCTCATCGGCCAAGGTGTCAAACTTATAAAATTTAGCAAATGTCTTTGACCCTGACCAAGTAGCTGCTCGGCAAAGTTGTAAAGCCGAGACGCCCCGGGCAGCCGCCCAGGATGAGCCCACTTTCCTAGTAGAATGAGCCTTCACCGACTTCGGTACCGGCAAGCCTGCCGTAGAATGAGCGTGCTGAATTGTCCCTCTGATCCAGCGCGCAATAGTCTGCTTAGAAGCAGGACACCCAATCTTGCTGGGAGCATACAGGACAAACAGAGCCTCTGTTTTCCGTAATCGAGCTGTTCTTGCGACATAAATCTTCAAAGCTCTAACCACAGCTAGAGACTGTGACTCAGTGAAAGTGTCAGTAGCTACTGGCACCACAATAGGTTGGTTTATGTGGAAGGACGAAACCACCTTTGGAAGAAATTGTTGACGAGTTCTTAACTCTGCCCTATCTTCATGGAACATCAGGTAAGGGCTCTTGTGAGACAAGGCACCCAACTCAGACACCCGCCTTGTGGATGCCAAGGCCAAAAGCATCACCACTTTCCAAGTGAGAAACTTCAATTCTATCTCCAGTAGAGGTTCAAATCAATCTGATTGAAGGAACTGCAACACCACATTAAGGTCCCATGGTGCCACTGGAGGCACAAATGGAGGCTGGATGTGCAGAACCCCTTTCACGAACATCTGAACTTCTGGAAAAGGAGGCCAATTGTTTTTTAAAGAAAACTGATAAGGCCGAAATCTGGACCTTGATTGACCCCAATCTGAGGCCCGCATCCACACTAGCCTGCAGAAAATGGAGAAAACGTCCCAAGTGAAACTCTTCCGTAGGAGCCTTCTTGGACACATATTATCTCCAAATACGGTGGTAATGTTTAGACGTTACGCCTTTCCTGGCCTGAATAAGAGTGGGGATGTCTTCCTTGGGAATACCCTTTCGGGCTAGGATCCGACGCTCAACAGCCATGCCGTCAAACGTAGCCGCGGTAAGTCTTGATACACACACGGCCCCTGCTGTAGTAGGTCCTCTCGAGGAGGAAGAGGCAGAGGATCTTCTATGAGCAACTCCTGAAGATCTGGATACCAAACCCTCCTTGGCCAGTCTGGGGCAATGAAGATTGCTCAAACTCTTGTTATTATTATTTTGAGAACTTTTGGAATCAGTGGAAGTGGAGGGAAAACATATACCGAACGAAAAACCCACTTGGTCACCAATGCATCCACTGCTATTGCTTGAGGGTCTCTCGACCTGGAACAATATCTCTGAAGCTTCTTGTTTAGACGAGATGCCATCATGTCTACTTGAGGAACTCACCAAAGACTTGTCACCTCTGTGAAGACTTCTTGGTGGAGGCCCCACTCTCCTGGATGGAGATCGTGTCTGCTGAGGAAGTCTGCTTCCCAGTTGTCCACTCCCGGAAGGAAAATTGCTGACAGAGCTCTAACATGTCTTTCTGCCCAGAGGAGAATCCTTGTCACCTCTGCCATTGCCGCTCTGCTTTTCGTTCCGCCTTGCCCGTTTATGTACGCGACTGCTGTTACATTGTCCGACTGGATCTGCACGGGATCTTGAAGAAGATGTACCGCTTGTAGAAGGCCGTTGTAAATGGCTCTCAATTCCAGAACGTTTATGTGAAGGCAGGCTTCCTGACTTGACCATTTTCCTTGGAAGCTTTCCCCCTGTGTGACAGCTCCCCAGCCTCGGAGACTTGCATTCGTGGTTATTAGTACCCAGTCGTGAATCCCAAACCTGCGTCCCTCTAGTAGGTGAGAACTGTGTAGCCACCACAGGAGCTAAATCCTGGCTTTGGGGGACAGGATTATTTTCCGGTGCATGTGTAGGTGGGATACGGACCACTTGTCCAACAGGTCCCACTGGAATACTCTGGCATGAAATCGGCCAAACTGTATGACCTCGTAGGCCGCTACCATTTTCCCCAACAACCGAATGCATTGATAAATCGACACGCTTGTTGGTTTCAATATTTGTTTGACCATTTTCTGGATTTCCAGAGCCTTTTCCACTGGAAAAAATACTCTCCGTACTTCTGTGTCCAGAATCATCCCTAAAAAGAACAATCTTGTCATCGGTTCCAACTGCGACTTTGGAAAATTCATGATCCAACCGTGTTGTTGGAGTATTGACAGGGAGAGTGCGATGTTCTGCACCAACTGTTCCCTGGATCTCGCTTTTATCAGGAGATCGTCCATATAAGGAATTATATTGACTCCTTTTTAACGAAGGAGGACCATCATCTCCGCCATCACCTTGGTAAATACCCTCGGTGCCGTGGAGAGTCCGAACGGCAACGTCTGAAACTGTTAATGGCAATCCTGTATTGCGAATCTCAGATAAGCTTGGTGAGGAGGATAAATGGGAACATGCAAGTAAGCATCTTTTATGTCTACTGACACCATGAAGTCCCCCTCTTCCAGACTGGAAATCACTACCCTCAGAAATTCCATCTTGAACTTGAACCTTTTCAGGTAGAGATTCAGATTTTTCAGGTTTAAAATCGGTCTGACCGAGCCGTCCGGTTTCGGAACTACAAAGAGGCTTGAATAAAAAAACCTTCTCCTTACTGTGCCAAGGGTACCAGGACAATGACCTGATCCTGACATAATTTTTGAATTGCCGTTGTTACTGCCTCTCTTCCCGGAAGAGAAGCTGGCAAGGTCGCTTTGAAAAATCGGCATGGGGGGACGTTTTGAAACTCTAGTTTGTACCCATGGGACACTATTTGTAAGACCCATTGGTCCAGGTCAGATTGAATCCAGATTTGGCTAAAAAGTTTCAGACGTGCTCCCACCCGAGCGGACTCCAGCAAGGGAGCCGCAGCGTTATGCTGCAGATTTGGCAGAAGCAGGGGTGGACTTCTGCTCCTGCGATCCGGGAGACGCTGCGGATTTCATTCCTTTTCCCCTTCCCCTACCTGCAAAAAAGGGGGAACCTTTGGCCTTTTTGTATTTGTTGTGCTGAAAGGACTGTATGTGAGAGTGATGTGTCTTTTTCGCCGGTGTAGGAGCATAAGGCAAGAATGTCGTCTTACCTGCGGTAGCCGAGACTAACGCATCCAACCCATCACCAAACAAGGCCTCACCTTTATATGGGAGAGCCTCCATATATCTTTTGGAATCTGCATCAGCATTCCACTGGCGAATCCACAACGCCCTCCGAGCCGATACTGCAATGGTAGCGGTTCTTGATCCCAAGAAACCAATATATTTCATGGTTACTAGTACGTATGCAGCAGAGTCTTTGATATGACCTAACGTTAGGAGAATCTATTGTGTCAATGTCTAATGACAAGTTTTCTGACCACTTTTCAATAGCACTACTCACCCACTAACAGACAATGGTAGGCCTGAGTAGTGTCCCATTGGCCACATAAATAGATCACCTCACTCACTTGCGGTCTGTCGGCTCCTTAAGTGAAGCCATTCCAGGTGCAGGGAGAAACACCTTTTCTCTTTAATGACAGGGCCCTGTCTAAAATGCGGGGTGACTCCCACCTTTTTTGGAAAAAGGTAAGCTGCCTGAGGTGGAGGGAAAATTACATTACTTCTTTACTGAAGTAAACCCTCTCCTTGTGGTAAAAGAGGGGGCTTTGTAACTTCTAACATCTCCTTTATAGCTAAAACATGTTTTGAATGCTTTTTTGCTAACTACTACTTGTGCAAATTTGTATGTGACCCAGAAAGGTCCCTGTGGATGAAAGGCAGAATATTAAAAATCACATCTTCAACAGATTATTTTCATTTTCTGTATGAGATTCAGTCCAACCTCTTATTCACACTATCATGTAACCTTTTACCCAGTCAGGCTCTTGGTGTCATATTACACCTCTGTGTCCCTAACATGTCTCCACAGAGTTCCCTGCCACAGACATGTCACACACGTGCACAACCGCACCACAGACACTCCGGGACTTATAGGGGGGCAGACCCACAGTAAAATCTGTCAGAGGGACACAGATTTGATTTGCCAGTTCACAACCCAGCGCCAGTAACACAATGTCTGTGAACACAAAATGCCCACTGATACGTAGCGCTTTTATAATGTTAATCACACAATTATATAGCACCAAATTCACTGTGGCCCCCCCTGTTTTGCACCCTGATACTTGTTCAGTAGTGGAGGAGGACCAGCGTTGTCTCTGCAGCCTGAGGAGAGAGTGAGAATGGCGCTGAGCAGTGTGCTG
This sequence comes from Pseudophryne corroboree, assembly GCF_028390025.1. NCBI lineage: Eukaryota > Metazoa > Chordata > Amphibia > Anura > Myobatrachidae > Pseudophryne > Pseudophryne corroboree. Next base: position 445,684,567 of record NC_086447.1, read on the forward strand.
GCTGACTGAGGAGGAAGCTCCACTCTTCAATGGTGTGTTTCTCCTCAGCTTTTATGAGGTAATTTTTTATACTGGCGGGGGTAGGACTGTGCCTCAGCAACTTATGCCCCTTATTTATGCCAGTTTCCATAGGTTTCATGCTGCCCAGGGTGTCCGCGCCCTGCAACCTGCAGTGCCTGTGTATGTGTGGGCAACATGGCGCGCTGCGCTAGCCGCGCGGTACCTTTAGCCGTCACTTTCTTGATTGAAGATCTGTCTTCTGACTTCTGGCTCTGTGAGGAGGTTGACGGCGTGCTGTGGGAGTGAGCATCTAGGCACGGCTAGCGTTCAGTTCCCTTCAGGAGCTAATGGTGTCCTGTCAGCCAGAAGCAGAGCCATAAAACTCTTTAGGAAGTTGGTTCCTACTTCTGCCCCCTCAGTCCCACGAAGCAGGGAGACTGTTGCCAGCAGTTCTCCCTGAAAATAAAAAACCTAACATAAGTCTTTTCAGAGAAACTCAGTAGATCCGCAGGAGGCATGGGCACGCTATAAGACTTTGAATGGGTGTGAACTGGCTCCTCCCTCTATGCCCCTCCTCCAGACCTCAGTTATAGGAACTGTGCCCAGAGGGGACGGACATTTCGAGGAAAAGGATTTTGTTAAACTAAGGGTGAGATACATACCAGCTCACACCACACCACACCGTACAACATGGCATTTAACTAAACCCAGTTAACAGTGTGAACCAAAACAGATAAGCAACAGTCTGACCCTTACCAACACAACCTTTGTGTAACACAAGCAATAACTATATACAATTACTGCAGATAGAGTCCGCACTGGGACGGGCGCCCAGCATCCTCTACGGACTAAAATCCTATTTTCTCCTTCGTCCTAGAGGATGCTGGGGACTCCAAAAGAACCATGGGGTTTATACCAAAGCTCCAAACCGGGCGGGAGAGTGCGGATGACTCTGCAGCACCGATTGAGCAAACATGAGGTCCTCATCAGCCAGGGTATCAAACTTGTAGAACTTTGCAAAAGTGTTTGACCCCGACCAAGTAGCTGCTCGGCAAAGCTGTAATGCCGAGACGCCTCGGGCAGCTGCCCAAGATGAGGCCACCTTCCTAGTGGAATGGGCCTTCACCGATTTCGGTAACGGCAATCCAGCCGTGGAATGAGCCTGCTGAATCGTATTACAGATCCAGCATGCAATAGTCTGCTTAGAAGCAGGAGCGCCAACCTTGATGGCCGCATACAGGACAAACAGCGCCTCTGTTTTCCTCACCCGAGCCGTTCTGGCTACATAAATTTTCAAAGCCCTGACCACATCTAGAGACTTTGGATCAGCCAAGGCTTCGGTAGCCACAGGCACCACAATAGGTTGGTTCATGTGAAATGAAGAAACCACCTTTGGTAGAAATTGTTGACGAGTTCTCAACTCCGCTCTATCCTCATGGAAAACGAGATAGGGGCTTTTGTTAGACAAAGTCGCCAATTCGGACACCCGCCTTGCGGATGCGAAGGCCAATAGCATGGTCACTTTCCAAGTGAGAAATTTCAACTCAACCTTTTGTAAAGGTTCAAACCAATGTGACGTAAGGAACTGTAACACCACGTTAAGGTCCCACGGTGCCACTGGGGGCACAAATAGAGGTTGGATGTGTAGTACGCCCTTCACGAAAGTCTGTACTTCTGGAAGTGAGGCTAATTCCTTTTGAAAGAAAATTGATAAGGCCGAAAACTGCACTTTAATGGAGCCTAACTTCAGGTCCGCATCCACACCTACTTGCAAAAAGTGGAGAAAACGCCCCAGCTAAAATTCTTCCGTAGGAGCCTGCTTGGATTCACACCAAGACACATATTTTCTCCAAATACGGTGATAATGCTTCGCCATTACCTCCTTTCTAGCTTTAAGTAGAGTGGGGATGACTTCCCTGGGAATACCCTTCCTAGCTAGGATTTGGCGTTCAACCGCCATGCCGTCAAACGCAACCGCGGTAAGTCCTGGAACACGCACGGCCCTTGCTGTAACAGATCCTCTCTTAGAGTAAGAGGTCAGGGATCTCTGGTGAGTAATTCCTGAAGATCCGGATACCAGGCACTCCGTGGCCAATCTGGAACAACGAGTATCGCCTGAACCCCTGTTCTTCTTATGATCCTTATCACCTTTGGAATGAGTGGAAGTGGAGGGAACACATAGACCGACCGAAACACCCACGGCGTCACTAGTGCGTCCACTGCTATTGCTTGAGAGTCCCTTGACCTGGAACAATATGTCTGAAGCTTCTTGTTGAGGCGAGACGCCATCATGTCTATTTGAGGAAGTCCCCAACGACTTGTCACTTCTGCAAAGACTTCTTGATGAAGACCCCACTCTCCTGGATGGAGATCGTGTCTGCTAAGGAAGTCTGCTTCCCAGTTGTCCACTCCTGGAATGAAGACCGCTGACAGAGCGCTTGCATGTTTTTCCGCCCAGTGAAGAATCTTGGTGGCCTTCGCCATCGCCGCTCTGCTCTTTGTTCTGCCCTGGCGGTTTATGTGCGCCACAGCTGTGATATTGTCCGACTGAGTCAGGACGGGTAGGCCGCGAAGAAGCTGTTCCGCCTGCCGCAGGCCGTTGTAGCTGGCCCTTAACTCCAGCACGTTTATGTGCAGACAAGCTTCCTGGCTTGACCATTTTCCCTGGAAATTTTGTCCCTGTGTGACTGCTCCCCAACCTCGGAGACTCGCGTCCGTGGTCACCAGAATCCAATCTTGGATGCCGAACCTGCGACCCTCTAGAAGGTGAGAACTTTGGAGCCACCACAGGAGAGAAACCCTGGCCCTGGGGGACAGACTTATCTTCCGGTGCATCTGCAGATGGGACCCTGACCACTTGTCCAGCAGGTCCCACTGAAACGTTCTTGCATGGAACCTGCCAAACGGAATTGCCTCGTAGGCCGCCACCATTTTCCCCAGCACTCGAGTGCAGTGATTAATTCACACTCTTGGCGGTTTCAGAAGTTCCTTGACCATGTTCTGGATTTTCTGAGCTTTTTCCAATGGGAGAAAGATCATCTGCCGTTCGGTGTCCAGAATCATACCCAAAAACGACAGCCGAGTTGTCGGAATCAACTGTGACTTTGGTAAATTTAGGAGCCAGCCATGCTGTTGCAGCACCTGCAGGGAGAGCGCAACGTTTTTTAGTAACAGCTCCTGTGATCTCGCCTTTATTAGGAGATCGTCCAAGTACGGGATAATTGTGACCCCTTGCTTGCGCAGGAGCACCCTCATTTCCGCTATCACCTTGGTGAAAATCCTTGGGGCCGTGGAAAGACCAAACGGCAACGTCTGAAATTGGTAGTGACAATCCTGAACAGCGAACCTCAGATACGCCTGATGAGGATATACGGGGACATGTAGGTAAGCATCCTTTATGTCGACTGACACCATAAAATCCCCGCCCCCCCCCCCCTCCTCCAGACTGGAGATTACCACTCGGAGAGATTCCATCTTGAATTTGAAACTTTTCAAATACACATTGAGGGAATTTAAGTTCAGAATCGGCCTGACTGAGCCATCTGACTTCGGGACCACAAACAGGCTTGAATAAAACTCTTCTCCCCGTTGTGACGGGGGTACCTCGACAATGACTCGCTGCTGACACAGCTTTTGTATTGCCGTACACACTACCTCTCTTTCCGGAAGAGAAGCTGGCAAGGCCGATTTGAAAAATTGGTGTGGGGGCACGTCTTGAAACTCCAGCTTGTATCCTTGGGTCACAATTTCCAGCACCCAAGGATCCAGGCCCGAGAGAACCCAGACCTGACTGAAGAGTTGAAGACGCGCTCCCACCGGTGCGGACTCCCGCAGGGGAGCCCCAGCGTCATGCAGTGGATTTGGCAGAAGCCGGGGAGGACTTCTGCTCCTGGGAGCCTGCCACAGCTGGCGATCTTTTTCCTCTTCCCTTGCTGCAAGGAAGGATGACCCACGTCCTTTCCGGAATTTCTGCAACCGAAAGGACTGCATCTGATATGGGGCGTTTTCTTTAGCTGTGGAGGAACAAAAGGCAGAAAAGAGGACTTACCCGCGGTAGCAGTAGAAACCAGGTCCGCAAAGCCTTAACCAAACAAAACTCCACCCTTATAGGGCAGAGCCTCCATAGCCTTCTTAGAATCAGCATCACCATTCCATTGATGAGTCCACAACGCCCTTCTAGCCGAGACTGCCATGGCATTGGCCCTTGATCCCAAAAGGCCAATATCTCTCGCCGTCTCCTTCAGATAGACTGCAGCGTCCCTGATATGACCCAGAGTCAAAAGCACGCTATCCCTATCCAGGGTGTCTATTTCCGATGACAAGTTATCTGCCACTTTTCAATCGCGTCACTCACCCACGCCGAAGCCACAGCCGGTCTGAGCAGCGTACCTGTAGTAACATAAATAGATTTGAAGGTAGCCTCCTTCCTACGATCAGCAGGATCCTTAAGGGTCGCCATTTCAGGAGACGGAAGCGCCACTTTCTTGGACAATCGCGCCAGAGCTTTGTCTACCGTGTTGTCTCCCACCCAACCCTATCCTGAGAAGGAAACGGGTATGCCATAGCAATTCTCCTGGGAATGTGCCACCTCTTGACTGGCGTTTCCCAGGCTTTTTCAAAAAGGGCATTCAGTTCATGAGAGGGAGGAAACGTTACCTCCGGTTTCTTCCCCTTATACATACAGACCCTTGTCTCAGGGACAGCGGGGTCTTCCGTGATATGTAACACGTCCTTTATCGCCACAATCATGTATTGAATACTCTTAGCCACCTTAGGATGCAACTTTGCATCATTATAGTCGACACTGGAATCGGAATCCGTGTCGGTATCAGTGTCAGCTATCTGGGTAAATGAACGTTTATGGGACCCCGAGGGGGCCTGAGTGAGTGGTACCACGTCTCCCATGGATTGTCTCCATGCTTGGTTCTGAGACTCAGATTTGTCTAACCTCTTATGCAACAAAGCCACACTGTTATTCAACACACTCCACATCTCAACCCAATCAGCAGTCGGCGGTGCCGACAGAGTCACTCCTTCATTCTATTCAGCTCTCACACTAACCTCCTCCTGGGAAGAGCATTCAGTTTCTGCCATGTCGACACCCACGTACCGACACCCCCAAACACACTGGGCTAAAGGGGACAGACCCACAGTAAGGCCTTTCAGAGAGACAAAGAAGGAGTTTGCCAGCTCACACCCAGCGCCCCACCGGTCTGAAAAAAGCACAATGCCCCAGACCTTAAAGCGCTTGTTTATATAAACAACCAACACCAATTTTATGTGCCCCCCTTGTTTTTAGCACCCTGTTACTTGTGACAGCAGTGAAGGGCCAGGAGCAGCGTCTCTGCAGCAAGCTGTGGAGAGAAAATGGCGCTGGTCAGATCTGAAGGATGGAGCCCCGCCCCCTACATGGCGCGATTCGGTCCCGCTTTAATTTTCACTGGCGGGGGTCTCCTAACAGTGCCTATGCACTAATACACTGTGCCAGTACCTTAAAATGAGGTTTATATTGCTGCCCAGGGTGCCCCCCCTGCTCCCTGCACCCATGTAGCGCCTGTGTGTGCGGGAGCACTGGCGCGCAGCGCGACCGCTACGCGGTACCTCAAAAAGACTGAAGTCTTCTGCTGCCTTCAGATGTCTTCTTTGCTTCGGTTACTCACCTGTCTTCAATCTTCTGGCTCTGTGAAGGGGACGGCGGCGTGGCTCCGTGAACGAGCAGCTAGGCGACCCAAGTGATCAGACCCTCTGGAGCTAATGGTGTACAGTAGCCTAAGAAGCAGAGCCTATCAACTCACAGAAGTAGGTCTGCTGTTGCCAGCAGTGCTCCCTGAAAATAATAAACCTAACAAAAGTCTTTTTAGAGAAACTCAGAGCTCCCCTGGAGTGTGACCAGTCTCCTCTGGGCACAGAATCTAACTGAGGTCTGGAGGAGGGGCATAGAGGGAGGAGCCAGTTCACACCCATTCAAAGTCTTCTAGTGTGCCCATGTCTCCTGCAGATCCCGTCTATACCCCATGGTCATTTTGGAGTCCCCAGCATCCTCTAGGACAGGCTTTCCCAACCACGGTCCTCAAGGCACACCAACAGTGCAGGTTTTAGTGATATCCATGCTGCAGCACAGATGGTTAAATCAAAATAACTGAGCTACTAATTAAGTCACCTGTGCTGAAGCCTGGCTATCACTAAAACCTGCACTGTTGGTGTGCCTTGAGGACCGTGGTTGGGAAAGCCTGCTCTAGGATGAAGGAGAAATACACAGATACAAAACTGCCCAGTATAGTAGGGCATGTGCTAGTCTCTAACAATTGCATACAGGCTGCACAAACTCACTTTTTCTTAAAAAGAACTTAAATACAAATATAAAAATAAACATTTTTGTATTCAGTTAAATCAATTACCTTAGAAACGGACGATGTGGCCATGTTGTTAGACACCTGCAAACAATTGGAAGACAAAGTAAAAAAAAAAAAAAAAAAAAAGTGTAGGCTCTCCAGGGGATATGTATCAAACCATCTAAAGAGAACAGTTAGAGACGTTGCCCATAGAACGTACTAGATAAATTATAGCTAGAAACTGATTGGATGCTATAGCCATAGGCAAATACTCAGCTTGTCCCATTTAATTGTAAATGTAAGTTTCCCTACTTTAATACCATATGCATTTTGTTTCTTTATTCCAATTTTTGTTCCTCTGACTTTTTACATCTGTTAATTGGTTCTTTGTATGAAATTCTCAATCATTGCTCTTTAAGACATGTTAGGTGACCAAGAGTACTATATGCCAGTGGTTCCCAAACTTTTTGGAATCACGGCACCCTATAGTATCAGAATTTTTTTCATGGCACTCCTAGTCCAGACATTTGTCATTGAGAAATTCAGAATAAAAAAATGAAATTAAAGTAAATTGTGTTTACTGTATATGTCATTCTTAGATTCACTTATGTGGTGAGGGACATGATTTGCTTCTGTTTGTCCACATATTTTATGATTGGCAACCACCAGCACTAATTTCTCCTATTACCATAAATAATTTGAATTTTTCCTGGACCACTAATCCAGGGCTCCCCTGCAGGTTCCCTGAAGCATCCCAGGGTGCCGCAGCAACACACTGTGGGAACCACTGCTATATTCCCTAATGTGTTTAGGATGATAGAATATGTTATAATATATTTTCTATAGGGGCAAGCAGATTATTTTTGCAACCAGGGCCCTCTGTTCTTTGTTAAATTGAAGATTTGCACTGTTATTCTATTTTTCCCCAAGCTGTGAAGTGCTGTCAAAGGGATCCCTCTCAGCTCACCGCACGTCACTGCGCATGCACAAATGGACTCCCGGGTCATAAGATTGGTACATCCCGCACTGAGGGGCAGATGTATTAAGCCAGGAGACGGCATAAGGAAGTGATTAACCAGTGATAAGTGCAAGGTGATAAACGCACCAGCCAGTCATCACCTGTTAATTTACATATTGTTAGCTGATTGGCTGGTGCGTTATCACCTTGCACTTATCACTGGTTTATCACATACTTATGCCTTCTCCAGGTTAATACATCTGCCCTGCGATGGACGGGGGCTCTAATTCGGCCCGGGCATTTGTGAGCACGCACGTCACAGGGGCGCGCCCCCGCGATGTACGGGAGCGCGTCGCGAGTCATGGGGGCGTGGACTCGTGGCACGCCCCCATTACCATTGTGACGCTTGCTGGTGGCGGGGGTGTGCCGCGAGTCCGGGGGCGTGGACTTGCTGCACGCCCCCATTTCCATGGAGACCGGTGGGGGCGGCTGAAGCAGAGAGACCGGATCGGCCCACCTGCCCTTCTGGCATGTGCCAGATGGCCAGTCCGGCCCTGCATCTGCACCATAGTGAGAAGCTGTGAATAGATGATGAGAGGGTGAGAGGCTGGAGGTTGCCCAGCAGTTCCCAGAGCGCTAGGCAAGCCCCCAGTGTGACAAGAAACAGAGGGGGCAGATGTATTAAGCTGGAGAAGTGATAAAGCAGTGATAAATGGAAGATGATAACGCACCAGCCAATCATTACAAGTTTGAATAATGACAGTTAGGAGCTGATTGCTGGTGCGTTATCACCTTCTACTTATCACTGCTTTATCATTTCTCCAGGTTTAATACATCTGCCCAAGGGTGCGACACACGGTCACACTCACCCACCCAAAACTTCATCCACCAGCGGATGGGTGTGGATCATTAGATCGACAGTGTCTGGGTCGACAATGTTTAGGTCGACCACTATACGTCGACAGGGTTGGAAGGTTGACAGGGTTTCTAGGTCGACATGCGGTAGGTCGACAGGTCAAAAGGTTAACATGAGTTGTTTTTTGTTGTCGTTCTCTTCGTAGTGACCGGGAACCCCAATTAGTGCACCATGTCCCCTCGCTTCGCTCGCCATGCTTCGGGCAAGGTGCCTCGTTCCGCTACCGCTTCGCTCGGCACAGATTACCGTTCCAATCGCAGTCCACGTGGATCGTTAAGTATGAAAAAGTTCAAAAAATAATTTATTTATTTTTTAAAACTCATGTCGACCTTTTGACCTGTCGAGCTAGTACAAGTCGACCTAGAAACCCTATCGACCTTCCAACCCTGTCGACCTAGTGACTGTTGACCTATAGTGGTCGACCTAGACAGTGTCGATCTTCAGACCGGATCCCCAGCGGATGTGGCCTCACTCACTTGAGATCATGTACCCTTTCATACGCACACGAGTTGTCCCGGGCCAGACAGAGGTATGTGGTCGCATGGATGGGTACAACTCTGCATGCAGGAAAATATACGCATTACTTCCATGCACACAATGCAGGAGCAATTACAGCCAACTTGCATTCAGCTCTACATGGGACACTGCATGTGTGGGAATACACTTGATTTACCGGCACACAGGATGCCGGCTGTCACTATACCGACAGCGGCATCCTGTCCGTTGGAATCGAGGCAGTGAGTCCCCGCTTGCAGGCTCGCTGCGCTCGCCACAGGTTATATTCCCACTCGGTTGGTGGCGTGCCGTGGACCCACCAACCAGGTGTAAATACCCTGTGTTTGTCGGGATTCCGGCTGGCGGCATTTCAATGGCTGATGGAATTCCGGGGTGTCTCCTGAACACCGGGATCCCGACAGCCAGTATATTAACTGTATCCCCATATTTATGTCACAGACTGCTAGGATAACAGGAACTCTATATGTATATAAATGTATAAAAAATAAATAAATGTATATAACATAACGCAAATATATTCAGCAATCACTATCACAAGTAAGATCCCTAAATCGCATGTGCATCACATCCACCACTGCATGCCAGGCATCATATATTACACATATCCAGAGCACTCATGTTACCGCATACTCGTGTCTGTATAGATCACAGGCGGCAGCACGGAAATACGGAACCGCTCAGGCCACTCCTATAACCGAGAGACCTGGGTAGCACATGCAGTAGCGCAGCTCTCACCGGCAGCAGCAGCGGTGCGGGGATCCCCCAGTTTCCCAACAGCGTCTCACACCGCCGTCACTTTCCCTCCAGAGGAGTCAGAGCAGCAGCGGAGGCCGGGATTGGCGGAGAGCGTGTTCCGGGGGCCGGCTGTGGCGGGTGACCGGAGACCCACGTGTGTCCGTGACATGCTGCTTCCTGTGTCCCTGCCGCTGGACGCTGGTGGTGTGTGTGTATATGTGTAGGTGCCGGTGTGTGCAAAGCAGTCCGTAGTCTCACAGCCCGCGCACTGCACCCTGCAGAGAGGACATGGCCTGTCATTTCAGGAGAGCCATAGCCGAGCAGGTACTGTGGGGTGTCCTTGTAGCTGGGCACAGCTCAGTAATGACAATAACAAGCAGACGTAGGGCTAGCGCTGTGTATATTGCAGTGTTATTTATTTATTTCTTTTTTTACTTGAAGATTTTATCATTAAACACTGATGATCCGGAATAAATAATCATAGTGATTGTAACTGCCTTTTTAAATATGTTGTTAATATAAAAATACAAGATTTACTAAACCAGTAAACAACTGTAGAGTGAAAGCAATAATGTGGCCCATATACTGTATGTGCAAGGCAGTAGCGTCCTTATACGTAGTGCACCCGCAGTAGAAGACGCGTCCTTATACGTAATGCCCCCCTAGTAGTAGTGTCCTTATAAGTAATGCCCCCACAGTAGTAGTAGCGACCTTACATGTAATGCCCCCCTCAGTAGTAGCGTCGTTATACGTAATGCCCTCCCCAGTAGTAGTAGCGTCCGTAAATGTAATGCCACCCCAGTAGTAACGTCCTTATACATAATGCCCCCGCCAGTAGTAGCGTCCATAATGCGCCTGCACACAGACATCTCACACACACCCCCACACCATACACACACATACAGTGGGGCAAAGAAATATTTGGACAGCCACCAATTGTGCAAGTTAACCCATTTAAAAAGATGAGAGGTCTAATTTCCATCATAGGTACACTTCAACTGTGAGAGTCAGAATCTGGAAAAAAAAAAAAAAAAAAACTAGGAAATCACATTGTATGATTTTTAAACAATTTATTTGTATATTCTCGCAGAAAATAAATATTTGGACAATCATAAAGTTTAACGCAACACTTAAGGCCCGTACACACTGGTCGATGTATCGGCCGTTCTCTTGAACGGCCGATACATCGCGGGACCGTCGGCCAGTGTGTACGGGCGATACGTCTGTGAACTCCGTCGTTCACAGACGTATCGCGTCGGCCGCGCAGCACAGCCGACAGCCAATATATCTAACGATATATTGGCACGTCGCTGTGTGTGTACACATGCTGCGGCGGCCGGCTGTGATTCACAGGTGAACTGGGCGGGCGCTCGGTTCATGACGTCAGTCCCCCGACGGATCGGGCTGTGTGTATGCACAGCACACTGCCCGATCCGTACATAGGCCCTCATTCCGAGTTGTTCGCTCGCAAGGCGATTTTAGCAGAGTTACACACGCTAAGCCGCCGCCTACTGGGAGTGAATCTTAGCTTCTTAAAATTGCGACCGATGTATTCGCAATATTGCGATTACTAACTACTTAGCAGTTTCAGAGTAGCTTCAGACTTACTCTGCCTGTGCGATCAGTTCAGTGCTTGTCGTTCCTGTTTGACGTCACAAACACACCCAGCGTTCGCCCAGGCACTCCCACCGTTTCTCCGGCCACTCCTGCGTTTTTTCCGGAAACGGTAGCGTTTTCAGCCACACGCCCCTGAAACGCCGTGTTTCCGCCCAGTAACACCCATTTCCTGTCAATCACATTACGATCGCCGGAGCGATGAAAAAGCCGTGAGTAAAATTACTTTCTACATAGCAAAGTTACTTGGCGCAGTCGCAGTGCGAACATTGCGCATGCGTACTAAGCGAATTTTCATTGCGATGCGATGAAAAATACCGAGCGAACAACTCGGAATGAGGGCCATAGATATATCTGCAGATCAATTGATCTGCAGATATATCTAATAGTGTGTACCCACCTTTATATAACCTTGGTTGGCAATTACAGAGGTCAAATGTTTCCTGTAGTTCTTGACCAGGTTTGCACACACTGTAGCAGGTATTTTGGCCCACTCTTCCATGCAGATCTTCTCTAGATCTTTCATGTTTTGGGGCTGTCGCCGGGCAACACAGACTTTCAACTCCCTCCACAGATTTTCTATTGGGTTGAGGTCTGGAGACTGGCTAGGCCACTCCAGGACCTTGAAATGCTTCTTACGGAGCCACTCCTTAGTTGCTCGGGCGGTGTGTTTGGGGTCATTGTCATGCTGGAAGACCCAGACACGTTCCATCTTCAATGCTCTTACTGAGGGAAGGAGGTTTTTGCCCAAAATCTCACGATACATGGCCCCATTCATCCTCTCCTTAATATGGATCAGTTGTCCTGTCCCCTTTGCAGAAAAGCAGCCCCAAAGCATGATGTTTCCACCCCCATGCTTCACAGTGGGTATGGTGTTCTTGGGATGCCATTCTGTTAGGGTCTCCTGCTCTGTGCTGCCACGTCGTCATGGCAACCGGGAGACAAGTGCTAGCGGAGTAACCTAAGCGTAGCTGATACTCCGGTTCGGGTCTTTTGCTGTGCAGTGGTTACAGGCTCTGTGCACGGCAGTCTTCCAGGACTTCATGAACGATGTGCTCAGGGAATATTTGGATAGATTCTTAGTTGTATACTTAGATGACATCCTAATCTTCTCCCATTCCCTGGAGGAACATCGGAAGCATGTACGCTTAGTCCTCCAGAAACTCAGAGACCACCGGCTTGGGGCGAAGCTGGAGAAGTGCGAATTTGAAGTTCAGCAAATCGCATTTCTAGGATATATTATCTCCCCAGAAGGTTTCCAAATGGAGGGTTCCAAGGTACAGGCAGTCCTGGATTGCGTGCAGCCCACTAGTTTGAAGGCGCTTCAGCGTTTTCTGGGCTTTGCGAATTTTTATAGACGATTTATCGCTGGATTTTCGTCTATAGTGGCGCCCTTGGTGGCACTCACTAAGAAAGGGGCGGATGTTGCTCACTGGTCTTGTGAGGCCAAAGCGGCTTTTGCCCGTCTCAAAAGGGCATTTGTCTCGGCCAAGGTGCTGCGACACCCAGATCCAGAGCGTCCTTTTGTGGTGGAGGTGGATGCCTCTGAGATGGGTATTGGGGCAGTGCTCTCTCAGATGGGGGTGTCTGATAATCGCCTTCATCCCTGTGCTTACTTTTCCCGTAAATTTTCGCCTGCCGAGATGAATTATGACGTGGGTAACCGGGAATTGTTGGCTATTAAGGATGCACTCGAGGAGTGGAGACACTGGCTTGAGGGGGCTAAGTTTGTGGTCTCAATTCTCACCGACCATAAGAATTTGGCATCTTTAGAGTCAGCGAAGCGCCTCAATGCCAGGCAGGCACGATGGGCTTTGTTTTTTGCTCTCTTTAATTTTTTGATAACATATCGCCCTGGGTCAAAAAACATCAAGGCTGATGCGCTCTCGCGGAGTTTTGCTCCAATCCAGGAGACCACCGAGGAGCCATTGCCCATTGTGTCCCCATCATATATTAAAGTGGGCATTACCCAGGACCTCTTGTCATTAGTCCTTAGAGCACAGGAGCAGGCTCCTCCAGACCTTCCGGTAGGTCTTTTGTTTGTGCCTCCTAGGTTAAGACAGCGAGTGTTCCTGGAATTCCATGCCAAGAAGTCGGCAGGTCACCCGGGTATTGCCAGAACTCGGGAGTTGCTATCTAGGGCGGTGTGGTGGCCCTCGGTGGCTAGGGATGTGGATCAGTGGGTTCGGGCATGTGACATCTGTGCCCGAAATAAGACTCCTAGAGGGGTTCCTGTTGGCCCATTACATCCACTCTCTATTCCATCTAAGCCATGGACCCACATTTCAATGGATTTTGTGGTGGACTTGCCCAAATCCTCGGGGATGACAACCATCTGGGTTGTCGTTGACAGGTTTTCGAAGATGGCGCACTTCGTTCCATTGGTTGGGCTGCCATCGGCCAGACGCCTGTCTGAATTATTTATGCAGCATGTTGTGCGCCTCCACGGGTTGCCACTTGATGTGGTCTCTGACCGCGGATCCCAGTTTGTGGCCAAATTCTGGAGGGCATTTTGTTCCGATCTCCAGATTTCTGTCAGCTTGTCGTCAGGCTACCATCCGCAGTCTAATGGGCAGACTGAAAGGGTGAACCAGTCCTTGGAGCAGTTCCTCAGGTGTTATGTCTCCAAGTGTCAGACTGACTGGGTGGCTCATCTGTCCATGGCGGAGTTTGCCTATAACAACGTGGCTCACTCTGCTACAGGGATCTCTCCCTTCCTTTGTGTGTATGGGCATCATCCTAAGGCCAATTCTTTTGACCCCCTGGACTCCACGCCTGGTGGTTCCTCTGTGGTTTCGGTCCTTAGAGGTATTTAGAGGAAAGTGAAGAAAGCCCTTGTGTCTGTGTCATTAGTGACCAAAAGGGTTTTTGATAAGCGGAAAAGACCCTGCAGCTTCAAATTAGGAGACTTCGTCTGGTTGTCTACCAAGAATTTGAAGTTGAGACAGCCATCTCATAAGTTAGGCCCCCGGTTCATCGGTCCTTATAAGATCACTAGGGTTATCAATCCGGTGGCATTTCAGTTAGATCTACCCCGTTCTTTGGGTATCTATAAAACATTTCATTGTTCCCTTTTTAAAACGGGCGATTAGTAATCCTTCTTCCAGTGGAAGACCTTCCCCTCCTCTGATACGTGGCCAGAGGGAGTTTGTTGTTGAAAGGATTCTTGACTCCAAGATGGTTCGGGGTCGGCTGTCATTTTTGGTGCACTGGAAGGGGTATGGCCCGGAGGAGCGGTTGTGGGTGCGCAGTTGTGATCTTCATGCCCCCAGACTGTTACGCTCTTTCTTCTCGCAGTTCCCCGATAAACCCGGTGGTAGGGGTTCTTTGACCCCTCGTCAGAGGGGGGGTACTGTTAGGGTCTCCTGCTCTGTGCTGCCACGTCGTCATGGCAACCGGGAGACAAGTGCTAGCGGAGTAACCTGAGCGTAGCTGATACTCCGGTTCGGGTCTTTTGCTGTGCAGTGGTTACAGGCTCTCTGCACGGCAGGGGATCCGGTGCTGGTTTTTGTGCTCACAGTCTGTGAGGTCTGAGTGGGGCGTGGACAGCACCTGCTATATAAACCCTCTTCTCTGGTTAGGCAGATGCTGCTGAATCTTTGTTGGTTAGTCAGTTCCTGAAAGCTAGCTAGTACTGTGCAAACTTTGTATTTGTCTGTTGCTTACTGCAAATAGGCCTTGGGATTTGGTATTACACTCTGCCAATCCAGACCTAGCAGTAAGACTGGAGTCAGTCGTTTAACCTGCTGGGGTTCTTTTGCTACTCTGTGAACCTAGCGAGTTTGCGGCTGTATTCTCAGACTTGCCTGCCAAAATCCTTTCTCACTGTGCTAGGTGCTCAGGTGTCAGTTTAGTGGCAGTAAGCTGAACCAGTGCACTGCAAGTGAGGACTAGGATTGTGGAGACTCTCCTTGTGTCTGTTATTCCATCTCTGACCAAGGAGTTTACTGCCACACCCGTTGGTAACCCTTTAGGGTTTTGCTGTTGCCCTTAGCAACAGCATTTCGGGTTCTCTACGTATTAAATCACTACATCTCGCTTCTTTCCATCTGAGCCTTCCTAATACTAGGGAGACACCCAGTTTCTTAGCCTTTGGGCTTCTCTGTTCACTTTGTGTTTATTTTGTTACCCTATCACCTTCTGTGTATGTAATGTCATATTCCCCAGTCTGTCTGTGAGTTCATTTGTTTTGCATCCCTCACCGTTCAGACACCAGTACATTCCTGCTGGCACTGGTGTGCAAACACATTCATCATTCTTCTCCCTCCAAACACGGCGAGTGGAGTTTATACCAAAAAGATTGATTTTGCTCTCATCTGACCACATAACATTCTCCCAATCCTCCTCTGGATCATCCAGATGGTCACTGGCAAACTTTAGACGGGCCTGGACATGTGCTGGCTTAAGCAGGGGACCTTTCGGGCGCTGCAGGATTTCAATCCATGAAGACGTAGTGTGTTACTAATTGTAACCTTTGTGACTGTGGTCCCAGCTCTCTTGAGGTCATTGACCAGGTCCCCCCGTGTAGTTCTGGGCTGATTACTCACCGTTCTCAAGATCATTGATACCCCACGAGGTGATATCTTGCATGGAGCCCCAGGTCGAGGGAGATTGTCAGTGATCTTGTATTTCTTCCATTTTTTAATAATTGCGCCAACAGTTGATCTCTTCTCACCAAGCTGCTTACCTATTGTCGAGTAGCTCGTCCCAGCCTTGTGCAGATCTACAATTTTGTCCCTGGTGTCCTTAGACAGCTCTCTGGTCTTGGCCATGGTGGAGAGGTAGCAGTCTGACTGTTTGAGGGTGTGGACAGGTGTCTTTTATACAGATAACCAATTCAAACAGGTGCCATTAATACAGGTAACGAGTGGAGGATAGAAGAGCTTCTTAAAAAGAAGTAACGGGTCTGTGAGAGCCAGAAATCTTGCTGCTTGGCAGGTGTCCAAATATTTATTTTCTACAAGAATATACAAGTAAATTGTTTAAAAATCATCCAATGTGATTTCCTGGGTTTATTTTTCTGTCTCTCACAGGTGAAGTGTACCTATGATGGAATTTACATACCTCTCTCATCTTTTTAAGTGTGTCAACTTGCACAATCGGTGGCTGTCCAAATACTTTTTTGCCCCACTGTACATACATACATTTCTCTCTCACCCTCCACTTATCTAAGTCTGGCTGGTTGCCACTGTAATTACTCTCCAGTCTCCCTCTGTACAGCATCCAGGTCTGTGTAGCTCTGCCCCATTCCGTCCCGTGTAGCACCGCCCCTTCTGTCCCGTGTAGCTCGGCCACCTCCTCTGATCCGTACACAGCGCTGTCACACAGGGGAGGGGAGGAGGCTTTTCATGCTGTCGCTGCCAGTGCCTGTCATACAGTGACAGGCACAGCAGCTAGCAGCAGGGGGGACATCACGGCGCAGCAGCAGGGAAGGGATGCAGAGCAGGGAGAGCGCCTCTCCGTCCCAGCGCCTCCCTGCACTGCATCCCTTCGCTGAGCGGGTAGCGCCGGGCCTGTGTAGGTGTATGTTTTTTTTCTTTTTAGCCATGCACCTATATTTACCTACAGTATACCCCTTTTACACCAAAATCCCTGGTCCGACTCCAACCTGGTTCATACCTGGGACAGACCCCACTTATACCCATTTTCTACTGACCTGAAAATCCCTGGTTATTGCACGTGAATACGAATCAACCCGGAATTTTTGTCAGTGGAAACTACTCAACCTCCAGTGACTACGGGAATCCAACCCATCTTGCTTGTATGTAACCTGGGTCGATCCAACCTGGGACTTATTTACAACATAGGAAAGCCAGCAATTTCATTTCCATGTGCCGGTGCTGCACCTGTGTGCAGTGACGTCTACAAGACGGGAATAAGCAGGGTCTCAGCCAGGTCGCATCCAGGTTGGACCAGTGTCCAAAATCCCAGGTGGGACCAGGCTTTTTAATCTGAAAGGGGTATCATACAACTGCTCTGACCTGGATTATTCCTGGGTCAGCCCCGTTTACACTGCACACGGGGCATCTCCAAGCGCTGGGGATCTGGCTCTCCCTATGCTGTAAATGTGACCCGTGTACTTCCATAGTCCTACCCTGCTCGCTTCCCAGGTTGGATCCCAGGTCACTAGACCAGAGTTATTTTTCAGGGATCCTTTCACACTGAGCCGAAACCTGGCAATAACACATATTATTTCGGCAGTGTGTAAGGGGTATAGTTCTCCTGGAAGTGATGAGATACAGGGGCAAATTCAGTAAGAATTGCAAGTAGCGATTCGTACAGAATTTTGCTGAGGCGGTGTGGGCGCATGCGCAGCGGGCCCTACTGCGCCCGCATTTTCTGTGGAGGGCCGCAGAAAATGCGATCGTTCCTGGGGGGGGGGGGGGGGGCGGCAAGGCTCTGTTTTCTGTGAGGAAACAGCGCGTTGGGGGAGCGTGCCAGCCGAAACGGTGGGCTGGTACGAGTGAACGGGGCGTGTCTGGGGTGCGGTCGCGGCAGCAGCGTAATGTCACACGCAGCCGCTGCGACAGGAAAAATGGCGCCGGGACTCCTGCGGCTGCAGCTAAGCTGCGCCGGCAGGAGTCATCCTTAATTTCTGCTAACAAGCAGAAATTGCGAAGCGAACGCAATTTCTGCTTGTAGCAGGGGAGGAGGCGCTGGTCAGCATGCTGGGCGGCCCCCAGCATGCGTGCTAAAGGTTAGCAAATTCTGCTGATTAGCAGAATTTGCTAACCTTACTGAATTGGCCCCACAGACCAGACTTTGCTAGAAGCACCAAAGCAGAGAGCGACACCCCAGACAGGAAAGAGGAACTGCACAGATTTTCAAAGGTGCACACTTATACACATATATATATATATATACAGTCTCACACATTCATTTATATATATATATATATATATATATAGCAAAATCCCGCAGTACTCAGTAACAAAATTACATCTCAAGCGTCAGTTAACTGCAACATTTCAAAGTTTTATTTACTTCGTCATCAGGCACAATAAATGTTACAAAACACACTCAGCTTATACACCAGGCCTGGCCAACCTGTGGCTCTCCAGCTGTTGTGAAACTACAAGTCCCAGCATGCCCTGCCACAGTTTTGTTATTAGGGAATGCTAGAACTGTAGCAGGGCATGATGGGACTTGTAGTTTCACAACAGCTGGAGAGCCACAGGTTGGCCAGGCCTGTTGTACACTGTTAGCCCCTGTGATGGCTGCATCCAGAAGTGGAGGGACGGCGCCCAGAAGGTGACGGCATCCTACTCCGTCCGTTACCATGTTCACCAGCTTAACAAACATAAAAACAGTTTAGGCTGAATGTACATTCAAATGAGCATACACATGATACACAATAATGTTGCAATACACAGAAACAATGTTGCTGAGTAGCTGTAACAAATGCAATCTAATAGCTACACTGAATAATACAAATAACATTTAGTAGCATGGAGAATGTCCATAGTAGACATGGGAGTAGGACATGATAAAAAGAATTCATATATATGATATATACAGTGTGTGTGTGTGTGTATATGTATGTATGTGTATATATATATATATATATATATATATATATATGTGCGTGTATGTATATACTGTATATATACGTACGATAGACAGAAACTGCGGCACTCGGAGTCAAGTACAGGTCAATGTGTAGTAAAAAAAAATCACAGCATCATTTTTCAATACACTTTGACCTGTACCAGACTCAGAGTGCTACAGTGTCTGTCTGCATTGCATTCACCTCACTGAGGACATTGGGGTGCATTGTTAACCAGTGGAGTGCTGGGCTGTTTCTATCGTGTGTGTGTGTGTGTATGTATGTGTGTGTATATATATATATATATAATGTGTAGTGTCAAGTGGTAAATCAGCTGCGCCTTAGACAGTAATTTAAAATGCGTACCAGACACATAAGGAATATTCGCTTTTCATAATTTACTTTATATCGACAGTCTCCCTCTATCCTCGCCTCCTCCTCTCATATCCATCCGGATATTTACAGGGTATTCCGTGTATGCAAGCAATGGAGGACAGTGGATCAATAATAAGATAAAGTGATACTGTGCTTAAAGTGCAAGTATGTGCAAAAAACATGCAATAAAGTGCTATTGTGCTAAACTGTGCCGGAATGGTTCTGAGAGGACACAGTTCAGAACCATTCTGGCACAGTTTAGCACAATAGCACTTTATTGCACGTTTTTTGCACATACTTGCACTTTAAGCACAGTATCACTTTATCCTATTATTGATCCACTGTCCTCCATTCCTTGCATACACACGGAATACCTTGTAAATATCCGGACGGATATGAGAGGAGGAGGCGAGGATAGAGGGAGACTGTCGATATAAAGGAAATTTTGAAAAGCGAATATTCCTTATGTGTCTGGTACGCATATTAAATTACTGTGTAAGGATATCTTGCCAATGTCACTTTAGAACACTGAAGGCGCAGCTGATTTACCACTTGACACTATTTACAATACTGTTCCATTGGAAATTGGACTATTTTGAAATCTGGCTGCGGCCACATCAGAAATTTTGGAGTGTTCATATGTCTGACTAGCCTAAGGCTAGGGACTTTTTACTGATGTATTCATTTATTTGATTATAATTTGGTTGTAAGGCATTTTAGAGTTCTCTGAATATTTAAGGGTTAGCGCTACCTGCACCACACATACACAATGTGTGTGTGTGTGTATATATATATATTCATATTCCTCTTACGTCCTAGAGGATGCTGGGGGCTCCGTAAGGACCATGGGGTATAGACGGGCTCCGCAGGAGATAGGGCACCTAAAAAGAACTTTGACTATGGGTGTGCACTGGCTCCTCCCTCTATGCCCCTCCACCAGACCTCAGTTAGATCTTGTGCCCAGAGGAGAATGGGTGCACTGCAGAGAGCTCTCCAGAGTTTTCTGTGGGAAAAATTATTTTGTTAGGTTTTTTATTTTCAGGGAGTCCTGTTGGCAACAGGCTCCCTGCATCGTGGGACCAAGCAGAGCTGGCTTGTCAAGTTGGGCACTGCTTCTAAGGCTACTGGACACCATTAGCTCCAGAGGGAGTCGGAACACAGGTGTCACCTGGGGTTCGTCCCGGAGCCGCGCCGCCGTCCTCCTCACAGATGCCGAAGATAGAAGCCGGATGAGAAGACAGAAGACATCTTAGGCGGCAGAAGACATCAGATCTTCATGAGGTAAGGCGTGCAGCGGTAAGCTGCGCGCCATTGCTCCCAGTCTCACACACACTGAGCAGCACTGAAGGGTGCAGGGCGCAGGGGGGGGGGGGGCGCCCTGGGCAGCAATAAACCTCACACTTTGGCCAAATACAGTTTGATTAGGCTGCGGAGGCAGTATATCTATGATCCCCCGCCATTTTATTGAAAAATCACTGGGACCGAAGCCCGCCATCGGGTGGGCGGGGCTTGATCCTCAGCACTAACCAGCGCCATTTTCTCCACAGAAGCTGCATGAGGAAAACGCTGGCTCCCTGGTCTCTCCCCTGCTGAACTTCACAGGCTGGAAAAAAGAGGAGGGGGGCACATTAGCGACGCAGTGAGTGGGAATTGGCTTATTATATATAAAAAAGCGCTATCTGGACATATTTTTTCCAGTGTTTTTAAGCGCTGGTGTGTGCTGGCATACTCTCTCTCTGTCTCTCCTTAGGACCTGGTTGGGGTTTTGTCCCCTTATAGGTTAATCCCTGTGTGTGTGGGGTGTCGGTACGTGTGTGTCGACATGTCTGAGGCGGAAGGCTTCTCCAAGGAGGAGGTGGAGCAAATGAGTGGTGTGTCCCCGTCGGTTGTGCCGACTCCAGATTGGATGGACATGGGGCATATGTTGAATGCAAGTGTGGCATCTTTACATAAAAGGCTTGATAAGGCTGATTTAGGGGCGACATCAGGGGGTCAATCCTCGGATTGGACCGACTCACAGGGCCCGTCGGGGTCTCAAAAGCGTCCCTTAACACAAAACACTACTACCAACACGGATTCTGATTCCAGTGTCGACTATGACGAAGTAAAATTGCACCCTAGGGTGACTAAAACCATTCAGTGTATGATTGTGGCAATAAGGGATGTGTTGCATATTGTGGATGAACCCTCGGTCCTCGACACAAGGGTACACATGTTTAAGGAAAAGAAACAGATTATTAACTTTCCCACATCTCATGAATTAAATGAATTCTTTGGAAAAGCTTGGGAGACTCCGGATAAGAGACCGCAGATCCCCAAAAGAATTTATAGGGCATACCCTTTCCCTAAGCAGGACAGGGAGATTTGGGAATCACCCCCCCCCCCCCCACTGTGGACAAGGCCCTGACGCGCTTGTCCAAGAAAGTGGCACTACCGTCTCCTGACACAGCGGCCCTTAAGGACCCTGCAGATCGCAGGCAAGAAACTACCTTAAAGTGTATTTATTCTCATACGGGTGCTGTGCTAAGACCGACAATTGCGTCGGCATGGGTGTGTAGCGCGATTGCAGCTTGGCCAGATGAGCTGACAGATCAATTTGATAATATGGATAAGGATACTATATTCCTAACTCTAGCCCATATTAAAGACGCAGTCTTATTTATGAGGGATGCTCAAAGGGACATTGGATTGCTAGCTTCTAGGGCCAATGCCATGTCTGTCTCAGCGAGAAGATCCTTATGGACTCGCCAATGGACGGGTGATGCGGATTCCAAAAAACATATGGAAGTACTACCCTATAAGGGGGATGTATTGTTTGGGGATGGGCTGACTGACCTGGTTTCCACAGCTACAGCAGGTAAATCAAATTTTTTACCATATATTCCCCAACAGCAAAAGAAAGTAACACCCTATCAGATGCAGTCCTTTCGGTCGCACAAGTCCAAAAGAGGTCGGGGATCCTCTTTCCTCGCCAGAGGTAAGGGCAGAGGCAAGAGAGCACCTGCTTCGGCAGGTGCCCAGGAACAAAAGTCCTCCCCGGCTGCTCCAAAACCCACAGCATGACGCTGGGGCTCCCCTGAGGGAGTCCGCACCGGTGGGGGCACGTCTTCGACTTTTCAGTCAGGCCTGGGTCAGTTCGGACCTGAATCCCTGGGTGTTGGAAATAGTTTCCCAGGGTTACAAATTGGAATTCGAGGAGGTGCCCCCGCGTCGATTTTTCAAATCGGCCCTACCAGCTTCCACATCGGAAAGGGATATAGTGTTAGCTGCAATTCAAACGCTGTGTATATAGCAAGTGATAATCAAGGTTCCCTTGCACCAGCAGGGAAGAGGTTACTACTCAACCCTATTTGTGGTCCCGAAACCGGACGGTTCGGTCAGACCTATTTTGAATCTGAAATCCCTAAACCTGTACATAAAAAGATTCAAATTCAAAATGGAATCTCTCAGAGCGATAATAGCCAACATGGAGGAGGGGGAGTTTATGGTGTCTCTGGACATAAAGGATGCGTACCATCATGTCCCCATATATGCCCCCCATCAGGAATACCTGAGATTCGCTGTACAGGATTGTCATTACCAATTTCAGACGTTGCCGTTTGGACTCTCCACGGCCCCGAGGATTTTCACCAAGATAATGGCGGAAATGATGGTGGTCCTGCGCAAGCATGGAGTCACAATTATCCCATACTTGGACGATCTCCTGATAAAAGCGAGATCAAGGGAGAAATTGCTGAGCAGTGTGGCGCTCTCGCTGAGAGTGCTCCAGGAACACGGTTGGATTCTAAATCTACCAAAGTTACAGTTGATTCCGACAACTCGACTACCGTTCCTAGGTATGATACTGGATACGGAACAAATGAAGGTCTTCCTCCCAATAGAGAAAGCCCAGGACATCCAGAACATGGTCAGAGACCTGCTAAAACCGAAAGGGGTGTCAGTTCACCAATGCACTCGAGTTCTGGGGAAAATGGTGGCGGCCTACGAGGCCATTCCCTTCGGAAGGTTCCATGCAAGGACTTTTCAATGGGACCTTCTGGACAAGTGGTCCGGGTCCCATCTGCACTTACATCGGAAAATAACTCTGTCCCCAGGGACCAGAGTGTCCCTCCTGTGGTGGTTGCAAAGTGCTCACCTCCTGGACGGTCGCAGGTTCGGAATTCAGAATTGGATCCTGGTTACCACGGACGCGAGCCTCCGAGAATGGGGAGCGGTCACACAGGGAAAACAATTTCAGGGTCTTTGGTCAGACCAGGAGTCCTGTCTACACATCAATGTGTTGGAACTCAGGGCCATTTACAACGGCTTTCGACAAGCGGAGAGTTTTCTTCGAAACCTACCGGTTCTGATTCAGTCAGACAATGTCACAGCAGTGGCTCATGTGAACCGCCAAGGCGGGACAAAAAGCAGAGTCGCGATGGCGGAAGCCACAAGGATCCTTCGCTGGGCGGAAAATCATGTAAGCGCTCTGTCAGCTGTCTTCATTCCGGGAGTGGACAACTGGGAAGCAGACTTCCTCAGCAGACACGATCTCCATCCAGGAGAGTGGGGACTTCATCAAGAAGTCTTTGCAGAAGTAACACGTCTTTGGGGAACTCCTCAAATAGACATGATGGCGTCACGCCTCAACAAAAAACTTCGTAGGTACTGCGCCAGGTCTCGGGACCCTCAGGCAATAGCAGTAGACGCTCTGGTAACACCGTGGGTGTTCAAATCGGTCTACGTGTTTCCTCCTCTTCCTCTCATCACAAAAGTGTTGAGGATCATAAGACGAAGAAGAGTACGAACGATACTCGTTGTCCCAGACTGGCCTCAAAGGGCCTGGTACTCTGATCTACAAGAGATGCTCACAGGAGATCCCTGGCCTCTTCCTCTGAGGGAAGACCTGTTGCAGCAGGGGCCCTGTGTATTTCAAGACTTACCGCGGTTACGTTTGACGGCATGGCGGTTGAACGCCGAATCCTAGCGAAAAAGGGGATTCCGGATGAGGTCATCCCTACTTTAATAAAGGCTAGGAAGGAGGTGACGGTTAAGCATTATCACTGTATCTGGCGAAAGTATGTGTCTTGGTGTGAAACCAAGAATGCATCTACGGAAGATTTTCATCTGGGTCGTTTTCTCCACTTCCTACAGACAGGAGTGGATATGGGCCTGAAATTAGGCTCTGTTAAGGTACAGATTTCGGCCCTCTCGATTTTCTTTCAGAAGGAATTGGCTTCTCTTCCAGAAGTCCAGACGTTTGTAAAGTGAGTGATGCACATCCAGCCCCCTTTTGTGTCTCCAGTGGCACCATGGGACCTGAACGTGGTGTTGCAGTTCCTAAAATCACACTGGTTTGAACCGCTTAACAAGGTTGAGTTGAAATTTCTTACCTGGAAGGTGGTCATGTTGTTGGCCTTAGCATCAGCAAGGCGAGTGTCAGAATTGGCGGCTTTGTCACACAAGAGCCCCTACTTGATTTTTCATGTGGATCGAGTTGAATTGAGGACACGTCCGCAATTTTTGCCTAAAGTGGTTTCTTCGTTCCATATGAATCAACCTATTGTGGTGCCTGTGGCTACAAGTGACCTGGAGGATTCCAGATCCCTGGACGTAGTCAGGGCCTTAAAAATTTATGTAGCCAGGACGGCTAGAATTAGGAAAACAGAGGCTCTGTTTGTCCTGTATGCAGCCAATAAGATTGGCGCTCCTGCTTCGAAGCAGACTATTGCTCGCTGGATCTGTAATACGATTCAGCAGGCTCACTCTACGGCTGGATTGCCGGTACCAAATTCGGTTAAGGCCCATTCCACTAGGAAGGTGGGCTCTTCTTGGGCGGCTGCCCGAGGCGTCTCGGCATTACAACTTTGCCGAGCGGCGACTTAGTCGGGGGCAAACACTTTTGCTAAATTCTACAAGTTTGATACCCTGGCTGATGAGGACCTAGCGTATGCTCAGTCGGTGTTGCAGAGTCATACGCACTCTCCCGCCCGATTGGATGCTTTGGTATAAACCCCATGGTCCTTACGGAGTCCCCAGCATCCTCTAGGACGTAAGAGAAAATAAGATTTTAAACCTACCGGTAAATCTATTTCTCCTAGTCCGTAGAGGATGCTGGGCGCCCGTCCCAGTGCGGAAACTCTGCAAGACTTGTATATAGTTGTTGCTTATATAAGGGTTATGTAACAGTTGACATCGGTCTTGGACCGTTACTGTCGTTTGTTCATACTGTTAACTGGTTATGTATGTTCCAGGTTACATGGTATGATTGGTGTGGGCTGGTATGAATCTTGCCCTTGGATTGCTAAATCCTGCCTTGTATTGTCCATCTCTTCTGGGCACAGTTCTCTAACTGAGGTCTGGAGGAGGGGCATAGAGGGAGGAGCCAGTGCACAGCTCATAGTCAAAGTTCTTTTTAGGTGCCCTATCTCCTGCGGAGCCCGTCTATATCCCATGGTCCTTACGGAGTCCCCAGCATCCTCTACGGACTAGGAGAAATAGATTTACCAGTAGGTTTAAAATCTTATATTTTTTATATATATATATATATATATATATATTGAAAAAGGATCCTTCTGCGCAAGTCCAATGTATTAAACATAATTTCTGGACGTCCCACACGTATTGCAAATCCAATAAAGTGCCGATCCCCTTGTAAGCCCTATTCACCGGGCTGTATCTGTATTGTGAAGAAATAAAGGAGGTGGACAATAGTGAAATATATCTATTTAAAACACGGTCCGGTGACAAACCACTGTTATACATTATATGCCTGCATGCTTTTGCCTTATGTTAGTGCGATACATATCTAATACATCGTGTTTTATATAGATATACTTCACTATTGTGCACCTTCTTTATTTCTTCACAATAAATATATATATGGAGATAATGTGTACGAGGATAGCTAAGAAAACGGACTATCAAATCCCAGTTTCCCAGTTTTCTCTGACGTCCTAGTGGATGCTGGGACTCCGTAAGGACCATGGGGAATAGCGGCTCCGCAGGAGACAGGGCACAAAATAAAAGCTTAAGGATCAGGTGGTGTGCACTGGCTCCTCCCCCTATGACCCTCCTCCAAGCCTCAGTTAGATTTTTGTGCCCGGCCGAGAAGGGTGCAATCTAGGTGGCTCTCCTGAGCTGCTTAGAATAAAAGTTTAGTTTAGGTTTTTTTATTTTCAGTGAGTCCTGCTGGCAACAGGCTCACTGCATCGTGGGACTAAGGGGAGAAGAAGCGAACTCACCTGCGTGCAGAGTGGATTGGGCTTCTTAGGCTACTGGACATTAGCTCCAGAGGGACGATCACAGGTACAGCCTGGATGGGTCACCGGAGCCGCGCCGCCGTCCCCCTTACAGAGCCAGAAGAGACGAAGAGGTCCGGTGAAATCGGCGGCAGAAGACATCCTGTCTTCAGACTAAGGTAGCGCACAGCACCGCAGCTGTGCGCCATTGCTCTCAGCACACTTCACACTCCGGTCACTGAGAGTGCAGGGCGCTGGGGGGGAGCGCCCTGAGACGCAATATAACAGTATATACCTTAGGTGGCAAAAAGAATACATCACATATAGCTCCTGGGCTATATGGATGTATTTTAACCCCTGCCATTTTTACACAAAAAAGCGGGAGATAAGGACGTCGTGAAGGGGCGGAGCCTATCTCCTCAGCACACAAGCGCCATTTTCCCTCACAGCTCCGCTGGAAGGACGGCTCCCTGACTCTCCCCTGCAGTCCTGCTTCAGAATCAGGGTAAAAAAGAGAAGGGGGGGCATTTTTGGCAGCAAATAACGATAATAACAGCAGCTATAAGGGAATAACACTTATATAAGGTTATCCCTGTATATATATAGCCCTGGGTGTGTGCTGGCAGACTCTCCCTCTGTCTCTCCAAAGGGCTAAGTGGGGTGCTGTCCTCTATCAGAGCATTCCCGGTGTGTGTGCTGTGTGTCGGTACGCGTGTGTCGACATGTATGAGGAGGAAAATGATGTGGAGGCGGAGCAGTTGCCTGTGTTGGTGATGTCACCCCCTAGGGAGTCGACGCCTGACTGGATGATTGTATTTAAACAATTAAGTGATAATGTCAGCAATTTGCAAAAAACTGTTGACGACATGAGACAGCCGGCAAATCAATTAGTGCCTGTCCAGGCGTCTCAGACACCGTCAGGGGCGCTAAAACGCCCGTTACCTCAGTGGGTCGACACAGACCCTGACACAGATACTGAGTCTAGTGTCGACGGTGACGAGACAAACGTAATGTCCAGTAGGGCCACACGTTACATGATCACGGCAATGAAAGAGGCATTGAACCTTTCTGACACTACAAGTACCACAAAGAAGGGTATTATGTGGGGTGTGAAAAAACTACCAATAGTTTTTCCTGAGTCAGAGGAAATAAATGAGGTGTGTGATAAAGCGTGGGTTTCCCCCGATAAAAAACAGCTAATTTCTAATAAATTATTAGCATTATATCCCTTCCCGCCAGAGGTTAGGACGCGTTGGGAAACACCCCCTAGGGTAGATAAGGCGCTCACACGTTTATCTAAACAAGTAGCGTTACCGTCTCCTGATACGGCCACCCTCAAAGAACCAGCTGATAGAAGGCTGGAAAATATCCTAAAAAGTATATACACACATACTGGTGTTATACTGCGACCAGCAATCGCCTCAGCCTGGATGTGCAGTGCTGGAGTCGCATGGTCGGATTCCCTGACTGAGAATATTGATACCCTGGATAGGGACAATATTTTGTTAACTATAGAACATTTAAAGGATGCATTGCTATATATGCGTGATGCACAGAGGGATATTTGCACCCTGGCATCAAGAGTAAGTGCTATGTCCATCTCTGCCAGAAGAGCGTTATGGACGCGACAGTGGTCAGGGGATGCGGATTCCAAACGGCACATGGAAGTATTGCCGTATAAAGGGGAGGAGTTATTTGGGGCTGGTCTATCGGACCTGGTGGTCACGGCAACGGCTGGGAAATCCACCTTTTTACCCCAGGTCACTTCACATCAGCAGAAAAAGACACCGTCTTTTCAAACTCAGTCCTTTCGTTCCCATAAGTACAAGCGAGCAAAAGGCCACTCCTTTCTGCCCCGGGGCAGAGGAAGAGGAAAAAGACTGCACCGTGCAGCCGCTTCCCAGGAGCAGAAGCCCTCCCCTGCTTCTGTCAAGTCTTCAGCATGACGCTGGGGCTTTACAAGCAGACTCGGTTATGGTGGGGGCCCGTCTCAAGAATTTCAACGCGCAGTGGGCTCACTCGCAAGTGGATCCCTGGATTCTACAGGTAGTATCGCAGGGGTACAAACTGGAATTCGAGGCGTTTCCCCCTCGTCGGTTCCTGAAGTCTGCTTTACCAAAGTCTCCCTCCGACAGGGAGGCAGTTTTGGAAGCCATTCACAAGCTGTATTCCCAGCAGGTGATAATCAAGGTACCCCTCCTGCAACAGGGAAAGGGGTATTATTCCTCGCTGTTTGTGGTACCGAAGCCGGACGGCTCGGTGAGACCAATTTTAAATCTGAAATCCTTGAACACTTACATAAAAAGGTTCAAATTCAAGATGGAGTCACTCAGAGCAGTGATAGCGAATCTGGAAGAAGGGGACTATATGGTGTCTCTGGACATCAAAGATGCTTATCTCCACGTCCCAATATACCCTTCTCACCAAGGGTACCTCAGGTTTGTAGTACAAAACTGTCATCATCAGTTTCAGACGCTGCCGTTTGGATTGTCCACGGCACCTCGGGTCTTTACCAAGGTAATGGCCGAAATGATGATTCTTCTACGAAGAAAAGGCATTTTAATTATCCCTTACTTGGACGATCTCCTGATAAGGGCAAGATCCTGGGAACAGTTAGAAGTCGGAGTAGCACTATCTCAGGTAGTGTTACGTCAGCACGGGTGGATTCTAAATATTCCAAAATCGCAGCTGATTCCAACGACACGTCTACTGTTCCTAGGAATGATTCTGGACACAGTCCAGAAGAAGGTGTTTCTCCCGGAGGAGAAGGCCAGGGAGTTATCCGAGCTAGTCAGGAACCTCCTAAAACCAGGCCAGGTCTCAGTGCATCAGTGCACGAGGGTCCTGGGAAAAATGGTGGCTTCTTACGAAGCGATTCCATTCGGAAGATTCCATGCAAGAACGTTTCAGTGGGATCTACTGGACAAATGGTCCGGATCGCATCTGCAGATGCATCAGCGGATAACCCTGTCGCCAAGGACAAGGGTGTCTCTCCTGTGGTGGCTGCAGAGTGCTCATCTACTAGAGGGCCGCAGATTTGGCATTCAGGATTGGATCCTGGTAACCACGGATGCCAGCCTGAGAGGCTGGGGAGCAGTCACACAGGGAAGGAATTTCCAGGGCTTGTGGTCAAGCATGGAAACATCTCTTCATATAAACATTCTGGAACTAAGGGCCATTTACAATGCTCTAAGTCAAGCAAAACCTCTGCTTCAGGGTCAGGCGGTGTTGATCCAATCGGACAACATCACGTCAGTCGCCCACGTAAACAGACAGGGCGGCACGAGAAGCAGGAGGGCAATGGCAGAAGCTGCAAGGATTCTTCGCTGGGCGGAAAATCATGTGATAGCACTGTCAGCAGTGTTCATTCCGGGAGTGGACAACTGGGAAACAGACTTCCTCAGCAGACACGACCTTCACCCGGGAGAGTGGGGACTTCACCCAGAAGTCTTCCACCTGATTGTAAACCGTTGGGAAAAACCAAAGGTGGACATGATGGCGTCACGTCTAAACAAAAAACTGGACAGATATTGCGCCAGGTCAAGGGACCCTCAGGCAATAGCAGTGGACGCTCTGGTAACGCCGTGGGTGTACCAGTCAGTGTATGTGTTCCCTCCTCTGCCTCTCATACCAAAAGTACTGAGAATCATAAGAAGGAGAGGAGTAAGAACTATACTCGTGGTTCCGGATTGGCCAAGAAGGACTTGGTACCCGGAACTTCAAGAGATGCTCACGGACGAACCGTGGCCTCTACCTCTAAGAAAGGACCTGCTGCTGCAGGGGCCTTGTCTGTTCCAGGACTTACCGCGGCTGCGTTTGACGGCATGGCGGTTGAACGCCGGATCCTGAGGGAAAAAGGCATTCCAGAAGAAGTCATCCCTACTCTGGTCAAAGCCAGGAAGGACGTAACCGCAAAACATTATCACCGCATTTGGCGTAAATATGTTGCGTGGTGTGAGGCCAAGAAGGCCCCTACAGAGGAATTTCAACTGGGTCGTTTCCTTCATTTCCTGCAAACAGGACTGTCTATGGGCCTAAAATTAGGGTCCATTAAGGTTCAAATTTCGGCCCTGTCGATTTTCTTCCAGAAAGAACTGGCTTCAGTACCTGAAGTTCAGACATTTGTAAAAGGGGTGCTGCACATACAGCCTCCTTTTGTGCCTCCAGTGGCACCTTGGGATCTCAATGTTGTGTTGAGCTTTCTAAAGTCACATTGGTTTGAACCACTTTCCACTGTGGACTTAAAATATCTCACATGGAAGGTGTCGATGCTGTTAGCCTTGGCTTCAGCCAGGCGTGTGTCAGAATTGGCGGCTTTATCATATAAAAGCCCTTACTTAATTTTTCATTCTGACAGGGCGGAATTGAGGACTCGTCCTCAATTTCTACCTAAGGTGGTTTCTGCATTTCACATGAACCAACCTATTGTGGTACCTGCGGCTACCAGGGACTTAGAGGACTCTAAGTTGCTTGACGTTGTCAGGGCCTTGAAAATATATGTTTCCAGGACGGCTGGAGTCAGAAAATCTGACTCGCTGTTTATCCTGTATGCACCCAACAAGCTGGGTGCTCCTGCTTCAAAGCAGACGATTGCTCGTTGGATTTGTAGTACAATTCAGCTTGCACATTCTGTGGCAGGATTGCCACAGCCAAAATCAGTAAAAGCCCATTCCACAAGGAAAGTGGGCTCATCTTGGGCGGCTGCCCGAGGGGTCTCGGCTTTACAACTTTGCCGAGCAGCTACTTGGTCAGGGGCAAACACGTTTGCTAAATTCTACAAATTTGATACCCTGGCTGAGGAGGACCTGGAGTTCTCTCATTCGGTGCTGCAGAGTCATCCGCACTCTCCCGCCCGTTTGGGAGCTTTGGTATAATCCCCATGGTCCTTACGGAGTCCCAGCATCCACTAGGACGTCAGAGAAAATAAGATTTTACTTACCGATAAATCTATTTCTCGTAGTCCGTAGTGGATGCTGGGCGCCCATCCCTAGTGCGGATTGTCTGCAATACTTGTATATAGTTATTGTTACAAAAATTCGGGTTATTATTGTTGTGAGCCATCTTTTCAGAGGCTCCTTTGCGTTTATCATACTGTTAACTGGGTTCAGATCACGAGTTGTACGGTGTGATTGGTGTGGCTGGTATGAGTCTTACCCGGGATTCCATATCCTTCCTTATTATGTACGCTCGTCCGGGCACAGTATCCTAACTGAGGCTTGGAGGAGGGTCATAGGGGGAGGAGCCAGTGCACACCACCTGATCCTTAAGCTTTTATTTTGTGCCCTGTCTCCTGCGGAGCCGCTATTCCCCATGGTCCTTACGGAGTCCCAGCATCCACTACGGACTACGAGAAATAGATTTATCGGTAAGTAAAATCTTATTTTTACAATGTTTAGGGGTGCAGCTATATTTCTGAGATTGTGAGCGACAGCAGATATGTGTATGTGTGGCTATATGTATGCGTATATGCGTGACTATATACTGTGTGTGTGTGTGTGTGTGTATATATGTATATATATATATATATATATATATATATATATAAACTAACATATCCTTCCCCACCTGTGGCTCAGGTGTATGCAGCAAAGGAACGGAGGCGGCACTCCAAGGACTTGTTAAAACTTGTATTCAAATCATTGTGGAAACAAAGCAAACGTGTTCATAACAGAAGAAAACATGGCAGGTTGCTTACGACGTTTCATGGCCTAACAGCCTTTTCCTCAGGTAAGAATGCCCATGTGCAGTGAAAGCATAAGTGATAAAAGAACCAAACAGAATCATAGAACACTCACCATTTATGTAGCATGCAGGAGCAGGTGTTCCCGGCGTCTGTGCCCGGGACTTCCGGGTACGTCACGTGTGCGGCGCATAGATGATGTGTCCGTTGCTAGGCAACGGCTGCGCTGGCAACACAGGCGCCGGGGAAACCCGTGAGTGAAACTGTAAAAACATAGTGTGGTAAGGCATGTGAAATACATGCTAGGACACCCAGGGACCGGGCGACTAATGTGAAAAGTGAAGAGCAATTAAAAACATGAATTAAAAATTACTTGTAATCAGCTGAAGTATAACCAGTGTGGTGAACAGAGCCCAATGCTAACAATAACATCGTGCACCCTTGAACACAGCCTATAATCAGAGAAAGTAATAAATTAAGTTTTGTGCAGAAAATATATGGTCTGATCTATGAATGGGCTAAAGCGTAATAACTGGGTGAAAAATGGAAACCCGAACAGGTACATCAAATCAAGGATAAGAAGAGGAGGGGGGGGGGGGGGGGGGGGGGGGGGACAGGGAGGAAGAGGAGGGAGGAGGGGAAGGAAAGGGGCAAGGGGGGGTGGGGTTGGAACGGAGGGGGAAGGAGGGGGAAGAGGATCAAAAGCTGGAGCAGAAGCTACTAATATAATAACAGAAGTTACAGAAATACATTCCAAGTGAATTTTTCGTTCAGTCTTTTAGGTGACAATGCATCTAATGAAAAAATCCATTTGGATTCACATTTAGATAGCGCTCTGTGTCGATCTCCACCTCTCACTGGGCTCGGAATGTGGTCGATAATCTTGTACCAGAGACTAGATAGTGGATGGCCACTTTGTTTAAAGTGGCGTGCTACCGGTTGGTCTACCGGTTTGCCGTCAAGTGATGCTTTTATGGCCGATCGGTGTAACGCCATCCGGTCTCTCAGGTTTCACCACAGCAGCTGCTACCCTCCTGCATTAATACGCGGGTTACCTCGATCACAAATGCTTATCTAGTCTCCCTCCCTATTCCCCCCCCCCTCCCCCCCCCCTTTTTCCCCTTTTCTTATCCTTGATTTGATGTACCTGTTCGGGTTTCCATTAACACCCAGTTATTACGCTTTAGCCCATTCATAGATCAGACCATATATTTCCTGCACAAAACTTAATTTATTACTTTCTCTGATTATAGGCTGTGTTCAAGGGTGCACAATGTTATTGTTAGCATTGGGCTCTGCTCTCCACACTGGTTATACTTCAGCTGATTACAAGTAATTTTAAATTAATGTTTTTAATTGCTCTTCACTTTTCACATTAGTCGCCCGGTCCCTGGGTGTCCTAGCATGTATTTCACATGCCTTACCACACTATGTTTTTACAGTTTCACTCACGGGTTTCCCCGGCGCCTGTGTTGCCAGCGCAGCCGTTGCCTAGCAACGGACACGTCATCTATGCGCCGCACACGTGACGTACCCGGAAGTCCCGGGCACAGACGCCGGGAACACCTGCTCCTGCATGCTACATAAACGGTGAGTGTTCTATGCTTCTATTTGGTTATTTTATCACTTATGCTTTCACTGCACATGGGCATTCTTACCTGAGGAAAAGGCTGTTAGGCCTTGAAACGTCGTAAGCAACCTGCCATGTTTTCTTCTGTTATGAACACGTTTGCTTTGTTTCCACAATGATTTGAATACAAGTTTTAACAAGTCCTTGGAGTGCCGCCTCCGTTCCTTTGCTGCATACACCTGAGCCACAGGTGGGGAAGGATATGTTGTTCTATCATCATCAGGAGGGCACCCAGGCATTAATTATTCTTTAACATTGAGTGCCGGATGAGTTTACCAGTATATATATATATATATATATTTCTCTTACGTCCTAGAGGATGCTGGGGTCCACATTAGTACCAAGGGTTATAGACGGGTCCACCAGGAGCCATTGGCACTTTAAGAGTTTGAGAGTGTGGGCTGGCTCCTCCCTCTATGCCCCTCCTACCAGACTCAGTTTAGAAAATGTGTCCGGAGGAGCCGGTCACAGCTAGGGGAGCTCTACAGAGCTTTCTTGGAAAAGTTTATTTTTTTTACAGGGAGGCTGCTGGCAACAGCCTCCCTGCAGCGAGGGACTAAGGGGGGAGCAGTGTCCGCCCTGCGGGGTCTGAGCCACTGTCTCCGCTGACTGGACACTGAGCTCTAGAGGGGTCGGATTGTTCCCCGCCACAGGGGACTGCTCGCCCCAGCAGCATGCTACCAACCCCTTACAGAGCTAAAGATATGGTGAGCGGGGGGCCGGTGTGATGATGGCGGCAGCGGGGAGGGAGCACAGTATTAAGGTGAGGATGTTACACTGCAGAGTAGGCACAAAGTGAGTCATTCAGATCTGATCACTGCTGTGTGTTTTCGCACAGCGAGCGATCAGGTCATAACAGCACATGCATGTGCACGCGCGTCGGACAACAATAGGTATCGCCGGTCAGCGATGGGATTGTGCGAAAAATCTGTTCGCATTGGCCTTCACAAGGTGATTGACAGGAGTAAGCTGTTTGTGGTTGGTAACTGACTGTTTACAGGGAGTGTTCAGAAAAACGCAGGTGTCCCCAAGCGTTTTCAGGGAGGGTGTCTGACGTCAGCTCCGGCCCCGTTCAGCCTGATTCTATCGCACTGGAAGAGTATGTCTTGGGCTGTGCAGAGACTGCAAACACAGAATTTTAGCAGCTCGGCATACACATAGGATCGCACACTTGCACAGCGAAATTACACTCCCCCTGTAGGTGGCGATTATCTAAACGCAGCACAGCAAAAAAAGCAGCCCAGCGAGCAGATCTGAATTACCTCCAAAGTTCATTATCAGTCACACACCGTAAAAGCTCACAGCATGTCATAAGAAGGAAGAGCTAGAAGAAGGAGAGGAAAGATGTCAGAGTTCAGAGGGGCATTACAAAACCTCTCTGCTCACTGCATCATGTGCCATATGACTAAGGTTGCCATGGTAGTTTCACAGATCTGCATAATTGTCTGCAAAGATTTGCCATCTTTAAAAACAAGCCAAGTGGAACAGTTAATTGCCATTCTGCACAGTGATTTCTGTTATTTATACTGTTTATTAGTGATAGACAAATATATTTTTTTTGTTTTGTTTATAGGTTTCGCGAGTTGTGGGCGTACCGCCAGAAAAATTACTCCATCACATTCATGCAATTCCAGTTCACAGGAGACAGTAACATGACTTTAATTTTGTTCATTGTACCTGATTAATTTTTTTTTTTACATTAGCCTTTGACCCTATTATTTGTAAATTTGAGTGCCACTGAAGACCCATGAATTTCCAATTTATCATATGACAGAATCAAGAGCACATACAGTACTATATAGCCAATACTACCTGTTATCATTAAACCCACAAAATACGATTGAGCTAAACTTTATTTATGTTCTTTTGCAAACATTACATGCATAACATTATCATGTTGTGTAAAAAATCTGATGGGCAAGAAGACTGTAATCCAGTTAGTTTTAGAAAATCTTCAATGTGATCTACAGTATGGAGAATTGCGTGCCTAACGGCATCGTTTTAACCAAAATACCTGTTGTTTCCTTTTGTACTTACTGTTTGCAGCTTGCTGATATGAGTCTGATCTATGCAGCTGAGAAACATTTAAAACTTATTTTTTATTGAGATTGTAGCATGAGCTGCTGTATTTAATATTCTTCCATATTCCATAGGGTTCAGAGACAGCCTACTTATTGTTAGTAAACCATGACGTCATCATGACGGGTGGTCTTCAGTATGCCGGCTGTCGGGATCCCGGCGCACAGTATACCGGCGCCGGGATCCCGAGAGCCGGCATACCGACACTTATTCTCCCTTGTGGGGGTCCACGACCCCCCTAGAGGGAGAATAAAATTGTGTGGCACGCGTAGCGAGCCCGCAAGGGGCTCATTTGCGCTCGCCACACTGTCGGTATGCCGGTGGTCGGGAGCCCGACCGCCGGCATACCATACTACACCCCATCATGACAACCCATCTATGTTTCTGCTAATGATTTGTTGGATAAACCATTGAGATCCCTGTGTTCTTCAGCATATCCCAGGTTTGTTATGTATAATGTATTTGTTTTCTCCACCTAGTGCATCCCCTGACTTTCAGCTATATGTGAATTCTGTGTTAGATGAACCTGGTGATGCAGCCAGTCACAGGAAGAAGGCACAAACTGTTGCAGAAAAGGTATTATAAGAAACGTAAAATATGTATTTTTATATTATTATTTTATTTTACTTAGGTCTGTCATCAGAAATTGCGTCCCCCCCCCTAGAGTTGTTCATGTGGTATGCCCAGTGCTGTGTGAGTGCTGTCAGTGCAGTGCCAGCAATATGACCAGTGCTGTGACAGTGCTGTACCTACCATGCATGCCCAGTGCTATCAGTGTATGCCAGTGCTATGCTAAGTGCTGTGCTGGCAATATGCCAAGTGCTTTGCCAGCCCGTGCTCCTTGAACCTCATTCAATGGCATATTTATTAACTGATGTGGCTAGCCCCAGATAATAGGGATTCCTTATCACCGCTATTTGCGGCATTAAGGAATCCTTACAGTATTTACCTAAAGTTATTATGACTGAGTCACCGGGACAGAGGCTCCAATAGAAGGATCCTCGCTGTTCTGTGTCCCCTATTTTATTACCACTCACTGACATCACTTCTCCGTGTCCTCTCTCACTTATCAGTTTCCTCTCGGTAGTGGAATATATTAACTGCAGGGCACAGCAGCTGGGTAATTTCTTTGATGCCAGGCCGCATCCAGTGCTGTAAGCTGCTTGCTTATTGGCAGGAATGCCTATGGGATCCAGGGGGGCCAAACCCTACCCCCGTACGTGGATTTGTGTTAAGGTGGGTACACATTAGGCGACATGCTTTTTCACAATTTTTTTTCTTTTTTTTTTACTTTTCATACTTAACGATCCACGTGGACTACGATTGGAACGGTAATCTGTGCCGAGCGAAGCGGCTGCGGGCCGAGGCACCTTGCCCAAAGCATGCGAGCCATGCGAGGGGACAGGGTGCACTAATTCGGCTTCCCGGTCACTGTACGCAGAAAACGACACCAAAAAAACATGAAAAACGCATGTCGACCTTTTGACCTATCCACCTAGCTCATGTCGACCTTCAGACCCTGTCGACCTAGTGACTGTCGACCTAGACACTGTCGATTTGATGATCCACACCCGTCCATTATTAATGCATCTCAACACTGTGTGACTTGTGTACTTTACATATTTACAAAACATTAGCAACTGTGAGTATGATGCCCTCAAGATACAGCCCCAACGGTATTATTTTGAGTTTCTTTTAGCACTGTTAAGTGAAGGTAATTAATTCTGTATAGCATGTTTTTTGCTGCCATGTTTCAGTAACTATTTGCGGGGAATATAGTATATATATTTTGTGATTTTAAAACAAATTGAAAAAAATATACACTGCTCAAAAAAATAAAGGGTACACTAAAATAACACATCCTAGATCTGAATGAATGAAATATTCTTATTAAATACTTTGTTCTTTACATAGTTGAATGTGCTGACAACAAAATCACACAAAAATTATCAATGGAAATCAAATTTATTAACTCATGGAGGTCTGGATTTGGAGTCGCACTCAAAATTAAAGTGGAAAAACATACTACAGGCTGATCCAACTTTGATGTAATGTCCTTAAAACAAGTCAAAATGAGGCTCAGTAGTGTGTATGGCCTTCACATGCCTGTATGACCTCCCTACAAAGCCTGGGTATGCTCCTGATGCCTTCGTCTTGCAGGAACTGCTGACACACTCCAGCCACATGAGGTCTAGCATTGTCTTGCATTAGGAGGAACCCAGGGCCAACCGCACCAGCATATGTTCTCACAAGGGTTCTAAGGATCTCATCTCGGTACCTAATGGCAGTCAGGCTACCTCTGGCGAGCACATGGAGGGCTGTGCGGCCCCCCAAAGAAATGCCACCCCACACCATTACTGACCCACTGCCAAACCGGTCATGCTGGAGGATGTTCTGTTCTCCTTGTTTTCTCCAGACTCTGTCACGTCTGTCACATGTGCTCGGTGAGAACCTGCTTTCATCTGTGAAGAGCACAGGGCGCCAGTGGCGAATTTGCCAGTCTTGGATTTCTCTGGCAAATGCCAAACGTCCTGCACAGTGTTGGGCTGTAAGCACAACCCCCACCTGTGGACGTCGGGCCCTCATACCACCCTCATGGAATCTGTTTCTGATCGTTTGAGTAGACGCATGCACATTTGTGGCTTGCTGGAGGTCATTTTGCTGTGTTCTGGCAGTGCTTCTCCTGTTTCTTGCACAAAGGCGGAGGTAGCGGTCCTGCTGCTGGGTTGTTGCCCTCCTACGTCCTCCTCCACGTCACCTGATGTACTGGCCTGTCTCCTGGTAGCGCCTCCATGCTCTGGACACTACGCTGACAGACACAGCAAACCTTCTTGCCACAGCTCGCATTGATGTGCCATCCTGGATGAGCTGCACAACCTGAGCCACTTGTGTGGATTGTAGACTCCGTCTCATGCTACCACTAGAGTGAAAGCACCGCCAGCTTTCAAAAGTGACCAAAACATCAGCCAGAAAGCATAGGAGCTGAGAAGTGGTCTGTGGTCACCACCTGCAGAACAACTCCTTTATTGGGGGTGTCTTGCTAATTGCCTATAATTTCCACCTGTTGTCTATTCCATTTGCACAACCGCATGTGAAATTAATTGTCAATCAGTGTTGCATCCTAAGTGGACAGTTTGTTTTCACAGAAGTGTGATTGACTTGGAGTTACATTGTGTTGTTTAAGTGTTCCCTTTATTTTTTTGAGCAGTGTATATGTGTTGCCACTGCAATGAGGGATGTACTATTGAGGTTAATTTTATTTTCTGTTTCCTTGTTGTCAGTCCCCCCCCCCCCCCCCCCCATCCCGCCCATCTTATCACTGAAGTGTATGGCTTCTATAACTATATATTTGTATTTCAGCTAACCTGTGACTCAGTAGTAAGTGAAATAGGCTCTGGTCGGGGATCCGTGACTTTCAAAATCAACAGAGATTTATTAGTTAAGGTGAGTTTTGTTATTGGTTCAAAATTCAGAATTCAAGTTATTAGTATATTGCCATAACAGTGTATGTATATATTGTATTTCAGACTGTTCTGAACAGAATAAACCAAGATGGCTCTAGGTATGGATTTAACTCTGAGCTTTTGTCTGACACGCCAAAAGGTCTTACACTGGTTGAATATAGGTATGTGCACCGTTTATACAGTATATTCACATGTTCTGCCTGAAGGTTTTAGTTGAAGAGCTCTGCTATGCAAATTCATTCGGGGGTAATTATAGTGGCACTGGGAGAAGACGAGGTATTATTAAATGGGTTTTAATAAATATCGGACATGCGGCTCCAAATTGTGGAAGGGCCCTATATCTCTAATTCCCTACATCAAAAGCTTTCTGGAGATCCCATATGTATATTAGGCTAGTATACATTTTTTTAGTCCCTTAACTAATTTTATTGATCACACTTTTTTCATGGGGGGGGGAAATATAGTAAATGCAGACTATTTCCCATTTCTCTATCATCCATAAGGGATACTGGGGACCTTAGTACAATGGGGTATAGAGGGAGTCCAAAGGAGCCGGTGCACTTTAAATTTCTTCCACAGGGTGTGCTGGCTCCTCCCCTCTATGCCCTCCCCTACAGCTCAGTTTAGAAAAATGTGCCCCCAGGAGAGGTTGCACACTCTTGAGCTCCAGAGAGTTTTTCTTCAGTTTAGTTTAGTTTGACTGACACCGGCCTCAATTAGAGGTGCTGAGTCGGATCCCGCTGACAGGACAACGGTCCTGAGGATCAGTGTACTGCAGGTATTGTGCTCTCGTGCACACACCCGCAGCACACCGCACACCCCAGTACAGAGCCTGAAGGTCGGCAGAGTGGTGAGTGACAACCGGGGATCCCGCTAGGGGGGAACCCGGTTCCTACGTGCAGCATTAACGCTGGGCAGGCATATGGATTTCCGTGACAGTGATCCCCATAACCCCTTTGTTTAGACTGGCAGAGATAGTGAAAATAGGTGATTGTACCTTATT
Organism: Pseudophryne corroboree; assembly: GCF_028390025.1. Taxonomy (NCBI): domain Eukaryota; kingdom Metazoa; phylum Chordata; class Amphibia; order Anura; family Myobatrachidae; genus Pseudophryne; species Pseudophryne corroboree. Next base: position 445,724,635 of record NC_086447.1, read on the forward strand.
TTACACACTTTGGGGACATTTGCCAGTATAACTATTAGTATAGCTCCTGCGCCATTGTAAGGGGCAGAGCTTCCTCAGAGCGGGACCAGCGGCTTCCTGCACACACAGCACTGCTGCAGGACTGCTAGCTCCTCCAAGTGATCCTCCACGGCCAGACACTGGTTCAGGGGTGTAGTTAAGGGGGAGAGCCCGCTGTTAAACCTATATATTAGGCTCCTCAAGCAATATATACCAAATTGCCTCATTTCTAACTATATAATTGTTAGTTCTAATGCTGGTGCTGGTCCCTCCTTTCTGAGTATCTCCACACACAATAGTCTGAGCACACTTTCTTGTACTTGTTGTTCCCTGTGTTGTGTGTGAATGTAAATGTCCTCTGTCAGCATGGTGAAAAACGCTGTGTGCACTGTTGTCACACCAGGTTTTCCTCCTCCCCTGCAGATTCTCTCAGTGAACAATGCAGTCAGCCCTCACAAGATAGTGAGGCTTCAGGGGGTAATTTGCAGGAGCCAGCTTGGCACAGCTCTATAAAATCTATGATGGCTGACATGTCAAAGACCACTTCTAGACAAGAAAGGCAAGTTATAACAATCTATGGTTGCTCTGACAAAGATAGGTCAGACAGTAGACGTGTTTCCCCTCTATCAAATCCATTACCCCCCAAAAGAAAAGGGGGTTACCTGATATACTCTCAGAATCTGAGGAGGAGGTACCAGAGGTAGAGGAGGGGGAAAAGCTGGAATCTACTACTAAATTAAATGATTCCTATGCTGCATAAGGCAAATGTGCAGCAATCCTTTTTCTCTTCTACATTTCCTGTCTCTACGGAACTGGATGATCTTTTTAGAGAGCCATGGGCAACTCCTGATAAGAAATTCCAGGTGTCAAAGAAAGGGATGGCCACCTTCCCTTTTGCACAAGAGGGGCGCAAGGTCTGGGAAACTCCCCCTGCTGTCGATGCATCAGAATCGCGTCTGTCAAAAAAGACTACTGCCAGTTCCTGGGGCTACGGCCTTAACAGAACCCGCAGACAGGAAAATAGAAACTACTTTAAAATCTATTTATGTTGCAGCGGGGACCTCCCAGAGGTCTGTTAATGCAAGTCGTTGGGTGACACATGCCATTCATACTTGGGCAGGTAACATCTGAGAGGGCCTTGCTGGGGACAACTCCCCAGCTGATATGGTGATACTAATTCAGCACATACAGGAGCCTGCCCGCTTCCTCTGTGATACCACCAAAGGTATTGGGGTAATAAATGCCCGTACTGCTACCATGGCGTTTTCCGCACGCAGAGTGTTGTGGTTACGTCAGTGGGTGGCGGACGCGGAGTCAAAAAAAGAGCGTGGCAGTCTTACCCTTCACAGGAAATTGGCTGTTTGGGGGTGAATTGGATACCTGGATTTCGAAGGCTACTGTTGGTAAGTCCACGTACCTCCCCTTAGCTGCTCCACCAGCTAGACGTTCCTACACTGGGCCATCTCTGCAGTCCTTTCGGACGCCGCACTTTAAAGGTAAGGCCCAAGGTGCCTCAAATGCGACACGAGGTTCAAGAGGTAAGTCTCGTAAACCTGCCACCTCCGCTTCCCAGGTGCAGGGCGTCAGCTCTGTCTCCTCCAAACCCTCAGTATGATGATGTCCCTCCGGGCGGACCTCATGGTGGGAGCTTGTCTGAGATTCTACAGCTCCATCTGGAACAGCTCCTGCCAGGACTCCTGGGTAAAAGATCTGATCTCCCAAGGCTACAAGCTGGAATTCTAAAGTCTTCCACTTCTCAGGTTTTTCAAGTCGGGTTCACCAGCTTCAGAAACCATGCGCCTCACGTTGCAGGAGGCCATTCAAAAGTTAGCCCAGACCCAGGTCATTGTTCCTGTGCCACCTCAACAACAAGGCGAGGGATACTACTCCAGCCTTTTTGTGGTACCAAATCCGGGTGGTTCAGTGAGACCCATTTTGAACCTCAAATCGTTAAACCCATTTCTCTTACGTCCTAGAGGATGCTGGGGTCCACATTAGTATCATAGGGTATAGGGTATAGAGTTTATTTTTTTACATGAGTCTGCTGGCAACAGCCTGCCTGCAGCGAGGGACTAAGGGGGGAGCAGTGTCCGCCCTGCGGGGTCTGAACCACTGTCTCCGCTGACTGGACACTGAGCTCCAGAGGGGTCGGATCGCTCTCCGCCACAGGGGACCGCTCGCCCCAGCAGCATGCCGCCAACCCCTTACAGAGCTGAAGATGTGGTGAGACAGACACTGACCCCCCCCCCCCTGCAAGCGGGGGGCCGGTGTGAAGATGGTGGCAGAGGGGAGGGAGCGCAGTATTAACTGCGCTCCTGGGAAGGCTCAAAGGCACATGGTGCAGTGCTGTGAGGGGTGCCCTGGGCCAGCGCTTACCCCCACGCTGGTCCAGAAGTCTGTCGGGATCCGTGGATCTTAGCCAGCACATTTTTCCTCAGGCCAGTATAATCCTTGGAGAGCGGGAAGACGGTGCCATTAAGGGGGCGGAGCTTCTCAGAGCGGACCCAGCAGCGTTCCAGCGCCATTTTCCTGCCTGCACAGCGCTGGATGGAAGAAGAGGTCCCTCCACAGCAACTCCAGCTTTCTGTACACAGTACCAGGGGTTTGTAGAAGGGAGGGGAGGCTGTAAAACGACTGTGTATCCTATTAAGGTGCACAGTCAGCGCTCATAAGGGGTCTCCCTTTGCTGAAAGCGCTGTGTGTGGGTTGGCTCCAATCTCTGTCACTCTCTTGCCATACTTGGGGGGGGGAAACTCTGTCTGCCCCCACGTGTGTGTGTGTGTGTGTGTGTGTGTGTGTGTGTGTGTGTGTGTGTGTGTGTGTGGAGTGTTTGGTGGTCGCCTTTAGCTATGTCCAGGGACACTGTGTCATATGCTGCAGAGGATTTATCCCCCCAGGATGATCCCATTCCATGTAATCAGGATAGCACTGGTTTAGCACAGATACCAGCAAGGGAATCTGAGTGGTTTTCTTCTATCAAATCTTGGATTTCTCAGATTTCTGACAGAGTTGCAAGTGATAAATCTGCAACCCAGGTATTACAGAGTTCTATGGCAGTATAGCCGGTTTCTGGTAACTCAGGATGTCCAGCTATATATCCCCACAAATGTGTGCTTGTGCATGTCACACAAGATCACACGGATACCGATTCTGACACTACAGATGGTGATGGGGATGTGTTGCGGGGGTCCGCATCTCTTGCAAAGGGGGTGCAGTTGTTGATAGAGGCTATCAGGGATGTGTTAAATGTTAATGATACCACACCTGAGCAGGTTGAGGAGGCTTTTTTCACTGAAAATAAAAAAGCCTCGCTAACCTTCCCTGCATCTAAGGAATTGAATGCTATATTTGAAAAAGCATGGGAAAACCCTGAGAAAAAAATCCAGGTCCCTAAAAGGGTCCAGGTGGCATTTCCTTTCCCTGAGGAGGATAGGAAAAAATGGGAAAACCCGCCGATTGTTGACGCATCTGTGTCCAGACTCTCAAAGAAGGTGGTTTTGCCTGTTCCAGGATCTACCACCTTAAAGGAGCCAGCTGATAGGAAAATTGATAACACGCTAAATCAATGTACACTGCTTCAGGGGCCATATTACGCCCCACTATTGCTACTGCATGGATTGCAAAGGCAATAGTAAAGTGGTTGGCTACCTTACTTGAGGATTTGGATACTATGGATAGGGATGATGTTGCATTGTATTTACACAACATTCAGCAGGTTTTATGGTAGAATCCATGAAAGACCTGGGCTGTGGGAATCTCTTCCATGTCTGTTTCAGCTCGTCGGGGACTGTGGCTGCGCCAGTGGTCGGCCGACGCGGAATCCAGAAGAAGTGTGGAGTCCCTACCCTATACAGCTCAGGCTCTCTTTGGGGAAGCTCTAGACGCGTGGATATCCACGGCTACAGCGGGTAAGTCTCCGTTTCTTCCCTCAGCAGCACCTGCTCCAAAGAAATCTTTCTCTTCATCTGCAACGCAGTCCTTTCGGCCTAACAAGCTTAGAAAGGCCAGAACATCCAACACCTTCTTTAGGGAGGTCGGGTTAAGTCCAGGAACAAAAGCCTGCTTCGAGTACACCAAAGTCCTCCACATGACGGTAGACTTCACGCCCCGGAGGTGGGGCCAGTGGGAGCGACACTCAGACACTTTAGTCATGTCTGGGTATCGTCTGGTCTGGATCTCTGGGTGGTAGATATTGTGTCACAGGGATACAGGCTGGAATTTGAAAGACTCCCCCCTCATCGCTTTTTAAAGTCAGGCTTACCAACTATGTTGGAGGACAGCACTGTACTACAAGACGCTGTCCAAAAGCTGCTGGAGGCACAGGTCATTGTGCCAGTACCACCTCACATGCTGAACAAAGGTTACTATTCAAACCTTTTCATGGTACCGAAACCGGATGGTTCAGTCAGGCCCATTGTGAACCTAAAATCGTTGAACCCCTTTCTAAAGGAGTTCAAGTTCAAGATGGAGTCTCTCAGGGCGGTGATATCCGGTCTGGAAGAGGGGGAATTCCTGGTATCACTGGATATCAAGGATGCGTACCTCTATATTCCGATCTGGCTGCCGCATCAGGCTTATCTCCGTTTCGCATTGCTGGACTGTCATTTCCAGTTCCAGGCCTTGCCATTCGGCCTCTCCACAGCACCGAGGGTGTTTACCAAGGTGAGGGCGGAAATGATGATTCTCCTCCACAAGCAGGGTGTGAACATCATTCCATATCTGGACGATCTGCTAATAAAGGCATCGTCCAAGGAGAAGCTTCTGCAGTCCATTGTTCTCACAACATGACTGCTCCAGAGTCACGGTTGGATTCTGAACCTTCCAAAGTCACATTTGGAACCAACCTAGAGGTTGTCATTTCTGGGAATGATCCTGGATACGGAAGTGCAGAGGGTGTTTCTTCCGCAGGAAAAGGCGTTGGTGATACAAGCTATGGTCCGGGATGTCCTGAAGCCACCCTGGGTGTCGGTTCAACAATGCAATCGGCTATTGGGAAAGATGGTGGCCTCTTACGACGCTCGGACCTTCCAACTGGATCTTCTGGACAAGTGGTCGGGATCTCACCTCCACATGCACCAGAGAATTCGTCTGTCGCCAAAGGCCAGGATTTCACTCCTTTGGTGGCTCCAATTGCCTCACCTCCTGGAGGGCCGCAGGTTCGGGTTTCAGGACTGGGTCCTTCTAACCACGGATGCGAGCCTCCGGGGCTGGGGCGCAGTCACTCAGGGAGTAACCTTCCAAGGACGGTGGTCAAGTCTGGAAGCCGGCCTGCCCATCAACATCCTGGAACGAAGAGCCGTCTACAACAGCCTTCTTCAGGCGGCATCTCTTCTAAGAAATCGGACCATTCAAGTGCAGTCGGACAACGTAATAACAGTGGCTTACATAAACCAACAAAGCGGAACGAAGAGCAGAACGGCAATGTCAGAGGTGACAAGAATACTCCTCTGGACAGAAAAGCATGCGTTAGCGCTGTCAGCCATCTTCATTTCGGGAGTAGACAACTGGGATGCAGACTTCCTCAGCAGACACGATCTCCATCCGGAGGAGTGGGGTCTCTATCCGGAGGTGTTCAAGGAATTAACAGATCTTTGGGGACTTCCCCAAATAGATATGACTGACCAAGAAGGGCTTGGTACGCAGATCTTCTGAATCTACTGCAAGAAGAGCCGAGGCCTCTTCCTCTTCGGGAGGACCTGCTGCAGCAGGGGCCGTTCGCCTATCAAGACTTACCGCTGCTACGTTTGATGGCATGGAAGTTGAGCGCCTAATTCTTGCTCGGAAGGGCATTCCGAAGAAGGTTATTCCTACCCTCATACAGGCTAGGAAAGGAGTAACGTCTAAACATTACCATCGTATTTGGAAGAAATATGTCTCTTGGTGTGAGTCCAGGAAATTTCCTACAGTGGAGTTTCAGCTGGGACGTTTCCTCCTCTTCCTGCAAGCAGGAGTGGATATGGGCCTAAGGTTGGGATCTGTGAAGGCCCAGATTTCAGCCCTATCCATTTTCTTTCAGAAACAATTGGCTGCCCTCCCTGAGGTTCAGACTTTTTTGAAGGGAGTTCTGCATATCCAACCTCCCTTTGTACCGCCTACGGCGCCTTGGGACCTTAACATGGTGTTGCAGTTCCTCCAGTCAGATTAGTTTGAGCCTCTACAGGAGGTCACGTTGTTGGCCTTAGCTTCTGCTAGACGTGTGTCCGTGCTGGGGGCTTTATCCTGTAAAAGCCCTTACTTGATCTTCCATGAAGATAGAGCTGAGCTCCAGACACGTCAGCAGTTTCTTCCGAAGGTTGTGTCGGCATTTCATATCAACCAACCTATTGTGGTGCCAGTGGCTACTGACTCCTCAATTGCTTCAAAGTCCTTGGATGTTGTAAGGGCTCTGAAGATCTATGTGAAGAGAACTTCTCGTCAGAGAAAGTCTGACTTTCTGTTTGTCCTATATGATCCCAAGAAGATTGGGTGTCCTGCTTCTAAGCAGACGATCTCTCGCTGATTCAGGTTTACTATCCAGCACGCTTATTCTACGGCAGGACTGCCGTGTCCAAATTCTGTTAAGGCCCACTCTACTCGTAAGGTGGGGTCTTCCTGGGCGGCTGCCCGGGGTGTCTCGGCAGTGCAACTTTGCCGAGCTGCAACTTGGTCGGGGTCGAACATGTTTGCAAAGTTTTACAAGTTTGATACTTTGGCCTCTGATGATCTGAAGTTTAGTCAATCAGTTCTGCAGGAGCCTCCGCACTCTCCATCCCGTTCTGGGAGCTTTGTTACATCCCCATGGTACTAATGTGGACCCCAGCATCCTCTAGGACGTAAGAGAAAATAGGATTTTGGTACCTACCGGTAAATCCCTTTCTTGTAGTCCGTAGAGGATGCTGGGCGCCTGCCCAGCGCTTCATTTTCCTGCAAATGTTATTTGGTTCAGTACAACTTCGTTTTAGTTGAGTACTGCATTGTTACTTGGTAAGTAATGTTTCAGCTGTTGCTGAGTAGTTCAAGCTAGTTGGCTTGACGTGCCTTGTATGTGTGAGCTGGTATGAATCTCACCACTATCTGTGTATAATCCTTCTCTCGAAGTATGTCGTCTCCTCGGGCACAGTTTCTAGACTGAGTCTGGTAGTAGGGGCATAGAGGAAGGAACCAGCCCACTCTCTGAAACTCTTAAAGTGCCAATGGCTCCTGGTGGACCCGTCTATACCCCATGGTACTAATGTGGGGTGTCCTCATAGATAGCAAGCTAAGCAGCAGTACCCAAAGTAGGACTGCAGCAAAGAAGGCTAATAAGATATTAGCATGCATAAAACGGGGTATTGATGCTAGGGACGAGAGTATTATACTCCCGTTATATAAATCACTAGTGAGGCCACACCTTGAATACTGTGTACAATTCTGGGCACCGTACTACAAAAAGGATATCCTGGAGCTTGAAAAGGTACAGAGGAGGGCGACCAAACTAATTAAGGGCATGGAGACGATGGAATACAAGGAAAGGCTTGAAAGACTAGGCATGTTTACATTGGAAAAGCGGAGACTAAGAGGGGATATGATCAACATCTACAAATATATAAGGGGACAATACACAGAGCTTGCGCGGGACCTGTTTTTGGTTAGATCAACACAGAGGACTCGTGGACACTCGCTCAGGTTAGAGGAGAGGAGATTCCGCACAATACGGCGTAAAGGATTTTTTACGGTAAGGACAATACGTGTTTGGAATTCCCTGCCCGAGGGAGTTGTAATGGCGGAATCTGTCAACACCTTTAAGAATGGGTTAGATAAATTCCTAATGGATAAGGATGGATAAGGATATCCAGGGGTATGGTGCATAGTCATGCATTATAGTTACAATAAATAGGGATAAAATGCAACGGCTGACAGCAGCATCAGTCAGAAATTTTAGTCAAATCATCATGCATAGGAGACCACAAATAGGTTGAACTCGATGGACAATTGTCTTTTTTCAACCTCAGATACTATGTTACTATGTTAATGTGAACCCCAGCATCCTCTACGGACTACGAGAAAAGAATTTACCGGTAGGTACCAAAATCCTATTATCTGCGGGTTTTCCGGTTCAAAATTGAGTCTCTGAGAGCAGTGATCTCAGGTCTGGAGGAGGGAGAGTTCTTGGTTTCCCTGGATATAGAGGATGCTTACCTCCATATACCGATATGGTCGCCTCATCAAGCTTACCTTAGGTTTGCTGTGCTACAGAAACTTTACAAGTTCCAGGCGCTACCCTTCGGCATATCTACGGCCCCAAGGGTTTTCACCAAAGTGATTGCGGAAATGAGGTTCCAACTCAGGATTCAAGGTGTGAACATTGTCCCCTACCTGGACGATCTGCTGATCAAAGCAAGATCGAAGAAAGTACTGCTGGACAGCATCTCCCGCACTACATCCTTGCTATAACGCCACAGGGGGATTCTGAACTTTCAAAGTCCCACCTGGAGCCAACCCAGCGTCTCCAGTTTCTCGGGTTGATCCTGGACACGGTGGCTCAGAAGGTGTTCCTCCCTTCGGACAAGGCGAACGCAATTCAGGAGTTGGTTCTGGTCATTCTGCAGAAGGACCGGGTCTCGGTACATATCTGCACCCATCTGTTGGAAAAGATGGTGGCCTCCTTCGAGGCCATTCAATTTGGCAGATTCCATACAAGGATTTTCCCACTGGATCTCCTGATGAAATGGTCAGGTTCACATCTGCAGATGCACCAGATCATACGTCTCTCACCACAGGCCAGGATCTCCCCCTGCGGTGGTTGCAATCCTCCAACCTCATGGAGAGGGGAGCATCGGGATTCAGTATTTGATTCTCTTGATCACAGATGCCAGCCTTCGTGGCTGTGGAGTGGTAACCCAGGGACAACAGTTCCGAGGCCGTTGGTCACTCCTCGAAAGCCGTCTCCCTGTAAACATACTGGAACTCAGAGCGGTCTACAATGCTCTGCTACAGGCAGCTCATCTGGTCCATGGTCTGGCCATTCGGGTACAGTCGGAAAACGCCACGGCTGTGGCTTATGTCAATCAGCAAGGTGGAACAAAGATCAGGACCTGCATGAGGGAGGTAACCAAGATTCTCCGCTGGGCCGAACAGAATGCAAGGGCGGTGTTGGCCATATTCATTCCAGGAGTCAACAACTGGGAAGCAGACTTCCTCAGCCGTCACAGCCTCCACCCAGGAGAGTGGGGTCTTCACCCTCAGGTGTTTCAACTGATCACAGATCTGTGGGGCTGCCCACAGATCGATCTGATGGCCTCTTGGCTCAACAGCAAGCTTTAGTGCTATTGTTACAGAACGAGGGACCGTTTGGCATAGGCGGTGGATGTGCTGACGACTCCATGGGATTACCAGCTGGTATACCTGTTTCCTCCGATTCCATTGCTCCCCAAGGTTCTAAAGCAAATCAAAAGAGCGGGAGCTCAGGCGATTCTCATCGCCCCAAACTGGCCTCGGAGGGTATGGTATGCGGTTCTTCTGGAGATGGCCATAGAAGACCCCTGGCCCCTACCACTAAGGGAAGATCTTCAACAAGGACCGTTCGTCTTCCCGGACTTATGGCAGCTTCATTTTATGGCATGGCGGTTCAGCGGAACCTTCTAGCTGAGAAGGGCATCTTGGGAAAAGTTATTACTACCATGCTTCAAGCCAGGAAACCGGTTACGTCGAAGCACTACCACCATATCTGGAAACGAAACGTCTCCTGGTGTGAGGGCCGAAAATATCCTCCTGCAGCTTTCCACCTGGGGCGCTTTCTGCGTTTCTTACAGGTGGGTGTGGATATGGGCCTAAGGTTGGGCTCCATAAAGGTTCAGTTCTCGGCCTTGTCCATTTTCTTTCAGAAGAAACTTGCTGCTTTGCCTGAAGTCCAGACATTCCTGCAAGGTGTCCTACACATCCAACCTCCTTTTGTGCCACCCTCGGCACCTTGGGATCTAAATGTGGTTTTGTCCTTTCTACAGTCCTCTTGTTTTGAACCTCTGATGTCAGTGGAGGACATATACCTTACGTGGAAGACGGTTATGCTCCTAGCCTTGGCTTCGTCTAGGCGTGTCTCCGAACTTGGTGCTTTGTCCTGTAAAAGTCCCTACTTGGTCTTTCATGAGGACAGAGCGGAACTCCGGACTCGACAACAGTTTCTACCTAAGGTGGTATTCCACTTGACTCAGCCTATTGTGGTTCTGACGGCTTCAACCTCTTCCTTAGTTCCTGAGTCATTGGATGTGGTGCGAGCCCTGAGAATTTATATCAAGAGGACTGCTGCTGTCAGAAAATCGGATTCCCTCTTTGTACTGTATGATGCTTTCAAAAAGGGTCGTCCTGCTTCAAAGCAGTTTATTGCACATTGGATTAGGCTTACTGTTCAACAGGCCTACGCTTCGACGGCCTTGCCTATTACTCTGTCTACCATGGCCCACTCCACAAGGTCTGTGGGTTCCTCCTGGGCGGCTGCCCGGGGAGTGTCGGCCCCTACAACTGTGTCGGGCCGCTACCTGGTCAGGGACAAACACGTTTCTCAAGATTTACAGGTTTGATAGTCTGGCTGCAGAAGATGTCTAGTTTGGACGTACAGTGTTTCAAGCATCTTAGCACGTTACTACCCTGTTTGGGAGCTTTGGGACGTCCCCATTGTACTAAGGTCCTCAGTATCCCTTATGAATGATAGAGAAAAGAGGATTTTAATTACCTACCGGTAAATCCTTATCTCGTCCATAAGGGATACTGGGCGCCCGCCTCTGTGCTGCGCCTTCCTGCAAGGTTTTGTTCTTGTGTGAAGTTGTTTCAACAACTGTTTCTGTTGTGTTTTGCTAGCTGTTGCTAGCTCATTGTTGTGTTGTGTGCTGGTACGTTAATCTCACCACTCGTTGTTTGTCATGTATCCTCTCAAGTATGTACATCTCCTTCGGGAACAGTTTTCCTAGACTGAGCTGTAGGTGAGGGCATAGAAGAGAGGAGCCAGCACACCCTGTGGAAGAAATTTAAAGTGCACTGGCTCCTTTGGACCCCTTCTATACCCCATCGTACTAAGGTCCCCAGTATCCCTTATAGACTATGAAAAAAGGATTTATCGGTAGGTAGTTAAAATCCTCTTTTCAATTATAATGGATTTTGCTCATTATACTCCGTTTTGAAGTTCTCACTTTAGGGCAAAGCATTATGGCAACAGTAAGAAAACGTCTGACTTTGGCACAATGCACAGCATAAATCTTTATGACTTAGTTGAGGAGTGAAATGCGTGCTGCCACAGAGATGTACACGTTTGTTGGTGGTGGAGTCCTTCAGCAGATTTAAAAATATATAACTAATAGTGGAAGATGGTTATATCGCTTCTCCAACCTTATAGGATAGTATGGATAATGTGCAGAGAAAAGATAACTTGTGTAATAGTGTATACTGCATGGAAAAAGTTCTATAAAGAAAAAAGAATGCAATTGCATTCACCATTTTCATGTAGGGGAAATTTATTGTGTAATCTCATAATGCTTATCGATATTGGTTAAATTACTAATGTGGAGCTTGTAAATCTCAGTAGCAGATTAATTACTGGTTGGTAAGAAAAACAGCGCTAATTTACCCACTGAAAAGAGACTTGTAAGAGTGTTTTTTTTGTATGTTTTTTATTAGACACTTATAATACATCATGTAAAACATGCATCTTTTAAAAAAATTGACTCTGAATAAAAGTATCCACTGGAAAAACGCTTACCAGAATTCCTAATGCTGACTGTGGGTCAAAGCACAAGTATATTAATGCTTCACGGATATGTTACTAAGTTGGTGTTCTCTGGACATTCCAGATAGGGTTAAATGGATAACAACATATTGTAAGGCTGGGTACACACTATGCCGACCGATCCGCCGACATAGCGGCCTATTTGGTAAGCATACACACTTACCAATTGACCGATCTATATGTCTCTGCAGACGTCGCAACTTGGGTGGGCATTTGAATTTGTGATGTTAGTTCATGGAGCCAGTGCACGGGCAGTCGCTGGGGGTGGTATTCATGTGACCGGCGGTCTGCTGACCGACAGTCACGTGACCTCCTCCACCATCCCGCCGGCTCAGTATCCCGATGGTCGGCATGCCGACCAACAGGGACTATTTCCACTCGTGGGTGTCCACGACACCCATAGAGTGGGAATAGAACCCGTGGCGACCGCAGGTCGCCACCGATCCCGCAGCGTGGCAAGCGCAGCGAGCCCGCAAGGGGCTTGCTGCACTCGCCCCTCCCCGCCGGGATCCTGGCGTCGGTATGCTGCCGGGATCCCGGCGTCGGTAAGCTGACCTGCGGTCAGGAGACCGCCGGTCAGCCATACTACACCCGTCGCTGGGTCGCCTGTACACAAAGCCTGACATGCCAATATATCTGCAAGATATATCAGCATCAGCTGTGCTGCAGGGCCGATGCAATATGCCTGTGAATGACGTCATTCACAGACATATCTGGTGTATGCACCCGCCGATCTGTTACCGATATATTTTTCTAATGTGTACCCAGTCTGTGACAAGGTGACAATAATCTCCCAATACATATCTAGACGGGTTTTCGCATTTCTGTCTACAAGGCTTTGGACATTCAAGTCAATCTCAGTATCTGTGATATTAGGCAATGCGGTATATGATATTCTTAAATTCAGAGTGAAGTTCTTAGCATCAATAATTGTAAACATCAGTGATGACCTCTTTATGGTGTTGCAGGTATGACTAATGGGGTGGTATTCAGGTTGCCGGCTGTCGGGATCCTGGCGCACAGTATTCCGTCACCGGAATCCCGACAGCCGGCATACCAACACTTTTTCTCCCTCGTGGGGGTCCACGACCACCCTGGAGGGAGAAGTGCCCGCAGCGTGGCGAGCGCAGGCTCATTTGCGCTCGCCACGCTGTCGGTATGCCGGCAGTCGGCCTTCCATACTACACCCAGACTAATGTGGTAGATGTACTATAGTGGTACATATCGTGCCGCTATAGCTCTTCCTGCCTAGCCTCATTACCGAGAAGAAGCAGGAAGGTATATCGATGAAATGTAAGAACATCTCATTTGCCGGAGCAGAGGCGTGAAAACCGGCTCCAGCAATACCTGCTAGAGAGCACAGCGTATCAGCTTAGTGCTGATGCACTGTGTCTCTCCCCCTGTCCGGCTCCAGGGCATATGCGTGAGATCTCACTACTCACACGAGATCTCATGTAGCCTGCAGCCAGGGACAGCACTGTCCCTGGCTGTGGTGTATGGACAAAGACACCAGCAGCTGTCGGAACGGTCAGTGGTGCCCCGCGCATTGGCGTGCTATCATACAGCGCCGATAATGACGTATGACGCAACTGTCACGGAGCACGCACTGTCGTTATAATACATGGGGGAGAAGCGGTATCAGTGTAAATAACATGCACTAATACCAGTTCTTCCCTTATATCGGGAGTATCAAACATTTACCCCCATATCTGTTAAGCTGGGTACACACTGGAGCAACGGGCATTCATTCTGACATTGGAACGAATTCCAAGTGTCATAGAAAAAATGTATTATTAAAAGTGACAATGGTTTTCCCGAAACAAAGGCCTCCACCCAGGACAAAATGCGGGACACCTCCGCTATCACTCTCGTACTTTTGGTGCCGTCCTGATGATTCACATACGCCACCGCGGTGTCGTTGTCCCATTGAATCTGCACTGGTCGGCCAGCCAGCACAGACTGCGCCGCCAACAGAGCCAGATAGAAGGCTCGCAGCTTGAGCACATTTATCGGTAGGGTCGCCTCTGATGATGATCAACAACCCTGGAGGCGAAGATGTAAGGCCACAGTGTCCCAACCAAGGAGACTCGCATCCTGGTTACGATGATCCAAGCTGGGGTGGCTGGAGGAGGTTATCAAAAACCAGAAGCTGAGAAAAGGGTTTCTCAGTGCGTCTTAACAAACAAAAAACTAACAGTAGAAGGGCTGCCACCTGCAGCCCCATCCAAAGCTGCCCAGCTCCAACAGGCACTTAATTCGCATTGACCTACTGGGAGTTGCTGAGGGGAGTTTTGTTTAAGTGCCAGCTCCCGTGGTCCTCTTCAGCAATCCCATTGTCCAGTGTCCCCCAGCCGGATTCAGAGAAAAGGATTCAATGGTGAGCAACCAAAAATTATTTTTGAATTTTAAAATTTTCAAGTATAAGTAATACAAAACAGTTTGAAATAAGTTTACATAGTCATGCCATATTACAGAATGTTTACCATTTATTTTTGCTTCCTGTTGCAGTTCACCCAATATTGCTAAAAAGTTTCATGTTGGACATTTGCGCTCTACAATAATTGGTGAGATTTCATGTGTTTATTTTGTACACAAATTCAGTATCCTCAATTTTGACGTTTCATATCACCGAAATAAGAAACCTTAATACCAAAATCTTTAGTAACTAAATGTTTTATGAAAATTAAAAGAAAACCCCAAAATAATGGCACATTTCGTTATTTTGTAAATTATTGTAGGAAATGTTTTCTAGGCAGTTGTACATGATCAGTTAGCATAATTTTCTGTAGCAGCAATATGACCCATACTGTAGGTGTGAATACTGTGGTAATGTGGGGTAATTAGTACAGTAGAGTGGTGTATTGGTGCAATGTCTAGGTGCTTAATCAGGATCCAGACACAGCTCGATTCGCTTCTGTTTGTCCACATATGGCAGCCACAAGCACTGGTTTTGTCTATTACATTGACTGTAAAATAATTTGAATTGGTCCTGGACCACCAATCTGAGGCACCCCTGCAAGTACCCCGAGGCACCCCAGGGTGCCACATCCCACAGTTTGAGAACCACTGCCATAATATATTACCCGATGGAGGAGCAATACTCTTAGAGCGATGCTCACCTACGTAATATTAAGATTTATTTGCCTTTTGTGAGGTCTCGCAGTAAACTAGTAACTGTTCACTATATTGTGCCAAAGGTTTTGCTTCTATACTTGCTGTTAGATGTTGTGGCTTGGAGACAAAAATGTACCTGTGTTGTATAGATGTACAATGTAATTGTTCCTTTGTCAGTGTATACTTGTTTGTTATTTACTAGGGAATTTTATTGCTAATCTGAAGGAAGCAGCTGGTAATGAAGTTGTAAGAATAAACTACCTAGGGGACTGGGGCCTGCAGTTTGGTGAGTAGTGCTTCGTGGAAGTCGAGTAATCTAAAGATTTTATATGTTTTAGGATATAATAGATGTACACATTCTTTTTTTTATTTCATTACTTTTTTCACCCCCTCTTGTTTCAGTTTTTATGATATTGAGAACACCTTGTACCGTATGTCTGTCCTGTCTGGAGAGGGCTCCATATATATAATTTCTATATAGCTAAGGACTAATGTGTTTGTTTAGGTTGATAATCAGTAAAATGGGTTTTTGATTATTTCTAGTAGAACAGTGATAGTGTATTTTATTTAAACGGGTTGGGTACAGGATCCCGGCGGTCAAAATACAGATGCCGGAATCCCGGCCGTCAAAATGCAGGCAGGGTGGCGAGCAGAACAAAGCCACTTGCAGGCTCGCTATGCTCGCCACGCTGCGGGCGCGGTGGCTCGTTTCGCTTGCCACAGGTTCTATTCCCACTCCATGGGTGTCGTGGACACCCAGGAGTAGGAATAGCTGTGGCAGCAATGCCGGCATTCTGGGGGTCGGGATTCTGGCGTTGGTATTTTGACCATCGGGATTCCAACTACATCTCTATTTAAACAAAACCTTCATATAAAATGAAAATTTATAAAACAAAAATGATTATTTTCTGCAATAGTCAGTTTAAAGTGTGTTGAGAGAGTTTGGAACGAATAAAAAACATTGATTGAAAAGTGCTCTCAGAACATATGTAGCTAGCTACCCATACTGTAGGTTGTTGCCCAGTAGCTGCTTTTGGGTACTGGTCATTACAAATATGTTAATTAGTTGTACAACATAATTGTGCAAAATTATGCCAGTGTTCCTTTTAAATTGAGCATTTTATAGGTCTTCTGGGTGCTGGATTCACCAAGTTCGGCAACGAAGAGGAACTTAACACTAATCCTCTACAACACCTTTTTGTGGTGAGTCGCAGTTTGTAGGCAGCCTTGGACTGGCTTGCCAAAATAATTATGATAAGTAACAATTTGTGGTATATGTAAATTATAAATACATTTTACAGTTTATTTCCTTAAAAAAATAACCGTTCTTAATATCTTTTGTTTTATGTCTTTTGTTCTGATATATTCTCTAAAGCATTTTGTTTAGATTCACATTCTATGGTAGTACCATCGGAACAAACACTCTATATCAGTGGTGGCCAACGCGTGGCTCTAGAGCCACATGCGGCTCTTTATTCAAATGTGGCTCCCAACACTCAGTCACGTGACCACAAGAGGTCTGTAAACGGATGCACTCCAGCCAGACATGCAGCAGCACTACGTAGACTGAGAACTGAGGGAGCCAAATACACATAGGGGAACTGGCTGGAGTGACACAGGCGGGTGCTGGCTGGAGTGACACATGGGGGAACTGAAGTGTATTATGTGAATCTGGCTTTCAATATATTTTATGAGAATCTGGCTTTTTCAATTATTTGATGTAGAAGTGGCTTTTTCATTGTATTTTATGTTGGATCTGGCTTTTTCAATGTATTTTATACCAGGGGCGTGGCCTAGCAGGCACAAGGTCACACCCCATTTTTGCAAGTGCTCCTTCGGCTCAAAGTCGGCTCTTTTGATGTACCTAACAAGATTTCTTGGCTCTTTGTCTCTGACTGGTTGGCCACCCCTGCTCTATATAGTAAAAGATGAGAGAGCGTTTATTGAGAAGAATTGCAAAGCTCTATAATATATTTCTCTAACGTCCTAGAGGATACTGGGGTCCATTTAGTACCATGGACTATAGACTGGTCCACTAGGAGCCATGGGAACTTTAAGAATTTGAGAGTGTGGGCTGGCTCCTCCCTCTATGCCCCTCCTACTAGACTCAGTTTAGAAAATGTGCCCGGAGGAGCCGGTCACGCTGAAGGAAGCTCCTAAAGAGTTTTCTGCATTTATTTTATAAGTTTGTTATTTTCAGGCAGGGCTGGTTGGCACCAGCTAGCCTGCTTCGTGGGACATAGGGGGGGGGGGGGGGGCGTGGGGGGAATGGCCCAACCTCTTGAAGGGTTAATCGTCTCGTTCTCCGCTGACGGGATACTGAGCTCCTGAGGGAACTATTCGCAAGCCCCACCACGGCGAACGTACATTCCCGCAGCATGCTGCCACCCCTAACAGAGCTAAAAGACTGAAGAGTGGTGAGTACTGAGCTGGTGTCCTGGCTAGCAGGGTGCCAGCCATTACGTCGGCATGAGGGTACGGAGACGCGCGGCTTCTACACGGGGCGGAATGCGTCTCTGGAACAGTATACAGTACCCATACTGGCACAACAGCCTTAAAACGGTTTTCTCCATTTTAAGCACCAGATTCCTCAGCCAGTATAAAAAAAGCGGGAAGAATGCGTGCCATTGAAGGGGCGGGGTTTCACTATGAGAGGATCCAGCAGCTCACTGCTGCCATTTTCTCTCTGCAGTGGACACAGACGCTGACAGGACAGGGACGCGCAGCTCCTCCAGTGTGACTCCAGATTGCCTCTGCGGTACCAGGGGGTCATAGCAGGAGGGAGCGACTATTAGTCCCCTATCAGGGTACTTAGTCTGCGATCCGGCTAAGCTTGACATTAGCGGTAAGGGCGCGGTGGGGGCTGGCTCCAAACAACCCTGTGTCTCCCTGAGGGGCTCTTTGTGGGTTAATTGTGCTTAACCTTTCCTGTGTGTGTATGTGTGCTGTCACACTTACAGTATGTCGGGCAAAGAGTGTGTTTCTTATACCGCATAGTGCTGCTCTTCACCAGGGGGCTCACTACTGAGTACTCAGGGTTCACAGGCTAGCGGGGCTGAACCGGAATGGGTTAATTCTCTTAAGGCAATGGTCCTAACTCTTTCTACAAAATTGTCCCGCAATGAGAAAGAGACGCAATACTTAAAACAGACTGTGGATGAGTTTATGAACAGAGACTCAGTCCCCAAGACAGCGTCTCAATCCCCTCCCATTTGTCCACAAAAGCAATCTCTGGCCCATATCCTGCAGTCTGACTCTGGCAGGTCAGACATGGAGGAATGGGAGGTGGACTCAGAGGGGTGGATGCAGCTCTGTCACAGGGAATAGAGGCTCTTATAGAGGCTATCAGAGATGTTCTGCATATTTCTGATAAGGTGTCAGAGGAGTGTGAGGAATCTTATTTTAATGTAAAAAATAAGTCACTTTTCCTGCATCAAAGGAATTGAATACCCTGTTTGAAGAACCATGGGTTAAACCTGATAAGAAGAAGTTTCAGATCCCTAATAGGTTGCTCTCATCTTTTCCTCTGGAGGATAGGAAAAAATGGGAAAATCCACCGATAGTGGATGCATCAGTCTCTAGGCTGTCACGTAAAATTGTGTTGCCTGTTCCTGGTGCAGCCTCCCTGAAAGACACGGCTGATCGTAAAATTGAGACTACACTCAAGTCATTGTACATAACTGCTGGGGTGGCCCAAAGACCCACTATTGCATGTGCGTGGATCACTAAAGCCATTGCTAAATGATCAGGTAACCTAATTGAGGGGTTAGATTCCTTATCTAGGGGGGATGTTGTCTTACTCCTGCAGCATATACAGGACTCTGCAAACGTTATGGTGGAAGCCTTAAAGGAAATAGGCGTGCTGTGGCAGTGTCAGCAAAAGGTCAGGCGTACCCGAAGCAGACTCGTGCGTCCAAACCTGCCAAGCCCAGACCGAAGTGGTCCTGGGCTGCCCGTCAGCCTGCTTCCAAAACTGACAAGCCTGCCGCATGACGGGGCGGGCCTCCCTCTGGAGGATCCCAGGGTTGGGGGCCGACTTCTAGGTTTTGTCCAGGAATGGTTAAAGACCACTTCGGATTCCTGGGTAAGGGAAGTCGTCACTCGAGGTTATGCCGTACCCTTAAAGAACCCCTCATCGATTTTGTCTGACAGATGTCTCGTCGGATCAGACGAAGTCAAACACTCTCCATTCGGTGGTACACTCCCTCCTGACCACGGGAGTGGTGGTACGGGTGCCTCTGGCTCAGAGAGGCAAGGGGTGCTATTCACCGCTGTTTCTAGTCCCGAAACCGAACGAGTCCTCGCGGCCCATTCTCAATCTCAAGTCCTTGAACAAGCACGTGAGGACTTCCAAGTTACGTATGGAAACTCTTCGCTCTATTTTTCTGGCCTTAGAGCCTAGGGACTATATGGTCTCCCTGGACATACAGGATGCCTACCTGCATATTCCTATTGCAGTGTCTCATCAGCAGTACCTGAGGTTCGCGGTGGGCAACCTTCACTACCAATTTCGGGCATTACCCTTTAGTTTGACAACGGCTCCCCGAGTTTTCACCAAAGTTATGGTGGTCATGACGGCTACACTCCGCCATCATGGGGTCAGGATTCTACCGTACCTAGTCGATTTGTTGATCCTGGCAAATTCCCCAGAAATTCTCCTGTGTCACCTAGATCTGACTGTCCGGGTCATGACAGCCCACGGGTGGCTTGTCAACTGGAAGAAATCATCCCTGGTTCCTGCTCGGAGCATGGTACACCTGGGAGCGTTATTGGACACCCACAACCAGCGGTTGTTCTTGTCTCAGGAGAAAGTCCTGAAACTTCAGGAAAGGATTCGATGCTTCCTATCTCGTCCGCAAGTGTTAATTCACTCTGCAATGCAAGTGCTAGGTCTCATGGTGTCGGCTTTCGACATGGTGGAGTATGCTCAATTCTATTCTCGCCCTCTGCAGAAGTTAATTCTGACCAAGTGGGATGGCCTGCCTCACCGGATCAGATCTCACATGATCTCGTTGTCTCCGGAGGTCCGTCTGTCACTGAGCTGGTGGTTTCAGGACCATCGATTGAGCAGGGGCAGTTCCTTCTGGATATCCAACTGGGTTCTGCTGACGACGGATGCCAGTCTGAGAGGTTGGGGCGCGGTGTTGGAACAACACTCTCTTCAGGGTCGGTGGACCGAGGAGGAGTCTCTACTCCCGATAAACATTCTGGAGCTGCGGGCAGTGTTCAATGCGTTGACAATGGCCCAGCATCTGATACAAAACAGACCTGTTCAAGTACAATCGGGCAACGCCACCACGGTGGCGTACATCAGTCATCAAGACGGCACTCGAAGCCACATGGCAATGAGGGAAGTATTGCGGATTCTTCAGTGGGCAGAACACCATCTGCTGGCCTTATCAGCAGTTTTCATTCCAGGCGTTCGGAAGTGGGAAGCGGACTATCTCAGTCGTCAGGATGTACACGCCGGAGAGTGGAGCCTCCATCCAGAGGTGTTTCAACTTCTCGTGGACACGTGGGGCCTTCCAGATGTGGATCTGATGGCGTCTCGACACAATCACAAGGTTCCGGTCTTCGGAGCAAGGACAAGGGATCCTCAAGCATCGTTCGTGGACGCTCTGGCAATTCCATGGATCTTTCGGATGCCGTATGTGTTCCTTCCGGTGTCACTCCTGCCCAGAGTTATACGGGAGTTCAAGCAAGAAGGAGGAAACCTAATTCTGGTCGCTCCAGCGTAGCCCAGGCGGCACTGGTTCTCCGAACTACAGGGCCTCTCATTGGATCGTCCCCTTCTACTTCCACAACGACCAGACCTCCTTGTTCAGGGCCCTTGTGTTTACCAGGATTTGGCCCGTCTGGCTTTGACGGCGTGGCTCTTGAAGCTTCCGTCTTGAGGGTCAAGGGTTTTCCTGAGGCGGTCGTTCAAACTATGTTGAAGGCCCGTAAGCCGGCTTCTGCTCGGATTTACCATAGGTTCTGGAACGCTTACTTTACTTGGTGCGTGTCT
This sequence comes from Pseudophryne corroboree, assembly GCF_028390025.1. NCBI lineage: Eukaryota > Metazoa > Chordata > Amphibia > Anura > Myobatrachidae > Pseudophryne > Pseudophryne corroboree. The sequence goes on from NC_086447.1 coordinate 445,745,508, forward strand.
CACAATCATGACGTTTTCAAGTTTAGTGTGGCCAAACTATTGGCCTTCCTACAACAGGGCCTGGACTTAGGCCTTCGTCTGGCCTCCCTCAAGGTTCACATTTCTGCCTTGTCGGTTTGGTTTCAGAGAAAGATTGCTGCCCAACCTGATGTTCATACTTTCACTCAGGGCGTGTTGCGGATTCAACCTCCTTATGTTCCACCTGTGGTCCCTTGGGATTTATCAGTGGTTCTGGAAGCCTTGCAAGAGTCTCCGTTTGAACCTCTTGCGTCTGCGGACCTTAAGTGGCTCTCCCTTAAGGTTTTATTTTTGCTGGCTATCGCTTTAGGTAGAAGGGTGTCGGACTTGGGTGCCTTATCCAGTAAGTCCCCCTATCTGATTTTTTACCGTGACCGGGCGGTTCTTAGAACTCGTCCAGGTTATTTGCCCAAGGTGGTGTCTTCCTTCCTACTTAATCAGGAAACTGTGGTTCGCCCTTTAATTCTCCTGAGGCGTCATCTAAAGAGCGGTCTTTGGATGTGGTACGGGCTCTCCGTATCTATGTGAAAAGAACTTCCTCCATTTGGAAATCTGATTCTCTTTTTGTACTGTTTGGTTTTCACAAACGTGGCTGGCCTGCTAACAAGCAGACCTTGGTCAGGTGGATTAGAATGGTGATCGCACATGCTTATGTACAGGCTGGTCTGCCGGCTCCTGCTACCATCAAAGCCCATTTTACTCGGTTTGTAGGACCTTCTTGGGCGGCCCGCCGTGGTGCGACCCTTGAACAATTGTGCAAGGCGGCTACGTGGTCCTCAGTGAACACGTTCATAAGTATTGGTCCTTCGATACTGCCGCCTCCCAGGATGCTTCCTTTGGACACTGGGTTCTTGTCAGTGGCGTCATGAGGTGGGTGCGGGGGGTGCGGCCCGCACCCGGGTGTCACCCTTCAATAGGGTGACACCAAAACGAGTCGTGCACTCACACGCACCCCCATTCCCTGACATGAGAAACACTGGTCCACGGCTGAGACAATACCCCCTCCTTCCAGGCCCCGCCTCCTAAAGTCCGACACTCTCACCTGTTTAGTGAGATCAGCAGGCAGCGCAGTACAGAGCCGTGCAGTGGCCGCCCCTCCCCTTTCCTCCAGAGTCCACTCTCTCCTCACTCGGGTCCTGAGCCTGACACACACTAGCTCCGCCTCCCACACTATACTACAGGAGAAAGGAGCTGCTGGTGATGTGCTGCATGATGCCAGCCAGGTAACTTCTATAAATGCTCCATTATTAGCAGAATCGATTTATGAGGTGTGCGTGTGTGTGTGTGTGTGTGTGTGTGTGTGTGTGTGTGTGTGTGTGTGTGTGTGTGTGTGTGTGTATGAGGCTGAATGTGTTAATGGGCATTGGGATGTAGAAATTGTTGGGTTACTGAGTGCTAGGTGGGGGGGGAGCTAATTGGGGCTGTGTGAATGTAGTATGGGTGCCACTTTGTGACTGTAGTATGAGTGCTGTGTGAGCATAGTATGGGTGCCACTGTGTGAGTCTAGTATGGGTGCTGTGTAGTATGGGTGCTGTGTGAGCATAGTATGGGTGCCACTGTGTTAGTGTAGTAAGGGTGCTGTGTAGTATGGGTGCTGTGTGAGCGTAGTATGGGTGCCGCTGTGTGAGTGCAGTATGGGTGAGCGTAGTAAGGGTGCTCTGTAGTATGGGTGCTGTGTGAGCATAGTATGGGTGCCGCTGTGTGAGTGTAGTATGGTTGCTGTGTGAATGTAGTATGGGTGCTGTGTGAGAGTAGTATGGGTGCTGTGTGAGCGTAGTATGGTTGCTGTGTGAATGTAGTATGGGTGCTGTGTGAGAGTAGTATGGGCGCTGTGTGAGTGTAGTATGGGTGCTGTGTAGTATGGGTGCTGCTGTGTGAGTGTAGTATGGGTGCTGTGTGAGTGTAGTATGGGTGCTACTGTGTGAGCATAGTAAGGGTGCTGTGTAGTATGGGTAATGTGTGAGCATAGTATGGGTGCCACTGTGTGAGTGTAGTATGGGTGCTGTGTGAGAGTAGTATGGGTGCTGTGTAGTATGGGTGCTGTGTGAGCGTAGTATGGGTGCTGTGTAGTATGGGTGCCGATGTGTGAGTGTAGTATGGGTGCTGTGTAGTATGGGTGCCGCTGTGTGAGCGTAGTATGGGTGCTGCTGTGCTAGTAAAGTATGGGTGCTGTGTGAGCGTAGTATGGGTGCTGCTGTGTGAGAGTAGTATGGGTGCCGCTGTGTGAGAGTAGTATGGGTGCTGCTGTGTGAGCGTAGTATGGGTGCTGTGTGAACGTAGTATGGGTGCCGCTGTGTGAGCGTAGTATGGGTGCTGCTGTGTGAGCGTAGTATGGGTGCTGTGTGAGTGTAGTATGGGTGCTACTGTGCTAGTAAAGTATGGGTGCTGTGTGAGTGTAGTATGGGTGCCGCTGTGTGAGAGTAGTATGGGTAGTGCTGTGTGAGCGTAGTATGGGTGCCGCTGTGTGAGAGTAGTATGGGTGCCGCTGTGTGAGCGTAGTATGGGTAGTGCTGTGTGAGCGTAGTATGGGTGCCGCTGTGTGAGAGTAGTATGGGTGCCGCTGTGTGAGCGTAGTATGGGTAGTGCTGTGTGAGCGTAGTATGGGTGCCGCTGTGTGAGCGTAGTATGGGTGCCGCTGTGTGAGCGTAGTATGGGTGCTGCTGTGTGAGCGTAGTATGGGTAGTGCTGTGTGAGCGTAGTATGGGTGCCGCTGTGTGAGCGTAGTATGGGTGCTGCTGTGTGAGCGTAGTATGGGTGCTGTGTGAGTGTAATGTGGGTGCTGCTGTGAGGGGAGCTTTACGGGAGCTGAAAGGGTGGGTGGATGAATGTGCTAATGAGTGTTGGGAGAAGGGATTGATAATGAATTGGGGAGAGATGGGGTAATGGATGTACGTGGATGGGGTGCTTCAGTAATGGGTTCTTGGACAGGGATATGTTTGCGGTTGCTGTGTAGGGGAGATTAATCAGTGCCACCACCAAGTAAATCTCATGCCACCTCTAAGACACCACATGATACCCCATATCCCTACATGTCACCACCAAGATGCCACATTTCACCACGACACCACAATTCACCACATGACACCACATTTCAATACATGATACCCCATATCCCCACATGTCACCACATGACACCACATTTCAATACATGATACCCCATATCCCCACATGTCACCACCAAGACACCACATTTCACCAGCTGAGCTGCGGTTTAGTACGCTGCTCGTGTATTCCTATGGGTACTTGTACTTAGACGCACACGTGCACCCTAGTCGTGGGCACACCTGATTGACGCAAATATGCCAAGCTGCAGGATGGAAGTGTGTAGGGGCAGGGCAATTAAAGGAAGGCTCTTGATACAACCCATGATGCGGGTCACACCACCACACCACTAGTCATGCCCCCCACATCACTAGTCACATCCCCTGCGGCAGCACACAATAGGCCTTTCATGAATTTCAGCTCCAGGCCCATGTGAACCTTAATCTGGCACTGGCTGTGACGTCAGTCTTCGTGATGTTACCACGCACGCCAGCGCCGCTAGCAATGCTGGGAGGGAGAAGTGGGAGGAGACTGCATTCTGTAGTGCTGCCGCTGCGTTACAATAGGGAGGACCTGTAATGCAGTGCGCAGTTCATTGAACTTGGAGTCTCCTGCTGGCTGCTGCTGTCACTCCCTGGCTGGCTGTCAGTCGTTTCAGCTGCCAGTTTGGAAAGTTTGATGAAAAGTTAGTATTTCCATAAAAATACACTGTCACTTAAATATATATATTTTTTCCCTGAAGTAAATGTGGATTGTATTGAAATTACTACCATTTGTGTGTACCAAACCAATGGTTAATTTCAATATAATCCAGTATTATTTCAGAAAAAAAAAATATTATCTAGTTTGTTTTTTACCTCAATGAGGGTGAGGGGAATACAAATACAGAATGTTGCCTGCGATGCATATGCATCACAGACTGTTTATCCCAGCAGAGCGTACAGTAGCACGCTCCCACCACACAGACAGAAACGGAACGCCTCAAATGTGGACGCAGGCAGCGTGAGAGCGATGCTCCCACTGCCCAGAGCAGTAAGGGGGAATAATAAGGGGTAGTGGGAAGCAGTGCTCCAGCTACCCGTAATTTTTGCTTTAATGTTTGGGTCACTAGCGGGTGCGTGTGTACGCACGCATCCATGACTGTTGACATATCAATGGATTTGGGGCCTAATTCAGCATCAGAGTAGTTTTGCTAAAAGTAGCAAAACTACAACTGCTTTCTCTAGCATGTGGGGGGGGGGCTCCCCAGCACAGGTTAAGGCCACCCCACATGCCAAGTCCGCCCCCCCCCCCCCCCCGCTGATATGCAAGCGCATTGCTATACAGAGATGCGCTCGCATTTTAAGGGTAGCCCTCTCCCTCCGCAGCCTATCTGTGAAGGCAGTCGCCGGGCCACCATCTTTTGGGTCGCAGCGGCTGCGTGTGCTTTCATGCAGCCGCTGCGGCCCGCCCCACATATGGTCCAGAAACGTCTGCGTTGTCAGGACCATGCCCCTGAAACGGTGCATCGACGCCCCGTCACCACCCCCCCGCCAAGATTCCGTGTGGTATAATATAGGAGGAGGTACGTGGGGGGTGACACCATGAGTTAACAAACCGGGTGACACCAACCCTAGTGACGCCTCTGGTTCTTGTGCCCGCTACAGTGCGTCCCCTCCCATAAGGAACTGCTTTAGGACATCCCCGATGTTAATCCTTGTGGAGCCCAGTGTACCCCGCAGCAGAAAACGAGATTTATGGTAAGAACTTACCGTTGTTAAATCTCTTTCTGCGAGGTACACTGGGCTCCACAAGGCGCCCACTCTGACGCACTTTGCTTCTTTGGGTTGATATGGAATTAGCTGCTAACTCCCTCCCCGGTGGTGGGGAGTGTGTGGTTCATGTGGCTGGTTATGATTGTCGTCTCTGGTACCTGCTACTGCATTTGGCTGCTTAACGAAACTGAGCTCCTGTGCACGGAGGCGGGGTTATAGAGGAGGCGGCGCTGTGCATCTTGGGAACAGTCAAAGCTTTGAGCCTGTTGGTGCCACTGATCAAGAACCAACTCTACACCCCGATGTTAATCCTTGTGGAGCCCAGTGTACCTCGCAGAAAGAGATTTAACAGCGGTAAGTTCTTACCATAAATCTCGTTTTTAATTACCTACCGGTAAATCCTTTTCTCGTAGTCCGTAGAGAATACTGGTTGCCCGCCCAGTGCTTCATTCGTCCTGCACTGTTATTTGACTAATGTTGGTTCAGCCGTTGCTGTTCCAGTTTCAAGCTTGGTTAGCTTGGCTTTCCTCATGTTGTGTGTGCTGGTTCAGAATCTCACCACTATCCTTATCTATCCTTCTCTCGAAGTATGTCCGTCTCCTCGGTCACAGATTCCTAGGCTATGTCTGGTAGGAGTGGCATAGAGGGAGGAGCTAGCCCACACTATCAAATTCTTAAAGTGCCCATGGCTCCTAGTGGACCCGTCTATACCCCATGGTACTAAATGGACCCCAGTATCCTCTACGGACTACGAGAAAAGGATTTACCGGTAGGTAATAAAAATCCAATTTTTTCATTTTACAGTGACACCAATTTATATTACTGTGCAATTATAAAACGTACTGCATATATCTCATTATTATAACCACGTTTATACATATGTTTTTTCCATCCAAAATATCAACTACATTGTTGTGATAGAAAAATTAAATATATGGTTGTACCTGGAGCACCCATTTATATCATGTATATCTTTATGTTTAGTTATTTATATACATTTAAGTGGTTATTAATATTGCATATTCATTGCTCAGGTTTATGTGAAAGCCAATGCTGCAGCTGAACAAGATGAAGACATGAAGCGGTCGGCCCAGGATTTTATGGGAAAGCTTGAGAGTGGAAATCAGCAAGCTCTGTCCCTGTGGACACACTTCAGAGGCCTGAGCATTCAGGAGTATTCTAAAGTGTATAAGGTATGTTTTCATTTCACAAATAATAGAAGGGGATGTTCACCTTTCATATTTCCCCTTTCTCAACAACCATGACACCTTTTTACTCATTGGAACACTATGGGGATGTTGCTAATCTTGGTGTATAGAGGATGCTGCTTCAGGAGTAGGCACTAAACTAGATTACTCTGGTCAAATTGGAGCTACGTTTTATGTGCAGTGCCAATAAGTAATGCACTTTTTCTTCTGCTGCTGAGGTCAGCATGTAAGTTTTATTTGTTTCTCTATTTTCTTCACTTTGTTGTAATAATGAAGTTCACTATCACAACTCTGCTGAGGTAGGTACTTCGCCACTTTCAGGACTTCCAGTGTAGGGGTCACCAGGTAATCTTGGGTTATAATAAACTGGGACCCCATAGAGCCAAGTGCCATCCCATAGTGCATAGGTAAATGCTACGGAAGCCTCCACATGCAGATCCATTCTCTCCCTATAGAATGTTGAGATGCCCAGGCCATCATCACTGAAGTGAGCCTTGCACTAGGGACAGTCATGGCATGGGAAATTGTCCCATGGACAGTGCTATAACTGGTCTTGGCTATCATGGGGAGGTGCTTTTTATCCATAGCAGCTGCAATAAAAGCACCTCTTCCTTGGCAGGTATTGCTGAATGGAAAGCCCAGTGGAATCCTCTGGCAGCCATTCCTCAGTGGAGCAGAAACTTGCTCTGAATGTGAGATTTGCCTGCATTGCTACTACTTGCTGCATAGGTTATTCTTTCTATTGCTTTATACAGTGCTTGATTGTGTATCTTTGATCTTCCTTTTTTATATTCTAGATGAGCACTTTATTGACGATCTTTAAACTACTGCAGTAGTCCCTGTCCCCTTATTTAATATATTGTGGAGAGGGGGCCTGGACTGCACACCGTGGCTTCTTACAATTGCAATTTTATGAATATGTTCCAAAGCCAGGCAAAATGAGCACATTGACACTCAGAACCAGATACTCGATATGTGGCATGCGTAGTTTTACAACATCTGGAGAGCCCACAGGTTGGCCAGGCCTGCTTTAGCGCACCCCAGCACAAAACTAACTAGGAGTCCTGAGCATTCTAGGGAGGTAATTAAGCTGATTACTATTTCCCTTTCCCTTAGGGTCTCCAAACAGTGGTCCTTCCTTCTCAGCAGCATTTGACTCAATGGGTCCAGACCTTCTGGCAGTAATCCAGAAGCCTGTTTGGGTCCATTTCCTGAAAAAAAAGGCTTCTCCAGAGCATGCTGGATAGGTTCTTGGAGACATTGTCATCCAACAACTCTCACAAGTTATTGAAATCTGCTCTGGTACACTTCCTAAGAGACTCTGATCTCGGACCATCCTCAGTTGAGAAAGGTGAAATTCCTGTTTACTTACACTATTCATACCTCACAGGATAGAAGGAAGACTTCTGCAGCAGACTTGGGTAACTAGAAGTTAAGATTTTGTTTCAAATGTCCCTTTTTGGAAGATGACTTAGGGAAATAAGAGACCCCCATCTGCAGTGGAGACCCCTATTCCCTGTTTTACTGAACTTCAATTTAATATAACATTCTTTAAAGAACAGCATACTGTAGATTCAACAACAGTGATAACACAAAACTGGGTAATAACAGACAGACATAAAGATAGGAAGGCCCTGCTTGCAAGCTTACCATCTAAATAAATATAATAATAATAATAATAATAATAATAATAATTGGAGCTGGAATAAAAGCATGTTTTCCCTGGCTATTTAGTAGACTTTTGACTACAGTAAATCTTGTAATTATTCGGTATTACCTATTATTTCTTTACATATATAGCAACATATTGAGCAGACATCACTACATATTTATGTATATATTTTGCTATATGGTATTACATAAAATCCCGACTCAAATAATAATAAAATGTTGATCATAGCAGCACTCTTTGAGGTTACTGAATGACCTACTGAGAAAAGCCAGCACAGCTTTTCTTGTAACCCATTTGCAGCTGACAATGGAGAATCTGATGGATCATCAAGTTGCTAGGTACTGCACGAGAACTGAAGGCAATTCTAGTGAATGGCATAACAGACCCAGGGAAGTACTGACTGGTGTATACGTTTCCCCCGGCGGCCATGCTTCCCCTGATATTCCAGAAGGCCAAAAGAAAAAAAAAGGTTTGTCATTAATTCTAGTTGCAATTGACTGACCAAGAAGATGGTACGCCTGCATTCTAATATTGCTTATAGACGCCCCCCCTCATGCAGACAGGTGTGGTATGGAAGGTAGATAGTAACTAGGTCGACCACTATTGGTCGACAGTAACTAGGTCGACAGGGTCTAGGTCGACAGGTCAAAAGGTTGACATGAGTTTTTTATGTTTTTTGGTGTCTTTTTCTTCGTAGAGTGACCGGGAACCCCAATTAGTGCACCGTGTCCCCTCGCATGGCTTGCTTCGCTCGCCATGCTTCGGGCAAGATTACCGTTCCAATCATAGTCCACGTGGATCGTTAAGTATGAAAAGGTTAAAAAAAAGAAAAAAATCGTGTGAACCTCATGTCAACCTTTTGTCTTGTCGACCTAGATACCCTGTCGACCTAGAAACCCTGTCAACCTAGTTACTGTCAACCTAGATAGTGTTGACCTAGTTACTGTCGACCTAGAGACCGGATCCCATGCAGAATGACTCTTAAGAGAGGACATTCATAGACCAGGTCCACCAAACCTTTACTTGACTTTTTGTGTGAATTTTGAGGTTAGGATTCTTCGAGCTATCTGACAGTGACTTTCAGACAATAATCGGGACCAGGAAACTTGGTCTCCTACAAAAAGCCCTAATTGGCGGGTAAGAAAAATAGGGAGTTTACACTTCCTGTTTTAATTTAGCAATTCTCTTGTCCTCCTTACAAGATGTATTGGAGGATGGATTTTGGTTGGCCTCTTGCTTAAGGTCCAGGTTTCAACCATGTCTTTCTTCTTCTAGAGTAAATTGGCTATTATTCCTGAGGTTCAGAAGTTTGAACCACCCTATGTTATGGCGGTTGTCCTGTGGGACCTTTACTTGGACTCTTGAGTCTGTTGATGTTATATCCTAACTTCAAAGGTTGTCTTTTATTCTATTTTCTTTTTTTTTTCTTGCTATTGCCTCATTTAGATAGGTATCACAATTGACTGTCCTCTCCTGCATGTCACCAATCTGCTCTGTCACAGGTACAGAGCTATATATCGTACACACCAATCCTTCATTCCAGCAATAAGCAGTGTAAAAATTAAACCAGGAGATTGTTCACCTTGCTCTAAGACGTGATCTAGCCTCATAAAGTGAGGAATCTATCTTCTAGATCAGGGGTGGGCAATTATTTCAGCTGAGGGGCCACTTGACATTTCCTGTCAGTATCCGAGGGCCACATATAAAATAGCAGCTTCCCCCACTTGCCAAAAATATAGGGACGTGGCTTTATGTGGAAGGGGTGTGGGCAATAAATAATACAGATTCATATTAGGCTGCACAATAGTCTGCATTATTCAAATTGCGCCACACAGCTCCACTTACACACATTACACCAGGTAGAGCCCCTTTTACACACATTACGGCAGGTAGAGCTCCCTTTTACACAGTATGGAAGGTAGAGCCCCCTTTTACACATTACAGCAGGTAGAGCCCCCTTTTACACATTACAGCAGGTAGAGCCCCCTTTTACACATTAACATTTTATTTAGGATAATTATTGTGCAGCAAGCAAATTATCCAGTGTGTTATGGCCCCTGGGGAAAGGTGTGACACGGTGACAGAACACGGGGGTGTGACACAGTGACAGAACACGGGGAGGGGGGGTGACAGTGACAGTGACAGAACACGGGGTGTGTGACACAGTGACAGAACACGGTGGGGGTGACATGGTGACAGAACACCGGGGGGGTGACACAGTGACAGAACACGGGGGGTGTGACACAGTGACAGAACACGGTGGGGGTGACACAGTGACAGAACACGGGGTGTGTGACACAGTGACAGAACACGGTGGGGGTGACATGGTGACAGAACACCGGGGGGGTGACACAGTGACAGAACACGGGGGGTGTGACACAGTGACAGAACACGGTGGGGGTGACACGGTGACAGAACACGGGGGTGTGACACAGTGACAGAACACGGTGGGGGTGACACGGTGACAGAACACCCCCCGTGTGACACAGTGACAGAACACGGGGGAGAGGTGACAGAATATGGGGGGGGTTACACGTGACAGAACACGGGGGTGACATGGTGACAGAACACGGGAGGGGTTGGTACAGCGACAGCTAAAGATCTCTCCCCCAAACCTAAAAACAGTCTGACGCCACTACCCACACACACACACCCTTTCTTTCTCTCACTCACTTCTCCCATTAACTTACTGATCTGGCTGGCAGTGGCAGATGGATCTGTAGCAGTCTGGCTCTGGTCCCGTGTAGCTCCGCCCCCTGAGGTCCAGTGTAGCCCCCCCCATCGGCACATAGCCCTGCCCCCTTTTCGACTGAACACAGCCGTTGTCACTGGGGACTCTGGAGGCGGGAGGTGGAGGCTGCTACAACGCAGCAGGGGAGAGAGGTGCCGCCGGTAGCTTGGAGGTACTGCAGTGCAGAGCAATAACAAGCAGCTCAGCCGGTCGGGCCGCTTGTCATTGCTCGCTGGTTGGAGGCAGCGGGCCGGGCAAGATCGGTTTGCGGGCCGCGTCCGGCCCGCAGGCCATATTTTGCCCACCCCTATTCTAGATGGAGTTAGAGCCTTTAGGATATACATAGGTCTTCATCCTCTTGTAATAATGACAGATATTTTCTTGTTCTTTATGAAGTGCACAAGATAAGATGACCAGCAACATAACAGACAGTGGCAAGATTGATTAAAGCTGCAATCCTTATCTATTTTTGAGAACTCGGGGTTTTGATCAGTGAGTACATTTTAAGCAGTGTAGCATGGTGCATCGGTCAACCCGGTCTTCAGTTCACTTTTACCATATCTACAGTTTTAATGTCTTTGTTGGTAAAGATGCCTTTGGATGGACATATTGGGCACAGTAGTAGGTGCAGTATTGTAATGTCCCTAACAGGGAGGCCAATCCCGGGCCATTTTTTCAATCCTGGGATTCGGGAATGAAAAATGCTTAATCCCGGGATTTCCTGGATCCCGGAATTGCAGTATTGATCGGTGAAGGGAGCAGGGAGAGTTGATGTGGAGGGCAGTGAGGAAGGGTGAAGAGAACAGCAAGGTAGGGTGGGTGTAGGGAGCAGCGCGGGAGGGTGGGTGTGAGGGGGCCGGGAGGATGTAGGAAGCAGCGCAGGAGGGTGGGTGTAGGGAGCAGGGAGAGTGGATGTGGAGGGCAGTGAGGATGGCTGTTGGGAGCAGTAAGGGAAGCTTGGTGTAGAGAGCATAGAAGATGTAGGGAGCAGCACGGGAGGCAGGGTGTAGGGAGCAAAAAGAGTGGATGTGGAGGGCAGTTAGGAATGGTGTAGGGAACAGCAAGGGAGGGTGGGTGTAGGAAGCAGGGAGTATATAGGGAGCAGCGTGGGGGGGGTGCAGGGAGGATGTAGGGAGCAGCGCGTGAGGTTGGATGTAGGGAGCAGGGAGAATGTAGGGAGCAGTGCAGGAGGAAGGATGTAGGGAGCAAGGAGGAATGGTGCAGGTAACAGTAAGGGAAGGCGGGAGTAGAGAGCAATGATGATGGTGGGGGGGATGTAGGGACTCAGGAGTGCGCTGTGTATTTACTATTAGGCGGTAGCCATGTACACACAATGACCGCGCCAGCGGCATTTCAAATGTAGTGCTGACTGCCAGCCGGTCAGAACTGGCAGTCCGGCAGCCATTCAGGAGTCGCTGCTGCGGCCACTTCCCTGATTGGCTGCCGATTCGCCAGCTCCGATTGTCTGGCTGCCGGCGCTACATTTGAAATGCTGCTGGCACGGTCAGTGTGTCCATGGCTGCTCACCTAAGGTTTAAATACAGCGTGGCCGCACAGCTGGGCAGCGATGTGCTATAGTGCTCAGTGCTGCCCGGCAAAACTGCAAATGTGCAACCTAATTTCGTGAATGCCGGGATTAGAGGCTCCAATCCCAGGATTCAAATCCCGTCATTTTTGGGCCAGATTCCCGGCATCCTGCCTATCCTGGGATTGGCCTCCCTAGTCCCCAAGGTTAGTAGTGTCCCCCAAAGTGGTTGAGTGAGTTTTTGTGCTTAATGTTAATCCATTTCTCTAGATTTGTAGGGACACTGTGTATGAGAATGTACTGTAATGAATGTAATGTGTTCATGCTTGGTGTGTTCATTATCATTGTCATTTGTCTATTTTAGCGTCTCAACGTACATTTTGATGAGTATTCTGGCGAGTCCTTTTACAGAGAAAAATCACAAGATGTTCTGAACCTCTTGAGAAGCAAAGACCTTCTAAAGACAACTGAGTAAGGATTGATTTGGCTAGTGTTTTTTAGTTTAGACACTATAATACCCTGTGTGTTCCATATGCTTTGTGCTGAGCAATGGCCCTCATTCCGAGTTGTTCGCTCGCTAGCTGCTTTTAGCAGCATTGCACACGCTAGGCAGCCGCCCTCTGGGAGTGTATCTTAGCTTAGCAGAATAGCGACCGAAAGATTAGCAGAACTGCTACTAAATAATTCTTTGCAGTTTCTGAGTAGCTCCAGACCTACTCCTAGATTGCGATCACCTCAGTCCGTTTAGGTCCTGGTTTGACGTCACAAACACGCTCTGCGTTCGGCCAGCCAGTCCCCCGTTTCTTCAGACACTCCCGCGTTTTTCCCTGACATGCCTGCGTTTTTTAGCACACTCCCGGAAAACGCTCAGTTACCACCCAGAAACGCCCCTTTCCTGTCACATTCACCGATCAGCAGTGCGACTGAAAAGCGCAGCAGAATCCACAGCAAATCTACTAAGTTTTTAGTTAAATAACTAAGCGCATGCGCCCTGCGCATGCACATTTAGCAACAAATCGCAGCATAGCGAAAATCTGCAACGAGCGAACAACTCGGAATGACCACCAATATTAGAAAGCGATGCTGCAAGGAGTACTACATTGATGCTGTACTTCTCCCAGTTATATCACAGTGGCTTTATTTGAACCAGAGACCTTAAAAGATCTACACTTCAGCAATTAAAAATATATTCATTAAATGATCATTGGTGACTACTGGGAAGTTGGCATAAAAATACCCAGTAGAAAATGTTGATATAATATATCGATAGATTTAGTATAGGTTGTGGATCATTTACTATGGCAGATATGAAGGGTAGAGTCGCACATTTCTAGTGTTTCCTCCATACCTGCCTCCTCTTGGTTGCACTGTGTTTGTCCACTACTGGTACTCCTCCTCAGCTCGTCATAAGCACTTCTCCCGCTCCTCTTTCAAGTACCAAAATCACTCACTCACCTCAAAAGTCCTAAAGAAATATATATGGCGCTTCTCTTCTCCGCAAGCAGAGAACTGTGGCTCTATGCAAATTAGTACATATAGCCCAAAATTAGTAATTCACCACACAGACCAAGCATAGCTTTCACCAGGCTCCTTGACTATGAGATATTCACTGATGAAATTATTATATTTTCTGTAGCATCCATAAGGGATATTGGGGAGACCGTATGATGGGTATAGACGGGGTCCAAAGGAGCCGGTGCACTTTAAATTTCTTCACTGGGTGTGCTGGCTCCTCCCCTCTATGCCCCCTCCTACAGGCAGTTTAGAAAAAAGTACCCTCAGAAGAAGATGCACATCTCTGCAGCTCCAGAGAATTTTCTTCAGTTTCTTTTAAACTTTTATTATTTTTGGTATGCTGTTTGGGCAACAGCATACCTGCACCGTGGGAGTTAGGGGGGGTGGGGGGGCTGTCACCGGCCTTGCGAGGTGTCAGAGCCGCTTCCCCGCTGCAGGACCACTGTCCTGAGAGATTTTTTGTTTGTTCAGCGGGGCGCTGTGCCTTAGCTGTCGCAATCGCAGCACACCCCTAACAGATGCCTGAAGGTGACAACAGTGGGGTATACAAACCGGGGGCCCCGGTACAAAGTGCGGCTGATCCTCCTGGGGGGGACCTGCTAGAGCCCCCCGTGCACACTGCCTAGCGGTGGCTTAAACTAGCACTTGTCTGATGTTTTTAAGCACTTTAGGAGACATTGCCAGTGTAAAAAACTGTAGCTCCAGCGCCATTGGGGGGTCGGAGCTACCTCAGAGCGGGACCAGCGGCATTTTGGCGCCTTCCTCTGCTTACTGCAGCAGCAGCGGGCACACACAGCACTACAGAAAATGCTGGAAAACTGGTACAGGGTGTATAAAAGGGGGAGAGCTGCTATTGTACACAATCTATGTCCTATATAGGACAGAAATCATTAGTGTTTCACTGTGATAAATAAGCTGACAGCCTCACTGGGGCTGTGTAGCTGGGGTGTGCTGGTCTTCTATCTCTGTATGTCTCCCTCTCACATACAGTGAGGGCAGGCTTGTTAAGTTTTACTGTCTGTGTGTATGTCATTGTGATTTACTGTGAACATGGGTAAACACAAACTGTGCATTGTGTGCCACGCCAGATTCTCTCCCTTATCATCTGATTCTGTTTCATGTGAACAATGCAGCCAATCTTCATAACTCAGTGAGGGGGCTGGGGGAGAGGGTCAAGAGCCCTCCTGGCTAGGGGCCCTTAAGAATATGATGTCTGATATGACATCACAACTCACTGCTAATGTTCAGAAAACGCAGCTACTACAACAGGCTGTTGCAGACTTAGCTGCCAGGGCACATGTTACACAGCCCCCCCCCTCTCTAACTCATTACCACAAAAGCGTGGTTTACCTGCCTTACTATCTGATTCAGATGAGGCTATACAGGAGGATGGGGTTGACTTGGATCCCGTTAGTGGGGATTCTGTTTCTGCTCAGGGTATTGAACCCCTCATTTTGGACATGTTAAAGCTTCCTTTAGAGGACGCTGCGTCACAGCAGTCGTTTTTCTTTACACAAAACAAGCCTAATGTCACTTTCTCTAACGTCCTAAGTGGATGCTGGGGACTCCGTAAGGACCATGGGGAATAGCGGCTCCGCAGGAGACTGGGCACATCTAAAGAAAGCTTTAGGACTATCTGGTGTGCACTGGCTCCTCCCCCTATGACCCTCCTCCAAGCCTCAGTTAGATCTCTGTGCCCGAACGAGAAGGGTGCACACTAGGGGCTCTCCTGAGCTTCTTAGTGAAAGTTTTAGTTTAGGTTTTTTATTTTCAGTGAGACCTGCTGGCAACAGGCTCACTGCATCGAGGGACTAAGGGGAGAAGAAGCGAACTCACCTGCGTGCAGAGTGGATTGGACTTCTTAGGCTACTGGACATTAGCTCCAGAGGGACGATCACAGGCCCAGCCTGGATGGGTCCCAGAGCCGCGCCGCCGGCCCCCTTACAGAGCCAGAAGGCAGAAGAGGTCCGGAAAATCGGCGGCAGAAGACGTCTGTCTTCAACAAGGTAGCGCACAGCACTGCAGCTGTGCGCCATTGCTCTCAGCACACTTCACACTCCGGTCACTGAGGGTGCAGGGCGCTGGGGGGGGGGCGCCCTGAGACGCAATAAAAAACACCTTGGATGGCAAAAAATGCATCACATATAGCTCCTGGGCTATATGGATGCATTTAACCCCTGTCAGAATACATAGAAAAACGGGAGATAAGGCCGCCGATAAGGGGGCGGAGCCTATCTCCTCAGCACACTGGCGCCATTTTCCCTCACAGCTCCGTTGGAGGGAAGCTCCCTGTCTCTCCCCTGCAGTCACTACACTACAGAAAGGGTTAAAAAAGAGAGGGGGGGCACTAATTACGCGCAGTATTAAAGATACAGCAGCTATAAGGGGAAAAACACTTATATAAGGTTATCCCTGTATATATATATAGCGCTCTGGTGTGTGCTGGCAAACTCTCCCTCTGTCTCCCCAAAGGGCTAGTGGGGTCCTGTCCTCTATCAGAGCATTCCCTGTGTGTGTGCTGTATGTCGGTACGTTTGTGTCGACATGTATGAGGAGAAAAATGATGTGGAGACGGAGCAGATTGCCTGTAATAGTGATGTCACCCCCTAGGGGGTCGACACCTGAGTGGATGAACTGTTGGAAGGAATTACGTGACAGTGTCAGCTCTGTATAAAAGACAGTGGTTGACATGAGACAGCCGGCTACTCAGCTTGTGCCTGTCCAGACGTCTCATAGGCCGTCAGGGGCTCTAAAGCGCCCGTTACCTCAGATGGCAGATATAGACGCCGACACGGATACTGACTCCAGTGTCGACGGTGAAGAGACAAATGTGACTTCCAGTAGGGCCACACGTTACATGATTGAGGCAATAAAAAATGTTTTACACATTTCTGATAATACGAGTACCACCAAAAAGGGGTATTATGTTCGGTGAGGAAAAACTACCTGTAGTTTTCCTGAATCTGAGAAATTAAATGAGGTGTGTGATGATGCGTGGTTTTCCCCCGATAACAACTGATAATTTCTAAAATGTTATTGGCATTATATCCTTTCCCGCCAGAGGTTAGGGTGCGTTGGGAAACACCCCCTAGGGGGGATAAAGCGCTCACACGCTTGTAAGGGCTCTACCCTCTCCTGAGATGGCCGCCCTTAAGGATCCTGCTGATAGAAAGCAGGAGGGTATCCTAAAATGTATTTACACACATACTGGTGTTATACTGCGACCAGCAATAGCCTCAGCCTGGATGTGCAGTGCTGGGTTGGCGTGGTCGGATTCCCTGACTGAAAATATTGATACCCTAGATAGGGACAGTATATTTTTGCCTATAGAGCATTTAAAAGATGCATTTCTATATATGCGTGATGCACAGCGGAATATTTGCCGACTGGCATCAAGTCTAAGTGCGTTGTCCATTTCTACCAGTAGAGGGTTATGGACACGTCAGTGGTCAGGTGATGCGTATTCCAAACAGCATTTGGAAGTATTGCCTTATTAAGGGGAGGAGTTATTTGGGGTCGGTCTTTCAGACCTGGTGGCCACGGCAAAAGCTGGGAAATCCACGTTTGTACCCCAGGTCGCCTCTCAACATGAGAAGACGCCGTATTATCAGGCGCAGTCTTTTCGTGGACAAGGGGCAAAAGGTTCCTCATTTCTGCCCCGTGACAGAGGGAGAGGAAAAAGGCTGCAGAAATCAGCCAGTTCCCAGGAACAGAAACCCTCTCCCGCCTCTGCCAAGCCCTCAGTATGACGCTGGGGCTTTACAAGCAGAATCATGCACGGTGGTGGGCCCGTCTCAATGAATTTCAGCGCGCAGTGGGCTCACTCGCAAGTAGACCCCTGGATCCTTCAGGTGATATCTCAGGGGTACAAATTAGAATTCGAGACGTCTCCCCCTCGCCGTTTCCTAAAGTCGGCTTTACCGATGTCTCCTTCTAACACGGAGACAGTTTTGGAAGCCATTCACAAGCTGTATTCCCAGCAGGTGATAATCAAGGTACCCCTCCTGCAACAGGGAACGGGGTATTATTCCACACTGTTGTGGTACCGAAGCCAGACGGCTCGGTGAGACCGATTCTAAATCTAAAATCTTTGAACACTTACATACAGAGGTTCAAATTCAAGATTGAGTCACTCAGAGCAGTGATTGCGAACCTGGAAGAAGGGGACTACATGATGTCTCGGGACATCAAGGATGCTTACCTTCATGTCAAAATTTACCCTTCTCACCAAGGGTACCTCAGGTTTATGGTACAGAACTGTCACTATCAGTTCAGACGCTGCCGTATGGATGGTCCACGGCACCCCGGGTCTTTACCAAGGTAATGACCGAAATGATGATATTCCTTCGAAGGAAGGGAATTTTAGTTACCTTACTTGGACGATTCCCTGATAAGGGTAAGATCCAGGGAACAGTTGGAGGTCGGTGTAGCACTATCTCAGGTAGTGTTGCGGCAGCACGATTGGATTCTCAATATTCCAAAATCGCAGCTGGTTCCGACGACTTGTCTTCTGTTCCTAGGGATGATCCTGGACACAGTCCAGAAAAAGGTGTTTCTCCCGGAGGAGAAAGCCAGGGAGTAATCCGAGCTAGTCAGGAACCTCCTAAAACCGAGCCAAGTCTCAGTGCATCAATGCACAAGGGTTCTGGGTAAAATGGTGGCTTCCTACGAAGCAATCCCATTCGGCAGATTCCACGCAAGAACTTTCCAGTGGGACCTGCTGGACAAATGGTCCGGGTCGCATCTTCAGATGCATCAGCGGATAACCCTGTCACCAAGGACAAGGGTATCCCTCCTGTGGTGGTTGCAGAGTGCTCATCTTCTAGAGGGCCGCAGATTCGGCATTCAGGACTGGGTCCTGGTGACCACGGACGCCAGCCTGCGAGGCTGGGGAGCAGTCACACAGGGAAGGAATATCCAGGGCTTATGGTCAAGCCTGGAGACATCACTTCACATAAATATCCTGAAGCTAAGGGCCTTTTACAATGCTCTAAGCTTAGCAAGACCTCTGCTTCAAGGTCAGCCGGTGTTGATCCAGTCGGACAACATCACGGCAGTCACCCACGTAAACAGACAGGGTGGCACAAGAAGCAGGAGGGCAATGGCAGAAGCTGCAAGGATTTTTCGCTGGGCGGAAAATCATGTGATAGCACTGTCAGCAGTATTCATTCCGGGAGTGGACAACTGGGAAGCAGACTTCCTCAGCACGACCTCCACCTGGGAGAGTGGGGACTTCACCCAGAAGTCTTCCACATGATTATAAACCGTTGGGAAAAACTCGACAGGTATTGCGCCAGGTCAAGGGACCCTCAGGCAATAGCTGT
The DNA here is from genome assembly GCF_028390025.1 of Pseudophryne corroboree. NCBI lineage: Eukaryota > Metazoa > Chordata > Amphibia > Anura > Myobatrachidae > Pseudophryne > Pseudophryne corroboree. The sequence continues at coordinate 445,764,297 of NC_086447.1, forward strand.
AGACGCTCTGGTAACACCGTGGGTGTACCAGTCAGTGTATGTGTTCCCTCCTCTGCCTCTCATACCCAAGGGACTGAGATTGATAAGATGGAGAGGAGTAAGCACTATATTCGTGGCTCCGGATTGGCCAAGAAGGACTTGGTAACCGGAACTTCAAGAGATGCTCACGGAGGATCCGTGGCCTCTACCTCTAAGAAGGGTCCTGCTCCAGCAAGGACCCTGTCTGTTCCAAGACTTACCGCGGCTGCGTTTGACGGCATGGCAGTTGAACGCCGGATCCTGAAGGAAAAAAGGCATTCCGGATGAAGTCATCCCTATCCTGATCAAAGCCAGGAAGGATGTAACCGCAAAACATTATCACCGCATTTGGCGAAAATATGTTGCGTGGTGCGAGGCCAGTAAGGCCCGACGGAGGAAATTCAACTGGGTCGATTCCTACATTTCCTGCAAACAGGAGTGTCTATGGGCCTGAAATTGGGGTCCATTAAGGTTCAAATTTCGGCTCTGTCAATTTTCTTCCAAAAAGAACTAGCTTCAGTCCCTGAAGTTCAGACGTTTGTAAAAGGGGTACTGCATATACAGCCTCCTTTTGTGCCTCCAGTGGCACTTTGGGATCTCAATGTAGTTTTTGGGTTCCAAAAGTCACATTGGTTTGAACCACTTAAATCTGTGGAGTTAAAATATCTCACATGGAAAGTGGTCATGCTGTTGGCCCTGGCCTGGGCCAGGCGCGTGTCAGAATTGGCGGCTTTATCCTGTAAAAGCCCTTATCTGATTTTCCATTCGGACAGGGCGGAATTGAGGACTCGTCCTCAGTTTCTCCCTAAGGTGGTTTCAGCGTTTCACCTGAACCAACCTATTGTGGTGCCTGCGGTTACTAGGGACTTGGAGGACTCCAAGTTGCTAGACGTTGTCAGGGCCTGAAAATATATGTTTCCAGGACGGCTGGAGTCAGGAAATCTGACTCGCTGTTTATCCTGTATGCACCCAACAAGCTGGGTGCTCCTGCTTCTAAGCAGACTATTGCTCGTTGGATTTGTAGTACAATTCAGCTTGCACATTCTGTGGCAGGCCTGCCACAGCCAAAAATCTGTAAATGCCCACTCCACAAGGAAGGTGGGCTCATCTTGGGCGGCTGCCCGAGGGGTCTCGGCTTTACAACTTTGCCGAGCAGCTACTTGGTCAGGAGCAAATACGTTTGTAAAATTCTACAAAATTGATACCCTGGCTGAGGAGGACCTGGAGTTCTCTCATTTGGTGCTGCAGAGTCATCCGCACTCTCCCGCCCGTTTGGGAGCTTTGGTATAATCCCCATGGTCCTTACGGAGTCCCCAGCATCCACTTAGGACGTTAGAGAAAATAAGAATTTACTTACCGATAATTCTATTTCTCGTAGTCCGTAGTGGATGCTGGGCGCCCATCCCAAGTGCGGATTGTCTGCAATACTGGTACATAGTTATTGTTACCAAAAAATCGGGTTATTGCTGTAGTGAGCCATCTTTTCTAGAGGCTCCTCTGTTATCATGCTGTTAACTGGGTTCAGATCACAAGTTGTACAGTGTGATTGGTGTGGCTGGTATGAGTCTTACCCGGGATTCAAAATCCTTCCTTATTGTGTACGCTCGTCCGGGCACAGTATCCTAACTGAGGCTTGGAGGAGGGTCATAGGGGGAGGAGCCAGTGCACACCAGATAGTCCTAAAGCTTTCTTTAGATGTGCCCAGTCTCCTGCGGAGCCGCTATTCCCCATGGTCCTTACGGAGTCCCCAGCATCCACTACGGACTACGAGAAATAGAATTATCGGTAAGTAAATTCTTATTTTCCCTGATTCAGCAGAGTTAGATGACCTATTTAAGTCAGTAAAATCCAGACAAAAAATACCAAGTGTCAAAAAGGTTTTTGCACACTTTCCCATTTGCTCCTGAAGGTAGGAAATTTTGTGAAGAACCCCCGGGAGTTGACGTATCAGTCTCTCGACGGTCAAAAAAGGTGGGGCTGCCTGCCCCGGGCTCCTTTACCATAAAGGGTTACGGTCGTTAGGTCGACACAACTTAGGTCGAACACTGAAGGTCGTCATGAACGTTAGGTCGACATGAACGTTAGTTCGACATGAACGTTAGCTCGACATGTACTAGTTCGACAGGTCAAAAGGTCGACATGAGTTTTTCACTTTTTTTTTCTAAATTTTTTGGATTTTTTTCATACTTAACGATCCACGTGGACTACGATTTGGAACAGTAATCTGTGACGAGCGAAACGAGGCACCTTGCCCGAAGCATGGCGAGCCATGCGAGGGAACACGGTGCACTAATATGGGTTCCCCGTCACTTTACGGAGAAAACGACACCAAAAACAGTCAAAAACCTCATGTCGACCTTTTGACCTGTCGACCTAATGGCAATTTCGACCTTCAGTGATCGACCTAATGAGTGTCGACCTAAGTTGGGTCGACCCAACGACCCATACCCTCCGTAAAGGACCCTGGGGAAGAGTAAAATAGAGACTACACTAAAGTCTGTCTACACAGCAGCAGGTGTATCGCAAAGGACGGTCATAGCGGGTTGCTTGATGACCTATGCCATTCACACAAGGGCTTCTCAAATTCAGGAGGGCGCTTCTGCGGATATGCCTCTGGTCACTATGGTGACTCTCCTGAAGCACATTCAGGACACTGCACGCCTCCTGTGTGACTTGCTGAAGGAGATGGGCAATATTAATGACAGAACTTCTGCCATGGCAGTATCGGCGCACAGGGCCTTGTGGTTGCGTTAGTGGATAGCGGACACAGAATCCAAGTGCAGTGTGGAATCTTTCCCCTTTTCTGGGGAATGGCTGTTGGGTGTTGAGTTGGATACGTGGATTTCCAAAGTCACTGCAGGGAAATCCACGTTTCTCCCCTCTGGGACCCCGCCGGCTAGGTGTTCCTACCCGGGGCCGTCTGTTCAGTCCTTTCGGTCTAACAGGTTTCGATCTAGGGCCAGAGGTGCCTCAAATGCGGCTAGAGGCACCAGAGATAAGACAAGAAGACTTGCAAACACTGGTTCTCAAGAATAGAGCACCAGTTCTGCTTCCACTGAGTCCTCAGCATGATAGTGCCCACCCACCCCTAGGGGATCTCGAGGTGGGAGCTCGACTGTGTCACCTCAGCCGCATCTGGAAGGCTTCCTGCCAGGATACCTGGGTCAAGGATCTAATTTCTCAGGGCTACAAGCTGGAGTTCGACGGTGCTCCTCCCCAACAATTTTTCAAATCAAGCTTACTAGCTTTGGAGGATACGTAACTTACATTGCAACAGGCCATCCAAAAGTTGGTCCAGTCTCACATCATTGTTCCAGTACCAATACCACAACAAGGGAAGGGTTATTACTCCAGCCTGTTTGTGGTACCGAAGCCGGACGGTTCGGTGAGACCCATTTTGAATCTAAAGTCCTTGAACCTTTACCTGAAGGTTTTCAAGTTCAAAATGGAACCTTTGAGAGCAGTGATTGCGGGCCTGTAAGAACAGGAATTCATGGTTTCCTTGGATATCAAGGATGCCTACCTTCATATTCCAATTTGGCCACCTCATCAGGCTTATCTGTGGTTTGCCCTACTGGACGATCACTACCAGTTCCAGGCACTGCACTTCGGCCTGTCCACAGCTCTGAGGGTATTCACACAGGTAATGGCGGAGATGATGTTCCAGCTCCGGGTCCAGGGGGTCAATGTTGTCCCTTACCTGGACGATCTCCTGATAAAAGCAAGATCCAGGGAACTTTTATTGCTCCATATCGACTGCACTATCCAACTTCTGTCACACCATGGGTGGATTCTCAATTTACAGAAGTCCCACCTGGAGCCAACTCAGCGGCTCTTGTCTCCGGGGATGTTACGGGATGCCGTGGCCCAGAAGGTGTTTCTCCCGGAGCACAAAGCGAGAACTCTTCAGGAGATGGTCCGCATGGTGCTTCGACCTGCTTGAGTATCCATCCATCTTTGCATAAGATTGTTGGGGAAGATGGTTGCCTCACACAAGGCGATCCAATATGGGAGGTTCCATGCCAGAGCATTTCAATTGGATCTCCTGAGCAGGTGGTCCTGATCACATCTACAGATGCACCGGATCATACGGCTGTCACCTCTGGCCAGGTTTTCCCTCCTGTGGTGGCTGTAGTCTTCCAATCTCCTGGAAGGCCGGAGTTTCGGGATTCAGTATTGGAACCTCCTCATGACGGATGCGAGTCTGAGAGGATGGGGAGCTGTCACCCAAGGGGCTCAGTTCCAGGGCAGGTGGTCAGCCCACAAAGCCTTCCTTCCGATAAACATTCTGGAACTTCAGGCAATCTACAATGCTCTGCTTCAAGTATCTCCTCTGCTCAAGGATCACGAGATCCAAGTACAGTCGGACAACGCCACAGCAGTGGCGTACATCAATCTGCAAGAAGGGACAAAAAGCAGAGACTGCATGCAAGAGGTGTCAAAGATACTCCTCTGGGCGGAAAGAAATGCAAGAGCAATGTCAGCAATCTTCATTCCGGGAGTGGACAACTGGGAAGCGGACTTCCTGAGTCGTCACGATCTCCACCTGGGGGAGTGGGGGCTCCACCATCAGGTGTTTCAGCAGATCATCAACCAGTGGGGCTGCCCACAAATAGACATGATAGCTTTTCGACTCAACAAGAAGCTTCCTTGGTATTGCTCACGAACCAGGGACCCTCAGGCGAGGGCAGTAGATGCACTGACGTCGCCTTGGCCTTACCGGCTGGTCTACCTGTTTCCTCCTATTCCATTGCCCCCAAGGGTGCTCAAGCGAAGCAGAAATCAGGGAGTCCAGGCAATTCTGATTGCCCTGGAATGGCCTCGGAGGGCATGATACGTGGATCTTCTGGACATGTCCGTCGAATACCCTTAGCCTCTACCACTAAGAAGAGATCTTCTTCAACAAGGGCCGTTCATCTACCCGGACTTACGGCAACTTTGTTTGACGGCATGGAGGTTGAGCGGAACATCCTAGCTCACAAGGGCCTTTTCAAAAGGCCCCACCCCCACAACCGGACCCGCCCCCATTAGGGCTGCTTCCATAAATTTCCCGGACTGGTTTTCCATCTCAATCTGCTCCTGGATCCAAGGATCCAACTTGTGCAGAATATTAACAGCACCACCTGTTCATACATACCTTATCACCAAACCCAGCCAACTGTCCTCTTAACCCTCTTGCCCACGCTCACGGTCTACCCCTTCTGTGTCACCCCAGTCTTAGCCCTTCACCTTTTAGATTGTAAACACAAAAGAGCAGAGCCTTCTCCCCTCATGTGCCTTTCCTTCTCTTACTTACCCTATCTTATACTCAGTACTCCCTCTGATGGCACCTAACCCACTGGTATTCTGTATATACCTTGTACTTGTCTTATATTGACTAAAGCTGTAAGTGTTTTTTTTTTATTGCTTTGCTCATTTGTTTATGTACTCTGTAATGTGTGCTGCTGATTCCTTGTGCGCCATATAGATAAAAGATAATAATACATTTTCTGTTTTCTTGTACACTTTTATTACATTATATCACAAGCCAATATTGAGAATAGTTCCAATTAAAATGCACTTTCATGTAAAAAAGAAACACCACTGTCTTTGTTTTACAGTGAGGGTACTGGAGTAGTAGACGTGTCAGAAGGAGGAGATTTATCAACTTACTCCACAGTAATGCGTAGTGATGGGTCAACGCTATACATTACAAGGTGAGCGTACTGATTCATGGACATATCAGCATGTGTGTATAGATAGATATGGAGAGGGTGGGGATGATTGGTATGGAGTGGGAGAGAATAGCATAGCCCCTGTGTTAGTCTGTGTTGTCCAGTAACTTACCCGTAAGTATTAACACTTATACACATCATTTCTAATAATTTTTTTGTTTAATCTTGATTACATTTTCCTCTGAAATATGTTAAATACCATAGTAATGGTGATTAAAATATGGCACTGCATTGGATGGATTAAACAGATAATCGGAAATATTTTTTTTTTGCAGTAAGCTTGCCAGAAAGCACTGTGTAACACACACTATTCTTTGCATTTAAGCTATTTATAATTTGAAGAGAGGCTGCACTGGACATACAATTTTAGGAACAGCAATTCTGTCCTATAACTCTTTCTAGAACATGTTTTTATTTAAAAATAAATGCTTTTATCTGGTTAATACATTTACAATATCAATTCTAAAATGTCTTTAGTCTTCTGTTTACTTTCCAGGGACATAGCGGCTGCAATTGATCGAATAGAGAAATACAACTTTGATGAAATGGTTTATGTGGTATGCATTAAATTTATGAAGTTTTGCTAAGCTCCTGTCTGCTAAATGGTTTTATGTTACCCTCCCAGGTGTACATTTTCTTAAATATTAATTTACCACCTTACGTCAAGTTTGTAATATAAACTCCATGTCAGCTAGAGGATATTGCTAAACAATCATTTTCATGTACCCCGAAGGGGTCATGTTTTCAAGATGAACATATGATTTTATATACAGATGTGTCTTCCTACATCCTTGCTGCAGTGACGTTAAATAGCCCTACTAGTCACGCCATACTGTGGTGGGATTCGGTAGCACTGAGCATCTTTATGTGCGACTTTTTTCGTTAAAATTCGCTATATTCGCATCACTATGTAAATAGGACGCACAATCAGCTTATGCTGATTGAAATGATATGCGGCATGCCTATATTCTGTGTGTAACTGCAGCTGTATCTGCATGCGAAATGCTACGGAAGCGGTTTCCCGGAAATCACTGTAACATAGCATTCTACCTCCAGTCACACACAGAAAATAGGCATGCCGCATAGCATTTTAATCAGCATAAGCCTGATGTTAGCAGAGCTGCCCGGGAACTGCCAGCTCAGTGACGCCAGGCATCTCGTGCATGGCTTATTCAGGCGAGATGTATTTATCTTACCTACTTCCACAACGTTTGTTGTATGTGAATTCATGTTTATAAGATTATATTTTTTTTTTTACTAAAGAGCTTCACAGAGTTGATTCATTCTGACAGACAGCTTCTCAGACATTTAATCATATATATCCACCAGTGCTCCAAGCGCAGTGTTTATTTCCTTACACATTTTTTTTATCTTTTGTACACAGCTCAGGAGGCTGTGTTCACTTAGCAGCGGGAATACTGATAAATATTTAATTGATTTAAAGCGCCGGTACTCAGCAACCTGTGACCTAGGCCTCAGTCTGTTGATTTATTTTGTTATATACCAATACTGCCTATTACAGCACCCTAGATTGTTCAGGACTCAAGGTATTATGTAAAGATATCTTCTCTTACACGGCATCATTATATTACAGGTTGAGTATCCCATATCCAAATATCCGAAATACGGAATATTCCGAAATACAGACTTTTTTGAGTGAGAGTGAGATAGTGAAACTTTTGTTTTTTGATGACTCAGTGTACACAAACCTTGTTTAATACACAAAGTTATTAAAAGTATTGTATTAAATGACCTTCAGGCAGTGTGTATAAGGTGTATATGAAACCTAAATGAATTGTGTGAATGTAGACACACTTTGTTTAATGCACAAAGTTATAAAAAATATTGGCTATAATGACCTTCAGGCAGTGTGTATAAGGTGTATATGAAACATAAATGCATTCTGTGCTTAGATTTAGGTCCCATCACCATGATATCTCATTATTGTATGCAATTATTCCAAAATACGGAAAAATCCGATATCCAAAATACCTCTGGTCCCAAGCATTTTGGATAAGGGATACTCAACCTGTAGTAAATTATTTGTGTTGCAGTGACTTTTAAAGGAAAACAAATTGTTCGGTAAAAGCGAAGAACATTCCTAATATACAATAAATTAAATGCTAGATGAGTTGAGGACATTCGTGATTGTTGTTTGCCTGGTCTCTAGAGCACAACAGGTGGTAAACTTAATTTGACTATATTCCCAAGGTTCACATTTCCAGGGGTCCATTTTGCTCTGAGGTTACTAGTTTGTGATCTTCTGTGAATACATATTATAGTACTGTACTTTATACTATGGTACAGCAAATAACAGTAAGCTATGAGGTGCCCATTTTTGATGGAGGAATAAGCAAGTGTCTGACAGGGCAGTCCACTACCCGAGTCATCACAGACAAGGCCGAAACTTTACAAAAATGGTAGTGTTAATGTTTGACATGATAGAATGTGGTCAAAATGACTTCTAGCTTTACTCCCACTATTTCTGGAGTTAGAATATGAAGTCTTTTTGGTCCAGCATAGTGTTGCAGATCATGGAGCATTAATATTCCTATAAATCATAGGTTCTCAAAATCAATCCTCAGTACCTCAAACAAGTGATGTTTTCCAGGTCTCCTCACAGAATCACAAGTGAAATAATTTGCTTTCTCCTAATGAATGCACCTGTGCACTTGCTAGGTTACCTGAAAAATGTGAACTGTTTGGGGTCCTGGGGACTAAGTTTGAGAACCACTGGTTTAGATATTGGTTTGTTAACCATTACTGTAGAGTGAAATAGAGTACTTACCAGAATAGAGAATATTATGTAATGTTTTTTGCTTTTTTCTGAAGACAGACAAAAGCCAGGAAAAGCATTTTCAGCATCTGTTCAAAATTTTGAAGATGCTTGGGAAAGAAAAGGCAGACTGGTGAGCACTGTGTTTTATTTCCTTAGTTACTTTAATGTGTACACAATCTGTCCTTGCCAGACAATGCAGCACAGCCTCCATTTTTGCTGTGGATAATCTTTATCTTGGAATAGTGTTCCCGAAGGCCTGTTTGAGCAGGGTGTCACATCGTGCACTTTTTTAAAATGTTTTTTAAATGAAGAAATGTTCCCTGCCCTATACAGGAGCGTCATAAATTGCTAATTACAATTCATACAGCGAGGGGTGTTGCTTAGCCGGGGAGGCCATCAGTCCTGGAACCACATGCCACCATTTAGCCTCTCAAGTTTTGCCTTGAACCAGTACATTCGGCACCTCCTTGATAGGTGTCCAACTAGATGGGTAATCCACGTGGACAGCTGCCAGGAACCCGCTGAACCACAGCCACCTTTAACACCAAAGTGGTTGGGAGCTGAAGAATTTAGCTCTGACTGCTGCCATGCACCCCGGACTCCACACTGCATAACTCTGCTGTCATCATAATTGTACCCTGATCGTGCTGACCTCTGAGATGTTAATGTCTTGAGAAACCAAACTGGTGCAGATTGTAGAACTGAAATATTGGCCCTGCAAAAAACAGTCCAGTGTGGTGTTCTGTCATGGTTATTTACTTTTCATTCTCAAATTATTTTAGAAGTTATAGCAATTGGAATTTAGGGGAAATAGGTGAGGGCAGTCAAACATGGTCACTATAGGCCTAATTCAGAGTTGATCGCAGCAGCAAATTTGTTAGCAGTTGGACAAAACCATGTTCACTGCAGGGGGGACAGATATATCAGAATTTGGGATTCCTTGCCAGAGAAAGTGGTAATGGCGGACTCTATAAATGCATTTAAAAAAGGATTGGAAGAATTTCTGATTGAAAAGGATATCCAAGGTTACAACATTTAAAATATTGACGTTGTTAATCCGGGTGTGACATGACTTATAGTTGTTAACTAGTCATAAAAACATTCTTCAGCAGGTACAGTAAAATTAACTCAACTTAATACAGAATACAGGTTGAACACGATGGGCATTTTGCCTCTATTCAACCTCAATTACTATGTTACTATAACATGTGCAGAGAGAGTTAAGGGCCGTATTCACGCCCGATTTGGGGAGAGATGTGTGCTGAGCGTGCAAAGGGAGACGGGGAAGGGGGGAGCGCTCATTTCACCTGTTAGATTGAGCCTGCATCAGGCCAATCTAGCACCGGCGATAGCGATGCGCGGGGTTGCGCATCGCTATCGCTGTGGGGGGTACACACGGAGAGATCATGCTTAAAATCTAAGCAATCTAGTCAGATTGCTTAGATTTTAAGCAGCGATTGCTCCGTGAGTACCCCCCTTTAGATTTGGGTGGGGTGTGTTCAAACTGAAATCTAAATTGCAGTGTAAAAATAAAGCAGCCAGTATTTACTCTGCACAGAAACAAAATAACCCACCCAAATCTAACTCTCTCTGCAAATGTTATATCTGCCACACCTGCAGTGCACATGGGGGGTAATTCCAAGTTGATCGCAGCAGGATTTATGTTAGCAATTGGGCAAAACCATGTGCACTGCAGGGGAGGCAGATATAACATGTGCAGAGAGAGTTAGATTTGGGTGGGGTGTGTTCAATCTGCAATCTAAATTGCAGTGTAAAAATAAAGCAGCCAGTATTTACCCTGCACAGAAATAAAATAACCCACCCAAATCTAACTCTCTCTGCACATGTTATATCTGCCTCCCCTGCAGTGCACATGGTTTTGCCCAATTGCTATCAAAAATCCTGCTGCGATCAACTTGGAATTACCCCAATGGTTTTGCCCAGCTGCTAACAAATTTGCTGCTGCGATAAGATCTGAATTACCCCCTATGGGGTATATTCAATTAAAGTCGGATCCATTTCGACATGTATTTGTCGGAATGGATCCGACAACCCCTATTCAAATCTCATCTTAATTCGACTTTTTCAAGTCGAATTGAGATGAGGGACGCAGAGGAGGAGAAGGGGGGCGAGCCGCGGGGAGACCAGCAGGGGACAGCCGCCGGCAGCCAGAGGAGATCAGCGCTACAGATGGATGTCACACAGCTGCCCGACCTTACGGCAGTGTCCACCCAGCTCCAGCAAGCTTGCTGGAGCCGGGTGGATGCTGCCATGAGTGGCGCGGCTGTGTGACATCCTGCTGCAGCGCTGTGCTGTATCGCTGATCTCCTCTGGCTGCCCGCGGAAGTCTCCCTGCGGCTCTCCACCATCTCCTCCTCTGGGTCCGCATCTCAGTCCGACATCTTTTGATGTTGGACTGAGATGGTCGAAAAGGGGGCCAAAACCTGTCGGTTTTGGCCCCGTTTTCGACACAAGCATGTGGATCGGCAGCTATTCCGCCGATCCACGTGCTTTTGGACAAGTCGAATTTTTCAACTTGTCGAAAATATTGAATAGGTCGGACCCCCTTCCGACCTAAAAAAAAAAGTCAAAAACTGACGTCTTTTCGACAGACGGCAGTTTTCTCTATCGTCCTAGTGGATGCTGGGGTTCCTGAAAGGACCATGGGGAATAGCGGCTCCGCAGGAGACAGGGCACAAAAAGTAAAGCTTTACGATCAGGTGGTGTGTACTGGCTCCTCCCCCTATGACCCTCCTCCAAGCCTCAGTTAGATTTTTGTGCCCGGCCGAGAAGGGTGCAATCTAGGTGGCTCTCCTAAAGAGCTGCTTAGAAAAGTTTAGCTTAGGTTTTTTATTTTACAGTGAGTCCTGCTGGCAACAGGATCACTGCAACGAGGGACTTAGGGGAGAAGAAGTGAACTCACCTGCGTGCAGGATGGATTGGCTTCTTGGCTACTGGACATCAGCTCCAGAGGGACGATCACAGGTACAGCCTGGATGGTCACCGGAGCCTTGCCGCCGGCCCCCTTGCAGATGCTGAAGTAAGAAGAGGTCCAGAATCGGCGGCAGAAGACTCCTCAGTCTTCTAAAGGTAGCGCACAGCACTGCAGCTGTGCGCCATTTTCCTCTCAGCACACTTCACACGGCAGTCACTGAGGGTGCAGGGCGCTGGGAGGGGGGCGCCCTGGGAGGCAAATGAAAACCTATTTTGGCTAAAAATACCTCACATATAGCCTCCGGAGGCTATATGGAGATATTTAACCCCTGCCAGAATCCGTTAAGAGCGGGAGACGAGGCCGCCGAAAAAGGGGCGGGGCCTATCTCCTCAGCACACAGCGCCATTTTCCCTCACAGAAAGGCTGGAGGGAAGGCTCCCAGGCTCTCCCCTGCACTGCACTACAGAAACAGGGTTAAAACAGAGAGGGGGGGCACTAATTTGGCGCTAGAAATATATAATAAAGATGCTATAAGGGAAAACACTTATATAAGGTTGTCCCTATATAATTATAGCGTTTTTGGTGTGTGCTGGCAAACTCTCCCTCTGTCTCTCCAAAGGGCTAGTGGGTCCTGTCCTCTATCAGAGCATTCCCTGTGTGTGTGCTGTGTGTCGGTACGTGTGTGTCGACATGTATGAGGACGATGTTGGTGAGGAGGCGGAGCAATTGCCTGTAATGGTGATGTCACTCTCTAGGGAGTCGACACCGGAATGGATGGCTTATTTAGGGAATTACGTGATAATGTCAACACGCTGCAAGGTCGGTTGACGACATGAGACGGCCGACAAACAATTAGTACCGGTCCAGACGTCTCAAAAACACCGTCAGGGGTTTTAAAACGCCCGTTTACTTTAGTCGGTCGACACAGACACAGACAGGGACACTGAATCCAGTGTCGACGGTGAATAAACAAACGTATTCCTTATTAGGGCCACACGTTAAAGGCAATGAAGGAGGTGTTACATATTTCTGATACTACAAGTACCACAAAAGAGGGTATTATGTGGGATGTGAAAAAACTACCGTAGTTTTTCCTGAATCAGATAAATTAAATAAAGTGTGTGATGATGCGTGGGTTCCCCCCCGATAGAAAATTAGGGGCGGTATACCCTTTCCCGCCAGAAGTTAGGGCGCGTTGGGAAACACCCCTTAGGGTGGCTAAGGCGCTCACACGCTTATCAAAACAAGTGGCGGTACCGTCTATAGATAGGGCCGTCCTCAAGGACCAGCTGACAGGAGGCTGGAAAATATCATAAAAAGTATATACACACATACTGGTGTTATACTGCGACCAGCGATCGCCTCAGCCTGGATGTGCAGAGCTGGGGTGGCTTGGTCGGATTCCCTGACTAAAAATATTGATACCCTTGACAGGGACAGTATTTTATTGACTATAGAGCATTTAAAGGATGCATTTCTATATATGCGAGATGCACAGAGGGATATTTGCACTCTGGCATCAAGAGTAAATGCGATGTCCATATCTGCCAGAAGATGTTATGGACACGACAGTGGTCAGGTGATGCAGATTCCAAACGGCACAAAGGTGTATTGCCGTATAAAGGAAGAGGAGTTATTTGGGGTCGGTCCATCGGACCTGGTGGCCACGGCAACTGCTGGAAAATCCACCGTTTTTACCCTAAGTCACATCTCTGCAGAAAAAGACACCGTCTTTTCAGCCTCAGTCCTTTCGTCCCTATAAGATCATATCTGCCCAGGGATAGAGGAAAGGGAAGAAGACTGCAGCAGGCAGCCCATTCCCAGGAACAGAAGCGTTCCACCGCTTCTGACAAGTTCTCAGCATGGCGCTGAGACCGTACAGGACCCCTGGATCCTACAAGTAGTATCCCAGGGGTACAGATTGGAATGTCGAGACGTTTCCCCTTCGCAGGCTCCTGAAGTCTGCTTTACCAAGGTCTCCCTCCGACAAGGAGGCAGTATGGGAAAAAATTCACAAGCTGTATTCCCAGCAGGTGATAATTAAATTACCTCTCCTACTACAAGAAAAGGGGTATTATTCCACACTATATTGTGGTACTGAAGCCAGAAGGCTAGGTGAGACTTATTCTAAAAAATTTTTGAACACTTACAAAGGTTCAAATCAAGATGGAGTCACTCAGAGCAGTGATAACGAACCAGGAAGAAGGGGACTATATAGTGTCCCGGGACATCAGGGATGCTTACCTCTATGTCCCAAATTTGCCCTTCTAACTAAGGGTACCTCAGGTTCGTGGTGCAGAACTGTCACTATCAGTTTCAGACGCTGCCGTTTGGATTGTCCACGGCACCCCGGGTCTTTACCAAGGTAATGGCCGAAATGATGATTCTTCTTCGAAGAAAAGGCGTCTTAATTATCCCTTACTTGGACGATCTCCTGATAAGGGCATAGTCCAGGGAACAGTTGGAGGTCGGAGTAGCACTATCTCGGATACTGCTACAACAGCACGGGTGGATTCTAAATATTCCAAAATCGCAGCTGATCCCGACGACACGTCTGCTGTGCCTAGGGATGATTCTGGACACAGTCCAGAAAAAGGTGTTTCTCCCGGAAGAGAAAGCCAGGGAGTTATCCGAGCTAGTCAGGAACCTCCTAAAAACAGTGCATCATTGCACAAGGGTCCTGGTAAAAATGGTGGCTTCCTACGAAGCAATTCCATTCGGCAGATTTCACGCAAGAACTTTTCAGTGGGATCTGCTGGACAAATGGTCCGGATCGCATCTTCAGATGCATCAGCGGATAACCCTATATCCAAGGACAAGGGTGTCTCTCCTGTGGTGGTTATAGAGTGCTCATCTTCTAGAGGGCCGCAGATTCGGCATTCAGGATTGGATGCTGGTGACCACGGAGGCCAGCCCGAGAGGCTGGGGAGCAGTCACACAAGGAAAAAATTTCCAGGGAGTGTGATCAAGTCTGGAGACTTTTCTCCACATAAATATACTGGAGCTAAGGGTAAATTTATAATGCTCTAAGCTTAGCAAGACCTCTGCTTCAAGGTCAGCCGGTATTGATCCAGTGGGAAAAACATCACGGCAGTCGCCCACGTAAACAGACAGGGCGACACAAGAAGCAGGAGGGCAATGGCAAAAACTGCAAGGACTTTTCGCTGGGCGGAAAATCATGTGATAGCACTGTCAGCAGTGTTTCATCCCGGGAATGGAAACTGGGAAGCAGACTTCCTCAGCAGGCACGACCTCCACCCGGGAGAGTGGAAACTTCATCGGGAAGTTTTTTCCACATGATTGTAAACCGTTGGGAAATACCAAAGGTGGACATGATGGCGTCCCGTCTGAACAAAAAACGGGACAGGTATTGCGCCAGGTCAAGAGACCCTCAGGCAATAGCTGTGGACGTTCTGGTAACACCGTGGGTGTACCAGTCGGTGTATGTGTTCCCTCCTCTGCTTCTCATACCTAAGGTGCTGAGAATTATAAGACGTAGAGGAGTAAGAACTATACTCATGGCTCCGGATTGGCCAAGAAGGACTTGGTACCCGGAACTTCAAGAGATGCTTACAGAGGTCTTATGGCCTCTGCTGCTAAGAAGGGATTTGCTTCAGCAAGTACCATGTCTGTTCCAAGACTTACCGCAGCTGCGTTTGTCGGCATGGCGGTGGAACGCCGGATCCTAAGGGAAAAAGGCATTCCGGAAGAGGTCATTCCTACCCTGGTCAAAGCCAGAAAGGAGGTGACCGCACAACATTATCACCACATGTGGCGAAAATATGTTGCGTGGTGTGAGGCCAGGATGGCCCCACAAAGAAATTTCAACTCGGTCGTTTCCTGCATTTCCTGCAAACAGGAGTGTCTATGGGCCGCAAATTGGGGTCCATTAAGGTTCAAATTTCGGCCCTGTCGATTTTCTTCCAGAAAGAATTGGCTTCAGTTCCTGAAGTCCAGAAGTTTGTCAAAGGAGTATTGCATATACAACCCCCTTTTGTGCCTCCAGTGGCACTGTGGGATCTCAACGTAGTTCTGGGATTCCTCAAATCACATTGGTTTAAAACCAGTCAAATCTGTGGATTTGAAGCATCTCACATGAAAAGTGACCATGCTCTTGGCCCTGGCCTGGACCAGGCGAGTGTCAAATTGGTGTTTTTTTCTCAAAAAAGCCCATTTCTGTTTGTCCATTCGGACAGGGCAGAGCTGCGGACTCGTCCCCAGTTCTCTCCCTAAGGTGGTGTCAGTGTTTCACCTGAACCAGCTTATTGTGGTGCCTTGCACCTACTAGGGACTTGGAGGACTCCAAGTTGCTAGATGTTGTCAGGGCCCTGAAAATATGTTCCAGGACGGCTGGAGTCAGGAAAACTGACTTGCTGTTATCCTGTATGCACCCAACAAACTGGGTGCTCTTGCTTCTAAGCAGACTATTGCTAGTTGGATGTGTAATACAATTCAGCTTGCACATTCTGTGGCAGGCCTGCCACAGCCAAAATATGTAAATGCCCATTCCACAAGGAAGGTGGGCTCATCTTGGGCGGCTGCCCGAGGGGTCTCGGCTTTACAACTTTGCCGAGCGGTTATTTAGTCAGGGGCAAACACGTTTGTAAAATCCTACAAATTTGATACCCTGGCTAAGGAGGACCTGGAGTTCTCTCATTCGGTGCTGCAGAGTCATCCGCACTCTCCCGCCCGTTTGGGAGCTTTGGTATTATCCCCATGGTCCTTTCAGGAACCTCAGCATCCACTAGGACGATAGAGAAAATAAGAATTTACTTACCGATAATTCTATTTCTCGGAGTCCGTAGTGGATGCTGGGCGCCCATCCCAAGTGCGGATTGTCTGCAATACTTGTACATAGTTACAAAAATCGGGTTATTATTGTTGTGAGCCATCTTTTCAGAGGCTCCGCTGTTATCATACTGTTAACTGGGTTCAGATCACAGGTTGTACAGTGTGATTGGTGTGGCTGGTATGAGTCTTACCCGGGATTCAAAATCCTTCCTTATTGTGTACGCTCGTCCGGGCACAGTACCTAACTGAGGCTTGGAGGAGGGTCATAGGGGGAGGAGCCAGTACACACCACCTGATCGTAAAGCTTTACTTTTTGTGCCCTGTCTCCTGCGGAGCCGCTATTCCCCATGGTCCTTTCAGGAACCCCAGCATCCACTACGGACTCCGAGAAATAGAATTATCGGTAAGTAAATTCTTATTTTTTACTTCAATTGAATATACCCCTATGTCTCTTGTAATTTATCTCATTATTTGTTTGGCCTCACGTTCCTTTATCCTTAGTTGTCGGCATGTTCCATTTGGGCGAGTACAGGGGATGCACACAAGGAGAGGAGATGTGATTTTTCTGGAAGATGCCTTAGATGAAGCTCGCATAAGGATGCTGCAAAATATGGAAATTGCTGAAAGTAAGTCTCCATCAGCTACTGAACTTGTTGCAGATTAGCGTAACATAAAATGTATTTTTTATCCTATCAGTGATACTGGATCATGAGGTTATAGAGCCTCCAATTGGACCATAGCATTTTAAATAAATACAAAACTGTTAGTGCTCCTCCTCTTCCTATATCTCATATAGAACTTTGGTTTGGTTTGTTTGGTGGTTGTTGTTGTTGTTGTTGTTGTTGTTTATTAACTGGCACTACTGCAGCTGTCTGATAGCTGCAATGGGCCGAATAGGCACCACCACTAACTGTACCTCCTCCTACCATGGGAATACCCTGAGATCCTGAGCTAACAATTATTTCTGTGATCACTGGAGGAACGAGATCTATTCTCCTTGTCTGACCTAGACCCAAGAATCCTCAGGTTTGTTCCGTTGATCCCTATAGGAATGTGAGGAGACTTCCATGGGGGTATGGTTCATCAAATCGGCACCATCTAGGTCGACAATGTTTGAGTTGACCACTGAAGGTCGACAGGCACTAGGTCAACAGGGATGGAAGGTCGACATGGTTCCTAGGTCGACATGTTCTATGTCGACAGTTCACAAGGTCGACATGAGGTTTTTTTTTTAAAGTTTTTTGGTGTCGTTTACTCCGTACAGTGACCGGGAAGCCGAATTAGTGCACCGTGTCCCCTCGGCACAGGTTACTTTCCAATCGTAGTCCACGTGGATCATTACGTATGAAAAAGTAAAAAAAATGGGGGGGGAAATGAAAAACTCATGTCGACCTTGTGAACTATCGACATAGAACATGTCGACCTAGGAACCTGTCGACCTTCCATCACTGTTGACCTAGTGCCTGTTGACCTATAGTGGTCGACCAAAACATTGTTGAGCTAGGCAGTGTCGACTTTCAGACCGGATCCCTTCCATGGGCCAGTTCTCGGCTCCCTGTGTTGGGATGCAGAGAGAGATAGACGGGTGTAGTATGGTATGCTGGTGGCCAGGCTCCCGGCGACCAGCATACCGGCGCCGGGAGCCCGACCGCTGGCATACCGACAGCGTGGCGAGCGCAAATGAGCCCCTTGCGGGCACGGTGGCACACTATTTTATTCTCCCTCCAGGGGGGACCCCCACGAGGGAGAAATAGTGTTGGTATGTCGGCTGTCGGGATTCCGGGGCCGGGATGCCGACAGTCGGCATACTGAAGACCACCCAGATAGACAGGCTTGGGCAGCTGAGGCACTGGCTCTCAAGCCCTTAGACATGATGACATGTGCTACATAGGGGTACTCCAGGGGTGGGGGACTGTCTGCTAATTATCTTTTCTTTCAGTAAAAACTGCATCTTGCTTGAAATGCAGATACTCCAAATATCCACCGGACAGCTCCTTTTAATATGAACTTGGGGAGTAATTCAGAGTTGATTGCAGCAGCAAATTTGTTAGCAGTTGGGCAAAACGATGTGCACTGCAGGGGGGGCAGATATAACGTGCAGAGAGAGTTAGATTTGGGTGGGTTATTTTATTTCTGTGCAGGGTAAATACTGGCTGCTTTATTTTTACACTGCAATTTAGATTTCAGTTTGAACACACTCCACCCAAATCTAACTCTCTGCACATGTTACATCTGCCCCACCCCCCCCCCCCCCCACCCCCCCAAGCAGTGCACATGGTTTTGCCCAACTGCTAAAAAAAAATTGCTGCTGCGATCAACTCTGAATTGGGCCCTTGGTGTTGACCTCTTTGCTGCAAACACCTTCCTAATGTATTATGCTGTAGGACAAATGTATGTTTGTTGTATATAAAGTTCTTGCCACTAGTGTTTCACAAAATATACTGTTACTGGAAGTTAAGTTTTATCGAAATTTAAAAGTTGTATTTGTCCATTGTTTAGCAAGCAAAACCACTGAGGACCCTGCTTATACTGCTGAGCAAATTGGCGTTGCAGCTCTTATTTTACAGGTAAAGTATGCCACTAGAAAATTAAAATGACCATTTTATTGGTGATTTTTATTGAAAGCCATAGCCACGTTATTTCAATGAAATCTCTGCTTCCGTTCACTTGAAAAACAATAGTCTATATTATGTAAATCCCTATCCCATTCTTTTCCTTGCAATGGATACTGTTTGCTATTATTATTTGTCTTGTATCCTTTAATATTATTTCTATGATTCTGTCTTTTGAAATTCTTTTTTTTTCTTATATGCCTTATGTCAGGGGTGGCCAGACTTTTGGAGTCGGTGATCTACTTTGAAAGCTGAAAAGCTTTTGTGATCTACCTAGGTGGGTGGCGTGGCATAACAAAAAGTGGGCGTGGTATAACAAAAAAAGCCTTGCTGCACAGAGTGTAATGACTGTCTCGCACAAAATAACACATTGGCCCCCACAGGTAAAAACTTCAAACACATATGCCCCCACAGTGCCAGATACACATATGCCCCCACAGTGCCAGATATGACCCCACAGTGCCAGATACAGATATGCCCCCACAGTGCCATGTGCCCGCAGTGCCAAATATGCCCCCACAGTGCCAGATATGACCCCACAGTGCCAGATACAGATATGCCCCCACAGTGCCACATATGCCCCCACAGTCCAGATACAGATATGACCCCACAGTGCCATGTACCCACAGTGCTAGATTTGCCCCTAGATATGCCCCCACAGTGCCACATATGCAGATATGCCCCCACAGTGCCACATATGCCCCAACAGTACAACATATGCCCCCACAGTGCCACATATGCCCCCACAGTGCCAGATATGCCCCCACAGTCCAGATACAGATATGACGCCACAGTGCTAGATTTGCCCCCACAGTGCTAGATTTGCCCCCACAGTGCCAGATATGACCCCACAGTGCCAGATAGATATGCCCCCACAGTGCCATGCCCCCACAGTGCCACATATGCCCCCACAGTGCCACATATGCCCCCACAGTGCCACATATGCCCCCACAGTGACAGATATGCCCCACAGTGCCAGATACAGATATGACCCCACAGTGCCAGATACAGATATGCCCCCACAGTGCCACATATGCCCCTACAGTGCCAGATATGCCCCCACAGTGCAGATACAGATATGACCCCACAGTGCCATGTGCCCACAGTGCCAGATATGCCCCCACAGTGCCAGATACAGATATGCCCCCACAGTGCCAGATATGCCCCCACAGTGCCAGATACAGATATGCCCCCACAGTGCCATGCCCCCACAGTGCCAGATATGCCCCCACAGTGCCACATATGCCCCGACAGTGCTGCTCACTGCTGTGTGTGGAGAGCGCAGCGAGCACCTCTCCTGCCTGCTGCTCTGCTTCTCAGTCTGGTCTCCGGCGGTGACGGCAGCGTGTATATCTCAAATCAGGCGCCGGTCCGCGAGCTCTTATTGGCTAACGAACCGGCGCCTGATTTGAGCTATACACTCCGCTGTCACTGCCGGAGACCAGACTGAGGGGCAAGGTGGCAGGCAGGAGAAGCGCGCTGCGTTCTCCTCGCCTCGGGTGGATGGGCGGCAGATCGCGATCGACTGGTCACATGTCCGCGATCAACCAGTCGATCGCGATCTACTGTTTGGCCACCCCTGCCTTATGTGTTTGATTTTAGAAAGTTCAAATAAGCACTTTAATTAATTCCTTGCTTGGTTGGAAATAACTAAAAAAAAACAAATTATTTTATTGCTGTGCTCTTTTGACATCTGCTCAATGTGTTGTTTTGTATTACAATTGTAGTTACAATAACAATTTCTTAATAAGTGTTGTGAGTTAAGGATTTGTGTAAAAAAAAATGGGAAATGTCTTAGGAAAATGTGTGAAGCATGGGGAACCCTGCATGAAGATTGAATAATGGCATTAAACACATATAGGGGTATATGCAATTGCGGTCGAATTCCCGAAATTGTCGAATTTCGGGTCATTTTCGCCAAAAAAAAAAATTCGTCAATGCAATTCAGTGCTTTCCGTCAAAAAAACGGACTTTCAAAATTCGACTTTTTGAAATTCGACTTTTTGCAAATTCGACTTTTCTGCAATGATACAAGTGCTGCAATTCGACAAAAGCATATTCAATTCAAGTTTGGAAATTCGACAGCAGTGCTTTTAGACAGTAAATTCGTCATTTTCAATCCGCCACACTTTGGAGGGTGAAAACAATAAAAAAAAATTTAAACATGTTTTTTTTTGTGTTTTTTTTTTTTGGGAATAGCATATCTATTTATATTAGAAGGGATTAGGTACTTTTTTTTTTTTTTTTGGAGGCACAAGTATTATTTATATATTTTTAAAAATATTATTTTTTTTTATTTATTTTTTAGTGCTGGAACGGTAAAATAAAAAATAAAAAATGGCGTGGGGTTTCCCCTCCAAAGCATAACCAGCCTCGGGCTCTTCGAGCTGGTCCTGGTTCTAAAAATGCGGGGAAAAATTGGGCAGGGATCCCCCGTATTTTTAAAACCAGCACCGGGCTCTGCGCCTGGTGCTGGTGCAAAAAATACGGGGGACAAAACGAGCAGGGGTCCCCCGTATTTTTCACACCAGCATCGGGCTCCACTAGCTGGACAGATAATGCCACAGCCGGGGGTCACTTTTATACAGTGCCCTGCGGCCGTGGCATTAAATATCCAACTAGTCACCCCTGGCCGGGGTACCCTGGGGGAGTGGGGACCCCTGCAATCAAGGTGTCTCCCCCCCCCCCCAGCCACCCAAGGGCCAGGGGTGAAGCCCGAGGCTGTCCCCCCCCCCCCCCCCCCCCATCCAAGGGCTGCGGATGGGAGGCTGATAGCCTTGAGTAAAATGACAGAATATTGTTTCTCTAACGTCCTAGTGGATGCTGGGGACTCCGAAAGGACCATGGGGAATAGCGGCTCCGCAGGAGACTGGGCACAAAGTAAAAGCTTTAGGACTAGCTGGTGTGCACTGGCTCCTCCCCCTATGACCCTCCTCCAAGCCTCAGTTAAGATTTTGTGCCCGAACGAGAAGGGTGCAATCTAGGTGGCTCTCCTGAGCTGCTTAGAGTAAAAGTTTAAATAGGTTTTTTATTTTCAGTGAGACCTGCTGGCAACAGGCTCACTGCATCGAGGGACTAAGGGGAGAAGAAGCGAACTCACCTGCGTGCAGAGTGGATTGGGCTTCTTAGGCTACTGGACATTAGCTCCAGAGGGACGATCACAGGCCCAGCCATGGATGGGTCCCGGAGCCGCGCCGCCGGCCCCCTTACAGATGCTGAAGCAAGAAGAGGTCCATAAATCGGCGGCAGAAGACTTTCCTGTCTTCATAAGGTAGCGCACAGCACTGCAGCTGTGCGCCATTGCTCTCAGCACACTTCACACTTCGGTCACTGAGGGTGCAGGGCGCTGGGGGGGGGCGCCCTGGGAAGCAATGAATTTACCTTATTTGGCAAAAAATACATCACATATAGCTCCTGGGCTATATGGATGTATTTAACCCCTGCCAGTTTTCCAGAAAAAAGCGGGAGAAGAGCCCGCCGTGAAGGGGGCGGGGCCTATCTCCTCAGCACACAGCGCCATTTTTCCCACACAGCTCCGCTGGTAGGAAGGCTCCCAGAATCTCCCCTGCATCCTGCAACTACAGAAACAGGGTAAAAAAGAGAGGGGGGCACTTATTTGGCAAAATAACAGATATAAGCAGCTATAAGGGATAGACACTTATTGTAAGGTTGTCCCTATACATATATAGCG
Source organism: Pseudophryne corroboree (assembly GCF_028390025.1). NCBI lineage: Eukaryota > Metazoa > Chordata > Amphibia > Anura > Myobatrachidae > Pseudophryne > Pseudophryne corroboree. The sequence continues at coordinate 445,786,837 of NC_086447.1, forward strand.
CTCTGGTGTGTGCTGGCAAACTCTCCCTCTGTCTCCCCAAGGGGCTAAGTGGGTCCTGTCCTCTATCAGAGCATTCCCTGTGTGTGTGCTGGGTGTCGGTACGTGTGTGTCGACATGTATGAGGAGGAAAATGATGTGGAGGCGGAGCAATTGCCTATAATGGTGATGTCACCCCCTAGGGAGTCGACACCTGAATGGATGGCCGTAATTAAGGAATTACGTGACAGTTTCGGCACGTTACAGAAAACTGTTGACGACATGAGACAGCCGGCAGCTCAGTTAGTGCCTGTCCAGGCGTCTCAAACACCGTCCGGGGCTATTAAACGCCCGTTACCTCAGTGGGTCGACACAGACACTGACTCCAGTGTCGACGGTGAAGAAACAAACGTATTTTCCAGTAGGGCCACACGTTACATGATCACGGCAATGAAGGAGGTTTTGCACATCTCTGATACTGCAAGTACCACAAAAAGGGGTATTATGTGGGGTGTGAAAAAACTACCCGTAGTTTTTCCTGAATCAGATGAATTGAATGAAGTGTGTGATGAAGCGTGGGTTACCCCCGACAAAAAACTGCTAATTTCTAAAAAATTATTGGCACTATATCCCTTCCCACCAGAGGTTAGGGCTCGTTGGGAAACACCCCCTAGGGTGGATAAGGCGCTCACACGCTTATCAAAACAAGTGGCGTTACCGTCTCCAGAAACGGCCGCCCTTAAGGAGCCAGCAGATAGGAGGCTGGAAAATATCCTTAAAAGTATATACACTCATACTGGTGTTATACTGCGACCAGCAATCGCCTCAGCCTGGATGTGCAGTGCTGGGGTGGCTTGGTCGGATTCCCTGACTGAAAATATTGATACCCTGGACAGGGACAATATATTATTGACTATAGAGCATTTAAAGGATGCATTCCTATATATGCGAGATGCACAGAGAGACATTTGCACTCTGGCATCAAGAGTAAGTGCGATGTCCATTTCTGCCAGAAGAGGATTATGGACGCGACAGTGGTCAGGGGATGCGGATTCCAAACGGCATATGGAAGTATTGCCGTATAAAGGGGAGGTGTTATTTGGGGGCGGTCTATCGGACCTGGTGGCCACGGCAACGGCTGGGAAATCCACCTTTTTACCCCAAGTCACCTCGCAGCAGAAAAAGATACCGTCTTTTCAGGCTCAGTCCTTTCGTCCCCATAAGGGCAAGCGGGCAAAAGGCCACTCATATCTGCCCCGGGGCAGAGGAAGGGGAAAAAGACTGCAACAGACAGCTTCTTCCCACGAACAGAAGCCCTCCCCCGCTTCTGCCAAGTCCTCAGCATGACGCTGGGGCCTTACAAGCGGACTCAGGCACGGTGGGGGCCCGTCTCAAGAATTTCAGCGCGCAGTGGGCTCACTCGCAAGTGGACCCCTGGATCCTGCAGGTAGTATCTCAGGGGTACAAATTGGAATTCGAGACGTCTCCCCCTCGCCGGTTCCTGAAGTCTGCTTTACCAACGTCTACCCCCGACAGGGAGGCGGTATTGGAAGCCATTCACAAGCTGTATTCCCAGCAAGTGATAATCAAGGTACCCCTCCTACAACAGGGAAAGGGGTTTTACTCCACGCTGTTTGTGGTACCGAAGCCGGACGGCTCGGTGAGACCCATTTTAAATCTGAAAGCCTTGAACACTTACATAAAAAGGTTCAAGTTCAAGATGGAGTCACTCAGAGCAGTGATAGCGAACCTGGAAGAAGGGGACTACATGGTGTCTCTGGACATCAAGGATGCTTACCTCCATGTCCCAATTTGCCCTTCTCACCAAGGGTATCTCAGGTTTGTGGTACAGAACTGTCACTATCAGTTTCAGACGCTACCGTTTGGATTGTCCACGGCACCCCGGGTCTTTACCAAGGTAATGGCCGAAATGATGATTCTTCTTCGAAGAAAAGGCGTCTTAATTATCCCTTACTTGGACGATCTCCTGATAAGGGCACGGTCCAGAGAACAGTTAGAGGTCGGAGTAGCACTATCTCAAATAGTACTACGACAGCACGGATGGATTCTAAATATTCCAAAATCGCAGCTGATTCCGACGACACGTCTGCTGTTCCTAGGGATGATTCTGGACACAGTACAGAAAAAGGTGTTTCTCCCGGAAGAGAAAGCCAGGGAGTTATCCGACCTAGTCAGGACACTCCTAAGACCAGGCCAGGTGTCAGTGCATCAGTGCACAAGGGTCCTGGGAAAGATGGTGGCTTCTTACGAAGCGATTCCATTCGGCAGATTCCACGAAAGAACTTTTCAGTTGGATCTGCTAGACAAATGGTCCGGATCGCATCTTCAAATGCATCAGCGGATAACCCTGTCTCCAAGGACAAGGGTGTCTCTCCTGTGGTGGTTACAGAGTGCTCATCTCCTAGAGGGCCGCAGATTCGGCATTCAGGATTGCCAGCCTGAGAGGCTGGGGAGCAGTCACACAGGGAAAAAATTTCCAGGGCTTGTGGTCAAGCATGGAAACGTCACTTCACATAAATATCCTGGAACTAAGGGCCATTTACAATGCCCTAAGTCAGGCAAGGCCTCTGCTTCAGGGTCAGCCAGTATTGATCCAGTCGGACAACATCACGGCAGTCGCCCACGTAAACAGACAGGGCGGCACAAGAAGCAGGAGGGCAATGACGGAAGTGGCAAGGATTCTTCGCTGGGCAGAAAATCATGTGATAGCACTGTCAGCAGTGTTCATTCCGGGAGTGGACAACTGGGAAGCAGACTTCCTCAGCAGACACGATCTTCACCCGGGGAGTGGGGACTTCACCCAGAAGTCTTCCACATGATTGTAAACCGTTGGGAAAAACCAAAGGTGGACATGATGGCGTCGCGCCTCAACAAAAAACTGGACAGATATTGCTCCAGGTCAAGGGACCCTCAGGCAATAGCTGTGGACGCTCTGGTAACACCGTGGGTGTACCGGTCAGTGTATGTGTTCCCTCCTCTTCCTCTCATACCAAAAGTACTGAGAATCATAAGAAGGAGAGGAGTAAAGACTATACTCGTGGCTCCGGATTGGCCAAGAAGGACTTGGTACCCGGAAATTCAAGAGATGCTCACGGAAGACCCGTGGCCTCTACCTCTAAGACAGGACCTGCTCCAGCAGGGACCATGTCTGTTCCAAGACTTACCGCGGCTGCGTTTGACGGCATGGCGGTTGAACGCCGGATCCTGAAGGAAAAAGGCATTCCGGATGAAGTCATCCCTACCCTGATCAAAGCCAGGAAGGATGTAACCGTACAACATTATCACCGTATTTGGCGTAAATATGTTGCGTGGTGCGAGGCCAGGAAGGCCCCTACGGAGGAATTTCAACTGGGTCGATTCCTGCATTTCCTGCAAACAGGACTGTCTATGGGCCTCAAATTAGGGTCCATTAAGGTTCAAATTTCGGCCCTGTCGATATTCTTCCAAAAAGAACTAGCTTCTGTTCCTGAAGTTCAGACGTTTGTCAAGGGAGTACTGCATATACAGCCTCCTTTTGTGCCTCCAGTGGCACCTTGGGATCTCAATGTAGTGTTGTGATTCCTAAAATCACATTGGTTTGAACCACTCACCACTGTGGACTTGAAATATCTCACATGGAAAGTGGTAATGCTGTTAGCCCTGGCTTCAGCCAGGCGTGTATCAGAATTGGCGGCTTTATCCTATAAAAGCCCTTACCTAATTTTTCATACGGACAGGGCAGAATTGAGGACTCGTCCTCAATTTCTCCCTAAGGTGGTTTCAGCATTTCACTTAAACCAACCTATTGTGGTGCCTGCGGCTACTAGGGACTTGGAGGATTCCAAGTTGCTGGACGTAGTCAGGGCCCTGAAAATATATGTTTCCAGGACGGCTGGAGTCAGAAAATCTGACTCGCTGTTTATCCTGTATGCACCCAACAAGCTGGGTGCTCCTGCTTCTAAGCAGACGATTGCTCGTTGGATTTGTAGTACAATTCAGCTTGCACATTCTGTGGCAGGCCTGCCACAGCCAAAATCTGTAAAAGCCCATTCCACACGGAAAGTGGGCTCATCTTGGGCGGCTGCCCGAGGGGTCTCGGCTTTACAACTTTGCCGAGCAGCTACTTGGTCAGGGGCAAACACGTTTGCTAAATTCTACAAATTTGATACCCTGGCTGAGGAGGACCTGGAGTTCTCTCATTCGGTGCTGCAGAGTCATCCGCACTCTCCCGCCCGTTTGGGAGCTTTGGTATAATCCCCATGGTCCTTTCGGAGTCCCCAGCATCCACTAGGACGTTAGAGAAAATAAGAATTTACTTACCGATAATTCTATTTCTCATAGTCCGTAGTGGATGCTGGGCGCCCATCCCAAGTGCGGATTGTCTGCATTACTTGTACATAGTTATTGTTACAAAAATCGGGTTATTGTTGTTGTGAGCCATCTTTTCAGAGGCTCCTTCTGTTATCATGCTGTTAACTGGGTTCAGATCACAAGTTGTACGGTGTGATTGGTGTGGCTGGTATGAGTCTTACCCGGGATTCAAAATCCTTCCTTATTGTGTACGCTCGTCCGGGCACAGTATCCTAACTGAGGCTTGGAGGAGGGTCATAGGGGGAGGAGCCAGTGCACACCAGCTAGTCCTAAAGCTTTTACTTTGTGCCCAGTCTCCTGCGGAGCCGCTATTCCCCATGGTCCTTTCGGAGTCCCCAGCATCCACTACGGACTATGAGAAACAGAATTATCGGTAAGTAAATTCTTATTTTTTTCCAGAAGAACTACAAGTCCCAGCAAGCCTCCCCCGCAAGCTGGTACTTGGAGAACCACAGGTACCAGCATGCGGGAGAAAAACGGGCCCGCTGGTACCTGTAGTTCTACTGGGGGAAAAATACCCAAATAAAAACAGTACACAGACACCGTGACAGTAAAACTTTATTACACACTGCCGACACACACATACTTACCTATGTTCACACGCCGACATCGGTCCTCTTCTCCATGTAGAATCCACGGATACCTGAAAAGAAAAGATCAATATACTCACCTCAGCCATGGTCCAGAGATAAATCCACGGACTTGGCAAAAAAAGAAAACGAACACCCGGACCACCGGACTGAAAGGGGTCCCATGCTGACACATGAGACCCCTTTCCACGAATGAGACCTGTCAGTGACAGCTGTCACACAAAGGTCTCTAAAGCCAATCAGGAAGCGCACAAGTTGCGCTCACCTGATTGGCTGTGCGATGTCTGAACTCAGACAGCGCATCGCACAGCTCCGTCCATTATATTCAATGGTGGGAACTTAGCGGCTAGCGGTGAGGTCACCCGCCGGTCAGCGGCTGACCGCGGGTAACCCCACCGCTGACGGCAAAGTTCCCACCATTGAAACTAATGGAGCGGCTTTGCGATGCGCTGTCTAACAGCTCAGACAGCGCACAGCCAATCAGGTGAGCGCCACGGAAGTAGCGCTTCCTGATTGGCTGAAGGGACTTCAGTGACAGGAGTCACGTGATGTCCCGGCATTCGTGGAAAGGGGTCTCATGTGAAAGCATGGGACCCCTTTCAGTCCGGCATGGAACGGGTGTTCGTTTTTTTTTTTTAACAAGTTCATGGATTATCTCTGGACGTGGATGTACCTCTGGACGCTGGAAGGTGAGTATAATTGTTTTCACAGGTAACCTCGGATCGTCGGAGACCGTGGCAGTCGGCGTGTCAACATAGGTAAGTATGTGTGTGTCGGCAGTGTGTAATAAAGTTTTACTTGTCACGGTGTGTGTGTGTCCTGTTTTTATTTGGGTATTTTTTTTCCAGTAGAACTACAGGTACCAGCGGGCCCGGTTTTCTCCCGCATGCTGGTACTTGTGGTTCGCCAAGTACCAGCTTGCGGGGGAGGCTTGCTGGGACTTGTAGTACTGCTGGAAAAAACAATATTCTTGTCATTTTACTCAAGGCTATCAGCCTCCCATCCGCAGCCTTTGGATGGGGGGGACAGCCTCGGGCTTCACCCCTGGCCCTTGGGTGGCTGGGGGGGGGACCCCTTGATTGAAGGGGTCCCCACTCCCCCAGGGTACCCCGGCCAGGGGTGACTAGTTGGATATTTAATGCCACGGCCGCAGGGCACTGTATAAAAGTGACCCCCGGCTGTGGCATTATCTGTCCAGCTAGTGGAGCCCGATGCTGGTGTGAAAAATACGGGGGACCCCTACTCGTTTTGTCCCCCGTATTTTTTGCACCAGCACCAGGCGCAGAGCCCGGTGCTGGTTTTAAAAATACGGGGGATCCCTGCCCAATTTCCCCCCGCATTTTTAGAACCAGGACCAACTCGAAGAGCCCGAGGCTGGTTATGCTTTGGAGGGGGGACCCCACGCCATTTTTTTTTCAGGTTTTTTCCCGTTTTTTTAAATCGCGGCAAAATCCGGCAAATCGGCCGATTTTCGCCCGCGGGACTGTCGAATCCGTTTTTCATTGAATATGGTGAATTCCGGCAGCCACCTGCCTGAATACACCTGTCGAATTGTGTCGAATTAAAAAACGGCGATAATTTGCCGCGATTCGCCGTGAATTGCATATACCCCATAGTATCTTGTTTAATTCTATCACAGTTTGTTACGAGGAACACACTGTGTAGTTATTCTAGTCAAAGTACGTAAATGTACTAATTCTGTAACATAAAACCACTATTTCATTGATTGGTATTCGTTTACTTATTTCCTTTTCAGGATTTTAAGGGTCCACTTGTGTCTGATTACCGCTTTAATTGGGACCAAGCACTCCAGAGTTGCGGTGATACTGGTGTCTTTCTGCAGTATACACATGCACGACTGCACAGGTGACGGGAAAGTATATATTTTTTTATTAAGGGCACTAGCATTCTCTGCACCTTATCGGCACTAGGTTCAGTTTCGTTACGCTAAGCATTATACATAAAGGAAACACCTGCATAATATGTGTGTGAATGTAAAACTATGACTGCTTTAAGTCAATTATTTAATACAGGGTAAGGCAAAAAAACCTCCCAGATTTTAAAGGTTAAATAAAAGAACATATTAAATGAAAGGACTAGCCTAATTAGAAGGGATAATTCAGTATTCCTTTCAAGTTGAAACTGAATGTGTCAGGGTATTATATATAAAGCCCTAAAATCCCTAGCTCTGGCAAAATCGGTGACTGAGATTGAGGCAGCCCTTGACAAACTGCAAAGCGTCCTGAGTTTCGCTATGTCTATTTTGCATAGGGACGCTTGCTATAACATATGTAAGAAGGATAGCGGTGGTACAAACACCTTCTGCTCTCCAATCTCAGGATACAGTTAGCGGGGTTCGGGAAAAGAAAAACAGCTGAAATAAAGCATTTTCTTTAACAACAAAAAAAATGGTCTTATTCATTTTCATTAAAACTGCATCTGGTAACCCACTGTGGCCTCCAGAGCAGTAGTTCACATGTGTAACCAAGCAATGTCGGGTTGCACATTCGCAGAAGATAACCAATTGGCTATGGCTGCAATAGGAAATCGGTCCATTTTTCTTAGGACCTGTGGAGTAAAGCACTAATCTGGTGTTACCTTAGTATTTTAACTCCTGTAATTGGTCCCCATTGTTGTATAGTTCTTGGGTATAGGCTGCATATACCACTTTGGTGGGGTTGATTGCTACTGATTTTCCTCCTTCCACTTGTATGAGTGGCAACTACATACACTGAAGCCAAACATACAGCAACTACCTTTTTTTTGGGGGGAGGGACACTGCTCGGTCTCAATCCAGCAGCACATCTGGAAATTAATACATGATCTCCGTTGTTTGTTAACAGCTTACTTGCTTTGTGGCATACAAGAGAGCAAGAAGAGTTCAGTGTGGCCTATTTGCAGGACCCTGCTGTTATTTCCACATTGCAGCATCTTCTCAGGTAATTTCTCTCATTCTGCAGTATAAACATAACAGTGACACAGTGGAGGAACTTTATGCATATTGGTGTATAGCAACTAATCAGAGTGCAGTGGGGGAATTTACTAAGAATTGTTTTGGGGTGTGATCCCAAATTGCCCATTATCAGAACATTTAGCATTGCAAATCGCAAATTTACGAACAGTCGTGTTAGCTTGCATATTGTCTTTTGATGGTATATCTAGTTGTTTTGTGGCATGTTGTGAGGTGTGAATTTGGCTTCAATAAAGCAGCGCGTTTGTTGCTTTTGTGTTGTAAGTGAAGTAAAGACTTCATTTTAGGAATAAACCTACAAGAGAATCTCCCCTCAAAAGCCAAACCAACACCGGGCTCTGTGAGCCGGTCCTGGTTCAAGAAATACAGGGATAAAACAGCTTGGGTGTCCCCTGTATTTCAGTGAACCAGCGCTGGGCTCTTGAGACGGTCCTGGCTGATGATTGACAGTGATAGAACTCTCAGCAAATTAGCAGTCTGTTCCCATGGTAGTGGCCGCTGATTAGCTGGCTTTTGCAAATGACGAAAACCACGTGGGTTCCGATGTGTGGAGAGGAGCTATATGTGTATACACATATAGCTCCTCCAGGTCCGGATTGGTTTCGGGTCACTTTTTTTATTCTATTTTTAAAGCCCTGGGATGAGTCGTCCGTCTCTCCCCCCCCCCCCCCCTACCCTTCCGCATGATCCCAACCCCCACCACCAAATGTAGTGGATACTACTGGACAAGTGCGACACCATGTACAGTCTACATGTGTGTGGCTTGTGGTTATTTTAATATTTCTAATGCTCCACATGCTTGTACATGTGGTTCTCTAAGTATCAACATGTTGGGGAGGCTTGCTGGGACATGTAGTCCTGCTGTAAAAGACAATACTGGTGTAACTTTAAGCCAAATGTTATCAACTTGGCACTCATCGCCCAGGGGTGCCGGAGATAGCCTTGGGCTTCACACTAGCCCAAGGGAATCTTCGGAAGGGGGGTCTCCTTTATTTGGAATTCATTTCCGATGAATCCCAAAGCTGGAGTGACTATTTTGGGGACATGAATGCTTTGGCCGGGGGACCCTTTCAAGTCTTTTTCCCTTGGCTGTGGCTTTAACCCTCATTCTCCCACTAGTAAATGTAAGTGCCTGGCGCTGCACCTGGAAATACGGGGGACCCCTTCGCATCCACGAACACACAACCTCTTCCCGTATTGTCAGAACCAGGAACGGGTCAAAAACCCATTTCTGGTTCCCTGAAATACGGGGGACCCCCACATGGTTTTCCCCCAATATTTTTTTTAATCAGGTCTGGCTCACAGAGCCCAGTGCTGGTTTAGCTTTTGTGAGAGGACCGCGCATGTTTTTTTGTTTTTTTTTTCAAAATGAACCCTTAAGTTAACTTATTTCACAAAAGCCTGCATGGATCTCACTTATCCATGCAGGCTACACAACAAACTCGCTTGCTTAAAACAAGGTGCGATTTTGGTGCGATTCTGAGCAATTTCACAGAAGCGATTCTTAGTAAATTCGTATTGGTAACAATGTTATTTTGACAATGTTTGTTCCCATGGTTATTTGCTGCGATTTGATCTGCAAAATACATTTTAGCATGCGATTCCATGCAAATTCGCAAAATTGCAGGATTATTGCAAAAACAATTAAAATCGTCCCAAAGCGATTTTTAGAAAATTCACCCCCCAGCAGTGAAAAGAAAATGTAAACAAACATGAATCAGTGCATCTGGAAAGTATTCACAGTGCTTCACTTTTTCCACATTTTGTTATGTTACAGCCTTATTCTAAAATGGATTAAATTAATTTTTTCCTTCAAAATTCTACACACAATACCCCGTAATGACAATGTGATTTTGCAAATTTATTAAAAGTAAAAAAACTAAGAAATCACATGTACGTAAGTATTCACAGCCTTTGCCACGAAGCTCAAAATTGAGCTGAGGTGCATCCTGTTTCCACTAATCATCCTTAACATGTTCCTACAGCTTAATTGGAGTCCACCTGTGGTAAATTCAGTTGATTGGACATGATTTGGAAAGGCACACACCTGTCTATATAGGGACCCCCACACTTGACAGTGAATATCTGAGCACAAACCAAGTATGAAGTCAAAGGAATTGTTTGTAGACCTCCAAGACAGGATTGTCTCGAGGCACAAATCTGGGAAAGGGTGCAGAAAAATATGTGCTGCTTTGAAGGTCCCAATGAGCACAGTGGCCTCCATCATCCGTAAATGGAAGAAGTTCTGAACCACCAGGACTCTTCCTGGACCTGGCCAGCCATCTAAACTGAGCGGGCAGGGGAGAAGGGCCCTAGTCAGGGAGGTGACCAAGAACGCGATGGTCACTCTGTCAGAGCTACAGCATTTCTCTGTGGAGAGAGGAGAACCTTCCAGAAGGACAACCATCTCTGCAGCAATCCACCAATCAGGCCTGTATGGTAGAGTGGCTAGATGGAAGCCACTCCTTAGTAAAAAGTACATGGCACCTGAAGGACTCTCAGACCAAGAGAAACAAAAATTCTCTGGTCTGATCAGACAAAGATTTAACTCTTTGGCGTGAATACCAGGCGTTATGTTTGGAGGAAACCACTTTTACTTTTTGTGATATCCATGCCTGAGCACATGTGGTTAAATCAAGATAACTGAGGCACTAATGAAGTCACTTGTGCTTGTACACACTAGGACGTCTTGCAAACGATGCAATGTCGTCAGCGGCGGGACCCGGCAACTGAATACACACTTGAGAGGGGGTGGGTGGGGGAGTGGACCCATGCTGGGCAGCATGGCCCTCGGTGATGTTGCCCGATGCATGCATGCAGGTCCAATGAAGGATGTCGCTGACAACTTGCGTCAGTGCGCATCGTTAGTGACATAGTGCATACACACTGGACGATATTGTGAATGATGTGTCCGAATTAGGAACATTGTGCCAATATCATCCTAGTGTGTATGCACCTGTCGTATCTATATCAGTGGCTCTCAACTCCAGCACTCAAGTACCCCCAACAGGTAATTTTTTGTGCATTCTTTAATTATGCATAGGTGAATTAAGCTGTTTTGCTGAGTCAGTAATTATCCCACCTGCTTCTGTAGTCAGATATCCTCAAAACATGATTGAGGCTGAAAACCACCTCTCTATATTATTGTGTGACCAATAGTTTAAACAGGGTTGGTATATAAATCGCAGCAGTCTGTCAGAATGCCGTTAGCAGCATCCCACAGATCCCAGTAAGTATTTTAATCCTAAACCACCCCTCCGGCAGCCTGACCCTAACCTTAATACCCGCACAGCCTAACACACACACACACACACACACACTCACCCCCCCCCCCCCTACCATAGGGATTACACTGTCAGAATTCTGACTGCTGGGAACCTGACTGCATCTCATTTAAACTGTACATTGGCACTAAAAGCCTGCACTTAAAAAACACATACTAGGAAAATAAAAACATACATTTGTTATTAAATTAATTGTATATAAAGTATACTTTATGTTTGTGCATAATAAATAATTTTTCTTTTCTCTTACGTCCTAGAGGATGCTGGGGTCCACATTAGTACCATGGGGTATAGACGGGTCCACTAGGAACCATTGGCACTTTAGAGTTTGACAGTGTGGTCAGGCTCCTCCCTCTATGCCCCTCCGGAGGAGCCGGTCACAGCTAGGGGAGATCTACAGAGCTTCTTTAGTAAAAGTTTATTTTTAGAGTTTATTATTTTACAAGGAGGCTGCTGGCAACAGCCTCCCTGCATCGTGGGACTAAGGGGGGGAGTAGTGTCCGCCCTGCGGGGTCTGAGCCACTATTTCCTCTGACAGGACACTGAGCTCCTGAGGGGATCGAACGTTCCCCGCCACAGGGGATCGCTCACCCCGGCAGCATGCCGCCACCCCCTTACAGAGCCAGAAGATTAGTGGCGAGTCAGTCACCGGCTTCCCTAGCAAGCAGGGAGCCGGTGTGAAGATGACTGCAACAGGGTATGGAGTGCAGTACTAACTGTGCTCCGGGGCTCAGCGGTACATAGTGCAGCGCTGTGAGGGTCCCAGGATCGCTGCCAGCACAATTCCTCAGGCCAGTATAATCTCCAGAAGAACGGGAAGGCAGCGCCATTAAAGGGGCGGAGCTTCTCAGAGCAGACCCAGCAGCGATTTTCCTGCCTGCAGAAATGCTGTCAGTGAAGAGCAGTCCCTCCATATCAACTCCAGCTATCTCTTACGGTACCAAGGGGTTGTAGAAGGGGAGGGGAGGCTGTGTACAGACTGTGTAACCTATTAAGGTACACAGTCAGCGCTGGTTGGGGTCTCCCTATACCTTGAAAGCGCTGTGTGTGGGTTGGCTCCAATCTCTGTCTCTCTTGTCATTCTTGGGGGTGAAACTCTGTCTATCCTCCCCTGTGTGTGTGGGTGTAGTATGGCTGACCGGCGGTCTCCTGACCGCCGGTCAGATTACCGACGCCGAGATCCCGGCAGCATACCGACGCCGGGATCCCGGCGGGGAGGGGCGAGTGCAGCAAGCCCCTTGCGGGCTCGGTGGCGACCTACGGTCGCCACGGGTTCTATTCCCACTCTATGGGTGTCGTGGACACCCACGAGTGGAAATAGTCCCTGTTGGTCGGCATGCCGACCATCCGGATACTGGGGGTCGGGAAGCTGGAGGAGGTCATGTGACCGTCGGTCTCCCGACCGTCGGTCACATGAATACCACCCGTGTGTGTGTGTGTGTGTGTGTGTGTGTGTGTGTGTGTGGAGTGACTGTGGTTTCCATTTAGCTATGTACAGGGACTCTGTGTCATATGCTGCAGAGGATATGTCCTCTCAGGATGATCTCATTCCATGTAATCAGGATTGCACTGTTTTAGCGCAGATACCAGCAAGGGAGCCTGAATGGTTAGCCTCTATCAAATATATGATTTCTCAGATTTCTACTAGGGTTGCACAGAATGCATCTGCAACTCAGGTTTTACAGAACTCTATGGCAGTTTGGTCCGGTGCTGTTACCTCAGGGCCCCCCTCTGTAGGTTCCCAAAAACGTGCTTTTGCCCAGATTATGCAAGATGACACGGATACCAATTCTGACACTGCAGACGGTGATGGGGATGTGCTCAGGGGGGCCGCATCTCTTGCTAAAGGGGTGTAGTTGATGATAGAGGCTATTAGGGATGTGTTGAATATTGCTGATACAACACCTGAGCAGGTTGAGGAGGCTTACTTCACTGACAATAAGAAAGCCTCGCTAACCTTCCCTGCGTCCAAAGAATTAAATGCTATTTTTGAGAAAGCATGGGAAAACCCGGAGAAAAAATTCCAGATCCCTAGAAGGGTTCTGGTTGCTTACACGCACAGTGCGAGAGGCCCCAACTATAGAATCCTTCAAAAGTAGACTCAAGACTTTTCTGTTTACTAAAGCATTTCCATAGTGTCCCTTTTAGTATCTTCATGCTTCTGTATTTTATGAAAATGTACTTCATTATTTTCTGTACTATATTATGCTATGTATCTGTTAAGCGCCTTGAGTCCTATTGGAGAAAGAGCGCTATATAAATAAAATTATTATTATTATTATTATTATTATTATTATTATTATTACCCCTTCCCTGAGGAGGATAGGAAAAAATGGGAAAACCCACCCATAGTGGATGCGTCTGTTTCCAGACTCTCGAAAAAGGTGGTTTTACCTGTTTCAGGATCTACCGCCTTAAAGGAGCTGGCTGATCGCAAGATTGATACTACGCTCAAATCCATATACACGGCTACAGGGGCGATTCTGCGTCCCACTATTACCTGTGCATGGATTTCCAAAGCTATAGTAAAGTGGTCAGGCACGTTACTTGAGGATTTGGATACAATGGATAAAAGTGATGTTGAATTGTTTTTACGTAACATTCAGGATTCTGCAGAATTTATGGTGGAATCCATGAAAGACCTGGGTTCTGTGGCTGCAGGGCTATCTTCCATGTCTGTCTCAGCTCGTAGGGGACTTTGGCTGCGCCAGTGGTCTGCTGACGCGGAATCCAGGAGAGGTGTGGAGACCCTTCCCTACACAGGTCAGGCTCTCTTTGGGGAAGCGTTAGATGTGTGGATCTCCACGGCTACAGCGGGTAAGTCACCTTTTCTTCCCTCAGCTGCACCTGCTACAAAGAAACGTTTTTCTTCAGCTGCATCACAGTCCTTGAGTGTTGCTAAAACAAGAAAGGTCAAACCGTCCAACACCTTCTTTAGAGGAGGTCGACCAAAATCCAAGAAACCTACTGCTGCAGGTTCCCAGGAACAGAAGCCTGCTTCAGGTACGCCAAAGTCCTCAGCTTGACGATGGACCGCGCGGCCTGGAGGTAGGGCCGGTGGGGGCGAGACTCAGACATTTCAGTCATATCTGGGTGTCGTCCGTCCTGGATCCCTGGGTACATGATATTGTGTCCCAGGGGTACCGGCTGGAATTTCAAGATCTCCCTCCTCACCGGTTCTTTAAATCAGGCTTGCCAGCTCTGCTGGCAGACAGGGCTATCCTACAGGGAGCTATCCAGAAGTTGGTGGAGGCACAGGTTATTGTACCAGTTCCTCCCCAGATGCAAAACAAGGATTACTATTCGAACCTTTTCGTGGTACCGAAACCGGATAGTTCGGTCAGGCCCATTCTGAGCTTAAAATCACTAAGGGAGTTCAAGTTCACTAAGGGAGTTCAAGTTCAAAATGGAGTCTCTAAGGGTGGTGATATCATCAGGTCTGGGGGAGGGGGAATTCCTGGTATCCCTGGATATCAGGGATGCTTACCTCCACATTCCGATTTGGCCGCCGCTTCAAGCTTATCTCCAATTCGCACTGTTGGACTGTCATTTTCAATTCCAGGCCCTGCCATTCGGCCTCTCCACAGCACCGAGGGTATTCACCAAGGTGATGGTGGAAATGATGGTTCTTCTCCGCAGACAGGGGGTGAACACAATTCCATATCTGGACGATCTGCTGATAAAGGCATCACCCAAGGAGAAGCTGTTACAGCCTTAGCTCTCACGACCCAGCTTCTCAGGGAACATGGTTGGATCCTGAATCTTCCAAAATCACATTTGGAACCAACCAGGAGGTTGTTATTTCTGGGAATGATCCTCGAAACGGAAGTGCAGAGGGTGTTTCTTCCAGAGGAAAAAGTGTTTTTGATACAAGCAATGGTCCAGGATGTCCTGAAGCCAGCACGGGTGTCGGTTCATCAGTGCATTTGCCTTCTGGGAAAGATGTGACCTCTTACGAGGCTCTGCAGTACAGGAGATTTCATGCTTGGTCCTTCCAACTGGATCTCTGGGAAATATGGTCGGGATCTTATCTACACATGCACCAGAGAATACATCTGTCGCCAAAGGCCAGGATCTCACTCCTCTGGTGGCTACAATTACCTCACCTTCTGGAGGGCCGCAGGTTCGGGATTCAGGACTGGATCCTTCTAACCACGGATGCAAGTCTCCGGGGCTGGGACGCAGTCACTCAAGGGGAAACCTTCCAAGGAAGGTGGTCAAGTCTGGAAGCCGACCTGCCGATAAACATTCTGGAACTAAGAGCCATCTACAACGGTCTTCTCCAAGCGGCCCATCTTCTGAGAAATCGGGCCATTCAAGTGCAGTCGGACAATGTAACGACAGTGGCTTACATAAACCGACAGCGCGGAACGAAGAGCAGAGCTGCAATGTCAGAGGTAACAAGAATAATCCTCTGGCGGAAAAACACGGACTTCCTCAGCAGACACGATCTCCATCCAGGAGAGTGGGGTCTCCATCCGGAGGTGTTCAAGGAGGTAACAGATCTTTGGGGTGTACCCAAAATAGACATGATGGCCTCTCGTCTCAACAAGAAGATTCTGCGATATTGTCGAGGGACCCGCATGCAATGGTGGTGGACGCCCTAGTGACTCCGTGGGTGTTCCAGTCAGTGTACGTGTTTCCTCCTCTTCCACTTATTCCAAGAGTTCTAAAACTTATAAGGAGAACAAGAGTTCAGGCAATCCTCATTGCTCCGGACTGGCCAAGAAGGGCTTGGTATGCGGATCTTCTGGATCTGCTGCTAGAAGAGCCGAGGCCTCTTCCTCTTCGAGAGGACCTGCTGCAGCAAGGGCCGTTCACTTATCAAGACTTACTGCGGCTACGTTTGACGGCATGGAGGTTGAACGCCAGATATTAGCTCGGAAGGGCATTCCGAACAAGGTTATTCCTACCCTGATACAGGCTAGGAAAGGAGTAACGTCAAAGCATTACCATCGCATTTGGAAAAAGTATGCGTCTTGGTGTGAATCCAAGAAGTTTCCTACGGTGGAGTCTAAACTTGGACGATTTCTCCTCTTCCTCCAAGCAGGTGTGGATATGGGCCTGAGGTTGGGATCTGTAAAGGTCCAGATTTCGGCCCTATCCATTTTCTTCCAGAAACAGTTGGCTGCCCTCCCTGAGGTTCAGACTTTTTTGAAGGGAGTTCTGCACATCCAGCCTCCCTTTGTGCCGCCTACGGCGCCCTGGGATCTTAACATGGTGTTGCAGTTCCTCCAGTCGAACTGGTTTGAGCCTCTACAGGAACTTGAGGTCAAGTTTTTCACGTGGAAGGCTGCCACTTGTTGGCCTTGGCTTCTGCTAGACGTATGTCAGAGTTGGGGGCTTTGTCATGTAAAAGCCCATACTTGATCTTTTATGAAGATAGAGCTTAGCTCCGGACACGTCGGCAGTTCCTTCCGAAGGTTGTGTTGGCATTTCATATCAACCAACCTGTTGTGGTGCCAGTTGCTACTGACTCCTCAATTTCATCAAAGTTCTTGGATGTTGTAAGGGCTCTGAAAATCTATGTGAAGAGGACTGCTCGTCACAGAAAATTAGACTCTCTGTTTGTCCTGTATGATGCCAAGAAACTTGGGTGTCCTGCTTCTAAGCAGACGATCTCTCGCTGGATCAGGTTTACTATCCAGCATGAGTATTCTACGGCAGGATTGCCGTGCCCTACATCTGTTAAGGCCCACTCTACTCGTAAAATGGTTCTTCCTGGGCGGCTGCCCGGGGTGTTTCGGATTTACAGCTTTGTGAGCGGCTACTCTGTCTGAGTCGAACACGTTTGCAAAGTTCTACAAGTTCGATACTTTGGCCTCTGAGGACCTAAAGTTTGGTCTATCAGTTCTGCAGGAGCCTCCCTGCTCTCCCTCCCGTTCTGGGAGCTTTGGTACATCCCCATGGTACTAATGTGGACCCCAGCATCCTCTAGGATGTAAGAGAAAATAGGATTTTAATTACCTGCCGGTAAATCCTTTTCTCGTAGTCCGTAAAGAATGCTGGGTGCCCGCCCAGCGCTTCATGATCCTGCAGTGGTTAATTAGTTTAGTACTGCTTAGTTCTTGGTAAGTACTGTTTAGTTACTTGGTAAGTAATCTTGTTCAGCCATTGCTGATGTTTCAAGCTAGTTAGCTTGGTTTGCCTTGTATGTGAGCTGGTGTGAATCTCGCCACTATCTGTGTAAAATCCTTCTCTCGAAGATGTCCGCCTCTTCGGGCACAGTTTCTAGACTGAGTCTGGTAGGGGGGCATAGAGGGAGGAGCCAGCCCACACTCTTAAACTCCTAAAGTGCCAATGGCTCCTAGTGGACCCGTCTATACCCCATGGCACTAATGTGGACCCCAGCATCCTCTACGGACTATGAGAAAAGGATTTACCGGTAGGTAATTAAAATCCTATTTTTTTATATAAGAACTCGGCAGATTCTTATTTGACAGAGGACGCAGTTTCTGTTTACTTTTTGATTAGATTATAATAGATATTTCCTGCTCTTCCCCCCACCCCAATTCTTCCCATACCCTGGGGAAAGAACCTTTACCATCCAAGTTTTATGTTTAAAAATTGTCAATGATGGCATTTCTGTTTTAATTAAATGCACAGAATTTGGTCCATTACCTCTGCTTGTGTTCATTTACTCTCTAATATAATGTTGCATTTCAGCTATTTAATTTTAATCAGCAAATATATTATAATTAGTGAAGATGAAATAAATGTTAAACTAGACATATGGTTTCATTTTTTAGTTTTACATTAGTATTATAATGGTTTGTGATTCTGCATATTTACACAAATATGTGATACCATTTTATACTCTTGGCTAAATGATATGTTTTCATTTTTTACAGATATGATGAAGTAATATTCAAGACGTTAAAAGAATTTCAGCCAAGATATTTGGTTGCTTACCTTCTGGGGCTTGGGTAAATATCAGCTGTAATCCACCCTTCATTGACTCATCAATAATTTAACTAATTGCTCATGTACTTCTGCCAGTCTCCCTCCCTCAGATGATTGGCAGTACAACAAACTGGTTGCTTAATAATGCTCTTTTGCAGTGTGTAGGTTGACTGAAGACCTGTTTAAATGCATATTCATATGTTATTACTAGTTAGTAGTAACCATGAAACACAAGTGTGAACCATGAATCACGTGAATAGTCTAAGGCTATTTCTCCTTCAGGGTCCATGATCTCCACAGGGATAACCTTGGGTAGGGCTGTGGACCAGGACTGGCACCGAACAGCGTAAGCTTGTGAGCCTCCCAGGATGCACTGTGCTCCTCTCCTCTCATACCCTGCCCCCATGCTCAGGCACTTCAGTTGTTTTCAGTGTCGGCAGGAGCTGGTCACCACTGAACAAGGGCCGCTGCAATGCAACCCAAGCTTTTTATTTTTTTCTTTCTTTTTTTTTCTTTCTTTTTCCTTGAGCCGTCAGCACCTGGCAGTCCAGGTTATGCCATTGCTAATTCCTCCTACACCCCTACCTTTCGGCAGTACCCCCTGCACACTTCCACTAGCAGCAGAGCCGGCCATAGGCATAGGCAAACTAGGCAATTGTCTAGGACATTTGATATGCCTAGGGGCATCATCAGCTTCTGCTGATTAAAATGATATGCGGCATGCCTATATTCTGTGTTTAGCATTTCATATGCAGATACAGCCACAGTCTCACACAGTATTTCTCTATCGTCCTAGTGGATGCTGGGGTTCCTGAAAGGACCATGGGGAATAGCGGCTCCGCAGGAGACAGGGCACAAAAAGTAAAGCTTTAGGATCAGGTGGTGTGCACTGGCTCCTCCCCCTATGACCCTCCTCCAAGCCTCAGTTAGGTTTTTGTGCCCGGCCGAGAAGGGTGCAATCTAGGTGGCTCTCCTAAAGAGCTGCTTAGAAAAGTTTAGCTTAGGTTTTTTATTTTACAGTGAGTCCTGCTGGCAACAGGATCACTGCATCGAGGGACTTAGGGGAGAAGAAGTGAACTCGCCTGCGTGCAGGATGGATTGGCTTCTTTGGCTACTGGACATTAGCTCCAGAGGGACGATCACAGGTACAGCCTGGATGGTCACCGGAGCCTCGCCGCCGGCCCCCTTGCAGATGCTGAAAAGAGAAGAAGGTCCAGAATCGGCGGCAGAAGACTCCTCAGTCTTCTTAAGGTAGCGCACAGCACTGCAGCTGTGCGCCATTGCTCTCAGCACACTTCACACGGCAGTCACTGAGGGTGCAGGGCGCTGGGGGGGGGCGCCCTGGGCAGCAATGAAAATCCTTTTTTTTGGCAAAAAATACCTCACATATAGCCTCCGGGGCTATATGGAGATATTTAACCCCTGCCAGAATCCATTTTTAAGCGGGAGACGAGCCCGCCGAAAAGGGGGCGGGGCCTATCTCCTCAGCACACAGCGCCATTTCCTCACACAGTTCCGCTGGTCAGGAAGGCTCCCAGGCTCTCCCCTGCACTGCACTACAGAAACAGGGTTAAATCAAGAGAGGGGGGGCAAAATTTGGCGAAATTGTGATTTTATAAAAGCAGCTATAAGGGAGCACTTATTTTCTCTGACGTCCTAGTGGATGCTGGGACTCCGTAAGGACCATGGGGAATAGCGGCTCCGCAGGAGACAGGGCACAAAATAAAAGCTTAAGGATCAGGTGGTGTGCACTGGCTCCTCCCCCTATGACCCTCCTCCAAGCCTCAGTTAGATTTTTGTGCCCGGCCGAGAAGGGTGCAATCTAGGTGGCTCTCCTGAGCTGCTTAGAATAAAAGTTTAGTTAGGTTTTTTTTTTATTTTCAGTGAGTCCTGCTGGCAACAGGCTCACTGCATCGTGGGACTAAGGGGAGAAGAAACGGACTCACCTGAGTGCAGAGTGGATCGGGTTTCTTAGGCTACTGGACACTAGCTCCAGAGGGACGATCACAGGTTCAGCCTGGATGGGTCACCGGAGCCGCGCCGCCGTCCCCCTTACAGAGCCAGAAGAGACGAAGAGGTCCGGTGAAATCGGCGGCAGAAGACATCCTGTCTTCAGACTAAGGTAGCGCACAGCACCGCAGCTGTGCGCCATTGCTCTCAGCACACTTCACACTCCGGTCACTGAGGGTGCAGGGCGCTGGGGGGGGAGCGCCCTGAGACGCAATATAACAGAATACCTTAGGTGGCAAAACAGAATACATCACATATAGCTCCTGGGCTATATGGATGTATTTTAATCCCCTGCCATTTTACACAAAAAAGCGGGAGATAAGGACGTCGTGAAGGGGCGGAGCCTATCTCCTCAGCACACAAGCGCCATTTTCCCTCACAGCTCCGCTGGAAGGACGGCTCCCTGACTCTCCCCTGCAGTCCTGCTTCAGAATCAGGGTAAAAAAGAGAAGGGGGGGCACGTTTGGCAGCAAATAAATATATTAACAGCAGCTATAAGGGAGTAACACTTATATAAGGTTATCCCTGTATATATATATAGCGCTGGGTGTGTGCTGGCAGACTCTCCCTCTGTCTCTCCAAAGGGCTAAGTGGGGTCCTGTCCTCTATCAGAGCATTCCCGGTGTGTGTGCTGTGTGTCGGTACGCGTGTGTCGACATGTATGAGGAGGAAAATTATGTGGAGGCGGAGCAGTTGCCTGTGTTGGTGATGTCACCCCCTAGGGAGTCGACACCTGACTGGATGATTGTATTTAAACAATTAAGTGATAATGTCAGCAATTTGCAAAAAACTGTTGACGACATGAGACAGCCGGCAAATCAATTAGTGCCTGTCCAGGCGTCTCAGACACCGTCAGGGGCGCTAAAACGCCCGTTACCTCAGTGGGTCGACACAGACCCTGACACAGATACTGAGTCTAGTGTCGACGGTGACGAGACAAACGTAATGTCCAGTAGGGCCACACGTTACATGATCACGGCAATGAAAGAGGCATTGAACCTTTCTAACACTACAAGTACCACAAAGAAGGGTATTATGTGGGGTGAGAAAAAACTACCAATATTTTTTCCTGAGTCAGAGGAAATAAATGAGGTGTGTGAAAAAGCGTGGGTTTCCCCCGATAAAAAACAGCTAATTTCTAAAAAATTATTAGCATTATATCCTTTCCCGCCAGAGGTTAGGGCGCGTTGGGAAACACCCCCTAGGGTAGATAAGGCGCTCACACGTTTATCAAAACAAGTAGCGTTACCGTCTCCTGATACGGCTACCCTCAAAGAACCAGCTGATAGAAGGCTGGAAAATATCCTAAAAAGTATATACACACATACTGGTGTTATACTGCGACCAGCAATCGCCTCAGCCTGGATGTGCAGTGCTGGAGTCGCATGGTCGGATTCCCTGACCGAGAATATTGATACCCTGGATAGGGACAATATTTTGTTAACTATAGAACATTTAAAGGATGCATTACTATATATGCGTGATGCACAGAGGGATATTTGCACCCTGGCATCAAGAGTAAGTGCTATGTCCATCTCTGCCAGAAGAGCGTTATGGACGCGACAGTGGTCAGGGGATGCGGATTCCAAACGGCACATGGAAGTATTGCCGTATAAAGGGGAGGAGTTATTTGGGGCTGGTCTATCGGACCTGGTGGCCACGGCAACGGCTGGAAAATCCACCTTTTTACCCCAGGTCACTCCACATCAGCAGAAAAAGACACCGTCTTTTCAAACTCAGTCCTTTCGTTCCCATAAGTACAAGCGAGCAAAAGGCCATTCTTTTCTGCCCCGGGGCAGAGGAAGAGGAAAAAGACTGCACCATGCAGCCGCTTCACAGGAGCAGAAGCCCTCCCCTGCTTCTGCCAAGTCTTCAGCATGACGCTGGGGCTTTACAAGCAGACTCAGATATGGTGGGGGCCCGTCTCAAGAATTTCAACGCGCAGTGGGCTCACTCGCAAGTGGATCCCTGGATTCTACAGGTAGTATCGCAGGGGTACAAACTGGAATTCGAGGCGTTTCCCCCTCGTCGTTTCCTGAAGTCTGCTTTACCAAAGTCTCCCTCCGACAGGGAGGCAGTTTTGGAAGCCATTCACAAGCTGTATTCCCAGCAGGTGATAATCAAGGTACCCCTCCTGCAACAAGGAAAGGGGTATTATTCCACGCTGTTTGTGGTACCGAAGCCGGACGGCTCGGTGAGACCAATTTTAAATCTGAAATCCTTGAACACTTACATAAAAAGGTTCAAATTCAAGATGGAGTCACGCAGAGCAGTGATAGCAAACCTGGAAGAAGGGGACTATATGGTGTCTCTGGACATCAAAGATGCTTATCTCCACGTCCCGATATACCCTTCTCACCAAGGGTACCTCAGGTTTGTAGTACAAAACTGTCATTATCAGTTTCAGACGCTGCCGTTTGGATTGTCCACGGCACCTCGGGTCTTTACCAAGGTAATGGCCGAAATGATGATTCTTCTACGAAGAAAAGGCATTTTAATTATCCCTTACTTGGACGATCTCCTGATAAGGGCAAGATCCAGGGAACAGTTAGAAGTCGGAGTAGCACTATCTCAGGTAGTGTTACGTCAGCACGGGTGGATTCTAAATATTCCAAAATCGCAGCTGATTCCAACGACACGTCTACTGTTCCTAGGAATGATTCTGGACACAGTCCAGAAGAAGGTGTTTCTCCCGGAGGAGAAGGCCAGGGAGTTATCCGAGCTAGTCAGGAACCTCCTAAAACCAGGACAGGTCTCAGTGCATCAGTGCACGAGGGTCCTGGGGAAGATGGTGGCTTCTTACGAAGCGATTCCATTCGGAAGATTCCATGCAAGAACATTTCAGTGGGATCTACTGGACAAATGGTCCGGATCGCATCTGCAGATGCATCAGCGGATAACCCTGTCGCCAAGGACAAGGGTGTCTCTCCTGTGGTGGCTGCAGAGTGCTCATCTACTAGAGGGCCGCAGATTTGGCATTCAGGATTGGATCCTGGTAACCACGGATGCCAGCCTGAGAGGCTGGGGAGCAGTCACACAGGGAAGGAATTTCCAGGGCCTGTGGTCAAGCTTGGAAACGTCTCTTCATATAAACATTCTGGAACTAAGGGCCATTTACAATGCCCTAAGTCAAGCAAAACCTCTGCTTCAGGGTCAGGCGGTGTTGATCCAATCGGACAACATCACGTCAGTCGCCCACGTAAACAGACAGGGCGGCACGAGAAGCAGGAGGGCAATGGCAGAAGCTGCAAGGATTCTTCGCTGGGCGAAAAATCATGTGATAGCACTGTCAGCAGTATTCATTCCGGGAGTGGACAACTGGGAAGCAGACTTCCTCAGCAGACACGACCTTCACCCGGGAGAGTGGGGACTTCACCCAGAAGTCTTCCACCTGATTGTAAACCGTTGGGAAAAACCAAAGGTGGACATGATGGCGTCACGTCTAAACAAAAAAACTGGACAGATATTGCGCCAGGTCAAGGGACCCTCAGGCAATAGCAGTGGACGCTCTGGTAACGCCGTGGGTGTACCAGTCAGTGTATGTGTTCCCTCCTCTGCCTCTCATACCAAAAGTACTGAGAATCATAAGAAGGAGAGGAGTAAGAACTATACTCGTGGTTCCGGATTGGCCAAGACGGACTTGGTACCCGGAACTTCAAGAGATGCTCACGGACGAACCGTGGCCTCTACCTCTAAGAAAGGACCTGCTACTGCAGGGGCCTTGTCTGTTCCAGGACTTACCGCGGCTGCGTTTGACGGCATGGCGGTTGAACGCCGGATCCTGAGGGAAAAAGGCATTCCAGAAGAAGTCATCCCTACTCTGGTCAAAGCCAGGAAGGACGTAACCGCAAAACATTATCACCGCATTTGGCGTAAATATGTTGCGTGGTGTGAGGCCAAGAAGGCCCCTACAGAGGAATTTCAACTGGGTCGTTTCCTTCATTTCCTGCAAACAGGACTGTCTATGGGCCTAAAATTAGGGTCCATTAAGGTTCAAATTTCGGCCCTGTCGATTTTCTTCCAGAAAGAACTGGCTTCAGTACCTGAAGTTCAGACATTTGTAAAAGGGGTGCTGCACATACAGCCTCCTTTTGTGCCTCCAGTGGCACCTTGGGATCTCAATGTGGTGTTGAGTTTTCTAAAGTCACATTGGTTTGAACCACTTTCCACTGTGGACTTAAAATATCTCACATGGAAGGTGTCGATGCTGTTAGCCTTGGCTTCAGCCAGGCGTGTGTCAGAATTGGCGGCTTTATCATATAAAAGCCCTTACTTAATTTTTCATTCTGACAGGGCGGAATTGAGGACTCGTCCTCAATTTCTACCTAAGGTGGTTTCTGCATTTCACATGAACCAACCTATTGTGGTACCTGCGGCTACCAGGGACTTAGAGGACTCTAAGTTGCTTGACGTTGTCAGGGCCTTGAAAATATATGTTTCCAGGACGGCTGGAGTCAGAAAATCTGACTCGCTGTTTATCCTGTATGCACCCAACAAGCTGGGTGCTCCTGCTTCTAAGCAGACGATTGCTCGTTGGATTTGTAGTACAATTCAGCTTGCACATTCTGTGGCAGGATTGCCACAGCCAAAATCAGTAAAAGCCCATTCCACAAGGAAAGTGGGCTCATCTTGGGCGGCTGCCCGAGGGGTCTCGGCTTTACAACTTTGCCGAGCAGCTACTTGGTCAGGGGCAAAACACGTTTGCTAAATTCTACAAATTTGATACCCTGGCTGAGGAGGACCTGGAGTTCTCTCATTCGGTGCTGCAGAGTCATCCGCACTCTCCCGCCCGTTTGGGAGCTTTGGTATAATCCCCATGGTCCTTACGGAGTCCCAGCATCCACTAGGACGTCAGAGAAAATAAGATTTTACTTACCGATAAATCTATTTCTCGTAGTCCGTAGTGGATGCTGGGCGCCCATCCCTAGTGCGGATTGTCTGCAATACTTGTATATAGTTATTGTTACAAAAATTCGGGTTATTATTGTTGTGAGCCATCTTTTCAGAGGCTCCTTTGCGTTTATCATACTGTTAACTGGGTTCAGATCACAAGTTGTACGGTGTGATTGGTGTGGCTGGTATGAGTCTTACCCGGGATTCAATATCCTTCCTTATTATGTACGCTCGTCCGGGCACAGTATCCTAACTGAGGCTTGGAGGAGGGTCATAGGGGGAGGAGCCAGTGCACACCACCTGATCCTTAAGCTTTTATTTTGTGCCCTGTCTCCTGCGGAGCCGCTATTCCCCATGGTCCTTACGGAGTCCCAGCATCCACTACGGACTACGAGAAATAGATTTATCGGTAAGTAAAATCTTATTATAAGGCTATCCCTGTAAAATATAGCGCTTTGGTGTGTGCTGGCAAACTCTCCCTCTGTCTCCCCAAGGGGCTAGTGGGGTCCTGTCCTCTATCAGAGCATTCCCTGTGTGTGTGTGCTATATGTCGGTACGTGTGTGTCGACATGTATGAGGACGATGTTGGTGAGGAGGCGGAGCAAATTGCCTGTAATGGTGATGTCACTCTCTAGGGAGTCGACACCGGAATGGATGGCTTATTTATGGAATTACGTGATAATGTCAACACGCTGCAAGGTCGGTTGGCGACATGAGACGGCTGGCAAACAAATTAGTACCTGTCCAGGCGTCTCAAACACCGTCAGGGGCGTTAAAACGTCCTTTTACCTCAGTCGGTCGACAGACACAGACACGGACACTGATTTCAGTGTCGACGGTGAAGAAACAAACGTATTTCCCTTTAGGGCCACACGTTACATGTTAAGGGCAATGAAGGAGGTGTTACATATTTCTGATACTACAAGTACCACAAAAGAGGGTATTATGTGGGATGTGAAAAAACTACCTGTAGTTTTTCCTGAATCAGATAAATTAAAGGAAGTGTGCGATGATGCGTGGGTTCCCCCCGATAGAAAATTATTGGCGGTATACCCTTTCCCGCCAGAAGTTAGGGCGCGTTGGGAAACACCCCTTAGGGTGGATAAGGCGCTCACACGCTTATCAAAACAAGTGGCGGTACCGTCTATAGATAGGGCCGTCCTCAAGGAGCCAGCTGACAGGAGGCTGGAAAATATCATAAAAAGTATATACACACATACTGGTGTTATACTGCGACCAGCGATCGCCTCAGCCTGGATGTGCAGAGCTGGGGTGGCTTGGTCGGATTCCCTGACTAAAAATATTGATACCCTTGACAGGGACAGTATTTTATTGACTATAGAGCATTTAAAGGATGCATTTCTATATATACGAGATGCACAGAGGGATATTTGCACTCTGGCATCAAGAGTAAGTGCGATGTCCATATCTGCCACAAGATGTTTATGGACACGACAGTGGTCAGGTGATGCAGATTCCAAACGGCACAAAGGTGTATTGCCGTATAAAGGAAGAGGAGTTATTTGGGGTCGGTCCATCGGACCTGGTGGCCACGGCAACTGCTGGAAAATCCACCGTTTTTACCCTAAGTCACATCTCTGCAGAAAAAGACACCGTCTTTTCAGCCTCAGTCCTTTCGTCCCTATAAGAGTCATATCTGCCCAGGGATAGAGGAAAGGGAAGAAGACTGCAGCAGGCTGCCCATTCCCAGGAACAGAAGCCTTCCACCGCTTCTGCCAAGCTCTCAGCATGACGCTGGGACCGTACAGGACCCCTGGATCCTACAAGTAGTATCCCAGGGGTACAGATTGGAATGTCGAGACGTTTCCCCCTCGCAGGCTCCTGAAGTCTGCTTTACCAAGGTCTCCCTCCGACAAGGAGGCAGTATGGGAAACAATTCACAAGCTGTATTCCCAGCAGGTGATAATCAAATTACCCCTCCTACAACAAGGAAAGGGGTATTATTCCACACTATATTGTGGTACTGAAGCCAGAAGGCTAGGTGAGACCTATTCTAAATCTAAAAAAATTTGAACACTTACAAAGGTTCAAATCAAGATGGAGTCACTCAGAGCAGTTATAACGAACCAGGAAGAAGGGGACTATATAGTGTCCCGGGACATCAGGGATGCTTACCTCCATGTCCCAAATTTGCCCTTCTCACTAAGGGTACTTCAGGTTCGTGGTACAGAACTGTCACTATCAGTTTCAGACGCTGCCGTTTGGATTGTCCACGGCACCCCGGGTCTTTA
Organism: Pseudophryne corroboree; assembly: GCF_028390025.1. Classification (NCBI taxonomy): domain Eukaryota; kingdom Metazoa; phylum Chordata; class Amphibia; order Anura; family Myobatrachidae; genus Pseudophryne; species Pseudophryne corroboree. The sequence continues at coordinate 445,814,087 of NC_086447.1, forward strand.
CCAAGGTAATGGCCGAAATGATGATTCTTCTTCAATGAAAAGGCGTCTTAATTATCCCTTACTTGGACGATCTCCTGATAAGGGCAAAGTCCAGGGAACAGTTGGAGGTCGGAGTAGCACTATCTCGGATACTGCTACAACAGCACGGGTGGATTCTAAATATTCCAAAATCGCAGCTGTTCCCGACGACACGTCTGCTGTGCCTAGGGATGATTCTGGACACAGTCCAGAAAAAGGTGTTTCTCCCGGAAGAGAAAGCCAGGGAGTTATCCGAGCTAGTCAGGAACCTCCTAAAACCAGGAAAAGAGGCTTCCTACGAAGCAATTCCATTCGGCAGATTTCACGCAAGAACTTTTCAGTGGGATCTGCTGGACAAATGGTCCGGATCGCATCTTCAGATGCATCAGCGGATAACCCTATATCCAAGGACAAGGGTGTCTCTCCTGTGGTGGTTACAGAGTGCTCATCTTCTAGAGGGCCGCAGATTCGGCATTCAGGATTGGATGCTGGTGACCACGGAGGCCAGCCCGAGAGGCTGGGGAGCAGTCACACAAGGAAAAAATTTCCAGGGAGTGTGATCAAGTCTGGAGATTTTTCTCCACATAAATATACTGGAGCTAAGGGTAATTTTATAATGCTCTAAGCTTAGCAAGACCTCTGCTTCAAGGTCAGCCGGTATTGATCCAGTGGGAAAAACATCACGGCAGTCGCCCACGTAAACAGACAGGGCGGCACAAGAAGCAGGAGGGCAATGGCAAAAACTGCAAGGACTTTTCGCTGGGCGGAAAATCATGTGATAGCACTGTCAGCAGTGTTTCATTCCGGGAATGGAAACTGGGAAGCAGACTTCCTCAGCAGGCACGACCTCCACCCGGGAGAGTGGAAACTTCATCGGGAAGTTTTTCCACATGATTGTGAACCGTTGGGAAATACCAAAGGTGGACATGATGGCGTCCCGTCTGAACAAAAAACGGGACAGGTATTGCGCCAGGTCAAGAGACCCTCAGGCAATAGCTGTGGACGTTCTGGTAACACCGTGGGTGTACCAGTCGGTGTATGTGTTCCCTCCTCTGCTTCTCATACCTAAGGTACTGAGAATTATAAGGAGGACTTATGGCCTCTGCCGCTAAGAAGGGACTTGCTTCAGCAAGTACCATGTCTTTTCCAAGACTTACCGCAGCTGCGTTTGACGGCATGGCGGTGGAACGCCGGATCCTAAGGGAAAAAGGCATTCCGGAAGAGGTCATTCCTACCCTGGTCAAAGCCAGGAAGGAGGTGACCGCACAACATTATCACCATATGGGGCGAAAATATGTTGCGTGGTGTGAGGCCAGGAAGGCCCCACGAAGAAATTTCAACTCGGTCGATTCCTGCATTTCCTGCAAACAGGAGTGTCTATGGGCCTCAAATTGGGGTCCATTAAGGTTCAAATTTCGGCCCTGTCGATTTTCTTCCAGAAAGAATTGGCTTCAGTTCCTGAAGTCCAGAAGTTTGTCAAGGGAGTATTGCATATACAACCCCCTTTTGTGCCTCCAGTGGCACTGTGGGATCTCAACGTAGTTCTGGGATTCCTCAAATCACATTGGTTTAAAACCAGTCAAATCTGTGGATTTGAAGCATCTCACATGAAAAGTGACCATGCTCTTGGCCCTGGCCTGGGCCAGGCGAGTGTCAAATTGGTGGTTTTTTTCTCAAAAAAGCCCATATCTGTTTGTCCATTCGGACAGGGCAGAGCTGCGGACTCGTCCCCAGTTCTCTCCCTAAGGTGGTGTCAGTGTTTCACCTGAACCAGCTTATTGTGGTGCCTTGCGCCTACTAAGGACTTGGAGGACTCCAAGTTGCTAGATGTTGTCAGGGCCCTGAAAATATAGGTTCCAGGACGGCTGGAGTCAGGAAAACTGACTTGCTGTTATCCTGTATGCACCCAACAAACTGGGTGCTCTTGCTTCTAAGCAGACTATTGCTAGTTGGATGTGTAATACAATTCAGCTTGCACATTCTGTGGCAGGCCTGCCACAGCCAAAATATGTAAATGCCCATTCCACAAGGAAGGTGGGCTCATCTTGGGCGGCTGCCCGAGGGGTCTCGGCTTTACAACTTTGCCGAGCGGCTACTTAGTCAGGGGCAAACACGTTTGTAAAATCCTACAAATTTGATACCCTGGCTAAGGAGGACCTGGAGTTCTCTCATTCGGTGCTGCAGAGTCATCCGCACTCTCCCGCCCGTTTGGGAGCTTTGGTATAATCCCCATGGTCCTTTCAGGAACCCCAGCATCCACTAGGACGATAGAGAAAATAAGAATTTACTTACCGATAATTCTATTTCTCGGAGTCCGTAGTGGATGCTGGGCGCCCATCCCAAGTGCGGATTATCTGCAATACTTGTACATAGTTACAAAAATCGGGTTATTATTGTTGTGAGCCATCTTTTCAGAGGCTCCGCTGTTATCATACTGTTAACTGGGTTCAGATCACAGGTTGTACAGTGTGATTGGTGTGGCTGGTATGAGTCTTACCCGGGATTCAAAATCCTTCCTTATTGTGTACGCTCGTCCGGGCACAGTATCCTAACTGAGGCTTGGAGGAGGGTCATAGGGGGAGGAGCCAGTGCACACCACCTGATCCTAAAGCTTTACTTTTTGTGCCCTGTCTCCTGCGGAGCCGCTATTCCCCATGGTCCTTTCAGGAACCCCAGCATCCACTACGGACTCCGAGAAATAGAATTATCGGTAAGTAAATTCTTATTATTGGCATGCTGCATATCAGTTTAATCAGCAGAAGCTGCTTGTGCATCCTAGCCACATAGCAATGCAAATAAGATGCATTTTCATTTTTTTAAAAAGGTGCCGACGTTAGCATTGATGCAAGATTTGTGAGGACACATCTGTATCCAAGCAGAGGCAGAGGTCACAGTGTTAGTGGAAGTGTGAGTGCTGTGTGCATGTGAGTGGGTTGGTTGTGCAGTAGTGTTCAGAATATGTGTAAGGAGCATTATGTGTGTCATGTAAAAATACTTTAATAATGTGCAACATATGTGTAAAAGGACACTATGTGTGTCATTATTTGTATAAGGGCATTAATAATGTGCGGCATATGTGTAACAGGGTACTACTGTATGTGTGTCATTATGTGTATAGGGGCACTAATAATTTGCCGTCCTACACCAGCATTTCTAATTCCAGGCCTTCCCTTCGGATTGCCCACTGCTCCCAGGGTATTCACCAAACTCATGGCGGTGATGTGGGCTCATCTACGGGGACAGGGAATTCGTATACTCCCTTCCCTGGACTACCTCCTTCTTCTGGGGCAGCCTCCAGAGGTGCTGGACCATTACCTCCAGGTGACGATGTAATTTCTACATAGTCACGGGTGGATTTTCAACTGGGTCAAATCCTTGCTCATCCCATATCAGAGGATTCTCCACCTCGAGGCACTACTGGATGACAGTACAACACATCTTTCTTTCTCAGGACAAGATTGCGGCATTGCAGTTGCACATCCTACTTCACAGTCAACAGGTCTCAGCTCATTCGGCAATTTAGACTCTGGACTCCATGGTATTCGTGTTCGACATGGTGGAATATGCCCAGGCCCTGGGGTCCATGGTATCTGTCTTCGACATGGTGGAATATGCCCAATTTCACTCCAGGCCTCTACATTGCCTGATACTCGCCAGATGGAATGGTCTACCACAGCAGACCAAACCTCAAACAATAGTACTGCCGCAGGATGTTCGGGTGTCCCTCTCATAGTGGTTACACACATCCAACCTGGACAAGGGGCGAACATTCTGGATTCCACACTGGACACTTCTCACCGCAGACACCAGCCTCACAGACAGTCACTCTTTTCAGGACGGCTGGTCTCTGATAGAAAGAGATCTCCCGATCAATGTTCTGGAACTTCGGGCAGTTTACCAGCCCTTCAAATGGCTGAGGACCTTCTACAGGGTTCTCCAGTACAAATCCAGTCCAACAGCGCCACAGCAGTGGCTTATATAAATCGTCAGGGAGGCACTCGTAGTACGGCAGCGATGCAGGAAGTAACTCGGATTCTCGCCTGGGCAGAACTCCATCTTCCTACTATCTATACATATTCATTCCGGGAGTCCTCAACTGGGAAGCAGACTTTCGCAGTCGACAGGATGTTCACGCCGGAGAATGGTCTCTACACTTAGACATCTTTCAGCTTCTGGTACACAAATGGGATCTTCTAGGCGTGGATCTCATGGCCTCCAGACACAACCACAAGATTCCTGTGTACAGGGCCAGGACTAGAGATCTGGAAGCGAGCTTCGTGGACACACTCACAGTTGCATGGACCTTTCAGCTGGCTCTCTCAGGCGCTCTGTCTACATCCGAACCTGCCTCGCTTGTCTTTGACAGCGTGGCTCTTGAGGCAGCTCTCCTAAGGGAAAAATGCTTTTCCAGTGCAGTGGTTCAAACTATTCTTCAGGCCCGGAAACCATCTTCAGCCCACAAATATTATCGTGTCTGACACTCCTACTTTCAGTGGTGTGTTCATCGTAACTACGATCTTAAAGTTCTTACAAGCAGGCCTAGCCATGGGTCTTCGCCTGGCTTTTCTGAAAGTCCAGGTCTCGGCTTTGTCCATCTGGTTCCAGCAGAGACTTCCGCCCTTGCCAGATATGCGTACTTTCCTCCGGGGGATCCTTCAGATACAGCCTCCATTTGTCCCTCCGGTTGTTCCCTGGGATTTGTCCTTGGTTCTTCAGGCCTTACAATGCACTTCTTTTGAACCATTGAAAACGGCGGACCTCAAGTGGTTAACCGTGAAGACTCTTTCTACTGACTGTTGCTTCAGCCCAAAGAGTCTCTGATTTGAGAGCTCTCTCCTGTCGCTCTCTCTTTTTAATATTTCAAAAGGACCAGGTGGTCCTTCGGACTAAACATTGATACCTACCTAAGATAGTGTCTAAATTCCACACCAGCGACGCCCATTGTGGTACCGGTCTTCTAGGAGCCTGGTCTTTCACAAGAGGAAGCCTCTTTGGATGTAGTCCGTGCTCTCAGGATCTACGTGGACCATACTAGTTCCGTTAGGACAACGGATTCCTTATTCATCCTCCTATGGATTCCACAAGCTGGGGCTGGCCAACCAATATGCGACTGTTGGCACATTGGATCTACATGCCCATCTCACAGGCTTACACACAGGCTGATCTTCCTGTTCCAAGTACAGTCGTGGCTTACTCTACTCGCTCTGTGGGTCCTTCATGGGCAGCCTGCCGTGGCACGTCTGCTGAACAACTATACAAGGCTGCTACGTGGTCTTCTGCCCACACGTTTCTTAGGTTCTATGCATTTGATATGATTGTCTCTCAAGATTCAACCTTTGGCCGCAATGTCCTCCTTTCAGCTTAGGAGTGTTCCCTCCCTATTACAACTGCTTTGGGACATCCCAAGGTTATCTATGTGGAGACCATGAATCCCGAAGAAGAAAAGAAAGAGTTATGGTAACACCTAACTTTGTTAACTCTTCTTCTTCGAGGTCCATGGGATCCACAGGGCGCCCACCCTGACACACCTAGCTTCAATAAGTAACTTTTATGGTCACCAGTTCCCTCGCTTCTATGTGAGAGTGTGTTTCCTGTGTGTACCATTCTTCCTTCTCTCCCCTCTCCACTCCTGTTTTGGACTTATTAACTAAAACTGAAGTGCCTAAGCATGAGGACGGGGTATGAGGGAAGAGGAGCCCAGTGTATTCTGGGAGGCTCACAAGCTTATGCTGTTCGGTGCCAGTCCTGGTCTCTACCAGCCATACCTAAGATTATCCCTCTGGATCCCATGGACCTCGACGAAAAAGAGTTAACGAAGGTAAGTTTTACCATAACTCTTTCTTTTTATAGCCATATCCCACAATTCGTTTACTTCTAATAACAACATTAATCTTGGCTTCAAACTGTATATGTAAAATCAGTTCAGTATTCTGAAAAGTACATATAGGGTACAAAACTGGTGAACAGGTAGCAACATTCCATGTTGTGTAAGCAATTTGTTACTTTTCTACAGATTACAGTAGTGTGGGAAAGTTAGGGATCTTCCCACTCTGTAACCCAATGTAAAAATTATATTTTGGATAATAAATAATATTTGTAGGTAAATTCCTAAATTAATATAAAATTCAGCACCAAGGTGATAGTTGTCCTTTTAAGTGTATTGTATCCAGGTACACGATCTATTAATTCAGCCCACTACTATCGCTATGACTTCCACGGGATGCAGTCAATTTGCCGGCGGTCAGGAACCCAGCGTTCAGGATACAGACGCCAAAACCCTACAGCCAACAATGCTGCTAGCCAGAATCCACGACACCCATAGAGTGGGAATAGATTCTGAGGTGAGCCCGCAGCGTGGTGAGCACAGCTGCCAGCATTCTGGCAGGTGGGATGCCGCTGTCAGAATATGGACAGCCGGCATCCCGTCCGCCAGTAATACATATTATTAGTATTATTATTATTATCCTTTATTTATATGGCGCCACAAGGGTTCCCCAGCGCCCAATTACAGAGTACATAAATAATCAAACAGGAAAATAGCAACTTACAGTTGATGACAGTATAGGACAAGTACAGGGTAAATAAACATAGTTACATCAGCAGATGACACTGGAATAAGTATCAGGTGGCAGAAGACTGCTGGATGTGGTACAGTTGAAGATTATTAAAGTAAGACAAAGGATAAGCACATGAGGGAAGAGGGCCCTGCTCGTGAGAGCTTACAATCTAAACATACCGAAGCCGACTTCCACAGATATGAATTTTATGCAGAAAATTGATCCAGCTTGATTGTGGCTCACGGAAATCTGATATTCCTTACACTTTCGAGCCAATAAATACTGTACTATACCTAGCAATATTTGCAATTGTATCACTGTGGCCAGGGGCCCTGTTTTGCACTTGGTGTGTGCACGCATAACCAGGAGAATATTTTTTCAACCTTCTGGTTAATTCTTTTGTTATACATCTGTGTGCAACAACATTTTACTATGTTTATTATGTCTATACTTTTTCTGTGTGTAGTTTTGAATTTAGTTAATCCTGCCAATGCTGCAATAACACCAGAATTTCAAAAACGCTGCAAATTAAATTTCCTCCTTGACTAACAATACTTTGCAGTTAACACTCCATTGTATATCATCTGAGGCTGTCTCCTTCAGCAGTATTTCAGTTTTGCATGAAGTTCATACAATAGGCTTCTGTTTTATCCGAATTACGATTTGGTTGGTTTGTTGTGCATAATTGCCTTTTTCTTATTTTTCAGACATTTAGCTAATGTTGCACATCACTCGCTCCATGTTATAGGAAACACCGCAGAGGTCACACATGTAAGTCTTATGAGTCCAAAGTCAATTTTCAGATATATTTAAATTTACTGCTTTTGCCAGAGTTTTAGTGGAGATGTTTAGTATAATTATAAATTCACATGTCAGGTCTACATACCAATATATTAAACGTGGCATTATAATTGCAATGAAAATAAGATTTATGTTCTTACCTGGGTAAATCTTTTTCTTCGAGTCCATAGCGGGCACAGGGAGAGATGCTGGGTATAGGCTGGCTGAGGACTGAGTCCAGGCACCGAAGAGTTACAGAACTCTTCCCAGCAGCCCTCAGTCCTCCGCTCTCCTATACCCCGCCCCCTGACCGAGGCCTGACAGTTTTTAGTTAGCAAGACCCTGGCAAGAGCAAGGAAAAGAGGAAGGAAGACCATCACACAGACAGAGCCACACACTGCAGTCGACTGTACACACCCACTAAAATAGGAACAATACCTAGCAAGACAGGTGCGTGAAGGGAGGGTGTGCCCCCTATGGACTCGAAGAAAAAGATTTACCCAGGTAAGAACATAAATGTTATTTTCTTCATCGTCCACTAGGGGGCACGGAGAGATGCTGGGACATCCAAAAGCTGTCCCCTCGGGTGGGAACGCTCCTGGACTGTGCCAAGAACACTACGCTTGAAGGCGGCATCCTGGGAAGCAAAAGTGTCAAAGGAATAAAATCTGACAAAAGTGGCAGCAGTAGACCACGTGGCCACCTTGCAAAGCAATTCCGTCGAGGCTGCTCGGTGAGCAGCCCAAAAGGGACCAACAGAACGAGTGGAACTGGCAGTAACCCCTCGCAGGGATCGGAAGACTGGCTGCCGTATAGTCCAATGGATCCATCGTAGCAGGCCACCCCCATTTGTGAGAGTCATATAAAAGGAACAAAGAGTCCGATCGGCTGAGGTCCTTAGTCCGGTCCACAAAAACCCAGAGAGCCCGCACCACATCCAGGGTAGCCTCCGAAGCAGAGGAGGCAGAAAAAGCCGGGACCACAATTTCCTGATGTGGAAACGTGAAACCACCCTAAAGGAGTCCGCAGGACCACTTTATCCGAATGGAACACCAGAACTGGAGAGTGCAAGGATAAGGAAACTCATCAGAAACTCGACGGTCAGACGAAATCGGCAGAAGAAAAATTGTTTTCCACGTGAGCCATTTGAGTTAGACCTTGTCCAGCGGTTCAAATGGTGCCGACCGAAGAGCCCAAAGAACCAAAGCTGAGTCCCATGGAGCAACTGGAGGAACAAACGGAGGGTGCAGATATAACACACCCTGCAGAAAGGTTGTAACGTTCGGCAAGCGAGCCAGCCGACGTTGGAAGAGAATAGAAAGGGAAGAAACCTGTACCTTGAGGGAGGAAAAACTAAGGCCCAGATCAAGCCCTGACTGGAGAAAAGCCAAAAATCGTGAAACATGAAAAGACTGCGGATTAAACTGCCGTGTTGAACACCAAGCGAAGAAAGCCTTTCAGACTCTGTGATAAATTCGGGATGAAGACGGTTTCCTAGCCCGAAGCATGGTAGAGATAACCCTTTGAGAATAGCCTTTTTCTCTAATGACGGATGTCTCAAGAGCCACGCCGTCAAAGCCAATCTGTCGAGATCTGGATGCAGACACGGACCTTGGGACAGAAGATCTATGCGCCACAGGAGACTGAGAGGAGAATCGATGGACTCTGTAGATCTGCGTACCAACCCTAACGCAGCCAGTCTGGGGCAATGAGAATAATTGTGACCCCCTCCAGCTTGAATTTGCGCAGTACTGGCAGTAGCTTTCAGATTGACGGAAAGACATAGACCAGTGGAAACTCCCATGGAACTGTTAAGGCGTCCACCAGGAAGGCTGCCGGATCTCTTGTGCGAGTGCAGTACTGTGGTACCTGGTGATTGTGCCGAGACACCATCATGTCGATGTCTGGAAGCCCCCAACGATTAACCACCAACCGAAAGACCTCCGAATGAAGGGACCATTCTCCGGAATGCACGTCCTGGTGACTTAGGAAGTCCGCTTCCCAATTGAGGACTCCTGGTATGAATATTGCTGACAGTGTGGGCAGATGCTGCTTCGCCCAATGGAAGATGTGCATCGCTTCTCGCATGGCCCCACGACTGCAGGTGCCGCCCTGTTGATTTATATAAGCGACTGCGGTCGCATTGTCTGACAATCCAACACCCTTGGAACATATGTTGTTTTGAGACTGCTCCTCATCCCTGCAGGCTGGCATCCATGGTGAGCAGGATCCAATCCTGGATCCAAAAGGGGTGTACCTGGTTCAAATTGGACCGAAGAAGCAACCACTAGAGGGAGTATTGCATTTCCCTGGACAATTGACTGTTTGCCGATGTGCAGGTTAGAACCATTCCACTTGGTCAGCACTTCCAACTGAAGAGGTTACGAATGAATCTGCCCGTACTCCACCATGTCGAAAGTGGCTACCATGGACCCCAGAACTCGCATACAAGCCTGTATGGACAGAGGGCCCGAATTTTGTCCTCTAGGAGGAAGATGCGTTGGAGCTGAGAATTGAGCAGGGCTCCAAAGTGTAACATCTCCTGCGAAGGCAGTAAGGATGACTTGCACCAATTTATCTTCCAGCCCTGAGATTGCAGAACCATTAGCTGAATATGCTGAACAAGTACTTCCTGGGACTGGGCATTAAGGAGTAGGTCGTCCAAGTAAGGCAGAATCCATATACCTCTGCGACGTAGGCTGGCTGCTATGACCGCCATGACTTTTGTATAAACTCGAGGTGCCGTTGACAACCCGAACAGCAACGCCTGAAATTGACAATAGTTCCGTTGAATGGCAAACCTGAGGAACCGTTGATGACTGGCCCGAATAGGAATATGTAAATATGCATCCTGAATGTCCAGTGATGCCAGAAAGTCACCCGGCTCCAAGACGAGGATAATCGTATAAAGGGACTCTATGCGGAATTTGGGGATTTGCAGAACCCTGTTCAATTACTTTAAATTGAGGATAGGGCGGTAAAAGCCATCCGGCTTCCGCACCAGAAATAGAGTTGAATAAAAACCTCTGGGACTGAGAAACCGGGATAATTATGTTGGAGGCCAGAAGGGAACGAACCGATTCCCGAAGAGCTTCTGCTTTCCCCGGATCTTCCGGGAGACCTGTGGAGAAGAACCAGAGACGCGGATGCTTCCAAAAGGACATTGCGTATCCCTGAGAAACGATGTCCCTGACCCAAGTGGGCAAACTGCAGAAGTCTGCCTCCCACCCAGCGGGAGGCCCACCCCATCACACTGCAGGCTTCTCTGTCTGCTTGGGAGCTAGTCATCTAGTGGTCCATGGCTGCTTAGTGCGGGGTTTGGCTCCCTTGGATGGGGCCTGGTACCTCGAGGAAGCCTGACCTTTAGTTCTGCTCTGCGGGCGAAAGGATCGAAAGGTAGTTCTGGCCTTGGACGGAGCAGCTGAAGGTAAGAAGGCGGTCTTGGACTCAGCCAGAGTTGTGACAATCTTGTCCAGTCCCTGTCCAAAGAGAGTATCCCCTGAAAAGGGAAGAACCCCTAAAGCCTTCTTTGAGTTGACATCAGCACACCATGACCAGAGCCAGAGAACCTGTCTAGCAGCTATAGTTGCTGCAGACACTTTGGAGGTCAGGACCCAGGTGTCCGTGGCAGCTTCCCCTAAATAGGTACTAGCCTTCTGAATATTGAGTATTTGGGTGAGCAATTCCCACCTACTAGTACCCGACGCAAGGCCCTGTTCCAGTTTTTCTGCCCAGCTGCCAATGGCCTTAGCAACCCAGGCTGAGGCCAAGGCAGGACAAGCAACTGCTCCAGCATGTGAATAGGCCGCCTTCAGAAAAGCTTCTAAATTCCTATCTGTGGGAACTTTCAGGGAAGATGTGTCCAGAATGGGAAGGACTGATGACCTTACCAATCTAGCTACATGGGTGTCCACCGGCGGAGATGATTCCCACTTAGCACGCTCCTTGGGAGGCAGTGGGTAAAAGGAAGCCATGCGCTTAGGAACATGAAAGCGTTTAGTGGGCTCCACTCACTCATCCTCTAACTGAGCGGAGGAAGGAAACAGAGTTGACTCCTTCTTTTGTCGTTTAAATAACGGAGCCTTATCAATAGGAGATGGATCTGAGTCTTCAATTTGAAGTACTAACCTGACCACTCTAACCAGAGCCTCCAGATCAGTAAGAAACATAGAATCTTTCGTAACAGAAGAAGACTCCAGGTCGGAATTGCCTGACCCTGCCTCTTCCGGGTCAGTAACCAACTCGGGGTCGGACTAGGCAAGTGAAGTTAAACTATCACGGGCAGGCAACCTGCACCTAGAAGGCCTGTCTCTATCTAAGAGCTGTTGAACAGAAGCTGACATCTGTGTTAAACCCTGCACCAACTAAGTAAAAGACTGCAGCCAAGGTCGTTCTACCTGAGGCTGGAAAGAAGTGGCACTCCCTGCAGTGGCCCAGCCTGACGCAGCTGGTAATGGAGCCGGAGGTGGGGCTGTCAGGCAATCTACTAGTTGAGACATTACCTGTGTCAATGTCGACACCCAAACCAGCTCAGGAGAGGATGTCTGCTGTGCCGGTGTCACATTCTCAGATTACTTGAAGCAGCGGACACATAAGCCATCATTATCCGGATCCTGTGGAGAAATAATTTTGACACAGACCCTGCAAGTACTAGGCTCTGGAGGAGTGACCTCCTTGTTAGCCTTGTTTCTGGAAGACATTTCAGCAGAATACAAGGCAGTCACCACACACTGAAACTGAAATAACAGTCTAATACTAACAGTGCAAAATAGTAAACTAACCTGCCCTAAATTAATGGGGTAAGGTATATAAGTAATAGGTGTCAATGCAACAGATTGTTCCTATTAGTGAGTGGCAGATTATATCAGACACACTCTACAAGCACACAGAACTCTCAGTGCACAGAAATGGTGGTAATAATTGATGCTCAACAATCCAGCTACCAAGTAGCAGGAAGGAGTAGGCTAAAGACCAAGTTTCAGGAGCGAGGTACTGGGGAGAGAAAGTCTGAGGGTCCCTCTTCTTCTGATGCTGGAGTAGCAATGTGCTTAAAATGGCTGCCCAGCATCCTGTGGGAGGAGGGGACCACCCTAGGCAGGCTGATGATAATGTAAAAGCGAGCACCAGGGGTGGGGGAGGGGCTACATGCAAGGACCCCTGCCCCCTCAGGCGTCTGGACCCCAGGGCGCAGCGCTATGCCTGTGCCAATGCCCTGTTGGTCTAGTGACTGCGTGCAGCATCCTGTGCCAGCACTGCGCCTGCACCCCGTGCTCTCCCACCCGCGGGATGGTTTGCCACATTGTCGTGACTCCCTGGAGCCAGGGAGCCAGTCTACTCACCCAGGCTCTGGGAGGTGTGCTGCTGGCAGGAGACCCGCGGCAGAAGTCACCGACCCAGTCGCCGGTGCTGCCGCCGGGGCTGGGCGGAGGAGTTAACTATGCAGGCATCCAAGGGATGCCTCATAGTTACTCAATAGATTAAAATTCTGTAACCGGGAGCTTAGTCTAGCTCCCCACCTCAAGGTGCCCAGCTCCTGCCTTGCACCAAAGAAAAAAACTGGCGGGCCTCGGTCAGGGGGCGGGGGGTATAGGAGAGAGGAGGACTGAGGGCTGCTGGGAAGAGTTCTGTAACTCTTTGGTGCCCGGACTCAGTTCTCAGCAGCCTGTACCCAGCGTCTCTCCCTGTGCCCCTTAGTGGACAATGAAGAAAGTTATTTTTTATATATCTGCAGCAATAGACAGGTTCTTTAGCGCAAGTTTTTGTTTACATTCACTTAAATTATTATCTTTTTTGTTGGATTCATGCCATCTTTAGCAAAAACTGGCTTGGGTAATAACATTTGTAATTTTTTCTACAGGCTCGACTTCACTTTTTCAACAGTATACGGATAGTTCTAGCCAATGGAATGAGACTTCTCGGGATTACACCTGTTGATAAAATGTAACAAGAATATGCAATCGCGCTTCGAAAATCTCTAATAAACTGTATTTGTAAGAAAGTGATGTCTTTTCATCATATCATTACCATATGGTATGCTACCAGAGTGAATAAAAGGATCAGTACTGTATATGCTACGTGAAACAAAACTAATCTATTTTCCTGATTCCAGTCTAAGAACAAAATGCTAGTAACATAAAAATGTTAGCATTGTCAATATTGTAAAAGGCTTTGAGAACAGCCGTAGTGTATACAGGGGTCAGAGGTCATCTGTCACATCTTAATAACGGCCCAGTGTGCACTATAATCTATATATATATATATATATATATATATATATAAATGAGAAAGCCCTCACTCACTCACTGACTGACACATCACTAAGGGGGACATTTACTAAGCAGTGATAAAAGTGGAGAAGTGAGCCAGTGGAGAAATTTCCCATGGCAACCAATCAGCTGCTCTATATACTTTTACAGTATGCAAATTATAAATGTTACGTCAATGTTGATTGGTTGCCATGGGCAACTTCTCCGCTGACTCACTTCTCCACTTTTATCACTGCTTCGTAAATGTCCCCCTAATTCTCTGACTTCCCGATATGTTAGGAAGTTGACATTTAACATAGGTATTCTTCAGGTGGGAAATAGGAAAACTACATAATCAGAATTTTAATAAACCTCCCCTAAGGGGATGAAAAGGGGGTTGACATAATGAAATCATTACCGATACTGGGCTTGCGTTGCGTGAATGATAAAGCTTAAATCGACAATCGGATAAAAATTTGGATTGCACCTAAAGTGTGTAGAATTTAATAAACTACAAAAATAGTCCGGTCACTTTTTACTGTATCTGCTACAGGTGCTCCTCTGGTAACGCCAAGTACCATGGATTAATATTTACTTACATTAAGACGTCTCAAATGTACTTCTCTATAGATTTACCAAATTTTTAACACATTTATATTTACAACTGTGAAAATCAGAAACTCCAATGCAAAGAATGGGTAGAACGGGACCCGGTCTTAAGATGGACAGTGTCTAGGTCGACAATGTTTAGGTCGACAGGGTCAGGTCAACATGTTCTAGGTCGACAGGTCAAAAGGTCGATATGAGTTTTTTTGGGGGGGGGTTACTTTAAAAAAAAAAAAACTTTTTCATACTTAACGATCCACGTGGACTACGATTGGAACGGTAATCTGTGCTGAGCGAAGCGGTAACGTAGTGAGGCACCTTGCCCGAAGCATGGCGAGCGAAGCGAGCCATGTGAGGAGACACTGTGCACTAATTGGGGTTCCCGGTCACTCTACGAAGAAAACAACACCAAAAAAAACTAAAAAAAACTCATGTCGACCTTTTGACCCGTCGACCTAGAACATGTCGACATTCTGACCCTGTCGACCTATAGTGGTCGACCTAAACATTGTTGACCTAGACACTGTCTAGGTAATGATCCACACCCGGGTAGAACAGCTAGTAGTCATATAAATGAGGACTAAGATTGATTCACAGAGCATCAAAACACCATAAAGAAACCAACAAACCGGACCACAGAAGGGTATCTGGGTAAATATGCCATAATTATCATAGCAGCCATACCAAATAAGTTAACAAAGTCAGCCAGAGTATAGACAGGTAAAATAAACACTGTTGGAAGATATACAGTGTGTCTCTCCTCTCCCCCCTTCCCCCCGAATGTACCCCATGAGTGCAAGCAAGAGTGGTTTCCTGGGGGCACTAGTTGCTATAGTGGTGTAGCTGGCATGAGGCCTATCTTATGGGCCTTCTCTCAGACTGTATGCATGTGCATGATATCTCTTCAGAGTTTAAAAAAACAAACTAAAAAACAGCAACTTTCATTACCGTGTTTGTGGAGCATGTGACAAGACTTTGTCTGAGAATTGCCAATGGGTCTATCTGTGTAGACTGAATTCTGCAACCTAGAATGGGAGGTGGTTGATAGACAGTTAAAAGGTCGATAGTCAAAAGGTCAACAGTGTTTTTTTATGTTTTTACAACTTTTATTGCATTTACTATCCATGTCACAAACTATTACCTTTAATAATCTAGTAGCGAGCCTGAAGCGTGGCAAGCGGAGCAAATGCAATTCTGGATTAATGCTTTGTAATTTAATGTAAGGAAGGCCTGTATAATGACTGAATTAAAGGAATTTAATCTATTCGTGTGAAAGTGTAACAACTCTACGGAAGTATGCCTGAAGTATATGTGTGCATTGGGTTTCTAAAACACAAGTAGCCAGCTGAAATCCATTTACTGATTAACTTTGCAGTTTAAAAGGAAGGAAATGTTGCCCAGCTCCACAGTCCCAGTGCTTTGTGGGACGAAACGCGTTGACCAGAGCATCAATTGCTATCCTCCAGACTTCCTCCTACCTATTGAGCACACCACAACTCTGTACTAAAATCTTGCTGCTGGACTAAGTTTGTACAGCCGGACCATTTCCAGCAGAGGCTATCACTACCACCACTGGGAAAGCCACAGCGAGCAGGCGCTCGTGAGCGGACCGCGGCACCCACGGTCAGATCACCTAGCACTATTGGGAAACACCATACGAAGGCACCCGTGAGCAGTCAGAAGTCCCGCTAGCGGTGAGTGCATCACCATCGGGAGAAAGGGCCGTGCAGTGGAGATAAATGCGGCTGATTGATTAGAGTCACCAGGAGGGGTAATTATACCAGTGTATAGTGCTTGGATAAACAAACTTATTAGCCAGAACGCCGGCAATTGCAGCACTATTATATACATCTAGTTCCGAGGTGCATATCAGCTACTAATGATACTGGGGGTAATTCAGATTTGATTGCAGCAGCAAATTTGTTAGCAGTTGGGCAAAACCATGGGGGTAATTCCAAGTTGATCGAAGCAGGATTTTTGATAGCAATTGGGCAAAACCATGTGCACTGCAGGGGAGGCAGATATAACATGTGCAGAAAGAGTTAGATTTGGGTGGGTTATTTTATTTCTGTGCAGGGTAAATACTGGCTGCTATATTTTTACACTGCAAATTAGATTGCAGATTGAACACACCCCACCCAAATCTAACTCTCTCTGCACGTTATATCTGCCTCCCCTGCAGTGCACATGGTTTTGCCCAATTGCTAACAAAAATCCTGCTGCGATCAACTTGGAATTACCCCCCATGTGCACTGCATGGGAGGCAGATATAACATGTGCAGAGAGAGTTAGATTTGTGTGGGTTATTTTGTTTCTCTGCATGGTAAATACTGGCTGCTTTATTTTTACACTGCAATTTAGATTTCAGTTTGAACACACCCCACCCAAATCTTACTCTCTCTGCACGTTATATCTGCCCCACCTGCAGTGCACATGGTTTTGCCCAACTGCTAACAAATTTGCTGCTGCGATCAACTCTGAATTACTCCCACTATTTGGACACAAACAGCCGCTTTGAACACCATTGTTACAAATTAACTAAAATACATTATTTTCATTCTTTGGAGCAGGATACAGTCTGAGAGTTTGCCATTAGTTACGATTTCCAAACTATTTTATACTATCATAGGAATTAAATTACTTGTTTTAATGTATACACATGAAGGAGAAAACCAAATAATTGATATTGTCACTCTCCTTGGAATTTTACCATTTTACTGTTGTTTATTGATATTTTTGATGCATATTTCTGATTGTAATTGAACAATAAATGTGATATTATACAAACAGGTCTTCTTAATATTAATTATTAATACTTATTCATTTCTGAGGACCAATAGTTATACAAAAAATCTATTAGATATATATTTGATGTGATATAAGTAACAAATATCCACAAGCGCAGTAATAATCTATTTATTGTCTTTTCTGCGAGCGGATGCAATTCAACAAATTTGGGTAAAACATGTTTAAAAACACAAAATAACAACCAAAAAAAGTTTTTTTTCCTGTCGACCTTTTTACTGTTGACCTTTTAACTGTCGACCCTATTGTGTAGACCTAATGACTGTCCCCGGATAATGGGGGTAATTCAGAGTTGATCGCAGCAGCAAATTTGTTTGCAATTTGGCAAAACCATGGGGGTCATTCTGAGTTGTTAGCTCGCTAGCAGATTTTAGCAGCATTGCACACGTTAGGCCGCCGCCGTCTGGGAGTGTATCTTAGTTTAGCAGAATAGCGAACCAAAGATTAGCAGAATTGCAAATAGAAAATTCTTAGCAGTTTCTGAGTAGCTCCAGATCTACTCACAGATTGCGATCAGCTCAGACCGTTTCGTTCCTGGTTTGACATCACAAACACGCCCTGCGTTTGGCCAGCCACTCCCCCGTTTCTCCAGACACTCTCGCGTTTTTTCCTGACACGCCTGCGTTTTTCCGCACACTCCCAGAAAACGGCCAGTTTCCACCCAGAAACACCCACTTCCTGTCAATCACACTCCGATCACTTCAACGATGAAAATTCTTCTTTCGGACGTGAGTAAATCTACTAAGTTTTGTGCTAAAATACTTACCGCATGCGCACTGCGTACCATGCCCATGCGCATTTTTGCCTTAATCGCTCCGTTGCGAAAATCGGCAACGAGCGAACAACTCGGAATGACCCCCCATGTGCACTGCAGGTGTGGCAGATATAACATTTGCAGAGAGAGTTAGATTTGGGTGGGTTATTTTGTTTCTGTGCAGGGTAAATACTGGCTGCAGACCACACCCCACCAAATCTAACTCTCTCTGCACATGTTATATCTGCCCCCCTGCAGTGCACGTTTTAGCCCAACTGCTAACAAATTTGCTGCTGCGATCAACTCTGAATTAGGCCCAATGCCTATCTTCTCTAGAATATACACTGCTTTACCTACTGTACAAACAGTTTGCAGACTTCACTGTCACAAAGGAGAATTTACACAGTCACAGTATTATGACCACCTCCTACATTTGAAATCGGCAGCGCGTAGCCCATGAAGTACATCATGTGTCATGCGCTGGCTTGGGGGGTATATAAGGTGTGCGATAGGCCATCTGCACACATATCACTCTTTGTTCTCATAGGTAAAAGGGTGACTTATTGAGTTACAAAAATGGATGATTGTCGGCTTTTGGGCCAAGGGTGGCAATATTTCTGGCACAGCGCAGTGTGACCTGTTCACGTGCTGCTGTGGTGAAGGTGTATCGTGACTGGACAAATGGCACCATTGTGAATAACTGACATGGAAACTGCGGAGCACCACATGCCATTGACGTGAGAGGTGAACATCGGCTATGAAGGTGCGTGAGGGCCGACTGACATGCTACAGTGGGGCAGCTCATTGTCAAAATGAACCTGGGCCTGCCAGACGTGTGTCTAAAACATAGGGGGTAAATCCAAGTTGATCGCAGCAGAATTTTTGATAGCAATTGGGCAAAACCACGTGCACTGCAGGGGAGGCAGATATAACGTGCAGAAAGAGTTAGATTTGGGTGGGTTATTTTATTTCTGTGCAGGGTAAATACTGGCTGCTTTATTTTTACACTGCAATTTAGATTGCAGATTGAACTCATCACACCCAAATCTAACTCTCTCTGCACATGTTATATCTGCCTCCCCTGCAGTGCACATGGTTTTGCCCAATTGCTAACAAAAATCCTGCTGCGATCAACTTGGAATTACCCCCATAGGTCTGCAAACTCGGTCCTCATTACACCACACAGTGCATGTTTTGCTGGTCTCACAGAATCACAAGTGAAATAATTATCTCCACCTGCGGACCTTTTAAAATGTGTCTGTGAGTAATTAATACACCTGTGCACCTGCTGGGTTACCTGCAAAACATGCACTGTGTGGGGTAATGAGAACGGAGTTTGCAGACCTATGGTCTAAAACGACAGTTCAGTCCATCTAGCTGCGGTCCGTGCTGCACACGGCGGTTACTGTGGCTATTAGCTGGTGGTAATAATGTGACTCAACCGTGTATATGCCAAAGAGACAGAAAACATACAGGTGGGGGCGTGGCCTAGCAGCACTGGGGAGAGATCGTGAATTTACAGAGCTCCGGCTATAACTTTATATTTCACCCCCTTATTGGTGCCCACTGCCTGGCATTCGGACCTCTGTGTTCCCCCACTCTCCCTAGCAACTAACTAGACCGGCCGCTTACGGCTGCAGAGCCGGGGGACTGCTTGCCCAGTCCCTGCAGGCTGCGGCCCAGGCGCGCCGAGAAGCCGGGGACTCGCGTGCGGCACTTACTCGCGTCCTGAGCTCCGGGGCGCGGACGTCCTGCGATCGCGCGCGGCGGGGCTCTGGACCTTCTGCTGCTCCCCCACCTCCTGGCAGCCTCTCTGACTCCTTGCAGCTTCCAATAGCTGGGCCCTCAGCCCGGAGGGAGCACCAACGTGAGGTGCATCTGACAAAGGGCTGTCTCCAGGGTGCTGCGGCGGCCATCTTAGGTCTTCAGGCTCCAGCTGCACTCGAATGCCTGCTGATCTCTACACCCCTGTTGGCTGGTTGTGGGTAATCTGGAGCCCTTGGGAAGTACTGCAAATACTTGCCCAGCTGAACGGCCCCCTGACAGGGCTTGCCCTCCAAGTCGACCCTGAGCTCCCTGATGCCTGCTCTCCCTTCAGCTCCAGCTATACCATATCTGTGATCCGGCAACATCTTTCCCCGAACATCGGCTGGAGATTGCCGGGACTGGAATCTCTACCAGCTTCGATGTGAATATTTGGGGCATTGGAGAGGAGCCCACAGCACGCCACGCAGCACCTTGGGAAAAGGTTAGGCGATACCGGCATTGTGGTACACCTGCTTTATTTAACGGATTACAGAGCTATTACAACTAGATACATCGTCATCATTTCCAGTTATAACGCTCTATCACGTTGAGATGTAACATGTATGCCTCAGACACATTGCTCCTGTGTGCCTTTGCCACATGGAACTTTGACATGCCTATCTACCTCTTTGTGATGTAGCTCTCTAGATTACCCCTTTCGCTGATGTGACCCTTCCTAATCTACTCTCTGCACCAACCATTACCACATGTAATGTATTTTTGCCTCTTCTGACCTCACATGGAAAAGTTCCTGAGGTCCACACCTATGTCCTCTGGTCCTACTCCAGGCGTTCACGAGGACACCTTCCACAGAAACTCTTCCGACTCTGACTGCTCCACCACTCGCTCTCGTTCCCAGCGGAAACGTACTAACACTGCGACTACTAAACAACCTAAAATGAAACCTACAGATATTGCAGTGGTGTTGGGGCCTCTCCTGGATGAGAAGCTGGCAGGCATTAAAGAGGCCACAGACTCCACCTTGACCCAACTGACCCAACATAATGGTCGCTTGGATGACGTCGAGCATAGGGTCTCAACGTTGGAGGACGACCTGCAGTCTGCGCAGGCCACTATAGAGTCCCAAACTAAGGAAATTAGAGGCCTCACTGATAAGCTCGATGACTTGGAGAATCAGAGCCGTCGGAATAACCTGAGGGTAGTGGGCATTCAGGAGTTGGTGAGGGGACATGCACTGATTGACCTTCTTTCTACCTGGCTGCCATAAAAATTGGACATGGACCTTCATGGTTCGTCTTTAGCCATTGAACGGGCTCATAGACTGGGACCTAAGCGCAGAGATTCTGCTGGACACCCTCACCCTGTTATTATGAGAATACTCAATTATGAGGACAAAACCAGGCTCTTAGATCATTACCGCAAATCGGAAAGTCTACTTTACAAGGGAGAAAGAATACTTATATTCCAGGACTTTTCCACCTATGTCACTAACAATCGCAGAGAGTTCGCCCCACTGTGCAAACAACCCTGTTGTATCCAGCCCGCCTTCGAGTCTTTGTTGATGGCAAACCGCTTTTCTTCGATGATCCACTGGCTGCGAAGACCCATTTTGCTTCTCCTGATACTTGACTATTGAGTCTTTATTGACGTTTGCTCTCCCTTTCAATTGCTATCACCTACGGGTCACATGGTGTTAAGGGTATGATGTTGGCGTACCATCTATGTATGCCAGGGGTTATGCCTCTACTTGTTTCATGTTTGTCGGTTTGATTTTATTGTTTGTTTTAGTTATTTTTGTGCCTGCTGGGATGATAGGTCTCGATCCTCCATAGGTTGTCCCCTCCTTGCTCGCTGGGACTGGGAGGGACACCGCTTTACCTATATAATTTTGATGCTTTACTCTCCATCTATAGGGATAGGGTAGTATGACTGACCATAC
This sequence comes from Pseudophryne corroboree, assembly GCF_028390025.1. Lineage (NCBI taxonomy): Eukaryota > Metazoa > Chordata > Amphibia > Anura > Myobatrachidae > Pseudophryne > Pseudophryne corroboree. The sequence goes on from NC_086447.1 coordinate 445,835,558, forward strand.
TGCTCCCCAATCATCTAGCCCGGTAGTTACCCCACTTTTTGATTTTAACATAATATCCTGGAATGTAGAAGGACTTAATAGTCCCATTAAACGCAAAAAGGTACTCACACACCACTCTCGTATGACCCCTCACGTTGTGTTTTTACAGGAGACACATTGGGTACATGAGTCCTATATTTCCCTAAAAGCCCCTTGGACTGGAGATTGTATCTCTCTCTGCTCCTTATACCAACAAAACCAGAGGTGTTGCTATTCTCTTTCACAGGACTCTCCAGTATTCATTCCTTAAAAAATGTATTGATCCTGAGGGTAGATTTATCTTGTTAGATGTCTCCATAGATGATACGGTATATACCTTTTTGAACCTTTATGCACCTACCGGATCTAACAACCTCTTTTTTGCAGATATTCTCCAGAGAGTTCTATCTTGGGGCGGTCAGAATTTGATTTTAGGGGGTGACTTCAACACGGTTGTCGATCCATCCATGGACAGATCGGGGGTGAGCACTAAAAGACCCAGACCATCTCCTAATCTTCTTTTCTATTTCTGTTCTCAACTTGCTTTACTAGACCCTTGGCATATCCATCACCCCCTACATCGAGATTACTCTTTCTACTCACACCCACACTCCACTCACTCTTGCATTGACTATCTATTCTTATCTAAACACCTTTTCTTTAAAGTCAGTCACACTTCAATTAAGGATATAATTATTTCAGACCATGCCCCCATATCTTTGTCCCTGCATTTAGCTTTGCCCCGGTGTGTCTCCAAATGTTGGAGATTCCCGGCATATCTCATGCATTTTGAGGATTTTTTACTACATCTTAAACACACCTGGCTTAACTATGTCGCTGACAATTTGGAACAAGAACCTAATGTTCCACTTTTCTGGGGGGCCTCTAAAGCTGTCTTCAGATGACACATTATTTCTTATGTCAACTCTAAGCGTAAGAAACTTAATTCTAAATTGTAGGAGCTGAGTGCGGAGCTCACATGTGCTTATCGTGCTTATATACGATGCAATAGTCCGATTCACAAGGAAACGTACCTCATGGCAAAACAAATTTATGACACTTTTCTTACCGAACAAGGCCAAACAAGTTATGACTATGGCAGGAATAGGTTTCATAGATGGGGGAATAAGTCAGGGAAGCTTTTGGCCAATCTAGTCAGGGGACCTCGGAACAAAACATGGGTAGATGCATTACACAGTTCTGGAACTATTCTTTCTAATCCCAATGATATTTGTTCTGCTTTTATGCGCTTTTATAAATCTCTGTATACTATGGGCACTGACAGTACGATCGATGGCCAGTCCTTTTTGAACGAAACACAGTTGCCGGAGCTCACGTCGGAAGAGAGAGACTTGTAGGATGCTCCTGTCACCGATGATGATATTCTTCCGGTACTAACTAAGCTATATAACCATGGCCCTCATTCCGAGTTGTTCGCTCGCAAGCGGATTTTAGCAGATTTGCTCATGCTAAGCCGCCGCCTACTGGGAGTGAATCTTAGCATCTTAAAATTGCGAACGATGTATTCGCAATATTGCGATTACACACCTCGTAGCAGTTTCTGAGTAGCTCCAGACTTACTCGGCATCTGCGATCAGTTCAGTGCTTGGCGTTCCTGGTTTGACGTCACAAACACACCCAGCGTTCGGCCAGACACTCCTCCGTTTCTCCGGCCACTCCTGCGTTTTTTCCGGAAACGGTAGCGTTTTTTCCCACACGCCCATAAAACGGCCTGTTTCCGCCCAGTAACACCCATTTCCTGTCAATCACATTACGATCGCCAGAACGATGAAAAAGCCGTGAGTAAAAATCCTAACTGCATAGCAAATTTACTTGGTGCAGTCGCAGTGCGGACATTGCGCATGCGCATTAAGCGGAAAATCGCTGCGATGCGAAGATTTTTACCGAGCGAACAACTCGGAATGAGGGCCCATATCCTTACAACAGGAGAGACTCCCCTTCATTTTAATGAGGCACGGCTCATCGTGCTTGCGAAGCCCGATAAGGATACCACCCTGGTAGGGTCATACCGCCCTATCTCACTCCTCAACCAGGATTTTAAAATCTTAACTAAAATAATGGCTAACAGATTGCAGACTTGCTTGCCCCGCCTGATTTCACCTGCGCAGATGGGGTTTGTCAAGGGTAGACAATCCACCCAGGGAATAAGAGCGGCCTTAGCTGCAATATCTCACACTCATCTCAGTCAAGCCAAAAGTAATATTATTATAAATCTAGATGCAGAAAAGGCGTTTGATAAGATTGCCTGGCCTCATCTGACTAGAGTACTTGCCCACCAACGCTTTGGCACGTTGTTCTGTAACTTAGTGCGGACCATATACACTAACCCTGTAGCGCAAGTTTTAGTTAACAATGTGACATCTGCCCCTTTCACGCTGGAAAAAGGCACCAGACAAGGATGGCCTTTATCTCCCCTTCTTTTTAATTTGGCGTTAGAGCCCCTTATAAGATATATTCTGTTGCATAGGGATTACAGGGGCATTGCAGTGGGCACTCAGGAACTGAAGGTGGTGGCGTTCGCTGATGACCTTCTCCTTTTTATGTCCGATCCTCACCTTTCGATTCCACGGTTGATTACCGCGATTGACCGCTTTTCTTCTTTCGCAGGATTTTCTATTAATTATGGGAAGTCAGAGGCATTGGCCATGTTTGGACAGGCGAGAATGGGATGGGGGGATACATTTCCTTTTAAATGGGTGACTGCTTATATAACCTTTCTAGGAGTGGCGCTCCCCTCTCATCCCTCTCATTTATACCGATACAATATTACCCCAGTCTTGCTTAAGATAAAAACTGAGCTTGGCCTTTGGCAGGCCCTCCCTATTAACTTGCTGGGGCGCTGCAACCTGTTCAAGATGGCCAGCTTCCCAAAGCGTCTCTATATCTTACAGATGACTCCTTTATTATTATCTAGTCCGGATCTATCCTCACTAAATGCCTCCATTACCAAATTTATCTGGTCTGGCATGCGACCCTGGATCAGTATGAAGAAACTATCCCAAACGATATCCAGAGGTGGCGTTAACCTACCTAATATCAAACAATACAACCTTGCTTGTCTCCTCCGCATTGCTATGGATTGGCTTGGCGATAACAACTACTACACGGATTCCATTCTGGACTCTCAATTCTGCGTTCCTCTATCCCTCAGTTATCTTCTCCATGCCCGGTCTTCCAAATTGACCTTGAATATAACTGATAATCTATTGCTATTTCCTATTATACAAGCGTAGAGAATGGCGAGGAAACCTCTTAAGCTTCAATGTTTTTATTCACTTTCGCTACCCCTAGTCGGCAACCTGGAGTTTCAGGAGGGGAGGGCCTTGAGACCCTTCACTACCTGGCATTCTTCTGGTGTACGCAACCTACGCGACTTACTTAATACATCCCGCCTCCCACTATCCTTTGCAGAAGCGAAGGATAAATATGACTTACACCCTCGACAGGAGTTTTCTTACTTTCAGGCAATCCACTACCTTAAAACTGTTTTGCCCAAACTGACAGATCATGACTTTCTTGATCCCCTTACCACACTTCTCCACTCTGGTTTCTACTCCATCTCGACTATATATGCACGTATCCGCACAGAAATTGACCCAGACACGGATCTTCCGGAACTCTCCCAATGGTCCTCCCATATTCCATCGGTCACCCCTGACTCCCTCTTAAACCATTTTCAGTTAACTCTGAAGCTTATTCCAGCTAGCTCATATCAAGAAATTGCCTATAAAATGCTTCATAGAGCTTATATCTCACCTAAACGCTGTCATCTAATGGACATCTCGGAAGAGGCGAGATGTACTAAATGTTTAACAGATGGGGCGCATCTTCTACATTGTTTTTGGGATTGTGGTTCGGTAAAAAAGTTTTGGCATGAGGTACATCGATATGGCACTGCGACCCTCGGCATATCTTTTCATTGTACTATATCCTGGGCACTGTTTGGCTATTTAGCGGACCAGACGGACATCCCTAGCACCAATAAAAAACTTCTTGTGATGGTTAGCAGGAAAGCAATCCTACAACAGTGGATTCATAACTCTGTTCCCACTCTCTCAATGGTGACATCTAGATTATTTTTTTTATTTACCATGGACTGGCTGGAGGCATCTATCCATAAGGAAATACTCACTCCAACTCTATTCCAATGTTGGGATAACTACATTCAGACACTCCCCGTACACACTAAACAGGCAATTCAAAACTGCTTCCAATATACTTCATGGTATTTACTTCACAGTATAGACCATCCAAACCCCTTGGGCCTTTGATTACTATACCTTCATACTTCTTCTTTAGTTTTCTTTCTGCTTCTCTCTATGCTGCTTGGGAGATTGATCTCCTAGATTTGGAGATGTCTCTGTGGATGGATCGACGGCCCGTGACTTCTGGCAGGTTTTAAATATTTTCAGTTTTATCTTATTTTATTTTAGTTATTGTGTTTATATCTGGAGAAATTGATGCAATGTATCTGTACTGGTGAAAATTATCACTCTATATGTTGTTTCTCTTTTTCTTCTTATATTGTACTCATAAATTCTATTCTCCGCTATTATCTGTTACACACACGTTCTTTTTATTGGAATGTTTAAATGTTTTACTTGTGGAAAATTTTGAAAATGTGTTTCTGATTTCTCCTTGTTCTATTATGAGACTGAATATTCCATATCCTACTGTCCTCTGGTAGGACAACCCTATGTTCGCACTGTTATACCTTACTATTTCAATATTCTCTGTCTCTAATTGCAATATTTTCATTTTTGTAATGTGAGAAGTCGGAATAAAAATATAAAAAAAAAAAAAAAAAGAAAACATACAGGTTTGGGTCTAGATGATGATAGCAGTGCCGTAACTAGACATTTTAGCGCTGTGTGCAAAAAGCAACATCGGCGCCCCCCCCCCCCCAAATAAAAATCTGGGCCAATGCGCGCCGCAGGCAGGCACCAAAAATATAAGGGCGTGGCTTCTTGGTGAAGGGGCGTGGCCACATAGCTCCCTTTTACACAGTATGGCAGGTAGAGCTCCCTTTTACACAGTATGGCAGGTAGAGTCCCCTATTTCACATTGGCAGGCAGAGTCCCCCTTTTACACAGTATGGCACGTAGTGTCCTCCTTTTTACACAGTACGACATGTAGAGTTCCCCTTGTACACATTACGGCAGGCAGTCCCCCTTTTACACATTACGGCAACAGAGCCCCCTTTTTTGTACACATTAGGCAGGGAGAGTGTGTGTGTCTGAGAGAGAGAGAGAGAAAGAAAGAGTGTGTGTTGTCACCTGTGAAGACGATCCGGGATCAGGCGCTGACACTTATATACGGGTGCTCTCTCTCCATTGCTGCGGCGACTCTCACAGGTGGAATTACCACACAACGCCAGCTCGTATATGGGAGCTGCGCCTACAATAACACTCCCTCTCCAGTGCAGAGGCTCCTACGGGTAGAATTACCACACACAGTGTCAGCTCTCCATTGCACAGGTGTGGCGGCTCTCACAAGCGGAATTACCGCACAGGGGCCTCTGTAACACCAACTGCCTCCTGTGGCACCGCTCCCCGTCCCTTACAGAGGTGCCAGGGTCTGGCACTCCCAATTCAAATCCACTGCTTCGCCAGTGTCTTCACTATAAGATAGCATGCAACAAATAGAGGTGCGGCACTCAGACTTTTCTTCAATAAAGCACAGCAGCCGAGATTAGATTATCATTTATTTTGATAATCTAATCTAGGCTGCTGTGCTTTATTGAAGAAAAATCTGAGTGCCACACCTCTGCATATATATATATATATATATATATATATATATATATATATACACACATATATATATATATATATATATATATATACACACATATATATATATATATATATATACATATATATATACACACACACATATATATATATATACATATATACACTCATATATATATATATATATATATCTTCCAAATCACCCGGCACTCACTGATAGGCGTCTGTTTTTACTTGCTTGGGGTGCCCTCCATGAGGAAATCTCCAATGCACAAAGCGAAATGGCGGCACTCCCAGACTTTCTTTGGTAGAAAAATCAGTGTTTTATTTCAACGTTTCGGGAACCTGTCCCGTCGTCAGGATAACAAATATAATGTGCAAACATACAAATATATACCCCCCTATGCAAACCCAGTGATTACCTGAGACGATTCCGCTGTGCGTCTGCTTCCCGCTTCCGTCCCGGTGCTCGTGCTGCCTCAACGCCGCTCCGATGCGCCGGTGACGTCATAGGGTCGCGTCCGCCAGCGGAAATCGAAGTTCTGTGTATAATTGCCATAGCAACATTACGTGTTCTTGCTACAATTAAAAACATAATAACAAACTTATTTGTGACTCATATTAACACATAAGGGCAAAAAGTAACACTCCAATATAACACATAAATATTATTTTTTCTATTTTTTTAAAATATTTTTTATATAATGCAACATCGGTCAAGTGGCAATGCATCATGGAGGATACTCTTGTCAAAAACCTTTCTGGAAACTATGCCTCTTATTTATGATAACTTGACTCGCTTAGTGCTAACTTATTTACTAAATTTAAAACTTGTAATACCACAGAAATTTTTATGTATCAAAGGCTGCAAGGCTCATAAAAAGCATTGTAATCCTAATTTTTCATTGAGACCTTTGGGTGCCAATGCGTCCAACTGGAATATCCATCTGCTCTCCAAGCGTAGGAGTTTTTGACCCCTGTTGCCACCTCGTATATCATATGGTATATGGTCTATTATTTTAGACCTGATACTGGCAATACTATGTTTCGCTTGGAGGCAGTGGCGTGCCATAGGTTGGTCACTATGACCCGTCTCTAATGCTGTTCTAATAGCAAATCTGTGAAGCGCCATGCGCTCCTTGAATTGACGTTGCCCACGTAGATAAGTCCACATGGGCAAGACAGAACATAAACCACATACTTGGTCGTACACGTCAAGGGATAATTGATTTGTGTATTTCTTCCCCGAATAGGGGTGGGTGAAGGAATTGCCAGTGGTCATAGATCGACAAGTTACACAGCCCAGACACCTATAACATCCTGGTTTATGTGTCAAAAAATGTTCTTTTTTTGTTTGATGTAACTTAGTTGTGTCTCTTTTTATCAATCTATCAGCCAAATGTATCCCCCTAGTATAGCTAGGCATGATCTTACTATCCCTTAATAATGGGAGATCTTTGTCTGTATTAATTAAGGGCCAGTACCGTTTAACCAGTTTTTGCGTTGTCCCACTAAAATCTGTATACCTATTGACCCAGGGAATTATTTTATCTGACAAACCTGATGTTGCTTTTGATTTGAGGGTTTCTTCTCTAGGTATTTTAAGGACTTTTTCTTTAATCTGTTGAAGGGTGGTTCTATCATAACCTCTTTCCTCAAATTTTTCCACCATTTTAGTTCGATCTGTCTCAGTATGATCAGGGTCACTAGTAATTCTCCTCACTCTCAACATTTGAGAGTAAGGTAATCCCTTTCTGGCCGGTAGAGGGTGATGACTGTCGTGTCAGAGTATGGAATTTCTATCGGTCTCCTTCACATAAATGGATGTCTTTAAACCTAGAGGCGAAAGCTGGATATTTACATCCAGAAAATGTATTTTCTCATCACTAACCTCATACGTTAATTGTACTGGATGTTTTGTAGCATTATGGGAATCTATTAGCTGTAATAATGATTCCTTAGGGCCAGACCATACAATTAACAAGTCATCTATGAATCTCTGATATAATTTCAAATTTTCAATAACTTGGGGATTACTATAGAAGATATTCTTCTCTACCATGATCATATAGGCATTCGCGTACGATGGGGCCACGTTGGACCCCATCGCACAGCCTGCCTTTTGTAAATAATATTTACCCCTATAGATGAAATAATTTCTAGTAAGGATCAATGTGAGCAATTCAACAAACAACTCTACGGGCGGTCCCTTGTATGCTGGGTTGTCTGTAATTAATTGTCTAACAGCCTCTATGCCATTACTGTGTGGTATACAGGTATAGAGACTGTTGACGTCTGCACTACACAGTGTTATCCCAGTTGGTAAATGATCCATTTCACCTAATTTAATCAACAAATCCGTTGTATCCTTCAAATAAGAAGCTGTGGTTTGTATGCATGGATTCAACAAACTATCTAGGTAAATTGACGTGGGTTGAAATAAAGATCCCCGGGCAGATATTATAGGTCTACCCGGGGGCCTTTCCACATTTTTATGTACTTTTGGTACAGTGTAGAATAATGGAGTCACTGGGAATTCCACCATTAGTGCTTGTCTCAATTCTGTTGTTATGAATCCCTCCTTCTCGGCTTTAAGTAATACTGAGTCCAGTTCACTTTTGTAGTTCGACGTTGGATCACACTCTAGTTCTTGATATGTGGTACTGTCGTTGAGTTGTCGCATGCATTCTGTGTCATATGATGTCAAGTCTTGCACAACTACTGAACCTCCCTTGTCCGCTTTACGTATAACTATGTCCCTTCTTTCACTTAGATCCTTGATGGCTCCCAGTTCCTCTTTAGTTATGTTGTTCTTGTAGGGTTTCATGTATGGATTTTTCGACCCTTGCTGTTCCATAATTCTTGAAAAACTCTTTATTGAAGAATTGTAGCTAATTGGTTCAAATTTAGAGCGTGGTAATATACGTTTTAACTGTTGTGGGACTCCATCATCCTTGTTATGTCTTAATGGTTGGTCGTTATTTTCCTTACCAAAATGTTCCTTGATTTTGAGAGTTCTTGTTAATTTGTACATGTCTATTTTCCACTGGAATGGATCATGCTTAGTGGTAGGGACAAAGGTAAGACCTTTCGATAAAACTCGCTTCTCTAAAGACAAGGGGGTGGAAGAGCAATTAAAGACCACATTTACTTCCTTCGCGGAGGTTTTTTGGCGTTGCTGCCTCGAGTTTTGCCCGCCCCGCCGCGTCCTCTTCCTGTGGGATTTTTTATTGCTGCCCTCGTAGTTACCCCTAAAGGGTGTGATGCTTCTGTGGATGTGTTAGGTCTCTGTTCAATTTCACTTTGGGATGTACTCGAATCCTCCCGGAATTTATGCAATTGTGCTCGTCTTCTTTGTTTAAAGGTACCCCTTCCCTTTCCTGTGGAATTGGTGGTGTTTGTCCACGCATAAACTTGATGTGTTGAATAATCTTGCCGTACTTTAATCAATTTTTCTTTTTTAAATTTTATAAGATCTTTTTTATATTGCTCCACCTGGGTCGACAATTGTTCCAACCAATTATGACTTGTATCAGCTGTAAGGGCTGGATTATTCTTAATTTCAAACTGTGCAATTTTTTCCTTTACTGCATTCAATTCCTTAGTGGATTCCTCCACTACTAGTAATATCAAGTCCATGGAACATTTGTTTAATATCACGATCCACTTGCGACAAAATGGAACGCTATACCGGCCAATGGTGGGCATGTTTCGAATACGAAACCCTCGGGGGATGAGTTTCTCCCTGTAATATTCTGATAAAGTTAGTCCATGGTAGTAATAATCAAGCTCACGTTGTTTCATACGTAGTATTTCTTTAAATAGATCTTCATTAGGTATTTCGCCCGTATGTCCTCACTGAACTTGCCTTTAAAAAGGATATTTTCAGCCTCTGAATCTGTGAAGCTGAATTGTTCCTGTGTATCCATGACTAATAATTCCTGTGTCACTCCCGCTTCTGGGCCCGCCTGCTGCGACATAATGGCTATTTAATTAAGCCTGTCGTGCGGTTTACTTGATATTATCATACACTGGAAGAGGCTGTAATAATGTCCCAATGTTGCTGTTATATTAGCATGGGTGGAACTGTGCCTTTAAGTTAGTTATTATGTTTTTAATTGTAGCAAGAACACGTAATGTTGCTATGGCAACTATACACAGAACTTCGATTTCCGCTGGCGGACGCGACCCTATGACGTCACCGGCGCATCGGAGCGGCGTTGAGGCAGCATGAGCACCGGGACGGAAGCGGGAAGCAGACGCACAGCGGAATCGTCTCAGGTAATCACTGGGTTTGCATAGGGGGGCATATATTTGTATGTTTGCACATTATATTTGTTATCCTGACGACGGGACAGGTTCCCGAAACGTTGAAATAAAACACTGATTTTTCTATCAAAGAAAGACTGGGAGTGCCGCCATTTCGCTTTGTGTATGTGTGTGTATATATATATATATATATATATATATATATATATATAGATAGATTTCTAGATGGAACGGCACTCAGAGGCTTTCTTTTGCAGCAATAGTGTATTAAAAATTTCAATAATACATCAATTCATTATCGATGTATTATTGAAATTTTTAATACACTATTGCTGCAAAAGAAAGCCTCTGAGTGCCGTTCCATCTAGAAATCTACATCAGCGGTGAATACCGTTTCCGGATCAGGACACCGGGGTAATTGAACTATTTATTGAGTGCCGGACCCAGCTTTACTATATATATATATATATATATATATGACAATACAAGGCCAGTGACTTAAATAGGATACCCCCAAACCCATTTTTGCCTTCAATCAAGAATGGTAGAGGCATGATAGAATTTTATGACAAGTACTGATCATGCTCAATTTACTTTTGTTAGCTGTAAGTGAATGCAAAAGGGGTCAAAGGAGTGTCCTCCATTGACACTTCTCCAGCCCAACTGTGTGATACAGTTTACCTGGTAAAAGTCATCAGTGAGACGCACACTGTATAAAAAGGGAAAGCATCTCTTCAAATATTGTTGCAGCTTGTGTGAGTGCCGGCATTACTCTCCCCGCAGCGGCAACTTGGCAGTGGCAGGCAGAGACCCGGGAGCTGGCGGCTGTGGCAGCGCTCCCGAGTCACTTGCATAGGCGGTGGCGAAGGCGGAAGACCGGCTGTAGCGCTGGCGGGACTCGGAGTGACTGTCCTTGCCGGAAGACAGGCTGTAGCGCTGGCGGGACTCGGAGTGACTGTCCTTGCCGGAAGAGAAGACAGGCTGTAGCGCTGGAGGGACTCTGAGTGACTGCCCTTGCAGAGGTGGCACGGAAGTCAGGAAGTGGCAGGAGACAGGCTGCAGCGCCGTGAGGACACACGGTTTAATGACTGGCGGCAGCAGCCGTACGGGGGGTGGATGCCGATGGTGCGCCTTCAGTGCATTTGCGCTGTGGGCTAGGCACCATCGGCACACAGGTAGTTACGGCTCTGGATGATAGTCCTTGTGTACTGGTTCTCAGCTGTGTGCCAAGGCACCCTGGGATGCCTCAGATACTTGCAGACAGAAGGCGTTGTTGAAGAAGGGCATTCCTTCAGCTGCAATTCCCACCATGCTTCGAGCCAGGAAGTAAGTAACTTCCAAGCATTATTACAGAATTTGGAAGGCATATGTCACGTTTTTTTAGACTGGGACGCCTCCTCCATTTCCTTCAGGTGGGTTTGGACGGAGGATTGCATCTGGGTTCGCTGAAGGTACAGGTTTTTTAGTGTATTTTCAGAGACGTTTTGGCTTCCCTTCTGATGTCCAGACTTTTCTGCAGGAAGTTCTGAGGCTACAGCCTCCTTTTGTTCCACCTACTGCTCCCTGGGATTTAAACTTCGTTTTGGAGTTCCTTCAATCTTCTTTGTTTGAGCCCTTGAAAATGACGGACTTGAAGTACTTGTTCTGGAAGACCGTTCTCCTCCTCTCCTTGGCATTGGCTAGACGAGTTTCAGAGTTGGGAGCTCTATTGTGCCGTTCTCCTTATTTGGTTTTTCATGAAGACTGAGTGGAGCTGCGTACCCGGTTGGCTTTTCTGCCGAAGGTAGTCTCTGCTTTTTACATCAACCAGCCTATTGTTGTGCCCGTCCTGCAGGGGGACTCTCCATCCTTTTGTACTGTGGATGTGGTCCGGGTTCTACTGTACGCATTTATGTTAGCAGTACAACCGGATTACGGAAATCTGACTCGCTTTTTGTTTTGTACAATGCTCACAAGCAAGGTTGACCTGCTTCCAAGCAGACTCTTGGACCTGGATTAAGCTTACCATTCGTAAGGCTTATATGTCGTCCTCCCGTCCTCTGCCGTCTTCTATTTCGTCTCATTCCACTCGTTCGGTGGGATCTTCTTGGGTGGCTGCCCGAGGGGTTTCCGCTTTAAATTGTGTCGTGCTGCTACCTGGTCGGATCAAAATACCTTCATCAAGTTTTACCAGTTCGACACCTTTGCCACATCAGAGTCTCCGTTTGGACATACTGTATTACAGGGTTCACAGCGCACTCCCACCTGTGATGGGAGCTCTGTGATGTCCCCACTGTACACCAGCATCCCAGTGTCCCCTATGGATGACAGAGAAAATGGGATTTTGGTACTTACCAGATAAATCCTTGTCTTGGAGTTCATAGGGGACACTGGGTGCAGTGACCACCCTGCACTGTTCACAAGTGTTTTTTCTGCAATTTGGATTTTCCAGTTATCGTTGTGTGTTTGGTTGGTGGTGACAGTTGTCTCTGTATTTTCTGTTATCTGTTCTTATTGTTCTACTCCTCTTCTCGAATGTTTCAGTCTCTCTTCGGGCACAGTTTTCTTAACTGGACTGATGGGAGGGGAATAGAGGGGAGGAGCCAGCCACACAGAAAAATGTTAAATGCACCTGGCTCCAAGGACCCCGTCTATACCCCACTGTAAACAAGCATCCCAGTGTCCCCTATGGACTCCGAGAAAAGGATTTGCCTGGTAAGTATCAAAATCTAAAAAAATTTGACCTCCTAAAGATCACTCTCTTTGTGTCTCCCAGTACTGGAGCTAATATTTTATCATGTCTCGGCATGGACATGTTCTTTTCCACAATATTTTTAATTTGCCATGCTGCTAAGTTACTGTATATTGCGTAAAAAAGGAAATTGTTTTATCCTTTTTTTCCCCCACATATTTTAAACCCCATTTCATATTGTCAGTCAAGATTGCTCCTCCATCCATTTCCATGACTTCTGCGAGTGCTTTATTCAAAAGTAGAGATGAGCGGGTTCCGATTTACTCGGTTCTTAATGCCAGTTCAGATTTTCCTGATTTTTCTTATTGGCTACCCAAAACACGTGACATCTGAGAGCCAATAAGAAGATCCGGGTAAATACGAGTAATTCCTAGTAAAACCGAACCCGCTAATTTATCTTCAAAAGTATATTTTGGTAGCGTTGTTCTACTTATATTTGGTTTTTAGAATTGTTTAATAATGTGTAAGATTCTGTTTTAAATAAGTATTTACCTTAGACCACAGGTTCTCAAACTCGGTCCTCAGGACCCCACACAGTGCATGTTTTGCAGGTCTCCTCACAGAATCGCAAGTGAAATAATCAGTTTCACCTGTGGACCTTTTAAAATGTGTCAGTGAGTAATTAATACACCTGTGCACCTGCTGGGTTACCTGCAAAACGAGCACTGTGTGGGGTCCTGAGGACCGAGTTTGAGAACCTATGCCTTAGACTAATCCGAGAAAAAATGGGTTAATACAAGCTAATATAATTGGAACCCACTTGATATAAAAAGGAGTCCGGACCAATGGGCATTTACTTCTGAGGAAACAGCCCCTGGTTAGAGGCTGAGAAACGCATCAAGCCATGCCCACTGGAAGACGAGCTCTAAGTTTGTAGACACTATTTGAAATCCTTGAGCTTTGGATAAGCGGGGACACGAGCCAGCGTGCTCCCAACACTCCACACGCCTCAGCGCTGTATGACAGCAGGGACAGCCAATCACGGCAGGAGCTGATCCAGCCACTCCAGCTAGCGCTGAATGCAAAGTGCGGTTGAGAACCAGCCTGGACGCAGATCATTCTAATAACCCTGAGACAGTGGCGGAACTACCGCCAGTGCAACCAGTGTGTTGCACTGGGACCCGCCACTGTCTAGGGGGCCAAAGCAGCGCGGCATGTAATGAGTCAAATTGACTCATTACATGCCGCTGTGTGCTGCGGGCAACTGCCGCCCGCAGCACACAGCCGCCGCCGAGGACAGGAGAGGAGCAGCGGCTACGGGGGTGAAGGAGGAGGAGGGAGGTGGAGGAGGGAGCCGCAGCAGCGCATTGTAATTGGTAGAGGCGTGCTGCTGTCCCTTTCCTTCCCCATAGGCTGTCCTCCGCCGCTGTGAATGCTGGGAAGCGCATCCCAGCATTTACAGCGGCGGAGGACAGTCAATGGCGAAGGAAAGGGACAGCAGCAGCGCCTCCACCAATAACACAGCGCTGCTGCTGCTCCCTCCTCCACCTTCTCTCCTGCCCGGGATCATCATCTGCCAGAAGCTGCATGAGGAGCCTGAGCCAGCGGAGACTGTAAGTATAATTTTCTTTTCTTTCTTTCTTTCTTTCTTTCTTTCTTTCTTTCTTTCTTTCTTTCTTTCTTTCTTTCTTTCTTTCTTTCTTTCTTTCTTGTCTGCCTCAATGTGTAAAAAGGGGGTCACTGTCTGCCATAATGTGTAAAAAGGGGGTCACTGTCTGCCGTAATGTGTAAAAAATGGGACGCTGTCTGCCGTAATGTGTAAAAAGGGGACGCTGTCTGCCGTAATGTGTAAAAAGGGGACGCTGTCTGCCGTAATGTGTAAAAAGGGGACGCTGTGGTACTATTTTGTGACCACACCCCTTCCCCGCAAAGCCATGCCCCTATATTTTTTGGCGCGCCCCCCTGTTTTACATGAAGGTGGGGGGGCTCTGATGCCGTTTCTTGCACACAGTGATGGCACTGTTGCTAGGTATCCATGTCTCTGGCCCTGAGCAGGTCTCCCTCACCAGATCCTCTCCAGGGGTGAGGGGGTGGACTTGGTTGGGATGGGGGGGCCCAAAGCATTTTGTCGCACCTGGGCCCACCGCTCGCTAGTTCCGACACTGCCCTGAGAACCAGTTAAGTTTCCGATATATTTACTAATATAAGGTGCACCTTGAAAACAAGGCAGAGTGCCCTGACGGTGAACTGCTGAGATATTTTTGGAAGTTTGAATAATTGAGTACAGTATCAAAGCTCCTGCGGATAAGTGCTTGAATGAAACCCCTGCTGTGAGAAATATCTCTATGAAAGTTGTAACACATTTCCTAAAAACAGCTACTATTGACCAAAGCCCTGCTGCACTAAAGGTGCATACATACGGTTAGATTTGGCAAACGATCCAATATCGTTAACGATTTCCAGGACAAACGATTTGGTGTCAAAGAGTGAATGATTGGACAAACGATCGATCTTTAACGATTATCGTTTACACATAAATACACAAGATTGATCTTGTCTTAAATAAAGGATGTGGCTGAAGTAGAGGATATAAAAAGTGCCTACCATTTTAGCACTGCATAAACAATGCTGACCAGGGTCTGGGGGGGGGACATTCACCACTGTGCAGAAGCATATAGGGAGTGGCATGAGGGGGACAGTGTGCAGAGACCAGGGGGACACTGCATAAACAATGCTGGCCAGAGTCTGGGGGGCATTCATCACTGTGCAGAAGCATATAGGGAGTAGCATGAGGGACACAGAGTCATGGGGGACACTGCATAAACAATGCTGGCCAGCATCTGGGGGGGCATTCATCACTGTGCAGAAGCATATAGGGAGTGGCATGAGGGGGACAGTGTGCAGTCATGGGGGACACAGCATAAACAATGCTGGCCAGTGTCTGGGGGGGACATTCACCACTGTGCAGAAGCATATAGGGAGTGGCATGAGGGGGACAGTGTGCAGAGACTAGGGGGACACTGCATAAACAATGCTGGCCAGAGTCTGGGGGGCATTCATCACTGTGCAGAAGCATATAGGTAGTGGCATGAGGGACACAGAGTCATGGGGGACACTGCATAAACAATGCTGGCCAGTGTCTGGGGGGGCATTCATCACTGTGCAGAAGCATATAGGGAGTGGCATGAGGGGGACAGTGTGCAGAGACAAGGGGGACACTGCATAAACAATGCTGGCCAGAGTCTGAGGGGCATTCATCACTGTGCAGAAGCATATAGGGAGTGGCATGAGGGACACAGAGTCATGGGGAACACTGCATAAACAATGCTGGCCAGTGTCTGGGGGGGGGGGGGGGGGGGGGCGTTCATCACTGTGCAGAAGCATATAGGGAGTGGCATGAGGGGGACAGTGTGCAGTCATGGGGGACACGGCACAAACAATGCTGGCCAGTGTCTGGGGGGGACATTCACCACTGTGCAGAAGCATATAGGGAGAGGCATGAGGGGGACAGTGTGCAGAGACAATGGGGACACGGCATAAACAATGCTGGACAGTGTCTGGGGGACTTTACACAGGTATGGGACACATTGGTGGACAGTGAAAAATACATTGCTGCAAGGTGTATGAATACATGGGTGGCCAGCAGCCTTTCAGCAACATGTACTTACATGCTGCTTATAGAAACTATGAAAACAAAACAGATGAACTGCTGTCTGTGTCTCTTCTCCGTCCAGCCTGGCACAGAATGAGGAAATGCTGGTGGTGAGTGGTTAGCCAGTCGTTCAGCTTTCACCAAATCGTTCATCGTGCATACACACGAAACGATTTGAACATAATGCAAAAGATTGGTCTATGGTCTTTCTGCATGCAAATCTGTCCATGTGTATGCACCATAACGTTTAAGCTTGAGATTATAATTGATGAACTGTTACGAATCAGCTGCATCTGCCTGTTTAATAGAAGGAATCACTAATGTTGTTCTAGTTCTATCATCTGGGTCCACTCTCATTTGGCTAAAAAAAAATCAGCATTTATATTCTGTGTTGAATGTAATGTTATGTAATATATTTTATTGTTGCCAATGAATGGTCTTAAAGTGTCTTAATATGATTTTATAAGGTCTAATAATTACCTATTGCAAATAGACAGCGCTCCTGATTTATATAGTTCCCTGCTAAAGCTATCTCCGCCAGGAGCGCTCTGAGGCTGCATTTCTAAGAGGCAGACTCTTGTGTTCAAACATTCTCTTGTGATGTTCCCTTTTGAAATCTGTGTTTTGTTTGGACTGGCATTGGATAAGGCAATTAAGCAGGCCACTTGGTGGTAAGAGTACTTCCCTCCTGGTGTCTGGCCAAAAATCCAAGTGACCACAGTTCTTTCTTTGGGGGTGACAACTAAAAGGCAGACTTCTGAGGAAGGACCAAACGGGTCCGAAACGCGTTAAGCAGGTGGTGCTAGCCTCTGTCTGGACTGTGGGTGGACTGATCTTGATACTTCAACTTCCTGTGTACTGCTGTGGTGTCCGGGACCTCCAGTGCTTCCCATTGTGCCATTCTGGGAGGGTAACTAGAAGATATCAGATACCAGCACCCCTTTCTATCCACTTGCAGTGGTTATATGCTTGTTTTTTTATGAATCTTGTGAGTGTTCTATGTAAAATAAATTCGTTGTCCCTGTCAAATTGATCTGCACTATGACTTCTTCTTCTTTATTGAGAGAAAGAATTACTTTACATCATTGAGTCTGTGTGGACAAGGGATTCCAGAACACTGAATACATAGAACCAAGATTTCACTCCTGTCTTTCCATAAGGACGCTTATGTAAGGATTTGTTCATGGTGTTTGCGCCTACTTTTAACTCTTCTGTTTATGCCATTTCTACTTTTGGAATTTTGTGTGAAGGTTCCATTGTTTATTAGTGGGCTGCATATGCATCTGAGGCAGCGCATTTGTACAATAATTTCTTTGTAAGCTGTCAGTTTACCGACAACAGCATCCTGGCAAGTGCTATGGGTGTCGTGAACACCCACAAGTGGGAATAGCCCCTGTGAGCCGGGATTCCGAATGTCGGTATTGTCACCTATCGGGATTTCAGCATTGGTATTCTGACCGCCAGGCCCCGACTGCTGACAAATTACCTGCATCCCTTCCCACTCCTTTATATAGTTAGCACCTAGGACACTTTGAGGTTTACATACAAAGTGTTGGGTTGTACAACTCAGTGCTTCTGATCATGTTTTTCCATATATTTAAAAGGGCAATGCTTTTACTAGCCATTTCTTGCAAGTAAAAGCATTGCCATTTTAAATATTGAACATAAACACAATCAGAAGCGCCAGGTTTTAAACCAAATGCATTCCTATGGCAACATCTCTGGACTAGTTATTAATGCAGGTAAATCAGTTGGGATAATGTTAAGCCCTGGACACTCAACCTCCCCCAGTGGAGTGAGTTGGTTCCAACACTATGGGCTGCTTGGGAACCCTGCCAATCTCTATACACTTAAAATATCTTGACTAGTCATAAACATTGCTAATACGATTAAAGGATGGGATCATCTTACCCTTCATTAAGATGGTCACCTTTCCTAGACTGTTATATCTGTTCTAACATTTATGTACAAAAAAAGTTGTAAAATTGATTAACACACAATTAAGCAATTTTATTTGGCATGGAGGGAGGATTCACATTAGTCTTTTGAAACTGTATCAATGCAGACCAAAAGGGTTTTAATTTTGCCAATATAGAGCGATATAACTATGTGGCGCAGTTTAATTGATTGTATATAAATACCACCCATGCAGCCAAACACCTCAGTAGAATTACAATTCTTAGACAATGTCCTCATTCTTTCCTTTTCTCAGCCAACCACTAGGGGACACTGAAACATGCTGACACTGGAGTTTAGACAGGTAACTATAGGAAGTCTGGCACTTTACATTTCTTAAGAAGTGATACAGCTCCTTCCCCTCTATCCCTCATCAGCCCTCAGTTTTAGAAATGTGCCAAGGGAGCCAGTCACGCTTGGCTGAGCTCCAGCCTGGATAGATTTTATTTGATTTTTTTATTAATTCCTTTTCTCTTTGCCTCAAGAATACCCTCACCCACTTATATAAGAAGTGGGGTCTGGGTCTCTGGCTTTCCTTGGTGCGCAGGTAGAAGGGATAACAGCACTTGTAAGAGATGTGCTGCTACCAACACAAGCCAGCCGTGGTCCTGAGGAGTCATTGTGGTGAGTACTTCTCCGCAGTGGAGGGCACACATGGTAAGCAGAGCAGCATACCTCCCTCTCTCCCTACAGCGCAAAAAGTTAGAGGCACCATACAGTGAGCCGCGGTAAGCGCGGTCTCACAAGGAGGCCACTGAGCGAGAGGGACTAGTCAGCGCTGCACTGTAATATGGGAGCCATGTTAAGCGCAGGCTCACATAGCTGTCCCTTGCCTTCCAGGCACCATGTTGGGTCCCTGCAAGCTTGCATTTGGGGGGGGGGGGCGGAGCAATGGTACAGTTCACCTGCTTGTTTAAATATCTTTATCTGTATAGGGGAGTTATAATTTCGATCACACAGCCATTCGCAAGCTGAGTACAGGAAGAGGCAATTTGTGGGTGGTAACGGACCGGTTTTTGGAAGTGTCAGTGAAAACGCAGGAGTTCCCAAGCGTTTTCTGGATGGGTGTTTGACGTTAGCTCCGGCTCCAATCAGCCTGTTCTTTTCGCAACGTAGGAGTAAGTCCTGGGCTGCGCACAGACTGCACGCACTGGAAAAACCATTCAATGGTGAGTGAGGAGTGAATGGATTTGCAGCTGTCCACTGTTATCAATGGTAAGCTCTTACCATAACGTCTATTTCTCTGGCTGGGTCCACAGGATAACATTGGGATTCCCAAAGCCAATCTTAGTGGTGGGGACCCTCCTGATTACACAGGAGGACCTTTCGCCCGAAGTCTGCGTCATGAGAGGCAAAAGTATCCAAGGCATAATGTCTAATGAATGTGTTTATGGAAGACCATGTGGCTGCCCTACAAATCTGTTCTGCTGAAGCACCCTGTTGTGGTGCCCATGAAGGACCTACCTTACGAGTAGAGTGTGCAGAGACATTAGCCGGAGTAGGGAGATCTGCATGAGAATAAGCTTCTGATATTACCATTCGGAGCCATCTCGCCAGCGTCCGTTTACTAGCAGGCCATCCTCTTCTATGAAATCCATAGAGGATGAAGAGAGAATCTGTTTTCCTGATGGCACTAGTACGATTTATGTAGATCCTTAAAGCTCGGACTACGTCCAGCGATGCTTCACCCGCAGATAGTCCCGATACCTGAAAAGCTGGGACTACAATCTCTTCATTCAGGTGAAACTTTGAAACCACCTTTGGAAGATAACCAGATCTCGTTCTGAGAACTGCTCTGTCTGGAAAAAAACTTAGGAAAGGAGACTTGCACGATAACGCTCCCAAATCTGACACTCTTCTGGCTGACGCCATTGCCAGTAGAAAAAGTACTTTAGCCGTTAACCATTTAAGATCTGCTCTCTTAAGTGGTTCAAACGGAGGACCCTGGAGGAATTTAAGAACTAAATTCAAATCCCAAGGAGCTGCAGGAGGAACAAATGGAGGTTGAATATGTACCACTCCCTGAAAGAAAGTACATACATCCTGTAAATCAGCAATCTTTCGCTGAAACCATACAGTTAATGCTGATACTTAAACTCTCAAGGAAGCCACTTTCAAACCTTTATCCAATCCTGCTTGAATGAAATCCAAAATCCTGGATACTTTAAAAGATCTTGGATTCAAATTTTTTCCAGTACACCAATGAATATAGGCTTGCCATATTCTATGATACACACGAGCTGAAGCAGGCTTTCTTGCTCTAAGCATAGTTTTGATTACTTGTTTTGAGAATCCTCTAGCTTCTAGGATAGAGGTTTCAACAGCCACGCCGTCAAAGACAGGCGATCCAGATGATTGTGA
This sequence comes from Pseudophryne corroboree, assembly GCF_028390025.1. Lineage (NCBI taxonomy): Eukaryota > Metazoa > Chordata > Amphibia > Anura > Myobatrachidae > Pseudophryne > Pseudophryne corroboree. Next base: position 445,856,259 of record NC_086447.1, read on the forward strand.
CAACAAGGACCCTGCATTAGCAGATCTGGACATTGAGGGAGCAATATTGGTGCATCCACGGACATCCTCAGAAGATCTGTGTACCAATGCCTTCTTGGCCAAGCTGGAGCTATTAGAATAATTGCTCCTTTTGCCTGCTTTATCTTTCTCACTACTCTGGGTAACAGAGATATTGGAGGGAACAGATATGCCAGCTGAAACCTCCATTCTACTGACAGTGCGTCTACCAGGACCGCTCCTGGGTCCCTTGTTCTTGATCCGTACCTCGGAACTTTGTTGTTTAGACGAGACGCCATAAGGTCTATCTCCGGTAGATCCCATCTGTTCACCAGTGTCTGAAATACTTCTGGGTGTAGTGCCCATTCGGTTTCCTGAATGGTGTGCCGACTGAGAAAATCCGCTTTTCAATTTAGTACACCCGGGACAAATACTGCTGACAATGCCGGGAGATGGAGTTCTGCCCATTTTAGAATGGGAGTTACTTCCTCCATCAGACTCTTGCTGTGAGTTCCTCCTTGATGATTGAGGTATGCTACTGCCGTCGCATTGTCTGAGCGGATCTGGACTGGTCTTCCTCGTAGATTGTCCTTTGCCTGGACTAGAGCCAAGTAAACAGCCCGTATCTCCAACAGATTTATCGGCAGGCGACTTTCCCTTGCGGTCCATTTTCCCTGGAACCATAGGCTTCCGAGTACCGCCCCCCAGCCTTGCAGGCTGGCATCTGTTGTCAGCACTTGCCACTCTTTTATCCAAAAGGGTCTCCCCTTGTTTAAATGGTCTGTCTGTAGCTACCACGCTAGAGACCTTTTTACATTTACTGGAATCTTTATCATCTGTTTCTTTATCGTTTGATGATTTCCGTTCCATTTGGTCAAAATCAGGTGCTGCAATGGTCTGGAGTGGAATTGCGCATATTCCACCATGTCGAAGGTTGATACCATCAGACCCAAAAGTCGCATTGCTGCATGGACTGACATTGTCTGGGCTTGCAACGCTTCCTGAGCCATGACCTGCACCTTGACTATCTTTTTCTCTGGTAAGAGAACTTTCTGTAGGTCTGAATCCAATATGGCCCCCAAATGAACCATCCGCTGTGACAGATTCAGAGACGACTTTTCCCAATTTATGAGCCACCCGTGTCTCTGTAAACAAACTATTGTCTGTTGAAGATGGCTCAAAAGTAAATCTTGCGAATGTGCTAAGATTAACAGGTCGTCGAGGTATGGGAATATTCTTATCCCCTGTTTGCGCAGACAAGCTGCCATAACCACCATAATTTTGATAAACACCCTGGGTGCTGTTGCTAGCCCGAAGGGCAAAGCTTGGAACTGAAAATGTTCCTGGAGGATGGCAAACCTGAGGTAACACTGATGAGACAGTGCTATAGGCACATGTAGGTAAGCATCCCGTACATCCAGAGATACCATGTAATCTCCCGGTTCCATAGCCAACATTATGAAGCGTAACATCTCCATGTGGAACCTTGGGATCCAAATGTATTTGTTCAACATTTTCAGATTGAGAATTGGTCGATATGACTCATTTGGCTTCTGGATTAGAAATAGATTGGAATAAAACACCTGTCCCCTTTGTGATGAAGGTACTGGGACAATCACACCTGACTGCAGTAATTTTTGGACTGCTTCTTGCAGGGCATTGGCCTTCGACGCTATACGAGACGGGCTGGTGCAAATAAAACTTTGAGGAGGCTGCCTCCTGAATGGGAACCCATACCCCTGAGATATACCACCTTCTGCACCCAAGCATCTGTTATTGACTGTTGCCATATGTGTGCAAAATGAAGGAGTCGGCCCGCAACCCTGGAATCCTCCAGGCGGAGGCCCGTCTCTTCAGGCTGATGGTTTCTGTTCAGGCTTGGAAGCTGGCTTTTTGCTAGCCCACTGCTTCCTACCCCTGGTTTTGAACTGGGGTTGCTTAGGCTCCTCTTTAGCTTTTGTTTTGCTTTGCCAACGAAAAGAGCGAAACTTTGGACCCTTGGACTTAGGGTTATAGGTAGCCGGAAATCTGACCTTCTTTGATTCAGCCTCTGATTTTAGGATATCAGATAATGGTTTCCCAAACAATATATTACCAATGAAAGGCAATGCTTCCAATTCTTTCTTGGATTCCGCATCTGCTTTCCAGGTACGTAGCCAAACTGCTCTGCGAGCGGCTACTGTCGAGGCTGAAGCTTTAGAAGCAACTGTACCCATATCAATTGTTGCTCCTTCCAAGTATTGGGCAGATTGTCTTAAACGGCTAAAAAGATCCTCTTGCTCCCTATTAGGAGAAGAGATGTCATTCTCTAGTTCCTCTATCCATTCGCCCGTTGCCTTTGCTACCCAGGCCGAAGCCATAGCAGGTCTTACCACTGCTCCTACTAGAGAAAATAAATTTTTCAAGAGGCTATCTACCCTTCTGTCTGTGACATCATTTAGTGAGGTAGATGGCAGTGATAAAGCAGATTTATGCACAAGTCACAGAACATGTGCATCTACTTTTGGAGGAACTTCTCTTTTTGAACACTCCACAGCTGGAAATGAATAAGAAGAATCCCATCTTTTCGGAATCTTATATTTCTTACTGGGCGTTGCCCAAGACTCATCCATCATTTTCGTCAGCTCATCTGACGCTGGGAATTCAGTTTTAACTGACTTTGTTCGTTTAAACACAGGTGATTTAGATTTTAACACTGTCTTGGCTGGCTCTTCCAAAGAGAGAACAGCCTTCACAGCATTAATAAGTTCAGCTACATCTTCTGAACTAAAACTCTGCGACTAATCATCATACGGAGTATTTGAATATACTGTATCATCATCTGTTGTATCATCTTGTGTAGTCTGCCACAAAGACGCATCTGTCTTAGTCTTACCTGTCCCTTGGTTGCTTGTAGAGGCTACTGGTACCAAGCCGTAGGAAGGGAGCTGTATGTATGGGTTAATAGTGTAACCTAACTCTTGAGGTGGTGCTACCGGAGTTAACCTGTCCGCTATTGAAGATAGAGTCTTTGCGAACATATTCCATGGTGGCTCTGTTGGTGGTTGAACCAACTCCTATTTTTTACTTTGCTGAAAAGCAAAACAGTTCGCACACAAGCCCTCATAAGTGACCAATTGGTCCATACCAATTAACCCGGTCTTACAAGATAAGCATGTTAGGGATGTAGGAGTGCTTGATAAATTCTCCTCGTCACTTTTGCCACTCACAGACATGGTAATCATCTGTTAATGACTACACAATTTGTGACTGAAAATTACCTATATATGAGTATATAGAAGTGAGATCAATCTGACCACACTGCACCTGAATTGAGGGTCAGAACAGGACTGACATTACACAGAAAAGTCAGCACAGATACTAGCAGTCAGTCACATGTTAAAGCGTTAGACATTGTCATATGAGAATACAACCCCCATAACAACTTATAAATAAGTAGGAAAATTGTACTTCTGTTTTAACTGGTTCTTTTTCAAACATAACATGCAGAAAACACAGTAATATACAGATCTCATATGCAATTGGTACTAAAAAACGAGTTTTATGGTAAGAACTTACCTTTGTTAAAACTCTTTCTGCGAGGTACACTGGGCTCCACAAGGATTGGACAATGGGGTGTAGAATAGGATCTTGATCCGAGGCACCAACAGGCTCTAAGCTTTGACTGTTCCCAGAATGTACAGCGCCGCCTCCTATATCACCCCACCTCCCAGCACAGGAGCTCAGTTTTTAGTTAACCAGCCCAATGCAGTAGCAGGAAAAGAGACGACAACAGTTAGTAGCTCACGACAGGAGAAGTGTCAGTGGCTAATGCCATACCAACCCAAAGAAGCTAAGTGCGTCAGGGTGGGCGCCTTGTGGAGCCCAGTGTACCTCGCAGAAAGAGTTTTAACAAAGGTAAGTTCTTACCATAAAACTCGTTTTCTGCTGTGGGGTACACTGGGCTCCACAAGTATTGGACAATGGGGATGTCCTAAAGCAGTTCCTTATGGGAGGGGACGCACTGCAGCGGGCACAAGAACCCAGCGTCCAAAGGAAGCATCCTGGGAAGCGGCAGTATCGAAGGCATAGAACCTTATGAACGTGTTCCCGGAAGACCAAGCCGCCTTGCACAATTGTTCAAGGGTCGCACCACGTTGGGCCGCCGAAGAAGGTCCAACAGACCGAGTAGAATGGGCCTTAATGTGAACAGGAGCAGAGAGACCAGCCTACACATAAGCATGTGCAATCACCATTCTAATCCATCTGGCCAGGGTCTGCTTGTGGGCAGGCCAGCCACGTTTGTGAAATCCAAACAAAACAAAGAGAGAATCAGATTTTTCGGATAGAAGCAGTTCTCTTCACATAGATATGGAGAGCCCATACCACATCCAAAGACCGCTCTTTGGGAGACAAATCAGGAGAGACAAAGGCCGGAACCACAATCTCCTGATTAAGGTGAAACGAAGAAACCACCTTAGGTAAATATCCGGGACGAGTCCTAAGAACCGCCCGATCACGGTGAAAAATCAGATATGGGGAACTACAAGACAAGGCACCTAGATCCGATACTCTTCTAGCAGAGGCATTAGCCAGTAAGAACACCACCTTAAGGGAAAGCCACTTAAGGTCAGCTGAACCGAGGGGTTCAAACGGAGGCTCCTGCAACGCCTCTAAAACCACCAACAAGTCCCAAGGAGCCACCGGCAGGACATAGGGAGGTTGGATACGCAACACACCCTGAGTTTAAGTATGAACATCAGGCAAAGTCGCAATTTTTCTCTGAAACCACACCAAGGCAGAAATATGAACCTTTAGGGAGGCCAGACGCAGGCCCAACTCTAGGCCTTGCTGCAGAAAAGCCAAAAGCTTGACTGTACTAAACTTGTAAAGCGTCATAATTGTTAGATGCGCACCAAACAAAGTAGGAATGCCAGACCCTATGGTAAATCCGAGCAGAAGCCGGTTTCCGGGCCCACAACATAGTTTTAATGACCTCTTCAGAAAAACCCTTAGCCCTCAAGACGGAAGCTTCAAGAGCCACGCCGTCAAAGACAGCCGGGCTAGGTCCTGGTAGACACAGGGACCCTGAACGAGGTGGTCTGGGCGTTGTGGAAGTAGAATTGGACGCTCTGACGATAGGCCCTGCAGGTCTGAGAACCAGTGCCGTCTGGGCCACGCTGGAGCTATGAGAAGCAAATTTCCCTTTTCTTGCTTGAACTTCCGAATTACCCTGGGCAGGAGTGACACCGGAGGGAACACATACGGCAGCCGAAACTTCCACGGCACCGCCAGCGCATCCACGAATGCTGCTTGAGGATCCCTTGTCCTTGCTCCGAAGACCGGAACCTTGCGATTGTGTCGAGACGCCATCAGATCCACGTCTGGAAGACCCCACTTTTCCACGAGGAGTTGAAACACTTCTGGATGGAGGCCCGACTCGCCGGCATGCACGTCCTGACGACTGAGAAAGTCCGCTTCCCAATTCAGGACTCCCGGAATGAATATTGCCGATATGGCCGGTAGATGGCGTCCCGCCCAATGTAGAATCCGTGAGACTTCCTTCATTGCCAAACGGCTTCGAGTGCCGCCTTGATGATGATTTATGTAAGCCACTGTGGTGGCGTTGTCCGACTGTACTTGAACAGGACGGTTCTGAATTAAATGCTGGGCCAGGTTCAACGCATTGAAGACCGCCCGCAATTCCAGAATGTTGATCGAGAGGAGAGATTCCTCCTTGGTCCACCGACCCTGAAGGGAGTGTTGCTCCAGCACCGCGCCCCAACCTCTTAGACTGGCATCTGTCGTCAACAGGACCCAGTTGGATATCCAGAAGGGACGACCCCTGCACAATTGTTGGTCCCGGAGCCACCAGTGTAGCGACAGACGGACCTCCGGAGTCAAAAAGATAATTTGAGATCTGATCCGGTGAGGCTGGCCATCCCACTTGGCTAGAATCAGCCTCTGGAGGGGGCGAGAATGGAATTGAGCATACTCCACCATGTCGAATGCTGATACCATAAGGCCCAGCACCTGCATTGCCGAATGTATCGACACTTGCGGACGAGAAAGGAAGCAACGAATCCTGTCCTGAATCTTCAGGACTTTCTCCTGAGACAAGAACAACCTCTGGTTGTGAGTGTCCAACAACGCTCCCAGGTGCACCATGCTCTGAGCAGGGACCAGGGAGGATTTCTTCCAGTTGATGAGCCACCCGTGGGCTTGTAGAAACCGGATCGTCATATCCAGATGACGCAGGAGAAGATCTGGGGAATTTGCCAGGATTAACAAGTCGTCCAGATATGGCAGTATCCTGACCCCTTGATGGCGGAGTACCACAGTCAACACTGCCATAACTTTGGTGAAGACTCGCGGAGCCGTTGTTAAACCAAAAGGTAACGCCAAAAACTGATAATGTAGGTTGCCAATAGCGAACCTCAGGTATTGTTGATGTGACACTGCTATAGGAATATGCAGGTAAGCATCCTGTATGTCCAGGGAGACCATGTAGTCCCCAGGTTCCAAGGCCAGAACTATAGAGCGAAGGGTTTCCATATGGAACTTGGAAACCTTCACAAACCTGTTTAATGCCTTGAGGTTGAGAATGGGCTGGGAGGACCCATTCGGTTTCGGGACTAGAAACAGCGGAGAATAGTACCCCCGGCCCCTCTGAGCAAGAGGCACCTGTACGATGACTCCTGTATCCAGGAGGGTCTGTACCACCGAGTGTAGAGTGTTTGCCTTTGTCTGGTCCAAAGGGACATCTGTCTGGCAAAATCGATGAGGGGGTCGGTATTTGAAGGCTATGGCGTAACCTCGAGTGACGACTGCCCGTACCCAGGCATCTGAAGTGGTCTTCAACCATTCCTGGGTATCCCCTAGAAGCCGGCCCCCCACCCTGGGATCCCCCAGGGGGAGGCACGCCCCGTCATGCGGCAGGCTTATCGGTCTTGGCAGCTGGCTGACGGGCAGCCCAGGCTCTTTTGGGCTTCGGCTTACCAGGTTTGGAAGTGCGGGCCTGCTTATGGTACGCCTGACCTTTTGCTTTACCTGAAGGATGAAAGGGGCAAAAGGACGTACCTTTAGCCTTCCACACAGAAGGAGCGGTATTAGGCAGACAGGCAGTTTTGGCAGTAGCCAAGTCAGCCACAATCTTATTTAAGTCCTCCCCAAACAGAATATCTCCCTTGAAAGGGAGTACCTCCAAGGTTTTTCTAGAGTCCAGATCCACAGACCAGGATCTCAGCCACAATATCCGGAGAGCCAGGACTGACATAGTAGAGGCCTTGGCTGCTAGGATACCGGCATCAGAAGCGCCTCTTTAATATATCGAGAAGCTGTGACAATATATGACAAGCATTGTCTAGCATGGTCAGAAGAGATTTCAGCTTCTAACTCCAAGGCCCATGCTTCAATAGCCTCTGCAGCCCATGTAGCTGCAATAGTGGGCCTTTGTGCAGCACCCGTGAGGGTGTAAATCGCTTTCAAACAACCCTCCACACGTATACCCGTAGGCTCTTTTAGAGATGTGACGGTAGTGACAGGTAGAGCTGAGGAAACCACCATCCTAGCCACATGTGAGTCCACTGGAGGAGGCGTTTCCCAATTTTTAGACAGCTCTGGCGCGAGGGGATAGCGAGCCAGCATCTTCTTTTGAGGCATAAACTTCATACCCGGGTTTTCCGAGGGTTCCTGACGTATATCCACTAGGTGGTCAGAGTGAGGTAAAACTTGCTTAACCACCTTCTGACGCTTGAACCTATCTGGTTTCTTAGGAGGGACGGATGGCTCGGGATCATCCGTAATCTGCAGAATTAACTTAATAGCCTCCAAAAGATCAGGAACATCCACATGTGAACTACCATCCCCATCAGCCGTATCTGAGTCAGAACCTGAGGGGTCAGTATATGTGCCATCTTCATCAGACGAGGTGTCAGTGACAGCAGTGGATTGTGAGGAGATAAGCGCTCGCTTAGAGGACCTCTTGGACTTAGGCGAGCGTTGGTCAGACTTTTTAGTAGTCAAGGACTGGTTCAACTTCTTTAATTGAGCAGATAAATCGTCCGCCCATGGCGGGTTAGCTGCAGGGACCACATACGGTTGTACCGGCATTGGGGGTCACATAGGGGGAGTTAGGTTATGAACTAGCGTATGCAGAAGCGTGGAAAAAGTGGCCCACGGTGGGTCAGTATGCGCCTCCGTTGCCGCAGTCCCACTGGGGGGCAAGGAGCCCCCAGAACCAGAGCCGCTATATTCTCCTCATATGGCCCCGTGGATTCAGCAACACCGGCAGTGTGTTCAGCCCCAGAACCGTTACCCTCAGAAGCAAACATGATATAACTTGCAGTATGAGGTTAACACAGTACAATTATCAGCAGCACTAAACCTCTAAACCCAAACCCCTGCGCAGTGTAGTCAGCACTATCAGAGATAACGGAGAGATATGGTGACTAAATCACAGAGAAAAATACGTAATACAGTATATCTTTGTGAAAATCCTATATTAGATAACACCTGACGCACCAAGCCCCCTCAGGTTATGGAATATAGGGATAGCAGGTTGAGTGAAAGACACGAAATGGACACCACTCAGCTATCAAATGCACACACAGAAAGTCACAGTTTGTACACTGCAGCGGTTATTACGGACAATAATACTGCACTGGACTAGCTTACACAGCTATATAACAATAGATATAACAGTACACAGTAAGAACTGGATGTATATCACAGGGTAATTGTACTATAAAACCCTGACTAAGTGCACTCTTTCTTAACTAACACTGACAAAAAATAAGATTTTACTTACCGATAAATCTATTTCTCGTAGTCCGTAGTGGATGCTGGGGACTCCGTCAGGACCATGGGGATTAGCGGCTCCGCAGGAGACAGGGCACAAAACTAAAGCTTTAGGATCAGGTGGTGTGTACTGGCTCCTCCCCCTATGACCCTCCTCCAAGCCTCAGTTAGCATACTGTGCCCGGACGAGCGTACACAATAAGGAAGGATATTGAATCCCGGGTAAGACTCATACCAGCCACACCAATCACACCGTATAACTTGTGATCTAAACCCAGTTAACAGTATGACAAACGTAGGAGCCTCTGAACAGACTGCTCACAACAATAACAACCCGATTTTTTTGTAACAATAACTATGTACAAGTATTGCAGACAATCCGCACTTGGGATGGGCGCCCAGCATCCACTACGGACTACGAGAAATAGATTTATCGGTAAGTAAAATCTTATTTTCTCTGACGTCCTAAGTGGATGCTGGGGACTCCGTCAGGACCATGGGGATTATACCAAAGCTCCCAAACGGGCGGGAGAGTGCGGATGACTCTGCAGCACCGAGTGAGAGAACTCCAGGTCCTCCTCAGCCAGGGTGTGCCCCTGACCAAGTAGCAACTCGGCAAAGTTGTAAAGCCGAGACCCCTCGGGCAGTCGCCCAAGATGAGCCCACCTTCCTTGTGGAATGGGCATTTATATATTTTGGCTGTGGCAGTCCTGCCACAGAATGTGCAAGCTGAATTGTACTACACATTCAACTAGCAATCGTCTGCTTAGAAGCAAGAGCACCCAGTTTTTTGGGTGCATACAGGATAACAGCAAGTCAGTTTTCCTGACTCCAGCCGTCCTGGAAATCTATATTTTCAGGGCCCTGATAACATCTAGCAACTTGGAGTCCTCCAAGTCTCTAGTAGCCGCAGGTACCACAATAAGCTGGTTCAGATGAAACGCTGACACCACCTTAGGGAGAAACTGGGGACGAGTCCGCAGCTCTGCCCTGTCCGAATGGACAATCAGATATGGGCTTTTTGTGAGACAAAGCCGCCAATTCTGACACTCGTCTGGCCGAGGCCAGGGCCAACATCATGGTCACTTTCCATGTGAGATATTTCAAATCCACAGATTTGAGCGGTTTAAACCAACGTGATTTGAGGAATCCCAGGACTACGTTGAGATCCCACAGTGCCACTGGAGGCACAAAAAGGGGGTTGTATATGCAGTACTCCCTTGTCAAATTTCTGGACTTCAGGAACTGAAGCCAATTCTTTCTGGAAGAAAATCGACAGGGCCGAAATTTGAACCTTAATGGACCCCAATTTGAGGCCCATAGACACTCCTGTTTGCAGGAAATGCAGGAATCGACCGAGTTGAAATTTCTTCGTGGGGCCTTCCTGGCCTCACACCACGCAACATATTTTCGCCACATGTGGTGATAATGTTGTGCGGTCACCTCCTTCCTGGCTTTGACCAGGGTAGGAATGACCTCTTCCGGAATGCCTTTTTTCCCTTAGGATCCGGCGTTCAACCGCCATGCCGTCAAACGCACCCGCGGTAAGTCTTGGAACAGACACGGTACTTGCTGAAGCAAGTCCCTTCTTATCGGCAGAGGCCCTGAGTCCTCTGTGAGCATCTCATGAAGTTCCGGGTACCAAGTCCTTCTTGGCCCATCCGGAGCCACGAGTATAGTTCTTACTCCTCTATGTCTTATAATTCTCAGTACCTTTGGTATGAGAAGCAGAGGAGGGAACACATACACCGACTGGTACACCCATGGTGTTACCAGAACGTCCACAGCTATTTCCTGAGGGTCTCTTGACCTGGCGCAATACCTGTCCAGTTTTTTGTTCAGGCGGGACGCCATCATGTCCACCTTTGGTCTTTTCCAACGGTGCACAATCATGTGGAAACAACTTCTCGATGAAGTCCCCACTCTCCCGGGTGGAGGTCGTGCTGAGGAAGTCTGCTTCCCAGTTGTCCACTCCCGGAATGAAAACTGCTGACAGTGCTATCACATGATTTTCCGCCCAGCGAAGAATCCTTGCAGTTTCTGCCATTGTCCTCCTGCTTCTTGTGCCGCCCTGTCTGTTTACGTGGGCGACTGCCGTGATGTTGTCCCACTGGATCAATACCGGCTGACCTTGAAGCAGAGGTCTTGCTAAGCTTAGAGCATTGTAAATTGCTTTTAGCTCCAGTATATTTATGCGGAGAGAAGTCCCCAGACTTGATCACACTCCCTGGAAATTTTTTCCCTGTGTGACTGCTCCCCAGCCTTTCAAGCTGGAATCCGTGGTCACCAGGACCCAGTCCTGAATGCATAACTGTGGCACTTTAGTAGATGAGCACTCTGCAGCCACCACAGAAGAGACACCCTTGTCCTTGAAGACAGGGTTATCCGCTGATGCATCTGAAGATGCGATCCGGACCATTTGTCCAGCAGATCCCACTGAAAAGTTCTTGCGTGAAATCTGCCGAATGGAATCGCTTCGTAAGAAGCCACCATTTTTCCCAGGACCCTTGTGCAATGAGGCACTGACACTTTTCCTGGTTTTTGGAGGTTCCTGACTAGCTCGGATAACTCCCTGGCTTTCTCCTCCGGGAGAAACACCTTTATCTGGACTGTGTCCAGAATCATCCCTAGGGACAGCAGACGTGTCGTCGGAGACAGCTGCGATTTTGGAATATTTAGAATCCACCCGTGCTGTCGTAGAACTACTTGAGATAGTGCTACTCAGACCTCCAACTGTTCTCTGGACCTTGCCCTTATCAGGAGATCGTCCAAGTAAGGGATAATTAAGACGCCTTTTCTTTGAAGAAGAATCATCATTTCGGCCATTACCTTGGTAAAGACCCGGGGTGCCGTGGACCATCCAAACGGCAGCGTCTGAAACTGATAGTGACAGTTTTGTACCACGAACCTGAGGTACCCTTTGTGAGAAGGGCAAATTTGGACATCGAGGTAAGCATCCTTGATGTCCAGGGACACCATATAGTCCCCTTCTTCCTGGTTCGCTATCACTGCTCTGAGTGACTCCATTTAGAATAGGTCTCACCGAGCCGTCTGGCTTCAGTACCACAATATAGTGTGGAATAATACCCCTTTACTTGTTGTAGGAGGGGTACTTTGATTATCACCTGCTGGGAATACAGCTTGTGAATTGTTTCCAATACTGCCTCCCTGTCGGAGGTAGACGTTGGTAAAGCAAACTTCAGGAACCTGCGAGGGGGAGACGTCTCGAATTTCCAATCTGTACCCCTGGGATACTACTTGTAGGATCCAGGGGTCCACTTGCGAGTGAGCCCACTGCGTGCTGAAACTCTTGAGACGACCCCCCACCGCACCTGTTTGTACGGCCCCAGCGTCATGCTGAGGACTTGGCAGAAGCGGTGGAAGGCTTCTGTTCCTGGGAATGGGCTGCCTGCTGCAGTCTTCTTCCCTTACCTCTATCCCTGGGCAGATATTATGGGGACGAAAGGACTGAGGCTGAAAAGACTGTCTTTTTCTGCTGAGATGTGACTTGGGGTAAAAAAGGTGGATTTTTTAGCTGTTGCCGTGGCCACCAGGTCCGATGGACCGACCCCAAATAACTCCTCCCCTTTATACGGCAATACTTCCATGTGCCGTTTGGAATCTGCATCACCTGACCACTGTCGTGTCCATAAACATCGTCTGGCAGATATGGACATCGCACTTACTCTTGATGCCAGAGTTTCGCATATATAGAAATGCATCTTTTAAATGCTCTATAGTCAATAAAATACTGTCCCTGTCAAGGGTATCAATATTTCCAGTCAGGGAATCCGACCAAGCCACCCCAGCGCTGCCCATCCAGGCTGAGGCGATCGCTGGTCGCAGTATAACACCAGTATGTGTGTATATACTTTTTAGGATATTTTCCAACCTCCTATCAGTTGGCTCCTTGAGGGCGTCCGTATCTGGAGACGGTAACGCCACTTGTTTTTATAAGCGTGTGAGCGCCTTATCCACCCTAAGGTGTGTTTCCCAACGCGCCATAACTTCTGGCGGGAAAGGGTATACCGCCAATAATTTTCTATCGGGGGAAACCCACGCATCATCACACACTTCATTTAATTTATCTGATTCAGGAAAAACCACATGTAGTTTTTTTTCACACTCCACATAATACCCTTTTTTGTGGTACTTGTAGTATCAGAAATATGTAACATCTCCTTCATTGCCCTTAACAAGTAACGTGTGGCCCTAAAGGAAAATACGTTTGTTTCTTCACCGTCGACACTGGAGTCAGTGTCCGTGTCTGTGTCGACCGACTGAGGTAAAAGGACGTTTTAACGCCCCTGACGGTGTTTTAGACGCCTGGACAGGTACTAATTGGTTTGCCGGCCGTCTCATGTCGTCAACCGACCTTGCAGCGTGTTGACATTATCACGTAATTCCTTAAATAAGCCATCCATTCCGGTGTCGACTCCCTAGAGAGTGACATCACCATTACCGGCAATTGCTCCGCCTCCTCACCAACATCGTCCTCATACATGTCGACACACAAGTACCGACACACAGCACACACACAGGGAATGCTCTGATAGAGGACAGGACCCCACTAGCCCTTTGGGGAGACAGAGGGAGAGTTTGCCAGCACACACCAAAAACGCTATATTATACAGGGACAACCTTTATATAAGTGTTTTTCCCTTATAGCATTTTAATATATATATATACATATCGCCAAATAAGTGCCCCCCCTCTCTGTTTTAACCCTGTTTCTGTAGTGCAGTGCAGGGGAGAGCCTGGGAGCCTTCCCACCAGCCTTTCTGTGAGGGAAAATGGCGCTGTGTGCTGAGGAGAATAGGCCCCGCCCCCTTTTCGGCGGGCTACTTCTCCCGTTTTTCTGAGACCTGGCAGGGGTTAAATACATCCATATAGCCTCCAGGGGCTATATGTGATGTATTTTTAGCCAGAATAAGGTATTATACATTGCTGCCCAGGGCGCCCCCAGCAACGCCCTGCACCCTCCGTGACCGCTGGTGTGAAGTGTGTGACAACAATGGCGCACAGCTGCAGTGCTGTGCGCTACCTTCATGAAGACTGAAAAGCCTTCTGCCGCCGGTTTCTGGACCTTCAATCTTCAGCATCTGCAAGGGGGGTCGGCGGCGCGGCTCCGGGACGAACCCCAGGGTGAGACCTGTGTTCCGACTCCCTCTGGAGCTAATGGTGTCCAGTAGCCTAAGAAGCCAATCCATCCTGCACGCAGGTGAGTTGAACTTCTCTCCCCTAAGTCCCTCGATGCAGTGAGCCTGTTGCCAGCAGGACTCACTGAAAATAAGAAACCTAAAAACTTTTTCTAAGCAGCTCCTTAAGAGAGCCACCTAGATTGCACCCTGCTCGGACGGGCACAAAAACCTAACTGAGGCTTGGAGGAGGGTCATAGGGGGAGGAGCCAGTACACACCACCTGATCCTAAAGCTTTAGTTTTGTGCCCTGTCTCCTGCGGAGCCGCTAATCCCCATGGTCCTGACGGAGTCCCCAGCATCCACTTAGGACGTCAGAGAAAAGGCAGGTAGAATACTTAAGTGTCATGTAAAGGCACAGCGCTGACCAGGCGGATTTACATAGGAGGATTTTCCCAAGCAGTCCCAGGAACAGTGAGCTGAGGGATAATGGCGCCGCAGACACTGACAGGGAGTGAGGAAAAGCAGATATGCAGCTCCAGGGCGGGAACACTTGCTAGAAATGGTGCCCTGGGGCTGGGGGAGGGGCTTCAGGTCTAAGCCTTATCCCCTCTGCTGGCAAATCCACTGGGTACTGTGGGCGATATAAGAATTGGTTTAGAAAGAAAACCTGACCTGCGCCCATGCCCTGATGATCTAGTGGGATCGCCTGTACTTCCACAGTGTCCACAGCCAGCGCGCGCGGCCCGCCTCCCACTGACCGCGCCGGATCGCGATAAAGACTGGGTTCCGCAAGTGGGACCCACTTACCACCTCCCAAAGCGCGGCCATGCGATCCTGGAGAGCCCCAGCCGTGTGTGTCTAACGTGTAGAAAACCGGAGCCTCTGCTGTAGGTACCCGGCAACCAGGGCTCGGGAGTGTACAGCGCCGCTGGGGAGAGCTGGAGCTGCAGCAGTGAATGTCACAAGACATTTACCACCACTGCTGCCCTTGAAGTCTTCACTTTTTACCTCATAAATAGCTTTTCTTAGGGCTGCCTGGAGCAACACCTCTGTTCAGTACCTGCTTACTGCAGCACCAACTTACAAAACTGAGCTCCTGTGCTGGGAGGCGGGGTGATATAGGAGGTGGCGCTGTGCATTCTGGGAACAGTCAAAGCTTTGAGCCTGTTGGTGCCTCGGATCAAGATCCTATTCTACACCCCATTGTCCAATCCTTGTGGAGCCCAGTGTACCCCGCAGCAGAAATTAACAATTCATACTAACAAGTAGAGAGAATTTTTAGTACTGTATACCCTTCCTCTGGAGAGCGGGATACAGGGACACTCACCACACTTCCATATCCAAGCAAATGCGCTCGTAAGACGCTGAGTGGATTCAGATGCTACTGATGTACACTACCGCTGCTGTAACTGATAACGGACACAGTCGCTCACTGACGGACACGGACGCTCAGCGACTTCCACGTGAATGCAGACGCTAAGGCCTGCGACTCAGTCTAGGCGGGATCTCTAGTGTACACAACCGCAGCATCTAAGCTGCGACCGAGTACCGTTGTGGTAGCGTCTGAGACGAAAGTGAAGTCATTCAGTTCATGGACGGGAGACGCGCGAAAACTGGTCATGAACTCGGAGGAGGGGCGGCCAGGAGAGCATCTGAATCCCCCTGTTGACTTAAACCCTAAGGATCGCGGCCTCTACCTAGTCCTGGCGCCTATGATCCCTAGAGCGTAGCGCTGTCGCATTCGAGATGTTCAGCGCATCAACACACTGTTTGTAGTCTCCACCAATACAGTGTAGCTGCGTCCGGACCCCCCTAGTAAGAGGAAATCCATAGACTTACCATTCCCCCATGCTCCGGACACAGCCTGGTTACGTCTGCTGGACCTGCTAGAACATCCAACACAGACGCCCGTCGAGACAGCACTATTACCACGAAGGTAAGCGTTGATGCGACCCGGTGGGGAGTTGTTGGAGCGACTCTTTCCAGTATGCGTTTAAGACGCTGTTAAGAAAAGTCGCTCAAAAAAAACATAGTAAGTCTATAAAAATAAAATAATAAAAGCTTCAGGCTGCTTTATCTCAGCAGCCCTGTGACCATGCAACATCCTGCCGCACCAAGCAAAAAACTGATTTGACTGAGTCAGTGGGCGGGACTATATGATGAGGGCCCCGATGCATCCTGGGAGGCCAGAAAGCTCGTGACCGTGTTGGTGCCATTTCCGCTGTCGCTCAACCATATCCCAACGTTATCCTGTGGATAATCCTGTGGACCCAGCCAGAGAAAAGGGTTCTTCACAGTAAGACAAACTAAAAAAAACCCTTGCGCCATTTAGACTCAATTAGAGGCAACAGAACATGAATGAACTCAAGAAATAGTTATAATTACAAGATAATTTTATTATCTATAAAATCAATCAAATGTGAACAGTAAGAGCAGTAAGGATTTGGAATTTTCTTCCAGAGAAGGTAGTAATGGTGGACACCATCAATAAGTTTAAAAATGGATGAGATAAATTCCTAGCTGAAAAAAATATCCAGCGATACAGCATTTAATTAATATTTAAAAATAAAATAAAAAAAATAATGTACAATAGGTTGAACTCAATGGACATTTGTCTTGTCTTTTTTCAACCTCAACAACTATGTAATTAGATCTTACGTGATATATGCTGTGATTATATAACCAAAAGTATGGTGAGGGCTGTACATTAAAATGGTTTCCTCACTTATATGGATCAGCCTCCTGTTGCCAACTGATAGGTGTGATGTTGAGGGAATGACAGGCAGTAGCAAAGTGGTACAGTACATCAGGGCTAGCCAACTCTGCAGGTGAGCCCCACTACAGCCTCCGACCAGCTCAGTGTGGCGCGTAATCAGTGTTACCATAAAGACTACATACACTAATGCATTATGATAGGAAGGTGAATGCTGTATAAAATCATTTGGGGGGGGTTGTGCTTTCATTATATGGTCCTTTAATCATCTAGGGTTCATTATATTATTATTATTATTACATTTTATTTATAAGGCGCCACATGTGTTTCGCAGCGCCGTACAAAGGACAGTACAGGGGACAAAACATTGCATTACAGTAAATAAATAACAGAAATAGAGTACAACTAACAGAGCACCACACATTCTCAAGACATAGTACAGCTAAGATGTAAGTATTGAGGGAGTGATCATCTTACTACTAGAGGCTGGTGGTCATAATTGGAGATAAGCCTTTACTAGCAGGATAAAAATGGTCGTTGAGTAGGGGAGAGCTGTGAGTGAAATGTGTTGAGACGAGGGCTTAGATAACAAGAGGAAAGAGGGCCCTGCTCTGAAGAGCTAACAATCTATTGGGGAGGGGCGACAGACAGATGACAAGAGGTGCAGGCAAGCGGGAGGTAGCCTGATGGCAGTATACAAGCAAAGCCGAGATGTTCACGGCATGAGGCAGGGGGTGGAGGCGCGACTTCAGCTCTGGGTTATGCATTAGAAGGGTACGCTTTGATGAATAGGTGGGTTTTTAGTGCCCGTTTGAAGCTTTGCAAGGTTGGGGAGAGTCTAATGGAGCGGGGGAGCGCGTTCCACTGAAGGGGTGCAGCACGGGCAAAATCCTGAACTCGTGCATGGGAAGCAGTGACCAGGGCGGTGGAGAGGCGACGGTCATTAGTCGACCGTAGGGGGCGGGAGGGAGTATGAAGGGAAAGGAGGTTGGAGATGTAGGGAGCAGTGGAATTAGAGATGGCCTTGTATGTGAGGGTGAGGAGTTTGAAGAGGATTCTGTAGGGGAATGGGAGCCAGTGTAGATTTTGTTGAAGGGGAGTGGCAGATGTGGTGCGGCGGGAGAGGAAGATAAGCCTAGCTGTGGAGTTCAGGACAGATTGGAGGGGAGCAAGATGGGAGCAAGCGAGGCCAGTGAGGAGGACATTGCAGTAATCAAGTCGTGAGATGACCAGTGAGTGGATGATGAGTTTAGTTGCACTCTGGGAGAGATATGGCCTGATACGAGCAATGTTGCGTAGCTGGAAACGACAGGATTGTGCCAGAGCTTGGATGTGGGGTGCAAAGGAGAGGGAGGAGTCAAGAGTGACGACCCAGGCAGCGGAGTTGGGGAACGGGGGAGACATTGGGGTAAATTTACTAAGGATGGTTTTTCTTTTTAGAACTGGTGATGTTGCCCATAGCAACCAATCAAATTCGATCTCATCTGCTAGAAGCAGCTAGATAAATGTTAAGTAGAATCTGATTGGTTGCTATGGGCAACATCACCACTTCTATAAAGAAAAACTCCCCCCTTGGTAAATTTACCCCATTGAACCTCATTTAGCCACAGTGGATACAGTGGCAAAGCCATATTACAACAAACAATCTTGTATCTTTTTTTACATTATATTTGTTACTATTTTTTTTTCCTGGGAGTTGACATACTACACAGCTTTTCGAGTATTATTTAACTCTATGTCATTGATTACAGTGGCCTGAGGTTTATTCTATATTATATATGTTTTTAATACGTTGTACTATATGTTGTCATATTAAATATTGCTATTACCTGTAACTTTGCCCTCTCTCTTGCTGTATTTCATCGGTAACATCCTGCAACCGGAGTTCGGGCAGAAGGACAGGGGTGTCCCCTGTGGCTTGCTCTGGGGCAGAACCCAGGCAACACAGGGGGATTTCTTTTTCACGGCAAACACTTTGTTTTACTCCTCTGTGGGTTTTTTGCAGTAAAAACTGTGTGACCAATTTTTTTCAAATTGAATACCACAGATATCCGGAACATCCATACTCACAGTAATAAAAAATTGGTTGTGATGTCTGCGTCAGTTGTACCACAAAAAAATCACAAGGCCAATTGAATATTCACCATAAAGTGCTTAAAATACTATACAAAATAAAAATAAACAATTCTCTCTACACTGCCCCTATACACCTTCCTCCTATAGATGTCCTGCAATTACAATTACCCAGAACATGCCCTCAAAAAAAATTTTTAAAAATTGTTTTTTTATCTTACATCAGTACACGAATAGAATTTGAGAAAGCAATAAAGAGTGGTGCTGGTAATTAAAATCAAAGTCAGCAGTTCCAACAAAGCAGAGCTGAAATCATTATTTCCATTATGGATTTTTTTTTCCTACGTGAATGAATAAAGCAAAAAAACAATAGTTTATTAAAATCTTTTTTTTTTTTTTATTTAAAAAAAAAATTATCTTCCAACAGGTTTATCAGTTTCATAAAAAAAACTAAAAAAAACTAAAAAGTGCAAAAGAAATCACTGGTGGGTCTTCTGAAGGTGATACTGTTGCGCCACTGGACATGAGAACAGTAGGACGTGGAAAGTTAAAAATCTTTGGACAGGGGAGCAGTCCCCTGTGCAGCGTCTATAATAGTCCTTGTAGACTAACAGTTCTATCATATGTGCCTTGTCATAATTTCTACTACCTAGGCATTGCACCAGTTCTCGACTTGTTTGCTGATGTACATCCTTCATGCTGCTCATTCCATCTCCAACTTGATAGGTATGAGCATATCCATACGAACATATATGCTAACATCGTCATATAAAATATGAAAAACCACAGATATGACCTCCACGTAAAATGGTACTGTATATCTGGCATTCATTTGTAACTGCTTTCCAATCGGAATACAGACAATACTGCAGTGGTCACATTTGGATTTGTGGATGTAAGCAATAGAACAAAAATGAATATTAAACATATATTACACTGTATTTTTTCTTTTTAGGTTGCCTTGGCATTCGTCCATAGACTTCTTATCACACATTGATTAGTTTTTCACTGAAATTGGTGCTAGGTTCCTTTATTTCAATCTTGGTTGTGTCTTTTCTGGGTAAACCATATGTGTATATGGACATGCAGACAAGCAGTGCTCCGACAGAGAATGTTAATGCTAGAAAAATAAATAAAACATCAGAGTTAATGTAATTCAGCATTACTGTAGTACACAATGATGTTTAAGAATTAAATCTTTCCGTAGTAAATAACTTTTGGTATACAATTCCTTCACTGACCACAACTTCCTTAATAGTGCTGTTACGTTACGAAGAAAAAGGTGTGCCTGGAAGGCTGTTAGCACAACAAAAACAACCAATATGTCACCAGTGTCGGACTGGGGCATGAAGTGACCACCAGGAAAATGCTGCTGTACGGGCCTATGCTTAAGGGTGTGGCCAGGTTCCACTGGTGCGTGGCCAGCCACCACAGAGGTTTGGCTAACCATTACAGAGTACATGTTCTGTTCCCCTTGGTAAATATATAATAAACCATATTCTTGTCAAGTATAATGTAACATATGTATAATGTATAATTCAAGTGCACTAGGATAGAGTCTGGAACCTGATCCCTAGGAGGGGAGGAGGGCCCACAGGCCGTTGGGCCCACCGGGGGATTTCCCCCTGTTCCCCTGTGGACCAGTCCGGCACTGTATGTCACGTTATCTATGGGGTAGATTGGGACATGTTAGGTATTGCACAGCCACAGTAAAAGCAGCTGTGCAATACTATCCAAATAAAATGCAAATGCAGCAAGAGGATTCTGTAGGAAAAAGACGCCTCCTGACAGCATCTGCGATCAGAGATCTGCGTCTGAAGACACAGCATTGAATTACCATTGCGACCATTGATTGCAATGGTCGCAGCACTTGGCCAGTCTGCCAAAGTTTACTCAGACTGACCATCGGAACTGGTCAGATTGCTCCAGGAAGTCGAGCTATCAACAGTGACCTGCCTTGCACATGCGCAGTTCCCCAACCATCGGGTTTGTGTACAAATCAGGCCCTATAACTGAATAATCTGACTCCTGCACTATAGCTATGACCCAGTTTTGACTCTGCTGCATAGACTGGATGCTCTTGCCCACCCAACTATTAAAACTAAAGACAGACATTATAACACATTTTTATTTAATTAAAACTCCCCTTCCGCTGCATATACAGATGTAGCCACACTCATACATGCTGTGACGTGAACCCATCGTGGAATGGATGGCACGACTAGTGTGCCCGCAAATGTGTCATGCCCATTCATTCCTATGTGGCGAATGCAGACGTATCATGCAGCTTGCTGCGATAAATATGCCCATGCATATACGCATCGTGGCACCGATGAGCCTCACATCATCTGTATGCACAGACATATAGCTGTTAGAAAGTTATAAACAGTTACATTGATAATCCATTTTTTTTTCCAGCACTTACAACTCCCTGTACATGACATCCAGATGGGGAATAAACTGATTAGTCTATGGGGCATGAAAGGGGGAATGCTGAGCTAGAGGCCCACGTTTAAGGGATGTGAGCAGCCACCACAGAGGCTTGGCAAACCATTACAGGGCACATAGCCTGCAGACAACATGGATACCTTAGTGCCGACACTGAATGCTTCCTGGCACTGCCCCAAATGCCAGTAGCATGTTAACCATGCTGCAGCATTTGGAGCACTGCGAGCGACACTGCATCCCCAGATCTGCACATGCGCATCGGCCAACTGCGAAAGAAACCGCTCTAGTGTCCAGCTCTGAATCAGCCCCAGAGAGAGAAATCATTATCCCTGTATCTTCAACATTGAGTGCCAGCATCCTGCTGTGCAGCTGTAAAGGAGAAGATGACGTTCTGGTGTTTCCCTGCCGACTAGCATCTGCTATGAAAAACGCTGCATCCAATGCTACATATAGACAAATCTGTTGGTGCGACAGGGGCTGGCATCTAAGTTTCCGATTGCAGAAAATTATGAGTGAAGGACCCAACTCCCACAACCATATATAGGGCCTGGTTCATAGCTGGACGCAATGCCGATGTTTGCAGATCATAGAAATATTTTTTGTACTACAGGCATGTTCTTTATTCGCAGTTGTACTGGCCATAGGGTGATTAATGTTGCCATTGTTGTGTCTTTTATACTTAAGCAGTGGATTAGAGACGGTGTCGTGGACATCTCTGTAAACAGATCCACAGCATACAGGATGGCAGTATTGAATTGGGCCCATAAATCCCTACACACACAAATGAGAAGAGAGCTCTTCTACACAGCCCATCCTATTAGGAAGCACAGCAAGCAGTAAGGAGGTGACACTGTAACAGACTTGTCATATGACATACTTATCTGTAATCCAAAGAGCAGCACGGATGCAATGGTGGAGATGATGATGGCTGCAGCTGCTGAGAAGCCCTTCATGATATTATCCGTGTATTTCACTACAACTGATGTGTAGAGGCCGCCAACGCTAGCCAGCACTGTGAGGTAGGAAAACAAAGCAGGCATAAACAGTACTGCCCTTCTACTTGTGGCTCACTACAGAGAGATGGGATCGGTATGTAATACCGGCGGCCGGGATACAGGCCGCCAGTTTACCGACGGTGGGATCCCGGCCACCGGGATGCCAGCAGCAGGGCGATCACTAGAAAGTCCCTTGCGGGCTCGCTGCACTCGCCACGCTGCGGGCACGGTGGCTCGCTACGCTCGCCACAGGTTATATTCTCGCTCTATGGGTGTCATGGACACCCATAGAGGGAGAAAAGCCTTTGGCGACGGGAATCCGGTGTCAGAATTTCAGCGTTAGTTGGGATCCCGCTGTCTGTATACTGACGGCCAGGATCCCAGCTAGCGGTATTGAAACCGCTTTCCTGAAAGATAAGAAATGTCTACTGCTGTGTAGTGGAGAAAAGGAAATAAGGGGCAAGGGCCCTCATTCCGAGTTGTTCGCTCGCTAGCAGATTTTAGCAGCATTGCACACGCTAGGCCGCCGCCCTCTGGGAGTGTATCTTAGTTTAGCAGAATAGCGAACGAAAGATTAGCAGAAGTGCTAATAAATAATTCTTAGCAGTTTCTGAGTAGCTCCAGACCTACTCCTAGACTGCGATCAGCTCAGTCCGTTTAGTTCCTGGTTTGACGTCACAAACACGCCCTGCGTTCGTCCAGCCACTCCCCCGTTTCTCCAGATACTCCCGCGTTTTTCCCTGACACGCCTGCGTTTTTTAGCACACTCCCGGAAAACGCTCAGTTACCACCCAGAAACGCCCCTTTCCTGTCAATCACTCACCGATCAGCAGAGCGACTGAAAAGCTCCACAGGATCCACAGCAAATCTACTAAGTTTTTAGTTAAATAACCAAGCGCATGCGCCCTGCGTACCATGCGCATGCGCATTTAGCAACAAATCGCAGCATAGCGAAAATCGGCAACGAGCGAACAACTTGGAATGACCCTCAAAGTCATGCAGTAATAGAGATAATGCATCACTGGCACCTGCCTGAAGGGTGGGGGACATTTACATCATCCACCTATGTCTCCTTGGCAGGGAGGTCTATTAGCTATATATGTGGTTTCCTCTGTATATAGTGTACATGCTCATTACACCGGCCTGACTCCGACACAGGTTTACACTTATGCCTAAACTTAATCTGGGCATGAAATCTGTGTGCTGGTGACCTGTGAAGGTATACCCGCACAGAACCCATTACACCGATTTCTGAGGATATGTTGCAATACATAGGTAAAGGCAATGTATCAGATGGTACTCACAAATTACAAACCAGACAAGATAATTGTAGCCATAGAAAAATCCCTTTTCAATAACACCTTCTCGGTCAGAAAGAAAGACTCCAGCAAATGTTACTATGATGCCAGAGATGTACATCTGGATGTTCCGCACCCACAGGGAAGTGTCCGAACTCTTCAAGACCTTCTCAAAATACACACCTGGAAAATGGCAAGAGAGGTACCGTAAGAGACCGTATAGTCCTGACGGCTCTATATTAGAGGGGGAATAACGTGTAGATAAAATGAGATCGTACAACAGGTGTCCATTCATACCTTAGAAAGTTATTAGCGAGTAACATCCACAACATAAATCTGTGCCACAAACTCAGCAGCCATCATGTTACCTAGTACAGTCATTTAGAGGAGACCTTACGGAACAGATCTTTACAGAATGCAGAGGATAGAATAATATTTTTAGGATCATTAACGATCAATGAAACGAAAGACAAAACCGTTCACCTTCCACTACACAAAAGGAAAAAATAAGAATTTACTTACCGATAATTCTATTTCTCGTAGTCCGTAGTGGATGCTGGGGACTCCGTCAGGACCATGGGGAATAGCGGCTCCGCAGGAGACAGGGCACAAAAATAAAGCTTTAGGATTAGGTGGTGTGTACTGGCTCCTCCCCCTATGACCCTCCTCCAAGCCTCAGTTAGGATACTGTGCCCGGACGAGCGTACACAATAAGGAAGGATATTGAATCCCGGGTAAGACTCATACCAGCCACACCAATCACACCGTATAACTTGTGATCTGAACCCAGTTAACAGTATGACAAACGTAGGAGCCTCTGAACAGACGGCTCACAACAATAACAACCCGAATTTGTTTGTAACAATAACTATGTACAAGTATTGCAGACAATCCGCACTTGGGATGGGCGCCCAGCATCCACTACGGACTACGAGAAATAGAATTATCGGTAAGTAAATTCTTATTTTCTCTAACGTCCTAAGTGGATGCTGGGGACTCCGTCAGGACCATGGGGATTATACCAAAGCTCCCAAACGGGCGGGAGAGTGCGGATGACTCTGCAGCACCGAATGAGAGAACTCAAGGTCCTCCTCAGCCAGGGTATCAAATTTGTAGAATTTTGCAAACGTGTTTGCCCCTGACCAAGTAGCAGCTCGGCAGAGTTGTAATGCCGAGACCCCCCGGGCAGCCGCCCAGGATGAGCCCACTTTCCTTGTGGAATGGGCCTTGACAGATTTAGGTTGTGGCAAGCCTGCCACAGAATGTGCAAGTTGAATTGTGCTACAAATCCAACGAGCAATCGTCTGCTTAGAAGCAGGAGCACCCATCTTGTTGGGTGCATACAATATAAACAGTGAGTCAGACTTTCTGACTCCCGCCGTTCTTGAAATATATATTTTCAATGCCCGGACCACGTCCAACAACTTGGAATCCTCCAAATCGTTAGTAGCCGCAGGCACCACAATAGGCTGGTTCAGGTGAAACGCTGACACCACCTTAGGCAGAAAATGAGGACGCGTCCGCAGTTCTGCCCTGTCCGTATGGAAAATCAGATATGGGCTCTTATATGATAAAGCCGCCAATTCTGATACTCTCCTGGCTGAAGCCAGGGCCAGTAGCATGGTTACTTTCCATGTAAGATACTTCAACTCCACCGATTTGAGCGGCTCAAACCAATGGGATTTGAGAAAATCCAAGACTACATTAAGATCCCACGGTGCCACTGGGGGCACAACCGGTAGTACTCCTTTTACAAAAGTCTGGACTTCAGGAACTGAAGCCAATTCTTTCTGGAAGAAAATCGACAGGGACGAAATTTGAACCTTAATGGACCCCAATTTGAGGCCCATAGACAATCCTGTTTGCAGGAAATGTAGGAATCGACCCAGTTGAAATTCCTCCGTGGGGGCCTTCCTGGCCTCACACCACGCAACATATTTCCTCCAAATGCGGTGATAATGTTGTGCAGTCACCTCCTTCCTGGCTTTTACCAGTGTAGGAATGACCTCTTCCGGAATGCCTTTTTCCCTTAGAATTCGGCGTTCAACCGCCATGCCGTCAAACGCAGCCGCGGTAAGTCTTGGAATAGACACGGTCCCTGCTGAAGCAGGTCCCGTCTTAGAGGTAGAGGCCACGGATCCTCCGTGAGCATCTCTTGAAGTTCCGGGTACCAAGTTCTTCTTGGCCAATCCGGAGCCACTAGTATCGTTCTTACTCCCTTTTGCCGTATAATTCTCAGTACTTTTGGTATGAGAGGCAGAGGAGGGAACACATACACTGACTGGAACACCCACGGTGTTACCAGAGCGTCCACAGCTATTGCCTGAGGGTCTCTTGACCTGGCGCAATACCTGTCCAGTTTCTTGTTGAGGCGGGACGCCATCATATCCACCATTGGTTTTTCCCAACGGTTCACAATCATGTGGAAGACTTCTGGATGAAGTCCCCACTCTCCCGGGTGTAGATCGTGTCTGCTGAGGAAGTCTGCTTCCCAGTTGTCCACTCCCGGAATGAATACTGCTGACAGTGCTATCACATGATCTTCCGCCCAGCGAAGAATCCTTGCAGCTTCTGCCATTGCTGTCCTGCTTCTTGTGCCGCCCTGTCTGTTTACGTGGGCGACTGCCGTGATGTTGTCCGACTGGATCAACACCGGCTGACCCTGAAGCAGGGGTTTTGCCAGACTTAGAGCATTGTAAATCGCTCTTAGCTCCAGTATATTTATGTGAAGAGACATCTCCAGGCTTGACCATACTTCCTGGAAGTTTCTTCCCTGTGTGACCGCTCCCCAGCCTCTCAGACTGGCATCCGTGGTCACCAGGACCCAGTCCTGTATGCCGAATCTGCGGCCCTCTAACAGATGAGCACTCTGCAACCACCACAGAAGAGACACCCTTGTCCGTGGCGATAAGGTTATCCGCTGATGCATCTGCAGATGTGATCCGGACCATTTGTCCAGCAGATCCCACTGAAAAGTTCGTGCGTGGAATCTGCCGAATGGAATCGCTTCGTAAGAAGCCACCATCTTTCCCAGGACTCTTGTGCATTGATGCACAGACACTTTCCCTGGTTTTAAGAGGTTCCTGACAAGTTCGGATAACTCCCTGGCTTTCTCCTCCGGAAGAAACACCTTTTTCTGAACCGTGTCCAGAATCATTCCCAGGAACAGCAGACGTGTCGTCGGGGTCAACTGAGATTTTGGAAAATTCAGAATCCACCCGTGTTGTTGCAGCTCTAGTCGGGTTAGTGCTACTCCGTCCTCCAGCTGTTCTCTGGACCTTGCCCTTATCAGGAGATCGTCCAAGTAAGGGATAATTAATACGCCTCTTCTTCGCAGAAGAATCATCATTTCGGCCATTACCTTGGTAAAGACCCGAGGTGCCGTGAACAATCCAAACGGCAGCGTCTGAAACTGATAATGACAGTTTTGCACCACGAACCTGAGGTACCCTTGATGTGAAGGGCAAATTGGGACATGCAGGTAAGCACCCTTTATGTCCAGGGACACCATAAAGTCCCCTTCTTCCAGATTCGCTATCACTGCTCTGAGTGACTCCATCTTGAACTTGAATTTTTGTATGTACAGGTTCAAAGATTTCAGATTTAGAATAGGTCTTACCGAGCCGTCCGGCTTCGGTACCACAAATAGTGTGGAGTAATACCCCTTTCCCTGTTGTAGGAGGGGTACCTTGACTATCACCTGCTGAGAAAACAGCTTGTGAATGGCTTCCAATACCGTCGCCCTGTCTGAGGGAGACGTTGGCAAAGCAGACTTTAGGAACCTGCGAGGGGGAGACTTCTCGAATTCGAACCTGTAACCCTGAGATACTACCTGCAGGATCCAGGGGTCCACCTGTGAGCAAGCCCACTGTGCGCTGAAATTCTTGAGTCGACCCCCCACCGCTCCTGAGTCCGCTTGTAAGGCCCCAGCGTCATGCTGAGGCCTTTGCAGAACCCTGAGAGGGCTTCTGTTCCTGGGCAGGGGCTGCTTGCTGCCCTCTCTTACCCCTTCCTCTGCCCCGAGGCAGATATGACTGTCCTTTTGTCCGCTTGTTCTTATAGGACCGAAAGGACTGCGGCTGAAAAGACGGTGTCTTTTTCTGTTGGGAGGGGGTCTGAGGTAAAAAGGTGGATTTTCCGGCAGTTGCCGTGGCCACCAGATCCGATAGACCGACGCCAAATAATTCCTCCCCTTTATACGGCAATACTTCCATATGTCGTTTGGAATCCGCATCACCTGACCACTGTCGCGTCCATAAACTCCTTCTGGCAGATATGGACATCGCATTTACTCTCGATGCCAGAGTGCAAATATCTCTCTGAGCATCTCGCATATAAAGGAAAGCATCCTTTAATTGCTCTATAGTCAATAAAATACTGTCCCTATCCAGGGTATCAATATTTTCAGTCAGGGAATCCAACCAGACGACCCCAGCACTGCACATCCAGGCTGAGGCGATGGCTGGTCGCAGTATAACACCAGTATGTGTGTATATACTTTTTAGGGTAGTTTCCAGTCTCCTATCAGCTGGATCCCTGAGGGCGGCCGTATCAGGAGACGGTAACGCCACTTGTTTTGATAAGCGTGTGAGCGCCTTATCCACCCTAGGGGGTGTTTCCCAGCGCGCCCTAACCTCTGGCGGGAAAGGGTATAATGCTAATAACTTTTTTGAAATTAGCACTTTTCTATCTGGGTTAACCCACGCTTCATCACATACATCATTTAATTCCTCTGATTCAGGAAAAACTACAGGTAGTTTTTGCACCCCCCACATAATACCCCTTTTTGTGGTACTTGCAGTATCAGAGATATGCAAAGCCTCCTTCATTGCCGTGATCATATAACGTGTGGCCCTACTTGAAAATACGTTTGTTTCATCACCGTCGACACTAGATTCAGTGTCTGTGTCTGGGTCTGTGTCGACCGACTGAGGTAAAGGGCGCTTTACAGCCCCTGACGGTGTCTGAGACGCCTGGGCAGGTACTAACTGGTTTGCCGGCCGTCTCATGTCGTCAACTGATTTTTGTAATGTGCTGACATTATCACGTAATTCCATAAACAAAGCCATCCATTCCGGTGTCGACTTCCTGGGGGGTGACATCACCATTATCGGCAATTGCTCTGCCTCCACACCAACATCGTCCTCATACATGTCGACACACACGTACCGACACACAGCAGACACACAGGGAATGCTCTTATCGAAGACAGGACCCCACTAGCCCTTTGGGGAGACAGAGGGAGAGTTTGCCAGCACACACCCAAGCGCTATAATATATATGGGAACAACCTTATATAAGTGTTGTTCCTTATAGCAGCTTAAATATATCAAAATATCGCCAAAAAATGCCCCCCCTCTCTGTTTTACCCTGTTTCTGTAGTGCAGTGCAGGGGAGAGTCCTGGGAGCCTTCCTCACAGCGGAGCTGAGCAGAAAAATGGCGCTGTGTGCTGAGGAGAATAAGCCCCGCCCCCTATTTCGGCGGGCTTTTCTCCCGGAGTTTTAGATATCTGGCATGGGTTAAATACATACATATAGCCTCAATGGCTATATGTGATGTATTCTTTTGCCATAAAGGTATTAAATATTGCTGCCCAGGGCGCCCCCAGCAGCGCCCTGCACCCTCCGTGACCGCTTGGTGTGAAGTGTGTGACAACAATGGCGCACAGCTGCAGTGCTGTGCGCTACCTTCATGAAGACTGAAGAGCCTTCTGCCGCCTGTTTCCGGACCTTCAATCTTCAGCATCTGTAAGGGGGGTCGGCGGCGCGGCTCCGGGACGAACCCCAGGGTGAGACCTGTGTTCCGACTCCCTCTGGAGCTAATGGTGTCCAGTAGCCTAAGAATCCAATCCATCCTGCACGCAAGTGAGTTGAAATTCTCTCCCCTAAGTCCCTCGATGCAGTGAGCCTGTTGCCAGCAGGACTCACTGAAAATAAAAAACCTAAAAACTTTTTCTAAGCAGCTCTTTAGGAGAGCCACCTAGATTGCACCCTGCTCGGACGGGCACAAAAACCTAACTGAGGCTTGGAGGAGGGTCATAGGGGGAGGAGCCAGTACACACCACCTAATACTAAAGCTTTATTTTTGTGCCCTGTCTCCTGCGGAGCCGCTATTCCCCATGGTCCTGACGGAGTCCCCAGCATCCACTTAGGACGTTAGAGAAATAATGTTTAGGGACCACATTACATGAACTAGAACATTCACCAGTACATACATAATTGTACTTTGCTTTAGTCATCCTTATAACACAATCAAATGGAAATGTCAAATGGCAAATACCAGCAAATCCAGAGCACAGCACAGCCACAGCCACAGCACCAAATCCCACCAAATGATTTTGTTCAATCTGTGAAGTGATAAAATGTAAAATTCACTGTGATGCTGCAATTGCATGGTAGGTTCCCTTTACAATCATTCAGTGGGGCAGATGTATTAACCTGGAGAAGGCATAAGGAAGTGATAAACCAGTGATATGTGCAAGGTGATAAACACACCAGCCAATCAGCTTCCATATGTAAATTAACAGGAGCTGATTGGCTGGTGCATTATCACCTTGCACTTAACACTGCTTTATCACTGGTTTATCA
Source organism: Pseudophryne corroboree (assembly GCF_028390025.1). Classification (NCBI taxonomy): domain Eukaryota; kingdom Metazoa; phylum Chordata; class Amphibia; order Anura; family Myobatrachidae; genus Pseudophryne; species Pseudophryne corroboree. The sequence goes on from NC_086447.1 coordinate 445,886,290, forward strand.
CTTCCTTATGCCTTCTACAGGTTAATACATCTACCCCATTATGTCTTATCAGTCAGTGTTAACTACAGTAAAAGTGCTCTGTGTACTGTAAGTGCATGTGGATATAAAAAGCTCAATGCACTTGCCATAGGAACTCATGTACTAAGCCTTGTAGAGTGATAAAGTGGGGAAAGTAGTAACTAACCAGTTCCTTGTATATTAGTTACAGACAGCAGAGGTAAGAGTCACTGCAGTGAAATTGTACCTTGAGTATACTTTCTTGTAAGATGAAACTAAAACGCTTTTAGGATAGTAACAATATAATACACTTTATACTGGTAGACTCCACAGGCTCATACATGTGAGCACTTGTCTTGCTGCTGTGGCATCCAGCTACGCGAATGTGGCAGGGTGTGTTTCGCTGCCAGAATAATTTAGCAAAGACTGACACTGACCTTTTCTTGCTGAAACTATGCAGCACTGATTTACTGCGACATGTGCTAAAGATGTTCCATTATGCCCAATAGGCAATATCCTCCAGGTATCAAACATGGGGGGAGATGCATCACGCCTACTAAATAATGCAACCAACCAGCTTTCAGGTAGCATTTATCAAGTACATTCTATAAAATGATAAGTACAAGATGACTGGTTGTAACAAGTCTTATAAAGAATGGAGAAGTGGACATCTGCCAGTAAGTCTGACACGGCTTGCTGAGCATTTTGTTCAGAAAGGCAATCATGCATGTGTTCTACGTGACTAGGGCATTGTATGGAGTCTGTATTTTCTCCCTGTAGTTGCATAATCCAAAATCACATTAGTGGGTTACTGTCGCTTCACTGGTGCAGAGACTGCTTGCAATGACTAAATACTTTCTGGGAAGCGCTGTGGAATATGTTGTCACTATATAAAAGATTGGTACTAATGACTGTGCTATTTGGGGGGGTATCCAGTCAGAATGTCACCATGTCCTGAATGTCAATGTGGATGTTATGTCAATATGTAATATTGTCATAATGTCAACATGGTCATAAGATCGACAGTGTGCATGTCGACTGTCAGCATTTTAGTGCTACTGTTAGGGTTAGGCTAAAATAATGCAACATGCCGTGTCAACATTCTGACTGCCGATATGCACTTGTCAACATAATGAATATGTCAGTATTCCTGCATGTCAACATGTTGACATAACGTGCATGTCAATATTTTGACTGTTGACATTCATAATATGCTGACATTTTGGTATCAACATTCCGACTGTCAACATAAGATCCTACACCCATTTGAGAGGAAATTAAAGCAATATGTGAAGTGATTATTACAGCTTCGTTAAGCCCAGTCTAGGAATCAGGTAAATTGTGTAATACAAACCTCAATCTGTTCTCACATCCAGCAAAAAAATGATGATTGATCTTGACATTTTATACAGTAATGTTTACATTTCCCATACTATTAATACCATGATTCAGCAGTTCCGTGACTGCTGTGGAAAATATTACAAGATGTGTATTTAGAGCAGTCAGCTCTCCCAAAGTACTTAAGATGAGATTTATTACAGCTTGGAGAGAGATAAAGGGCCAGATTCAAGGTTGAGTGCAATAGCCGAGGGAATCATACTGCTGCGCTCAGATAACCACTCCCCGCGCTGCCATTTAAAACGTCCATTCCCCAACCGCGACTGTAGAAGCAATGTTGCGTATTTTGCTATTTCATGCGCTATGCAGCAAGTATAGGTACCATCAATGGACTCGCCCTATGCTGCGTAGCTCTGATCCTGCCTGTAGACTGCGTCTCCATAGATCTCTGTTATGGCTTCTGGCACTCCCATAAAACGCTCCTGACACTCCTGTGTTTTTACCAGACACGCCTCCGTTTTTCCAGCCACCCCCAGTAAATGCCAAGTTACCACCCACAAACGCATCCTGTCAATTACTTACGTCTGAATCTGCGAATGGCACATTTTCATTATTTCATGCATAAAATACTGCTCAGTAGATCGATAACTGGGAACTGAGAATCCGTTTGCGTCCAATCTTGAATTGGGCACAAAGTGTAGACTGATAAAGTACCAAACCAATCAGCTCCTAACAGTCACTTTATAGGCTGTGTTGGAAAAATGACAGTAAGGAGCAGATTAGTGGGTACTTTATCTCTCTACAAGCTTTGATAAATCTCCCCCTTAAGGGGGAATTAAAACCATAACCTATGTAAGCTTAGCTATACACCTGGGATGTTCTGGTCTAAAAGATGAATGTTGTGTCATTTCTAATAATGACACAAGCTTTCCTTCTGAACATATTTATTTTCTCACAGCCAGACTGTAATGGGAGTGTGCTGAATACATAAAACATTTATGTCAAATAAACAAGGTCAATTGGCTGCCACGTGGAAAGTAAGTGTCAGAATTCATTTGGAGAGAGGCTTTTTAGGCACTTGATGTCCGAGTAACACACACAGGTTACTGCCATATAGAACAGACCCAGGATAAGGGTTGCCACAGCCTTACTATGCAGAATATGTAAGCAACCACATTCCCTGCAGGTATATTTGTGGTATTATACTATGCCTGAACCTCAACTAAGCAGTACATTAACATTTCCAGCTGATTCACATGGGTATATTGCCTTATTACAGGCAGCTAAAATGCATCGACAATCATGTTAAATGTATTGTATAATGTATAGACAATAAATGCGTATTTACATACTAAGGGACCAATTCAGAGACGGATGCAGCGCCATATACACCCACAAGTAGTTTTAGTAAACCACGAATGGGCAGAAGCGAGCTTATGCATTTTGCACATCTCAGAGTTGGATCGATTTTGTCTGGATCTCTCCTTGTGTGATTTTGGCGTTTGTGGACATTCACACACACAAGAAATCCATGTGGTAGGAGTGTCATGGGTGTGTAGCTACAGTTCTGTACTGTCTGAGGCACTCGTACAGCAGAGGAAAACCTGTGTCTGACGGATCTCCTGATGCTGATACCAATGGATGACTGCAAGGCTGCAGATGGAAATTCAGTGGGCGGTATGGCTTCCTGCTGTAGGACGTACGGATACTTGCATTAGTTTCCGCAGATCCCACAATTACAGTCACTCTGCGTCTAACTCAGTATCTGGCTTTAACTAAACAATCAGAGGTTCTACATATAATGCTTTCTGGTTAGTGATTGTATTCACAGGGGTGTAGTATGGTATGCCGGCGCTTGGGCTCCCGGCGACCAGCATACCGGCGCCGGGAGCCCGACCGCCGGCATACCGACAGTGTGGCGAGTGCTAAGGAGCCCCTTGCAGGCTCGCTGCGCTCGCCACGCTGCGGGCACGGTATTCTCCCTCCAGGGGGGGGGGCGTGGACCCCCACGAGGGAGAATAGCTGTCGGTATGCCGGGTGTCGGGATTCCGGCGCCGGTATAATGTGCGCAGGGATCCCGACATTCGGCATACTGAAGACCACCCATTCACAGAAACCCATATGAATAGGCCAAACATTATCCCATAGTGATTATAAAACCTGTTGTATTTAACTGCAAATCATACTACTATGCTCCGTTTAAGACCATGGACTGTAGTGCAAAGCGCCAGTGAGTACATAGAAGCATACAGAATAAGGATTAATAATCCCTACGCATGTGTAACTCCCTTCTTTGTAGGATTCATGCAAGTTGTACAATGAAATGAAAGCTGGAACAATAGACCTTTGAACTTTTTAATAATTAATTCAAAGCAACTTCAGGCTGAGCACAATACATTGAGAAAATCTATTAAGTAACATTAAAAACATTTTTAATTTTAGATGTCATGGCACTGAGAGGACGAGTGGCACCATCTCCAATCAGATAACCCCTTTGTTCCCACAGCAGTACTGCCTACATGCACATTATACAGCTTCCAAGCATAATAGTAAAGAAGATTGCTCTTGATAGGATGTAAATGAATCAAAAGGACTGACCACACTGTACTATAAACAATGCGAGGCTCAAGACAAAAGTCAATGTACCCCCAAGAGGCCATTCCCTTACATTTCTCCTTGGCAATCCCAATCACAACACTCCATGGGAGAGATATATCAACCTTTAGTGAGAGATAAAGTGGAGAAAGCAGCCCATAGCAACCACCAGCACCTGTCATTATACAGATTGCTAGATTAAGGATAGCTAGAAGCTGAGTCATTGCTACGTGCAATTTCTCTGCTTAATCTCTCTATAAGAATTGATGCATGAAATCATTTATCAGGGTAGTGAATATAACAACTGGCCTGGTTACAGCAGATGTTCAGCACTATTTCAGGACTGTGCATAAGCCCCAGTATATAGCGTGTGGTACAGAGGGCAAGTCACAGAGAAGGGTAATTTCAAGTTAAGACTATCCTCAATTTACATGAATCATATTCAGTGTATGGTCCATTGTCATACAAGCCCATACAAATGGATTCATGTTCAACATCATGCAATATGCATAATCAGTGGGGATTGGTATGTGATCCCGCCGCACGGGATGCCGAATGTTAGTATATCAACATCGGCATCCCCGGAGCTAGAATGCCGGCAGGGGGGCGAGTGCAACAAAGCCCCTTGTGCACTCTCCACGCTGCAGGCTCGGTGGGGAGCTTTGCTCGCTACAGGTTCTACTCTCCCTCTATGGGTGTTGTGGACACCCATAGAGGGGGAATCACCTACCTCGCCGCTATTCCAACGGCCGTATAGTATCCACGTCAGGATCCCAGCGTCGGTATTGTGACAGCCGGGATCCGGACAGGCGGTATGTTATCGTAAATACCAATCAGTACATGCAAACATTGAAAAGGGACTCAAGCTACATGTGTGGAAATGAGCACGTTAAAACTGGAAATAAGGACCATTGTGGACCATCTTCATAATGTATCCTGTGTTTTCAATAAGATGAGCAAAAAGTAGAGCCTCCAAAATATATTATAAGAATTCAGTAGTTATGGTAAAAACAAAACACTAACATCATAAAACAACAACTGAAGGAACTAACCTGAACTCTTGTGGTCTCGACTGGGCTATACTGCACAAGTGTCACCCCTCCACACAATATGAAGACGGAGAACCACTGAAGCTTGCTGAGCGAGCGGTTTAGCATCAGTACAGTACATAAGGCAGTACATGGGATTTTTAGCTGGTATGTCACCTACAAAGAGGAGAAAACAAACAATGGATAGTTCATTTGTTTTAGTAGTGAAAGGGAGAGGAGACATAGAGGAGATGATGGCATGGCTGAAAGGCGACACAAGGAGGAAATGATGGCGTGGCTTAAGGTGGGTACACACTAATAGATATATCTGCCGATCAATTGATCTGCAGATATATCTATGGACGGATCGGGCAGAGTGCTGTGCATACACACTGCCCGATCCGTCGGGGACTGACGTATTGAACTGGGCGGGCGTGTACACACGCCCGCCCAGTTCAGCTGTCAATCATCGCCGGCCGCCGCAGCATGTGTACGGGCGGTCGGCCGACCGCCTCGTACACACACAGCGACGCGCCAATATATCGGTAGATATATTGGCCGGCGGCTGTGCTGCGCGGCCGACGCGATACGTCTGTGAACGACGGAGTTCACAGACGTATTGGCCGTACACACTGGCCGACGGACCCGCGATATATCGGCCGTTCAAGAGAACGGCCGATATATCGACCAGTGTGTACGGGCCTTAAGAGACTACCCAAGGAGAAAATGATGGCGTGGCTGAGAGCTGTGATAATGCTGATTTTGATTACCTTATAACCTTCACAATAATGGGTAAGAGACACAGTACGCAATTGGCGTATGGGGTACCGTAAGGGTACGCACTTAGCGTAGCATACGCTCGGCCGTGATCGAGACGCACATGCGGCACGCTCGCTCACAGCTTACGCTTGGTGTCGAGCACGCTATAGGCGAGCGACTACCGTAATGCTACGCTACCAGCGTAGCGGACGCTCGAGACCACGAGGAGATCACGAGCGGCGCAGACGCTCACAAGATGACAATCAGTAAACCTTGAATGTAACACACAGAAAGGATACTCTTATACTGTAAACCTTGTACTGAAACACTGTAGAGATATAACGCTGCTTAACCTTGTTAATACTAAAGCTGTTTGAGCGATCGAGACGCTCCTATTACCCTCTGCAATGTAATGAACACACAATACCGTGCTAAGGATCCAACACCTTTACTAACAAGCTTTTAGTTATATCGAAAAGGGGTAAAACAGTTTACAAGTCATACACTACAAGCTAACATATAATTCTAACAGAATATCTAGACAGAAATATACAATAACGTTACAATCTTATACTAAACAGAGAGAGAGAGAGAATGTGGCCAATACAAACAAAGAGCGAGATGATTACAGAGAATTACTTACACACACTGGGAATAATCGCTGCGCAGCCTGGTACCAGCTCCGAGTTAGTCAATATGAAAACCGTTTGTGGAGAGTGGGGGAGCTGCCCAGGCTGGCTGATCTTATATACACTGAGTACAGTATACTACAAAGGGACCTATAATCTCATTGTTCATTGGACACAGGAATGTCTCCTCGCATCATAACAAAAGGTCATAGGTTAGTTTGAACAGGTGGGCTGTGACTATATCAAACTGCTCAGGTGGGAGGGGATCTGAAGATTCCCGCCGCATGGGTAATGAATCGCAAATATATGAAATGTCCAGAATCTACTAATGGCCATAACTATACGCAGGAGCGATTAATCTTTACCTAACCAACACCGGATTGTTGCTATTAAAATACTCTTCGGTTAGGTACCAGACACAACTGTTCTACCTTAATCAGACCCTTTGTACCACGTAAAGAGGGATTCCCAAGTCCGTGAACAAGTCACATTAAACAAACTTACAGTTATCACTAAGGGGAACATTACCTATAAAACCTGCTATATGGATTTATTATCTACCGATTGAGTCGCCCGCTAGACGCACACAAACTCTACCGTAAACACACATACCACGCGCTCGAGCGCATGGCCGAGGCACCATCACGCGGCTGCGAGTATCCGCACGCACGGTAGAGAATGTGCACGTGCAGCAGGCACGCGCATGAGGTGAATATATGGCAACGTGCAGCGTGATATTTTTCTGACTTTGACAGTCCACCCTTTGGCAGTCATCAATAACTGCCACTTCCTAAAACAGTTCAAAAAGAGAAAAATATATGTCATGTATAAATACATTTCTATGATTGTGTAAGGGAGAAGAGGATAAGGTGGGAAAAAGGTATGACCTAGTGAGTTAGTAGTAGCATGTGTGTATGAATCCATGTTTGAGGGGTCATGTATCATCGTGCCGTACGTGTTTTAAATCAAGCTTCGAGGTATTGCGAAGTATACATTTGAATTCCTTCTTATCCCGTATTACGGGTCTGTGGATGGGCTGTCAAACTTTACCGAGCTCTTTTCGGCTTTTGGTTGCAACAAAATGGGGGAGCACATTTTATTTGATGATACATGAATGGGGGGATATGTGATTGCTGATATCTGTGCCTATATTCCCTATCGACTATGTGTGTCATTACCTGAAGGTTGTAGAAATGAAGATAAGAAGCAATTATGGTAAATGCAGTCATAAACTATGTGAGTTTAATATACATTTGTTGATTGAGGTCTTGTCTTGTGTCTTGTCTCGATGTACATGTTGACTGTAGTCTCTTTGGGCTTTTGCTATAATGCGAGCAAAGCCGTTTCTCAATGTCCATAGACTTACAATCTTTGAAATATTGGGCTATCGTAAAAGTTAAAGTCACTAGGGAAAATGGGGGTCTATGGCATTGTCCATCAATGGTCTGTGTAAAAGGTTGTCAAATTCTTCTTCCAAGCGGATGTCTTTGTACCTTGGAGGATAACAAAGGAGAAACGGGTGAAAGAAACGGACCGTGGAATCACATTTTCATCACAACATTGTCTCTATCGTTGGGTCATAAATCAATTTAGTCGTTGTTAATACAGTGTCCTCGCTCCTTAGACTCATCACCCTGGTACTGTTTCTACGCTTCGCTAAAACCCGAACGCATCTAAATATCAGACCGACCAATATGATGACACCCAGAATACACAAAAGAAATTTCCCTACATCCATAATAATACCTTGGGCCCATTCTCCTAAACCAGAGAACCAATTTCGTGGGTTCAACCATGACACCCAACTGGTCAGCTCATTACCCACAGCAGCAAGGGTGAGATTGTGTTTCCTTCGGAACTCCCATTTTAATTGTAAAATGTCATCCATCTTTTGGTCTATGACCTCGACCGGGTCCTCAGTGCTGTTTGTAATATACGTGCAACACTTTATTCCATATTGAGTAGCCAAGGTGACACAATACCCGCCTGTCACAGCTGTGAGGTAATTGAGAATCATCCTATGCTGAACCAGTTCTGTTTTGTAGGCTTGTAACTCTCTTCCAGTATACCTGAATGTGTCGTCATACATTTCAGTGATATTGTCTAATAAATTAGCAAGCGCAGATATATATCTATAGTTTAACACTCCTCTGCCGGTACGGGTGATATCTAACGCGATTAGGAATTGAATCCCGGTGGATTCATGGATCAGGTCAGAGGCCGGATGCTCTGTTCTTTCTGTCAGTTGCCTTTTAACGACGTGCTCGTAATGAGTGTGAGTATAAGGAGCTTGGGCACCACGGTGAATATCTTTCATTTCGTTATGGGATACAGTCATTACTTCAGGCAGTACTTTTCCAATATAACATAACCCTTCTGAGTTTGGGGCAAGCCACTTATACGCCTTCCTTCCGCATATGAAATATGCATCATCGGGGAGAACATATGGGACGGAGTGTGACATAACCATATTACAAATTTTCCATGTGAACTCTCCTAACCCTAATTCTCCCATCTGTTTAGTACACGTATCAGTTTGTACGATCTGTGCACAGTATCCTGGTGATACTTCTCCAACTCGCATGATCCTACTTCCTAAGGTGTACCTATACCGAAAGAATTTCCTATGGTCGGCTATCTGGCGTATAAGTTCTGTATCTACGGGTAATCTGTCGGCTCTATGTGAGAATGTCATGGTTTGATTACTCCATGACACTTCCCAATTTCCCGGCTTTCGGGGATTGGAAATGTTAAAGCACACTAAGGACCTATCCACATGATATTGGTGGAGCTTCAAACTAGGAGGACTGGAGATATTAAACCTCCTGTCCACCGGCCTCCCACCGCTTAGCTCAAGTACCTCTCCTACAGTTAAAGGGAATGGTACTAGTCCTGATTTGCTATGGCCTTGAGAGCATACCCAACAATCTGTCTGATTTAACACTTTACCCACTAAGGAGTGATAGTCACTCAATGGATGCCGGTCCATATGGATATTAAAACTGGATTGGCATTTCTTGATACACCCATCCTCGACTATACTGTCACAGTGTCTACAGATGCAGTTCTCTTCAGCTAACAATCCTTCACAATTCCTTCTATTGTCAATGCTACCAGATCGTTTTCTGATACTCGCCTTTACTCTGTGATTATGTTGTTCTTGGAAATCTACGCCTTCATCCTGGCCATCAGAACCCATTTCAGATCCTTTCTCGACTTCCATGGTACTCTCGCCGAAACAGACTGCTCTGGTCAACATCATGGTTAACAGGAAAATCCGTATCACAGTCTCTTGGGGCAAGTCCATCTTGGAGGAGTAAAAGGAGAAAATAAGAGGGGGGAAGGGAAATATGAGGGAGGTGGGAACTGGAGAAAATAACAAATGGGAAAAAGAGAAATCTGGTTCGACAAGCTTCCGGTCTTATTATTCTCAGCGCTCAGGTGTCGTCTCAATCCTCCCTGAACAGACACTCTAGTGATACCACCTCTACCGTCTGTTCTTTATCACGGGACCTCTCTGGGTCAGTGACCTTTTTACAATGAGACGAATGGACCCAAGTCTCTCTCTCGGCAACCTTCAATGCTGTTGTGCTGGTCAATAAGACTTGATATGGTCCTTCCCATCTGTCAATAAGGCAACCTGAGCGTGGAAAATTCCGTATCATTACATAATCCCCAGGTTCAATGTCATGACAATTACTGTCTGGCAAATCAGGAATCACCAACTTTAGATTATCATTCTGATTCCTCAATTGCTTACTCATCTTAACCAAGTACTTTACGGTTACTTCATTGTTACATTTCAAATCATCCTGGGGGTTAATCATAACATGGGGTTGTCGACCAAACAGAATTTCAAAAGGAGACAGATTAAGAGGGGACCTGGGAGTGGTTCTGATGCTGTATAATACAATTGGCAAAGCTTCAGGCCACAACAGTCCTGTTTCAGTCATTACCTTGCTCAATTTATTTTTAATAGTGCTGTTAACTCTTTCCACCTTCGCACTCGCCTGGGGGCGGTACGGAGTGTGCAGCTTACTATTAATTCCCATCAACTTACACATTGTTTGAAAGACTTCACCGGTGAAATGGGTACCCCTATCACTCTCAATTATTCTAGGGATACCGTACCTACACACAAATTCCTGCACAATTTTCTTTGCAGTAAATACAGCGGTATTTGTGGCCGCGGGAAATGCTTCAACCCAATTTGAGAACACATCAATACATACCAAAACATATTTTAAATTTCTACAAGGTGACAATTGTATGAAATCAATTTGTATTACCTGGAAAGGGCCATCTGTCGGAGGGATATGGGATGGTTCTGTTGGTATTGCCTTTCCGATATTCTTCCTCAAGCAGGTGAGACATGTCATCGCTCTTTTACCCGCATGGGAAGAAAATCCTGGGGCGCACCAATAAGCTCTTACTAACTTGCACATCCCTTCTTTGCCTAGATGAGTCAGCCCATGTGCTGCTTCCGCTAGACTTGGAAGGTATGCTCTGGGTGCCACTGGTTTACCATGTCCATCTGTCCAGAGTCCTGAGGACTCCTGGCCATATCCTTTTGACCTCCAAACTGCCTTTTCCTGTGGGGAACACAAATTTTGCATTTCACGCAATTTCTGCGTGTTTACAGTATTAAATACCATCAGTTGTGTGATGTCTGTTTGTCTGGGGGTACCGGCTGCTGATTTAGCAGCTTCGTCTACTCGGCTGTTACCAAGTGATACCGGGTCTTGGCTATACGTGTGAGCTTTACACTTGATAACAGCCACTCTGTCGGGTTCCTGTATCGCTGTTAGAAGTCTTTTGATGTGGGCTGCATGCGCTACGGGTGTGCCAGCTGCCGTCATGAAATTTCTGAGGCGCCATAGGGCTCCGAAATCATGGACTACTCCGAATGCGTACCTAGAATCTGTGTAAATATTGGTTGACTTGCCCTTAGCCAATTCACATGCTCTGGTTAGGGCAACCAGTTCAGCAACTTGTGCTGAGTGAGGTGGGCCTAGCGGTTCTGCTTCTATGGTACCTTGGTCATCTACGACTGCGTATCCAGTACACAAGTCTCCCGAGTCCGTCTGTCTGTGACAACTACCGTCAGTGTAGAAAGTAAAATCTACATCTTCCAGTGGGTTGTCACTGATGTCAGGCCTTGCCGTGAAATTTTGGGTCAAATATTCCATACAATCATGCGTGTCATCCCCTGTATTAAATCCTCCTTCACCATCACTCTCATCCTCCACCCTTTGTGCCTGTCCAGGCACACCTGGGAGATACGTTGCAGGATTTAATGCGCTGCATCTCCTTATGGTAATGTTTACGGGGGCCATCAATGCCAATTCCCATCTTGTAAACCGCGCTGATGAGACGTGTCTGGTTTGAGCAGAATTCAGTAAGGCTGACACTGCATGTGGTGTATGAATTGTGAGGTTGTGTCCTAGCACTACATCTTCGCTTTTCGTGACTAGCAATGCTATTGCTGCAACGCTTCGCAAGCATGTGGGGAGGGATCGCGCTACCGTATCTAGCTGAGCGCTGTAGTAGGCTACCGGCCTGCTGGCATCACCATGCTTCTGGGTTAAGACACCTGCTGCGCAACCAGCACTCTCTGTTCTGTACAGCTCAAAGGGTTTCCCATAGTCAGGCATACCTAATGCCGGTGCCTGTGTTAGGCACTGTTTTAGTCTTTCAAATGCCATCTCAGATTCGTCTGTGTGCGAAATCCGATCAGGTTTACTTGATGAGACCATCTCCTGCAAAGGTAGGGCTAGTATGGAAAAACCTGGGATCCAGTTACGGCAATACCCACACATTCCTAAAAACGTTCTAATCTGTTGCTGGGTTTGTGGCAGGGTCATGTCACGAATTGCTTGAATTCTATCAGCGGTAAGGTGTCTCAGTCCTTGTGTTAGACAGTGTCCCAAATACTTCACACGGGTCTGGCCTAACTGTAACTTGTCTTTGGAAACCTTGTGTCCTGTGTCTGAAAGATGAAACAGGAGCTGTTTCGTATCTCTCAGGGACGCTTCCAGTGAATCTGAACACAGTAGTAAATCATCCACGTACTGGATCAATACTGATCCACTCACTGGATGGAAAGACTGTAAACAATCATGCAGGGCCTGTGAGAAAATACTTGGACTGTCTATGAACCCTTGTGGTAAGCGAGTCCAGGTATACTGAACTCCCCTGTATGTGAATGCAAATAAGTATTGACTGTCAGGGTGCAGAGGTACCGAGAAGAAAGCGGAGCAGAGGTCAATCACAGTGAAAAATTTGGCAGTGGGAGGGATTTGCATTAGGATGACAGCTGGATTTGGCACTACAGGGAATTGACTCTCAACTATTTTGTTGACCCCTCTTAGATCCTGCACTAATCTGTAACCCCTCCCCCCACTCTTTTTAACAGGGAAGATGGGACTATTTGCAGTGCTGGACGTCCTTACCAGAATGCCCTGTTGTAGCAAGCGCTCTATTACAGGGTAAACTCCTAACTCCACCTCTGGCTTCAGAGGATATTGTGGGATTTTTGGAGCTATCCTACCATCTTTTACTTGCACAACTACTGGGGCTACATTTGCCATCAATCCAGTGTCTTGTCCATCTTTGGTCCAAAGTGACTCCGGTATCTGGGAAATCATTTCTTCTACCTTGGACGGACACCTATTTACAATAACAGTGTGTGACATTAATCTTGTTGGGGAGTCTAGCATATCTTGCGCTTCCTGAGCGTGGTTTTCAGGTATGTCCAAGAACACACCTTCAGGAGTACAGTATATGACGCATCCCATTTTGCACAGTAAATCTCTCCCTAAGAGATTAGTCGGAGCCAATGCAGCCAGCAGAAAAGAATGCTTGGTATGCAAAGGCCCTATCGTAATCTCTGCTGGCTTGCTTAAAGGATATTGTCGTACTACTCCTGTTACTCCCATGGCTGGAATTGTTTTACCAGTGGTTCTCATGCCCACGGTCGAATTTATCACTGACTTGGCCGCCCCCGTATCTACAAGGAAATTTAGAGATCTACCGGCTACATCGATTTTGACCTCTGGTTCACTTCCAGGGCTCGCAATCAATTTCACTGGCTGCAGATTACAGGTGTGGCCACACCCCTATGGTGTATGGTGACCTCCCTGTATTGCAGTTGCAGCTATCACCTGTGAAGGGGGTGAATGGATGTTATAAGAAACTTGCCAGTCTCTTTTTGGGGGATACCTTCTTGTTTCCCCTGCGTGTGGCTCATAACTCCGTCTCTGCGGTCCTTGATCCCAATTTCGTGTGTCATGTCGTTGTCTAGGGGGTTGATATGATTTTTGTGCATTTTTCGATCTACAGTCTCGTGCAAAATGTCCCTCTTTATGACAGTAATAACAAGTTACCACATTTGACTTACCCACAGGGGTCGGAGATTTATACAGAGGTGGCCTTGTGGTCAGGGCCTGTATACTTACGGCCATTAACTTATCACTTTGTGACTCCCTGTGTCTGGTGATATTCCGATCATGATCAACAGCGGCCTCTCTCAAAGTAGCCACCGACAGACCTCGCCAACATGGTTGGGTGGTCTGTACCCTTGTCCTTAATACTTCCTTTAAACCTTCCATTAACACAGATACTGCTACTGCTCTATGATTTACATTTGTCTTAATGTCTTCTATACCTGTATACTTAGCCATTTCCTGTAGTGCCCGATGAAAATAATCAGCAGCTGTTTCTCCCTCTTTTTGTTTGATGGAAAAAAATTTGTTCCATTTGGCAACAGCTGGAAAATACTCTTTTAACTGTAAATTTATTCTCTTTACATTATCTTGGTTGTACACATCCGTAAGGGGTACATCTTCATCTAATTTACAGTCAGCTAAAAATCTTGCTGAGTCGACATTGGAGGGTAAACATGCCCTCAGCAATATCTGCCAGTCTTTGTTATTGGGCTCCACAGTATTTCCTAGATCTCTAATGTATTTCTGGCTAGCAGCTAGATCTTTCCTAGGATCAGGGAATTCAGACACCATTGTTCTTAATTCCATTCGGGAAAAGGGGCAGTGCATGGCGATGTTTCTGACAGGAGTGACTCCTGAAGTGTCAGTTTTCCCATTTGGCACTGCTATTACCCTAACGGGATTAAGTCCAATAACATCATTCTGAGTAGATTCTACAATATGTGGTGAAATGGTTTCAGCATAGTGTATGGTGCCGTACTTACCAGTTGATACGACCTCACCTGTCCCTCCGCTAGGGGGCTTGGACGCTAATCTTACGGGTTGGGCCGTGCCCACTGTTGTTTCTGCTATGGTGGCTGCTAGAGAGAGTGCCGATATTGTTGTTGGCTCATCCTCTTGATCACACTCCTGGGTACAGCTTGCACGGATTAGTATTTGCATCAATAATCTTAGTCACATTATTCTTAACATTTATACAGTTACTAAGTGCATGTTTATCATTCACCAGTGTGCCATTCTCTGTAACCACCTGCTCTCCCGTTATGTATGGTGGCGGTGGCGCCGTGGCTATCAGTTTCTTGATAGGGTTAGATCCAGCCGCCTGAGCCAATCCTCTCTGTATTTCACCCTCCTGCTGCCATAACTGTAAATAGTCATAATGTTTGATCCGTCTCTTTGCAGATTTAATGAGACATATCCTTCTCCTTAGATTTTGTAACACATCTGGGCTAAAACTGCCTACCCGTGGGAACTTTTCCCCATCATGCAGAGTCATTCTTTCCCATTCATCGCACAAAACCTCTGTGTGTGATCCGTATTTCTCACACATTACATACCTTGCCGACCCGATTGGTCGGTTTACTAAGTCAACCCGAACCGAGGTTGATCGCCCCCTACCTGAACAACTGGCCCCCATCTTTGCAGGTGCTGCTTTCACTAACTCTGACCTTCAAATCAGGGTCTTCAGCGAACCCTTACAAAAACCAAGATGTCCTGGGTAGGCCGGCGGCGGAGTTTACCGAGTACTCCACTCACTCGCCCACGTCGACCAATACGCCCACACACTGCCTTAGCGCTGGCGTACTCAACCTAGGGCCCCTGCAACCTGAACCTCTATTTACTGGAAAATGTGGGTGTGATCCGAAGAGCACTTAACCCTTTCCAGTAACTATTGGTTGTTGGATAGTTCCCGAGTGACCAGCGAACCTCCCTTAAAATAAAAAAATTACACAAATCACGTTAGACTGTACAAATAGCGTTTATGACCCCTCTAGCGTACGCAAATGGTACTGGGTCAAGTTACTAACTAATGCACACAATTACGTGCGGTACAATCGTTCTGCACATAAGCAACTAATCTTATGTGCGGAGCGACTAGTGGAATCGAAAATTGTGGCTGCGAATTCCTTCAGCCAGAGCTTAATGGCCTATATGGGTACCGCACCAACCCTTCCTGGTGTTGTGCTCCTTTACTCTTTATCTATAGCGGACTTCTTAGTCTGCTGTACCTGGACCTCCTGGTATGTTGCTACAGTTTAACAAGGGATGCCTCCCAAGCCACCATGCAGTCACTTACACGTATGTACCTTCACGAGAACTCGATGATTTCCTTGGTTCAACCCCAAAAATTAGAAACTTATATATATGTATACACACTCTTTCACCTCATATACTCTTTACTTTTGTTTCTGCGCAGAAATCCCTTTCATTCAGTAACACAGTCTAGTCCAGATGAGTTGCAAATTAGAGAAGGATCTATTAGCTTAAAATTTTGGACACTGAGATCGATTTGCGCTATTATCGCGTTGCCTCCTTTTCGCCTATTTAAAATAATACTATCGTGTGATTTGTATTATGTGGGCGTACCCAGACGCTCCGTTGCGTAATATACGCTCCGTGCGTCGGCCCTTGCGTCGCGTACGCTCGTTCTGCCCCTTGTTAGAGACACGTGTACGTAAGCCAGGTATGTCCACAGTAACACAACTAACACGTTTATCAATGTAAATGACCTTTAACTGTAATCATCTACTGAACACCACACAGAACTTCCTTGTATTTTAGGCAAGCCGTGTGCGTGTTTTACAAATTACTTCCTTACGTATTATTTTTACTTTTTAACTATCAATAGCAACAAATCTTTCTTAGCACGTTATCAATTGTGAAATGGCAAACAGGAAGGTGATATGTGAAAATACACAAATGAAAAGAGATACAGTTGTGTGCGTGCGTGTGTACGCAAAACAGAAATAAACAGTTTTAAAAAGACAATAGCGTATTGTTCTTACCTCCGGTTCCGGATTCCACCAGCACTCCTACAACGTAGCGAAACAGACGCTTATCTAGCCAGCACTACTGCCTTCCCGCCCTTGCTGGCAGATCACGTCTGCTTTCGTCAGTGTGGATATGTGGAGGACGGACGAGCCGCCAATTGATAATGCTGATTTTGATTACCTTATAACCTTCACAATAATGGGTAAGAGACACAGTACGCAATTGGCGTATGGGGTACCGTAAGGGTACGCACTTAGCGTAGCATACGCTCGGCCGTGATCGAGACGCACATGCGGCACGCTCGCTCACAGCTTACGCTTGGTGTCAAGCACGCTATAGGCGAGCGACTACCGTAATGCTACGCTACCAGCGTAGCGGACGCTCGAGACCACGAGGAGATCACGAGCGGCGCAGACGCTCACAAGATGACAATCAGTAAACCTTGAATGTAACAAACAGAAAGGATACTCTTATACTGTAAACCTTGTACTGAAACACTGTAGCGATATAACGCTGCTTAACCTTGTTAATACTAAAGCTGTTTGAGCGATCGAGACGCTCCTATTACCCTCTGCAATGTAATGAACACACAATACCGTGCTAAGGATCCAACACCTTTACTAACAAGCTTTTAGTTATATCGAAAAGGGTTAAAACAGTTTACAAGTCATACACTACAAGCTAACATATAATTCTAACAGAATATCTAGACAGAAATATACAATAACGTTACAATCTTATACTAAACAGAGAGAGAGAGAGAATGTGGCCAATACAAACAAAGAGCGAGATGATTACAGAGAATTACTTACACACACTGGGAATGATCGCTGCGCAGCCTGGTACCAGCTCCGAGTTAGTCAATATGAAAACCGTTTGTGGAGAGTGGGGGAGCTGCCCAGGCTGGCTGATCTTATATACACTGAGTACAGTATACTACAAAGGGACCTATAATCTCATTGTTCATTGGACACAGGAATGTCTCCTCGCATCATAACAAAAGGTCATAGGTTAGTTTGAACAGGTGGGCTGTGACTATATCAAACTGCTCAGGTGGGAGGGGATCTGAAGATTCCCGCCGCATGGGTAATGAATCGCAAATATATGAAATGTCCAGAATCTACTAATGGCCATAACTATACGCAGGAGCGATTAATCTTTACCTAACCAACACCGGATTGTTGCTATTAAAATACTCTTCGGTTAGGTACCAGACACAACTGTTCTACCTTAATCAGACCCTTTGTACCACGTAAAGAGGGATTCCCAAGTCCGTGAACAAGTCACATTAAACAAACTTACAGTTATCACTAAGGGGAACATTACCTATAAAACCTGCTATATGGATTTATTATCTAGCGATTGAGTCGCCCGCTAGACGCACACAAACTCTACCATAAATACACATACCACGCGCTCGAGCGCATGGCCGAGGCGCCATCACGTGGCTGCGAGTATCCGCACGCACGGGAGAGAATGTGCACGTGCAGCAGGCACGCGCATGAGGTGAATATATGGCAACGTGCAGCGTGATATTTTTCTGACTTTGACAGCTGACACTAGAGGGAGATGACGGTGTAACTGAGAGACGATGCAGGGGGGAGATGGTGTAGTTGAGAGACAATGCAGGGGGGGATGTTTGTGTGGCTGAGAGATGCATGGGGGAGATGATGGTGTGGTCGAGAAAGGTAGGTAGGAGATGATGGTGTGGCTGAGAGACAGAGCAGGAGGTGACATGAGTCTGGTTGAACCTCTGTTGTATCATGACGACATTGGTTATATTTCTGCAAAAACAGGCATCTTCTGGACCATGTGGTATCCTACATGAATAGTGAATAATGACTGAAGATGCTGTCTGCCCAGGGAGAATACATTTCTTCAGAGGTTCCCCATTGTGCGAAACTACCATATAGGTAAGGTGCATATGGAATAAAAAGGAATGCCAATAGACTGTGCCAGACATACCTGATAGGCAGTGCACCCCCTAATAAAATGTGCTGTGCACGCCAATGAGTATACCGCTGGCCTACAGGAAGAAGGCCTCCTAACAAAGACATTGCAGCTTACCTGATAAACAGCTGCATCAAGATTGCTCAGTGCCACAAATGCCATGTTGTTCTGCAGGGCATACACCAGAGATGGCACAGACAGCTTAAGCATCTCCACTGGACTTCCTATCACATTCTCCTTTAAAGTGGTGAACAATCTAGTAGGACTTCCAGTTTCTCTATGTAACAGAAACAGAGTAAGCATTTCAGAGACATTAATGTAATATGGTAGTCACAACCAGAAGTGTGCAAAGTTTTACAGGAAGGTTATTCAGGACCAATCAGCAGCTTCCTATCAGTTATCATAAATCCATAAATGGTTTCAGAAGTTAAGGTGTTGGTGTTTACAAACAAATAGGTAAAATATGTATATATTATTTGTTTCATGGGTCTACTCCTTTGGCAGCATTAAATATTTTGGATCCAATAGACATGCTTCTATAATAGCTAGTACACATGGATCCAGTGGTGCAAGTATGCAGGTACGCTCGGGTACGGAGTACCCTTAAGAATTTGGCAGCAGGCACGTAGTACCACCCACTGCACACTTTGCACCCGTGACTGCCACTACTGCAAATATAATGCATTGCCGAACAACAAGACCATGGTGTTCAGCAGCATGACGGTGCCTCCCACTTTGTCAGTGCTACAGGGAGCATGACGGTGAGGTCATTAGATCACATCATGCTTCCTCTCCTGGTGGCTGCGGCTGACACGAAGAGAGGAGCATGGGGACTGGGCTGGACGACTTTTCCTGTACTGTCCAGCCGTTTCCCTTTACTCGGCTCGAGTGACGCATCGGCACTGAGCGGCTTTTGTTCTTCACAGGCTGGGCTGCTGGGCATGTCTCTGGCTTCACTGTGTGGGGTAACTGATTTTTTAATATAATGTGGACACTACTATATATTTATTTCTATTATTATGGGGCATTACTATATATTTCTATTGTAATGTGGACACAACTATATATGTCTATTATTATGGGGCATTACTATATATTTATATTGTAACGTGGGACACTACTATATATTTCTATTATACCGGGACACTACTACAGTATATAGTCCTGTTATAATGGAGGCATTACTACAGTATATATTGTTATTAAATTGGGGGCATTACTACATATTTCTATTATACTGGGGGTATCACTAAATATTTCTATTGTACTGTGGAACACTACTATATATGTTTATTATTATGGGGCATTACTATATATTTCTTGTAATGTGGGACACTACTATATATTTATATTATACCGGGGCACTACTACAGTACATAGTCCTGTTATAATAGAGGCATTACTATATATTGTTATTAAATTGGGGGCATTGCTACATATTTCTATTATACTGGGGGTATCACTATATATTTCTATTGTACTGTGGAACACTACTATATATCTTTATTATTATGGGGCATTACTATATATTTCTTGAAAATGTGGACACTACTATATATGTCTATTATTATGGGGCATTACTATATATTTCTATTATACCGGGGCACTACTACAGTACATAGTCCTGTTATAATAGAGGCATTACTATATATTGTTATTAAATTGGGGGCATTGCTATATTTCTATTATACTGGGGGTATCACTATATATTTCTATTGTACTGTGGAACACTACTATATATGTTTATTATTATGGGGCATTACTATATAATTCTTGTAATGTGGACACTACTATATATGTCTATTATTATGGGGCATTACTATATATTTATATTGTAATGTGGGACACTACTATATAGTTCTATTATACCGGGGCACTACTACAGTATATAGTCCTGTTATAATGGGGGCATTACTACAGTGCATCCGGAGAGTATTCACAGCGCTTCACTTTTTCCACATTTTGTTATGTTACAGCTTTATTCCAAAATGCAATACATTTATTTTTTCCCTCAAAATTCTACACACAATACCCCATAATGACAACGTGAAAAAAAGGTTTTTTTGAGATTTTTGCACATTAAAAAAAAAAAAACTAAGAAATCACATGTACATGTATTCACAGCCTTTTCTCAATACTTTGTTGATGCACCTTTGGCAGCAATTACAGCCTCAAATCTTTTTGAATATGATGCCACAAACTTGGCACATCTATCTTTGGGCAGTTTCGCCCATTCCTCTTTGCAGCACCTCTCAAGCTCCATCAGGTTGGACGGGAAGCGTCGTTGCACAGCTATTTTCAGATCTCTCCAGAGATGTTCAATCGGATTCAGGTCTGGGCTCTGGCTGGGCCACTCAAGGACATTCACAGAGTTGTCCTGAAGCCACTCCTTTGATATACTGGCTGTGTGCTTAGGGTCGTTGTCTTGCTTAAATATGAACCGTCATCCCAGTCTGAGGTCCAGAGCGCTCTGGAGCAGGTTTTCATCCAGGATGTCTTTGTACATTGCTGCATTCATCTTTCCCTCTATCCTGACTAGTCTCCCAGTTCTTGCCGCTGAAAAACATCCCCACAACATGATGCTGCCACCACCATGCTTCACTGTAGGGATGGTATTGGCCTGGTGATGAGTGGTGCCTGGTTTCCTCCATACATAACGCCTGGTATTCACGCCAAAGAGTTCAATCGTTGTCTCATCACACCAGAGAATTTTGTTTCTCATGGTCTGAGAGTCCTTCAGGTGCATTTTGGCGAACTCTCGGCGGGCTGTCATGTGCTTTTTACTAAGGAGTGGCTTACGTCTGGCCACTCTACCATACAGGCCTGATTGGTGGATTGAGGCAGAGATGGTTGTACTTCTGTAATGTTCTCCTCTCTCCACAGAGGAATGCTGTAGTTCTGATAGAATGACCATCGGATTCTTGGTCACCTCCCTGACTAGGACCCTTCTCCCCCAATTGCTCAGTTTAGACGGCCACCAGCTCTAGTAAGAGTCCTGGTGGTTCCAAACTTCTTCCATTTCCGGATGATGGAGGCCACTGTGCTCATTGGGACCTTCAAAGCAGCAGATATTTTTCAGTACCCTTCCCCAGATTTGTGCCTCTAGACAATCCTGTCTCGGAGGTCTACAGACAATTCCTTTGACTTCATGCTTGGTTTGTGCTCAGACATGAACTGCCAAGTGTGGGACCCTATATAGACAGGTGTGTGCCTTTCCAAATCATGTCCAATCAACTGAATTTACCACAGGTGGACTCCAATTAAGCTGTAGGAACATCTCAAGGATAATCAGTGGAAACAGTATGCACCTGAGCTCAATTTTGAGCTTCATGGCAAAGGCTGTGAATACTTATGTACATGTGATTTCTTGCGGTTTTATTTTTAATAAATTTGCAAAAATCTTAAACAACTTTTTTCACGTTGTCATTATGGGGTATCGTGTGATCAATTTTGAGGGGGAAAAAATGAATGTGGAAAAAGTGAAGCACTATGAATACTTTCCAGATGCACTGTAAAATGCTTATCCTGGGGATTGCACTGTAATTATGGGTGTGCTCGCTGCATTAAGTGTAAAGAAAACTGGGGAAATCATCTAGTACCCCAAAAAATGTGTCAAATAGCATGGGATAATTGTAAGAAAGCTATTAGTGGCTATAAGCAAATTATTAGGCACTTAAATGGCGTGAAATATCTGATTTTTATTTTGGAAAATTATAAAAAGCAAGTATATTTGTGGTTGTTTTTTTTTAGCCAATTAATGCCTCTAGATGAATTTGGGTTGCATAAAAATGCCTGTAAGTTGATTTTTATGATTATTGCTGTAAGTCACTTTGAAAAAAATTATTAGAAAACACTAGATTCACTCCTATGTGCAAGCTTAAAACACATTCCCTTCAATACAACATCCCCATATACCTGCCCCACATTATTTAACCCATTTTTGCAGCATATCACCCCAAAATGGCATGTTATTATGAACCAAGGGGGTTATTCAGGTTAGCACAGTGGTTTCCAAACTTTTTTGAATCACGGTGCCCTAGAATATCAGAAATTTTTCACGGCACCCCTAGGCCAAAAATTTCTTATTGACAAATTTAGAAAGAAATATTACATTAAGTAGATCGCATTTATATGTCATTCTTAGGGTCAGTTGTGTGATGAGGGACAAGATTTGCTTCTGTTTGGCCACATATTTTATGACTGGCAGCCACCAGCGCTGGTTTTGCCTATTATATTGACCATGAATAATTTGAATTGGTCCTGGACCACCAACCTAGGGCACCCCTGCAAGTGTCCCGAGGCACCCCAGGGAGCCACAGCACACAGTTTGGGAACCTCTGGGTTAGCAAACCAAAAAAGTTAGCAATTGGGCAAAACCATGTTGTACTGAAAGGTGCAAAGATTTAGGGGTCTATTTACTAAGCCTTGGATGGAGATAAAGTCGCTGGAGATAAAGTACCAGCCAATCGGCTCCTAACTGCCATGTCGCAGGCTGGGTTTGAAAAATGACAGTTAGGAGCCGACTGGCTGGTACTTTATCTCCATCGACTTTATCTCTGTCCAAGGCTTAGTAAATAGACTCCTTAGATTTGGGTGGCTTATATTGTTTCTTTGCTTGGTAAATACTGTCTGTTTAATATCTGCAGTGCAATTTAAATTTCAGTTTGAAAACACCCCACCCAAATCTAAGGCAGCATACACACGGTGCGATTCTGGCAATGAACGATTTCAGCTGAACGTTTTCCTTGAACTTCCCCGGAGTCCAGAACCAACGATATTGACTATACACACAGAGCGATTTTGGCTATGAATATTTTGGCTATGACTATCTAGTCAAGTGTCTAGCCAAAATTGATGTGCATGCACAGTCTATTTTTTCCAACAATGATGATCCACGGGAGCGAGCATCATTCATCGCTGGTTTTATACACACCGAGCGATATACACTAGTCTTTCTAACAATATAGACTATATAGTGAATATCGTTACCCAGTATCGCTGTGTGTAGGCCCCATAACTCTCTCTCTCTCTGCACATGTTACATCTACCCCACCTGCAGTACAACATGGTTTTGCCTAATTGCAAACTTTTTTGGTTTGACATTTTTATCCTAAAATAGGTATTATCCCCTACTTTTCATCTGCTCAGGGGCTGTGAACAAAAGCAGCATTACATCCTACTGAATATAAAAAAACCTGCAGCTGGCCACATTAACAGGTAACATGGCTACTTTAATTTGGGTTTAGGAATAAGCAGATTACAATTACTTTGAAAGATATTTTAGCACCTTCTCTGGATTCCCCAACTTTAAAATGGGAGTATAAGAGTAACCATGCATCACTACACTTTTAATACAGCAAACATTAACAAGTGCTTAAATAGCCGCAAACTGCGCAGTTTTCACCACTGAAATCCCCGGTATAATGTGTACAAACAATTACCCTTTTGTTTTAAAGATACTGACATATACAGGAAGGAATTACAGAAAGGGGATGCAGTTAATATGCCGGCTGTCGAGATCTCGGCGGTCACAAGACAGACGCTGAATCCCAACAGCCGGTAAAATGCCGGCGAATGGACCGCAGCACGTTATTCCCACTCGGCTGGTGGGTCCACGACACCACCCGAGTGGGAATAGATCCTGTGGCTAGCTCAGCTCATCATCGGGCCCGAATCGTGGCAAGCGCAGCGGGGAATCCCGTCAGTTGGGATTGTATATATTCCACAGAAAGGAGCAGTGGGTAAGATGTGCTTAACACTGTGCTGAAAGGCTTCCACACTGTAAAGCTAATAACATCACTTATCTTTCAGTTTTAACTAAATCAAGCAAAATGTTATATAAAATGTGAGGGGACATCAAATTTTTACCTTTATTTAGTTTTATAAAATGGGCCTATTTACACTACTTATGTACATAACTTGTCTTGTTCTTTCAGCCTGGTATTAGGAAAATCCACATAGTCATGGTAACCGTAATTACAACTAAAGGTGGCTCTGACCTGCATTTCCACATTGCTCACCTGACCTCTCAACAGAATCTAAAACATGACTAACCACAATGCTGAAACACTTTTAAATGCAACGAAGGATACAGTAAGAGAGTTGAGTGCAACATTTGAACATTTGCAATTAAAGTATTAGATGGTTTTAGTGCTCCTGAAAAACAATATATACATGGAAATAGGCTCAAACACTTAAAAAGAGGAAACTCCTTATCCGATTGAAACATAACCACTTAACTGGCAATTGTTTTTTTTAAAAAACCCACAGAAATTGTAGCGGTTTTTTATAAAGTGAATTAGGTGAAGAACATGTATTCAAACTTGTCTAAAATTATTTCATTATATATATATTTTTTTTAAATACAGGTTGAGTATCCCTTATCCAAAATTCTAAATCCCACATTTTTACTGACAAAATGACATATATATTATTTATATATATATATATATATATATATATATATATATATATATATATATATATATATATATATAATATAATATATTAAAATTGTGGGATTTTGCATTTTGGATAAGGGATACTCAACCTGTATTTGTTTAATATCTGGGGGAGGTTTTCTCTAAACATCAGAAACTAGAGTATTGCAACTTTGATTTCCACACTGGGGAACTGGGGGCTGGGGTTAATTTACATTTCCCCGGGCAGCTGTTCTTCTGTACAGCCACCGGGTGGATGGTCCAGCCGTGCTGACCGATTGTTCATTACATCGTGTAGTGCAGGGGTGGGCAATTATTTCAGCAGAGGGGCCACTTGACACTTTCCTGTCAGTATTCGAGGGCCGCACACAAAATAGCAGCTCCCCCCCATCCATGCGCCAAAAAAATAGGGATGTGGCTTCGTGTGGAAGGGGCGTGACCAAAAAATCATACAGATTCATATTAGGCTGCACAATAGTCTCCATTATTTAAATTACGCCACACAGTAGCACCACTTACACACATTACACCAGGTAGAGCCCCCTTTTACATTACAGCAGGTAGAGCTCCCTTTTACACATTACGGAAGGTAGAGACCCCTTTTACACATTACGGCAGGTAGAGCTCTCTTTTACACATTACGGCAGGTAGAGCTCTCTTTTACACATTACAGCAGGTAGAGCTCTCTTTTACACATTATGGAAGGTAGAGACCCCTTTTACACATTACGGCAGGTAGAGCTGTCTTTTACACATTATAGCAGGTAGAGCTCTCTTTTACACGTTACAGCAGGTAGAGCTCTCTTACAGCAGGTAGAGCTCTCTTTTACACATTACGGCAGGTAGAGCTCTCTTTTACACATTACGGCAGGTAGAGCTCTCTTTTACACATTACGGCAGGTAGAGCTCCCTTTTACACACTGTGGGGGGGAGGGTTTGGGTTAGGCTGCGGGGAGGGGAGGTTAGGGTTTGGCACCGCCCTCGGAGGGTTAGGGTTAGGCTACGGGGGGAAGGGGCCTAGGTTTAGGCAGTCATGGGGGGTGGTTAGGGCTAGGCACCAAGGGAGGAGGTTAGGGTTAGGTTGTGGGGAGGGAGGGTTAGGAGGTTGGGGAGAAGGGAGAACACCCCTTACTCACCCCTGTCAGTTTTGAAATATCGGGATCCCAGCGTCGGTGAATCATACTGATCCAACACATACACAGAGCTACATATACATAGTTACACAGACACATATACAGAGCTACAGACACATATACAGAGCTACAGACACACATACAGAGCTACAGACACATATAGAGTTACACAGAGACATATACAGACACATACACAAAGTTATAGGCACATTATCACATACAGTTACACAGACATAATATCATTTATGGTCCCTCATACCTTAAATTAAAGACTGTCACTGCATGAAAACTTTGACAGCTTTGGAAGTCCATCATCCTACGTAGCTGCCATGCATGATAAAGTGCAGGAGCATCAGGGCTGTGCTCCGTGCTGGGTAGCCCCGCCCCCTGCAGGGACACTACTTCCTCCTTATTCCTTCCTTCTGATAATCAGGGATGGCCCATTGAAGGAGGGGGGCCCAGGACACATGCCCCGAGAGACCCCTGCTACTGAGAGCCCACCACTCTCCACACGGCAAAGCAGTCCTTCCCCCTGTCTCAGAGGCGGAGCTTTGCCTGGCTGGTAGCAGGGGGAGGAGGAGCTGCGCTGACAGGGAGCAGGGGGGAAAGATCACATATGGGCGGGATGTACTGTACGACACGCACATTATCCCGCAACTTGTCGGGTACAGACCAGTGTTAATGGTGCCAGGGGCACTGACAACTGTGAAGGGACCAGGTAATATAAGGGGGCGTGGCTAATGCAGTGATGTGTGGCCAGCCCCCTCCTTTGAAAATATTTAAAAAGTTATGTTTCTGTGCAGCCGCGGAGCGGGCAGACACACTGGACAAGGGGGAGGGTAGTGGTGCTGGTTGAGCAGCAGGTGGCGGCGGGGATGGCTGCTTGGGGGAATTGGCAGACGAAATCGCTCACCTCCCCCCCTCTCCCGCTCGTCAAGCAGGGAGAGAGAGGACACTGTTGCAGCTGCCTCTCCCCAGCGCAGCACACAGTAGCGGCTCCATGCCAGCGCTGTCTACATTGGGGAGGGGGGGAAAGGTCAGCAGGACCTTACTACATCCAGCCGATAGTGCAGGCTGCGGCTAATAGAGCCGCGCTGCCGCAGGCATCAGTTCTCAGCCGCTGCTGGTGACCTAGGCTGGAAGCTGGCCGGGACAATGACAAGCGGCCCTGTCGGGCCGCTTGTCATTGCACGCAGGTGGGAGGCAGCGGGCCAGGCAGGATCGGTTCGCGGGCCGCATCCGGCCCGCGGGCCGTATTTTGCCCACCCCTAGTGTAGTGTGTATGGCCAACCTAGCATGGTCTAGGGCAGTGGTTCTCAAACGTTTTTGAATCATGGCGCCCTAGAGTATCAGAATTTTTTTTCGCGGCACCCCATAGGCCAAATTTTCTGATTGAGAGATTTAGAAAGAAATATTAAATGAAGTAAATTGTGTTTATATGTCATCCTTAGGATCTGTTATATGGTGAGGGACAGGACAGCAGTCACGGGGGGTCTCTGCATTCGGGGAAAGGGGACCCATGTGTAAACATGGGACCCCTTTCAGTCCGTGTGGATCGGGTATGCGTTTTTTTTTTTTTTTGCCAAGTACGTGGATTACAAATATCACAGGACACTGGATTTAGGTGAGTATAATTATCTTTTCTTTTCAGGCACCCCATGGATTCTACTTGGAGAAGTGGACCGAACATTTTTCGACATTTTCGGGAATTCGACCGCAATTGTATATACCCCTATGTATTGTAATGTACACAGCAGGATTAGTTGACTAAAGTGATGGTCAGAATGCCATGTAGAAATAAGGACATTGGGGCAGATCTACTATGCCTTGGAGATTGATAAAGTGGAGAGAGATTAACTACCAATCAGCTCCTAGCTGTCATTTTTCAAACACAGGGGGGAGATGTAGGATTATGGACATTTCTCCTAATAATTTCTCCTCCTAACTGCTTCACCCACTGAGTACCGGCAAAGCAGGTTCCTGCATCGTCCGCATGTATTAATATGTATTCTGCCATAGAGGCAGAGTGTAAAATGAACTCTTTGGTGAAGTGTACTCTCCTTCTTGCGGCTGTACCTGCTGTCACTGACCGGCGCTGCTCAGATTGTGCGCATGCGCTGGCCAGAAATCAGCGGCACAGGGGCTAATTGAAAAAAATAAAAAGACACTTTGTTATTGGCATGCACAGTCCCTGGCTGCATATTCTGGCTATACTGTACTGGGCTATGGTCCTATCTAGCAGATAGGAGCACTGATAATGCGCCCCCATCATCTTGTACACTTATTCACAACAGTACAATGGGGAATGGGGAGAAGCGGTATTTGCAGAGCATAATCCCCATACCACAGCATAATACTTCTACCCCACCGCCTATAACATACTGTAGCAGTTAGGAGCGTATTAGCTGCTACTTTATCTCTCTCCACTGTATCACTCTCTAAGGCTTAGGAAACATCCCCCATTAAATGTAAATAAAACTAATGAACTTTATATACACTAATCCTGCAGTGCTATAATAGCTTAATAGCAATCTTTCAGTAGCGGTAAGTGAACCACAGCAGAGAAGAAACTAAATTAGCTACAGTTTATTCACAATGTAGAAAAATCAACATTATGCTGGCAATACTTTCCTTTGAACAAAGAACTGGATATTAATTTAAATGGATTATACAGAATATTTTGTAAAGAAAGTAATGTTTATAAATATTACCACTCCGTACTAAATTTACGCTGTTATACCCTCCATCCCACTCCCCCTGCCCCTAAAATAACAGAACCAAGGCAGTTGAGTATTGCCGCCATTTGAAAGATGCCCATTCTGAAAGTGCTTTATGTTGTGGCTGAGAGCACCCACTATGTATTATCGATTTAATTAGAGCCCTTTACACATAGGAGTAGGAATAATAAAGCAGACAACTGACCACTCTCATAATGAGGGCTAAGGACATTAGACCCATGCAGTTTGCTTTGTGTATGGAAAGCAGTATAAATAAGATTTTAAACCGACCAGTAAATCTTTTTCTCGTAGTCCGTAGAGGATGCTGGGGACTCTGTAAGGACCATGGGGATAGACGGGCTCCGCAGGAGGCATGGGCACTTTAAGAAAGACTTTAGATCTGGTGTGCACTGGCTCCTCCCTCTATGCCCCTCCTCCAGACCTCAGTTAGAGAAACTGTGCCCAGAGGAGACGGACAGTACGAGGAAAGGATTTTTGTTAATCCAAGGGCAAGATTCATACCAGCCACACCAATCACACCGTATAACTTGTGATATACTATCCAGTTAACAGTATGAAAACGACATAGCATCAGTCCAAGACCGATGAGACTATAACATAATCCTTATTTAAGCAATAACTATATACAAGTCTTGCAGAAGTAGTCCGCACTTGGGACGGGCGCCCAGCATCCTCTACGGACTACGAGAAAAAGATTTACAGGTAGGTTTAAAATCTTATTTTCTCTTACGTCCTAGAGGATGCTGGGGACTCCGTAAGGACCATGGGGATTATACCAAAGCTCCCAAACGGGCGGGAGAGTGCGGATGACTCTGCAGCACCGATTGAGCAAACAGGAGGTCCTCCTCAGCCAGGGTATCAAACTTATAGAACTTTGCAAAGGAGTTTGAACCCGACCAAGTAGTAGCTCGGCACAGCTGTAGCGCCGAGACCCTCTGGCAGCCGCCCAAGAAGAGCCCACCTTCCTAGTGGAATGGGCCTTGACCGATTTAGGTAACGGCAATCCCGCCGTAGAATGCGCCTGCTGAATCGTGTTACAGATCCAGCGAGCAATAGTCTACTTTGAAGCAGGGGCACCAATCTTGTTAGTTGCATACATGACAAACAGTGCTTCTGTTTTTCTGACTGTAGCCGATCTGGCCACGTAAATTTTCAAAGCCCTGACCACATCAAGGGACTCGGGATCCTCCAAGTCACGCGTAGCCACAGGCACCACAATAGTTCATATGAAAGGATGAAACCACTTATGGCAGGAATTGAGGACGGGTCCGCAATTCCGCTCTATCCATATGGAAAACCAGATAGGGGCTTTTATGTGATAAAGCCGCTAATTCCGACACTCGCCTAGCTGAAAACAAGGCTAATAACATGACCACCTTCCAAGTGAGATTTTTCAACTCCACCGTTTTAAGTGGTTCAAACCAGTGTGACTTAATGAAACTTAACACCACGTTAAGGTCCCAAGGCATTACCGGAGGTACAAAAGGAGGCTGAATATGTAGTACTCCCTTCACAAAAGTTTGTACTTCAGGGAGAGAGGCCAATTCCTTTTGAAAAAAAATGGATAAGGCCGAAATCTGAACCTTAATAGATCCTAATTTTAAGACGAAATTCACTCCAGTTTGCAGGAAGTGAAGGAAACGGCCCAGTTGGAATTCTTCTGTAGGAGCATTCCTGGCCTCACACCAAGAAACATATTTTCGCCATATACGGTGATAATGTTTAGATGTCATGTCCTTCATAGCCTTTATTAGCGTAGGAATGACCTCGTCCGGAATACCCTTATCCGCTAGGATCCAGCGTTCAACCGCCATGCCGTCCAACGCAGCCGCGGTAAGTCTTGGAATAGACATGGCCCCTGTTGCAACCGGTCCTGTCCTAGAGGAAGAGGCCACGGATCTTCTGTGAGCATTTCCTGCAGATCCGGATACCAGGTCCTTCGTGGTCAATCTGGAACAATGAGGATTGTTCTCATTCCTCTCCCTCCTACCATTCTCAACACCTTGGGTATGAGAGGAAGAGGAGGAAATACATAGACCAACTGGAACACCCACGGTGTCACTAGGGCATCTACAGCTACTGCCTGAGGGTCTCTTGACCTGGTGCAATACCTCTGTAGCTTCTCGTTGAGGCGGGATGCCATCATGTCTATCTGTGGCAGTTCCCACTGACTTGCAATCTGTGCGGAGGCTTCCTAAAGAAGTCCTCTCTTGGATGCAGGTTGTGTTTGCTGAGGAAGTCTGCTTCTCAGTTGTCCACTCCCAGAATGAACTGCTGAAAATGCGCTTACATGATTTTCCGCCCAGCGGAGAATCCTGGTGGCTTCTGCCATTTCCACTCTGCTCTTTGTGCCGCCTTGGCGGTTTACATGAGCCACTGCGGTGATGTTGTCAGACTGGATCAGAACCGGTAGGTCGCGAAGCAATGTTTCCGCTTGCCGAAGGGCGTTGTATATGGCCCTCAGCTCCAGGATGTTGATTTGAATACAAGTTTTTTGACTTGACCCAAAGACCTTGGGAGTTTCTTCCGTGTGTGACTGCTCCCCCACCTCGGAGGCTCGCGTCCGTGGCTACCAGAATCCAGTCCTGGATGGCGAACCTGCGACCCTGCAGAAGGTGAGCACTCTGCAGCCACCATAGGAGAGACACCCTGGCCCTAGGGGACAGGGTGATTAACTGATGCATCTGTAGATGTGATCCGGACCACTTGTTCCGTAGATCCCATTGGAAAGTCCTCGCATGGGACCTGCCGAAGAGAATGGCCCCGTAAGATGCCACCATCTTTCCCAGGACCCGAGTGCAGTGATGCACTGACACCTGTTTTGGCTTTAATAGGTGTTTTACCAGAGTCATTAGTTCCTGGGCCATCTCTATCGGAAGATAAACCCATTTCTGGTCCGTATTCAGAATCATACCCAAGAAGGGCAGACGAGTCATAGGAACCAACTGTAACAATAAATGGGAACATGAAGGTATGCAGCCTTTATGTCTAGATACACCATAAAATCCCCCCCTTCCAGGCTGGTGATGATCGCTCTGAGCGATTCCACCTTGAATTTGAACCTTTTCAAGTATAGGTTCAGAGATTTTAATTTTAAAATAGGTCTGACCGAACCATCCGGTTTCGGGACTACAGCCAAGGTTGAGTAATATCCCCTTCCTTGTTGAAGGAGGGTAACCTTGAGCACCACCTGTTGGAGATACAATGTGTGAATTGTATTTAATATTATCTCCCTTTCTGGGGGAGAAGCCGGTAGGGCCGATAAGGAAAACCGGCGAGGAGGCACCTCTTCGAATTCCAGCTTGTAACCCTGAGAAACAATTTCTATTGCCTAGGGATCCACCTGTGAGTGAACTCAGATGTGGCTGAAGAGTCGAAGACGTGCTCCCACTGGGGCGGACTCCCTTAGCGGAGCCCCAGCGTCATGCGGTGGATTTAGCAGAGGCCGGGAGAACTTCTGTTCCTGGGAACTAGCTGTGCCCTGCGCCCTTACCTCTGGTAAGAAAGGACGCTACTCGTACTTTCTTGTTTTTCTGCGACCAAAAGGACTGCATTTGATAATGTCGTGCTTTCTTAGGCTGTGAGGGAATATAAGGCAAAAGATCAGATTTACCAGCTTTAGCTGTGGAGTCCAGGTCCGAGAGCCCTTCTCCACACAATTCCTCACCCTTGTAAGGTAAAACCTCCATATGCCTCTTTTAGTCGGCATCACCTGTCCATTGCATGTTCCACAGGACACGTCTAGCAGAAATCGACATAGCGTTGACTCTAGAACCCAGTAGACCAATGTCTCTTTGAGCATGTCTTATATATAAGACAGCATCTTTTATATATCCTAGGGTCAATAACATGGTATCCTTATCTAGGGTTTCAATCTCCGCTGATAAGGTATCTGTCCACGCTGCTACAGCGCTATAAACCCCTGCTGACACAATCGCCGGTCTGAGTAGTGTACCAGAATGTGTGTAAATGGACTTCAAAGTACTTTTCTGCATGCTATCTGCAGGATCCCTGAGGGTAGCTGTATCTTGGTATGTCAGCGCTACCTTTTGGGTAAACGTGTCAACGCCTTGTCCACCCTAGGGGAGGATTCCCATCGTATCCTGGCCCTA
Organism: Pseudophryne corroboree; assembly: GCF_028390025.1. Classification (NCBI taxonomy): domain Eukaryota; kingdom Metazoa; phylum Chordata; class Amphibia; order Anura; family Myobatrachidae; genus Pseudophryne; species Pseudophryne corroboree. The sequence continues at coordinate 445,919,225 of NC_086447.1, forward strand.
GCAGGGAAAGGATACGCCATGAGAATTCTTTTGGGAAACTGCAGTTTCTTGTCTGGAGATTCCCGCTCTTTTTCACACAATTCATTTGGTTCATGAGAGGGGGGAAATGTTATCTAAGCTTTCTTCCCCTTAAACATGTGTACCCTCGTGTCAGGGACAGATGAGTCATCAGTGATATGCAAAACATCTTTTATTACAATAATCATATATTGAATACTTTTCTGCCAGTTTTGGCTGTAACTTTGCATCATCGTAGTCGACACTGGAGTCAGACTCCGTGTCGGTATCAGTGTCTATTATTTTGGATAGTGGGCGTTTTGAGACTCTGAAGGTCCCTGCGACATAGGGACAGACATGGGTAGATTCAATGTCTGTTCTCTAATCTTTTGTGCAATAAATTTACCTCAGCACTTAATTCCACATATCCAGTCAGGTGTCGGCGTTGTCGACGGAGACACCACACACATTTGCTCCATCTCCTCCTTAGAAGAGCCTTTTACCTCAGACATGTCGACACACACGTACCGACACACCACACACTCAGGGAATCCTCTTATCTGAAGACAGTTCCCCCACAAGGCCCTTTGGAGAGACAGAGAGAGAGTATGCCAGCACACACCCAGCGCTAATACCCCAGGAAAAACACACAATGTGTTTACCCAGTAGAGCTGTAATCCTATTATTTGCTGCCAATTATGTGCCCCCCCCCCCCCCCCCCTCTTCTCTGAAACCCCCTTTCACCGTGGATAAGCAGGGGAGAGTCCGGGGAGCTTCCTCTCAGCTGTGCTGTGGAGAAAATGGCGCTGGTGAGTGCTGAGGGAGAAGCCCCGCCCCCTCGGCGGCGGGCTTCAGTCCCGCTTAAATATAATAAAAACTGGCGGGGGTTCTTTATATATATATATATATATATATATATATATACAGTGCCTAGCTGTATATATATCTCTCTTTTGCCAGAAATGAGGTTTTTATTGCTGCCCAGGGCGCCCCCCCTGCGCCCTGTACCCTTACAGTGACTGCCGTGTGTGAGGTGTGTGGGAGCAATGTGCGTTACCTCAGTGAAGATCATGAAGTCTTCTGCCGCCTCTGAAGTCTTCTTTTCTTCTCATACTCACCCGGCTTCTATCTTCCGGCTCTGTGAGGAGGACGGCGGCGCGGCTCCGGGACGAACTCCAGAGTGAGACCTGTGTTCTGACTCCCTCTGGAGCTAATGGTGTCCAGTAGCCTAAGAAGCAGAGCCTTGAAACACACAGAAGTAGGGCTGCTTCTCTCCCCTCAGTCCTTCGATGCAGGGAGTCTGTTGCCAGCAGGCTCCCTGAAAATAAAAAACCTAACAAATATACTTTCTGTCAGAAAGCTCAAGAAAGCTCTCTGAAAAACACCCAGTCTCCACTGGGCACAGTATCAAACTGAGGTCTGGAGGAGGGGCATAGAGGGAGGAGCCAGTGCACACCAGATCTAAAGTCTTTCTTAAAGTGCCCATGTCTCCTGCAGAGCCCGTCTATCCCCATGGTCCTTACGGAGTCCCCAGCATCCTCTAGGACGTAAGAGAAATGTCATTAACAGGTAAAAGTTTGTATTTAAAGACACATTGGGCGGAATTCAATTGATTATCATGCCCGATTTCCAGTCTAAAGTGATAGAAGATCGTCAGGGCCATATTAAATTGAGTCAGACTTATTGTGCTGATCGTGCCCATAGAGGTCAGGTAAACCCGACCAAAGTATTGGGTGCAATTACAAAAAGTACCGTTTGGGTGCCCAAACGGGTCACTTTTTTCGCACATTTCAGCTCACCACCCCCAGGGGGTGCAAGCTGAAATGCTAACGGCAGCAGCCATCGCGTCCGAACTGAGCTACAATTGAATAGCTCCGTTTGGGCGCCATCTACTGGCTGCCAGCGAAAAACATTTGAGTACCGGCCACAGTCTGTCTAATATCTACAGGTCAAGAAGTCAAAAGATAAAAAAACACCCTACAGCAACATATAACTGCTGCAGGCAAAAATACCCTGTCTGAAGTTTGTACTACCTCCATTTATGTAAAGATAGTTATAGTTTTGAAACATTTATCTAATCTAAGACATCACAACACAACACACAGCTATGTAATAATGTGATATATATATAATGTAATATAACGTGACTGCTAAATATTTTAGTAAATGGCCTGTGTTTGGGGAAGGTGTTTGCTGGGTATTTTATCAGTGCACCACAAGAAACTAACTTATTTGAAATAATGTAATAATAAGAATTTACTTACCGATAATTCTATTTCTCGTAGTCCGTAGTGGATGCTGGGAACTCCGTAAGGACCATGGGGATTAGCGGCTCCGCAGGAGACTGGGCACAAAAGTAAAAGCTTTAGGACTACCTGGTGTGCACTGGCTCCTCCCCCTATGACCCTCCTCCAAGCCTCAGTTAGGATACTGTGCCCGGACGAGCGTACACAATAAGGAAGGATTTTGAATCCCGGGTAAGACTCATACCAGCCACACCAATCACACCGTACAACCTGTGATCTGAACCCAGTTAACAGAATGATAACAGAGGAGCCTCTGAAAAGATGGCTCACAACAATAATAACCCGATTTTTGTAACAATAACTATGTACAAGTATTGCAGACAATCCGCACTTGGGATGGGCGCCCAGCATCCGCTACGGACTACGAGAAATAGAATTATCGGTAAGTAAATTCTTATTTTCTCTGACGTCCTAGTGGATGCTGGGAACTCCGTAAGGACCATGGGGATTATACCAAAGCTCCCAAACGGGCGGGAGTGCGCGGATGACTCTGCAGCACCGAATGAGAGAACTCCAGGTCCTCCTCAGCCAGGGTATCAAATTTGTAGAATTTAGCAAACGTGTTTGCCCCTGACCAAGTAGCTGCTCGGCAAAGTTGTAAAGCCGAGACCCCTCGGGCAGCCGCCCAAGATGAGCCCACCTTCCTTGTGGAATGGGCTTTTACAGATTTTGGCTGTGGCAGGCCTGCCACAGAATGTGCAAGCTGAATTGTACTACAAATCCAACGAGCAATAGTCTGCTTAGAAGCAGGAGCACCCAGCTTGTTGGGTGCATACAGGATAAACAGCGAGTCAGATTTTCTGACTCCAGCCGTCCTGGAAACATACATTTTCAGGGCCCTGACTACGTCCAGCAACTTGGAGTCCTCCAAGTCCCTAGTAGCCGCAGGTACCACAATAGGCTGGTTCAAGTGAAACGCTGAAACCACCTTAGGGAGAAATGGAGGACGAGTCCTCAATTCTGCCCTGTCCGTATGAAAAATTAGGTAAGGGCTTTTATAGGATAAAGCCGCCAATTCTGAGACACGCCTGGCTGAAGCCAGGGCTAACAGCATTACCACTTTCCATGTGAGATATTTTAAGTCCACAGTGGAGAGTGGTTCAAACCAATGTGATTTTAGGAACCCCAAAACTACATTGAGATCCCAAGGTGCCACTGGAGGCACAAAAGGAGGCTGTATATGCAGTACCCCCTTGACAAACGTCTGAACTTCAGGAACTGAAGCCAGTTCTTTCTGGAAGAAAATTGACAGGGCCGAAATTTGAACCTTAATGGACCCTAATTTTAGGCCCATAGACAGTCCTGTTTGCAGGAAATGCAGGAAACGACCCAGTTGAAATTCCTCTGTAGGGGCCTTCCTGGCCTCGCACCACGCAACATATTTACGCCAAATACGGTGATAATGTTGTACGGTTACATCCTTCCTGGCTTTGATCAGGGTAGGGATGACTTCATCCGGAATGCCTTTTTCCTTCAGGATACGGCGTTCAACCGCCATGCCGTCAAACGCAGCCGCGGTAAGTCTTGGAACAGACAGGGTCCCTGCTGGAGCAGGTCCTTTCTTAGAGGTAGAGGCCACGGGTCCTCTGTGAGCATCTCTTGAAGTTCCGGGTACCAAGTTCTTCTTGGCCAATCCGGAGCCGCGAGTATAGTCCTTACTCCTCTCCTTCTTATAATTCTCAGTACCTTGGGTATGAGAGGCAGAGGAGGGAACACATACACTGACTGGTACACCCACGGTGTTACCAGAGCGTCCACAGCTATTGCCCGAGGGTCCCTTGACCTGGCGCAATATCTGTCTAGTTTTTTGTTGAGGCGGGACGCCATCATGTCCACCTTTGGTTTTTCCCAACGGTTCACAATCATGTGGAAGACTTCTGGGTGAAGTCCCCACTCCCCCGGGTGGAGGTCGTATCTGCTGAGGAAGTCTGCTTCCCAGTTGTCCACTCCTGGAATGAACACTGCTGACAGTGCTATCACATGATTTTCCGCGCAGCGAAGAATCCTTGCAACTTCTGTCATTGCCCTCCTGCTTCTTGTGCCGCCCTGTCTGTTTACGTGGGCGACTGCCGTGATGTTTTCCGACTGGATCAGCACCGGCTGACCTTGAAGCAGAGGTCTTGCTAGGCTTAGAGCATTGTAGATGGCCCTTAGTTCCAGGATATTTATGTGAAGTGATGTCTCCAGGCTTGACCACAAGCCCTGGAAATTTCTTCCCTGTGTGACTGCTCCCCAGCCTCTCAGGCTGGCATCCGTGGTCACCAGGACCCAGTCCTGAATGCCGAATCTGCGGCCCTCTAGAAGATGAGCACTCTGCAACCACCACAGGAGAGACACCCTTGTCCTTGGTGACAAGATTATCCGCTGATGCATCTGAAGATGCGACCCGGACCATTTGTCTAGCAGATCCCACTGGAAGGTTCTTGCGTGGAATCTGCCGAATGGGATTGCTTCGTAAGAAGCCACCATCTTTCCCAGGACCCTTGTGCATTGATACACTGAGACTTGGCCTGGTTTTAGGAGATTTCTGACTAGTTCGGATAACTCCCTGGCTTTCTCCTCCGGGAGAAACACCTTTTTCTGGACTGTGTCCAGGATCATCCCTAGGAATAGAAGTCGTGTCGTCGGGATCAGCTGCGATTTTGGAATATTGAGAATCCAACCGTGCTGGTGCAGCATTATCTGAGATAGTGCTACTCCGACTTCCAACTGTTCCCTGGATCTTGCCCTTATCAGGAGATCGTCCAAGTAAGGGATAACTAAAACTCCCTTCCTTCGAAGGAGTATCATCATTTCGGCCATTACCTTGGTAAAGACCCGGGGTGCCGTGGACAATCCAAACGGCAGCGTCTGAAACTGATAGTGACAGTTCTGTACCACAAACCTGAGGTACCCTTGGTGAGAAGGGTAAATTGGGACATGTAGGTAAGCATCTTCGATGTCCAGAGACACCATATAGTCCCCTTCTTCCAGGTTTGCAATCACTGCTCTGAGTGACTCCATCTTGAATTTGAACCTTTGTATGTAAGTGTTCAAGGATTTTAGGTTTAAAATTGGTCTCACCGAGCCGTCCGGCTTCGGTACCACAAATAGCGTGGAATAGTACCCCTTTCCCTGTTGTAGGAGGGGTACCTTGATTATCACCTGCTGGGAATACAGCTTGTGAATGGCTTCCAATACTGCCTCCCTGTCTGAGGGAGACGTCGGTAAAGCAGACTTTAGAAAACGGCGAGGGGGAGACGTCTCGAATTCCAATTTGTACCCCTGGGATACCACCTGAAGGATCCAGGGGTCCACTTGCGATTGGGCCCACTGCGCACTGAACTTCTTGAGACGGGCCCCCACCGTGCCTGAGTCCGCTTGTAAAGCCCCAGCGTCATGCTGAGGACTTTGCGGAGGCGGGAGAGGGCTTTTGTTCCTGGGAACTGGCTGTTTGTTGCAGCCTTTTTCCTCTCCCTCTGCCACGGGGCAGAAATGAGGCGCCTTTTGCCCGCTTGCCCTTATGGGGCCGAAAGGACTGCGCCTGATAATATGGCGTCTTCTTAGGTTGAGAAGCTACCTGGGGTAAAAATGTGGATTTTCCAGCAGTTGCCGTGGCTACCAGGTCTGATAGACCTACCCCAAATAACTCCTCCCCCTTATAAGGCAATACTTCCATGTGCCTTTTAGAATCCGCATCACCTGACCACTGCCGCGTCCATAAACCTCTTCTTGCAGAAATGGACAGCGCGCTAACTCTTGATGCCAGTCGGCAAATATCCCTCTGTGCATCACGCATATATAGAAATGCATCCTTCAAATGCTCTATAGTCAATAATATACTGTCCCTATCTAGGGTATCAATATTTTCAGTCAGGGAATCCGACCACGCCAGGCCCGCACTGCACATCCAGGCTGAGGCAATTGCTGGTCGCAGTATAACACCCGTGTGAGAGTATATACATTTTAGGATATTCTCCAGCTTTCTATCGGCAGGTTCCTTTAGGGCGGCCGTATCAGGAGAGGGTAGTGCTACCTGTTTAGACAAGCGTGTGAGCGCTTTATCCACCCTAGGGGGTGTTTCCCAACGTGCCCTATCCTCTGGCGGGAAAGGGTACGATGCCAATAACCTTTTAGGAATTATCAGTTTTTTATCGGGGGAAACCCACGCCTCATCACACACTTCATTTAATTCCTCGGATACAGGAAAAACTACAGGCAGTTTTTTCTCACCAAACATAATACCCTTCTTAGTGGTACTTGTATTATCAGATATATGCAATACATTTTTCATTGCTTCAATCATGTAACGTGTGGCCCTAGTGGAAGTCACGTTTGTCTCCTCATCATCGACACTGGAGTCAGTATCCGTGTCTGTGTCTGCCATTTGAGGTAACGGGCGTTTTAAAGCCCCTGATGGCGTTTGAGACCCCTGGACAGGCACAAGCTGAGTAGCCGGCTGTCTCATGTCGTCAACTGTCTGTCGTAAGGAGCTGACACTGTCACGCAATTCCTTCCACAAGCTCATCCACTCAGGTGTCGACTCCCCAGGGGGTGACAACTGTATAATAGGCAATTGCTCCGCCTCCATCTCATTTTCCTCCTCAAACATGTCGACACAATCGTACCGACACACCGCACACACACAGGGAATGCTCTGATAGAGGACAGGACCCCACTAGCCCTTTGGGGAGACAGAGGGAGAGTATGCCAGCACACACCAGAGCGCTATATATATATACAGGAATACCACTATAAATGTGTTTTTCCCTTTATAGCTGCTGATAGTATAAACTACTGCGCCAAATTAGTGCCCCCCCTCTCTTTTTTACCCTTTTCTGTAGTGCAGGACTGCAGGGGAGAGTCAGGGAGACGTCCTTCCAGCGGAGCTGTGATGGAAAATGGCGCCCGTGTGCTGAGGAGATAGGCTCCGCCCCCTTCTCGGCGGCCTTTTCTCCAGCTTTTTGGTGAGTTCTGGCAGGGGTTAAAATACACCCATATAGCCCTGGGGGTTATATGTGGTGTATTTATGCCAGCCAAGGTGTTTTACATTGCTGCTCAGGGCGCCCCCCCCTAGCGCCCTGCACCCTCAGTGACCGGAGTGTGAAGTGTGCCTGAGTAACAATGGCGCACAGCTGCAGTGCTGTGCGCAACCTTGTTGAAGACTGATGTCTTCTGCCGCCGATTTTCCGGACCTTTTCTTGCTTCTGGCTCTGTAAGGGGGCCGGCGGCGCGGCTCCAGGACCGAGCTCCGAGGCTGGGCCTGTGTTCGGTCCCTCTGGAGCTAATGGTGTCCAGTAGCCTAAGAAGCCCAATCCACTCTGCACGCAGGTGAGTTCGCTTCTTCTCCCCTTAGTCCCTCGATGCAGTGAGCCTGTTGCCAGCAGGTCTCACTTAAAATAAAAAACCTAAAACTAAACTTTCACTAAGAAGCTCAGGAGAGCCCCTAGTGTGCACCCTTCTCGGCCGGGCACAAAAATCTAACTGAGGCTTGGAGGAGGGTCATAGGGGGAGGAGCCAGTGCACACCAGGTAGTCCTAAAGCTTTTACTTTTGTGCACAGTCTCCTGCGGAGCCGCTAATCCCCATGGTCCTTACGGAGTTCCCAGCATCCACTAGGACGTCAGAGAAAACTACAATAGAAATAAGCTGCAAAAGCTGGGTATACGAGAGGGTACCCAAAAGAAACAGGAATTTATGATTTAATTAATTATTTGTGCTTTTTGAAACTTCAGACACCCTCAAAGTACTCTCCACTTGAATCAATAATTTTTTTTCAAACATACTTTCCATTGCGCTAAACATTTTAAACTCATCTACATTATTGCCTTATATAGTCTAGTGTTTACCCAGTATAAGACAAGCAGAGGAATATATAGATTACACAGTATGGACGGTATCCAATTAGCAGCTGTAAAACATTGGGTGCTTTACAGGCTATCCAATTAAATAGTGTGTGTTTTCATGAGAAACATGGGGCTGTTTACGGGGATTTGATTTAGGTGAAACAAAATCCCAGATAAGCAGCATCTGGCGCCATCTTATCAGGGCTGGATAGCCCCCCGCAAGTCAATTAGCAGCGGTAAATGGATATCGCCCTATAGGGTGTATTCAATTCAAGTCAGATTTCCCGATTTGTCGGATTAACGGGAGTTTAAAGCCGAATCCAGATTCGACCTATTCAATCATAATCCCGCTTATCCGACAAGTCAGAAAATCAGAGTTGTTGGAAAGCATGTCAGATTCCCGGCCAAAATCAGATAGGTTTTAGCCCAGTTTCCGGAAAAAATAGTCGAATTGGGGCTAATTGAATACTGCATTATTGGATCCATTCCGTCGGAAAGGATCCGACAAGCATTGAATACACCCCTAAGTGTTACAAGGCAAAGAAAAACAAATGTTAGTCTTTAGTGCTTAGTAATGACACAATGTTTAAGACAATATATATTTTCTTTAATCAAAAAGTGAGCTTAAACCATCAATCAACATGAAAAAAAAAATAGGTATGTTAACATAAATCACTGTGCCAGGTTATAAAAGGAAGTTTAGCAATTATCTATTTTCTCTTGGATTGTGTCTCCAGACTGTCAATGATTGATAATTCTCCAGATTTTCCAGTGCAATGCGCAGGGGCGGATTTAGGGGTAAGGCCGCCGCTAGGCACAAAAGTAACTGCCGCCGCCCGTCTGCCTACTTTTACCATTTTTATTGATTAGTTATAAGCCCTCATTTGATGATAGCCAATTTAATAGGATGATAAAGAAAATAAGATTTTACTTACCGATAAATCTATTTCTCGTAGTCCGTAGTGGATGCTGGGGACTCCGTCAGGACCATGGGGATTAGCGGCTCCGCAGGAGACAGGGCACAAAAATAAAGCTTTAGGATCAGGTGGTGTGCACTGGCTCCTCCCCCTATGACCCTCCTCCAAGCCTCAGTTAGGATACTGTGCCCGGACGAGCGTACACAATAAGGAAGGATTTTGAATCCCGGGTAAGACTCATACCAGCCACACCAATCACACCGTACAACTTGTGATCTGAACCCAGTTAACAGTATGACAACGTAGGAGCCTCTGAACAGACGGCTCACAACAAGAAACAACCCGATTTTTTTGTAACAATAACTATGTACAAGTATTGCAGACAATCCGCACTTGGGATGGGCGCCCAGCATCCACTACGGACTACGAGAAATAGATTTATCGGTAAGTAAAATCTTATTTTCTCTAACGTCCTAGTGGATGCTGGGGACTCCGTCAGGACCATGGGGATTATACCAAAGCTCCCAAACGGGCGGGAGAGTGCGGATGACTCTGCAGCACCGAATGAGAGAACTCCAGGTCCTCTTTAGCCAGGGTATCAAATTTGTAGAATTTTACAAACGTGTTCTCCCCCGACCACGTAGCTGCTCGGCAGAGTTGTAATGCCGAGACCCCTCGGGCAGCCGCCCAGGATGAGCCCACCTTCCTTGTGGAATGGGCCTTGACAGATTTAGGCTGTGGCAGGCCTGCCACAGAATGTGCAAGTCGAATTGTGCTACAAATCCAACGAGCAATCGTCTGCTTAGAAGCAGGAGCACCCAACTTGTTGGGTGCATACAGTATAAACAGCGAGTCAGATTTTCTGACTCCAGCCGTCCTTGAAATATATATTTTCAATGCCCTGACAACGTCCAGCAACTTGGAATCCTCCAAATCGCTAGTAGCCGCAGGCACCACAATAGGCTGGTTCAGGTGAAAAGCTGACACCACCTTAGGCAGAAAATGAGGACGCGTCCGCAGTTCTGCCCTGTCCGAATGGAAAATCAGATATGGGCTTTTATACGATAAAGCCGCCAATTCTGACACTCTCCTGGCTGAAGCCAGGGCCAGTAGCATGGTTACTTTCCATGTAAGATATTTCAAATCCGCCGATTTGAGTGGCTCAAACCAATGGGATTTGAGAAAATCCAAAACTACATTAAGGTCCCACGGAGCCACTGGGGGCACAACCGGGGGCTGTATATGTAGTACTCCTTTTACAAAAGTCTGGACTTCAGGAACTGAAGCCAATTCTTTCTGGAAGAAAATCGACAGGGCCGAAATTTGAACCCTAATGGACCCCAACTTGAGGCCCATAGACAATCCTGTTTGCAGGAAATGTAGGAATCGACCCAATTGAAATTCCTCCGTGGGGGCCTTCCTGGCCTCACACCACGCAACATATTTTCTCCAAATGCGGTGATAATGTTGTGCAGTCACCTCCTTCCTGGCTTTAACCAGTGTAGGAATGACCTCTTCTGGAATGCCTTTTTCCCTTAGAATTCGGCGTTCAACCGCCACGCCGTCAAACGCAGCCGCGGTAAGTCTTGGAATAGACACGGTCCCTGCTGAATCAGGTCCCGTCTTAGAGGTAGAGGCCACGGATTTTCCGTGAGCATCTCCTGAAGTTCCGGGTACCAAGTTCTTCTTGGCAAATCCGGAGCCACGAGTATCGTTCTTACTCCCCTTTGCCGTATAATTCTCAGTACTTTGGGTATGAGAGGCAGAGGAGGAAACACATACACTGACTGGAACACCCACGGTGTTACCAGAGCGTCCACAGCTATTGCCTGAGGGTCTCTTGACCTGGCGCAATACCTGTCCAGTTTTTTGTTGAGGCGAGACGCCATCATATCCACCTTTGGTTTTTCCCAACGGTTCACAATCATGTGGAAGACTTCTGGATGAAGTCCCCACTCTCCCGGGTGTAGATCGTGTCTGCTGAGGAAGTCTGCTTCCCAGTTGTCCACTCCCGGAATGAACACTGCTGACAGTGCTATCACATGATCTTCCGCCCAGCGAAGAATCCTTGCAGCTTCTGCCATTGCTCTCCTGCTTCTTGTGCCGCCCTGTCTGTTTACGTGGGCGACTGCCGTGATGTTGTCCGACTGGATCAACACCGGCTGACCCTGAAGCAGGGGTTTTGCCAGGCTTAGAGCATTGTAAATCGCTCTTAGCTCCAGTATATTTATGTGAAGAGACATCTCCAGGCTTGACCATACTCCCTGGAAGTTTCTTCCCTGTGTGACCGCTCCCCAGCCTCTCAGACTGGCATCCGTGGTCACCAGGACCCAGTCCTGTATGCCGAATCTGCGGCCTTCTAACAGATGAGCACTCTGCAACCACCACAGAAGAGACACCCTTGTCCGTGGCGATAAGGTTATCCGCTGATGCATCTGCAGATGCTATCCGGACCATTTGTCCAGCAGATCCCACTGAAAAGTTCGTGCGTGGAATCTGCCGAATGGGATTGCTTCGTAAGAAGCCACCATCTTTCCCAGGACTCTTGTGCATTGATGCACAGACACTTTTCCTGGTTTTAGGAGGTTCCTGACAAGTTCGGATAACTCCTTAGCTTTCTCCTCCGGAAGAAACACCTTTTTCTGAACCGTGTCCAGAATCATTCCCAGGAACAGCAGACGTGTTGTCGGGGTCAACTGAGATTTTGGAAAATTCAGAATCCACCCGTGTTGTTGCAGCACTACTTGGGTTAGTGCTACTCCGTCCTCCAGCTGTTCTCTGGACCTTGCCCTTATCAGGAGATCGTCCAAGTAAGGGATAATTAATACGCCTCTTCTTCGCAGAAGAATCATCATTTCGGCCATTACCTTGGTAAAGACCCGAGGTGCCGTGGACAATCCAAACGGCAGCGTCTGAAACTGATAATGACAGTTTTGCACCACGAACCTGAGGTACCCTTGATGTGAAGGGCAAATTGGGACATGCAGGTAAGCATCTTTTATGTCCAGGGACACCATAAAGTCCCCTTCTTCCAGATTCGCTATCACTGCTCTGAGTGATTCCATCTTGAACTTGAATTTTTGTATGTACAGGTTCAAAGATTTCAGATTTAGAATAGGTCTTACCGAGCCGTCCGGCTTCGGTACCACAAATAGCGTGGAGTAATACCCCTTTTCCTGTTGTAGGAGGGGTACCTTGACTATCACCTGCTGAGAAAACAGCTTGTGAATGGCTTCCAATACCGTCGCCCTGTCTGAGGGAGACGTTGGCAAAGCAGACTTTAGGAACCGGCGAGGGGGAGACTTCTCGAATTCCAACCTGTAACCCTGAGATACTACCTGCAGGATCCAGGGGTCCACCTGTGAGCAAGCCCACTGCGCGCTGAAATTCTTGAGTCGATCCCCCACCGTTCCTGAGTCCGCTTGTAAAGCCCCAGCGTCATGCTGAGGGCTTTGCAGAACCCGCGGAGGGCTTCTGTTCCTGGGAAGGAGCTGCTTGCTGCCCTCTCTTACCCTTTCCTCTGCCTCGGGGCAGATATGACTGTCCTTTTGCCCGCTTCTTATAGGACCAAAAGGACTGCGGCTGAAAAGACGGTGTCTTTTTCTGTTGGGAGGGGGTCTGAGGTAAAAAGGTGGATTTCCCGGCAGTTGCCGTGGCCACCAAATCCGATAGACCGACGCCAAATAATTCCTCCCCTTTATATGGCAATACTTCCATATGCCGTTTGGAATCCGCATCACCTGACCACTGTCGTGTCCATAAACTTCTTCTGGCAGATATGGACATCGCACTTACTCTCGATGCCAGAGTGCAAATATCCCTCTGAGCATCTCGCATATAAAGAAAAGCATCCGTTAATTGCTCTAAAGTCTGTAAAACACTGTCCCTATCCAGGGTATCAATATTTTCAGTCAGGGAATCCGACCAGACCACCCCAGCACTGCACATCCAGGCTGAGGCGATGGCTGGTCGCAGTATAACACCAGTATGTGTGTATATACTTTTTAGGGTAGTTTCCAGCCTCCTATCAGCTGGATCCTTGAGGGCGGCCGTATCAGGAGACGGTAACGCCACTTGTTTTGATAAGCGTGTGAGCGCCTTATCCACCTTAGGGGGTGTTTCCCAGCGCGCCCTAACCTCTGGCGGGAAAGGGTATAATGCCAATAACTTTTTTGAAATTAGCACTTTTCTATCTGGGTTAACCCACGCTTCATCACATACATCATTCAATTCCTCTGATTCAGGAAAAACTACAGGTAGTTTTTTCACCCCCCACATAATACCCCTTTTTGTGGTACTTGTAGTATCAGAGATATGCAAAGCCTCCTTCATTGCCGTGATCATATAACGTGTGGCCCTACTGGAAAATACGTTTGTTTCTTCACCGTCGACACTAGATTCAGTGTCCGTGTCTGGGTCTGTGTCGACCGACTGAGGTAAAGGGCGTTTTACAGCCCCTGACGGTGTCTGAGACGCCTGGGCAGGTACTAACTGGTTTTCCGGCCGTCTCATGTCGTCAACTGATTTTTGTAATGTGCTGACATTATCACGTAATTCCATAAACAAAGCCATCCATTCCGGTGTCGACTCCCTGGGGGGTGACATCACCATTACCGGCAATTGCTCTGCCTCCACACCAACATCGTCCTCATACATGTCGACACACACGTACCGACACACAGCAGACACACAGGGAATGCTCTATTGAAGACAGGACCCCACTAGCCCTTTGGGGAGACAGAGGGAGAGTTTGCCAGCACACACCCAAGCGCTATAATATATATGGGAACAACCCTATATAAGTGTTGTATCCTTATAGCAGCTTAAATATAGTAATAATCGCCAAAAAAAGTGCCCCCCCCTCTCTGTTTTACCCTGTTTCTGTAGTGCAGTGCAGGGGAGAGTCCTGGGAGCCTTCCTCACAGCGGAGCTGAGCAGGAAAATGGCGCTGTGTGCTGAGGAGAATAAGCCCCGCCCCCTATTTCGGCGGGCTCTTCTCTGGAGTTTGTGAGATCTGGCAGGGGTTAAATACATCCATATAGCCTCAAGGGCTATATGTGATGTATTTTTTAGCCATAAAAAGGTATTATACATTGCTGCCCAGGGCGCCCCCCCAGCGCCCTGCACCCTCCGTGACCGCTGTGTGAAGTGTGCTGACAACAATGGCGCACAGCTGCAGTGCTGTGCGCTACCTCAGGAAGACTGAAAAGTCTTCTGCCGCCTGCTTCTGGACCTCTTCCATCTTCGGCATCTGCAAGGGGGGTCGGCGGCGCGGCTCCGGGACCGGACTCCATGGCTGGGCCTGTGTTCGATCCCTCTGGAGCTAATGGTGTCCAGTAGCCTAAGAAGCCAATCCATCCTGCACGCAGGTGAGTTGACTTCTCTCCCCTAAGTCCCTCGATGCAGTGAGCCTGTTGCCAGCAGGACTCACTGAAAATAAAAAACCTAAAAACTTTTTCTAAGCAGCTCTTTAGGAGAGCCACCTAGATTGCACCCTGCTCGGACGGGCACAAAAACCTAACTGAGGCTTGGAGGAGGGTCATAGGGGAGGAGCCAGTGCACACCACCTGATCCTAAAGCTTTATTTTTGTGCCCTGTCTCCTGCGGAGCCGCTAATCCCCATGGTCCTGACGGAGTCCCCAGCATCCACTAGGACGTTAGAGAAAATAAGATTTTAAACCTACCGGTAAATCTTTTTCTCGTAGTCCGTAGAGGATGCTGGGGACTCCGTAAGGACCATGGGGATAGACGGGCTCGGCAGGAGACATGGGCACTTTAAGAAAGTCTTCAGACCTGGGTGTGCACTGGCTCCTCCCTCTATGCCCCTCCTCCAGACCTCAGTTAGAGAAACCGTGCCCAGAGGAGACGGACAGTACGAGGAAAGGATTTTGTTAATCCAAGGGCAAGATTCATACCAGCCCACACCATTCACACCGTATAACTTGTGATAAACTACCCAGTTAACAGTATGAAACAACATAGCATCAGTTTAGGACCGATGCAACTGTAACATAACCCTTATTGAAGCAATAACTATATACAAGTATTGCAGAAGTAGTCCGCACTTGGGACGGGCGCCCAGCCTCCTCTACGGACTACGAGAAAAAGATTTACCGGTAGGTTTAAAATCTTATTTTCTCTAACGTCCTAGAGGATGCTGGGGACTCCGTAAGGACCATGGGGATTATACCAAAGCTCCCAAACGGGCGGGAGAGTGCGGATGACTCTGCAGCACCGATTGAGCAAACATGAGGTCCTCCTCAGCCAGGGTATCAAACTTATCGAATTTTGCAAAGGTGTTTGAACCCGACCAAGTAGCAGCTCGGCACAACTGTAATGCCGAGACCCCTCGGGCAGCCGCCCAAAAAGAGCCCACCTTCCTAGTGGAATTGGTCCTAACCGATTTAGGCAACGGCAATCCAGCCGTAGAATGAACCTGCTGAATGGTGTTATAAATCCAGCGGGCAATAGTCTGCTTTGAAGCAGGATCGCCAAGCTTGTTGGCAGCATACAGGTCAAACAGTGATTCTGTTTTTCTGACTCTAGCCGTTCTGGCTACGTAAATTTTCAAAGCCCTGACCACATCCAGGGACTTGGAGTCCTCCAAGTCACGCGTAGCCACAGGCACCACAATAGGCTGGTTCATATGAAAGGATGATACCACCTTAGGCAGGAATTGAGGACGTGTCCGCAACTCCGCTCTATCGACATGAAAAACCAGATAGGGGCCTTTATGAGACAAAGCCGCCAATTCCGACACTTGCCTAGCCGAAGCCAAGGCTAATAACATGACCACCTTCCAAGCGAGATATTTTAACTCTACCGTTTTAGGTGGTTCAAACCAGTGTGACTCAAGGAAACTTAACACCACGTTAAGGTCCCAGGGCTCCACCAGAGGTACAAAAGGAGGCTGAAAATGCAGCACTCCCTTCACAAAAGTCTGAACTTCTGGGAGAGAAGCCAATTCTTTTTGAAAGAAAATGGATAGGGCCGAAATCTGAACCTTAATGGAGCCTAAGTTTTAGGCCCAAATTCACTCCAGTTTATAGAAAGTGAAGGAAACGGCCCAGATGGAATTCTTCCATAGGAGCATTCCTGGCCTCACACCAAGAAACATATTTTTGCCCTATACAGTAATAATGTTTACATGTCACGTCCTTCCTAGCCTTTATCAGCGTAGGAATGATCTCATCCGGAATGCCTTTTTCCGCTAGGATCCGGCGTTCAACCGCCATGCCGTCAAACGCAGCCGCGGTAAGTCTTGGAACAGACATGGGCCCTGTTGCAACAGGTCCTGCCTTAGAGGAAGAGGCCACGGATCTTCTGTAAGCATTTCCTGCAGATCCGGATACCAGATCCTTCGTGGCCAATCTGGAACAATGAGGATTGTTCTCACTCCTCCTTTTTCTTATTATTCTCAACCCTTGGATATGAGAGGAACAAGAGGAAATACATAGACTGACTGGAACACCCACTGTGTCACTAGGGTGTCTACCGCTACTGCCTGAGGGTCTCTTGACCAGGTGCAATAACTCTGCAGCTTTTTGTTGAGGCGGGACGCCATCATGTCTATCTGTGGCAGTCCCCACCGAACTGCAATCTGTGCGAAGACTTCCTGATGAAGTCTCCACTCTCCAGGACGAATGTCTGGTGAGGAAGTCTGCTTCCCAGTTGTTCACTCCTGGAATGAACACTGTTGACAGTGCTCTTACATGATTCTCCGCCCAGCGAAGAATTCTGGTGGATTCCGCCATCGCCACTCTGCTCCTTGTGCCGCTTTAGCGGTTTACATGAGCTACTGCGGTGACGTTGTCTGACTGGATCAGAACTGGTTGGTCGCGAAGAAAGGTCTCTGCTTGACGTAGGGCGTTGTATATGGCCCTTAGTTCCAATATGTTGATGTGAAGACAAGTCTCTTGACTTGACCAAAGACCTTGGAAATTTCTTCCCTGTGTGACTGCTCCCCAGCCTCAGAGGCTCGCGTCCGTGGTCACCAGGATCCAGTCCTGAATGCCGAATCTGCGGCCCTCTAGAAGGTGAGCACTCTGCAGCCACCACAGGAGAGATACCCTGGCCCTGGGGGATAGGGTGATCAACTGATGAATCTGTAGATGTGACCCGGACCACTTGTCCAGTAGGTCCCTTTTGAAGTCCTTGCATGGAACCTGCCTAAGGGAATGTTTTTCCCAGGACTCGAGTGCAGTGATGCACTGACACCTGTCTTGGTTTCAATAGGTCCCTGACTCGAGTCATGAGTTCCTGGGCCTTCTCTATCTGAAGGTAAACCCATTTCTGGTCTGTATCCAGAATCATACCCAAGAAGGGCAGACGAGTTATAGGAACCAACTGTGACCTCGGGAAATTGAGAATCCAGCCGTGTTGCTGTGACACCTTCAGCGAAAGTGACACGCTGTTGAACAACTGCTCTTTTGATCTCACCCTTATTAGGAGATCGTCCAAGTATGGGATAACTGTGACTCCTTGCTTACGTAGGAGCACCATTATTTCCGCCAATTACCCTGAAATTGGTAATGACAATCCTGTACCGCAATTGTCAGGTACGCCTGATGGGGTGGATATATGGGAACATGAAGGCATGCAGCCTTTATGTCTAGATACACCATCAAATCCCCCCCTTCCAGGCTGGCGATAATCGCTCTGGGTGATTCCACTTTAAATTTGAACCTTTTCCCGTATAGGTTCAGAGATTTTAATTTTAAAATAGGTCTGACCGAACTGTACGGTTTCGGGACTACAGCCAAGGTTGAGTCATATCGCCTTCCTTGTTGCAGGAGGGGAACCTTGAGCACCACCTGTTGGAGATACAATGTGTGAATTGTATTTAATATCATCTCCCTTTCTGGGGGAGAAGCCGGTAGGCCCGATAAGGAAAAACCGGCGAGGAGGCACCTTTCGAATTCCAGCTTGTAACCCTGAGAAACAATTTTTATTGCCCCGGGATCCACCTGTGAGTGAACTCAGATGTGGCTGAAGAGTCGAAGACATGCTCCCACTGGGACGGACTCCCTTAGCGGAGCTCCAGCGTCATGCGGTGGATGTAGTAGAGGCCGGGGAGGACTTCTGTTCCCGGGAACTAGCTGTGCCCTGTGCCCTTACCTCTGGTAAGAAAGGACGCTCCTCGTACTTTCTTGTTATTCTGCGACCGAAAGGACTGCATTTGATAATGTCGTGCTTTCTTAGGCTGTGAGGGAATATAAGGCAAAAGATCAGAATTACCAGCTATAGCTGTGGAGACCAAGTCCGAGAGCCCTTCTCCACACAATTCCTCAGCCTTGTAAGGTAAACCTTCCATATGCCTCTTTTAGTCGGCATCACCTGTCCATTGCATGTTCCCCAGGACACTTCTAGCAGAAATCGACATAGCGTTGACTCTAGAACCCAGTAGACTAATGTCTCTTTGGGCATGTTATATCTATATACAAGACAGCATTTTATATATATATATATATATATATATATATATATATATATATATATATATATATATATATATATATATATATATATATATATATATTTTCCCAAAACAGTCCACACTCTGGCCTTATCCACAAATGCTGGGGTGACTTCCACAGACTGATGAATCGTCATGATCCAACAGTGCCAATATAAATCCAGTAAATAGGAGCACTCACCAGTCTTCATAAAATTCTCATTTTTATTAGCAGCAAGACATCAAACAGGGGGTGTAACCGACGTTTCGGTCCCAAATGGGACCTTTGTCAAGATCATATAGCTTAGTAAATGGTCCCCTTATAAACCCTAAAGTGACCCTCCCCCTAATTAACCAATTACACTATATCCAGTAATCGTATCCAAAGACAAACAAATACACAACACATACAGAGACAACATGTAAATGAATATAACATGGAGATAAAAACATATTGTCAAAGTCGAAAAATATAGCGACCTATGATGCCTTGTACTAACCCCATGCGCTTGCCCGCTGCACGTGCACGTTCTCTCCCGTGCGTGCGCGTATTCGCAGTTGCGTGACGGCGCCTCCACGGTCGTGCGCTCAGGCGCGTGGTATGCGCATTTACGGTAGAGTTTGTGTGCGTCTGGCGGGCGACTCGATCGTTACATAGTTAATCTAAATAGTGTATTTTATAGGTTATGGTCCCCTTAATAATATCAGTAAGTTTGTTTAGTGTAACTGGTTCATGGACAGAGAGATCCCTCTTTACATGATACGAAGGGTCAGACAGGTTTTGAGCAGTGGTGTTTAGTATGCAACGGAAGAGTATATTATTAGTAACATTCCGGTGTTGGTTTGAAAGAGATTAATCGCTCCTGCGTATAGTTATGTTTATAGGAAGTTTATGGACATTTACTGTATTTGCAGTTCATTATCCATGCGGCGGGAAACCTGAGATTCCCTCCCACCTGAGCAGTTTGAAATAGTCACAGCACACCTGTTCGAATCAACCTATGACCTTTCGTTATAGAGTGAAGACAGATTCCTATGTCCAATGAACAATGAGATTGTAGGGCCCTTTGTAGTGTACTGTACTTTGTGTATATAAGAACAGCCAGTCTGGGCCAGCTCAGTCTTCTTTCCACAAAGGTTTTCATCATTGACTAACTAGAGAGCTGGTTCCAGGACTGCGCTAGCGATCATTCCCCACGTGTGTAAGTTCTCTGTGACCAACTTATTCTCTGTCTGTATTTGCCATACTCTCTCTCTCTCTCTCACTGTTATTGTTTAGGATTAAGACGCTATTGTATATTTATGTCCAGTTATTCTGTTTAGGTGTTTTATGTTAACTGTTTTCCCCTTTTTCATACAAATTATCGTAAGTAAAGGTTTTGGAACCTTAGCAAGGAGTGTGTTTTACTAGCTAGTATAGAGGGTTTCTGAGCGTCTCAATCGCTCAATCAGCTTTTATATAATAGAGGTTAATCAGCGTTACATTGTGTTAACATTACTAGACCAAGGTTTACAGTATAGGCTTAGCCTTTCAGTGTGTTGAATACAAGGTTTACTGTGTGTCATCCTGTGAGCGTCTGCGCCGCTCGTGTTCCTCTCGTGGACACAGCGTCCGCTACGCTAGTAGCGTAGCATTACGGTGCTCGGGCCGCCTATAGCGTGCTCGATACCCAGCGTAAGCGAACGTGCCGCTCGTGCGTCTCGACCACGGCCTAGCGTCTGCTACGCTAAGTGCGTACCATTACGGTACCCCGTACGCCCATTGCGTACTGAGTCTCTTACCAATATAAAGTGAATGTTATAAGATAAATAATTAGCTTTATCAATTGGCGGCTCGTCCGTCCTCCACATATCCGCTCTAGCGAACACAAGCAGACTTTATCTGTCAGCAAAGGGCGGGAAGGTAGTATCCCTTCGTATCCGTGGTGGGGGATACGGTAGTGCCGACTAGATAAGCGTCTGCATCGCTACGTTGTAGGAGTGCTGGTGGAATCCGGAACCGGAAGGTAAGAACAGTACGCTATTGTCTTTTAAAACTGTTTCATTTCTGTTTGATACACATTGCATACGCAACACAAGCACACACCTGTATTTTCATTGGTATTTTCACATCTCGCCTTCCTGTTTGCCATTTATCATTGATAACGTGCTGAGAAAGATTTGTTGCTATTGGTAGTTAAAAGTAAAAATTAATACGTAAGGAAGTAATTTGTAAAACACGCACACGGCTTTGCCTAAGATACAAGGAAGTTCTGTGTGGTGCTCGGTAAATGATTACAGTTAAATATAATTTGCATTGATAGAAACGTGTTACTTGTGTTACTGTGGACGTGTCTGGCCTGTGTACACGTGTCCCTAACAAAGGGCGGGACAAGCATACGCGACGCAAGGGTCGACATACGTAGCGTATATTACGCAATGAAGCGTATGGGTACGCCCACTTAATACAAATCACACGATAGTATTGTTTTAGTAGGCGATACGGAAGCAACGCGATAATAGCGCAAGTTAATCTCAGTGTCCAAAATTTAAAAAATCCTTCTCTAGTTGCAACTCCTCTGGGACTAGACTGCGATACTAAATGAAAGGGATTTCTGTACAGAAACGAAAGTAAAGAGTATATGAGGTGAAAGAGTGTGTGCATATATATATATATATATATATATATATATATATATATATATATATATATATATATGTTTCTCATTTTGGTTGGAACCTAGAAATCGAGTTCTCGTAGAGGTACATCCGTGAAAGTGACAGCGCGTGGTGGCTTGGGAGGCATCCCTTGTTAAATATTGAAATAAGAGCATTAGAGTATAGCAGATTAGGAGGTCTACTGTAGACACAGACCAGGAGGTCACGGACCAGGAGGTCCAGAGACAGACCAGGAGGTCTAGGTGCAGCAGACTAGGAAATCCACTATAAGATAAAGTCAAGAAGCACAACCCCAGGAGGGTTGGTGCGGTACCCATATAGGCCATCAAGCTCTGGCTGAAGGAATTCGCAGCCGTAATTTTCGATTCCGTTGGTCGTTCCGCACATAAGATTAGTTGCTTATGTGCAGTACTATTGCACCGCATGTAATTGTGTGCATTAGTTTGTAACTTGACCCAGTACCGTTTGCGTATGAGAGGGGTCATAAACGCTATTTGTACATTCTAACGTGATTTGTGTAATTTTTTTTATTTTAAAGGGAGGTTTGCTGGTCACTCAGGAACTCTCCAGCAACTGATATTTACTGGGAAGGGTAAGTGCTCTTCGGATCACACCCACACGTTCCAGTAAATAGAGGTTCAGGTCGCAGGGGCCCTAGGTTGAGTACGCCAGCGCTAGGACAGTGTGTGGGCGTATTGGTCGACGTGGGCGAGTGTGTGAAGGTACTCGGTAAACTTTCACCGTCGGCCTACCCCGGACATCTTGGTTTTTGTAAGGGTTCGCTGAAGACCCTGATTTGAAGGTCAGAGGTAGTGAAAGCAACACCTGCAAAGATGGGGGCCAGTTGTTCAGGTAGGGGGCGATCAACCTTGGTTCAGGTTGATTTAGTAAGCCGGCCAATAGGGTCGGCAAGGTATATCATGTGTGAGAAAGATGAATCACACACAAAGGTTTTCAATGAATGGGAAAGAATGACTGTGCATGACGGGGAAAAGTTCCCACGGGTAGGCAGTTTTAGTCCCAAGGTGTTACAAAATTTAAAGAAAAGGATATGTCTAATTAAGTCCGCGAAGAGGCGGATCCGACATTATGATTGTTTACAGTTATGGCAACGGGAAAGTGAAATGAAGGAGGATTAGCTTACACAGCTGACTCTCACTTTGGTAAGAAAAATATGGCAACAAGAGAGAAAGTGGTTACAGAGAATGGCACACTGGTGTATGATTAACATGCACTTAGTAACTGTAATATTGATGATAAGAATAATTGTAACAAATGTAACAATGATAAAAGTAAAACTGTTAAATGTACAACTGTTAACCCGTGCAAGTTGCATCCCATGTTAAACTTCCCTCAGGATTACAAGCAAGAAAGTGAGCCCAGCACGATGTCGGCACCTTTTCCAGCAGCCATCATACAAGACATCCAGGTGGACGCGACCCAATCGGTAAAGGCAGTAGTCAAACCCCCTAACGGAGGCTCAGGTGAGGTCGTGTCCACAGGTACGTACGGTGTTATATATCACGCACAAACAAATGTATCTCATATTGTAGAACCAACACAAGATGATGTGGTTGAATTTAATCCTGTCAGGGTGATCACAGTCCCCAATGGGAAGACTGACACTCAGGGAATCATTCCTGCCAGGGACAGTGCAATGCGCCATCCCTGGTCCCGGACAGAATTAAGGACAAATATGTCTGAATTCCCTGATCCTAGGAAAGATCTAGTTGCATGTCAGAGGTTTATTAAAGAACTAGGAAACTCCACAGAACCCACCAACAAAGATTGGCGGACAGTGCTGAGGGCATGTTTGCCCTCCAGTGTTGACCCTGCGAAATTTATTACTGATTGTAAATTAGACACAGAAGTACCTCGTACGGAGGAACACAATCAGGAATGTATTAAGCAGATCAACCGACAGTTAGGAGTATATTTCCCAGCCGTTGTCGAGTGGAAAAAAATCTTCTCCATAAGACAAAGTGAGGGGGAAAGTACTTCTAATTATTTCAATCGAGCACTGCGAGTAATGGCTAGAGACACTGGGATCACGGACATTGAGAGAAATGCACAACATAGAGATATAGCGGTTAAGGTATTAATGGATGGTTTACAGGAAGTGTTGAGAACCAGGGTACAGACCTCTCTACCTAACTGGAGAGGTGTCTCGTGGCTGTTTTGAGAGAGTCTGCTATTGACCATGAATGGAACATCAAAAGACACCTGGAGTCACAGGGCAGTAAGCAAATGACAATCAGTAGACAAGCCCTGACAATGAAGCCACACCAGCTTAAGCCCCAAACCCCTGTGAGAAATTCAAATGTGATAGTTTGTTATCATTGTCACAAAGAGGGACATTTTGCAAGAGATTGTAGATCAAGAAATATACAAAAGTCATATCAACTCCCTAGACAACGACATGACCATGATATCCAAAGAAACAGGGAAGCACAGGGAGGTAAGAAGCCTTAGATCCCTGTGGGTAAGTCAAAGGTGATAAGATGTTATAATTGCCAGAAGGAAGGTCATTTTGCACGAAGTTGTAGGTTTAAAGATCCACAAAAGGTATATCAACCCCCTAGACAAAAACATGAGCAAAGTCATGATACACGAAATTGTAATCAGGAATCACCTAGGAAGAAGTTTGGGCCGCACCTGTAATATGCAGTCAGGAAAGTTGATCATTAGGACTGGTAGTAAACCTGAGGTTACAGTTAATGATATTGGGAGGTCAGTTCCTTGTAGACACAGGAACGGCCGGGTAAACTTTGTAATTTATCTGTAAATGTTTATTTTTCCCCATCTCTGACGTTCATCGGCAGAACTCAAACATCACATAGCTACTTGGTCTTTGCAGAAGTCTACCTAAACCCAGTGTGACCTACCGACATCGGTGTGTCCTGGCCAGGCACAAAAGGGTGGAGTGTGGAAATACTGGTGGGGGAGACTGCGCAAAGATACCAATGGATGTGATGGTGTGACAGCCTGATGGTGAACGGAAGATCTGACAATGTTTTTTTTGTTTGTTGTTTTATGTAACATATATATGAATTGCTCTCTCTCTCGTTTGTTTTTGTTTTTCTCTTCTCTCTCATGTTCTCATGCTTTACAGATGGTATGTCACACATCAGTTAGACAAATGGTAATGCAAGATTTTTGCTCCTTACAGAAAGATCGCAGATTTGGAAGGAATATTGTATCACCGGAATGTTCGTTTGGAAGATTGAGAGACAGCACCTTTAAGATGACAACAGAGCAAGAAGAACAACAAGACTAGAGGACAAAAGCATCGTAACATTTTTCTTTCCCCTCAAATTATTTTTTGTACCCCCATTACAAATTTCTCCTTCTCCTCCTATAAGATAGACTTGCCCCAAGAGACTGTGATCCGGATTTTCCTGTTGACCATGATGTTGACCAGAGCAGTCTGTTTCGGTGAGAGTACCATGGAGGTCGAGAAAGGATCTGGAATGGGTTCTGATGACCAGGATGGAGGCGTAGTTTTCCAAGAGCAACATAATCACCGAGTAAAGGCGAGTATCAGAAAACGATCTGGTAGCATTGACAATAGAAGGAATTGTGAAGGATTGTTAGCTGAAGAGAACTGCATCTGTAGGCACTGTGACAATATAGTTGAGGATGGGTGCATCAAGAAATGTCAGTCCAGTTTTAATATCCACATGGACCGGCATCCATTGAATGACTATCACTCCTTAGTGGGTAAAGTGTTAAACCAGACAGACTGTTGGGTATGCTCTCAAGTACCTCAAGGTCATAGCAAATCAGGACTAGTACCATTCCCTTTAACTGTAGGAGAGGTACTTGAGTTAAGTGGTGGGAGGCCGGTGGACAAGAGGTTTAATATCTCTAGTCCTCCTAGTTTGAAGCTCCACCAATATCATGTGGATAAGTCCTTAGTATGCTTTAACATTTCCAATCCCCGAAAGCCAGGAAATTGGGAAGTGTCATGGAGTAATCAAACCATGACATTTTCATATAGAGCCGATAGAATGCCCATAGACACAGAGCTTATACGCCAGATAGCCAACAGTGGAAAATATTTCCGGTATAGGTACACTCTAGGAAGTAGGATCATGCGAGTTGGAGAAGTATCACCAGGATACTGTGCACATATCGTACAACCGGATACGTATACTAGACAGATGGGAGAGTTAGGGTTAGGAGATTTCACATGGAAAGTTTGTAACATAGTTATGTCATACTCCGTCCCATATGTTCTCCCCGATGATGCATATTTCATATGCGGGAGAAAGGCGTATAAGTGGCTTGCCCCAAACTCAGAGGGATTGTGTTACATTGGAAAAGTACTGCCTGAAGTAATGACTGTATCCCATATTAAAATGAAAGATATTCACCGTGGTGCCCAAGCTCCTTATACTCACACTCATTACAAGCACGTCGTTA
The DNA here is from genome assembly GCF_028390025.1 of Pseudophryne corroboree. NCBI lineage: Eukaryota > Metazoa > Chordata > Amphibia > Anura > Myobatrachidae > Pseudophryne > Pseudophryne corroboree. The sequence goes on from NC_086447.1 coordinate 445,944,806, forward strand.
AACGGCACCTGATAGAGAGGACAGAGCATCCGGCCTCTGATCTGATCCATGAATCCACCGGGATTCAATTCCTACTCGCGTTAGATATCACTCGTACCGCCAGAGGAGTGATAAATTATAGGTATATATCTGCGCTAGCAAACTTGTTAGACAATATCACCGAAATGTATGACGACACGTTCAGGTATACTGGGAGAGAGTTACAAGCCTACAAAACAGAGCTGGTTCAGCATAGGATGATTCTCAATTATCTCACAGCAGTGACAGGCGGGTATTGTGTCACCTTAGCAACTCAATATTGAATAAAGTGCTGCACGTATATTACAAACAGCACTGAGGACCCGGCCGAGGTCATAGACCAGAAGATGGATGACATTTTGCAATTAAAGTGGGAGTTTCGAAGGAAACACAATCTCACACTCGCTGCTGTGGGTAATGAGCTGACCAGTTGGGTGTCATGGTTGAACCCACGAAATTGGTTCTCTGGTTTAGGAGAATGGGCCCAAGGTATTATAATGGATGTAGGGAAATTTCTCTTGTGTATTCTGGGAGTCATCATATTGGTTGGTCTGATATTTAGATGCGTTCGGACTTTAACGAAGTGGAAAGGTAATACCAGAGTGTTGAGTCTGAGGAGTGAGGACACTGCAATAACAACAACTAATTTGATTTATGACCCAACGATAGAGACAATGTTGTGATGAAAATGTGATTCCACGGTCCGTTTCTTTCACCCGTTTCTCCTTTGTTTTCCTCCAAGGCACAAAGACATCCACTTGGAAGAAGAATTTGACAACCTCTTTTATACAGACCATTGATGAACTGTGTCACAGACACCCAATACTTTTAGTGACTTTAACTATCTACGGAAAACCCAAAACTTTAGAGACTGTAATTTTATGGACACTGGAACAGCTTTTGTTCGCCATTTACAACAAAAGCACCGAGAGACATCAGACAACATGTACATCAGACAAGACATCAGACAAGACCTCAATCGGCGACTGTTTATTTAAACTCACATAGTTTACGACTGCATTTATAACGATTGTTTCTTATCTTCATCTCTACAACCTCCAGGTAGTATCTCACATAGTCGACAGGTGATTCTCACATATTAGCATTCACATGTTCCCCCCCTTCATGCATCATCAACTAATGTGCTCCCCCATTTGTTGCAACCAGAAGCCGAAAAGAGCTCGGTAGAGTTTGACAGCCCATCCACAGACCCGTAATACAGGATAAGGATTCAAATGTATACTTCGCAATACCTCGAAGCTTGATTTAGAACACGTACGGCACGATGATACATGACCCCTCAAACATGGATCTCATACACACATGCTTTTACTGTCTCACTAGGTCATACTTTTCCCACCTTCTCCTCTCCTCTCTTTACCCAATCATAAAAAGGTATTTACATGATGACATATATTTTTCTGTTTGAATTGTTTAGGAAATGGCAGTTATTGGTGACTGCCAAAGGATGGACTGTCAAAGTCGAAAAATATAGCGACCTATGATGCCTTGTACTAACCCCATGCGCTTGCCCGCTGCACGTGCACGTTCTCTCCCGTGCATGCGCGTATTCGCAGTTGCGTGACGGCGCCTCCACGGTCGTGCGCTCAGGCGCGTGGTATGCGCATTTACGGTAGTTTGCGTGCATCTGGCGGGCGACTCGATCGTTACATAGTTAATCTAAATAGTGTATTTTATAGGTTATGGTCCCCTTAATAATATCAGTAAGTTTGTTTAGTGTAACTGGTTCATGGACAGAGAGATCCCTCTTTACATGATACGAAGGATCAGACAGGTTTTGAGCAGTGGTGTTTAGTATGCAACGGAAGAGTATATTATTAGTAACATTCCGGTGTTGGTTTGAAAGAGATTAATCGCTCCTGCGTATAGTTATGTTTATAAGAAGTTTATGGACATTTACTGTATTTGCAGTTCATTATCCATGCGGCGGGAAACCTGCGATTCCCTCCCACCTGAGCAGTTTGAAATAGTCACAGCACACCTGTTCGAATCAACCTATGACCTTTCGTTATAGAGTGAAGACAGATTCCTGTGTCCAATGAACAATGAGATTGTAGGGCCCTTTGTAGTGTACTGTACTTTGTGTATATAAGAACAGCCAGTCTGGGCCAGCTCAGTCTTCTTTCCACAAAGGTTTTCATCATTGACTAACTAGAGAGCTGGTTCCAGGACTGCGCTAGCGATCATTCCCCACGTGTGTAAGTTCTCTGTGACCAACTTATTCTCCGTCTGTATTTGCCATACTCTCTCTCTCACTGTTATTGTTTAGGATTAAGACGCTATTGTATATTTATGTCCAGTTATACTGTTTAGGTGTTTTATGTTAGTGCTGTAGTGTATAAGCTGTTAACTGTTTTCCCCTTTTTCATACAAATTATCGTAAGTAAAGGTTTTGGAACCTTAGCAAGGAGTGTGTGTTTTACTAGCTAGTATAGAGGGTTTCTGAGCGTCTCAATCGCTCAATCAGCTTTTATATAATAGAGGTTAATCAGCGTTACATTGTGTTAACATTACTAGACCAAGGTTTACAGTATAGGCTTAGCCTTTCAGTGTGTTGAATACAAGGTTTACTGTGTGTCATCCTGTGAGCGTCTGCGCCGCTCGTGTTCCTCTCGTGGACACAGCGTCCGCTACGCTAGTAGCGTAGCATTACGGTGCTCGGGCCGCCTATAGCGTGCTCGATACCCAGCGTAAGCCGTGAGCTAACGTGCCGCTCGTGCGTCTCGACCACGGCCTAGCGTCTGCTACGCTAAGTGCGTACCATTACGGTACCCCGTACGCCCATTGCGTACTGAGTCTCTTACCAATATATAGTGAATGTTATAAGATAAATAATTAGCTTTATCAATATCTACCGATTAGATCATGAGTCCACTGCAAACCGCTGATCTCAGCGGTACACGAGTGGCGTGCGTTCCACTGAGCACCTTACTTGCGGTGTCTGGAACGCAAGTTCCGGACACATGACCGGAAGTGCCCAGTCTCGTCATCCAGAGCCCTGTAACAGTTACCAGCCCTCCGTAGTCATGTCTCCATGGAGATATGACATCATATCAACAACAGGCATAATTAAAGAAACCTCCTAGGCTTATTTGCTGGTACAGAACAGGTAATAAAATTGTCAGAACTAATTGACAACAACAGTGGTCTCATATAGCCAACCGGAAAGATCACAATAGATCCACAGTATGTAAACTGTCACATGGTCTCAAGTTTGATTATTTCCTAGAATTAATGTAAATAATCAATCAAACAAACAAATTATAGTACCAAAATTCCAAATGGTATGGGTATCGACACAGACCGTCCATTTATGGAAGCACAGAAAGCAAAAAAATAAAAAATAAAAAATATATATAAAAAGAAAAACATTAGCCTAAAAGAGCATGTAATTCATTCCAAAAAGACACCGTATTGGATGCCCTCATTCAGGCCCCTGGGGCGTATAGTGTCCAGTCGATAGATCCATGATGCCTCACGTTGGAGCAATAGTTTTGCTCTATCTCCACCTCTTTCCAGAGGAGCTATCCGATCTATGATCATACATTTCAGTGAAGCCAAAGTGTGTTTTGCCTCGAAGAAATGCCTAGCAACAGGCTTATCTGAGTGTCCTTCATTCAATGCTGTTCTGATGGATAAACGGTGGTTCGACATCCTTTCTCGGAATGAGCGAACCGTTTTGCCCACGTACATCAGGGAGCATGGACACGTAAGCGTGTAGATAATAAAATCAGAGGTACAACTCACTCGCTGGCTGATCTTAATCTTCTGTCCAGTATGTGGATGGTGGAAATATTCACCAGAGGTCATGCTTCTGCAAGTCGTACAATTCACACATCGGTAACACCCCTTCTTCTGTAGCGGTAGCCAGGAATCGATTCTGATCTTAATGGTCTATCCGGCTGCATAAGAATGTCCTTTAAATTTCGCCCCCGTCTGAAGCTAATCAAAGGTTTAGAAGGTAAGTGCTTGCAGAGGACTTTATCACTTTTAACCACCGGCCAGAGATCTTTAACTGCTCGTCGGACAACAGGACCTGCAGTGTCAAAAGGATTCTGTGGCCTACATGCTTTCTTAGCATTTCCTGATGAAAAGATCTTTGAGGCTTTATGTAAGCAGTTATCAATCGTCTGTTGACTGTAACCCCTAGAGGAAAATCTCAATTTCATCTCCTCCAGTTGTGTGCTAGCTGTTTCGGGTTCTGAGTTGTTGCGGAGTACCCGCAGGAACTGTGAAATCGGCATATTCTGTTTAAGTGAGCCTGGGTGATGGCTATCAAAGTGTAATAAAGTATTGCGATCTGTAGACTTCCTGAACAGTCTGTGTCCATACCCCGTCTCTGTGGCATAGACTGTTACGTCAAGAAAATTAATCTCCTCCCTACTGCATTCCATGGTAAATCTAATCGGAGAATTAGGGCAGTTTAGATACTCTAACATCTCATGGAGTGCCATCTCACTGCCTGTCCAGATCAAGAACACATCAATGAAGCGACGATCACGGAACCTGAGATAAGCCTGCTATCGAAAGGGCTAAGCTTTATACCAACACCAAAATTTGATAGATTTAGATGGTCAGTTGATAAATATAAGCTGGGTAGAAAGCTCAGATTGACAGAGAAGTTTCAAGGCACATGTAAAATGGACTACACCACTACACAAGTTAAGAAGAGGAGTAAATATGATCCACCCTCACTGAATCCTAGTATAAAAACTTTTACCAGATTACTGGATCAGAATATACAGGAATCTCTTACCAAACAAAAACACATTAGATCTAATTTGAAACCACTTGAGAAGAAAGCACTTAGGGATCTTAAAGAAAATCCCTTGATTACCATACGCCCCGCCGATAATGGGGGCGCGGTGGTAATCTTGGATACCAAGGATTATGATAGAGAGGCATTGAGACAGTAATCGGACGGTGATACCTATAGGATATTGGGGGGGAGACCCTACAATTTCCTTTAAAAACCGTCTAGATACTAGCTTAGATTTTGGCTTTTCTAATGGTTGGATTGATTCTGATGTACTAAATTTTCTCAAGACTGATTATCCTATTTGTCCTATGCTCTATCTATTGCCCAAGATACATAAGACACTGGTGAGCCCCCCGGGTCGACCGATTATATCGGCCCGGAACTCTTTATTTTCACCTGTGGCACAATATTTAGATAGTTTTCTTCAGATATATGTTGGGAATACATTGAGCTATATACAGGACACTGGTGATTTCTTGGGACTAATTAACACACTTCCGCCCTCTATGCGGGGGATTTTGGTTACGATGGATGTGGTGTCTTTATACACCGTTATACCACATCATGATGGTTTGATGGCTGTGCGTAAAGCTTTGTCTCGCACTCAGATGGCCTCTCTACCAATTGAATTTTTAATCGATTTGATGGAGTTGACCCTTACGTGCAATTATTTTCAGTATGGTGGCCGATACTATCTCCAAACGGCGGGGACCGCGATGGGCAGTAATATTGCACCGTCGTATGCTAATATATTCATGGATGCCTATGAAAACACACACATTTTCCCGCTGTTTGGGGATAGTATCGGCTTTTATCGTCGCTTCATTGATGATGTGTTCTTGATCTGGACAGGCAGTGAGATGGCACTCCATGAGATGTTGGAGTATCTAAACTGCCTTAATTCTCCGATTAGATTTACCATGGAATGCAGTAGGGAGGAGATTAATTTTCTTGACGTAACCGTCTATGCCACAGAGACGGGGTATGGACACAGACTGTTCAGGAAGTCTACAGATCGCAATACTTTATTACACTTTGATAGCCATCACCCAGGCTCACTTAAACAGAATATGCCGATTTCACAGTTCCTGCGGGTACTCCGCAACAACTCAGAACCCGAAACAGCTAGCACACAACTGGAGGAGATGAAATTGAGATTTTCCTCTAGGGGTTACAGTCAACAGACGATTGATAACTGCTTACATAAAGCCTCAAAGATCTTTTCATCAGGAAATGCTAAGAAAGCATGTAGGCCACAGAATCCTTTTGTGGTCACAACAACGTTTGACACTGCAGGTCCTGTTGTCCGACGAGCAGTTAAAGATCTCTGGCCGGTGGTTAAAAGTGATCCAGTCCTCTGCAAGCACTTACCTTCTAAACCTTTGATTAGCTTCAGACGGGGGCGAAATTGAAAGGACATTCTTATGCAGCCGGATAGACCATTAAGATCAGAATCTGATTCCTGGCTACCGCTACAGAAGAAGGGGTGTTACCGATGTGTGAATTGTACAACTTGCAGAAGCATGACCTCTGGTGAATATTTCCACCATCCACATACTGGACAGAAGATTAAGATCAGCCAGCGAGTGAGTTGTACCTCTGATTTTATTACAGGTTGAGTATCCCATATCCAAATATCCGAAATACGGAATACTCCGAAATACGGACTTTTTTGAGCGAGAGTGACATAGTGAAACTTTTGTTTTTTGATGGCTCAATGTACACAAACTTTGTTTAATACACACAATTGTTAAAAATATTGTATTAAATGACCTTCAGACTGTGTATATAAGGTGTATATGAAACATAAATGAATTGTGTGAATGTAGACACACTTTGTTTAATGAACAAAGTTATAAAAAATATTGGCTAAAATTACCTTCAGGCTGTGTGTATAAGGTGTATATGAAACATAAATGCATTCTGTGCTTAGATTTAGGTCCCATTGCCATGATATCTCATTATGGTATGCAATTATTCCAAAATACGGAAAAATCTGATATCCAAAATACCTCTGGTCCCAAGCATTTTGGATAAGGGATACTCAACCTGTATCTACACGCTTACGTGTCCATGCTCCCTGATGTACGTGGGCAAAACGGTTCGCTCATTCCGAGAAAGGATGGCGAACCACCGTTTATCCATCAGAACAGCATTGAATGAAGGACACTCAGATAAGCCTGTTGCTAGGCATTTCTTCGAGGCAAAACACACTTTGGCTTAACTGAAATGTATGATCATAGATCGGATAGCTCCTCTGAAAAGAGGTGGAGATAGAGCAAAACTATTGCTCCAACGTGAGGCATCATGGATCTATCGACTGGACACTATACGCTCCAGGGGCCTGAATGAGGGCATCCAATACGGTGTCTTTTTGGAATGAATTACATGCTCTTTTAGGCTAATGTTTTTCTTTTGATACATATTTTTTATTTTATTTTTTTATTTTTTTGCTTTCTGTGCTTCCATAAATGGACCGTCTGTGTCGATACCCATACCATTTGGAATTTTGGTACTATAATTTGTTTGTTTGATTGATTATTTACATTAATTCTAGGAAATAATATAACTTAAGACCATGTGACAGTTTACATGCTGTGGATCTATTGTGATCTTTCCGGTTTGATATATGAGACCACTGTTGTTGTCAATTAGTTCTGACAATTTTATTACCTGTTTTGTACCAGCAAATAAGCCTAGGAGGTTTCTTTAATTATGCCTGTTGTTGATATGATGTCATATCTCCATGGAGACATGACTACGGAAGGCTGGTAACTGTTACAGGACTCTGGATGACGAGACTGGGCACTTCCGGTCATGTGTCTGGAACTTGCGTTCCAGACACCGCAACTAAGGTGCGCATTGGAACGCACGCCACTCGTGTACCGCTGAGATCAGCGGTTTGCAGTGGACTCATGATCTAATCGGTAGATATGTTTTTATCTCCATGTTATATTCATTTACATGTTGTCTCTGTATGTGTTGTGTATTTGTTTGTCTTTGGATATGATTACTGGATATATTGTAATTGGTTAATTAGGGGGAGGGTCACTTTAGGGTTTATAAGGGGACCATTTACTAAGCTATATGATCTTGACAAAGGTCCCATTTGGGACCGAAACGTCGGTTACACCCCCTGTTTGATGTCTTGCTGCTAATAAAAATGAGAATTTTATGAAGACTGGTGAGTGCTCCTATTTATTTATATATATATATATATATATATATATATATATATATATATATATATATATATATACATACATACATACATACACACACACATACTAGGGTCAATAACATGGTATCCTTATCTAGGGTTTCAATCTCCGCTGATAAGGTAACTGTCCACGCTGCTACAGCGCTATAAACCCATACTGACACAATCGCCGGTCTGAGTAGTGTACCAGAATGTGTGTAAATGGACTTCAAAGTACTTTTACTGCATGCTATCTGCAGGATCCCTGAGGATAGCTGTTAAGTCAGCGCTACCTTTTGGGTAAACGCGACAAAGCTTTGTCCACCCTAGGGGAAGATTCCCATCGTATCCTGGCCCTAGTAGGGAAAGGATACTCCCTGAGAATTCTTTGTGGGAATCTGCAGTCTCTTGTCTGGAGATTCCCGCTCTTTTTCTTCATGAGAGGAGGGAAATTTACCTCAGCTTTCTTCCCCTTAAACATGTGTACCCTCGTGTCAGGGACAGATGAGTCATCAGTGATATGCAAAACATCTTTTATTACAATAATCATATATTGAATACTTTTCTGCCAGTTTTGGCTGTAACTTTGCATTATCGTAGTCGACACTGGAGTCAGACTCCGTGTCGATATCAGTGTCTATTATTTTGGATAGTGAGCGTTGTGAGACTCTGAAGGTCTCTGCGACATAGGGACAGACATATGTAGATTCACTGACTGTTCTCTAATCTTTTGTGCAATAAATTTACCTTAGCACTTAATTTCACATATCCAATCAGGTGTCGGCATTGTAGACGGAGACACCACTCACACACACATTTGCTCCATCTTCTCCTTAGGAGAGCCTTTTACCTCAGACATGTCGACACACACGTACCGACACACCACACACTCAGGGAATGCTCATCTGAAGATAATTCCCCCACAAGGCCCTTTGGAGAGACAGAGAGAGAGTATGCCAGCACACACCCAAGCGCTATATGACCCATGAAAAAACACAGCAATTTAATGTTTACCCAGTAGCGCTGTTATTATCTGCGCCGAATTATGTGCCCCTCCCTCTTCTTTAAAACCATCTCTTCTACCGTGGTATAAGCAGGGGAGAGTCCGGGGAGCTTCCTCTCAGCGGTGCTGTGGAGAAAAACATGGCGCTAGTGAGTGCTGAGGGAGAAGCCCCGCCCCCTCGACGGCGGGCTTCTGTCCCACTAAAGTGTAAAATTGGCGGGGGCTCCTGCATATATACAGTGTCCAACTGTATATATGCTCCTTTTGCCAAATAAGAGGTTTATATTGCTGCCCAGGTGCCCCCCCCCCTCCTGCGCCCTGCACCCTTACAGTGACCGGAGTATGTGAGGTGTGTGGGAGCAATGGCGCACAGCTGCAGTGCTGTGCGTTACCTCAGTGAAGATCATGAAGTATTCTGCCGCCTTTGAAGTCTTCTTTTCTTCTCATACTCACCCGGCTTCTATCTTCCGGCTCTGCGAGGGGGACGGCGGCGCGGCTCTGGGACGGACGGCTAGGGTGAGATCCTGCGTACCAATCCCTCTGGAGCGAATGGTGTCGTAGCCTAAGAAGCAGGACCTGCACTCAGAGAGTAGGGCTGCTTCTCTCCCCTCAGTCCCTCAATGCAGGGAGTCTGTTGCCAGCAGAGCTCCCTGAAAATAAAAAAACTAACAAAATACTTTCTATCAGCAAACTCAGGAGAGCTCACTGAAAAGCACCCAGCTCCTCTGGGCACAGTATCAAACTGAGGTCTGGAGGAGGGGCATAGAGGGAGGAGCCAGTGCACACCCAGGTCTAAAGACTTTCTTAAAGTGCCCATGTCTCCTGCGGAGCCCGTCTATCCCCATGGTCCTTACGGAGTCCCCAGCATCCTCTAGGACGTTAGAGAAAAAGCCTCTAACTGTGACATTTCTTTATTTTTAATTATGTGTACTGTACATATTTACTAAGCAGGACTGCTTACAGAGGTAGTCTGTGCATGTCTTTCCTGTTTACACTCCATTCAAGATGGCATATGGTACAGTACAGTGGAAATATTTGCAGTTACTGGTAATTTTTGGGCTGACATTACCAACACAAGTATCCAAGTGCCGCCCCCAAACAAGTGCCACCCATAGGCATGTGTCTCACGTGCCTAATGGGAAATTCGCCACTGGTAATGTACCATGGCAACCAGATGTACATGCCAAGCAATGCAGTGAGCTAAAAGGCTTTGGGAGGCTTTTTTCACTTGAAAAACTGCTCAAACCTCCTCCTGACGGTGTTGTACAGAGCCCGAATTTCCAGCACATTGATTAGAACAGCTGCTTCCTCCAATGACTACCTGCCCTGGAAAGTGGACTGGAGTACCACAACTGCACAACCTATGAAATGGATATGCAGAGTTACCAGGAACCAAAATGTTTCCTCCAAAAAGGAATCAGATTGGATTTGAATAGTACAACCATGTAACTTCAAAACCTGTTTGGTCTGTTTCATACTAGTTAAAAAAAAAAACAACCCAAAAACCTGTAAGAGAATTTGCTTTTAACACATCATCCAAATAAGGGATCCCTGTGAATACCCCACACCAAAACCAGAGGGGGGCCTTTCTTGGGTTTTGGTTTTCTATTTTGTAGTACTGTCGATGAAGATCCTACTATCGTTGAGCTGTTATTATTTAACAGGCCCATAGAGAACAGAAACAGGTAATCAAATGCACAATTTTCTTCCTTTTTTTATGTCCCTTCATAGCAATAGTGTACTCATATATAAGTAGGCTTTATTCCGTAATATAATGCTTCCAGCAACATATTTGACCTGAAAGGCTTCCTGATACGAACTTAAGTTAATATAGCAGCAGACCTCATTCTAATAAAGCATCTGTGTGATGAAACCGAAACAAACTATATAAAAAAATAGGCCAACTACCAGTTAATTTGTAATAATTATGTGACACTATGGGGTGCTGGAGTCACCACACACCAGCATCTCTGTGCACACCTTCCTGCATCCATTTCCCAATGAAGGTCTGATGTTCTGCATGCTTGCTTTTATCATTTAATATATACAGGAAGAAACACACTGCCGCAAACAGCCATCGACAAAATAAAAGATATTTTAACAGAATAAGACTTAGCCGGCGCTGTCAGAATGTAGTTCTTGTCGTCTTCACACTCCCATTCACTTAACACTCGGTTTCACCATGGGGAAATGAAACAAAGGTAATAATAGTGAAGCTTGTTTTTAATATACAGATAAATTCAATTATACACATATGATCCAAAATCACCAAGCAGCTCCTGATAACAAAAGAATGCAGGGTAATTACCAGATGGCTATGGAACCGTGGCCAAACAGTTCCAAATCAAGCATGAATAATGAAGATGGATTCAGTCAGTATCCACGCTGATCACTGGCAGCGACCTCCGCGTTTCCCTGTTTCAGCAGCAATTTCCAATGCGTTTCCACCCCTATCTGGGGTCTTTCTCAAGGTATCCTGGGTGAATCCCACCCAGCCATAGCCATCTGGTAATTACCCTGCATTTTTTTGTTATCAGGAGCTGCTTGGTGGATTCTGACCATTTGTGCATTATTGTGTTTATTTGTATATTAAAAACAAGCTTCACTATTATTACCTTTGTTTCATTTCCCCATGGTGAAACCGAGTGTTAAGTGAATGGGAGTGTGAAGACGACAAGAACTACATTCTGACAGCGCCGGCTAAGTCTTATTCTGTTAAAATATCTTTTAGTGAGGGGTGAAGGAACCTCATAAGAGTTTATGTAAGCTGGCAGCAGTCTTTTGCGCACAGAGGAATCGTTATACATTTTTGCCTTTTAGGCCATCAACAAAATGTTTGTCATTACACAGCGACATTCATACTTACCAGCATATTTAGTGACTTGTAAAGCAGAGTAAAATATGTATCTTAACATGGTACTTACTGTGCCCAACATGGTACTTACTTTGCCAAGATAAGTAAACTCAGTAGTAACTTTATAACTTCAGTCACGCAAACAGCTGTTGTAGAAAAGTACATAGCTGTTTTCACCGTCCTTGTATATCGCAATGCCACAGTATACGCAGCAGCCACCAAAGTCATTACCAGCAAACAATAGAGCTTGAAAAGCAAACTGACATTCTCTGGAGATTAAACAAACAACAAAAACAGAATGGTCAGAAATAATAGGAAAGTGCAAACTTGTAAGACACTATCAAAAATGGAATTTATTTTCAATATAACAACAGTGTGTATATATATATATATATATATATATAATCTCGTGTTCACTCTAGGCTGTTTTATCAGGGCGCTGCGCCCTGCCCGTTTTTTAGAAGGCAAAACCCGTCCTGCCCCTTTTGCGGCGCCCTGCTAGAACAGACGCCCGCTTCCTGCCCTCCCAGCGTGTAAAGATGCCGTGCGCATGCGCGCGGCATCCATTCACACATTGAGAGAGAGCTGGGGGAAGCCCAGCACCGACGGAGGTGCTGGGCAGGCCCCCAAAAGTGACGTCCACGGCCACAGACGACCTCTATAGTAGCGTCTGTGGGCCGCACCGCCCACTAAAATGACGGGGGTGAGACCACACCCCCTAATTTGCATGACCGTGCCCCCATTTCGGGCGCACGCACGCCAATGTGCCCCCGAACTCCGGCGCCCTACCCCATCCTAGGGGGAACACACATACATATATATATATATATATATATATATATATGTTCCTTAATGCGCTATTATTAATCAATATGGTAAAGTCTAATTACAATTACCCTGGAATCAATTTTCTGTTAAATACAGCTATCTTAGGCAGCTACCCCAAGAGAAATGGCCCTTTGCCAATATGGGCCTATAGCGGTAAATATTAAAGAAAAATATCTCTGAGGAGCACTCTTATTTAATGGACATTCCAGTAAATTTATGGATATGAACTGAAGATGCTCTGTTAGTACCTTATATACACATACACCCAAATGTTAACATTTTTTTTATTAAAATGCAAAATAACATGTTCAAAAATAAATTTTCAGAATAATTTCTGACAAAAACGTCAACTGCTTTAAAAACTTACATGTCTGTTCAGTTTTTGTTAGTACAATGGTAATAAAATATTACAATAAAATATTTTATTGTAATATTTTATTACCATTGTACTTACAAAAACTGAGGTCGGGGACAGCCCAGCACCTGACCCTCCTCCAGCAGCGGCACCCCCGCCCCCTCCCCCCCCCCGCCCGTCGCAAGGGGCTACGCCCCCTTCACCATCGGACGCCCTTTCGTCGTGCAATATTTAACCACTAACAAAACTAGGAATGCAGGTAATACTCCATATAATAGAAATATTGAACGCCAGCAAGGCGTACAGGGGTTAAGGGGGCGTAGCCCCTTGTGACGGTGTGAAGAGCGCCCTTGGGGGCTCGATGAGTCACCTAGTAATAATAATAATAATAATAATAATAATAATTTGATTAAATCTATGAGCCAGCAGGATCTTTTTAGGAGAAAACGTATATATAAACTTTTTGACATTTTGAAGGTGTCAACGTTTTAAGTCTGCAGACACTATGACTACATACCATATGAGCCAGGTGTAGTGCACACGTTAATGCAGAGGCTCCCAAATACGGTCCTCCAGGCACCCTAACAATCCAGGTTTTAAAGATATCCATGGCTTAGTACAGATGGTTAAATCAAATTGACTGAGGTACTAATTAAGTAACCTGTGGCCAAGTATGGACAGCTAGCTTGCCTTGAGGATCGAGTGTGGGAACCTCTGCCTTAATATGATGTTTTTACCACATCAGTACAAAGTGATATCCTCCCAATCTCCTCACTGTACCGAGTATATACAAAATAGCCATCCAATTAATTCATCCCAAGTAACTGCAACAGTAAAAGAAGTGGGATGTTCAGGAGCAGAGTAGGTTGTGTCTAGAGAAAGGGGTCATGTTGGAGGATCCATCCTAGGTCTGTATACTCTTGTCCTGACACAACATAAACATTCAATAGCCTAGATATAAACTTGTGTAGGTACAGGAGATGCTGCGGGCAGGCACATACAACATGCAGGTAGAGGAGATGCTGCGGGCAGGCACCCAACAGAGATGCTGCAGGCAGGCACCCAACAGAGATGCTGCAGGCAGGCACCCAACAGAGATGCTGCAGGCAGGCACCCAACAGAGATGCTGCAGGCAGGCATCCAACAGAGATGCTGCAGGCAGGCACCCAACAGAGATGCTGCGAACAGGGACATATAACATTCAGGTACAAGAGATGCTGCGGGCAGACACACATAGCATAGAGATACTGCGGGTTGGCACACAACAGATGCTGCGGGCAGGCACACATAACAGATGCTGCAGGCAGGCACACAAAACAGATATGCTGCGTGCAGGCACACATAACAGGTATGCTGCGTGCAGGCGCACAACAGAAATGCTGCGTGCAGGCACACAACAGAAATGCTGCGAACAGGGACATATAACATGCAGGTACAGGAGATGCTGCGTGCAGACACACATAGCATAGAGATGAGGCGGGCAGGCCCACAACACAAAGATGCTGCGGGCAGGCACATATAACACAAAGATGCTGCAGGCAGGCACATATAACACAAAGATGCTGCGGGCAGGCACATATAACACAAAGATGCTGCGGGCAGGCACATATAACACAAAGATGCTGCGGGCAGGCACACATAACAGAGATGCTGCGGGCAGGCACACATAACAGAGAGGCTGCGGGCAAGCACACATAACAGAGAGGCTGCGGGCAGGCACACATAACAGAGATGCTGCGAACAGGGACATATAACATGCAGGTACAGGAGATGCTGCGGGCAGACACACATAGCATAGAGATGATGCGGGCAGGCACACAACACAAAGATGATGCGGGCAGGCACATACAACACAAAGATGCTGCGGGCAGGCACACATAATAGACGCTGCGGGCAGGCACACATAATAGACGCTGCGGGCAGGCACACATAACAGAGACGCTGCGGGCAGGCACACATAACAGAGACGCTGCGGGCAGGCACACATAACAGACGCGGCGGGCAGGCACACATAACAGACGCGGCGGGCAGGCACACATAACAGACGCGGCGGGCAGGCACACATAACAGACGCGGCGGGCAGGCACACATAACAGACGCGGCGGGCAGGCACACATAACAGACGCGGCGGGCAGGCACACATAACAGATGCTGCGGGCAGGCACACATAACAGAGATGCTGCGGGCAGGCACACATAACAGATGCTGCGGGCAGGCACACATAACAGATGCTGCGGGCAGGCACACATAACAGATGCTGTGGGCAAGCACACATAACAGATGCTGCGGGCAGGCACACATAACAGAGATGCTGCGGGCAGGCACACATAACAGAGATGCTGCGGGCAGGCACACATTGCATAGAGATGCTGCGGGCAGGCACACATAGCATAGAGATGCTGCGGGCAGGCACACATAGCATAGAGATGCTGCGGGCAGGCACACAACATGCTGCGGGCAGGCACACATAGCATAGAGATGCTGCGGGCAGGCACACATAGCACAGAGATGCAGCGGACAGGTACACATAACATGTAGGTACAGGAGATGCTGCGGGCAGGCACACATAACAGACGCTGCGGGCAGGCACACATAACAGATGCTGCGGGCAGGCGCACATAATAGAGACGCTGCGGGCAGGCACACATAACAGACGCGGCGGGCAGGCACACATAACAGAGATGCTGCGTGCAGGCACACATAACAGATGCTGCGTGCAGGCACACATAACAGAGATGCTGCGGGCAGGCACACATAGCATAGAGATGCTGCGGGCAGGCACACATAACAGATGCTTCGGGCAGGCACACATAACAGAGATGCTGCGGGCAGGCACACATAACAGATGCTGCGGGCAGGCACACATAGCATAGAGATGCTGCGGGCAGGCACACAACATGCTGCGGGCAGGCACACATAGCATAGAGATGCTGCGGGCGGGCAGGCACACATAGCACAGAGATGCAGCGGACAGGTACACATAACATGTAGGTACAGGAGATGCTACGGGCAGGCACACATAACATGCTGCGGGCAGGCACACATAACAGAGATGCTGTGGGCGGGAACACATAACAGAGATGCTGCGGGCAGGCACACATAACAGATGCTGCGGGCAGGCACACAACAGAGATGCTGCGGGCAGGCACACATAACAGATGCTGCGGGCAGGCACATAACAGAGATGCTGCGGGCAGGCACACATAACAGATGCTGCGGGCAGGCACACATAACAGAGATGCTGCGGGCAGGCACACATTGCATAGAGATGCTGCGGGCAGGCACACATAACAGATGCTGCGGGCAGGCACACATAACAGAGATGCTGCGGGCAGGCACACATAACAGAGATGCTGCGGGCAGGCACACATTGCATAGAGATGCTGCGGGCAGGCACACAACATGCTGCGGGCAGGCACACATAGCATAGAGATGCTGCGGGCAGGCACACATAGCACAGAGATGCAGCGGACAGGTACACATAGCATATAGATGCTGCGGGCAGGCACATATAGCACAGAGATGCAGCAGACAGGTACACATAACATGTAGGTACAGGAGATGCTACGGGCAGGCACACATAAGAGATGCTGCGGGCAGGCACACATAGCATAGAGATGCTGCGGGCAGGCACACATAACATGCTGCGGGCAGGCACACATAACAGAGATGCTGCGGGCAGGCACACAACAGATGCTGCGGGCAGGCACACATAACAGAGATGCTGCGGGCAGGCACACATAGCATAGAGATGCTGCGGGCAGGCACACAACATGCTGCGGGCAGGCACACATAGCATAGAGATGCTGCGGGCAGGCACACATAGCACAGAGATGCAGCGGACAGGTACACATAGCATATAGATGCTGCGGGCAGGCACATATAGCACAGAAATGCAGCAGACAGGTACACATAACATGTAGGTACAGGAGATGCTACGGGCAGGCACACATAAGAGATGCTGCGGGCAGGCACACATAGCATAGAGATGCTGCGGGCAGGCACACATAACATGCTGCGGGCAGGCACACATAACAGAGATGCTGCGGGCAGGCACACATAACAGATGCTGCGGGCAGGAACACATAACAGATGCTGTGGGCAGGCACACATAACAGATGCTGTGGGCAGGCACACATAACAGATGCTGCGGGCAGGCACACATAACAGATGCTGCGGGCAGGCACACATAACAGAGATGCTGCGGGCAGGCACACATAACAGATGCTGTGGGCAGGCACACATAACAGATGCTGCGGGCAGGCACACATAACAGATGCTGCGGGCAGGCACACATAACAGAGATGCTGCGGGCAGGCACACATAGCATAGAGATGCTGCGGGCAGGCACACATAGCATAGAGATGCTGCGGGCAGGCACACATAGCATAGAGATGCTGCGGGCAGGCACACATAGCATAGAGATGCTGCGGGCAGGCACACATAGCATAGAGATGCTGCGGGCAGGCACACATAGCATAGAGATGCTGCGGGCAGGCACACATAGCATAGAGATGCTGCGGGCAGGCACATATAGCACAGAGATACAGCGGACAGGTACACATAACATGTAGGTACAGGAGATGCTACGGGCAGGCACACATAAGAGATGCTGCGGGCAGGCACACATAGCATAGAGATGCTGCGGGCAGGCACACAACAGAGATGCTGCGGGCAGGCACACATAACAGACGCTGCGGGCAGGAACACATAACAGATGATGCGGGCAGGCACACATAACAGATGCTGTGGGCAGGCACACAACAGAGATGCTGCGGGCAGGCACACATAACAGAGATGCTGCGGGCAGGCACACAACAGAGATGCTGCGGGCAGGCACACATAGCATAGAGATGCTGCGGGCAGGCACACATAACATGCTGCGGGCAGGCACACAACATAGAGATGCTGCGGGCAGGCACACATAACATAGAGATGCTGTGGGCAGGCACACATAACAGAGATGCTGCGGGCAGGCACACATAACAGAGATGCTGCGGGCAGGCACACATAACAGAGATGCTGCGGGCAGGCACACATAACAGAGATGCTGCGGGCAGGCACACATAACAGAGATGCTGCGGGCAGGCACACATAACAGAGATGCTGCGGGCAGGCACACATAACAGAGATGCTGCGGGCAGGCACACATAACAGAGATGCTGCGGGCAGGCACACATAACAGAGATGCTGCGGGCAGGCACACATAACAGATGCTGCGGGCAGGCACACATAACAGAGATGCTGCGGGCAGGCACACATAACAGAGATGCTGCGGGCAGGCACACATAACAGATGCTGCGGGCAGGCACACATAACAGAGATGCTGCGGGCAGGCACACAACATAGAGATGATGCGGGCAGGCACACATAACAGATGATGCGGGCAGGCACACATAACAGAGATGATGCGGGCAGGCACACATAACATAGAGATGCTGCGGGCAGGCACACATAACAAGCAGGTACAGGAGATGCTGCGGGCAGGCACACATAACATGTAGGTACAGGAGATGCTACGGGCAGGTCACACATAACAGAGTTGCTACGGCCAGGTCACACAACAGAGATTCTGCGGGCAGGTCACACAACAGAGATGCTGCGAACTGGCACACAACAGAGATGCCGAGGGAAGGCACACAACAGATGCTGTGGGCGGCACATATAACATGCAGGCATACATAACATGCTGCAGGCAGGACATATAACATGCAGGTACAGGAGATTCTGCGGGCAGGCACATATAACAGATGTTGCGGCCAGGCACACAGAATATTTAAGGACAGGAGTTGCTGCTATCAGGAGTCATCTGGTGACATAACTCATCATAATAATGTTTTGTTTTTGAAGGGCTTTTTCGTAATATGATTAAAGTTAAATATATTGTAGAACCCAGTCACTTCCCTAGCCAGTAATAGTGATATGGTCACCCATGTTGTCATATGCAGCCACCAAACATACTACATATACATGCATTATATCTTGCTTCTTTTATTCACTTGTCCAATTCTATACATGCAATTGCCATGTTCTATACATACAGTATGCCTATCCTTATCCGTCTCTGTCCTAAATGAATACTGTCTACAATGAACAGATGCATACATGCTGCCAAAGTTCTCCCATGTCTCTTGTCCACAGTGATATGAGTATAGAGACAGTACTCACCGCGAGCTGCCATGGTGACTGTATGTCAGCTGCTCTCAGTCCTCCTGCACCCAGCACTGGCTCTGCTCACTCACTGCCCACTGTGCTCTGTGCTGCTCATACTCAGCTGCTGCTGCTGGACTGACACTGCCGGATCTGACGTCAAAGCATCGCGCTAGGCTCTCCCTCCCCCGGCCTCTTGCACTTCTCTCCTCCTCTGCTACCCACACTGTGACCGTGCCGTGCCCAATGCCCACAGCTAGGAGGAGGAGTGTACGGATCAGAGCAGGTAGATGCACTGACCACAGCAGGAGCCGGTGACAGTAGCCGCCTGATACTAGCCCGCCCAACTCAACTGCAGGTGTAGTAGTTGAAGCAGCAGCAAGTGCACCTGAGGGCGTGTCAGTGGCAACACAGCGAAAGTTTCCTGGTAGTAATGGTGAGGCAATTAGAAATGCCGTTAGAAGTAACCTGTGCTCGGGAGGGAATGAAGGCTGTATTTCTAGCCTTGAGATAAAGGCCCTGATTTTTTAAGCCTTAAGGGTCTATTCATGAAGCAGTGAATAGTGTGGCAGTGGAGAAGTTGCCCTTGGCAACCGATCAGCATTGAAGTAACATTTATAATTTGCATACTATGCAATCGTATGGAGCAGCTGATTGGTTGCCATAGGCAACTTCTCCACAGGCTCACTTCTCCACTCGTTACACTGCTTCATGAATAGACCCCTTACAGTGTGATTAGGGCTGATGCTTGGGTGCCCCTACTAAAACTATAAATTTGCGCCCTCCCATATTTCACGTTGGCGCTCGGGTAAAGGGGTGTGGTCTCACAAGGAAGGGGCGTGATCATACAATAGTAACCCCATTACAAATTACGCCACATAGTAGCAATCTTATTCACATTACACCGCACGTAGTAGTGCCACTTATACACATAATGTCCACAGTAGTGCCACTTATACATACTGTATTATGCCCCCAGTAGTGCCACTTATACGCATAATGCCCACAGTAGTGCCACCTTTACATACTGTATACTGCCCACAGTAGTAGTGCCGCATATACACAGAATGCCCAGGTATTAGTGCCGCTTATACACAGCAGAATGCCCACGGTAGTAGTGCCGCTTATACGTAATACCCCCCCCCTCAGTAGTAGTGCCGCTCATACGTAATGCCCCCCCCCAGTAGTGGTAGCGTCCTTATACGTAATGCCCCCCCAGTAGTGGTAGCATCCTTATACGTAATGCCCCCACAATAGTGGTAGCATCCTTATACATAATGCCCCACCCGTAGTAGTAGCGTCCTTATATGTAATCCCCCCAGTAGTAGTAGCGTCCTTACACGCAATGCCCCCCCGTAGTAGTAGCATCCTTATACGTAATGCCCCCACAGAAGTAGTAGCTTCCTTATACGTAATGCACCCCCAGTAGTAGTAGTATCCTTATACGTAATGTCCCCCAGTAGTAGTAGCGTCCTTATACGTAATGCCCCCCAGTAGTGGTAGCGTCCTTATATGTAATGCCCCCCCAGTAGTAGTAGCGTCCTTATATGTAATGCCCCCCCAGTAGTAGTAGCGTCCTTATACGTAATGCCCCCCCAAGTAGTAGAAGCGTCCTTATACATAAAGACCCCCTAGTAGTAGCGTCCTTATACGTAATGCCCCCCCAGTAGTAGCGTCCTTATACGTAATGCCCCCCCATGTAGTAGCATCCTTATACATAAAGCCCCCCCAGTAGTAGTATGCTGCTGCGGCGTTCCCCATGGCTCTAGTCTGTCGGGACATGCGGTGTGGACAGCACCATCTTGCTTCAGGTCACTTGACAAGGATCAACCCAATCCCGGTCAGGTTGTGAGTCAGCTGCTTCCTGCCGTCAATCCAGATAAACTTGAGGGTATAAAGCTTCCTGCTTTACAGGACTCTGGTAAAAGTTCCATAGTCACACAGCAGTGTGAGCATTGTAGCTGTGCTCCTCTAGTGAGACTCTAGTTCCACTGTGGAAACCCTGCAATACAAGCTTTACTCTAAAACCCCAGCCGGGTCCAGTCCAGTTGCACTCCAGCCCGGGTGGTCTTCAGTTTGCCGGTTGTCGGGATCCCGGCGCACAGTATACCGGCGCCGGAATACCGACAGCCAGCATACCAACACATTTTCTCCCTCTTGAGGGTCCACGACCCCCCTGGATGGAGAATAAATAGCGTGGCGAGCTCAGCAAGCCCTCAAGGGGCTCATTTGCGCTCGCCACGCTGTCGGTATGCTGGCGGTTGGGATTCTGGCGCCGGTATGCTGGTCGCTGGGAGCCCGGCCGCCGGCATACCATACTACACCCCTCCAGCCCAGTTCCAGTCTGATTGCAATCTAGTCTGGTTACACTTCAGTCCAGTTGCACTTCAGTCCGGATTCAGTGTCATCATTCCGGTACCAGCCCGGTTAGCACTCCAGTCTGGTTTAAGCTGGTCAGACCACCAGCCTAAAGCCAAACCTTTCCCGAACATCTAGACCAGGTAACCCAGGCAGGGGGCCGCGACTGGCTCACTGGGTGCAGCGAAGCCTAATGTTTCTTACGGGGCTTCCTGGTGAAGATCACCAGTGGGGTAAGACTCCGCGTCCCTGTTCTTTGTCTCATCAACCTCCTGGTACTAGTTCTGCCCATATTCCGTAACCACCATTCGTTCTATGCGAAAGCACTATCTCCGGCCTCCCAGGTTCCAGCACAATACCCAGAGGACCAGCATCTCTTGACACGAGTCCAGAGACATCCGAAACCCAGGACCAGACAGCGCATCACTTATTTCTATAATCTGAAATAAAAGGAAACCTTTACGTATATGTCAGCTCTATTATTAGAGTGTGTGGTATGCAGATTATTTCTCATTTGGGGTGTGAGGTTTCTTGAAAGACAAAGATACCATTCTAGTCACAGTAGAAGATGTTCAATTGTGAGTGGGGTACGCCCTCCTTTTATATGGGTGTGATAATAAAACCTAAGCTTGAGGGTTATTTCCCCACCGCCATTCCTGCATGTGTTTCATGAAGTGGAACTGAATGCCGTTTTCTGAATCATACTACACATTTATTTTCCTGCATTGTTTCATGTTGAATGAGGATCGCAAGGCGTTCGCAAGGTCATTGACAGGAAGAGGACGTTTGGGGGTGGTAACTGGCCGTTTTCTGGGAGTGTCAGGAAAAACGGAGGCGTCCCCAAGCGTTTTCTTGGAGGGTGTGTGACAGGCCTGATCAGATTGTTTCTATCGCACTGTAGGAGTAAGTCCTGGGCTACGCACAGACTGCGCAGTATAGAAAAAAACATTTCATGGTAGGTTGTGAACGGATTTGCAGATATCCGCCGTCTGGCGTAGTTTTCGCACAGCATACGCATACATTTGCACACTTGCACGGTGTGGGTTTTCACGCTCCCTGGGCGGCGACTATCTGATCGCAAATTTGCAGCACAGCGATCAGGTAGGCCCACTATCCCAACATTTGTCACATTTTCAATTAATCACCAGCGCCTGTGACTGAATCATTCCCATCTATATGTATTGTACAGTACTTTTATAGAGTAAATATTTTTTTTTCTTAAAATAAAACAATTAGCATTCTACCAGTGGCGGAATTTGTGAGAAGTGGGCCCGCTGCACAAATATGCTGCCTTTCCTTTGCCCCACAGTGAAAGGCAGTGGCTGACTGGGGTGGCAGGGAGATGTGTGTGACAGGCAGAGGCAGGGGGTGACACGGGAAAGTAGAGGGTGAAAGGCAACGGGTGATGGAGAGGCAGAGGATGACAGCAAAAGTCAGTATTTACACACATTATATATATATATATATATATATATATATATAGAGAGAGAGAGCAAATGGGGATCTAAGGGTGCTAAACTGATACCAGTAATGTGTACAGTAATACCACCATAAGTGTTGTATATTCAAAGGCATTTTAACATTAACACACTTTTTAATTTGTTAAAATGTCCATTAAAACATTCCAAGCTCAGTGCAGATACATCAAAAAAACATCCATATATTGTACAGACGTAAGAGACATCTGATGATCACTGTGTAATCAAATATTCATGGAGAAATCAGGAATTTGAACGATGTTATATATAAACAATGTGGTCGCAAACCTTGTTGCACACCAAATCTAGGAATAGGTGAGTGCCGTGGAATGGTGGTTTTCTCTTACGTCCTAGAGGATGCTGGGGACTCCGTAAGGACCATGGGGTATAGACGGGCTCCGCAGGAGACATGGGCACTCACTTTAGATGGGTGTGCACTGGCTCCTCCCTCTATGCCCCTCCTCCAGACCTCAGTTAGATCCTGTGCCCAGAGGAGACTGGATGCACTGCAGGGGAGCTCTACTAAGTTTCTCTGAAAAAGACTTTTGTTAGGTTTTTTATTTTCAGGGAGCACTGCTGGCAACAGGCTCCCTGCATCGTGGGACTGAGGGGAGAGAATCAAACCTACTTAAATGATAGGCGCTGCTTCTTAGGCTACTGGACACCATTAGCTCCAGAGGGTCGGAACACAGGTCTCATCCTTGTTCGTCCCGGAGCCGCGCCGCCGTCCTCCTCACAGAGCCGGAAGATAGAAGCCAGAGTTAGTATAAGAAGAAAGAAGACTTCAAAGGCGGCAAAAGACTTCTGATCTTCACTGAGGTACCGCGCAGCGCCATTGCTCCCACATTCACACACACTGATGGCACTGTATGGGTGCAGGGGGGGGCGCCCTGGGCAGCAATTATTAAACCTCTAGGGACACTGGCATGGATATATATATACTGCGGAGGCAGTATATTACAAAAACCCCCGCCAGTATAAAGATTTGAGCGGGATCGAAGCCCGCCGTTGAGGGGGCGAAGCTTGATCCTCCAGCACTAACCAGCGCCATTTTCTCCACAGCACGCTGCAGAGAAGCTGGCTCCCCGGACTCTCCCCTGCTGAACACAAGTACAGAGGGCAAAAAAGAGGGGGGGGGGGGGGGGGGGCACATTTATTTGGAGCAGTGGGTGTATTACTATATATATATATATATATATATAAAAGCGCTGTACTGACTGGGATTTTATTCCAGTGGCGCTGGGTGTGTGCTGGCATACTCTCTCTCTGTCTCTCCAAAGGGCCTTATTGGGGGACTGTCTCCATATAGATATATATCCCTGAGTGTGTGGGGGTGTCGGTACGTGTGTGTCGGCATGTATGAAGCGGAATGCTCATCTAAGGAGGAGGTAGAGCAGATGATTGTGGTGTCGGCGACGCCGACACCTGATTGGTTGGATATGTGGAATGTTTTAAATGCAAATGTGTCTTTATTACATAAGAGATTGGACAAAGCAGAGTCCAGGGAAAAAACAGGGAGTCAATCCATGGCTTTGGCTGTGTCACAGGGCCCTTCAGTGTCTCAGAAACGTCCCCTGTCCCACGTAGCAGACACTGATACCGACACAGATTCTGACTCCAGTGTCGACTACGATGATGCGAGGTTACACCCAAGGGTGGCCAAAAGTATTCATTATATGATTATTGCAATAAAAGATGTTTTGCATATCACAGATGACCCCTCTGTCCCTGACACGAGGGTATGCATGTTTAAGGAAAAGAAACCTGAGGTAACCTTTCCCCCATCTCATGAGCTGAACGCTTTATTTGAAAAGGCTTGGGAAACTCCAGACAAGAAACTGCAGATTCCCAAGAGAATTCTTATGGCGTACCCTTTTCCCCGCGCAGGACAGGTTACGGTGGGAATCCTCGCCCAGGGTGGACAAGGCTTTGACGCGCTTGTCCAAAAAGGTGGCGCTACCATCTCCAGACACGGCAGCCCTCAAGGATCCTGCTGATCGCAGACAGGAAACTACCTAAAAATCAATTTATACACATACGGGTGCCTTGCTCAGACCGGAAGTAGCGTCGGCATGGGTATGTAGCGCAGTAGCAGCATGGGCAGATAACTTGTCATCTGACATTGACACCCTAGATAGGGATAGCATTTTATTGACCTTGGGTCACATTGAAGACGCAGCCTTATATATGAGAGACGTTGGGCTGTTAGGTTCAAGAGCCAACGCCATGGCAATTTCTGCTAGGCGAGCCCTGTGGACCCGCCAATGGACGGGTGATGCCGACTCAGAGACATATGGAAGTTTTACCTTACAAGGGTGAGGTTTTATTTGGGGAGGGTCTCGCGGACCTGGTTTCCACGGCTACCGCGGGTAAATCTTTTTTGCCTTATGTTCCCCCACAGCAAAAGAAAACACCACAATATCAGATGCAGTCCTTTCGGTCGCATAAGTCCAGAAGAGGTCGGGGCTCTTCCTTCCTCGCCAGAGGTAAGGGTAGAGGGAAAAGAATGCCTGCTGCGGCTAGTTCCCAGGAGCAGAATTCCTCCCCGGCTTCTACTAAATCCACCGCATGACGCTGGGGCTCCACTGAGGGAATCCGCGCCGGGTGGGACACGTCTTCGACTCTTCAGCCAGGTCTGGGTTCTGTCAGACGTAGAACCTTGGGCGAAGGAAATTATATCCCAAGGCTACAAACTGGAATTCGAAGAGGTGCCTCCTCGCCAATTTTTCAAGTCGGCTTTGCCAGCTTCTCCCCCAGAGAGGGAAATAGTTTTAGCTGCAATTCAAAAGCTGTGTCAACAGCAAGTGATTATCAAGGTTCCCCTAGTCCAACAGGGGTAAGGGTACTATTCAACCTTGTTTGTGGTCCCGAAACCAGATGGCTTGGTCAGACCCATTCTAAATCTAAAATCCCTAAACCTGTACTTGAAAAAGTTAAAATTCATGATGGAATCGCTCCGGGCAGTTATCTCCAGCCTGGAAGGCTGAAAGGGGGGGATTTTATGGTGTCACTAGACATAAAGGATGCATATCTTCATGTCCCCATATATCCTCATCAGGCGTACCTGAGATTCGCTGTACAGGACTGTCATTACCAGTTTCAGACGTTGCCGTTTGGGCTTTCCACGGCCCCGAGGATTTTCACCAAGGTAATGGCGGAAATGATGGTGCTCCTGCGCAGGCAGGGAGTCACAATTATCCCGTACTTGGACGATCTCCTGATTAAAGCGAGATAGAGAGATCAATTGCTGAAAAGCGTGTCACTCTCCTTGAGAGTGCTGCAGCAGCACGGCTGGATTCTAAATCTACCAAAGTCACGGTTGATTCCAACGACTCGGCTATCTTTCTTAGGCATGATTCTGGACACGGAACAGAAGAGGGGTTTTCTCCCATTAGAAAAAGCCCAGGAACTCCAGAACATGGTCAGAGACCTGCTAAAACCAAAAAGTGTCAGTCCATCAATGCACTCGAGTACTGGGAAAAATGGTGGCGGCCTACGAGGCCATCCCCTTCGGCAGGTTCCATGCGAGGACATTTCAGTGGGACCTTCTGGACAAATGGTCGGGGTCCCATCTACAAATACATCAGAAAGTAAACCTGTCCCTCCTGTGGTGGCTGCAGAGTGCTCACCTTTTCGCGGGTCGCAGGTTCGGCATTCAAGACTGGGTTCTGGTGACCACAGACGCGAGCCTCCGAGGATGGGGAGCAGTCACACAAGGAAGAAATTTTCAGGGACTATGGTCAAGCCAGGAGGCTTGTCTACACATCAGCGTACTGGAATTGAGGGCCATATACAATGGCCTACGACAAGCGGAGAATCTTCTTCGCGACCTACCGGTTCTGATTCATTCAGACAACGTCACAGCCGTGGCTCATGTAAACCGCCAAGGCGGGACAAGGAGCAGAGTGGCAATGGCGGAAGCCACCAGGATTCTTCGCTGGGCGGAAAATCACATAAGCGCTCTGTCAGCAGTCTCCATTCCGGGAGTGGACAACTGGGAAGCAGACTTCCTCAGCAGACGCAATCTCCATCCAGGAGAGTGGGGACTTCATCAAGAAGTTTTTGCAGAGATAACAAGTCATTGGGGACTTCCTCAAATAGACATGATGGCGTCACGCCTCAACAAGAAGCTTCGGAGGTATTGTGCCAGGTCAAGGGACCCTCAGGCAGTAGCGGTGGACACCATGGGTGTTTCAGTCGGTCTATGTGTTCCCTCCTCTTCCGCTCATCTCAAAAATATTGAGAATCATAAGACGAAAAAGAGTGCAGACAATACTCATTGTTCCAGATTGGCCTCGAAGGGCCTGGTATTCAGATCTTCAGGAAATGCTCACAGAAGATCCGTGGCCTCTTCCTCTCAGGGAGGACCTGTTGCAGCAGGGGCCCTGCGTGTTCCAAGACTTACCGCGGTTACGTTTGACGGCATGGTGGTTGAACACCAAATCCTAGCTGGGAAAGGTATTCCGGAGGAAGTCATCCCTACTCTGATAAAGGCTAGGAAGGAGGTGACGGCGAAACACTATCACCGTATCTGGAGGAAGTATGTAACTTGGTGTGAAGCCAAGAATGCTCCTACGGAAGATTTCCATCTGGGCCGTTTTCTCCACTTTCTACAGACAGGAGTGGATATGGGCCTAAAGTTAGGCTCCATTAAGGTACAGATTTCGGCCCTATCAATTTTCTTTCAGAAGGAATTGGCTTCTCTCCCAGAAGTCCAGACTTTTGTAAAGGGAGTGCTGCACATCCAGCCTCCTTTTGTGCCCCCAGTGGCACCATGGGACCTTAACGTGGTGTTACAGTTCCTAAAATCTCACTGGTTTGAACCTCTTCAAACGGTTAAATTAAAATTTCTCACTTGGAAGGTGGTCATGTTGTTGGCCTTGGCATCTGCAAGCCGGGTGTCCGAATTAGCGGCTTTGTCTCACAAAAGCCCCTATCTGATTTTCCATGTGGATAGAGCAGAGTTGAGGACTCGTCCTCAATTTTTGCCTAAGGTGGTTTCATCGTTTCATATGAACCAACCTATTGTGGTACCTGTGGCTACGGGTGACTTGGAGGATTCCAAGTCCCTTGATGTAGTCAGGGCCTTAAAAATTTATGTAGCCAGGACAGCTCGGGTTAGGAAAACAGAGGCACTGTTTGTCCTGTATGCAGCCAACAAGGTTGGCGCTCCTGCTTCTAAGCAGACTATTGCTCGCTGGATCTGTAACACGATTCAGCAGGCTCATTCTACGGCTGGATTGCCGTTACCAAATTCGGTAAAGGCCCATTCCACTAGGAAGGTGGGCTCTACTTGGGCGGCTGCCTGAGGCGTCTCGGCATTACAGCTTTGCCGAGTGGCTACTTGGTCGGGTTCAGACACTTTTGCAAAATTCTACAAGTTTGATACCCTGGCTGATGAGGACCTCATGTTTGCTCAATCGGTGCTGCAGAGTCATCCGTACTCTCCCGCCCGGTCTGGAGCTTTGGAATAATCCCCATGGTCCTTACGGAGTCACCAGCATCCTCTACGACGTAAGAGAAAATAAGATTTTAAACCTACCGGTAATTCTTTTTCTCCTAGTCCGTAGAGGATGCTGGGCGCCCGTCCCAGTGCGGACATACTGTATTTCTGCAAGGCTTGTATATAGTTATTGCTTGCATAAGGGTTATGTTACAGTTAAGATCAGTCTTTGGCTGATGCTGTTTT
Organism: Pseudophryne corroboree; assembly: GCF_028390025.1. Classification (NCBI taxonomy): domain Eukaryota; kingdom Metazoa; phylum Chordata; class Amphibia; order Anura; family Myobatrachidae; genus Pseudophryne; species Pseudophryne corroboree. The sequence continues at coordinate 445,973,518 of NC_086447.1, forward strand.
GTTCATACTGTTAACTGGTTACGTATATTCCATGTTATACGGTGTGGATGGTGTGGGCTGGTATGAATCTTGCCCTTAGATTAACAAAAATCCTTTCCTCGTACTGTCCGTCTCCTCTGGGCACAGTTCTTTTACTGAGGTCTGGAGGAGGGGCATAGAGGGAGGATCCAGTGCACACCCATCTGAAGTCTTTAGAGTGCCCATGTCTCCTGCGGAGCCGCTATTCCCCATGGTCCTTACGGAGTCCCCAGCATCCACTACGGACTATGAGAAATAGAATTATCGGTAAGTAAATTCTTATTTTTCTCTTGCACCCTGTTTTTAACTTAATTATAGCTTGTGTCAGCTGTTCTAGGTGCTTTACATCAGGTGTGTTGGTAACTCTCACCTATTAAGCAAAGTTGCTGTGAGCTTTATGCTGTGTACACATGGCGCGATGCGCTGCACAGCCCGACATTGACTTGCCTATATAGTCAATGTTGGGCTGCCTGCACAGTCTTTTTTTCCTTGTGATGCGGAACCGCGCATCGGCATTGCAAAGACTATACACACGGTGCGATATGCACTATATTTTCTTACGATTTGGACTTTATAGTCAAAATCAAAAGAAAAATTGCACCGTGTGTACACACCTTAAGACCAGATAGCATGGCCAAAGTTTAACACTAATGTGATAGCTATTTTCATGATAATTATTTTGAGCAATAGAGTAGGACCTGCAGTAAAGTGGGGTCCCTTGCCGGGGACTGCAGACTTAAATGCATTGATCAATACATGAACTAAAACTCCACTGTTTATTATTATTTTTAGTTAATATAGCGAGTGCAGAGCCCCTGTGATTTCTATTTAAACAATGTGGTCACAAACCATGTTGCACCCCAAATCTAGGAATAGGTGAGTGCCGTGGAATAGTGTTTTCCTTTGCTTTCTCTTATGTCCTAAAGGATACTGGGATCCACATTAGTACCATGGGGTATAGATGGGTCAACTAGGAGCCTTGGGCACTTTAAGAAATCAATAGTGTACACTGGCTCCTCCCTCCAATGGCACTTTAAGAGTTTAAGAGTGTGGGCTGGCTCCTCCCTCTATGCCCCTCCTACCAGACTCAGTTTAGAAAATGTGCCTGGAGGAGCCGGTCACGTTTGGGAAGCTCCTGAAGAGCTTTCTGCATTTATTTTCCATTTTTTGTTTTCAGGAAGGTCTGGTTGGCACCAGACTGCCTGCTTCGTGGGACTTAGGGGGGGAAATGGCCCAACCTCCTTAGGGTTAATGGTCCCATTCCCCACTGACAGGACACTGAGCTTCTGAGAGTCCTATTCGCAAGCCCCACCACGGCGAGCATACAGACCCGCAGCACGCCGCCTCCCCTAACAGAACCAGTAGTAAAAAGAGTGGTGAGTAGGTGGCCGGCGTCCCAGTTAGCGGGTCGCCGGTTGTAATGGCGGCACAAGGGTAGGAGCGCAGCACTGACAAGGAGGCTGCGGCTCCAGGCTTCAGAAACATGCAGGGTGCTGCATGGTCTGCTGTGAGGGGCGAGCTGAAGCCATAACTATTGATACCCACACTGGCAGTACATCTTACAGGGGTTTTAACCCACTGTAGAGCAGAAATATTACCTCAGCCAGTATAAAAAAACGGGAAGACCGTGTGCCATTAAGGGGGCGGGGCTTCACTATGAGCGGGTCCAGCTGCTCACCAGCGCCATTTACCTCTGCAGCTATACACAGGCAGGCTGGCAGGAAAGCGCTTTGGAGTCCACAAACACTCCAGATCACCTTAGCGGTACCAGAGGGTCATAGCAAGGGGGGGAACAATAATAGTATACTAAACCCCTATTAAGGGTGCTTAGTTTGACGACCCAGCTAAACTTGGAAATTAGCTATAGGGGCGCGGTGTGGCTGGCTTCATCATACTCTGTCTCTCCCTAGGGGGCTCTGTGTGGGTTAACTGTGCTTTTAACCTATTGTCCTGTGTGTATGGGTTCTTTCACATTTTACTATGTCAAAGGAGTGTGTCTCATACACGGCAGAGTGTATTTCTCACTCAGGGGGATCACTGCAGTGTACTCAGGATAGTACACATTCTCAGGCTAGTGGATCTGAACCTGTATGGTTAGATTCATTGAAAGGGATGATCTCAAATATTTCCCATAAATTATCCCAAAATGAGAAGGAGACGCAATACTTAAGACGGTAGATGACCTGATCAATAGAGATTCAGTGGCCATTCCGGCGTCTCAGACCCCTGCCATTTGCCACAAAAGCGTACACTGGCCCAAAGTCTGCAGACTGATACTGATGATGATGTATGATGTGGACTCGGGATGGGGGGATGCAGCTTTGTCACAGGGAATACAGGCCCTGAGAGAAGCTATCAGAGATGTCCTGCACATTCCTGACAAATCGACAGAGGATGAGGAGGAATCTTATTTTAATGTAAAAAAGAAATCCTCTGCTACTTTCCCTGCATCTTAGGAATTAAATTTACTATTTCAAGAAACTTGGGTTAATCCTGACAAGAAGTTTCAGATCCCTAAAAGGTTACTGACATCCTTCCCTTTTCCTCAGGACGATAGGAAAAAATGGGAAAACCCACCGATTGTTGACGCATAAATATCTAGATTGTCCTGTAAGATAGTCTTACCGGTCCCGGGGGCAGCCTCCTTAAAGAATGAGGCTGACCACAAGATTGAGACCACTCTTAAGTCTGTATACACAGCAGCGGGGGTGGCCCAGAGACCCACTATAGCTTGTGCTTGGATCACTAGGGCCATTGCAAAATGGTCGTGTAACCTAATTGAGGGGTTAGATACCTTACCAAGAGGTGAGATACTTTTACTCCTGCACTATATACAGGACTCTGCAAATTTTATAGTGGAAGCCATAAAAGAAATCGGATTGCTCAATGCACGCACCACAGCCATGGCAGTGTCTGCATGTGGGGGCCTATGGCTACATCAATGGACGGCGGATGCAGATTCCAGAAAGGGAGGTGGAAAGCCTACCTTTCACAGACGAGGTCCTGTTTGGTAATGAACTGGATACGTGGATATCCAAGGCTACGGCGGGTGAGTCGACATATCTTCCTTCTGCAGCCCCCACAGCTAGGAAGGCCTATTCTGCTCCGACTCTGCAGTCCTTTCGGACAGCAAAATTAAAAAATAAAGCCAAGGGTTCTTCTATAGCCTTCAAAGGCAATAGAGGTAAACCCAGAAAACAAGCAACTGCAGGTTCACAGGAACAGAACTCCGGTTCTGCTTCCTCAAAGCCTTCAGCATGACGGTGGATTTCTTTGCCTGGAAGACGGGCAGGTGGGAGCCCAGTTAAAAGACTTCAGTCAGGTATGGGTGACATCATGCCAGGATCCCTGTGTCAAAGAGCTCATCGCCCAGGGATACAGACTGGAGTTTCAGGACCTCCCACCTCACAGATTCTTCAAGTCAGGCTTACCAGCCTCTCAGGAGGCAAGTATAAATTTACAGGATGCAATTCAAAAACTGATACAGACTCAGGTCATTGTTCAAGTTCCACCTCAGCTACGGAACAGAGGGTATTATTCCAACCTGTTTGTGGTACCGAAACCGGACGGTTCGGTGAGACCCATTTTAAACCTCAAGTCGCTGAACCCGTACTTACGGTGTTCAAATTCAAAATGGAGTCTCAGAGCGGTGGTCTGGAGGAAGGGGAATTTTTGGTGTCTCTGGATATCAAGAATGCATACCTTCATATCCCGATCTGGCCGCCTCATCAGGCTTATCTCAAGTTTGCCTTACAGGACCGTCACTACTAGTTCCAGGCTCTGCATTTTGGCCTCTCCATGGCTCCAAGGGTGTTCACCAAGGTAATGGTGGAGATGATATTCCTTCACCGCAAATGGGGAGTGAACATAATTCCATACCTGGATGATCTGCTGATAAAGGCACCATCCAGGGAGCGGTTGTTGGACAGCATTGCCCTCTCAACTCAGCTTCTTCGGGATCACGGGTGGATTCTGAACCTACCGAAATCCACCTGGAACCAACACGGAGGCTTCCGTTCCTGGGGATGATACTGGATACGAAAGTACAGAAGGTATTCCTTCCATTGGAGAAGACAGTGGTGATCCAGTCGATGGTGCAGGATTTTCTCAAACCAAACCTGGATATCGGTGCATATCTGCATTCGCCTTCTGGGAAAGATGGTAGCCACTTATGAGGCACTGCAGTACGGAAGGTTTTACACCAGACCCTTTGTTATGCACACCAGTGCCTGCAGGAATGTACTGGTGTCTGAACTGTTTTGCACACCAGTGCCTGCAGGAATGTACTGGTGTTTGAACTGTTATGCACACCAGTGCCTGCAGGAATGTACTGGTGTCTGAACGGATAGGGATGCAAAACAAATGAACTCACAGACAGACTGGGGAATATGACATTACGTACACAGAAGGTGATAGGGTAACAAAATAAACACAAAGTGAACAGAGAAGCCCAGAGGCTAAGAAACTGGGTGTCTCCCTAGTATTAGTAATGCTCAGATGGAAAAAGCAAGATGTTGTGTTTTAATACGTAGAGAACCCGAAATGCTGTTGCTAAGGGCAACAGCAAAACCCTAAAGGGTTACCAACGGGTGTGGCAGTAAACTCCTTGGTCAGAGATGGAATGATAGACACAAGGAGAGTCTCCACAATCCTAATCCTCACTTGCAGTGCACAGGTTCAGCTTACTGCCACTAAACTGACATCTGAACACCTTGCACAGTGAGACAGGATTTAGGCAGGCAAATCTGAGAATACAGCCGCAAACTTGCTAAGTTCACAGAGTAGCAAAAGAACCCCAGCAAGTTAAATGACTGACTCCAGTCTTACTGCTAGGTCTGGATTGGCAGAGTGTAGTACCAAATCCCCAGGCCTATTTGCAGTAAGCAACAACAAATACAAAGCTACACAGTACTGGCTAACTTTCAGGAACTGACTAACCAACAAAGATTCAGCAGCATCTGCTTAACCTGAGAAGAGGCCTTATATAGCAGGTGCTGTCCACGCCCCACTCAGACCTCACAGACTGTGAGCACAAAAACCAGCACCGGATCCCCTGCCGTGCACAGAGCCTGTAACCACTGCACAGCAAAAGACCCGAACCGGAGTATCAGCTGCGCTCAGGTTACTCTGCTAGCACTTGTCTCCCGGTTGCCTTGACGACGTGGCAGCACAGGGCAGGAGACCCTAACAGTACCCCCCCTCTGACGAGGGGTCAAAGAACCCCTACCACCGGGTTTATCGGGGAACTGCGAGAAGAAAGAGCGTATCAGTCTGGGGGCATGAAGATCACAACTGCGCACCCACGACCGCTCCTCCGGGCCATACCCCTTCCAGTGCACCAAAAATGACAGCCGACCCCGAACCATCTTGGAGTCAAGAATCCTTTCAACAACAAACTCCCTCTGGCCACGTATCAGAAGAGGGGAAGGTCTTCCACTGGAAGAAGGATTACTAATCGCCCGTTTTAAAAGGGAACAATGAAATGTTTTATTGATACCCAAAGAACGGGGCAAATCTAACTGAAATGCCACCGGATTGATAACCCTGGTGATCTTATATGGGCCGATGAACCGGGGGCCTAACTTATGAGATGGCTGTCTCAACTTCAAATTCTTGGTAGACAACCAGACGAAGTCTCCTAATTTGAAGCTGCAGGGTCTTTTCCGCTTATCAAAAACCCTTTTGGTCACTAATGACACAGACACAAGGGCTTTCTTCACTTTCCTCCAAACACCTCTAAGGACCGAAACCACAGAGGAACCACCAGGCGTGGAGTCCAGGGGGTCAAAAGAATTGGCCTTAGGATGATGCCCATACACACAAAGGAAGGGAGAGATCCCTGTAGCAGAGTGAGCCGCGTTGTTATAGGCAAACTCCGCCATGGACAGATGAGCAACCCAGTCAGTCTGACACTTGGAGACATAACACCTGAGGAACTGCTCCAAGGACTGGTTCACCCTTTCAGTCTGCCCATTAGACTGCGGATGGTAGCCTGACGACAAGCTGACAGAAATCTGGAGATCGGAACAAAATGCCCTCCAGAATTTGGCCACAAACTGGGATCCGCGGTCAGAGACCACATCAAGTGGCAACCCGTGGAGACGCACAACATGCAGCATGAATAATTCAGACAGGCGTCTGGCCGATGGCAGCCCAACCAGTGGAACGAAGTGCGCCATCTTCGAAAACCTGTCAACGACAACCCAGATGGCTGTCATCCCCGAGGATTTGGGCAAGTCCACCACAAAATCCATTGAAATGTGGGTCCATGGCTTAGATGGGATAGAGAGTGGATGTAATGGGCCAACAGGAACCCCTCTAGGAGTCTTATTTCGGGCACAGATGTCACATGCCCGAACCCACTGATCCACATCCTTAGCCACCGAGGGCCACCACACCGCCCTAGATAGCAACTCCCGAGTTCTGGCAATACCCGGGTGACCTGCCGACTTCTTGGCATGGAATTCCAGGAACACTCGCTGTCTTAACCTAGGAGGCACAAACAAAAGACCTACCGGAAGGTCTGGAGGAGCCTGCTCCTGTGCTCTAAGGACTAATGATAAGAGGTCCTGGGTAATGCCCACTTTAATACATGATGGGGACACAATGGGCAACGGCTCCTCGGTGGTCTCCTGGATTGGAGCAAAACTCCGCGAGAGCGCATCAGCCTTGATGTTTTTTGACCCAGGGCGATATGTTATCAAAAAATTAAAGCGAGCAAAAAACAAAGCCCATCGTGCCTGCCTGGCATTGAGACGCTTCGCTGACTCTAAATATGCCAGATTCTTATGGTCGGTGAGAATTGAGACCACAAACTTAGCCCCCTCAAGCCAGTGTCTCCACTCCTCGAGTGCATCCTTAATAGCCAACAATTCCCGGTTACCCACGTCATAATTCATCTCGGCAGGCGAAAATTTACGGGAAAAGTAAGCACAGGGATGAAGGCGATTATCAGACACTCCCATCTGAGAGAGCACTGCCCCAATACCCATCTCAGAGGCATCCACCTCCACCACAAAAGGACGCTCTGGATCTGGGTGTCGCAGCACCTTGGCCGATACAAATGCCCTTTTGAGACGGGCAAAAGCCGCTTTAGCCTCACAAGACCAGTGAGCAACATCCGCCCCTTTCTTAGTGAGTGCCACCAAGGGCGCCACTATAGACAAAAATCCAGCGATAAATCGTCTATAAAAATTCGCAAAGCCCAGGAAACGCTGAAGCGCCTTCAAACTAGTGGGCTGCACCCAATCCAGGACTGCCTGTACCTTGGAACCCTCCATTTGGAAACCTTCTGGGGAGATAATATATCCTAGAAATGCAATTTGCTGAACTTCAAATTCGCACTTCTCCAGCTTTGCCCCAAGCCGGTGGTCTCTGAGTTTCTGGAGGACTAAGCGTACATGCTTCCGATGTTCCTCCAGGGAATGGGAGAAGATTAGGATGTCATCTAAGTATACAACTAAGAATCTATCCAAATATTCCCTGAGTACATCATTCATGAAATCCTGGAAGACTGCCGGGGCATTACAGAGCCCAAAAGGCATCACCAAATATTCATAATGCCCTGAGTGGGTATTAAAGGCAGTCTTCCATTCATCCCCCTCTCTTATTCGGATTAGATTGTACGCACCGCGTAGGTCAATCTTAGAAAAAATGGTGGCAGTACGAAGCTGGTCAAACAAGACCGAAATGAGAGGCAGTGGGTATGAGTTTTTAATCGTGATACGGTTCAATTCCCTGAAGTCGATGCAGGGTCGCAACGAACCGTCCTTTTTACCCACGAAGAAGAACCCCGACCCAACTGGAGACTGTGAAGGTCTGATAAATCCCTTAGCCAAGTTCTCCTGAATGTACTCTGCCATAGCCTGAGTCTCAGGACGTGACAGGGAGTACAACCTGCTCTTGGGAAGCTTAGCATTTGGCAACAAATCAATGGCACAGTCATAGGGGCGATGGGGAGGTAGTACCTCTGCAACTTTTTTGGAGAACACGTCCGCAAAATCTGCATAACATCCTGGCAATCCTGGCAAACTTAGCTGCGAGAGCCTGACTGGAAGGCTCAAGCAACTCCTGAAACAATCAGTACCCCAACTAAGAATCTCCCTAGAGACCCAGTCAAATTGAGGATTGTGGGCCCTTAACCAGGGTAACCCCAACACCAATGGGGCAAAAGTACAGACAGTCACATAAAAGGACAATTTTTCAGAGTGTGTGGCTCCAATAAACAAAGAAATCTGGCTAGTGCAAGAGGTAATTTTACCTTGGGATAATGGTTCCCCGTTTAACCCACAAATCTCAATTTCCGATGCCAAGGGTACTAAGGGAACAGAGTGTTTCAGGGCGAATTGGCGGTCCATAAAAACCCCGTCGGCCCCACTGTCCACAAAGGCCTCAGTCTTGACAGTTTGACCGAGGATCTTCAAGGTCACCGGAATGATAAAAGTCTTCTTGGGAAATTCTGACTTCTGGCCTGACAGGATATTTCCCATCACCCTCAGGCCCTGAAGTTTTCCGGCTTTTCTGGGCATGATACTACCACATGACCTTTATTCCCACAGTACAAACACAACCCCTGCTGTCTCCTCCGCGTCTTCTCACGCGAGGAGAGGTGGGTAGCCCCAATCTGCATAGGCTCCTCGGAAAATTCCTTAGAGTCTGAGGTTCCCTTGGGAAAGAAGGAAACCTCGGTCTCCCTTTCAAGCCTACGCTCTCTCAGCCGTCTATCCACCCGGATGGATAACTGCATGAGCTGATCCAAGCTATCAGGCAAGGGATATTGTACCAGTTGGTCTTTTATCTGGTTAGAAAGACCTCTTCGGTACTGGTGTCTCAGGGCTGGGTCATTCCACTGGGTATCATGGGCCAACCTCCGAAACTCCGTACAGTAAACCTCAACTGGCCTTCGACCTTGCTTAAGGATCGAAATCTTAGCCTCGGCTGAGGCCGTCTTGTCAGGGTCATCATACAACATGCCCAGGGCCGTAAAAAAAGCATCAACACTTTTAAGCGACGGACAGTCAGGCTGCAACCCATATGCCCAGACCTGTGGGTCTCCTTGTAGCAAGGAAATCACTATGCCCACCCGCTGAATCTCCGACCCAGAAGACTGAGGCCTAAGCCGGAAGTATAGCTTGCAGCTCTCCTTGAAACAAAAGAACTGCGAGCGATCTCCAGAAAAACGATCCGGGAGATTTACTTTCGGCTCCTTAACCCCTGAAGGTGCTGCTGCTGCGGGAGCTCCGCCAGCGGCCTGGGAGGTGTGCATTTTAATGGACAAATCATTAAATTGTCGAGTCAGGACCTGCACCTGATCGACCACCTGTGCAACGTATTTTGAGGGGTATGCTCCATATTCCCACAAAATTTCAACAGGAGTATTAGGCTGCTGAATATGTTATGCACACCAGTGCCTGCAGGAATGTACTGGTGTCTGAACTGTTATGCACACCAGTGCCTGCAGGAATGTACTGGTGTTTGAACTGTTATGCACACCAGTGCCTGCAGGAATGTACTGGTGTCTGAACGGATAGGGATGCAAAACAAATGAACTCACAGACAGACTGGGGAATATGACATTACGTACACAGAAGGTGATAGGGTAACAAAATAAACACAAAGTGAACAGAGAAGCCCAGAGGCTAAGAAACTGGGTGTCTCCCTAGTATTAGTAATGCTCAGATGGAAAAAGCAAGATGTTGTGTTTTAATACGTAGAGAACCCGAAATGCTGTTGCTAAGGGCAACAGCAAAACCCTAAAGGGTTTCCAACGGGTGTGGCAGTAAACTCCTTGGTCAGAGATGGAATGATAGACACAAGGAGAGTCTCCACAATCCTAATCCTCACTTGCAGTGCACAGGTTCAGCTTACTGCCACTAAACTGACATCTGAACACCTTGCACAGTGAGACAGGATTTAGGCAGGCAAATCTGAGAATACAGCCGCAAACTTGCTAAGTTCACAGAGCAGCAAAAGAACCCCAGCAAGTTAAACGACTGACTCCAGTCTTACTGCTAGGTCTGGATTGGCAGAGTGTAGTACCAAATCCCCAGGCCTATTTGCAGTAAGCAACAACAAATACAAAGCTACACAGTACTGGCTAACTTTCAGGAACTGACTAACCAACAAAGATTCAGCAGCATCTGCTTAACCTGAGAAGAGGCCTTATATAGCAGGTGCTGTCCACGCCCCACTCAGACCTCACAGACTGTGAGCACAAAAACCAGCACCGGATCCCCTGCCGTGCACAGAGCCTGTGACCACTGCACAGCAAAAGACCCGAACCGGAGTATCAGCTGAGCTCAGGTTACTCTGCTAGCACTTGTCTCCCGGTTGCCTTGACGACGTGGCAGCACAGGGCAGGAGACCCTAACACCCTTCCAGCTGGACCTGTTGGACAAATGGTCCGGATTGCATCTCCACATGCACCAGAGGATTCGTCTGTCGCCAAAAGCCAGGATTTCTCTGCTGTGGTGGCTCCAGATTTCTCACCTGACCGAGGGCCGGAGGTTTGGGATTCAAAATTGGATTCTGTTAACCACAGAGGCAAGCCTCTGAGGTTGGGGAGCAGTCACCCAGGGGGAACACTTCCAAGGAAAATGGTCAAGTCAGGAAACCATTCTTCCAATCAACATTCTAGAACTAACGACCATATACAACGCCCTTCTATAGGCAGCACATCTTCAAGATCAGGCGATCCAGGTTCAGTCGGACAATGTGATGGCAGTAACGTACATAAACTGACAGGGCGGAACGAAGAGCAGAGCAGCAATGTCAGAGGTAACACAGATTCTCCTCTGGGCAGAAAGACACGCTGTGGCGTTGTCTGCGATCTTCATTCTGGGAGTAGACAACTGGGAAGCAGATTTCCTCAGCAAACCCGGCCTCCACCCAGGAGAGTGTGGCCTTCACCCGGAGGTGTTCGGGTGCGTGACACGTCGGTGGGGCACTCCACGAATCGACATGATGGCCTCTCGTCTCAACAAGAAACTCAGGCGGTATTGTTCCAGTTTGAGAGACCCTCAGGCAGTGGCGGTGGACGCTCTGGTGGCTCCACGGGCCTACTAGATGGTGTATGTGTTTCCACCACTTCCATTAATCCCAAGAATTCTCAAAAGAATAAAAAGTGAAAAGGTTCAGGCAATTCTCATTGCTCCGAATTGGCCAAGAAGGGCTTGGTACACGGATCTACTGGACATGCTTCTGGAGAATACGTGGCCTCTACCTCTCCGAGAGGATCTTCTGCAACAGGGGCCGTTCGTCTATCAAGACTTACCGCGGCTATGTTTGACAGCATAGAGGTTGAGCAGCAAATTTTAGCCCGGTAAGGAATTCCGGACAGGGTAATTCCTACCCTCATCCAAGCCAGAAAAGGGGTAACGTCTAAACATTACCACCGGATTTGGAGTAAATATGTGTCTTGGTGTGAAAACAGGAAAATTCCTGCGGTGGAATTCAACTGGGTCGGTTTCTGCTTTTTCTGTAGTCTGGTGTGGATGTTGGCCTACGCCTGGGCACCATAAAAGTCCAGATTTCGGCCTTGTCCATTTTCTTCCAAAAACAGTTGGCTTCCCTCCATGAGGTTCAGACGTTCTTGAAAGGTGTTCTGCACATCCAGCCGCCCTTTGTGCCCCCCACGGCACCTCGGGATCTCCACGTGGTGTTGCAGTTTCTACAATCTTAATGGTTTGAGCCTTTACAGGGGGTTGATGTAAAGTTTCTTACGTGGAAGACCGTCACATTGCTGGCCTTGGCTTCGGCAAGACGTGTGTTAGAATTGGGGGCGTTGTCTCACAAGAGCCCCTATTTGATTTTTCATGAAGATAGAGCTGAACTCAGAACTCGTCAGCATTTTCTTTCAAAGGTGGTGTCTGCGTTTCACATCAACCAGCGGAAAAAAGGGACGGAGCTTCGTGGGAATGGACAGGGCTTAACTAGAGGGGCGGGACTTCGCAGGTGGCACCCGTTTTTAGTCCACTGATGGACCGCAGAGGGGTGGGGCTTCGTGTCCCGACACCCATTTTTTTTGTCTCTTGGGGGGTGTGGGAGGCGAGGGCTGACTCCAGGGGAGTGTTGCCCCGCAGTGCTGGCTCCTACACAGTGACAGGAGACGAATGCTGCACATAATATAACAGTGCAGCACTCGGCTCCTGTCACTGTGCAGGAGTCGTCATTTTGGTGTCACCCCTCGGCAGGTGACACCCGGGAGCGGGCCGCACCCCCCGATCCCCCCTTGTGATGCCATTGGTTCTTCCTGCACTGTTCCTTGGTTAAGTAATGTTGGTTCGGCCGTTGCTGTTCCTGTTTCAAGTTTGGTTAGCTTGGCTTTCCTCTTGTTGTGTGTGCAGGTTTGGAATCTCACCACTATCCTTAATTATCCTTCTCTCAAGGTATGTCCGTCTCCTTGGGCACAGTTTCTAGACTGAGTCTGGTAGGAGGGGCATAGGGGGAGGAGCCAGTGCACACTTGATTTCTTAAAGTGCCCAAGGCTCCTAGTGGACCCGTTTATACCCCATGGTACTAATGAGGACCCCAGTATCCCCTACGGACTACGAGAAAAGGATTTACCAGTAGGTAATTAAAATTCAATTTTTTCCTATCTTCCTCTGTTGAATTTCTTCTTTGCGGCACTCCTCTCTGCACTGCAGCTACTCACTGATGACTCTCTTAGGTGTGTATTTACTAAAGTGTGGGTTTTTTGAAGTGGAGAAGTTGCCCATGGCAACCAATCAGATTCTAGCTATCTTTTAGAATGTACTAAATAAATCTTAAGTAGAATCTCATTGGTTGCATTGGGCAACATCTCCACTTCTGAAAACCCGCACTTTAGTAAATATGCCCCTTAGTGGCCGTGTCAGACACATGGGGATGAGACCTCACTCGTGTACTCCTCTCATCCATATGCCTCTGACACTGTCACATTGTCTCTACTAGACAGTGATTCATCAGTGTACACCAAAGGAGTTGAGCTGTGGACAGCTGGGCCGAGCGCATTGCTTGCAAACTATATATATCACGAGTGCCCGGCCGGCACTACATGGATGCAGGCTGAGGGTTACAGGGACATTATGGGCAAGGAGTAGGTTGCAGGCAGTCGACGTGCTGCAGCCACATGCCCTTTAGTCCTGGTGCACCGACTACACCGTTGGTAGTTCCACCGCTGCATGCTACACTAGTAAAGTGCATGCTATTTATGTTATCAGGTTATCAGACCAGTGATAGAGTCAGGGGCATAGTGAGCGCAAGCTCCCGGCACCAAAACGGTTAGAGGGCGCTCCGCAGTCACCCAGCCGGTGCCGCACCTGCTCTCGCCCACAGCTGTATTTTATTTACTAATAGTAGTAACAGCTCTGCTTCTTCTGGTGATCCTGTCTTCCTGACCCTCCCACTTTTTCAGAATGCCAGTGGAGTCATGCTGGTGACATTCTGGGGGGTAAAGAGGACAAATGGAGTAGCAGCAGCATATCCACATGTGTCTGCCCACCAGCCCGGCCGGTCCCTACAGCTGAAGAATGGCTAGAGCATCCATCACGCAGTGCTGCCCAGCTGGAGTGTATGGAGTCCAAGGCAGAGCATCAAACAGAGTTATGCCTACAAAGGGTCGAAAGAAGCAGGAGATACTACATTTACAGTAGGTGGGTGGCTTTTGGTGGTAGGTATGAGGTGGCTGGGCTGTAGCTGGCATAATGTGTATAATGCACTCTACCTGGCATAATGTGTATAAGTGGCTCTACTGTGGCGTAACGCGTATAAAAGGCTCTCCTGTGTGGTGTAACGCGTATAAGCGACTCTCCTGTGTGGCGTAACATGTATAAGGGTACTACTGTGTGGTATAATGTGACTAATGGATGCTACTGTGCGGTGTTATGTAAAATTGGTATTATTCTGTTGCCTCACCCCTTCCCCATGAAGCCACGCCTATATTTTTTTACACCCTGAGCTCCACAAGGTCTAGAACTGGCCCTGCCACCAATTTAGGATTTTTTTATTTTCAAATATAACGTGCCCTCAATTCAGAACAGGGGAGGGACCACCAAATCATACCCTTGCCCCAGGCACCTAGCTACAGTTCTGGATTAAAAGTCCACAATGATTAGTTACATCTCTGGATACAGTGGCGTCATTAAAAGTCCACAATGATTTTATATTTACACTTCCAAAATATTTATTGCTGAATTTAAGATTCCTCAACATCTCTTGTTAGATTCACTTTAACCATGTTTGTAGGTTTTGATAATCCACAACCACGGAGTCCTGACAGAAAGACCTGTGGCTTTGGAACGTTGCTTGAGTTATCCCGTTTTGTCTGTGTGCCCACTTGCTTTGGTAGGTACACCTGGGTGAAGTTTTCTCTTCTCATGTGGCTGTAATGTGTCTGCATGGAATGAGTCACTTTCTGCCGCAGATTAGTCTGTGAGAGAGAATGCAGTCATTACACTGTTCAGGTATGCAGTCAATAACACATAAGTTTTGTTTAGCACAACCTACTTATTCCTGCTTGCTCACAGTATACTTTGAGTTTGGTCTGTAATGAAGTATGCTCTGTTTAAACAGAGAACTTTGGGGCTAATTCAGACTTGATCGCTGCTGTGCGTGTTCGCACAGCAGCGATCAGGTCTGAAGTGCGCCGGCTCTGCAGAGCGCCGGCGCATGGCAGTCAGCTGACTGCTGTCTTAGCCTTGCTATCACCTCTGCCTGATTGACAGAGCCAGTGCGCCGGATCCGTGACATCACACACAGCCGCTGCGACCCGGGCAGCGACGAGTAGCTCCCTGCCAGCGCGCAGGAGCTGCGCTGGCTGGGAGCTACTCCTACAGTACAGTTGTGCGATGCTTTTGTACTTATATGACGGGTAGGGTCTGACATGCGGGGCGGACTAGCCCTGTGCTGGGCGTCCCCCCGCATGTCAGTGAAGCTGATCGTAGATCAGGTCTGAATCACCCCCTTTGATCCTTATGAGATGTACAGTCCTGAATGTAGGACAGATCAATAACAACAATCTGCACCCAGGTTCCATCCTGTATTATAGGAATTCAGGTTGAGTCCCTCATATCCAAAATGCTTGGGACCAGAATAATTTCTAATTTCTCTAACGTCCTAGTGGATGCTGGGGACTCCGAAAGGACCATGGGGTATAGCGGCTCCGCAGGAGACTGGGCACAAAAGTAAAAAGCTTTAGGACTAGCTGGTGTGCACTGGCTCCTCCCCCTATGACCCTCCTCCAGATTTTTGTGCCCGAACGAGACGGGTGCAGGCTAAGGGGCTCTCCTGAGCTGCTTAGTGTAAAAGTTTAAAGTAGGTTTTTTATTTTCAGTGAGACCTGCTGGCAACAGGCTCACTGCACCGAGGGACTAAGGGGAGAAGAAGCGAACTCACCTGCGTGCAGAGTGGATTGGGCTTCTTAGGCTACTGGACATTAGCTCCAGAGAGACGATCACAGGCCCAGCCATGGATGGGTCCCGGAGCCGCGCCGCCGTCCCCCTTACAGAGCCAGAAGACGGAAGAGGTCCGGAAAATCGGCGGCAGAAGACGTCCTGTCTTCTATAAGGTAGCGCACAGCACTGCAGCTGTGCGCCATTGCTCTCAGCACACTTCACACTCCGGTCACTGAGGGTGCAGGGCGCTGGGGGGGGGCGCCCTGAGACGCAATAAAAACACCTTTTTTGGCAAAAAATACATCACATATAGCTCCTGGGCTATATGGATGTATTTAACCCCTGCCAATTTTTACATAAAAAAGCGGGAGAAAGGCCGCCGAAAAAGGGGCGGAGCCTATCTCCTCAGCACACTGGCGCCATTTTTTCCTCACAGCTCCGTTGGAGGAAGGCTCCCTGACTCTCCCCTGCAGTCCTGCACTACAGAAACAGGGTAAAACAAGAGAGGGGGGGCACTAATTTGGCATATAAATATATACAGCAGCTATATTAGGGAAAAACACTTATATAAGGTTATCCCTGTATATATATATAGCGCTCTGGTGTGTGCTGGCAAACTCTCCCTCTGTCTCCCCAAAGGGCTAGTGGGGTCCTGTCCTCTATCAGAGCATTCCCTGTGTGTGTGCTGTGTGTCGGTACGTTGTGTCGACATGTATGAGGAGGAAAATGATGTGGAGGCGGAGCAATTGCCTGTGTTAGTGATGTCACCCCCTAGGGAGTCGACACCTGACTGGATGGTCTTATGGAAAGAATTACGTGATAGTGTCAGCACTTTACAAAAGACTGTTGACGACATGAGACAGCCGGCAAATCAGTTAATACCTGTACAGGCGTCTCAAACACCGTCAGGGGCTCTAAAGCGCCCGTTACCTCAGGTGGTCGACACAGACCCAGACACGGACACTGATTCCAGTGTCGACGGTGAGGAAACAAACGTATTTTCCAGTAGGGCCACACGTTACATGATCACGGCAATGAAGGAGGTTTTGAACATTTCTGATACTACAAGTACCACAAAAAAGGGTATTATGTGGGGTGTGAAAAAACTACCCGTAGTTTTTCCCGAATCAGATGAATTAAATGAGGTGTGTGATGAAGCGTGGGTTTCCCCCGATAAAAAACTGCTAATTTCTAAAAAGTTATTGGCATTATACCCTTTCCCGCCAGAGGTTAGGGCGCGTTGGGAAACACCCCCTAGCGTAGATAAGGCGCTCACACGCTTATCAAAACAAGTGGCGTTACCGTCCCCAGATACGGCCGCCCTCAAGGAACCAGCTGATAGAAAGCTGGAAAATATCCTTAAAAGTATATACACACATACTGGTATTATACTGCGACCAGCAATCGCCTCAGCCTGGATGTGCAGTGCTGGGGTGGCTTGGTCGGTTTCCCTGACTGAAAATATTGATACCCTTGACAGGGACAATATATTATTGACTATAGAGCATTTAAAGGATGCATTTCTATATATGCGAGATGCACAGAGGGATATTTGCACTCTGGCATCAAGAGTAAGTGCGATGTCCATTTCTGCCAGAAGAGGATTATGGACACGACAGTGGTCAGGTGATGCGGATTCCAAACGGCATATGGAAGTATTGCCGTATAAAGGGGAGGAGTTATTTGGGGTCGGTCTATAGGACCTGGTGGCCACGGCAACGGCTGGAAAATCCACCTTTTTACCCCAAGTCACCTCGCAGCAGAAAAAGATACCGTCTTTTCAGGCTCAGTCCTTTCGTCCCCATAAGGGCAAGCGGGCAAAAGGCCACTCATATCTGCCCCGGGGCAGAGGAAGGGGAAAAAGACTGCAGCAGACAGCCTCTTCCCACGAACAGAAGCCCTCCCCCGCTTCTGCCAAGTCCTCAGCATGACGCTGGGGCCTTACAAGCGGACTCAGGCACGGTGGGGGCCCGTCTCAAGAATTTCAGCGCGCAGTGGGCTCACTCGCAAGTGGACCCCTGGATCCTGCAGGTAGTATCTCAGGGGTACAAATTGGAATTCAAGACGTCTCCCCCTCGCCGGTTCCTGAAGTCTGCTTTACCAACGTCTCCCCCCGACAGGGAGGCGGTATTGGAAGCCATTCACAAGCTGTATTCCCAGCAGGTGATAATCAAGGTACCCCTCCTACAACAGGGAAAGGGGTATTATTCCACGCTGTTTGTGGTACCGAAGCCGGACGGCTCGGTGAGACCCATTTTAAATCTGAAATCCTTGAACACTTACATAAAAAGGTTCAAGTTCAAGATGGAGTCACTCAGAGCAGTGATAGCGAACCTGGAAGAAGGGGACTATATGGTGTCTCTGGACATCAAGGATGCTTACCTCCATGTCCCAATTTGCCCTTCTCACCAAGGGTACCTCAGGTTTGTGGTACAGAACTGTCACTATCAGTTTCAGACGCTGCCGTTTGGATTGTCCACGGCACCCCGGGTCTTTACCAAGGTAATGGCCGAAATGATGATTCTTCTTCGAAGAAAAGGCGTCTTAATTATCCCTTACTTGGACGATCTCCTGATAAGGGCAAGGTCCAGAGAACAGTTAGAGGTCGGAGTAGCACTATCTCAAGTAGTGCTACGACAGCACGGATGGATTCTAAATATTCCAAAATCGCAGCTGATTCCGACGACACGTCTGCTGTTCCTAGGGATGATTCTGGACACAGTACAGAAAAAGGTGTTTCTCCCGGAGGAGAAAGCCAAGGAGTTATCCGACCTAGTCAGGAACCTCCTAAGACCAGGCCAAGTGTCAGTACACCAATGCACAAGGGTCCTGGGAAAGATGGTGGCTTCTTACGAAGCGATTCCATTCGGCAGATTCCACGCAAGAACTTTTCAGTGGGATCTGCTGGACAAATGGTCCGGATCGCATCTTCAAATGCATCAGCGGATAACCCTGTCTCCAAGGACAAGGGTGTCTCTCCTGTGGTGGTTACAGAGTGCTCATCTCCTAGAGGGCCGCAGATTCGGCATTCAGGATTGGGTCCTGGTGACCACGGATGCCAGCCTGAGAGGCTGGGGAGCAGTCACACAGGGAAGAAATTTCCAGGGCTTGTGGTCAAGCATGGAAACGTCACTTCACATAAATATCCTGGAACTAAGGGCCATTTACAATGCCCTAAGTCAGGCAAGACCTCTGCTTCAGGGTCAGCCGGTGTTGATCCAGTCGGACAACATCACGGCAGTCGCCCACGTAAACAGACAGGGCGGCACAAGAAGCAGGAGGGCAATGATGGAAGTGGCAAGGATTCTTCGCTGGGCGGAGAATCATGTGATAGCACTGTCAGCAGTGTTCATTCCGGGAGTGGACAACTGGGAAGCAGACTTCCTCAGCAGACACGATCTTCACCCGGGGGAGTGGGGACTTCACCCAGAAGTCTTCCACATGATTGTGAACCGTTGGGAAAAACCAAAGGTGGACATGATGGCGTCCCGCCTCAACAAAAAACTGGACAGATATTGCGCCAGGTCAAGGGACCCTCAGGCAATAGCTGTGGACGCTCTGGTAACACCGTGGGTGTACCAGTCAGTGTATGTGTTCCCTCCTCTTCCTCTCATACCAAAAGTACTGAGAATCATAAGAAGGAGAGGAGTAAAGACTATACTCGTGGCTCCGGATTGGCCAAGAAGGACTTGGTACCCGGAAATTCAAGAGATGCTCACGGAAGACCCGTGGCCTCTACCTCTAAGAAAGGACCTGCTCCAGCAGGGACCATGTCTGTTCCAAGACTTACCGCGGCTGCGTTTGACGGCATGGCGGTTGAACGCCGGATCCTGAAGGAAAAAGGCATTCCGGATGAAGTCATCCCTACCCTGATCAAAGCCAGGAAGGATGTAACCGTACAACATTATCACCGTATTTGGCGTAAATATGTTGCGTGGTGCGAGGCCAGGAAGGCCCCTACAGAGGAATTTCAACTGGGTCGTTTCCTGCATTTCCTGCAAACAGGACTGTCTATGGGCCTCAAATTAGGGTCCATTAAGGTTCAAATTTCGGCCCCGTCAATATTCTTCCAAAAAGAACTGGCTTCTGTTCCTGAAGTTCAGACGTTTGTCAAGGGAGTACTGCATATACAGCCTCCTTTTGTGCCTCCAGTGGCACCTTGGGATCTCAATGTAGTTTTGGGATTCCTAAAATCACATTGGTTTGAACCACTCACCACTGTGGACTTAAAATATCTCACATGGAAAGTGGTAATGCTGTTAGCCCTGGCTTCAGCCAGGCATGTCTCAGAATTGGCGGCTTTATCCTATAAAAGCCCTTACCTAATTTTTCATACGGACAGGGCAGAATTGAGGACTCGTCCTCAATTTCTCCCTAAGGTGGTTTCAGCTTTTCACTTGAACCAGCCTATTGTGGTGCCTGCGGCTACTAGGGACTTGGAGGATTCCAAGTTGCTGGACGTAGTCAGGGCCCTGAAAATGTATGTTTCCAGGACGGCTGGAGTCAGAAAATCTGATTCGCTGTTTATCCTGTATGCACCCAATAAGCTGGGTGCTCCTGCTTCTAAGCAGACGATTGCTCGTTGGATTTGTAGTACAATTCAGCTTGCACATTCTGTGGCAGGCCTGCCACAGCCAAAATCTGTTAAAGCCCATTCCACGCGGAAAGTGGGCTCATCTTGGGCGGCTGCCCGAGGGGTCTCGGCTTTACAACTTTGCCGAGCAGCTACTTGGTCAGGGGCAAACACGTTTGCTAAATTCTACAAATTTGATACCCTGGCTGAGGAGGACCTGGAGTTCTCTCATTTGGTGCTGCAGAGTCATCCGCACTCTCCCGCCCGTTTGGGAGCTTTGGTATAATCCCCATGGTCCTTTCGGAGTCCCCAGCATCCACTAGGACGTTAGAGAAAAATAAGAATTTACTTACCGATAATTCTATTTCTCGGAGTCCGTAGTGGATGCTGGGGTTCCTGAAAGGACCAGGGGGATAGCGGCTCCGCAGGAGACAGGGCACAAAAAGTAAAGCTTTAGGATCAGGTGGTGTGCACTGGCTCCTCCCCCTATGACCCTCCTCCAAGCCTCAGTAAGGTACTGTGCCCGGACGAGCGTACACAATAAGGAAGGATTTATGAATCCCGGGTAAGACTCATACCAGCCACACCAATCACACTGTACAACCTGTGATCTGAACCCAGTTAACAGTATGATAACAGCGGAGCCTCTGAAAAGATGGCTCACAACAATAATAACCCGATTTTTGTAACTATGTACAAGTAATGCAGATAATCCGCACTTGGGATGGGCGCCCAGCATCCACTACGGACTCCGAGAAATAGAATTATCGGTAAGTAAATTCTTATTTTCTCTATCGTCCTAGTGGATGCTGGGGTTCCTGAAAGGACCATGGGGATTATACCAAAGCTCCCAAACGGGCGGGAGAGTGCGGATGACTCTGCAGCACCGAATGAGAGAACTCCAGGTCCTCCTTAGCCAGGGTATCAAATTTGTAGGATTTTACAAACGTGTTTGCCCCTGACTAAATAGCCGCTCGGCAAAGTTGTAAAGCCGAGACCCCTCGGGCAGCCGCCCAAGATGAGCCCACCTTCCTTGTGGAATGGGCATTTACATATTTTGGCTGTGGCAGGCCTGCCACAGAATGTGCAAGCTGAATTGTATTACACATCCAACTAGCAAAAGTCTGCTTAAAAGCAAGAGCACCCAGTTTGTTGGGTGCATACAGGATAACAGCAAGTCAGTTTTCCTGACTCCAGCCGTCCTGGAACCTATATTTTCAGGGCCCTGACCACATCTAGCAACTTGGAGTCCTCCAAGTCCCTAGTAGGCGCAAGACACCACAATAAGCTGGTTCAGGTGAAACACTGACACCACCTTAGGGAGAGAACTGGGGACGAGTCCGCAGCTCTGCCCTGTCCGAATGGACAAACAGATATGGGCTTTTTTGAGAAAAAAACCACCAATTTGACACTCGCCTGGTCCAGGCCAGGTCCAAGAGCATGTTCACTTTTCATGTGAGATGCTTCAAATCCACAGATTTGACTGGTTTTAAACCAATGTGTTTTGAGGAATCCCAGAACTACGTTGAGATCCCACAGTGCCACTGGAGGCACAAAAGGGGGTTGTATATGCAATACTCCCTTGACAAACTTCTGGACTTCAGGAACTGAAGCCAATTCTTTCTGGAAGAAAAATCGACAGGGCCGAAATTTGAACCTTAATGGACCCCAATTTGAGGCCCATAGACACTCCTGTTTGCAAGAAATGCAGGAATCGACGAGTTGAAATTTCTTCGTGGGGCCTTCCTGGCCTCACACCACGCAACATATTTTCGCCACATGTGGTGATAATGTTGTGCGGTCACCTCCTTTCTGGCTTTGACCAGGGTAGGAATGACCTCTTCCTGAATGCCTTTTCCCTTAGGATCCGGCGTTCCACCGCCATGCCGTCAAACGCAGCTGCGGTAAGTCTTGGAACAGACATGGTACTTGCTGAAACAAGTCCCTTCTTAGCGGCAGAGGCCATAAGTCCTCTGTGAGCATCTCTTGAAGTTCCGGGTACCAAGTCCTTCTTGGCCAATCCGGAGCCATGAGTATAGTTCTTACTCCTCTACGTCTTATAATTCTCAGTACCTTAGGTATGAAAAGCAGAGGATGGAACACATACACCGACTGGTACACCCACGGTGTTACCAGAACGTCCACAGCTATTGCCTGAGGGTCTCTTAACCTGGCGCAATACCTGTCCCGTTTTTTGTTCAGACGGGACGCCATCATGTCCACCTTTGGTAATTCCCAACGGTTTACAATTATGTGGAAAACTTCCCCATGAAGTTCCCACTCTGCCGGGTGGAGGTCGTGCCTACTGAGGAAGTCTGCTTCCCAGTTTCCATTCCCGGAATGAAACACTGCTGACAGTGCTATCACATGATTTTCCGCCCAGCGAAAAGTCCTTGCAGTTTTTGCCACTGCCCTCCTGCTTCTTGTGCCGCCCTGTCTATTTACGCGGGCGACTGCCGTGATGTTTTATCCCACTGGATCAATACCGGCTGACCTTGAAGCAGAGGTCTTGCTAAGCTTAGAGCATTATAAATTTACCCTTAGCTATATTTATGTGGAGAAAAATCTCCAGACTTGATCACACTCCTTGGAAATTTTTTCCTTGTGTGACTGCTCCCCAGCCTCTCGGGCTGGCCTCCGTGGTCACCAACATCCAAAACTGAATGCCGAATCTGCGGCCCTCTAGAAGATGAGCACTCTGTAACCACCACAGGAGAGACACCCTTGTCCTTGGATATAGGGTTATCCGCTGATGCATCTGAAGATGCGATCCGGACCATTTGTCCAGCAGATTCCACTGAAAAGTTCTTGCATGAAATCTGCCGACTGGAATTGCTTCGAAGGAAGTCACCATTTTTTTTACCATGGCCCTTGTGCAATGATGCACTGATTTTAGGAGGTTCCTGACTAGCTCGGATAACTCCCTGGCTTTCTCTTCCGGGAGAAACACCTTTTTCTGGACTGTGTCCAGAATCATCCCTAAGCACAGGAGACTTGTTGTCGGGATCAGCTGCGATTTTGGAATATTTAGAATCCACCCCTGCTGTTGTAACAGTATCCGAGATAGTGCTACTCCGACCTCCAACTGTTCCCTGGACTTTGCCCTTATCAGGAGATCGTCCAAGTAAGGGATAATTAAGACGCCTTTTCTTCGAAGAAGAACCATCATTTCGGCCATTACCTTGGTAAAGACCCGGGGTGCCGTAGACAATCCAAACGGCAGCGTCTGAAACTGATAGTGACAGTTCTGTACCACGAACCTGAGGTACCCTTAGTGATAAGGGCAAATTTGGGACATGGAGGTAAGCATCCCTGATGTCTCGGGACACCAGATAGTCCCCTTCTTCCCGGTTCGTTATCACTGCTCTGAGTGACTCCATCTTGATTTGAACCTTTGTAAGTGTTCAAATTTTTTTAGATTTAGAATAGGTCTCACCTAGCCTTCTGGCTTCAGTACCACAATATAGTGTGGAATAATACCCCCTTTTCTTGTTGTAGGAGGGGTAATTTAATTATCACCGGCTGGGAATACAGCTCGTGAATTTTTTCCCATACTGCCTCCTTGTCGGAGGGAGACCTTGGTAAAGCAGGCTTCAGGAGCCTGCGCAGGGGAAACGTCTCGACATTCCAAACTGTACCCCTGGGATACTACTTGTAGGATCCAGGGGTCCTGTACGGTCTCAGCGTCATGCTGAGAGCTTGTCAGAAGCGGTGGAACGCTTCTGTTCCTGGGAATGGGCTGCCTGCTGCAGTCTTCTTCCCTTTCCTCTATCCCTGGGCAGATATGACTCTTATAGGGACGAAAGGACTGAAGCTGAAAAGACGGTGTCTTTTTCTGCAGAGATGTGACTTAGGGTAAAAACTGTGGATTTTCCAGCAGTTGCCGTGGCCACCAGGTCCGATGGACCGACCCCAAATAACTCCTCTTCCTTTATACGGCAATACACCTTTGTGCCGTTTGGAATCTGCATCACCTGACCACTGTCGTGTCCATAAACATCTTCTGGCAGATATGGACATCGCACTTACTCTTGATGCCAGAGTGCAAATATCCCTCTGTGCATCTCGCATATATAGAAATACATCCTTTAAATGCTCTATAGTCAATAAAATACTGTCCCTGTCAAGGGTATCAATATTTTTAGTCAGGGAATCCGACCAAGCCACCCCAGCTCTGCACATCCAGGCTGAGGCGATCGCTGGTCGCAGTATAACACCAGTATGTGTGTATATACTTTTTATGATATTTTTCCAGCCTCCTGTCAGCTGGCTCCTTGAGGACGGCCCTATCTATAGACGGTACCGCCACTTGTTCTGATAAGCGTGTGAGCGCCTTATCCACTCTAAGGGGTGTTTCCCAACGCGCCCTAACTTCTGGCGGGAAAGGGTATACCGCCCATATTTTCTATCGGGGGGAACCCACGCATCATCACACACTTCATTTAATTTATCTGATTCAGGAAAAACTACGGTAGTTTTTTCACATCCCACATAATACCCTCTTTTGTGGTACTTGTAGTATCAGAAATATGTAACACCTCCTTCATTGCCCTTAACGTGTGGCCCTAATAAGGAATACGTTTGTTTATTCACCGTCGACACTGGATTCAGTGTCCCTGTCTGTGTCTGTGTCGACCGACTAAAGTAAACGGGCGTTTTAAAACCCCTGACGGTGTTTTTGAGACGTCTGGACCGGTACTAATTGTTTGTCGGCCGTCTCATGTCGTCAACCGACCTTGGCGCGTGTTGACATTATCACGTAATTCCCTAAATAAGCCATCCATTCCGGTGTCGACTCCCTAGAGAGTGACATCACCATTACAGGCAATTGCTCCGCCTCCTCACCAACATCGTCCTCATACATGTCGACACACACGTACCGACACACAGCACACACACAGGGAATGCTCTGATAGAGGACAGGACCTACTAGCCCTTTGGAGAGACAGAGGGAGAGTTTGCCAGCACACACCAAAAACGCTATAATTATATAGGGACAACCTTATATAAGTGTTTTCCCTTATAGCATCTTTTTTATATATTTCTAACGCCAAATTAGTGCCCCCCCTCTCTGTTTTAACCCTGTTTCTGTAGTGCAGTGCAGGGGAGAGCCTGGGAGCCTTCCCTCCAGCCTTTCTGTGAGGGAAAATGGCGCTGTGTGCTGAGGAGATAGGCCCCGCCCCTTTTTCGGCGGCCTCGTCTCCCGCTCTTAACGGATTCTGGCAGGGGTTAAATATCTCCATATAGCCCCCGGAGGCTATATGTGAGGTATTTTTAGCCAAAAAAGGTTTTCATTTGCCTCCCAGGGCGCCCCCCTCCCAGCGCCCTGCACCCTCAGTGACTGCCGTGTGAAGTGTGCTGAGAGGAAAATGGCGCACAGCTGCAGTGCTGTGCGCTACCTTAAGAAGACTGAGGAGTCTTCTGCCGCCGATTCTGGACCTCTTCTCGTTTCAGCATCTGCAAGGGGGCCGGCGGCGAGGCTCCGGTGACCATCCAGGCTGTACCTGTGATCGTCCCTCTGGAGCTAATGTCCAGTAGCCAAGAAGCCAATCCATCCTGCACGCAGGTGAGTTCACTTCTTCTCCCCTAAGTCCCTCGTTGCAGTGATCCTGTTGCCAGCAGGACTCACTGTAAAATAAAAAACCTAAGCTAAACTTTTCTAAGCAGCTCTTTAGGAGAGCCACCTAGATTGCACCCTTCTCGGCCGGGCACAAAAATCTAACTGAGGCTTGGAGGAGGGTCATAGGGGGAGGAGCCAGTGCACACCACCTGATCCTAAAGCTTTACTTTTTGTGCCCTGTCTCCTGCGGAGCCGCTATCCCCCTGGTCCTTTCAGGAACCCCAGCATCCACTAGGACGATAGAGAAATAAGAATTTACTTACCGATAATTCTATTTCTCATAGTCCGTAGTGGATGCTGGGCGCCCATCCCAAGTGCGGATTGTCTGCATTACTTGTACATAGTTATTGTTACAAAATCGGGTTATTGTTGTTGTGAGCCATCTTTTCAGAGGCTCCTTCTGTTATCATGCTGTTAACTGGGTTCAGATCACAAGTTGTACGGTGTGATTGGTGTGGCTGGTATGAGTCTTACCCGGGATTCAAAATCCTTCCTTATTGTGTACGCTCGTCCGGGCACAGTATCCTAACTGAGGCTTGGAGGAGGGTCATAGGGGGAGGAGCCAGTGCACACCAGGTAGTCCTAAAGCTTTTTACTTTTGTGCCCAGTCTCCTGCGGAGCCGCTATACCCCATGGTCCTTTCGGAGTCCCCAGCATCCACTACGGACTATGAGAAATAGAATTATCGGTAAGTAAATTCTTATTTTTTCTGTGTTTTGTAATATTTGCATATCATAATGAGAAATCTTGGGAATGCGTCCAAGTCTAAACATGCACATTATTATAATTTATTCCTCTTACGTCCTAGAGGATGCTGGGGTCCACATTAGTACCATGGGGTATAAACTGGTCCACTAGGAGCCACTGGCACTTTAAGAGTTTGAGAGTGTGGGCTGGCTCCTCCCTCTATGCCCCTCCTACCAGACTCAGTTTAGAAAATGTGCTCAGAAGAGCCGGTCACAGCTAGGGGTGCTCCTAGAGCTTCGTTGGTTTTATTATTTTCTAAGAGTAAAGTTAGGCATAGGGAGGCTGCTGGCAACAGCCTCCCTCCTTCGTGGGACTTGGGGGTGGGGGGAGGGGAGTAGTGTCCGCCCTGAGGGGTTTTGAGCCACTATCTCTGCTGACAGGACATTAGCTCCTGAGGGTGATGATCATTAGTCGCCCCAGGCGACTGCTCACTCCCGCAGCATGCCGCCACCCCCTAACAGAGCCAGAAGAATTCCGGTAGCGAGTGAGTCACCGGCCCCCTCAGCAAGCGGGGAACCGGTGTGAAGATGGCGGCATCAGGGTCCGGAGGCTCAGCGGTACATAGTGCTGCTCTGTGAGGGGCGCCCTGAGCCAGCGCCGATGCCCTACACTGGTCAGCAATGCTGTCAGTGACCTCGGTTACACTGCCAGCAGAAATCCTCAGGCCAGTATAAAGAATTGAAGAGCGGGAAGCAGCGTCATGTTCAGGGGGCAGAACTTCTTCTCAGAGTGGACCCAGCACCATTTTCCTGCCTGCATATCCTCTACAGAGATGATGACAGGGAGAGCTGTCCCTCCAAGCAACTCCAGCTATCCTGTGCGGTACCGGGGGTTGTAGAAGGGAAGGGGGGAGGCTGTGTATGTACTGTGTAGTCTATTAAGGTACACAGTAAGCGCTAGGTAGTTGTATTATATCTACCTCAGTAAGCGCTGTGTGTGGGTTGGCTCCAATCTCTGTGTCTCTCTGTGGCATACTTGGGGGTAAACTGTCTGACATTTCCGTGTGTGGGTGTTTGTTGTCTCACATAGCCATGTCTAGGGACTCTGGGGCAGATGTATTAACCTGGAGAAGGCATAAGGAAGTGATAAACCAGTGATATGTGCAAGGTGATAAAGGCACCAGCCAATCAGCTCCATTATGTAAATTAACAGTTAGGATCTGATTGGCTGGTGCCTTTATCACCGTGCACATATCACTGGTTTATCACTTCTTTATGCCTTCTCCAGGTTAATACATCTGCCCCATTGTGTCATATGCTGCAGAGGATGTTTCCTCTCAGGAGGGATCCATTCCATGTACACAGGATTGTAATGTTTTGTCTCAAATCCCAATTAATGAGCCTGAGTGGTTGTCCTCTATTAAAGGGATGATCTCTCAGATCTCTACCAGGGTAGCTCATACGGAGACTGAGACTCAGGTGTTAAAGAATTCTATGGCAGTTTGGTCAGGTTCTGTTCCTGTTCCTGCAAAATCCCCTAGTATGTTCCCACAGAAACGTGCACTTGCCCACATTATGCAAGATGACACGGATACCGATTCTGATAAAGCAGACGGTGATAGGACGTGCTGAAGTGGGCGGCATCCCTTGCAAAGGGGGTGCAGCTCATGATTGAGGCCACTAGAAATGTGTTAAACATTAGTGACACTACACCTGAGCAGGTTGAGGAGGCTTACTTCACTGACAATAAGAAAGCCTCGCTAACCTTCCCTGCGTCTAAAGAATTAAACGCTATATTTGAAAAATCCTGGGAAAACCCGGAGAAAAAATTTCAGATCCCAAAAATGGTTCTGGTTGCTTTTCTCTTCCCTGAGGAGGATAGGAAAAAATGGGAAAACCCACCCATAGTTGACGCATCTGTCTCCCAGACTGTCTAAAAAGGTGGTTTTACCTGTTCCTGGATCTACCGTGTTAAAAGAACAGACTGATCGTAAGATTGACACTACGCACAAATCCATATACATTTCTTCAGGAGTGGCGTTAAGGCCCACTATTGCCTGTGCATGGATTTCTAAAGCCATAGTAAAGTGATCAGGCACATTACTAGAGGATTTGGATACAATGGATAGAAGTGACATTGAATTGTTTCTACGTAACATACAGGATTCTGCAGGGTTCATAGTGGAATCCATGAAGGACCTGTGGACGCTGACTGCACGGATATCTTCCATGACGGTCTCAGCTCGCATGGGACTCTGGCTACGCCAATGGTCTGCAGATACGGAATCCAGGAGAAGCGTGGAGAACCTACCCTACACAGGTCAGTCTCTTTTTGGGGAAGCATTGGAGGCTTGGATTTCCACAGCAACCGCGGGTAAGTCATCTTTCTCTAACGTCCTAGAGGATGCTGTGGACTCCGTAAGGACCATGGGGATAGACGGGCTCCGCAGGAGACATGGGCACTTTAAGAAAGACTTTGACTCTGGGTGTGCACTGGCTCCTCCCTCTATGCCCCTCCTCCAGACCTCAGTTTGATACTGCGCCCAGTGGAGACTGGGTGCATTTCAGGAGCTCTCCTGAGTGTCCTGTAAAGAAAGCATTTTAGTTAGGTTTTTTATGTTCAGGGAGCCTGCTGGCAACAGACTCCCTGCATCGAGGGACTGAGGAGAGAGAAACAGACCCACTTCTCTGAGTTTCAGGGCTCTGTTTCTTAGGCTACTGGACACCATTAGCTCCAGAGGGATCGGTACGCAGGTCTCACCCTAGCCGTCCGTCCCAGAGCCGCGCCGCAGTCCTCCACGCAGAGCCGGAAGATAGAAGCCGGGTGAGTATTGAGGAAAAGACATCAGAGGCGGCAGAAGACACCTTGTTCTTCATAGAGGTAACGCACAGCACTGCAGCTGTGCGCCATTGCTCCCATTCACCTCACACACCTCGGTCACTGTAAGGGTGCAGGGCGCAGGGGGGGCACCCTGGGCAGCAATATAAACCTCTCCTGTGGCATATGTATATATATATACATGTACAGCTGGGCACTGTACATGTATATAAAGAGCCCCCGCCATGTTATTGAGAAATTTGAGCGGGACAGAAGCCCGCCGCCGAGGGGGCGGGGCTCCTCCCTCAGCACTCACCAGCGCCATTTTTCTCCACAGCACCGCTGAGAGGAAGCTCCCCGGACTCTCCCCTGCTTAACACACGGTGAAAGAAGGGTTTTAAAGTAGAGGGGGGGGGCACATAATTGGCGCATATACATAACAAAAGCGCTACTGGGTAAACATACTGTATTTTTTCCTGGGTCATATAGCGCTGGGGTGTGTGCTGGCATACTCTCTCTCTGTCTCTCCAAAGGGCCTGGTGGGGAACCTGTCTTCAGAAAAGACCTTCCCTGTGTGTGTGTGTGTGTGGTGTATCGGTAAGCGTGTGTTGACATGTCTGAGATTGAAGGCTCACCTAAGGAGGATGGGGAGTGTATGAATGTTAGGTCTCTGTCGGCAGCGCCGACACCTGACTGGAGAGATCTGTGGAATGTTTTAAGTGCTAATGTTAATTTATTGCACAAAAGATTAGACAAAGCTGAAGCTGGGGTACAGTCAGGGAGTCAACCCATGCCTGTCTCAATGTCGCCTGGACCTTCGGGGTCTCAGAAGCGCCCACTATCCCAAATAGTTGACACAGATACCGACACGGATTCAGACTCCAGTGTTGACTATGATGATACAAAATTACAGCCAAAGGTGGCTAAATGTATTCGATATATTATTATCGCAATAAAAGATGTTTTGCATATCACTGAGGAACCCCCTGTCCCTGACACGAGGGTACACATGTATAAGGGGAAGAAACCTGAGGTCACCTTTCCCTCCTCACATGAGCTGAACGAATTATGCGAAAAAGCGTGGGAAACTCCAGACAAGAAAACTGCAGATTCCCAAAAGGATTCTAATAGCGTATTCTTTCCCGTCGCAGGACAGAATACGGTGGGAATCCTCCCCTAGGGTTGACAAAGCTTTGACGCGTTTATCAAAAAAGATGGCGCTGCCATCCCAAGATACGGCTACCCTCAAGGATCCTGCTGACCGCAAGCAGGAGGTTACCTTGAAGTCCATTTACACACATTCTGGTACGTTGCTCAGAACGGCTATTGCGTCGGCCTGGGTTTGTAGTGCTGTAGCAGCATGGACAGATTCCTTATCAGCGGATATTGAGACCCTTGATAAGGATACCATTTTAATGATCCTGGGGCATATAAAAGATGCTGTCTTATATATGAGGGATGCTCAAAGAGACATTCGTTTACTGGGTTCCAGGATAAACGCTATGTCTATTTCTGCTAGGCGTGTCTTATGGACCCGACAGTGGACAGGTGATGCCAACCCCAAGAGGCATATGGAGTTGTTGCCTTACAAGGGTGAGGAATTGTTTGGAGAGGGCCTCTCGGACCTCGTCTCCACGGCTACGGCAGGTAAATCGAATTTTTTGCCATATATTCCCTCACAATCTAAGAAAGCACCTCTTTATCAAATGCAGTCCTTTCGTTCCAATAAAAGCAAGAGAGTACGTGGATCGTCCTTTCTTGCCAGAGGTAAGGGCAGAGGGAAAAAGCTGCACAACACAGCTAGTTCCCAGGAACAGAAGTCCTCCCCGGCCTCTGCAAAATCCACCGCATGACGCTAGGGCTCCCCTGAGGGAGTCCGCTCCAGTGGGGGCACGTCTTCGACTGTTCAGCCACATCTGGGTTCACTCACAGGTGGATCCCTGGGCAATAGAAATTGTTTCCCAGGGTTACAAGCTGGAATTCGAAGAGGTGCCTCCTCGCCGGTTTTTCAAATCGGCCCTACCGACTTTCCCCCTGGAAAGGGAGATAGTGTTACATGCGATTCGCAAATTGTGTCTACAACAAGTGGTGGTAGAGGTTCCACTGCTTCAAAGAGGGAAGGGGTACTACTCAACTCTGTTTGTGGTCCTGAAACCGGACGGTTCGGTCAGACCCATTTTGAATTTAAAATCCCTGAACCTTTACTTAAAACGGTTCAAGTTCAAGATGGAATCGCTCAGAGCGGTCATCGCCAGCCTGGAAGGGGGAGATTTTATGGTATCTCTGGACATAAAGGATGCATACCTGCATGTTCCCATATATCCTCCTCATCCGGCGTACCTGAGATTTGCGGTACAGGATTGTCATTACCAATTTCAGACGTTGCCGTTTGGGCTTTCCACGGCCCCGAGAATTTTCACCAAGGTAATGGCGGAAATGATGGTGCTCCTGCGCAAGCAGGGTGTCACAATTATCCCGTACTTGGACGATCTCCTCATAAAAGCGAGATCACGGGAGAAGTTGCTGAACAGCGTATCACTTTCACTGAATGTGTTACAGCGACACGGCTGGATTATCAATATTCCAAAGTCGCAGCTGAATCCTACAACTCGTCTGCCCTTCTTGGGCATGATTCTGGACACAGACCAGAAGATTGTTTTTCTTCCGACAGAAAAAGCGCAGGAACTCATGACTCTAGTCATGAACCTGTAGAAGCCAAAACAAGTGCCAATACGTCATTGCACTCAAGTCCTGGGAAAAATGGTGGCGACATACGAAGCCATTCCCTACGGCAGATTCCATGCAAGGACCTTCCAATGGGACCTATTGGACAAATGGTCCGGGTCACATCTGCAAATGCATCAGCGGATCACCCTGTCCCCCAGGGCCAGAGTATCTTGCCTGTGGTGGCTGAAAAGTGCTCACCTTCTAGAGGGCCGCAGGTTCGGCATTCAGGACTGGATCCTGGTGACCACGGACGCGAGCCTCCGAGGTTGGGGAGCAGTCACACAGGGAAAAATAAAATGTCCAAGGCCTTTGGTCAAGTCAAGAGACTTGTCTTCACATCAACATCCTTGAACTAAGGGCCATATACAACGCCCTATGTCAAGCGGAGATCTTACTTCGCGATCGACCAGTTCTGATCCAGTCAGACAACGTCACCGCAGTAGCTCATGTAAACCGCCAAGGCGGCACAAGGAGCAGAGTGGCAATGGCGGAAGCCACCAGAATTCTTCGCTGGGCGGAAAATCATGTAAGCGCTCTGGCAGCAGTGTTCATTCCGGGAGTGGACAACTGGGAAGCAGACTTCCTCAGCAGACACGACCTGCATCCGGGAGAGTGGGGACTTCATCAGGAAGTCTTCGCGCAGATTGCAAGTCGGTGGGGACTGCCCCGAATAGACATGATGGCATCCCGTCTCAACAAAAAGCTACAAAGGTATTGCGCCAGGTCAAGAGACCCTCAGGCGGTAGCTGTGGACGCCCTAGTGACACCGCGGGTGTTCCAGTCGGTCTATGTGCTTCCTCCTCTTCCTCTCATACCCAAGGTGTTGAGGATAATAAGAAAAAGAGGAGTGAGAACAATACTCATTGTTCCGGATTGGCCACGAAGGACCTGGTATCCGGATCTGCAGGAAATGCTCACAGAAGATCCGTGGCCTCTTCCTCTAAGGCAGGACCTGTTACAACAAGGTCCCTGTCTGTTCCAAGACTTACCGCGGCTGCGTTTGACGGCATGGCGGTTGAACGCCGGATCCTATCGGAAAAGGTATTCCGGATGAGGTTATTCCTACGCTAATAAAGGCTAGGAAGGATGTGACAGCTAAACATTATCACCGTATATGGCGAAAATATGTTTCTTGGTGTGAGGCCAGGAATGCTCCAAACTGGAGTGGATTTGGGCCTAAAATTAGGCTCCATTAAAGTTCAGATTTCGGCCTTATCCATTTTCTTTCAAAAGGAATTGGCATCTGTACCTGAAGTACAGACTTTTGTGAAGGGAGTACTACATATTCAGCCTCCTTTTGTACCTCCGGTGGCGCCTTGGGACCTTAACGTGGTGTTAAGTTTCCTTAAGTCACATTGGTTTGAACCACTTAAAACAGTGGAGTTGAAATATCTCACTTGGAAGGTGGTCATGTTGTTAGCCTTGGCTTCGGCTAGGCGAGTTTCGGAATTGGCGGCTTTATCACATAAAAGCCCCTATCTGGTTTTCCATATGGATAGAGCGGAATTGCGGACCCGTCCTCAATTCCTACCTAAGGTGGTCTCATCCTTTCATATGAACCAACCTATTGTCGTGCCTGTGGCTACACGTGACTTGGAGGATTCCGAGTCCCTTGATGTGGTCAGGGCTTTGAAAATTTACGTGGCCAGAACGGCTAGGATCAGAAAAACAGAAGCACTGTTTGTCCTGTATGCAGCCAACAAGGTTGGCGGCCCTGCTTCAAAGCAGACTATTGCTCGCTGGATCTGTAACACGATTCAGCAAGCGCACTTCACGGCAGGATTGCCGTTACCGACATCGGTTAAGGCCCATTCCACTAGGAAGGTGGGCTCGTCTTGGGCGGCTGCCCGAGGGGTCTCGGCTACTTGGTCGTGGTCAAACACCTTTGCAAAGTTCTATAAGTTTGATACCCTGGCTGAGGAGAACCTCCTGTTTGCTCAATCGGTGCTGCAGAGTCATCCGCACTCTCCCGCCCGTTTGGGAGCTTTGGTATAATCCCCATGGTCCTTACGGAGTCCCCAGCATCCTCTAGGACGTTAGAGAAAATACGATTTTAAACCTACCGGTAAATCTTTTTCTCGGAGTCCGTAGAGGATGCTGGGCGCCCGTCCCAAGTACGGACTACTTCTGCAAGACTTGTATATAGTTTTGCTTACATAAGGGTTATGTTATAGTTTTCATCGGTCTCCGACTGATGCTATGTTGTTTTTTCATACTGTTAACTGGTTAGTTTATCACAAGTTATACGGTGTGATTGGTGTGGTTGGTATGAATCTTGCCCTTGGATTAAGAAAAATCCTTTCCTCGTACTGTCCGTCTCCTCTGGGCACAGTTTCTCTAACTGAGGTCTAGAGGAGGGGCATAGAGGGAGGAGCCAGTGCACACCCAGAGTCAAAGTCTTTCTTAAAGTGCCCATGTCTCCTGCGGAGCCCGTCTATCCCTATGGTCCTTACGGAGTCCCCAGCATCCTCTACGGACTACGAGAAAAAGATTTACCGGTAGGTTTAAAATCTTATTTCTCTAACGTCCTAAGTGGATGCTGGGGACTCCGTCAGGACCATGGGGAATAGCGGCTCCGCAGGAGACAGGGCACAAAAATAAAGCTTTAGGATTAGGTGGTGTGTACTGGCTCCTCCCCCTATGACCCTCCTCCAAGCCTCAGTTAGGTTTTTGTGCCCGTCCGAGCAGGGTGCAATCTAGGTGGCTCTCCTAAAGAGCTGCTTAGAAAAAGTTTTTAGGTTTTTTATTTTCAGTGAGTCCTGCTGGCAACAGGCTCACTGCATCGAGGGACTTAGGGGAGAGAATTTCAACTCACCTGCGTGCAGGATGGATTGGATTCTTAGGCTACTGGACACCATTAGCTCCAGAGGGAGTCGGAACACAGGTCTCACCCTGGGGTTCGTCCCGGAGCCGCGCCGCCGACCCCCCTTACAGATGCTGAAGATTGAAGGTCCGGAAACAGGCGGCAGAAGGCTCTTCAGTCTTCATGAAGGTAGCGCACAGCACTGCAGCTGTGCGCCATTGTTGTCACACACTTCACACCAAGCGGTCACGGAGGGTGCAGGGCGCTGCTGGGGGCGCCCTGGGCAGCAATATTTAATACCTTTATGGCAAAAGAATACATCACATATAGCCATTGAGGCTATATGTATGTATTTAACCCATGCCAGTTATCTAAAACTACGGGAGAAAAGCCCGCCGAAATAGGGGGCGGGGCTTATTCTCCTCAGCACACAGCGCCATTTTCCTGCTCAGCTCCGCTGTGAGGAAGGCTCCCAGGACTCTCCCCTGCACTGCACTACAGAAACAGGGTAAAACAGAGAGGGGGGGCACTTTTTTGGCGATATTTTGATATATTTAAGCTGCTATAAAGAACAACACTTATATAAGGTTGTTCCCATATATATTATAGCGCTTGGGTGTGTGATGGCAAACTCTCCCTCTGTCTCCCCAAAGGGCTAGTGGGGTCCTGTCTTCGATAAGAGCATTCCCTGTGTGTCTGCTGTGTGTCGGTACGTGTGTGTCGACATGTATGAGGACGATGTTGGTGTGGAGGCAGAGCAATTGCCGATAATGGTGATGTCACCCCCCAGGGAGTCGACACCGGAATGGATGGCTTTGTTTATGGAATTACGTGATAATGTCAGCACATTACAAAAATCAGTTGACGACATGAGACGGCCGGCAAACCAGTTAGTACCTGCCCAGGCGTCTCAGACACCGTCAGGGGCTGTAAAGCGCCCTTTACCTCAGTCGGTCGACACAGACCCAGACACAGACACTGAATCTAGTGTCGACGGTGATGAAACAAACGTATTTTCAAGTAGGGCCACACGTTATATGATCACGGCAATGAAGGAGGCTTTGCATATCTCTGATACTGCAAGTACCACAAAAAGGGGTATTATGTGGGGGGTGAAAAAACTACCTGTAGTTTTTCCTGAATCAGAGGAATTAAATGATGTATGTGATGAAGCGTGGGTTAACCCAGATAGGAAAATGCTAATTTCAAAAAAGTTATTAGCATTATACCCTTTCCCGCCAGAGGTTAGGGCGCGCTGGGAAACACCCCCTAGGGTGGATAAGGCGCTCACACGCTTATCAAAACAAGTGGCGTTACCGTCTCCTGATACGGCCGCCCTCAGGGATCCAGCTGATAGGAGACTGGAAACTACCCTAAAAAGTATATACACACATACTGGTGTTATACTGCGACCAGCCATCGCCTCAGCCTGGATGTGCAGTGCTGGGGTCGTCTGGTTGGATTCCCTGACTGAAAATATTGATACCCTGGATAGGGACAGTATTTTATTGACTATAGAGCAATTAAAGGATGCTTTCCTTTATATGCGAGATGCTCAGAGAGATATTTGCACTCTGGCATCGAGAGTAAATGCGATGTCCATATCTGCCAGAAGGAGTTTATGGACGCGACAGTGGTCAGGTGATGCGGATTCCAAACGACATATGGAAGTATTGCCGTATAAAGGGGAGGAATTATTTGGCGTCGGTCTATCGGATCTGGTGGCCACGGCAACTGCCGGAAAATCCACCTTTTTACCTCAGACCCCCTCCCAACAGAAAAAGACACCGTCTTTTCAGCCGCAGTCCTTTCGGTCCTATAAGAACAAGCGGACAAAAGGACAGTCATATCTGCCTCGGGGCAGAGGAAGGGGTAAGAGAGGGCAGCAAGCAGCCCCTGCCCAGGAACAGAAGCCCTCCCAGGGTTCTGCAAAGCCCTCAGCATGACGCTGGGGCCTTACAAGCGGACTCAGGAGCGGTGGGGGGTCGACTCAAGAATTTCAGCGCACAGTGGGCTTGCTCACAGGTGGACCCCTGGATTCTGCAGGTAGTATCTCAGGGTTACAGGTTGGAATTCGAGAAGTCTCCCCCTCGCCGGTTCCTAAAGTCTGCTTTGCCACGTCTCCCTCAGACAGGGCGACGGTATTGGAAGCCATTCACAAGCTGTTTTCTCAGCAGGTGATAGTCAAGGTACCCCTCCTACAACAGGGAAAGGGGTATTACTCCACGCTATTTGTGGTACCGAAGCCGGACGGCTCGGTAAGACCTATTCTAAATCTGAAATCTTTGAACCTGTACATACAAAAATTCAAGTTCAAGATGGAGTCACTCAGAGCAGTGATAGCGAATCTGGAAGAAGGGGACTTTATGGTGTCCCTGGACATAAAGGATGCTTACCTACATGTCCCAATTTGCCCTTCACATCAAGGGTACCTCAGGTTCGTGGTGCAAAACTGTCATTATCAGTTTCAGACGCTGCCGTTTGGATTGTCCACGGCACCTCGGGTCTTTACCAAGGTAATGGCCGAAATTATGATTCTTCTGCGAAGAAGAGGCGTATTAATTATCCCTTACTTGGACGATCTCCTGATAAGGGCAAGGTCCAGAGAACAGCTGGAGGACGGAGTAGCACTAACCCAACTAGTGCTGCAACAACACGGGTGGATTCTGAATTTTCCAAAATCTCAGTTGACCCCGACGACACGTCTGCTGTTCCTGGGAATGATTCTGGACACGGTTCAGAAAAAGGTGTTTCTTCCGGAGGAGAAAGCCAGGGAGTTATCCGAACTTGTCAGGAACCTCCTAAAACCAGGGAAAGTGTCTGTGCATCAATGCACAAGAGTCCTGGGAAAGATGGTGGCTTCTTACGAAGCGATTCCATTCGGCAGATTCCACGCACGAACTTTTCAGTGGGATCTGCTGGACAAATGGTCCGGATCGCATCTGCAGATGCATCAGCGGATAACCTTATCGCCACGGACAAGGGTGTCTCTTCTGTGGTGGTTGCAGAGTGCTCATCTGTTAGAGGGCCGCAGATTCGGCATACAGGACTGGGTCCTGGTGACCACGGATGCCAGTCTGAGAGGCTGGGGAGCGGTCACACAGGGAAGAAACTTCCAGGGAGTATGGTCAAGCCTGGAGATGTCTCTTCACATAAATATACTGGAGCTAAGAGCGATTTACAATGCTCTAAGTCTGGCAAAACCCCTGCTTCAGGGTCAGCCGGTGTTGATCCAGTCGGACAACATCACGGCAGTCGCCCACGTAAACAGACAGGGCGGCACAAGAAGCAGGACAGCAATGGCAGAAGCTGCAAGGATTCTTCGCTGGGCGGAAGATCATGTGATAGCACTGTCAGCAGTATTCATTCCGGGAGTGGACAACTGGGAAGCAGACTTCCTCAGCAGACACGATCTACACCCGGGAGAGTGGGGACTTCATCCAGAAGTCTTCCACATGATTGTGAACCGTTGGGAAAAACCAATGGTGGATATGATGGCGTCCCGCCTCAACAAAAAACTGGACAGGTATTGCGCCAGGTCAAGAGACCCTCAGGCAATAGCTGTGGACGCTCTGGTAACACCGTGGGTGTTCCAGTCAGTGTATGTGTTCCCTCCTCTGCCTCTCATACCAAAGGTACTGAGAATTATACGGCAAAAGGGAGTAAGAACGATACTAGTGGCTCCGGATTGGCCAAGAAGAACTTGGTACCCGGAACTTCAAGAGATGCTCACGGAGGATCCGTGGCCTCTACCTCTAAGACCGGACCTGCTTCAGCAGGGACCGTGTCTATTCCAAGACTTACCGCGGCTGCGTTTGACGGCATGGCGGTTGAACGCCGAATTCTAAGGGAAAAAGGCATTCCGGAAGAGGTCATTCCTACACTGGTAAAAGCCAGGAAGGAGGTGACTGCACAATATTATCACCGCATTTGGAGAAAATATGTTGCGTGGTGTGAGGCCAGGAAGGCCCCCACGGAGGAATTTCAACTGGGTCGATTCCTACATTTCCTGCAAACAGGATTGTCTATGGGCCTCAAATTGGGGTCCATTAAGGTTCAAATTTCGGCCCTGTCGATTTTCTTCCAGAAAGAATTGGCTTCAGTTCCTGAAGTCCAGACTTTTGTAAAAGGAGTACTACATATACAGCCCCCGGTTGTGCCCCCAGTGGCACCGTGGGATCTTAATGTAGTCTTGGATTTTCTCAAATCCCATTGGTTTGAGCCGCTCAAATCGGTGGAGTTGAAGTATCTTACATGGAAAGTAACCATGCTACTGGCCCTGGCTTCAGCCAGGAGAGTATCAGAATTGGCGGCTTTATCATATAAGAGCCCATATCTGATTTTCCATACGGACAGGGCAGAACTGCGGACACGTCCTCATTTTCTGCCTAAGGTGGTGTCAGCGTTTCACCTGAACCAGCCTATTGTGGTGCCTGCGGCTACTAACGATTTGGAGGATTCCAAGTGGTTGGACGTGGTCCGGGCATTGAAAATATATATTTCAAGAACGGCGGGAGTCAGAAAGTCTGACTCACTGTTTATATTGTATGCACCCAACAAGATGGGTGCTCCTGCTTCTAAGCAGACGATTGCTCGTTGGATTTGTAGCACAATTCAACTTGCACATTCTATGGCAGGCTTGCCACAACCTAAATCTGTCAAGGCCCATTCCACAAGGAAAGTGGCTCATCCTGGGCGGCTGCCCGGGGGGTCTCGGCATTACAACTCTGCCGAGCTGCTACTTGGTCAGGGGCAAACACATTTGCAAAATTCTACAAATTTGATACCCTGGCTGAGGAGGACCTGGAGTTCTCTCATTCGGTGCTGCAGAGTCATCCGCACTCTCCCGCCCGTTTGGGAGCTTTGGTATAATCCCCATGGTCCTGACGGAGTCCCCAGCATCCACTTAGGACGTTAGAGAAAATAAGAATTTACTTACCGATAATTCTATTTCTCGTAGTCCGTAGTGGATGCTGGGCGCCCATCCCAAGTGCGGATTGTCTGCAATACTTGTACATAGTTATTGTTACAAACAAATTCGGGTTGTTATTGTTGTGAGCCGTCTGTTCAGAGGCTCCTACGTTTGTCATACTGTTAACTGGGTTCAGATCACAAGTTATACGGTGTGATTGGTGTGGCTGGTATGAGTCTTACCCGGGATTCAATATCCTTCCTTATTGTGTACGCTCGTCCGGGCACAGTATCCTAACTGAGGCTTGGAGGAGGGTCATAGGGGGAGGAGCCAGTACACACCACCTAATCCTAAAGCTTTATTTTTGTGCCCTGTCTCCTGCGGAGCCGCTATTCCCCATGGTCCTGACGGAGTCCCCAGCATCCACTACGGACTACGAGAAATAGAATTATCGGTAAGTAAATTCTTATTTTTCCTTGCCTCTGCTACACCTTCTACGAAGAAACCATTTTCTTCTGCTGTGTCACAGTCCTTTCGGACCGCTAAGGCAAAAAAGTCCAAGCCTCCTACCACTTTCTTTAGAAGTTGTGCAAAATCCAAAAAGCCTGAACCCGCAGGCTCCCAGTACCAGAAACCTGCTTCTGGTCCCTCAAAATCCTCAGCATGACGGTGGACCGCACAGCCTGGAGGACGGGCTGGTGGGTGCGAGACTCAGACGTTTCAGACACGTCTGGGTGTCGTCCGGCCTGGAACCCTGGGTACAGGATATTGTGTCCCAGGGGTACAGACTGGAGTTTCAAACACTCCCGCCTCACCGATTCTTCAAATCAGGCTTGCCAGCTTTGCTGACAGACAGGTCACTGTCCCAGTTCCACCTCATATGAAAAACAAGGGTTATTATTCAAACCTTTTCGTGGTACCAAAACCGGATGGTTCAGTCAGACTAATTTTGAACCTGAAATCGTTGAACCCTTACCTGAGGGTGTTCAAATTCAAAATGGAGTCTCTCAGAGCAGTGATTTCAGGCCTAGAGGAGGGAGAATTCCTGGATATCAAGGATGCGTACCTCCATATTCCGCTTTGGCCACTACACCAGTCTTATCTCAAATTTGCACTGTTAGACAGTCACTATCAATTTCAGGCACTGCCATTCGGCCTCTCCGCAGCACTGAGGGTGTTGACCAAGGTGATGGCCGAGATGATGGTTCTCCTCCGCAGACAGGGGGTGAACATAATCCCATATCTGGACGATCTACTGATAAAGGCGTTGTCCAGGGAGACGTTGTTGCAGTCTATTGCTCTCACGACTCATCTGCTCAGGAAACACGGTTGGATCCTGATCCTTCCGAAGTCACATTTGGAGCCGACAAGGAGATTGTCTTTTCTGGGAATGATCCTCAACACGGAAGTGCAGAGGGTGTTTCTGCCGGAGGAGAAAGCGTTGGTGATTCAAATAATGGTCCGGGATGTCCTGAAGCCAACCCGGGTATCGGTTCATCAGTGCATTCGCCTTCTGGGGAAGATGGTTGCCTCCTACGAGGCTCTACAGTACGGAAGGTTTCATGCTCGGTCCTTCCAACTGCATCTCCTAGACAAATGGTCGGGTTCTCACCTACACATGCACCAGAAGATACGTCTGTCGCCAAAAGCCAGGATTTCACTGGTGGCTGTAAATGCCTCACCTTCTGGAGGGCCGCAGGTTCGGGATTCAGGACTGGGTCCTTCTTACCACGGATGAAAGTCTCCGGGGCTGGGGCGCAGTCACTCAGGGGGAAACCTTCCAAGGAAAGGAAAGTGGTCAAGCCTGGAATCCAGTCTTCAAATAATCGTTCTGGAACTAAGAGCCATCTACAACGGTCTTCTCCAAGCGGCTCATCTTCTGCGAGATCGAGCCATTCAGGTGCAGTCGGACAATGTAACGACGGTGGCCTACATAAACTGACAGGGCGGAACGAAGAGCAGAGCTGCAATGTCAGAAGTAACATGAATAATCCTCTGGGCAGAAAAGCATGCAGTGGCGCTGTCTGCAATCTTCATTCCGGAAGTAGACAACTGGGAAGTGGACTTTCTCAGCAGACACGATCTCCATTCGGAGGTGTTCACGAAGGTAACAGATCTTTGGAGTGTAGTTCAAATAAACATGATGGCCTCTCGTCTCAACAAGAAGCTTCGGAGGTGTTCCAGATAGTGATGAGCGGGTTCGGTTTCTCGGAAACCGAACCCCCCCGAACTTCACGCTTTTTACACGGGTCCGAGGCAGACTCGGATCTTCCCGCCTTGCTCGGTTAACCCGAGCGCGCCCGAACGTCATCATCCCGCTGTCGGATTCTCGCGAGGCTCGGATTCTATCGCGAGACTCGGATTCTATATAAGGAGCCGCGCGTCGCCGCCATTTTCACACGTGCATTGAGATTGATAGGGAGAGGACGTGGCTGGCGTCCTCTCCGTTTAGAGTAGACTAGAGAGTAGTAGAGACACTTGATTTACTAATTTTGGGGAGCATATTAGGAGTACTACTTGCTGATAGTGTGACCAGTGACCACCAGTTTAATTAATCCGTTCTCTGCCTGAAAAAAAACGATACACAGTGTGACACAGTCACATACCATATCTGTGCTCAGCCTCATTGTGCTGCATCATCTATGTAATACTGTATATCTGACTGTGCTGAGTGCTCACTGCTCACACAGCTTAATTGTGGGGGAGACTGGGGAGCAGTTATAGCAGGAGTACATATTTTAACAGTGCACACTTTTGCTGCCAGAGTGCCACTGCCAGTGTGACTGACCAGTGACCACTGACCACCAGTATATTGTGATTGTCTGCCTGAAAAAGTTAAACACTCGTCGTGTGGTGTTTTTATTCTATAAACGCATTCTGCTGACAGTGTCCAGCAGGTCCGTCATTATATAATATATACCTGTCCGGCTGCAGTAGTGATATATATATATTTTTTATATCATTATCATCCAGTCTATATTAGCACTGCAGCAGACGCAGTACGGTAGTCCACGGCTGTAGCTACCTCTGTGTCGGCAGTCGCTCGTCCATCCATAATTGTATACCACCTACCCGTGGTGTTTTTTTTTTTTTTCTATCTTCTTGATACTAGTAGCTTACTTTAGGAGTCTGCAGTGCTGAGCTGACAGTGTCCAGCAGGTCCGTCATTATATAATATATACCTGTCCGGCTGCAGTAGTGATATATATATATTTTTTATATCATTATCATCCAGTCTATATTAGCAGCAGACGCAGTACGGTAGTCCACGGCTGTAGCTACCTCTGTGTCGGCAGTCGCTCGTCCATCCATAATTGTATACCACCTACCCGTGGTGGTTTTTTTTTTTTTCTATCTTCTTGATACCAGTAGCTTACTTTAGGAGTCTGCAGTGCTGAGCTGACAGTGTCCAGCAGGTCCGTCATTATATAATATATACCTGTCCGGCTGCAGTAGTGATATATATATTTTTTATATCATTATCATCCAGTCTATATTAGCAGCAGACGCAGTACGGTAGTCCACGGCTGTAGCTACCTCTGTGTCGGCAGTCGCTCGTCCATCCATAATTGTATACCACCTACCCGTGGTGTTTTTTTTTTTTCTATCTTCTTGATACTAGTAGCTTACTTTAGGAGTCTGCAGTGCTGAGCTGACAGTGTCCAGCAGGTCCGTCATTATATAATATATACCTGTCCGGCTGCAGTAGTGATATATATATATATTTTATATCTCATTATCATCCAGTCTATATTAGCAGCAGACGCAGTACGGTAGTCCACGGCTGTAGCTACCTCTGTGTCGGCAGTCGCTCGTCCATCCATAATTGTATACCACCTACCCGTGGTGTTTTTTTTTTTTTCTATCTTCTTGATACTAGTAGCTTACTTTAGGAGTCTGCAGTGCTGAGCTGACAGTGTCCAGCAGGTCCGTCATTATATAATATATACCTGTCCGGCTGCAGTAGTGATATATATATATTTTTTATATCATTATCATCCAGTCTATATTAGCAGCAGACGCAGTACGGTAGTCCACGGCTGTAGCTACCTCTGTGTCGGCAGTCGCTCGTCCATCCATAATTGTATACCACCTACCCGTGGTGTTTTTTTTTTTTTTCTATCTTCTTGATACTAGTAGCTTACTTTAGGAGTCTGCAGTGCTGAGCTGACAGTGTCCAGCAGGTCCGTCATTATATAATATATACCTGTCCGGCTGCAGTAGTGATATATATATATTTTTTATATCATCATCCAGTCTATATTAGCAGCAGACGCAGTACGGTAGTCCACGGCTGTAGCTACCTCTGTGTCGGCAGTCGCTCGTCCATCCATAAGTATACTAGTATCCATCCATCTCCATTGTTTACCTGAGGTGCCTTTTAGTTGTGCCTATTAAAATATGGAGAACAAAAATGTTGAGGTTCCAAAAATAGGGAAAGATCAAGATCGACTTCCACCTCGTGCTGAAGCTGCTGCCACTAGTCATGGCCGAGACGATGAAATGCCAGCAACGTCGTCTGCCAAGGCCGATGCCCAATGTCATAGTACAGAGCATGTAAAATCCAAAACACCAAATATCAGTAAAAAAAGGACTCAAAAATCTAAAATAAAATTGTCAGAGGAGAAGCGTAAACTTGCCAATATGCCATTTACCACACGGAGTGGCAAGGAACGGCTGAGGCCCTGGCCTATGTTCATGGCTAGTGGTTCAGCTTCACATGAGGATGGAAGCACTCAGCCTCTCGCTAGAAAAATGAAAAGACTCAAGCTGGCAAAAGCACAGCAAAGAACTGTGCGTTCTTCGAAATCACAAATCCACAAGGAGAGTCCAATTGTGTCGTTTGCGATGCCTGACCTTCCCAACACTGGACGTGAAGAGCATGTGCCTTCCACCATTTGCACGCCCCCTGCAAGTGCTGGAAGGAGCACCCGCAGTCCAGTTCCTGATAGTCAGATTGAAGATGTCAGTGTTGAAGTACACCAGGATGAGGAGGATATGGGTGTTGCTGGCGTTGGGGAGGAAATTGACCAGGAGGATTCTGATGGTGAGGTGGTTTGTTTAAGTCAGGCACCCGGGGAGACACCTGTTGTCTGTGGGAGGAATAGGGCCATTGACATGCCTGGTGAAAATACCAAAAAA
Source organism: Pseudophryne corroboree (assembly GCF_028390025.1). NCBI lineage: Eukaryota > Metazoa > Chordata > Amphibia > Anura > Myobatrachidae > Pseudophryne > Pseudophryne corroboree. The sequence goes on from NC_086447.1 coordinate 446,018,188, forward strand.
ATCAGCTCTTCGGTGTGGAAGTATTTCAACAGAAATGCGGACAACATTTGTCAAGCCGTGTGTTGCCTTTGTCAAGCTGTAATAAGTAGGGGTAAGGACGTTAACCACCTCGGAACATCCTCCCTTATACGTCACCTGCAGCGCATTCATCATAAGTCAGTGACAAGTTCAAAAACTTTGGGCGACAGCGGAAGCAGTCCACTGACCAGTAAATCCCTTCCTCTTGTAACCAAGCTCACGCAAACCACCCCACCAACTCCCTCAGTGTCAATTTCCTCCTTCCCCAGGAATGCCAATAGTCCTGCAGGCCATGTCACTGGCAATTCTGACGAGTCCTCTCCTGCCTGGGATTCCTCCGATGCATCCTTGCGTGTAACGCCTACTGCTGCTGGCGCTGCTGTTGTTGCTGCTGGGAGTCGATGGTCATCCCAGAGGGGAAGTCGTACTCGTAAGACCACTTTTACTACTTCCACCAAGCAATTGACTGTCCAACAGTCCTTTGCGAGGAAGATGAAATATCACAGCAGTCATCCTGCTGCAAAGCGGATAACTGAGGCCTTGGCATCCTGGGCGGTGAGAAACGTGGTTCCGGTATCCATCATTACTGCAGAGCCAACTAGAGACTTGTTGGAGGTACTGTGTCCCCGGTACCAAATACCATCTAGGTTCCATTTCTCTAGGCAGGCGATACCGAAAATGTACACAGACCTCAGAAAAAGACTCACCAGTGTCCTAAAAAATGCAGTTGTACCCAATGTCCACTTAACCACGGACATGTGGACAAGTGGAGCAGGGCAGGCTCAGGACTATATGACTGTGACAGCCCACTGGGTAGATGTATGGACTCTTGCCGCAAGAACAGCAGCGGCGGCACCAGTAGCAGCATCTCGCAAACGCCAACTCTTTCCTAGGCAGGCTACGCTTTGTATCACCGCTTTCCAGAATACGCACACAGCTAAAAACCTCTTACGGCAACTGAGGAAGATCATCGCAGAATGGCTTACCCCAATTGGACTCTCCTGTGGATTTGTGGCATCGGACAACGCCAGCAATATTGTGTGTGCATTAAATCTGGGCAAATTCCAGCACGTCCCATGTTTTGCACATACCTTGAATTTGGTGGTGCAGAATTATTTAAAAAACGAGAGGGGCGTGCAAGAGATGCTGTCGGTGGCCAGAAGAATTGCGGGACACTTTCGGCGTACAGGCACCACGTACAGAAGACTGGAGCACCACCAAAAACGCCTGAACCTGCCCTGCCATCATCTGAAGCAAGAAGTGGTAACGAGGTGGAATTCAACCCTCTATATGCTTCAGAGGTTGGAGGAGCAGCAAAAGGCCATTCAAGCCTATACAACTGAGCACGATATAGGAGGTGGAATGCACCTGTCTCAAGCGCAGTGGAGAATGATTTCAACGTTGTGCAAGGTTCTGCAACCTTTTGAACTTGCCACACGTGAAGTCAGTTCAGACACTGCCAGCCTGAGTCAGGTCATTCCCCTCATCAGGCTTTTGCAGAAGAAGCTGGAGACATTGAAGGAGGAGCTAACACAGAGCAATTCCGCTAGGCATGTGGGACTTGTGGATGGAGCCCTTAATTCGCTTAACAAGGATTCACGGGTGGTCAATCTGTTGAAATCAGAGCACTACATTTTGGCCACCGTGCTCGATCCTAGATTTAAAACCTACCTTGGATCTCTCTTTCCGGCAGACACAAGTCTGCTGGGGTTCAAAGAACTGCTGGTGACAAAATTGTCAAGTCAAGCGGAACGCGACCTGTCAACATCTCCTCCTTCACATTCTCCCGCAACTGGGGGTGCGAGGAAAAGGCTCAGAATTCCGAGCCCACCCGCTGGCGGTGATGCAGGGCAGTCTGGAGCGACTGCTGATGCTGACATCTGGTCCGGACTGAAGGACCTGACAACGATTACGGACATGTCGTCTACTGTCACTGCATATGATTCTCTCCCCATTGAAAGAATGGTGGAGGATTATATGAGTGACCGCATCCAAGTAGGCACGTCAGACAGTCCGTACTTATATTGGCAGGAAAAAGAGGCAATTTGGAGGCCCTTGCACAAACTGGCTTTATTCTACCTAAGTTGCCCTCCCACAAGTGTGTACTCCGAAAGAGTGTTTAGTGCCGCCGCTCACCTTGTCAGCAATCGGCGTACGAGGTTACATCCAGAAAATGTGGAGAAGATGATGTTCATTAAAATGAATTATAATCAATTCCTCCGTGGAGACATTGACCAGCAGCAATTGCCTCCACAAAGTACACAGGGAGCTGAGATGGTGGATTCCAGTGGGGACGAATTGATAATCTGTGAGGAGGGGGATGTACACGGTGATATATCGGAGGATGATGATGAGGTGGACATCTGGCCTCTGTAGAGCCAGTTTGTGCAAGGAGAGATTAATTGCTTCTTTTTTGGTGGGGGTCCAAACCAACCCGTCATTTCAGTCACGGTCGTGTGGCAGACCCTGTCACTGAAATGATGGGTTGGTTAAAGTGTGCATGTCCTGTTTATACAACATAAGGGTGGGTGGGAGGGCCCAAGGACAATTCCATCTTGCACCTCTTTTTTCTTTCATTTTTCTTTGCGTCATGTGCTGTTTGGGGGGTGTTTTTTGGAAGGGCCATCCTGCGTGACACTGCAGTGCCACTCCTAGATGGGCCAGGTGTTTGTGTCGGCCACTAGGGTCGCTTAGCTTACTCACACAGCTACCTCATTGCGTCATGTGCTGTTTGGGGGGTGTTTTTTGGAAGGGCCATCCTGCGTGACACTGCAGTGCCACTCCTAGATGGGCCAGGTGTTTGTGTCGGCCACTAGGGTCGCTTAGCTTACTCACACAGCTACCTCATTGCGCCTCTTTTTTTCTTTGCGTCATGTGCTGTTTGGGGAGTGTTTTTTGGAAGGGCCATCCTGCGTGACACTGCAGTGCCACTCCTAGATGGGCCAGGTGTTTGTGTCGGCCACTAGGGTCGCTTAGCTTACTCACACAGCTACCTCATTGCGCCTCTTTTTTTCTTTGCGTCATGTGCTGTTTGGGGGGTGTTTTTTGGAAGGGCCATCCTGCGTGACACTGCAGTGCCACTCCTAGATGGGCCAGGTGTTTGTGTCGGCCACTAGGGTCGCTTAGCTTACTCACACAGCTACCTCATTGCGTCATGTGCTGTTTGGGGGGTGTTTTTTGGAAGGGCCATCCTGCGTGACACTGCAGTGCCACTCCTAGATGGGCCAGGTGTTTGTGTCGGCCACTAGGGTCGCTTAGCTTACTCACACAGCTACCTCATTGCGCCTCTTTTTTTCTTTGCGTCATGTGCTGTTTGGGGAGTGTTTTTTGGAAGGGCCATCCTGCGTGACACTGCAGTGCCACTCCTAGATGGGCCAGGTGTTTGTGTCGGCCACTAGGGTCGCTTAGCTTACTCACACAGCTACCTCATTGCGCCTCTTTTTTTCTTTGCGTCATGTGCTGTTTGGGGGGTGTTTTTTGGAAGGGCCATCCTGCGTGACACTGCAGTGCCACTCCTAGATGGGCCAGGTGTTTGTGTCGGCCACTAGGGTCGCTTATCTTAGTCACACAGCTACCTCATTGCGCCTCTTTTTTTTCTTCTTTGCGTCATGTGCTGCTGTTTGGGGAGTGTTTTTTGGAAGGGCCATCCTGCGTGACACTGCAGTGCCACTCCTAGATGGGCCAGGTGTTTGTGTCGGCCACTAGGGTCACTTAGCTTACTCACACAGCTACCTCATTGCGCCTCTTTTTTTCTTTGCGTCATGTGCTGTTTGGGGAGTGTTTTTTGGAAGGGCCATCCTGCGTGACACTGCAGTGCCACTCCTAGATGGGCCAGGTGTTTGTGTCGGCCACTAGGGTCGCTTATCTTAGTCACACAGCTACCTCATTGCGCCTCTTTTTTTTCTTCTTTGCGTCATGTGCTGTTTGGGGAGTGTTTTTTGGAAGGGCCATCCTGCGTGACACTGCAGTGCCACTCCTAGATGGGCCAGGTGTTTGTGTCGGCCACTAGGGTCGCTTAGCTTACTCACACAGCTACCTCATTGCGCCTCTTTTTTTCTTTGCGTCATGTGCTGTTTGGGGAGTGTTTTTTGGAAGGGCCATCCTGCGTGACACTGCAGTGCCACTCCTAGATGGGCCAGGTGTTTGTGTCGGCCACTAGGGTCGCTTAGCTTACTCACAGCTACCTCATTGCGCCTCTTTTTTTCTTTGCGTCATGTGCTGTTTGGGGAGTGTTTTTTGGAAGGGCCATCCTGCGTGACACTGCAGTGCCACTCCTAGATGGGCCAGGTGTTTGTGTCGGCCACTTGGGTCGCTTAGCTTAGCCATCCAGCGACCTCGGTGCAAATTTTAGGACTAAAAATAATATTGTGAGGTGTTCAGAATAGACTGAAAATGAGTGGAAATTATGGTTATTGAGGTTAATAATACTTTGGGATCAAAATGACCCCCAAATTCTATGATTTAAGCTGTTTTTTAGGGTTTTTTGAAAAAAACACCCGAATCCAAAACACACCCGAATCCGACAAAAAAAATTCGGTGAGGTTTTGCCAAAACGCATTCGAACCCAAAACACGGCCGCGGAACCGAACCCAAAACCAAAACACAAAACCCGAAAAATTTCTGGTGCTCATCACTAGTTCCAGGTTGAGGGACCCGCAAGTCTTGGCGGTGGACGCCCTAGTGACTCCGTGGGTGTTCCAGTCGGTGTACTTGTTTCCTCCACTTCCACTCATTCCAAGAGTTCTAAAACTCATAAGGAGAACAAGAGTTCAGGCAATCCTCATTGCTCCAGACTGGCCAAGAAGGGCTTGGTACGCGGATCTTCTGGATCTACTGCTAGAAGAGCCAAGGCCTCTTCCTCTTCGGGAGGACCTGCTGCAGCAGGGGCCGTTTGCTTATCAAGACTTACCGCAGCTACGTTTGACGGCATGGAGGTTGAACGCCAGATATTAGCTCGGAAGGGCATTCTGAACAAGGTTATTCCTACCCTGATACAGGCTAGGAAAGGAGTAACGTCTAAACATTACCATCGTATTTGGAAAAAATATGTATCTTGGTGTGAGTCCAAGAAGTTTCCTACGGTGGAGTTTCAACTGGGATGGTTTCTCCTCTTCCTGCAAGCAGGTGTGGATATTGTCCTGAGGTTGGGATCCGTAAAGGTCCAGATTTCGTCTCTATCCATTTTCTTCCAGAAACAGTTGGCTGCCCTCCCTGAGGTTCACACTTTCTTGAAAGGGGTTCTGCACATTCAGCATCCCTTTGTGCCGCCTACGGGGCCCTGGGATCTTAACGTGGTGTTACAGTTCCTCCAATCGGATTGGTTCGAACCTCTACCGGAGGTTGAGGTCAAGTTTCTCACGTGGAAGGCTGTCACTTTGTGGGCCTTAGCTTCTGCTAGACGTGTGTCGGAGTTGGGGGCTTTGTCTTGTAAGAGCCCCTACTTGATCTTCCATGAAGATAGAGCTGAGCTCCGGACACGTCAGCAGTTCCTTCCGAAGATTTCATATAAACCAACCTATTGTGGTGCCAGTTGCTACTGACTCCTCATTTTCATCAAAGTCCTTAGATGTTGTAAGGGCTCTGAAAATCTATGTGAAGAGGACTGCTCGTCACAAAAAATCGGACTCACTGTTTGTCCTGTATGATCCCGAGAAACTTGGGTGTCCTGCTTCTAAGCAGGCGATCTGTCGCTGGATCAGGTTGCGTATTCTACAGCAGGATTGCCGTGTCCTACATCTGTTAAGGCCCACTTTACTCGTAAGGTGGGTTCTTCCTGGTCAGCTGCCCGGGGTGTCTCGGCTTTACAGCTTTGCCGAGCGGCTACTTGGTCTGGGTCGAACACATTTGCAAGGTTCTACAAGTTCGATACTTTGGCCTCTGAGTACCTGAAGTTTGGTCAATCAGTTCTGCAGGAGCCTCCGCGCTCTCCCTCCTGTTCTGGGAGCTTTGGTACATCCCCATGGTACTAATGTGGACCCCAGCATCCTCTAGGACATAAGAGAAAATAGGATTTTAATTACCTACCGGTAAACCCATTTCTTGTAGTCCGCAGAGGATGCTGGGCGCCCGCCCAGCGCTTCGTGATCCTGCAGTGGTTACATAGTTCAGTACTGCTTAGTTCTTGGTTAAGTACTGTTTTGTTACTTGGTTAAGTAATATTGTTCAGCCGTTGCTGATTTTTCAAGCTGGTTTGCCTTGTATGTGCGAGGTGGTGTGAATCTCGCCACTATCTGTGTTTCTCTTACGTCCTAGAGGATGCTGGGGACTCCGTAAGGACCATGGGGTATAGACAGGATCCGCAGGAGACATGGGCACTATAAAGAACTTTTAGTATCGGTGTGCACTGGCTCCTCCCTCTATGCCCCTCCTCCAGACCTCAGTTAGATTCTGTGCCCAGAGGAGACTGGGTGCACTACAGGGGAGCTCTACTGAGTTTCTCTGATAAAAGAATTTTGTTAGGTTTTTTATTTTCAGGGAGCACTGTTGGCAACAGGCTCTCTGCATCGTGGGACTGAGGAGAGAGAAGCAGACCTACTTGAATGATAGGCTCTGCTTCTTAGGCTACTGGACACCATTAGCTCCAGAGGGATCGGAACGCAGGTCTCCCCCTGCCGTTCGTCTCAGAGCCGCGCCGCCGTCCTCCTCGCAGAGGAGGAAGATAGAAGCCGGGTGAGTATAAGAAGAAAGAAGACTTCTAAGGCGGCAGAAGACTTCAGATCTTCACTTACCGCTGCGCGCCATTGCTCCAACACTTTACACACACAGACAGGCACTGATGGGTGCAGGGCGCAGGGGGGGTGCCCTGGGCAGCAATATAAACTTCTGTATTGGCATGTTTTTCACATATGGGCTGCGGAGTCAGTAGATATGTAAATCCCCCGCCATTAATTGTAATTTTGAGCGGGACCAAAGCCCGCCACTAGAGGGGGCGGAGCTTGGTCTCACAGCACTAACCAGCGCCATTTTCTCCACAGTGATCTGAAGAGAAGCTGGCTCCCCGGACTCTCCCCTGCAGAACGGTGACACAGGGCTGAAAGAGAGGGGGGGGGGGGGCACATTTAGGCGCAGTGAGTGTATTACACTGTTAATATATATATAAAAGCGCTATATCTGGGAATTGTTTCCAGTGTCAGTTGGCGCTGGGTGTGTGCTGGCATACTCTCTCTCTGTCTCTCCAAAGGGCCTTGTTGGGGAACTGTCCCCTTATAGATATATCCCTGTGTGTGTGTGCGGGTGTCGGTACGCGTGCGTCGGCATGTCTGAAGCAGAAGGCTCATCCAAGGAGAGCAGATGATTGTGGTGTCTCCGTCGGCAACGCCGACTCATGATTGGTATGATATGTGGAATATTTTAAATGCTAATGTGACCTTATTACATAAGAGAATGGACAAAGCTGAGTCCAGGAAAACAGCAGGGAGTCAATCCGCGGGTTTGACTGGGTCACAGGGCCCGTCAGGGTCTCAAAAGCGTCCCCTATCACAAATAGCAGACACTGATACCGACACGGATTCTGACTCCAGTGTCGACTATGATGAGGCAAGGTTACACCCTAAGGTGGCCAAAAGTAATCATTTTATGATTATGGCAATAAAAGATGTTTTGCATATCACAGATAACCCCTCTGTCCTTGACACGAGGGTACACATGTTTAAGGGAAAGAAACCTGAGGTAACGTTTCCTCCATCTCATGAACTGAACGAATTATTTGAAAAAGCTTGGGAAACTCCAGACAAAAAACTGCAGATTCTCAAGAGGATCCTTATGGCGTATCCTTTCCCTGCAAAGGACAGGATACGGTGGGAATCCTCGCCCAGGGTGGACAAGGCGTTAACGCGTCTGTCCAAGAAGGTGGCGCTACCGTCTCCAGACACCGCGGCCCTTAAAGATCCTGCGGATCGTAGACAGAAAACTACCTTAAAGTCTATTTATGCACATACGGGTGCTTTACTCAGACCGGCAATAGCATCGGCATGGGTTTGTAGCGCTGTTGCAGCATGGACAGATACCTTGTTGGCTGACATGGATACCCTGGACAAGGATACCATTGTACTGACTTTAGGTCACATTAAAGACGCAGTCTTATATATGAGAGACGCTCAAAGAGACGTGGGGCTGATTGGTTCCAGAGCCAACGCCATGGCAGTTTCGGCAAGACGAGCTCTGTGGACCTGCCAATGGTCGGGTGATACAGACTCAAAGAAGCATATGGAGGTTTTACCTTACAAGGGTGAAGTTTTGTTTGGGGATGGTCTCGCGGACCTGGTTTCCACAGCTACCGCGGGTAAATCTACATTTTTGCCTTTTGTTCCCCCACAGCAAAAGAAAACCCCACAATATCAGATGCAGTCCTTTCGGTCGCATAAGTCCAGAAGAGGTCGGGGCTCCTCTTTCCTCGCCAGAGGTAAGGGTAGAGGTAAGAGAACACCTGCTTCGGCTAGTTCCCAGGAGCAGAAGTCCTCCCCGGCTTCTGCTAAATCCACCGCATGACGCTGGGGCTCCACGGAGGGAGTCCGCACCGGTGGGGGCACGTCTTCGACTCTTCAGCCAGGTCTGGGTTCTATCAGACGTGGATCCTTGGGCGTTGGAAATTGTATCCCAAGGTTACAAACTGGAGTTCGAAGAGGAGCCCCCTCGCCGATTTTTCAAGTCGGCCTTGCCAGCCTCTTCCCCGGAGAGGGAAGTGGTATTAGATGCAATTCAAAAGCTGTGTCAACAGCAAGTGATTGTCAAGGTTCCCCTAGGCCAACAGGGAAAAGGGTACTATTCAACACTGTTTGTGGTCCCGAAGCCGGATGGTTCGGTCAGACCCATTTTGAATCTAAAATCCCTAAACCTATACTTGGAAAAAGTTCAAATTCAAGATGGAATCACTCCGGGCTGTGATATCCAGTCTGGAAGCAGGGGATTTTATGGTGTCGCTGGACGTGAAGGATGCCTACCTTCATGTCCCCATATTTCCTCTTCATCAGGAATACCTGCGTTTCGCGGTACAGGACTGTCATTACCAGTTTCAGACGTTGCCGTTTGGGCTTTCCACGGCCCCGAGAATTTTCACCAAAGTAATGGCGGAAATGATGGTGCTCCTGCGCAAGCAGGGAGTCACAATTATCCCGTACTTGGACGATCTCCTGATAAAGGCAAGATCAAGAGATCAATTGCTGAAAAGCGTATCGCTCTCCCTGAGAGTGTTACATCAACACGGTTGGATTCTCAATCTGCCAAAGTCACAGTTGATTCCAACGACTCGACTATCATTCCTAGGCATGATTCTGGACACAGAACAGAAGAGGGTTTTTCTACCAATAGAAAAAGCCCAGGACCTCCAGAACATGGTCAGGGACCGGCTAAAACCAAAAAGAGTGTCTGTTCATCAATGCACTCGAGTTCTGGGAAAAATAGTGGCAGCCTACAAGGCGATCCCCTTCGGCAGGTTCCATGCAAGGACGTTTCAGTGGGACCTTCTGGACAAATGGTCGGGGTCCCATCTACACCTACATCAAAAGGTAAGCCCTGTGGTGGCTGCAGAGTGCTCACCTTCTAGAGGGTCGCAGGTTCGGCATTCAAGACTGGGTTTTGGTGACCACAGACGCGAGCCTCCGAGGATGGGGAGCAGTCACAAAAGGAAGACATTTTCAGGGACTATGGTCAAGCCAGGAGGCTTGTCTACACATCAACGTGCTGGAATTGAGGGCCATATACAAGGGCCTACGACAAGCGGTGTATCTTCTTCGCGACCTACCGGTTCTGATTCAATCAGACAACGTCACAGCCGTGGCTCATGTAAACCGCCAAGGCGGGACAAGGAGCAGAGTGGCAATGGCGGAAGCCACCAGAATTCTGCGCTGGGCGTAAAATCACGTAAGTGTACTGTCAGCAGTCTTCATACCTGGAGTGGACAACTGGGAAGCAGACTTCCTCAGCAGACACGATCTCCATCCAGGAGAGTGGGGACTTCATCAAGAGGTCTTTGTAGAAATAGCAAGTCTTTGGGGACTTCCTCAAATAGACATGATGGCGTCACGCCTCAACAAAAAGCTTCGGAGGTATTGTGCCAGGTCAAGGGACCCTCAGGCAGTAGCGGTAGACGCCCTAGTGACACCATGGGTGTTTCAGTCGGTCTATGTGTTCCCTCCTCTGCCTCTCATCTCAAAAGTGTTGAGAATCATAAGACGAAACAGAGTACAAGCAATACTCGTGGTTCCAGATTGGCCTCGAAGGGCCTGGTATTCGGATCTTCAGGAGATACTCACAGAAGATCCGTGGCCTCTTCCTCTCAGGGAAGACCTGTTGCAGCAGGGGCCTTGCATGTTCCAAGACTTACCGCGGTTGCGCTTGACGGCATGGCGGTTGAACACCGAATCCTAGCTGAGAGAGGTATTCCGGAGGAAGTAATTCCTACTCTGATAAAGGCTAGGAAGGAAGTAACGGTGAAGCATTATCACCGTATCTGGAGGAAGTATGTATCTTGGTGTGAAACCAAGAATGCTCCTACGGAAGATTTCCATCTGGGCCGTTTTCTCCACTTCCTACAGACAGGAGTGGATATGGGCCTAAAATTAGGCTCCATTAAGGTACAGATTTCGGCCCTATCTATATTTTTTCAGAAGGAATTGGCTTCTCTCCCAGAAGTCCAAACTTTCGTAAAGTGAGTGCTGCACATCCAGCCTCCTTTTGTGCCACCAGTGGCACCATGGGACCTTAACGTGGTGTTACAGTTCCTTAAATCACACTGGTTTGAACCTCTTCAAACGGTGGAATAAAAATTTCTCACCTGGAAGGTGGTCATGTTATTAGCCTTGGCATCTGCAAGGCGGGTGTCAGAGTTGGCGGCCTTGTCTCACAAGAGCCCCTACTTGATTTTTCATGTGGATAGAGCAGAGTTGAGGACTCGTCCTCAATTTCTGCCTAAGGGGGTTTCTTCTTTTCATATGAACCAACCTATTGTGGTGCCTGTGGCTACGGGTGACTTGGAGGACTCCAAGTCCCTTGATGTAGTCAGGGCCTTAAAAATTTACGTAGCCAGGATGGCTAGGGTTAGGAAAACAGAGGCTCTGTTTGTCCTGTATGCAGCCAACAAGGTTGGCGCGCTTGCTTCTAAGCAGACTATTGCTCGCTGGATCTGTAACACGATTCAGCAGGCTCATTCTACGGCTGGATTGCCGGTACCAAATTCGGAAAAGGCCCATTCCACTAGGAAGGTGGGCTCTTCTTGGGCGGCTGCCCGAGGCGTCTCGGCATTACAGTTGTGCCGAGCAGCTACTTGGTCGGGTTCAAACACTTTTGCAAAATTCTACAAGTTTGATACCCTGGCTGATGAGGAACTCGCGTTTGCTCAATCGGTGCTGCAGAGTCATCCGCACTCTCCCGCCCGGTTTGGAGCTTTGGTATAAACCCCATGGTCCTTACGGAGTCCCCAGCATCCTCTAGGACGTAAGAGAAAATAAGATTTTAAACCTACCGGTAAATCTTTTTCTCCTAGTCCGTAGAGGATGCTGGGCGCCCGTCCCAGTGCGGACTAAATCTGCAAGACTTGTATATAGTTGTTGCTTACATAAGGGTTATGTTACAGTTAAGATCGGTCGTTGACTGATACTGTTTTTTGTTCATACTGTTAACTGGTTGCGTATATTCCAGGTTATACGGTGTGTTTGGTGTGGGCTGGTATGAATCTTGCCCTTAGATTAACAAAATCCTTTCCTCGTACTGTCCGTCTCCTCTGGGCACAGTTTCTCTAACTGAGGTCTGGAGGAGGGGCATAGAGGGAGGAGCCAGTGCACACCAGATCTAAAGTCTTTCTTAAAGTGCCCATGCCTCCTGCGGAGCCTGTCTATCCCCATGGTCCTTACGGAGTCTCCAGCATCCTCTACAGACTACGAGAAAAAGATTTACTGGACGGTTTAAAATCTTATTTATACTGCTTTCCATACACAAAGCAAACTGCATGGGTCTAATGTCCTTAGCCCTCATTATGAGAGTGGTCAGTTGTCTGCTTTATTATTCCCACTCCTATGTGTAAAGGGCTCTAATTAAATCGATAATACATAGTGGGTGCTCTCAGCCACAACATAAAGCACTTTCAGAATGGGCATCTCGCAAATGGCGGCAATACTCAACTGCCTTGGTTCTGTTATTTTAGGGGCAGGGGGAGTGGGATGGAGGGTATAACAGCGTAAATTTAGTACGGAGTGGTAATATTTATAAACATTACTTTCTTTTCAAAATATTCTGTATAATCCATTTAAATTAATATCCAGTTCTTTGTTCAAAGGAAAGTATTGCCAGCATAATGTTGATTTTTCTACATTGTGAATAAACAGTAGCTAATTTAGTTTCTTCTCTGCTGTGGTTCACTTACCGCTACTGAAAGATTGCTATTAAGCTATTATAGCACTGCAGGATTAGTGTATATAAAGTTCATTAGTTTTATTTACATTTAATGGGGGATGTTTCCTAAGCCTTAGAGAGTGATACAGTGGAGAGAGATAAAGTAGCAGCTAATACGATCCTAACTGCTACAGTATGTTATAGGCGGTGGGGTAGAAGTATTATGCTGTGGTATGGGGATTATGCTCTGCAAATACCGCTTCTCCCCATTCCCCATTGTACTGTTGTGAATAAGTGTACAAGATGATGGGGGCGCATTATCAGTGCTCCTATCTGCTAGATAGGACCATAGCCCAGTACAGTATAGCCAGAATATGCAGCCAGGGACTGTGCATGCCAATAACAAAGTGTCTTTTTATTTTTTTCAATTAGCCCCTGTGCCGCTGATTTCTGGCCAGCGCATGCGCACAATCTGAGCAGCGCCGGTCAGTGACAGCAGGTACAGCCGCAAGAAGGAGAGTACACTTCACCAAAGAGTTCATTTTACACTCTGCCTCTTTGGCAGAATACATATTAATACATGCGGACGATGCAGGAACCTGCTTTGCCAGTGCACACCCATACTAAAAGTTCTTTCTCTGACGTCCTAGTGGATGCTGGGAACTCCGAAAGGACCATGGGGAATAGCGGCTCCGCAGGAGACTGGGCACAACTAAAGAAAGCTTTAGGTCACCTGGTGTACACTGGCTCCTCCCACTATGACCCTCCTCCAAGCCCCAGTTAGATTTTGTGCCCGGCCGAGGTTGGATGCACACTAGGGGCTCTCCTGAGCTTCTAGAAAGAAAGTATAGAATTAGGTTTTTTATTTTCAGTGAGACATGCTGGCAACAGGCTCACTGCAGCGAGGGACTAAGGGGAGAAGAAGCGAACCTGCCTGCTTGCAGCCAGCTTGGGCTTCTTAGGCTACTGGACACCATTAGCTCCAGAGGGATCGACCGCAGGCCCAGCCTTGGTGTTCGGTCCCGGAGCCGCGCCGCCGTCCCCCTTATAGAGCCAGAAGCAAGAAGAGGTCCGGAAAATCGTCGGCAGAAGACATCAGTCTTCACCAAGGTAGCGCACAGCACTGCAGCTGTGCGCCATTGCTCCTCATACACACTTCACACTCCGGTCACTGAGGGTGCAGGGCGCTTGGGGGGGGCGCCCTGAGCAGCAATAAAAACACCTTGGCTGGCAAAAATACCACAATATATAGCCCCAGAGGCTATATATGTGGTAAATACCCCTGCCAGAATCCAGAAAAAAGCGGGAGAAAAGTCCGCGAAAAAGGGGCGGAGCTATCTCCCTCAGACACACTGGCGCCATTTTCTCTTCACAGTGCAGCTGGAAGAAAGCTCCCCAGGCTCTCCATGTAGTTTTCAGGCTCAAAGGGTTAAAAAGAGAGGGGGGGCACTAAATTTAGGCGCAATATTATATATACAAGCAGCTATTGGGGAAATTTCACTCAGTTATAGTGTTAATCCCCACATTATATAGCGCTCTGGTGTGTGCTGGCATACTCTCTCTCTGTCTCCCCAAAGGGCTTTGTGGGGTCCTGTCCTCAGTCTGAGCATTCCCTGTGTGTGTGCGGTGTGTCGGTACGGCTGTGTCGACATGTTTAATGAGGAGGCTTATATGGTGACGGAGCAGATGCCGATAAATGTGATGTCGCCCCCTGTGGGGCCGACACCAGAGTGGATGGTTAGGTGAAAGGTATTAACCGACAGTGTCAACTCCTTATATAAAAGGGTGGATGACGTAACAGCTGTGGGACAGCCGGCTTCTCAGTCCGTGCCTGCCCAGGCGTCTCAAAGGCCATCAGGGGCTCAAAAACGCCCGCTCACTCAGATGGCAGACACAGATGTCGACACGGAGTCTGACTCCAGTGTCGACAAGGTTGAGACATATACACAATCCACTAGGAACATCCGTGACTTGATCCCGGCAATAAAAAATGTGTTACACATTTCTGACATTAACCCTCTAAAAATGGGTTTTTATGTTGGGGAGAAAAAGCAGGCAGTGTTTTGTTCCCCCATCAGATGAATGAATGAAGTGTGTGAAAAGCGTGGGTTCCCCCCGATAAGAAACTGGTAATTTCTAAAAAGTTACTGATGGCGTACCCTTTCCCGCCAGAGGATAAGTTACGCTGGGAGATATCCCCTAGGGTGGATAAGGCGCTCACACGGTTGTCAAAAAAGGTGGCACTGCCGTTTTAGGAACGGCCACTTTGAAGGTACCTGTTGATAGAAAGCAGGAGGCTATCCTGAAGTCTGTATTTACACACTCAGGTACTAGACTGAGACCTGCAGATCGTGCTGCTGCAGCGTGGTCGGTGACCCTGTCAAACATGAGAACATATTAAAGACGTCGTCTTATATATGAGGGATGCACAGAGGGATCTTTTGCCGGCTGGCATCCAAAATGAATGTAATGTCCATTCTGTCAGGAGGGTATTAGAGACCTGTCACTGGACAGGTGATGCTGACTTTAAAAGGCGCATAGAGATTCTGCCTTATAAGGGTGAGGAATTATTTGGGGATGGTCTCTGGGACCTCGTATCCACAGCAACAGCTGGGAAGAAATATTTTTACCTCAGGTTTCCTCACAGACTAAGAAAGCACTGTATTATCAGGTACAGTCCTTTCGGCTTCAGAAAAGCAAGCGGGTCAAAGGCGCTTCCTTTCTGTACAGAGACATGGGAAGAGGGAAAAAGCTGCACCAGTCAGCCTGTTCCCAGAATCAAAATTCTTCTCTCACTTCCTCTGAGTCCACAGCATGACGCGGGGGCTCCACAGGTGTAGCCAGGTACGGTGGGGGGCCGTCTCAACAATTTCAGCGATCAGTGGGCTCGCTCACAGGTGGATCCCTGTTTCATTCAAGTAGTATTTCAGGGGTACAAGCTGGAATTCGAGTTGTCTCCCCCCCGCCGTTTCCTCAAATATGCCTTGCCGACAACTCCCTCAGGCAGGGAGGCTGCGCTAGAGGCAATTAATAAGCTGTATTCCCAGCAGGTAATACTCAAGGTGCCCCTACTTCAACAAGGACGGGGTTACTATTCCACACGGTTTGGGGTACCGAAACCGCATGGTTCGGTGTGACCCATTTTATATTTAAAATCCTTGAACACATACATAAAAAAATTCAAGTTCAAGATGGAATCGCTCAGGGCGGTTATTGCAAGCCTGGACGAGGGGGATTACATGGGATCCCGGGACATCAAGGATGCTTACCTGCATGTCCCCATTTACCATCCTCGCCAGGAGTACCTCAGATTTGTGGTACAGGATTACCATTACCAAGTCCAGACACTGCCGTTTGGACTGTACATGGCACAGAGGGTGTGTACCAAGGTAATGGCCGAAATGATGATACTCCTTCGAAAAAAGGTAGTTTTAATTATCCCGTACTTGGACAATATCCTTATAAGGGTGAGGTCCAAGGAGCAGTTGCTAGTCGGGGTAGCACTATTTTGGAAAGTGCTACAACAGCACGGTTGGATTCTAAACAGTCCAAAGTCACAGCTGGTTTCTACGACACGTCTACTGTTCCTGGGGATGGTTCTGGACACAGACCAGAAATAAGTGTTTCTCCCGGAGGAGAAAGCCAAGGAGCTGTCATCTCTAGTCAGAGACCTCCTGAAGCCAAAACAGGTATCGGTGCATCATTGCACGCGAGTCCTGGGAAAAATGGTAGCTTCCTACGAAGCAATCCCATTCGGCAGGTTCCATGCAAGAACTTTTCAGTGGGACCTGTTGGACAAGTGGTCCGGATCACATCTTCAGATGCATCGGCTGATAACCCTGTCTTCAAGGACCAGGGTATCTCTACTGTGGTGGCTGCAGAGTGCCCATCTTCAAGAGGGCCGCAGGTTCGGCATACAGGACTAGGTCCTAGTGACCATGGATGCCAGCCTTTGAGGCTGGGGGGCAGTCACACAGGGAAGAAACTTCCAGGGACTTTGGTCAAGTCAGGTGACTTCCCTACACATAAATATTCTGGAACTGAGGGCCATTTACAATGCCCTGAGTCAGGCAAGGCCTCTGCTTCAAAACCAGCCGGTACTGATCCAATCAGACAACATCACGGCAGTCGCCCATGTAAACCAACAGGGCGGCACAAGAAGCAGGATGGCGATGGCAGAAGCCACAAGGATTCTCCGATGGGCGGAAAATCATGTGTTAGCACTGTCAGCAGTGTTCATTCCCGGAGTGGACGACTGGGAAGCAGATCTTCTCAGCAGACACGACCTCCACCCGGGAGAGTGGGGACTTCATCCAGAAGTCTTCCAAAGGATTGTACACCATTGGGAAAGGCCACAGGTGGACATGATGGCGTCCCGCCTCAACAAAAAGCTATAAAAGATATTGCGCCAGGTCAAGGGACCCTCAGGCGATAGCTGTGGACGCTCTGGTAACACCGTGGGTGTACCAGTCGGTTTATGTGTTCCCCCCTCTGCCTCTCATACCAAAGGTACTGAGAATAATAGGAAGGCGAGGAGTAAGAACGATACTCGTGGTTCCGGATTGGCCAAGAAGAGCTTGGTACCCAGAACTTCAAGAAATTATATCAGAGGACCCATGGCCTCTGCCGCTCAGACAGGACCTGCGGCAGCAGGGGCCCTGTCTGTTCCAAGACTTACCGCGGCTACGTTTTGACGGCATGGCGGTTGAACGCCGGATCCTAAAGGAAAAGGGCATTCCGGAGGAAGTCATTCCTACGCTGATTCAAGTCAGGAAAGATGTAACTGCAAAACATTATCACCGCATATGGCGGAAATATGTTGCTTGGTGTGAGGCCAAAAAAGGCCCCAACAGAGGAATTTCAACTAGGTCGATTTCTGCATTCCTACAAGCAGGAGTGTCTATGGGCCTAAAATTAGGCTCCATTAAGATACAGATCTCGGCTCTGTCGATTTTCTTCCAGAAAGAACTAGCTTCAGTACCTGAAGTTCAGACATTGTAAAAGGAGTGCTGCATATTCAGCCCCCGGTTGTGCCTCCAGTGGCACCTTGGGTTCTCAACGTGGTGTTGAGTTTCTTAAAATCACATTGATGTGAGCCACTAAAAACCGTGGATCTAAAATATCTCACGCGGAAAGTGGTCATGTTATTGGCCTTGGCTTCGGCCAGGCGTGTATCAGAATTGGCGGCTTTGTCATATAAAAGTCCTTATCTGATTTTCCATATGGATAGGGCAGAATTGAGGACTCGTCCCCAGTTTCTCCCTAAGGTGGTATCAGCTTTTCACTTGAACCAACCTATTGTAGTGCCTGCGGCTACTAGGGACTTGGAGGATTCCAAGTTGCTGGACGTAGTCAGGGCCTTGAAAAATTATGTTTCCAGGACGGCTTGAGTCAGGAGAACTGACTCGCTGTTTATCCTGTATGCACCCAACAAACTGGGTGCTCCTGCTTCTAAGCAGACTATTGCTCGCTGGATTTGTAGCACAATTCAGCTGGCGCATTCTGCGGCTGGACTACCGCAGCCAAAATCTGTAAAAGCCCATTCCACAAGGAAGGTGGGCTCATCTTGGGCAGCTGCCCGAGGGGTCTCGGCTTTCCAACTTTGCCGAGCTGCAACTTGGTCAGGGGCAAACACGTTTGCAAAATTCTACAAAATTGATACCCTGGCTGAGGAGGACCTGGAGTTCTCTCATTCGGTGCTGCAGAGTCATCCGCACTCTCCCGCCCGTTTGGGAGCTTTGGTATAATCCCCATGGTCCTTTCGGAGTTCCCAGCATCCACTAGGACGTCAGAGAAAATAAGATTTTACTCACCGGTAAATCTATTTCTCGTAGTCCGTAGTGGATGCTGGGCGCCCATCCCAAGTGCGGATTGTCTGCAATACTTGTACATAGTTATTGTTAACTAAAGGGTTATTGTTGAGCCATCTGTTGAGAGGCTCAGTTGTATTTCATACTGTTAACTGGGTATAGTATCACAAGTTATACGGTGTGATTGGTGTGGCTGGTATGAGTCTTACCCGGGATTCAAAATCCTTCCTTATTATGTCAGCTCGTCCGGGCACAGTGTCCTAACTGAGGCTTGGAGGAGGGTCATAGTGGGAGGAGCCAGTGCACACCAGGTGACCTAAAGCTTTCTTTAGTTGTGCCCAGTCTCCTGCGGAGCCGCTATTCCCCATGGTCCTTTCGGAGTTCCCAGCATCCACTACGGACTACGAGAAATAGATTTACCGGTGAGTAAAATCTTATTTTATAGTGCCCATGTCTCCTGCGGAGCCCGTCTATACCCCATGGTCCTTACGGAGTCCCCAGCATCCTCTACGGACTAGGAGAAAAAGATTTACCGGTAGGTTTAAAATCTTATCCTTCTCTTGAAGTTGTCCATGTCCTTGGGCACAGTTTCTAGACTGAGTCTGGTAGGAGGGGCATAGAGGGAGGAGCCAGCCCACGCTCTTAAACTGCCAGTGGCTTCTAGTGGACCCGTCTATACCCCATGGTACTAATGTGGACCCCAGCATCCTCTACGGACTACGAGAAAAGGATTTACTGGTAGGTAATTAAAATCCTATTTCTCTAACGTCCTAGTGGATGCTGGGGACTCCGTAAGGACCATGGGGAATAGACGGGTTCCGCAGGAGACATGGGCACTTTAAGAAAGAATTTAGATTCTGGTGTGCTCTGGCTCCTCCCTCTATGTCCCTCCTCCAGACCTCAGTTTGAATCTGTGCCCGGACGAGCTGGGTGCTGTTCAGTGAGCTCTCCTGAGCTTGCTGTAAGAAAGTATTTTGTTAGGTTTTTTATTTTCAGAGAGCTCTGCTGGCAACAGACTCCCTGCATCGTGGGAGGGGAGAGAAGCAGCCCTACTCTCTGAAGATAGGTCCTGCTTCTTAGGCTACTGGACACCATTAGCTCCAGAGGGATCGTACACAGGATCTCACCCTCGTCGTCCGATCCCAGAGCCGCGCCGCCGTCCCCCTCGCAGAGCCGGAAGACAGAAGCCGGGTGAGCATAAGAAGCAAGAAGACTTCGAAATCGGCGGCAGAAAACTCCAGTCTTCACTGAGGTAGCGCACAGCACTGCAGCTGTGCGCCATTGCTCCCACACACACCTCACATACTCCGGTCACTGTAAGGGTGCAGGGCGCAGGGGGGGGGGGGGGGGGAGGGGCGCCCTGGGCAGCAATTGGGACCTCTTTGGCAAAAGTTTAGCATATATACAGTTGGGCACTGTATATATGTATGAGCCCCCGCCAAGTAAATGTATATTTAAGCGAGACAGAAGCCCGCCGTCGAGGGGGCGGGGTTTCTTCCTCAGCACTCACCAGCGCCATGTTTTTTCTCCACAGCACCGCTGAGAGGAAGCTCCCCATCCTCTCCCCTGCAGATACACGGTAGAAGAGGGTAAAAAGAGAGGGGGAGCACATAATTAGGCGCAAAAATCAATATAAACAGCAGCTACTGGGTTAACATTAAGTTACTGTGTTATTCCTGGGTTAATAGCGCTGGGGTGTGTGCTGGCATACTCTCTCTCTGTCTCTCCAAAGGGCCTTGTGGGGGAATTGTCTTCAGATGAGCATTCCCTGAGTGTGTGGTGTGTCGGTACGTGTGTGTCGACATGTCTGAGGTAAAAGGCTCCCCTAAGGAGGAGATGGAGTAAATGTGTGTGTGAGGGGTGTCTCCGTCGACAACGCCGACACCTGTTTGGATATGTGTAATTAAGTGCTAAGGTGAATTTATTGCACAAAAGATTAGAGAACAGACAGGGAATCTACCCATGTCTGTCCCTATGTCGCAGAGACCTTCAGAGTCTCTCAATGCTCACTATCCAAAATAATAGACACTGATATCGACACAGGGTCTGACTCCAGTGTCGACTACGATAATGCAAAGTTACAGCCAAAAGGGCAGGAAAGTATTCAATATATGATTATTGTAATAAAAGATGATTTGCATATCACTGATGACTCATCTGTCCCTGACACAAGGGTACACATGTTTAAGGGGAAGAAAGCTGAGGTAAATTTCCCTCCTCTCATGATGAAAAAGAGCGGGAATCTCCAGACAAGAGACTGCAGTTTCCCACAAAGAATTCTCAGGGAGTATCCTTTCCCTTCTAGGGCCAGGATACGATGGGAATCTTCCCCTAGGGTGTCACGTTTGGCCAAAAGGTAGCCCTGACTTAACAGCTATCCTCAGGGATCCTGCATATAGCGTGCACATTCTGGTACACTACTCAGACCGGCGATTGTGTCGGCATGGGTTTATAGCGCTGTAGCAGCGTGGTCAGGTACCTTATCAGCAGAGATTGAGACCCTAGTATGTATATATATATGTATATATATAGATATACATATATATAAAAGATGCTGTCTTAAGATATATATATATATATATATATATATATATATATATATATTAAACATGCCCAAAGAGACATTAGTCTACTGGGTTCTAGAGTCAACGCTATGTCGATTTCTGCTTAACGTGTCCTGTAGAATATGCAATGGACAGGTGATGCCGACTTAAGAGGCATATGGAAGGCTGAGGATTGTGTGGAGAAGGGATCTCGGACCTGGTCTCCACAGCTATAGCTGGTAATTCTGATCTTTTGCCTTATATTCCTGCACAGCCTAGGAAAGCACGACATTATCAAATGCAGCCTTTCGAACACAAAGAAACAAGAAAGTCCGAGGTGCATCCTTTCTTGCCAGAGGCAGGGGCAGAGGAAAGAAGCTGCACAACACAGCTAGTTCCCAGGAATAGAAGTCCTCCCCGGCCTCTACAAAATCCACCGCATGTCGCTGGGGCTCCACAGGCGGAGCTAGGCCCGGTGGGGGCACGTCCTCGTAATTTCAGCCACAAGTGGGTTCACTCCCTGTTGGATCCCTGGGCAATAGATATTGTGTCTCAGGGATACAAGCTGGACTTTGAGGAGATGCCCCCTCACCGACGGCCCTGCCGGCTTCCCCCCACGAGAGGGAAATAGTGTTAACTGCAATTCACAAATTGTGTCTTCAACAGGTGGTGGTCAAGGTTCCCCTCCTTCAACAAGGAGGGGGTTATTATTCGACCATGTTGTAGTCCCGAAACCGGACGGTTCGGTCAGACCCATATTGAATTTAAAATCCCTGAACATATACCTGAAAAGGTTCAAGTTCAAGATGGAATCGCTAAGAGCGGTCACCGCAAGCCTGAAAGGGGGAGATTTTATGGTGTCTCTGGACATAAAGGATGCATACCTTCATGTCCCTATTTATCCACCTCATCAGGCGTACCTCAGATTTGCGGTACAGGATTGTCATTACCAATTTCAGACGTTGCCGTTTGGTCTCTCCACGGCCCCGAGAATATTCACCAAGGTAATGGCGGAAATGATGGTGCTCCTGCGGAAGCAAGGTGTCACAATTATCCCGTACTTGGACGATCTCCTCATAAAAGCGAGATCAAGAGAGCAGTTGCTGAACAGCGTATCACTTTCTCTGGAAGTGTAACGGCAACACGGCTGGATTCTAAATATTCCAAAGTCGCAGTTGATTCCTACGACTCATCTGCTTTTCCTGGGCATGATTCTGGACACAGACCAGAAGAGGGTTTATCTCCCGATGGAGAAGGCTCAGGAACTCATGACACTGGTCAGGAACCTATTAAAACCAAAACAGGTGTCGGTGCATCACTGCACGCGAGTCCTGGGAAAGATGGTGGCATCATACGAGGCCATTCCCTTCGGCAGGTTTCATGCGAGGACCTTTCAATGGGATCTACTGGACAAATGGTCCAGATCACATCTTCAGATGCATCGGTTAATCACCCTATCCCCCAGGGCCAGGGTGTCTCTCCTGTGGTGGCTACAGAGTGCTCACCTTCTGGAGGGCCGCAGATTCGGCATTCTGGACTGGGTCCTGGTGACCACGGATGCAAGCCTCCGAGGGTGGGGGGCAGTTACACTGGGAAGAAATTTCCAAGGTCTGTGGTCAAGTCAGGAGACTTGCCTTCACATCAACATCCTGGAACTAAGGGCCATATACAACGCCCTACGTCAAGCGGAGACCCTGCTTCGCGACCGATCGGTGCTGATTCAGTCAGACAACATCACCGCAGTGGCTCATGTAAACCGCCAAGGCGGCACAAGGAGCAGGGTGGCGATGGCGGAAGCCACCAGAATTCTTCGCTGGGCGGAGAATTACGTCAGAGCACTGTCAGCAGTGTTCATTCCGGGAGTGGACAACTGGGAAGCAGACTTCCTCAGCAGGCACGACCTCCACCCGGGAGAGTGGGGACTTCATCAAGAAGTCTTCACGCAGATTGCAAATCGGTGGGAACTGCCACAAGTAGACATGATGGCATCCCGCCTCAACAAAAAGCTAAAGAGGTATTGCGCCAGGTCAAGAGACCCTCAGGCGATAGCTGTAGACGTACTAGTGACACCGTGGGTGTTTCAGTCGGTCTATGTATTTCCTCCTCTTCCTCTCATACCCAAGGTGCTGAGAATCATAAGAAGAAGAGGAGTGAGAACAATACTCATTGTTCCAGATTGGCCAAGAAGGACTTGGTATCCAGAGCTGCAAGAAATGCTCACAGAGGACCCTTGGCCTCTGCCTCTAAGACAGGACTTGTTGCAACAGGGGCCCTGTCTGTTCCAAGACTTACCGCGGCTGCGTTTGACGGCATGGCGGTTGAACGCCGGATCCTAGCAGAAAAAGGCATTCCGGATGTGGTCATTCCTACGCTGATAAAGGCTAGGAAGGACGTGATGGCTCAACATTATCACCGTATATGGCGAAAATATGTTGCTTGGTGTGAGGCCAGGAATGCCCCTACGGAGGAATTCCAGCTGGGCCGTTTCCTTCACTTCCTACAGTTGGGAGTGACTTTGGGCCTAAAATTGGGTTCCATTAAGGTCCAGATTTCGGCCCTATCTATTTTCTTTCAAAAAGAACTGGCTTCTCTGCCTGAAATTCAGACGTTTGTAAAGGACGTTGTAAACTGCATATTCAGCCCCCTTTTGTGCCTCCAGTGGCACCTTGGGATCTTAACGTGGTGTTGAGTTTCCTGAAATCACACTGGTGTGAACCACTCAAAACGGTGGAATTAAAATATCTCACGTGGAAGGTGGTCATGCTACTAGCCTTGGCTTCGGCTAGGCGTGTGTTAGAATTGGCGGCTTTATCACATAAAAGCCCTTATCTGGTTTTCCATGCGGATAGAGCAGAATTGCGGACCCGCCCACAATTTCTGCCGAAAGTGGTTTCATCCTTTCATATAAACCAACCTATTGTGGTGCCTGTGGCTACTACTGACTTGGAGGATTCCGAGTTACTTGATGTGGTGAGGGCTTTGAAGGTTTATGTAGCCAGAACGGCTAGGGTCAG
Organism: Pseudophryne corroboree; assembly: GCF_028390025.1. Classification (NCBI taxonomy): domain Eukaryota; kingdom Metazoa; phylum Chordata; class Amphibia; order Anura; family Myobatrachidae; genus Pseudophryne; species Pseudophryne corroboree. The sequence goes on from NC_086447.1 coordinate 446,041,897, forward strand.
GAAAACAGAGTCTTTGTTTATCCTGTATGCTTCCAACAAGCTTGGTGCTCCTGCTTCAAAGCAGACTATTGCTCGCTGGATCTGTAATACGATTCAGCAGGCTCATTTTGCGGCTGGATTGCTGCTGCCAAAATCAGTTAAGGCCCATTCCACTAGGAAGGTGGGCTCTTCTTGGGCGGCTGCCCGAGGGGTCTCGGCACTACAGCTTTGCCGAGCGGCTACTTGGTCAGGTTCAAACACTTTTGCAAAGTTCTACAAGTTTGATACTCTGGCTGAGGAGGACCTTGTGTTTGCTCAATCGGTGCTGCAGAGTCATCCGCACTCTCCCGCCCGTTTGGGAGCTTTGGTATAATCCCCATGGTCCTTACGGAGTCCCCAGCATCCACTAGGACGTTAGAGAAAATAAGATTTTACTTACCGGTAAATCTATTTCTCATAGTCCGTAGTGGATGCTGGGCGCCCGTCCCAAGTGCGGACTTCTTCTGCAATGCTTGTATATAGTTATTGCCTAAAAAAAGGGTTATGTTATAGTTGCATCAGGGTTGATCTGATGTACTGTTAACTGGGTAAAGTTATCTCAAGTTATACGGTGTGATTGGTGTGGCTGGTATGAGTCTTGCCCTGGATTCCCCAAATCCTTTCCTTGTACTGTCAGCTCTTCCGGGCACAGTTTCTCTAACTGAGGTCTGGAGGAGGGACATAGAGGGAGGAGCCAGAGCACACCAGAATCTAAATTCTTTCTTAAAGTGCCCATGTCTCCTGCGGAGCCCGTCTATTCCCCATGGTCCTTACGGAGTCCCCAGCATCCACTACGGACTACGAGAAATAGATTTACCGGTAAGTAAAATCTTATTTTTATATGGCGCTACAAGAGTTCTGCAGCGCCTACAAGTAGCCTGAAGGGAATTTTATACAATGGTTTTTTTTTATATAATTGTGCACATGAAACAAAGTTTGTGTACACTGAACCATCAGAAAGCAAAGTTGTCACTAATGTTATGCTCAAAAAAAAATTGATATCGGATTTTCGGATATGGGAGACTCAAACTGTACTGAAATCTCAGTCATCCAAGTGATCTATTGATAACTATCCTTACGGACCTTAAGTCTATGTTCAACTTCAGATGAAAAGGAGTACATGGAATAGTTGCACATACGTACAGCTGACCACCCTTCTCTAAGTATGTCTTTTTCCAAAAAGCTTCTTATTGAAATGTATTCAATTTTTTATGCTATTGATGGATTTTTCACAACATGTTTGAAGAGACATATTGCTTTAACAATGTTCATACAAACCAGTTTAATTGCTTTCCTCCTCAGTTCCCATTCATTCCACTCATATAACTTGACAATGTTGGTTTCCAGAATATGTGTATCAGTTTGTGTGCCGCTATTGCATTTGGTGATTGGTTTCATCAGCAACTTTTCAGCAGCATGGCCCTGGAGGGGAATTACCATAACCATTATGAGAATATCAAAACAGAAAAGTAGGACTCAAAATCATCTTTCATGCTATTAGCCTAGAGAATAGACAAACTGGGGCACATAGACAAATGCCCCCCTCCCCCTCCCCCCTGAAAAAGCTGCTACTAGCACCAGCATGGTGACACTGGAGGTAATTTAGACTGCATCGCTGCAGTGGCAGCAATCGCAGTTTGCATTACTATGCGAAGTGCGCACGAGCGGTGAAAGCATCTCACTGGTGCGATCGCCTCTGCCTAATTGACAGGCTGAGGCGGGGTGGGAGGGGGCGTGCCAATGGCGTTAGAACGCTGTTGGCGGGGTGTGGTCCGGACAACGGAGGCGTGTCCGGACCGTTGTGGTGGCGTGCTGCGGCGACTGCGTGATGTTACAGACACAGCCGCTGCGACCCAAGGCGCGGCAGTTAGCCCCCTGCCAGCGCGCAGGAGTTGCTCTGACAGGAAGCTACTTGTCATGTACAAAAGCATCGCCAACGCACGATGCTTTTGTACCTGTGCGGGGGGGCAGGGCCTGACATGCGGGGCGGACTAGCCCTGTGCTGGGCGTCCCCCCGCATGTCAGAGAAACTGATCGTAGATGTGCTAAATTTAGCACATCTACGATCAGGTCTGAATTACCCCCCACTATTACAGAGAAAGGTCCTCCAGTCATAATATCAGCCAATCCATGGCCAGGTCAGCATGGGGCTAAATTCTCTAGGAAAATTAAGAGGATAACGAGGGTGTGTAGTGAAGTTTTCACATTTAACCCCTCAATTTTGCCACCAAAAGTCTGAGGGCTAGTGTTGGAAATACTTTGTGGAGGGTGTCTTTACCTTACTTGGCCTCTGCTTGCTTATTCATTCTCTCGGCTCTCCCTCCTCTAAACATAGGCAGGTGCAAGGGTCAGATGCTTATGGATTTGCATATGTTTGCAGCTTGTTAATTAGGCATGCACAGTGCAAATTTGCATACAGATGTGTCCTCATAAATCTGGCCTCAATATGCTATGCTTACAACTAGGTAAAAGCACTTCCAGTTATATGTAACAATTAAGACAGGGGCGGATTTAGGATTGAGAGAGCCCCTTGGCACAACAGTAACAGCCGCCCAACGTCAGCCTATTTTATTATTTTTACTGATTAGTTCTGAGCCCTCATTGACGATATGCAATTTATTAGAATAAACCGTGACTTTTGTTTATGTTTAATTATGTATACATATTTACTAAGTAGGACAACTTATAGTGGCATGTCCTACCTGTTTACACTTCGGGGGCTGATTCAGACCTGATCGCTGCTGCGCATTTTCGCACATCAGGTCTGAACTGCACATGCATATGCACCGCAATGCGCAGGCACGATGGTCCGAAAAATCCTATTGCAGCGGCGAACGCAAGGAGATTGACAGGAGGATGATGTTTGAGGAGTGTCCGGAAAAACGCAGGAGGGACCAGGCGTTTGGAGGGAGGATTCCTGAAGTCAGCTTCGGCCCCGATCATCGCAGCGGCTGAGTAAGTCCTGGGCTGTGCAGAGACTGCACAAATTTCTGTTTGTGCAGCTCTCCTGCACATGCGATCACACCCCTGCACAGCGTATTCCCCCTCCCCATGTAGGCGCGACTACTACCTGATCGCAGGGATGCAAAAAACGCACCCTAGTGATCAGGTCTGATTTAGCCCCTTCATATAAATAAAGGATAATAATAATAATTCGAGATAGCATATTATACAGTACAGTGGAAATAATTTGCAGTTACTGGTACTTTTTGGGCTGACAGTACCAGCACAAGCATCCAAGTGCCGCCCCCAAACAAGTGCCACCCATAGCCACGTGCATATTGGAAATTTGCCACTGAATTAAGAACAACCCTAACGGACTACCCTAATATCAGTAAAGTAGTAGTGGGAGAGATCAGACCATTGGCCCTCATTCTGAGAGGTTCGCTCGCTAGCTGCTTTTAGCAGCATTGCACACGCTAGGCCGCCGCCCTCTGGGAGTGTATCTTAGCTTAGCAGAATAGCGAACGAAAGATTAGCAGAACTGCTACTAAATAATTCTTAGCAGTTTCTGAGTAGCTCCAGACCTACTCACAGATTGCGATCAGCTCAGTCCGTTTAGTTCCTGGTTTGACGTCACAAACACGCCCTGCGTTCGGCCAGCCACTCCCCCGTTTCTCCAGCCACTCCTGCGTTTTTACCTGGCACGCCAGCGTTTTTTAGCACACTCCCTGAAAACGGCCAGTTTCCGCCCAGAAACACCCACTTCCTGTCAATCACACTAAGATCACTCGAGCGTTGAAAAAACGTCGCTCAAGCTTGTGTAAATCTCCAAAGTTTTGTGTTAAATTACTTAGCGCATGCGCGCTGCGTACCATGCGCATGCGCATTTTCCACCTAATCGCTGCGTTGCGAAAAACGGCAACGAGCGAACAACTCGGAATGACCACCATTACCAGCTACAATATACACTTCTTTGCTATTTTCTATACAATGCAGCAGTGATATCACATTGAAAGAAGTGGTTTCCATACCTGTGAGTAAGGAGTGATGGATGCAAACTGCTGGTACAACTCCAATAACTGTATCATTTCTGCACACTGTTTAGCTTTCTCTCCAATTAAATTTATGTAGTGATCAGGATCCTGCGCAAACATGTAGGCATCATCCTTGGAGCTGAAAACATAATATCTTTCCCTGTGTTTTAGAATACCAATGCTTGGATTTCCTAATAAAAAAAATATTTTAGAATAAAACAACCTATTATATGTATCTGTACAATAATAAACTGTGCCACACAAGCCCACATGTAGTTATTTTTAGCATGGTAAATATGACTAGAACTGTTCAGGATACCAGTATTCCACATACCAGCAGTCGGCATGCTGATGCCGGAATCCCAATGCTGCTCAGAATGCCTCCACTGGCATCCCAACATGGATTGAAATGCCAGCGCCGGGATCCGGAATGCACTCAGGGTTTGTCTCCAAATATCATGGGAGTAGCTGAGTTTCAGGGGCATGACTTGCAAACAATAAATCTACACACACAAATATATAAAAGAAAATATGCATTGCTTTCCATAAATACCAAATATCCATGGCATATATGTATGCGATAGTGTGTGTTATTTTTATTTATATATATATATATATATATATATATATACACACACACACACACACACACTATCACATGCATATATTCCGTGGATAGTTGGTATTTATGTAAAACAATGCATGTTTTCGTATGCTGATTAATACTACAGATGTGCAGCGGGCACTTTTCGTGTTTTGGTTCTAATTCCCCGCTCGTGTTTTGGTTTTGACTTGGTTTTGCCAAAACCACCATTTCGTGTTTTGGTTTTGGATCTGGATGATTTAAAAAGAAAAACATAAAAACAGCTAAATCACAGAATTTGGGGGTCATTTTGCTCCTACGGTATTATTAACCTCAATAATATTAATTTCCACTAATTTCCAGTCTATTCTGAACACCTCACAATATTGTTTTTAGGCCAAAAGGTTGCACCGAGGTGACTGGATGACTAAGCTAAGCGACACAAGTGTGCGGCACAAACACCTGGCCCATTTAGGAGTGGCACTGCAGTGGCATACAGGATGGCAGATATCAAAAATAGGCCCCAAACAGCACATGATGCAAAGAAGAAAAAGAGGTGCAATGAGGTAGCTGTATGACTAAGCGACAAAAGTGGATGTCGACCTCATCCTCCTCCGATGATTCCTCACCCCTTTCGGTGTGTACATCTTCCTCCTCACAGAGTATTAATTCATCCCCACTGGAATCCACCATCACTGCCAGTATACGTACGTACTGTCTGACATGCCTACTTGGATGCTGTCACTCATATAATCTTACACCATTTTTTCAATGGTGACAGAATCATATGCAGTGACAGTAGACATGTCAGTAATCGTTGGCAGGTCCTTCAGTCCGGACCAGATGTCAGCACTCGCTCCTGACTGCCCTGCATCACCGCCAGCGGGTGGGCTAGGAAATCTTATCCTTTTCCTCGCAGCCCCAGTTGTATCCTTTTCCTCGCAGCCCCAGTTGTGGGAGAAAGTGAAGGAGGAGCTGTTAATGGATCACGTTCCGCTTGAGTTGACAATTTTCTCACCAGCAGGTCTTTGAACCTCTGCAGACTTGTGTCTGCCGGAAAGAGAGATACAATGTAGGCTTTAAACCTAGGATCGAGCACGGTGGCCAAAATGTAGTGCTCTGATTTCAACAGACTGACCACCCTTGAATCCTGGTAAAGCAAATGAAGGGCTCCATCCACAAGTCCCACATACTTAGCGGAATCGCTCGATCTTAGCTCCTTCAATTTGTCCAGCTGCTTCTGCAAAAGCCTGATGAAGGGAATGACCTGACTCAAGATGGCAGTGTCTGAACTGTGTTGGAGAACCTTGCACAAGACGGAAATCATTCTCCACTGCGCTTGAGTCAGGTGCATTCCCCCTCCTTTGCCTATATCGTAGGTGGATGTATAGGCTTGAATGGCCTTTTGTTGCTCCTCCATCCTCTGAAGCATATAGAGTGTTGAATTCCACCTCGTTACCACCTCTTGCTTCAGGTGATGGCAGGGCAGGTTCAGGTGTGTTTGATGGCGCTCCAGTCTTCGGCACGCGGTGGCTGAATGCCGAAAGTGGCCCGCAATTTTTCGGGCCAGCAGCAGCATCTCCTGCACGCCCCTGTCATTTTAAAAAAAATTCTGCACCACCAAATTAATTGTATGTGCAAAACAAGGCACGTGCTGGAATTTGCCCAGATGTAATGCACGCACAATATTGGTGGCGTTGTCTGATATCACAAATCCCCAGGAGAATCTAATTGGGGTAAGCCATTGTGCAATGATGTCCCACAGTTTCCGTAAGAGGTTGTCAGCGGTGTTCCTCTTACGGAAAGGGGTGATACATAGCGTAGCCTACCTAGGAATGAGTTGGCATTTGCGAGATGCTGCTACTGGTGCCACTGCTGTTGTTGCTGCGGGAGGCCATACATCTACCCAGTGGGCTGTCACAGTCATATAGTCCTTAGTCTGCCCTGTTCCACTTGTCCACATGTCCGTGGTTAAGTGGACAGTGGGTACAACTGCATTTTTTAGGACACTGAGGACACTTTTTCTGACGTCTCTGTACATTCTCGGTATCGCCTGCCTAGTGAAGTGGAACCTAGATGGGATTTGGTACCGGGGACACACTACCTCAGTTATCCAATTGCAAAAGGATGACTGCTGTCATATTTCATCTTCCTCACGAAGGACTGTTGGACAGTCAATTGCTTACTGGAAGTAGTACAAGTGGTCTTCCGACTTCCCCTCTGGGATGATGATCGACTCCAGCAGCAACAGCGGCAGCAACAGCAGGCGTACCACTCAAGGATCCTCTGGAGGAATCCCGGTTAGTCTTGCCAGTTACATGGCCTGCAGGACTACTGATGTTCCTGACTGAGGAAGTTGAAGTTGAGGGAGTTGGTGGTGTGGCTTGCAGGAGCTTGGATACAAAAGGAAGAAGGGATTTAGGTGTCAGTGGACTGCTTACACTCTTACCCAAAGTTTCACAACTTGACACTGACATGATGAATGCGCTGCAGGTGATGTATAAGGGAGGATGTTCCTAGGTGGTTAACATCCTTACCCCTACTTATTACAGATTGACAGAGGCAACACACGGCTTGACACCTGTTGTCCGGATTTGTGGAGAAATAATTCCACACCGAAGAAGTGGCTTTTTTGGTATTTTGCCCAGGCATCACAATGGGCTTCTTCATCCCACGGACAACAGGTGTCTCCCTCGGTGACTCATTTAAACAAACCACATCACCATCAGAATCCTCATCGTCAACTTCCTCCTCATCCTGGTGTACTTCAACAGTGACATCTTCAATTTGAATATCAGAAACTGGACTGTGGGTGCTCCTTCCAGCACTTGCAGGGGGCGTACAAATGGTGGAAGGAGCCACCTCTTCCCGTCCAGTGTTGTGAAGGTCAGGCATCGCAATCGCCGACACACTTGGACTCACCTTGGAAATTTGTGATACCATCTTAGAACGCACAGTTCTTTTCTGTGCTTTTCCAGCCTAACTCTTATCATTTTTCTAGCGGTAGGATGAGAGCTTCCATCGTCATGTGAAACTGAACCACTGGTCATGAGCATAGGCCAGGGCCTTAGCCATTCCTTGCCACTCCGTGTCGTAAATGGCATATTGGCAAGTTTACGTTTCTCCTCAGACTATTTCAATTTCTTTTTTTGGGTCTTTTTACTGAACTTTGGCTTTTTGGATTTTACATGCCCTCTACTATCACATTGGGCATCGGCCTTGGCAGACTACGTTGATGGCATTTCATCGTCTATGTCATGACTAGTGGCAGCAGCTTCAGCACTAGAAGGAAGTGGTTTTTGATCTTTCCCTATTTTATCCTTCAATTTTTTGTTCTCCATTATTTTTCTGGAGTTATATAACAATGGTGGTCATTCCGAGTTGATCGCTCGCTAGCAGTTTGTAGCACCCGTGCAAATGCTAAGCCGCCGCCCTCTGGGAGTGTATTTTAGCTTAGCAGAAGTGCGAACGAAAGGATCGCAGAGCGGCTACAAAAAAAAATTGTGCAGCTTCAGAGTTGCTTCAGACCTACTGAGCGCTTGCGATCACTTCAGACTGTTCAATTCCTGTTTTGACGTCACGAACTTGCCCTGCGTTCGCCCAGCCACACCTGCGTTTTTTCGAACACTCCCTGAAAACGGTCAGTTGACACCCAGAAACGCCCACTTCATGTCAATCACTCTGCAGCCAGCAGTGCAACAGGAAAGCTTCGCTAGACCTTGTGTGAAACTACAGCGGCCGTCGTGAAAGTACGTCGCGCATGTGCATTGCGCCACATATGCATGCGCAGAAGTGCCTTTTTTTGCCTCATCGCTGCACAGAGAATGATTGCAGCTAGCGAACAACTTGGAATGACCACCCATATGCAGTACAGGAGAGCATACCTCTACACCACACAGGGCAAACCCTGTGAAAATTATTTGGATTAAATATTAATAACCCCTTTATGTGGAGTAAATAATACAGGTTGAGTATCCCTTATCCAAAATGCTTGGGACCAGAGGTATTTTGGATATGGGATTTTTCCGTATTTTGGAATAATTGCATACCATAATGAGATATCATGGTGATGGGACCTAAATCTAAGCACAGAATGCATTTATGTTACATATACACCTTATACACACAGCGGAAGGTAATTTTAGCCAATATTTTTTATAACTTTGTGCATTAAACAAAGTGTGTGTACATTCACACAATTCATTTATGTTCCATATACACCTTATACACACAGCCTGAAGGTCATTTAATACAATATTTTTAATAACTTTGTGTATTAAACATAGTTTGTGTACATTGAGCCATCAAAAAAACAAAGGTTTCACTATCTCACTCTCACACAAAAAAGTCCGTAATTCGGAACATTCCGTATTTCGGAATATTTGGATATGGGATACTCAACCTGTATTAGTACCGCTGGACATATACAGCAGTATCAATGGACATATACGGCAGTATCACTGGACATATACGGCAGTATCACTGGACATATACGTCAGTATTACTGGACATATACGGCAGTATCACTGGACTGGACTTATACGCCAGTACCACTGTAATTATACGGCAGAATCACTGGACTTACACGGCAGGATCACTGGATTTATATGGCAGGATCACTGGACTTATACGGCAGGATCACTGGATTTATACGGCACTACTGCTGGACATATATGGCAGTATCAATGGACATAAGTATATCCATACAAAGTATAAGGATCAAATAAGGTTTGAGGAAAAAATGGGGCAAAAAAAGGGGCAGACTGGGCCAAGTGGTTCTTCTCTGCTGTCAAATTCTATGTTTCTATGTTGATACCTTAAATTGTTTTTATTACGAAGGATCCTTCCTGATATCACAGCACAGTTACTGCCTTACTGCTATCTGTACATTACAACTGATTCTCCTTCAGCAATTTTGCAGCACTTGGCTATGTTTGGACTCTGCCTTAGTGAATTCACTTCTTTTAGATAAAAGACCATCAGACCAAACCTTTTTTATTACATTCCACCTGTCTGGCTCTTTACTAAACTCGTATTATATAATTACCAACTAGTGCTTTGGGGCTTTTTGGAGTAACTAATTTTCTACCTAACACCCTTGCAACCCTGGTTAGTTCCCTGCAGAACTTATGGCTGCCTCTCACTATATCAATACTCCAGCATGGAC